>NC_137107.1:39076393-40443990 GCF_949357685.1 Gobio gobio
CCAAGCAGCGCTCCTGAGACGGACGGCTCAGGGATGGGAAATTCTTTCCAGGAGATGGTAGCAGGACCACTCCTTCCCCCGGTGGAGGGCCGGGGGAGAATCCTTTGTCCAGCTGCTGGCCCCCGGGTCAGCAGCACCCTAATCTGGTCAAAGAAAGAATTAACACTCCCATCCCTGAGCCCCCAGAGATCGGTGATGTCAGTGCGCGCCACCCCCGGGTCCCGCCACTCGCATCCCACTCTGTCGCCAGCCTCCTGGCAGAGCAGACCCCAGTGGAATGTGCGTCCTTCCCTGGTCTCCTCTGTCAGGACGCAGCCGTTAACCGCACCCCCACACCGGGACGCCCAACAGCCTCCCTTGTCCGGATCGGTAACTCTGCATCGCTGCCCCACACCGGGTACGTCTGTAGTCCGAATGACCCCGCTGGTGCAGTTCCTGGGAGCCTGGCTTCAGATTCCAGGGCTGTCCCGCTGGGTCGCGAAGACAGTCAGGCGCGGCTACGCGATTCAGTTCGCGCAGGTTCCTCCCTGTTTCCGGGGAGTCCGCTTTACTATGGTCGGGACCAATGCCCCTGTCATGCGAGCGGAGGTTGCCACCCTACTGGCGAAGGGTGCGATCGAACCTGTCCCTCCAGCCGAGATGAAGTCCGGGTTTTACAGCCCCTACTTCATTGTACCCAAAAAGACCGGTGGGTTGAGGCCAATCCTGGACCTGCGCATCTTGAACCGTTACCTACACAGGTTTCCGTTCAAGATGTTGACAGCGAAACGCCTTTTCGAATGCGTTCGTCCCGGCGATTGGTTTGCAGCGATCGACCTGAAGGACGCCTACTTTCATGTCTCCATCCTACCTCGACACAGACCGTTCCTACGGTTTGCTTTCGAGGGGCGGGCATACCAGTACGCGGTCCTCCCATTCGGGCTATCTCTGTCCCCTCGCGTCTTTGCGAAGATTGCCGAGGCAGCCCTTGCGCCCCTACGGCAGCACGGGGTTCGCATCCTGAACTACCTCGACGACTGGCTCATACTGAGTCACTCTCGAGAGCAGGTTTGCGAACACAGAGATCTGGTTCTCCACCACTTAGCCTGTCTGGGCCTTCGAGTCAACTGGGAGAAGAGCAAACTCTGCCCCGTGCAGAGGATCTCTTTTCTCGGTAGGGAGATCAACTCGGTCGCCATGTGCGCGTAGCTTACGAGTGAGCGCGCGCAGTCTCTGCTGACTTGCCTCCGTCAAATCGAGAGCAAGAGTGCGGTTCCACTGAAACATTTTCAGAGGCTTCTGGGGCATATGGCATCTGCAGCCGCGGTAACGCCGCTCGGATTGCTACATATGAGACCGCTTCAGCACTGGCTTCGCGATCGAGTCCCGAGATGGGCATGGCGGTCTGGCATGCTCCGGGTCCAAATAACCCGGGCCTGCTTACAGACACTCACTCCGTGGTCGAACCTCAGTTTTCTACGGACCGGCGTGTCCTTAGAACGAGTTTCCAGGCATGTTGTTGTATCAACGGATGCCTCCTCCACGGGCTGGGGTGCCATGTGCAATGGACAAGCAGCCGCGGGCTCCTGGACAGGACCCCAGCGCCTTCTGCATGTCAATTGCCTCGAGTTGCTTGCAGTACGGTTCGCCCTGCACCGCTTCCGAGCATTGCTGAGGGGTCAACACGTACTTGTCCGGACAGACAACACGGCCACTGTAGCGTACATCAACCACCAGGGCGGTCTACGCTCCCGCCGTATGTCTCAACTCGCCCGCCATCTCGTTTTATGGAGTCAGAAGCACCTGAGGTCCCTTCGTGCTATTCACATCCCGGGAGACCTGAACCGTGCAGCCGACGAGCTCTCACGGATTCAGCCACTTCCTGGAGAATGGAGACTCCATCCCCAGACGGTCCAGCTGATTTGGGAACAGTTCGGCGACGCACAGGTAGATCTGTTTGCCTCCCACGACTCTTCCCACTGCAGCCTGTTCTATTCCCTGACCGAGGGCACGCTCGGCACGGATGCACTGGCGCACAGCTGGCCCCAGGGCCTACGCTTATATGCGTTTACCCCAGTGAGCCTTCTCGCACGAGTACTGTGCAAGATCAGGGAGGACAAGGAGCAGGTCATGTTGGTCGCCCCGTATTGGCACGGCCAGACCTGGTTCTCAGAACTGCTACTCCTTGCGACAGCCCCTCCCTGGCCTATCCCTCTGAGACCGGACCTCCTCTCTCAGAGACGGGGCACCCTTTGGCACCCGCGTCTAGCGCTCTGGAAGCTCCATGTGTGGCTTCTAGACGGGACGCGGCAGGTTTGAGTGGCCTCCACCATCACTTCCGCTAGGGCAGAGTCTACACGACACCTCTATGCGTTGAAGTGGAACCTCTTCATCACCTGGTGCTCTTCCCGCAGGTAGTGAACCTGCAAGCGCTGCCTTTGGAGGAGGCAGACCCAGCCTTGGCATTGCTCTGTCCAGTACGCGCTCTCCGCGCTTACGTAGACATGACGCAGTGTTTCAGGACCTCAGACCAGCTCAGTCTGTTATGGTGGAGAGCGGAAGGGAAGAGCTCTCTCAAAGCAGAGGTTGTCTCACTGGATAGTGGACACCATTGTTTTGGCTTACCAGCAGCAAGGTCGACCATGTCCCCTTGGTGTGAGGGCACACTCCACCCGGAGTGTGGCCTCCTCTTGGGCTCTAGCGCATGGCGCCTCGCTAACAGACATCTGCAGAGCTGCAGGCTGGGCGACACCCAACACATTCGCCAGATTCTACAATCTCCGAGTGGAGCCAGTGTCCGACTATGTACTCGCCCCCCCGAGGGGCCGGTAATGGACCAGGCTCTAGGTGTCTTCGCTTGCTCGCCACTCCACTCCACGGACTGGATACGTGCGATATTCTCCTCAGGTGAGCTCCCCGAGAGCCCTGAGCTCCTCCAGCACTGTCGACGCCGACATCAGTTCAGTCTGCCCTTTCGAGCCCAGACCCTCATGTCCGGCCAGGTGCCCCGTGTGCATGGTTCCCTCCGGCGACCCCCACACGAGTATTTCCACCGTAAGCCTCCTCAGTGAGCAGGTGTCTTTCCCTTGGCAAGCCCCTGCCACCCCTAGGGTTAAAAATCCACCTTCGGCTGGTACCCTAGAGTTTCCCATATGCAGCCCACAGCGGGTCATATGTGTACTCTCTAAGTCCTCCCCACGGGTAGGCATCTTGGCATTCCCTCACTAGGATATGCTTCCCAGTGTACCTTGGTAATCCTGTGATAAGTGGGAGTCCTACGGCCTTAAGTGGCGGGATCTCACACTTACGCAGGGCACTGGACGACAGCTGAGTGGCGCGGTTATATTGGAACCCCCATTCGTCAGTCACTGACGTACGTCGGAGTGACTGAACGAAAGGGAACGTCTCGGTTACGTATGTAACCCTCGTTCCCTGAGGAGGGAACGGAGACGTACGTTCCTTTGCCACGTCAGCTGTGCTGCTGGAACGCGGAGTTCAGATCTTGGCTCCGCAGCAGATACATAATGCGATGTTGCTAGCGTACTTCCTTATATACCCACGCGGTGGGGCGGAGTTACGCATGCAAATTCCGCATGCCCATGGCATTGGCACACCATTGGGTGCTGTTAAACACCTCGAAGGTAATTGGCTTCTAGGCGAAACCCCCATTCGTCAGTCACTGACGTACGTCTCCGTTCCCTCCTCAGGGAACGAGGGTTACATACGTAACCGAGACGTTTCACACTGCACGCGTTGGCAGGGCGTATTTTTTTATATGCCCATGTTAACAGATTAGAGCATTCACACCGCACGCAGAGGCGGCGCGGCAGCTCACGCTGATTTAAAGCCACAGTATATTGTTTTGATTAAAATTGACCTGATTAACATGCAAAATAACACATTCCACCATGAAAACATGTAGTGAAGTGTACCCTGTGTTTCACAATCACCATCTGACATCCAGCGCTGTGAAAAAATTTATAAAATACACAAAAACACAACACTTCCAGAAGTTTATGCCCAAACTTGAAAGGTTTAAATGATTAAAACTAGAGGCTAGAGACTTTAAAGGTTACTTTTATCATGTAAACTACCTATATATATATAGGTCATGGTCTTCCTACACACTCCTATTATTGTATGGCTCATCATCACAGGAACAGGACGTGGAGTTGCATCAGAGTTCTTCATGCTCAGTCTCTGTTGTTGCGAGATTTGTATCTGTGTGGATTTTGTTTTCTTTATATTGTCAAGTTGTATTTGAAGTCTCTTGCCATTAGCAGTTATTTTACAAGGACTTGCCATCTCTGGTCGTCCTCTGTTTCAGTGTCTGATCTGTGTTGAGCGTTACCTGGCAGTGGTTCATCCTGTAACCTTTCTGAAGTACAAACCTCTCAGATATAGAGTGATCTGTTGCACTGCGGCCTGGATAATCACTCTTACCTCCTGTTTGGTCTGCCTGATCATGTTTTTATTATCTACCTTGGATACATATGCATGGTTCTTCTTTCTGCAGTTCCTTGTCTTGTTCTCCATCCAGTTGTTTTGTCTTGTGGCTGTTCTCAGAGCTCTGAAGCAGTCAGGACCAGGAGAGAGAAGGAGAGAGAGAGAGAGAGAGAGAGAGAGAGAGAGAGAGAGAGAGAGAGAGAGAGAGAGAGAGAAAGAGAGAGAAGAGGAAAAACACACAAAGAGAAGAGCATTTGATCTCATTCTAATAACTTCTGTGACCTTGGTTATCACATATGTGCCAGTTACTATCGCTACATTTGTTACCATTCTGACACATCAATACAATTTGTCAATGTGGTGTCCTGCTCAGCTTTGTTATGTTCTCGCTAGTTTTGTTCAGCCTGTTTATTATCTGCACCAGGCTGGAAAAATCTCTGTAAAAGATCAAAGATCTGTAGAAAATGTAACTACACCTAGATTTTTTTGATAACTTTGATTAATGAACAAGTTCCTTTTTTCTTTCTTTTTTTTCTTTCAGCTGAAATAATACCATATTGCCAACATTTTTGGGACGTCTGCCTTTACATGGACATTAACTTTAATGACATCCCATTTTTAATCTGTAGGGTTTAATATGGAGTTGGCCCACCCTTTGCAGCTATAACAGCTTCAACTCTTCTGGGAAGGCTTTCCAAAAGGTTTAGGAGTGTGTTTATGGGAATGTAGTTTGACCATTCTTCTAGAAGCACATATGTGAGGTCAGGCACTGATGTTGGACGAGAAGGCCTGGCTCGCAGTCTCCGCTTTAAATCATCCCAAAGGTGTTCTATCGGGTTGAGGTCAGAAGCATTAAGAGTTCTTTCACTGGGACAAACAACCCCACACCATAATCCCCCCTGCCACCAAACTTTACACTTGTCACAATGCAATCAGGCAAGTACCATTCTCCTGGTAACCGCCAAACCCAGACTCATCCATTGGATTGCCAGTCAATGAATTGTGATTGGTCACTCCAGAGAACACATCTCACTGCTCTAGAGTCCAGTGGTGGCATGCTTTACACCACTGCGCTTTGTATTGCACTTTGCGGTGTAATACTTGGATGGAGCTACTCGGCCATGGAAACCCATTCTATGAAGCTCTCTACACTAATCTGAGCTAATCTAAAGGCCACACAAAGTTTGGAGGTCTGAAGCTATTGACTCTACTGTGCCTCAGCATGCGCTGACCCCGCTCGTGATTTTACGTGGCCTACCACTTTGTGGCTGAGTTGCTGTTGTTCCCAATTGCTTCAAGTTTGTTATAATACCACTAACAGTTGATCGTGGAATATTTAGTAGTGAGGAAATTTCACAAATGGACTTATTGCACAGGTGGCAACCTATCATGGTACCACAGTTGAATTCACTGAGCTCCTGAGAGCGACCCATTCTTTCACAAATGTTTGTAGAAGCATCTGCATGCCTGGGTTCTTGATTTTATACACCTGTGGCCATGGAAGTGATTGGAACACCTGAATCCAATGATTCAGAGGGGTGTCCCAATACTTTTGACACAACCTGGTCTCACAGAATTCCGTGAAATGAACACGGCCCCTTAACTCAAAATCTGTGGCAGTTTCACGGAATCGCCGAAAATTCCGTGATGTGCCCACGGAAGTGATGCCTATGTAAGTCAATGACAGCAGCATCCGTGGTCCACACACGGGCTGTTACAACACCTGCGCTCCCCCAATTGACGTCGTTTTATAATTTGGAAAGTTATCGCTTTAAATATTTTACTTTAACTACTTTAAATATTTAGCTTTAAAGTGATTTTAGCTTGATATTGCATTGTTCTGTCGTCGTTTGATCGCTAGGATAACTTCTGGTCACCCTGATTTCCGTGCCGAGACCACGGAATATTCAACGGTCGCCACAGATTGTTTCACATTCACTGGACGATATTGCTACACTTTCAGTAGGCAATTCAAGTTCTCTGTGTTTGCGATGCAATAGCCTCATTAAACTGTGAACATCTTATCTCCCCTGATCAGTTTGTATAGCCTTTTGCTTATTGACAAATTCTGTGATGGCACCACGGATTATTCCGTGACGGGACCACGGAATTATTCCGTGACGGGACCACGGAATATTCAACGGTCGCCACAGATTGTTTCACATTCACTGGACGATATTGCTACACTTTCAGTAGGCAATTCAAGTTCTCTTTGTTTGCGATGCAATAGCCTCATTAAACTGTGAACATCTTATCTCCCCTGATCAGTTTGTATTGCCTTTTGCTATTGACAAATTCTGTGATGGCACCACGGATTATTCCGTGACGGGACCACGGAATTATTCCGTGACGGGACCACGGAATATTCAACGGTCGCCACAGATTGTTTCACATTCACTGGACGATATTGCTATATTGCTACACTTTCAGTAGGCAATTCAAGTTCTCTGTGTTTGCGATGCAATAGCCTCATTAAACTGTGAACATCTGATCTCCCCTGATCAGTTTGTATAGCCTTTTGCTTATTGACAAATTCTGTGATGGCACCACGGATTATTCCGTGACGGGACCACGGATAACCGGATCACTAGAGGCAGACTTGATCAATCAAACTCCCCATCCATCATTTTAGTGTAAATAATATTTGGACTAATTTAGTATTTTTTTATTTTTACTGAATTGACAGATAGTCATATACAGACAACGAAAACAAAAAACGATAAAGACTAATAATAAATTAATGTTAAATCGGACAGTCTGTTGTCATGACGGCGACACACTTCCTTGCGCGCATCTGAGAATTTGGCGGTTTTTCCAGTCATTGCTTGGATCCCCTCTACAAATCGGTATGTCTCTCAGATCTGCGTATTTACTATCTATAAATGTTGACTTATAGGTTTTGATGCGTTTAAAATGGTTGGTATTGTTGATTGCTAAATATTTGACAAGATATTGTGTCTGTAAATAGTTGTTTTCCTCTAAAAAAAAGTATGAATTTTTACATTACAAAATGTTAAAAGACGTTTTCTCAAAATGAGTTTTTTGTCATTCTCTCAGCCTATGTAGCACCTATGTAGTTACACCAAACTTTCTGGTTAACACCTAGCAGTATTCTGAAGATATTTTCAAAGGGATTTGTAAATCATGACGGATTTATGTGACATTTTATTCAAAAAAATATTGCGGTTTTTTTTTTTTTTCAGTATATTTTTGAATTTCCTAAGTAATGAAAGCATATAGGCCCTATCCTGAAACCCATCTGAAATTATTTTTTTATCTTGTTTGTAAACAAAATGAAAAAAATAATTTTTGCACCTGGCTTTATCATATGTTCAGATTTATGTTACTGAAATTATATGCAAAATTGCGCATATTTAATGAGATAATGCCTACTTTGCATAATTAAACATACAAATTTCTAAAACTTGTAATACATTGTTTTTATATACTTGTGTAAGTAATCAACTGAGGAAGTTTCATGGTGATATCTATTATTTTAAAATTTTACCCTATTCACCTGCAGTGTCTCGCATTAATGTAGACATTATATTTTTTCTCTAATGATGCTTTCTTGTCTGTTCTACAGATTATTTGCTGCTCTACATATCTCCATATATCTATATATATTTATACATAGTAAACAAAGGCACTTTTAAGAGCCACTCTTTCAATCTCTCTCTCTCTCTCTGTCTCTCTCATTCTGTTTTTCTCTAGTTATCTCTCTCTCTTTCTCAACCCCCCCCCCCCTCTCTCTCACACACACACACACACACACACACACACACACACACACACACACACACACACACACACACACACACACACACACACACACACACACACACACACACACACACACACACACACACACACACACATACATCTTCATATCTGTATTGTGTGTCTATTATTGTCTGTATTTTTGTATTGTGTCTGTGCACCATGTCGGAAAACCACTCAAGAGATCCCAGCGAGGCCAGGGTGAGAAATTTTGATAACTTTACAACCATGTCTATGAAAATTACTATTGGTATTTCATATTGTTTGTTTGTTGTAGTTGCCGTTGAGGTATGATGTTCTAGACATTTAATGTACATTGGAGTAGTGTAGTATTTTATATCTTGTAGTTTTTGATTTGAGTTTTTTATTGTTACTTACTAAAAAAGTGTCCATCAAACATAACCATAAGTTAGTCTGATATTCAGATGTTTGGAGTAAATCCAGTGTCTTAAAACTGTATTATAACTGAACCGGGACAAAGACATGTTTGGGGCACTGGTATATACCAGATAAGGTGATTAGATATAAGCATAACACTTTACTGACAAGTTCAACTAAAGCATAATAATAGACAGGCTTGTTGATATTGCAACTAAAGATCATGCAGTGTTGGCATAGCTGTAATTATATACTAGCCTATCATAATTTTATCATATCATATCAATTCTAATATTGTGAGTATCAGATTAATTGCAAGACAAACAATGTCTTGTACCTTTTTAATTTATGTACCCCCCCCCCTTGCTTTTTTACATTTTCATACAGTAAGTATATATGGATAAAAAATATTTTCTACACTGTACAAACCCAATTTCAATCTTCAAAAGGTTCAAAATGCAGCAGTGTTATAAGCCCTTCGGTTTGTCAGCAAATATCTGCAGTACATATCTTTTTGTAGCATTAGGGGAGTAGCCTTACTACTAACATGTTTTTAATGTAGACACAGCAAATCACAACGATTATACTGGATTCTGTGAATTGGTCACAAATATACTTTGCATAACTGCAAAATAGCTGTTAAAAGATTGGCACCATTGTTGTGTAGTTAAAATGTCTTAGCAATAAAGGAATTTTTAGGTTTCTACAATGGTAACAGACATTATGCCTTTTGTCTGGTTTACAGCATCAAAACATGTCAAAAGGTGGAGGGCTCAAGAAGACCTGCCCAGCGTGCAAAAAAAAAATGTTTAATGGCTTCAAGAACTGCCCTATGTGCAAGGCCCCACAGCCTAAAAATGTGCGCCTAAACAAAAAGATTGAAAAATTTGAGCAAAAAAAAAAGACATGGGTTGCCAACACAAAAAAAAATCAGGTGACCTCACATTTGTGGGATGATGCCATCATTTTGGTAAGTAACTTTTGTTGTTCTATGTCACCATAGTCCAGTTATTTTGGGGTACTTGGGGGGACTTTCTGATTTTGACTGAGACAAGATAATGCATTAACATCTTTATGGAAGCTATTTATTCAACAGTTTTAGCATCTTAACTGTACTCTACTGTCATTGAAAAACGTTGCAAACGGACCAAAGACTCTCAGGATCACTTAGCTCATAGCCTGCAGTACTGTAATATGTTTCATAGTGCTTCATATGAAGAACAGTTGACTTTCCCCTGTGCACAACAAACACCAGTATGTAAGCACCAGGCGCTCGGTTGACATCGCATTTTGTGAGCTATTTGACACGTGAACTGAACTTGGCTTCTACTAACCTTGCAACATTGCTACTTACACGTTTATGCAGTATGAACATGACACATGCATGTGCATACTCTTTTGGTCTTTTGTTCTTGTCTTGTAGTTTTCTCGCTTGTGTTTATTTTAGGCTTGTTTCAGATGGATGGCTGACTAGCTGTCTGTCTGGCTTAAAGCAAAGCATTCTGTGGGTCAATAATACTATTTCAACAACAAAAAAGTCATACCTAACGGTAGTTTGCCGATCAAGCTAATTTTCTCTTGGTCATGCCCCTTGTGTACTTCCTGGTTTTGTCAACTGCTCTTGTTCTTGTAGAGTCCTAGGTTTCCTGTCCACTGCTCTGTCATTGTGGTTTGTCAATATACTAGCTGCATTTAAGATCACAGAAGATCGGGCAGGGCTTGTTCGACTTGGCTGGCTGGCTGGCTAAGTGAGTGAGACTTGTTGGGCAAAAGCCTATGCAAATTCAGCAACATCACTTTTGCCCAACAAAAAATGTCCCACCCACTCAGCCAGCCAGCCAAGTCAAACAAGCCTGTTTAGTCAGCCATGCAAAGGGCTTCTGGGATCTTCTGGGATCTTGAATATAGCTATTCCTTGTGATGTTCCAAAAGTCTGCTTTGACCCTAAGTATTTCATATTGACCTGCATTTGTGTCCCAGCTTTGTGATAAGCAGACAAAGATCCATACACAGCCACACCAAAGCACTTGTAATTGTTTTTAATGGTTTTTTTTGTGTGTGTTTTTTTTTTGTGTGTGTTTTTTTTTACCTTTAGATAGAGAAGCTGCACGCAGTTGGCTGGAGGCCTTTGCTCCTGGTGGAATATCCACACAAGCAGGCCAAAATGATCTTGCCTAAAGATCAAGTGTTGGGCAAAAGTGCACAGACCTGTGTGCAAAACATTTTTGAAATTTTTAAAATGATGGTTGAAGGTAAGATTATATTTATATACTATAAACTTTATCTATGTTTTTTTATATATATTATTATTTAGGGGTAGATGGTGTTGAGCAATTTGTGTGTTTGGTGTTGAGATTGGGAATAGTAAGGGCAACTGTGCTTCTCTGAGTATCTGAGGCTTGTGGGTTTTGTATTATTTTGCCTTAGTTTTCACATTTTGACCTAATTGTGTATAATGCATGTTTTGTGTTTGTATTCTTCTAGTAAATACAGACCAGGCAACAGACAGTAGCCATGAGCCTGAGGAGGCTACTGTCACTCTAAATTTTGAAATAACAACCCCATTAAGAGAACAAGGTGCGTTTGGCCCAGATTTGGTGCCTTCACTTTGTGTTCTCCTTGAGATTTTTTGTGAGAATGTGCTTTAGTAGCAGATGTCTTTTCACTACACCTATTTAAACATTTATGAGACAACACCATCTATCTCTCTGATCATCCTCAGATTCAGTAGCCACAGTATCCGTGGACCAGGGGGCTGGGACTGTGGCTGATTTTAACAAACCTCCTACTGGACAAGGTCTTAAGCTCTTCAGCTTTATTTCTGTTCTTTTTTATCCTTGTGAGATATCTTTTAGCAGCAAATCTCTATTTTGACTAGGGGCCGTATTCACAAAGAATTTCATTTTAGCACAAAAATAATTCCTAAATGATGTTAAAATTTCCTCACTAGTGCTTAGCGCTAAATGTTCTGCTAAAATGTTGAGATACTTTCATCCCTAAGATTCTTTGTGAATACAGACCCTAATTGTATTGAATATTATGTAATCTGTGTATACACTTTGGAAAGACAACATCTTCTTTCCACTCATTCTCATCCTCAGATTTGACAGGCGGCATGAATTTGGACCAGGGGGCTGGGACTGAGGGTTGTCCAGAATTATTGCTTAGCCCTTCTCCTACAGGACAAGGTATTACAGTGTCCGGAGTACTTCCAACCATAGCCCTGTTATTTGAGCTCACTGTATGCTGTCAGTGGGAACGAGAGAATTTGGTACAACATAGACCAAATATAGAACAGGAACTTTACGCTGAATGGTACCATGATAAATTAAACTGAAAGTGTATTAGCGTAAACAGATGGTTTGCTATGTAGTCTGTGCTGTACCAAATTCTCTTGTTCTTCTTCCTACCAACAGCACTTGGGAAGCTCAAACAACAGGGCTATGGTTGGATGTACTCTGTAGTATCGCTTTAAGCTCTTTTTTTTTCAGATCTCTAGTATGACCTTATTGTAGATTATAGCCGCTTTCCGACAAGAGGAACCTTTTCACAGTTCCTAGAAGTATTGGCTAAAATACCCGTATGTTCCTGCGGTGCAAACACGTCAACTAGGAACTCCATTTGGAGGAACTAATTTAGCTCCTACTTCAGAGTAGGGTCTTAACCAGCACTATAGGAACTCCCCAAGACGTTAGTGTATGCTGATGACCCAACGCACGCAAAACACCAGCACCTGCCATTTTTAAAGCCGCTATGTAAACACACAGATTATAGCCTATATATTTACTCCAGAAACTAGATACAAACATGGAAAAAAGTGATAGATGGGCCTCTAAACCGTTATGCTGAAGAGAATATCGAATGCAACTTTGAGGGGACCAAGTCAAACATGATTATGTATTTCTGCTCAGCTAGCAACACTGGACATCAATCACACGGCATAGGCTAATAACTTTTTTTTCATATACTGTGTACTTTCTATAACAATTCTATCTAATAACATGTTAAACAGAACTGTTAGACGGATCGCTAACTAATGAACACAGAGATGCTCTGGCGTTCTCAACGCTGTCAAAATAAAGGTCCGTCGCTCTATCAAATAAAAGTTGCCGTGCTTCGTCACTCCCTTACCCCTCCTACCATTTCCTATGGCCAGTGGCCACTTGGCCAGTGCGAACGCAAACAGCAAAACCAAGTTTGGGGGAGAGTAGTTCATAGAACTGTTTAGAAGTGGACTGTTCCTATAACTAAGTTCCTGTTACTGCTTGGTCGGAAAGTGGCTATTGATAGACAATGCTATCTCTTCACTCATTTCAGATTCAGTAGCCACAATATCCGTGAACCAGGGGGCTGGGACTGTGGCTGATCAACCTCCTACTGGACAAGGTCTTAAGCTCTTCAGCTTTATTTCTTTTCTTTATCTTCGATAGAATATGCTTAAGCTTTAAATCTCTGTAATGTACTGAACCAAGTCTATTTGTTTATATAGGGAAAAGACGAAATCAGAGGAAGAGAGGTGAATTCAAATCTGACATCTGATATTCTGTCATTTTTTACATTATCAACACAGATTATTAATTGAATTGTTGTGCAGGTCTTCCTGATGTTATTGGTTTAATAATTTCCATATGAATTGTATGCGTAGTGTTCATGCTGTAGATACGCAAGTTTTTCAAGTATTACGTATTTTCCAAGGCTACATTTTCATTTGGATTATCATTTATCATTCACTACTCTATGTACTTATGTTACTTATGTTAACAGTGAGAACAAAAGATTGCCCCCACAACAATCGGGATGTGCACCCATACCGTGGGATAATACGGACAAGGCAGAGAAAGGTAGGATTGGATAGGTAGTTAGATTGTGTTATCTGATATGATGTCTTCCCTACAGAAAATACATCTTGGCTAGCCTAAGCATGTTTTGAAGCTGGTTTGATCTGCCATTTTTTACCAGTTAATGTTTTTGCATGATATTTGATGGTTTAGTTGGTTTGACCATCTTATGATGTCCATTCTTAGCCTGATACACCAAACGCTTTCACATTATTTCACTTTGTGCAAAGCGCCTGGAACCTATCCATTGGGATATTTGCTTCCTGGTGGGCAGATACTTTCTGCTTCAACCAATCGCTACTTGGTTGTGACGTATGTTACGTGCTGGAATGCACTATTTTCTCTTTCAGCCCATTCTAGCTTAGAACATCCAGCAACCAGCATAATTTTTCTGCAAGGTTTAAACTACAACTAAAATCATATAAAACTGTGAAAAGGTTTTTTTTTTTTTTTTTTTAATCTTAAAAAATCTTGAAAAAAAAACCTTAAGGCTCTTGCACTGCCAGTTTAGAAGTTGTCCTGAGACAAACTCAGAAAGTAACTGAGAATGCTAAGTGCTCTTCTAGGGCACACACTACTCAAAGCCCAGGTACCCCAGCGGCATGCCACTGAACCAGGTACAATTTACTCAGCATCATAAATTAAACTAAAGTGAACCTTAATTGGTGGAACCCGCATCATCTGCTTAGATGTCAGCAAAGCTAACCACTGTATCTCCTGTAGTCACAGTGGAGTGTGTCCTATTGCTAAATTTCGAATGCATGTCCATAGTGAAATTTAGTGCCAATTGTATCACCAGGGAATTCTTTGTTGTCACTTCGATAAGATTTGCCCTTGATCCATGTCTCTAAACATTTATTTTTAAATGCCTAGAAATATCCTTTAAAGGTCCTTATATTTGATGTGGAGAAAGGGTGGGAACCCTCTTGCCTGTTAGCTACATGATGGTTGCTATACTGACAGACTATTGCTTGCAAGTAATCAGAATATGTACCTGATTGTTGTTCTGGGAAATATTCTTGTTCCTATTATCTTTAATCGTGTAAGATTGGAAAAACTGGTTAAAGAACGACCACTGCTCAGTAAGACAAAGGACCTCGCTGTGAATGAACATCTGACCTCCTCCTCATACAGTCTCACCTAATCTACATTTCATTCTCTCTCTAATGCACACCAAAAAAAAAAATCACACAAAAATACATATGATTTAATGTGAATGATTATCATTGAGTTATTATGTTTAGCATAATTTAAAATGTCTCTGAGTGAGTGGTACAAATGTCTCATTTCCAAATAAGTAAAACAAAATGTAATAAAGTTTTAGACGTTTAGAGAAAACTGGCACACAAAGGAAGATAGGCAAAGGTTTTTTAGATCAATTATTAAAAAGCACACTAAATTGAGTGAGAAATTGTTTGTGTAGGGAAACTAATTTTTATTGGTGCATTCTCTAAAACAATCATGCATTAGAGGCCCCCTCGAAAACTAGATGTCACATCTCAAGGGGTTTTCCTCTTACAATAATTTTGAAATTACTGAAATTATTTGAAAACTGATCACCTAATGTCACTCCAAATCATTCAATTTAAGTTTGCATTGTAATTCTGTGTGCAATATTTCATGTAACACATTTCCATGTTTTTTTTTTTTGCCTTCCACAGGGGAAGACCGAACTCCTGTACGACTGGATGCCCTGCGATCTATGGTATGGTAACCTTGCTTGGACAGTTCACCCTTAGTATACCCTATTTTTTACATTGCAATGCACAACACAAACCTTTCCGCAACTTCAAAGACAACACGTAGCATGGCAACTAAACCAGTTGGTTAGAACTACTGTGTTTGACAGATGACATTGAGCCAAAAAACAAACAAAAGGAAAATAAACATGTCTCAAGTGTATTTTGACATTTTGATTCAAGGGGAACTGCTGAATAAGAACTATTGACCTATAGCCGTAGCTTGTGATCATGATAGTAATGGATATACCTAAATTTGCGTTTACCACATCTTTGACTATTCATTACCAACCCTACTCCCAGTGAGTGCTTCATTGGCTTTAAGCAAGCCCAGACAAGATTGCATTATCAAAATTCTGTTTTTGTCTTTGCAATCTACTGTATACTACTGTATACTCTATACTACTATCTTAAATTTATTAGGTTATGAGTTAACAGTTACCAGTTGTAAACGGTGTTGTCTAGATATTTTTCTTTGTTTATTTATAAACTAGATGCTATTTTCATTTTTTAGGCCTATGGTTATTCTTAACATCACTCCTATTGAATACCTTGTCTTGCATCTTAATTACTGTACTCTAATATTGTGTAATAGTGTAGTGTAGACGTTACAGCATTGAATGTTAAGTCATTATTCATACCTTTTTCCCTAACCACCTATCTTTTGTCTTTTTTCAGCGGGAAAACCTGGCCTCCAACCTGGCAGACGGCTTGATGCTCACTGCAGTTTTATTTTTCTGTCATAAAACCTACACAAAAGTTATATGCAAATTGATCCTTGTTTAGGTTTGTTTTTTTTATGTTATTTGTTCATTTTTGGTAGGTTTGTATTTATTTAATAAAGATTTGTATTTACTAAGCTTTTTCATGTCATGTCTAACAGACATCACTCACTCATGTAAGTGACCTAGCAGAGATCATTGTGTAGTAATTTTAATACTAGGATGTACATGAAGACATGAATAAATATACTAAGCTTTTCCTTTAGTAGGCATCATACTAACAGCATTTGGGCTTGTTGGTATGGAGGACTGGGGAATAGGACTGGGGACCCATTTGTATTACACATGCCAGTTATTTTCTAATCTCTTGTATGTTGACAGTTTCTAGTGTGTCTTTAGTCAGTACTGGAACTCCTTTTCATTTCAATCCTTCCTCTTGCTGTCAAAGACTGGTACACACTATATAAAGTCCCTTTCAAGTCGCACACCAGTCTTCATTTTGGTACCAATGGTTACATTGCAGAAGAGTCTGGGCTGTTAAGTAACAAACGTTTACTTTAGTCTCTAAAATGGGAACTCGGGGGCCCGGTTCTGCTGCCAGGTAAAAAAAAAAGTACACTGCAACCAGGCTGTGGGCAGTTGACAGACAGTGACACATTGTCTCTCAAACATGGTTCAAGTTATGTATGAGATGGGGCTCAGCTCAGGTACAGTCAGTGGCGGTTCTAGACCACGGTAACTATGGGGGCCAGGCAGGGGCCACTTGTGCTTTTAGGGGGCACACGTTAACATTTATCTTAACCAGTAGATAATTAGGTAGTTCACCTGAAAATTCTATCACCATTTACTCACCCCCATGTCGTTCCAAATAGGACTTTCTTATGTTGAACACATTTTATTTATAACTTATAACATTTATAACTTATTTATTTTATTAAACTGTTGTATAAGATCAGTAGGCCTATCGCATTTGCACTCATGCTATTCTGGGTAGAAAAAAAGAACTTGTGTGATATTGCACTCGTTACTCATGTTATATTGCTTAGTCTATATCATGATGTAAATGTGAGGGCGTTTTCACACTGGCAGTTTAGTTTGAATAATTGGTAATGTGAAAGTTGTCATGCGGCCCCGGGTGAGCTGAGCTCAGGGGAACTGAATTCGAGACTGCCTGAAGGAGGTAGTCTGAGCTCGGTTGCGCAAATTGCGCTCGAGCTGTGCTGCGATTCATGGGAATTTGAAAGCAACAAGCTAATACGACTAGCGGGCCAGTGGCGGACCACTGGAGGCAAAGTTGGCGGCCCACCGGGGGCCCGCTGGCATTTTGCTCATCGTTTTCCTAGCGGACCACCGGCGGCAGCCACCACTTTTCCGACAGTGGTCCGCTACCGAGCCGCTGGTTTATAATAAATGTTTTCTGGCCACCCACGGACGATCCACTGGTCATATGATTCACAACTGGGTAATTATAGTTAGATCCAATATAATAATATTTAATGCAATAATGAATCAAAAACAAAGTACACAACTGCTAATAACCATTGTATATGTATTTTTTTGGATAGAGGCAACACAAATGCGTAGCTAAACAAATGGAAATAAACATAAAATAACTATAAACATTATGATAGCCTATTCAAAATATGTACTTTTGTTAATATATATATATATATATATATATATATATATATATATATATATATATATATATATATATATATATATATATATATATATATATCTATATATATATATATATATATATATATATAACAGGATACATAAGACTGTATTATATATTATAAGATTAAGACTCGGGTGCGCAAGAAAAGTAACCTGCGCATGCATTTTATCAGATGACGATGTATTTAGTTCAATACAACACATGTGTAAGGGATGATAGTGTTGATGATTTACCTTGGATACGAGCGAGAGGGAGCCTGCGGTGTATTCGCGGTGTAGAACGCGCTCTGACGCGGACCACAACAAACGTGCCCAGTGTAAAAACGCTCTGAGTCTAAAACTCAAACAGGGGCATTTCTGCCGCATATCTTGAATTTTATGGACATTCTGGCACTGAAATGGTTTGGTTAACGACATTCTAACAATACAGGTTTTGGAACAACACGAGGGTGAGTTACATTAGGTGTTTTTATTTTCTTTTAGGGGGAACTAACCCTTTATCTTATTCCCAGATTATTGAAAGTCTTTTATTTGGCCATGTACTGTATCACTCGATCTGCAGTCTCTACACGTGAAGTAAAATCATTTCAAGTTCATTTATTTATTTGAAAAGTAATGTATCTGTAATATGATCATGCATGCTCAATTTATAAAAGTAAAACTAAACCATTTATTTTACATGTTTTGTACCTGCTCTCTGTTAGCAGACTCTTCGCAAAGTTAGCATAGACATCAAAACAAACATCTAATACTCTATAAGCAACACTGGACAATTGGATAAAATAATATTATTTCTCGCTATATGTGAACAAGACTGAAATTACATTATTCTGTATCTTTTCTCGGGTATGCCTATCTCTGTCATATTCGCACATGAACGGTTCTTTCATTGCGTTGGTCATAATTTATCTTTGGCTGCATCTTCCTAATTCGGAATATGATCAAAGATTACATATGTGGACGTGTTCGGAGAAATTAGCCATTGAAAAAATATATTTTAACTACCAGTAAATGAACGAAATGACTGAATGGAATTCAAAGTCGTCAAGTCAGTAAAATTAATCTCCAGTAGCTATCACTGCTGCGTAAGGGTGCAGTTACATTCAACACAACGTGTATAAAGAGAGCTTATTTTATCTATAATCAAGAGCGTAGCAACCGCTATAGCCCGCGTTTTACAACCATTTGAGCGAATGCAGACTGAGTGACGAATCATTCATAAACAGACATCACTTGCGCGCCACAGCGCGCAGCCTCCTCATTGCTTCTCTGCATTGGTTATTGGTTATGACACAATAAAGTGCTCTTTTCATTACACACCGCCACAGCAAAAAACGCACATTGCAACCAGTTTCAGAACATTGTTTGGTGCGATGTGATTCCAAATTTACGGGGGCCAGAGGGGGGGCCAGGCTTGTTGACACGGGGGCACCGGCCCCCCTGGCCACCCCCCTAGAACCGCCACTGGGTACAGTCAATACATATTATGATGAAAAACAGGGCCGTGCAGAGAGTTCTTCAGAGGCAGGGGCTCAAATGTAAAAAAGGGGCAATATGTATATATATATATATATATATATATATATATATATATATATATATATATTAGGGGTGTAACGGTACACAAAACTGACGGTTCGGTACGTATCTCGGTTTTGAAGTCACAGTTCGGTACGGATTCGGTACAGCAGTTTTACAAAATTGCGTTTTATTAATTTTTATTCAACAGTGGTTTAATAAAAAAAAATTGTCTGTCCTTAAATGAATTCAATTATAACTAAAAGTTTCTTAAAGATAATGCTGTAAACTATATAGGGAGCCCTTACATATTGCTATTAAAGATTAACAACAGAGCCCAAACTATTAGCCTAAATTCATTTGCTATTTATTTTTAGATATAATAATCAACACTCATAAGCTTCACATAAAGCAGTTTTTGCATTAATATGTAAATCTAATTATTATTATTTTTTGATTTATTTGTTGAAATATAATCATTTAGTGGCTGTAATTTTCATGACAGGTTTATTTAAACATACATTAAATAAACAAGATCACTAACAGGCTAAGTGGTATATAATGAATATATATAGGCTAATATAACGAATATATAGGCTAATATAGTGCATGTATTCAGTGAAAGAGTTAATCTCTATAGTGAACTCACAGCTGTGGACACTGAATGACTTCTGAGGTAAATGTGATTCTACATGACATTGTTTGTTTACAAACTGTTTTATTGTCTTTCCGCGGTTGAAACACCGATGGAGCGATTACACAACATATGATACGTTTCAGTAAGTTGTAATGTATCCTCAACATACCTTTAGATATTCATTTCTTTAGGAAGAGATTATCGCGTTCACTCGCGCGCCGCGCGCTGCCGCTTGAAGTTGAACTGATACGCGTCTATCTGTCACGTCACATAATAGAGCGTTAAAACGGCATTTATCGTTTGAATTTCGTGATAAAATGGAATGAATACTTAATATGTTCGTGTGGGAACTCGGATTGAAGTGTGTTCCGCGCTTTAAACAAGCCGACTGTTAACTGTTATAGATTACATTCATAACCGTTCGGTACACGCGCGCACCATACCGAAAGCCCGAAACGTTAGTTCGTCTGTCCATGTAGTTTTCAACCGATTTATGAATAAGAACAGAAAATTACCGCTCCACTTCACATGCCCAATGGAATTTGAACTTGCTTTGCCAGATTGGTTGGTGTATATACATGACAAACGGGCATTGGTGAATTGTGTAATACTTTAAAATATATAATATATAGATTTGTAATTAAATCAACACATTAGCTCTGATTATGGATGAAAAAAAATATTGGTTTACATTTTTCCCGTAAGGCCACATACTCTCTGAAAGGACCATATTTGGCTCGAGAGCCGCTTCCGAACAGAGGAAAATCAGCAATCAATCAAAACGCACGCAACCCATAGCAACGCGTTATGGCAACGCCTCAACAGAAATTGTCCGACTTTTGAGCCGTTCCTTACTATTGTATACATTGTCATCAATGTCATGTTATAATAATCACATTTATTTAGTTTTATTGACCACGATATTATCATTGATACTTGTCTGAGAGGGGCACTTTTGATTCATTTTGAAAAAGGGCAGGGGCTCAAGCACCCAAAGCCCCCCCCTCTGCACGTGCCTGATGAAAAATCATTTGAATATGGCAACAATCCTCAAATATCCAAATTAAGCTGACTAGTGCTGCTGAATTGCAATAACTTTAAACAACAAAGCAAAAGCTCCAGGTCATGTGATGAAATGTCATACAGTAATCTACTAAGACAAAGCAGGCTGTTGTATACACTGAATCTTCCTATTAAGTCCTGTAAGACTGAACATACTGGTTGAGGCCTGGTCTATAAGACAAAAGGACCCTGCTGGCTAATTACCATTCAACCTCACCCATACAACCTCACTTCCCCTCAGAAACAACTAAGAACTCACACAAGAATATGGTTTAATGTGAATGTTTATCATTCACTATTATGTTTTTGGTGTCATTTGAAATGTCTCAAAGTGAGTGGTACAGATATCTCATATCCAGATAGATAAAATAAAAGGAAATAAGGTTTATAGAAGTTTAGAGAAAACTGGTTCAGAGATAAGGCCACCCCCCTTTTGTTGGATAGAAGCCATTTGAGGGTGGTCTCCCCCATCCCCCATGTCACCTGGTCAAAGCGAAAAGAAGGTGTGCTCCCTCTCTCTCTGGTTCTCTTCTTTGCTGGACATGAATTGAATAGGTGGTCTCTCTCTCTCTCTCTCTCTCTCTCTCTCTCTCTCTCTCTCTCTCTCTCTCTCTCTCTCTCTCTCTCATGTACAAGCTGGGTAAGATTATTTGATGTAACCAATGTATAACCATGTTCTAGATTTTTGAATTGATTGTGGAATTGTTCTCTGATATCTGAAATATTAAATAGTTACATGTGATTTTTATAACTGATTTTGTCATTGTTCATTTAATGGTTAAAAGGAATAGTCAAACATTCGCTCACTTTTAGTGAGGCACAGATATTATTAAAACCTTTCATTAAGGAGTCAGATGAAATAACGAGTAAATACATATGATTAATGTATTGCAAATTTAACCAACTAATATTTTGTATGAGTGAGAACAGAACACGTGATAACCGGCATTGGACCAATATATCGGGCTTTACAGTCCTAAATATAATACACTACAGTAGTTGCTAGAGGTGAATGGACACTAGATGTGATTAATATGAATTCTGTCCTCCATTCATTTGTTAAATAGGGATGTTTGCTAATGCCAGCCATAATGGACAGAATCTGCCTCATGGACAATATTGTATGTCCTTTACAGTGACCTACAGGTTCATATTCACCCTTCCTACAGTGTCCTCACTGTCCTGTCCCATCAGTTTCCCCATCATAGTGGTAGTTATAACTGTGTTTTTTTGTTTGTGCCTGTTCATAAGATGGGATGTTAATATCCCATTTCAATTCAATTCATTATGTCTGATGTGAGACGCCATAAATGTATGAGTATCAGGGTTATGTATTTTGGCCTCCTTCTCAAGATGAAATTTGTATTGGAACTCCATTCTACATCCCAATTCAACTCCATGAATCACTGAGACTAATCTCTGATGGGACTGATGATGGGGGTATCACCTGCAAACTTGATCTTGACAGAGTGGTCGTTTCTCCTCCAGCACTAGGAGCAATAACTGTACATAACTGTTGCTGTTGGTTTGCACCACTTATTCACTGTCTCGTTACCTGTCCTGCACCACTCATAAACTGTCTTGTGCCACCTGTCCTGTGCACTGTGCCACTGACTTGCTGTCCCATGCACTGTCCTGCACAACTCATAGTTTTGTAACACTTGCCTATAGCTCTCACAAGGCACTCACCCAATGTCTCATCTAATGTGCCTTCTGTCCCTAGTCATGTGTAACTGTCCATGGGTTAGGTTTAGGATTAGGGTCAGGGTTAGGTTTTAACAATTTGTAAGTGTCACGGGACATTTGTGAGGGACCGTAGACCAGTGGCACAGGACAATAAGTGAGTGGCGCAGGACAGTGTACAGGACAGTAGGCGAGTGGCACGAGCTATCAGCGACAGTAGAGTAGTTTTCACTCCTACTGCCTCTCCACAGCTTTGTGGTGGCCTATCAGTGTTTAGGGCATGTTTCCGTATTGTTAAAGTTAACTAAATTAATTATATTCCTCTGAAAGTCAAGTATAAAGTGACACAGAGATATATTGCTGTTCATGACTTGCAGGCTGTTGTATGCTTTACAGGATGTTATATGCCTAGCTATGCACGCATAGGTGTTATTTGACTCCAAATGTAGCAGAGTAAACAACCAGGTTGATGGCATTTTCCACAGCCTGGGAAGCTGGGTGATGGGTCCATGGGTGATGATACAATGGTGTGTAGCCTGAATGCAGCCCAATCAATCAATAAAAAAATGAGTATCCAAATCAAGTTAAATCAGAATCAACTTGGAGTTGGAGCTTATCATAGCTTTTAAAGACACATTCTACTTTGCATTTTCTGAAAAAAGAGGGTGTCTGGCAGGTATAGGCCTACTCAATGAGGAGTTGGTCAACTGGTAAATTGAGCAATGTCCAGGGATAAGAGATATGAGGCTGTGAAACATCAGTGGTGGTGGACATCTGGCATACAGCTTTATTATACTTTTAGACACTGGCTATGATCTTGTTGCCCTGTTTCCAACTCTGAACCTATCACCACCCTTACTGAAATGTTCACTTTTTCATATTAATTGAAATACTATCCTGCTTAAATACATTGGTTTTGAATATATGAATAACAGATCCATGGCTTCTTATCAAAGCTCTAACCTGTTAAGTCCACCACAGCGTCTGTTAAATACTGCCAAGTGACAACAGGCCCCATGGACAATAAATTATTTTTGTTGATGTTTTTCACCAGTGCCACTTCAGCATCCTGAAGTTTTTAGTTTTTTTTTCTGTGACAGTATACTGTAAAATGTAGATTTTCAATGAAGACTACTAGGCACATGTAGTTTATGCACTTCAATTACAATCACAAATAATTCACAACATTTTCAAATGTATTCAAGTTTATTGTAGCCATTTCCACAGTTGATAGAAATCTCTCTTTGTGTGCTCACATGTACCACAACACACATCCAACACACAAGAAAATTCAATAGAGCATAAATGAGCCCCATATTGTCCTTTAAGTGCTGAAGTTGAAGTTGAAAAGGCACAGTCCAGAAAGCATAAAACAGTCCATGTCCAACAGTCCATGCAGAGGGCCAATTCATTCAGTAAATATTGCATTGATATAGTGTACACACTCATGATTGTAGTATATGAAGTTGCGGTGCAAAATAATACTACATTTAACAACACCTAATGTTGATAACTTAAAGGAACCATATGTAAGAAATGTATTTCAATTAATCATAAAATGGCTCTGATATGTCACTAGAGATTAAGAAATCATGTTTATTTCAAATACTTATATCACTGACAACAGTGACCGGCCAGGATATTGTCATTTAAAATTTAAGTTGCAGCCCTCAACTGATGTTGATGTTGTGTTTTGGCCTCACACGCCACCCTCCACCTATCTACCAATCACGAAGTCAGTAGTGTTTCGGCATCCGGGTTGCCAGCTCTGCTCTAGTTACCACAGCTGCAGCTACAAACGTGTCGGATAAAAAATGCCTAATGTTAGGAAACCTAAAAGACCTCATTATGAATGTGAAATACGTCATGACAAAGTCAGAAATAAAACAAGGATTTGTATAGGAGATGCCTTTGAAAGCTCCTTGTAGCGGCCTACGTTCCTGCTGGATCCTGCAGCCTACCTGGCAACCTCGAGTCAGGGGGGAGGGGGAGGGGCAGAGCCATAGAGAGAGAGAGTTGCGACAACTTCATAGACTCCAATGGAACGTTTTTTTTTACAGCAATGGCGGCTCGCGGAGACTCTCAATAGTTCCCGGAAGTAGCAGCCGCGCCATAGAGTTACAGCAGAACAGAATGTTTGTGATGCACTTTTAAAAGGTAAGACGTTTAATCAGTAAGATTTTAAATGATCAGCACATTTTAATCAAAATAACTTGTACATTAAAGCCTGCTTGTGTAGATTATTCATCATTAAAAAAATATATATTTTAAAAACAACATCGCTGTAACTACATACTCATGCTACATACACATGTCGATGTGTAATAAAATTATTGAAAATCAATGCATTTATTGACTATTAATTACCAAAACGCGCAGTTCTGTCACTGTGACTATCAATTTGAATTGCCCGTCAAAGCACTTCCTGGAACTATTCGAGGTCTACATGAATCACGTGACTATCAAGCGTTTTGAACTTCCGTTGTCGCAACTCTCTCTCTCTATGGCTCTGGGGAGGGGATACACCACTCTACTGTAAATTGAAAGTGATTGCAGTACCAGCTTTGGCCACAATCCTACATGCATGACCTTTAATTATCATAGGGTTAGTGCATATTTATGTTAGGGGTGTAACGGTACACAAAACTGACGGTTCGGTACGAGTTCGGTACAGCAGATTTACAAAATTGCTTTTTATTTATTTTTTATATTTAACAGTGGTTTCCTGGGGGAAAAAAGTGTCTGTCCTTGAATGAATTAAATTATATCTAAAAGTTTATTGAAGATATTTCTGTAAATTATATAGGGAGCCCTTACTTGCACATTAATATTAAAGGTTAACAACAGAGCCCAAACTATGAGCCTAAATTCAGTTGCTATTTATTTTTAGGTATAATAATCAACACTCAAATAACACATTGTGTGCAAATATGTAAACTTCACATAAGGCAGTTTTTGCATTAACTCCTAAATCTAATTATAAAATAGTTTTTTTCTCCAAATCGTTGTTGAAATATAATAATTTATATACAGTGTTTGTCATTTTCATGACAGGTTTATTTAACATGCATGAAATAATCAAGACATCACTAAGAGGTTAAGTAGAATATAATGAATATAACGGCTAATATAGTGCATATATTTAGCGAAAGAGTTGATTACTCTAGTGAATATGATTCTGTGGAAACTGAATGACTGCCTGAGGTAAATGTGATGCTAACGTTACATGACATTGTTTAGTTTACAGCAGTTATATTGACGTCTTTCCGCCATTGAAACACTGATTTAGCGATACACCACATAAATACATGACAGTAAGTTGTAATGTATCCTCAGCATACCTTCAGATCGTCATTCATGTTTATTCTTTAGGAAGAGATGATCGATCGCCTTCACAGATGATCGCGCGGCGCGCGGCCGCTTGAACTGTGATCAGTGACCAGTCACGCCACATAGAGCGTCAAAACGGCATTTATCATTTGAATTTCGTGATAAAATGGACTGAATACTTAATATGTTCGTGTGGGAACTCGGATTGAAGTGTGTTCCGCGCTTACAACAAGCCGACTGTTAACTGTTAAAGATTACATTCATAACCGTTCGGTACACGCGTGCACTGTACCGGAAGCCCTGTACCGAAACGGTTCAATACGAATACGTGTACCGTTACACCCCTAATTTACGTGTCTGATAGCCTGGGGGTAGGTACTATCCCTGAATCATAATGTTCCTGCTAGTGATGCCTATGTATATTTTGCCTGATGTGTGAGGAATGAACAAGCAATGTTCTGGGTAGGAGTTGTTATTATTCAGGGAGGGTGAGAGATAATGGAAAGTTGACAGATTTAAAAACAAACAAACAAAAAAAAAAACAGAGTGGTCTCCTTCCTAATCTTCTTCTGACTCTGGACAACTAAGGTCATATTCATCATCAGTGTCCGTTCTGCATTCGGTGTCCTGTATCTGGAGGTCATCAACTATAGCACTATACATGCTCACAGCTTGTTGGCATAAACTCTCCAGTGCAGACGACCTCCGCATGAGGACACTTTTCAAACCAGCTGTAGCATCCTCTGACATGTCACCAAAATCTGTAACATACATAAACATAAGAATTACAAGTATTGTTCTAAGATTATAGCATGTAGAACCACATATGACAGAAAGATGTAACTTTTTTTTATTTCTTTTATTTGTTGCAAGAAAACGTAAACACGTAATTCAATGATATTTTATTGTCATATGCATATAGTTAATAGATGTAAGAAATTCATTGAAATTGCATATGTTTGACATCCTATACTTTGCATAAATTGGGGGTATATAGTGCAGTAGGGGAGGTGAGGATAGGGCAAACAAAGTGTGAGGGTGGAGCAGAGTGGTATGACTAATATAGAAAAAACAAAACTTGTGCCTCTTTTCCACTGACTGGTACCAGCTCCAATTGACTCTGCAAGCACTTTTGGTTCCACCTCTGTTGAAGTTCCAAAAATGATGTGTAAATATTGGAGATAGCAGCAGCAGCTCAGTGTTAGTACATGTACATGTTAGTAGATGGCTGATAGAGTAAATATTGCCATCTTCCCAAAAACGTGTCTGTAGTGTGATGAATTCAGAATACTGTTGATTTTATCTGCTGTAGTGATTGCTGTTACCATCTTTTCCACATTGTTGATGCTAGGGTAGTTTAGTTCTGTGTGACCATAACAACCAGTTACATGAAATGGTACTTTTATGCAGTGGAAAATTAAACGTTTGAAACCAAACCGAGTCATGTGAGGTGAGTTGAACTGGTACCAGTCAGTAGAGAAGGGACTACATATATTTTGGTGAGAATTTTTTTTTTTTTCCAAATTTGACTTACAGCCCATTCTGATGTTTTCTTTCAGCTTCTCCACTCCCTTTACCTCCTTTCGGAGAGACGTGATGTGCTGAGACATCTCCTTCACCAGGATGCTCTGCTCCTCCTCAAGGCGTCTAATTAGCATCATTTGGTCAAAAAGAGATCGTTTTAACCTGAAGGAGTGACCTTTAGGTAGAGGGATTTGTTGGAAATATGAGAGAGAGAGAGAGAGAGAGAGAGAGAGAGAGATTTTCATTGCAATACCGTAGACAGACAGGCATACATTTTAGAGAACATGTCAGGACTACCATACCATCCTCACGTCTCTCCCAAGGCAGGATGTAGTCCTCTGTCAAATTGGAGGCCAACTCCTCGTCAATTGTATCCTCTGCAATAGCATTGTACAGCAGGCTCTTTTGTTTCAGTTTTTTTTTTAATTCTCTTATTTTTCTTCTTTTTCTTTGCCTTGTCTGGTTGCTATCTGCAAAGTGAAATAAGAAAATCATTGCAATGTAAATGCAATGTACCATTTGAATATCCGTCAACCAACCATGTTGACGATAGAGGTCCTGCTTCTTGCGTAGCAGGGCCACTATGATGCTCTCTATCTCAGCCCTGAGATCATCTGTTGCTCCCTGTTCTGTTGTGCTCCCAGGCTCTAAATAGGTAACACAATTAAGCGATTGTTTCAATTAAAAATTTATGATCACCTTATGTAGTTCATATTTGAACAAAGTAATTAACAGTTGTATTTGTGAAAAGTCTGAGCACTATGCATGATTTACCTGTGACTGCCCACTGCTGAACATCACACACCCACTGCTGTGCAGTTTGTTCAGTGATGTCATTCTTCTGGCGGAAATCACTGAAGCTGGCAGCTTCCAGCTTTGCCCTCTCGGAGATCTTTAAATAACACAAAAATAAAAAAATATCATGCAAGCTTTCAGCCAATACCGGGATCAAGAAATTCCTTCATCTACAGTTAATAAATCAATGGATGAATGAGCTTATTACAAATTGATGGACTCCAGCTCTGCTGTATGTTGTTAAAATGTATGTTGTGTCAGGCAAGAGGACCACTGGGTCCAGTGTCCTTACTTTGATGTATCTGCGGGCCAAGACTTTGTGAAGGTTCTCCGTCTTTTTTCGGTTCCACCCCATGGCCTGTTGAGTGAGCATATTCTCTCTCCCTGATTAAAAAAATTAATCTGCATGCGTGATTGGATCAATTTACCCGCGAAAGACCATTGCAGTTAGACACAACCTAACACAACAATTACTTTAGTGCAAGGAGAACAGGAAAAATTACATTTTAGAAGTCAGAAATACCTCATCATAGCGTATGGTTTGTAATGTGTCATACCAACCTGCCTTTGTCATGTACTTTGTGACAAGAGCTGCCCTGGAGAGAAAGCTGTTTACCTAGATAAAACAATACAGAAATTAATGTATTCCTATATTACATTAACAAACAAACAACAACAAATAAACAAAAACTTATGTATGTGAACATGTAGCCATACTTATTGCTTAACTAATATCTTCTTGTCAACTAGCTATACACCTTAGAATGCCATGGAAACTAAAACAACCACACCCTTTCAGCCATAGCCATAGACAAATTTGGAAAGATCGAGCCCAATTTTTCAAAGTTGGGAGCAACGCTGGATCTTGCCAATTGGGTCTACATTTTAAAACCTCACTATGGCATGCCAGAGCTGTGACATCCTGCATTTTCATAGAATCTTGATGAATCATTGAAACTTGATGATTTGGCACTGTCACCAGGCTGGTGTGTCAAATGGGTTCCTACTGGTGGGTTGGAAAGTCAACCATGGCCTACTGGTTAGGGCCTTGGGCATGTTACTTGTTCGAATGCCGACCAGGAGGAAAGTGGTTGTGTGGAAAGTGAAAGTGGGTGGGGAAAGTTGTTGAACATTGCTGTCCCTTCCACATCCACGGCTAAGGTGCCCTGGAGCAAGGCACCAAACCTTTCACTGCTCCTCGGGCGCCGCAGCAGCTGATTGCCCACTGCTCTGAGTTAGTGTGTGTCACCTCACTGTGTGCTGTGTGTGTACCTCTCTAATTCACGGATAGGTTAAATGCAGAGATTGAATTTCCAGAAGAGATCATGCTCTGATGGTCATTCGAGCAAGCATAGATCTTTGTTTTATACCCTGATGTACTTCATCCTTCACACTCTGCTTGTCTCTCACATAAATGTATCAGTGAAGTCTCTTATATCTACATAGTTACAATAATGTTGGTAATAACATACTTGCTCGACTTCCTCCCCAACAGTGTTCCCTGCTCCATCCTGATTCCTGCCACCCCATCTCACCTGCAACATAGTGTTGGATTAATTTCATACCATAACTTTAAAAATCTAATGCTATGCAATCACACTAAGCGGTGCTATTTAGCACCATAGTTAGCGGTGCTATATAGCACACTGTAAAAAGTCCTTCAAGGGTGTTGTCTGTAGGAATTTATTTTAAAAAGTATATTTATTCCAATAAATTGATTCCCTTTTCTTTTTGAATTAATTTAAGTTTTACATAAGTAAAAAGTGTGAATGTTTTTGTAACTTATTATTACCTATCAAAAAAATGATTTTGCTGACCTTCACAATAAAATGCCTCTACAAAACTCTATTTAAGTGTTTATATCCAAAGCAAAACGTCACGACCCGCCCACATGCTGCAGCAAAACAACGAGATCGTTGCTCGTTGTCACCTGTACCGGACCAGTCTCAGATTTCTGTGGAGTTTTTGAGGGTTATACAACGTGCAACCGATGTAAGTAACTATTTACATTGCATAAAGTAAGGTTTAGCCGAATGAGCACACATTTATTGAACTATAAAATGTAAAAGCCTCGCCTGGTTTCAGACAGAAACGTTAAAGGGTTAGTTCACCCAAAAATGAAAATTCTGTCATTAATTACTCACCCTCATGTCGTTGGACACCCGTAAGACCTCCGTTCATATTCGGAACACAAATGAAGATATTTTAGTTGAAAGCTGATGGCTGAGAAAGGCTTCACACAGGCCTCCATTGGCATTCAGTACATTGACACTTCCAAGATCCATGAAAGGCACTTAAAACGTCGTTACAAAGTCTATCTCACCACAGTGGCTCTACAATAATCATACAATGCGACGACAATAGTTTTTGTGCGCAAAAAAAAATCAAAATAACACCTTTATCCAACTTGTTCTCGACTTCCGTGTGTGCCTCCACGACGCATGCGCGAGAATATGACGTAGCGCCGGTGTTCGTGAATCGATGAAATACACACTTAAGCCCCATTTTGAGCACTACGCCGAGACCTAAAGCACGATCAATGTAGAATCCAACAGCTTAGACACGCGCGTCTTCCTCTGCTCGTAAACAAATCGCTTCTGGGTCATATGTCCGAACGCCGGATCTGCGTCATATTCTCGCGCATGCGTCGTGGAGGCATACACGGAAGTCGAGAACAAGTTGGATAAAGGTGTTATTTTGATTTTTTTTTGCGCACAAAAACTATTGTCGTCGCATTGTATGATTATTGTAGAGCCACTGTGGTGAGATAGACTTTGTAACGACGTTTTAAGTGCCTTTCATGGATCTTGGAAGTGTCAATGTACTGAATGCCAATGGAGGCCTGTGTGAAGCCTTTCTCAGCATCAGCTTTCAACTAAAATATCTTCATTTGTGTTCCGAATATGAACGGAGGTCTTACGGGTGTCCAACGACATGAGGGTGAGTAATTAACGACAGAATTTTCATTTTTGGGTGAACTAACCCTTTAAGTTTGTCAGTTTTGCAGGCGCCGCATGAGGCCTTACCGAAGGTCTTGACATTAACATTAAAAGTTACGTTAACTGCTATCCCAGATAGCAAAAAATATCGGCACGGCTTCTTTTTGCCGCCGGCCCTAAGCTGTCGGCTATAGGTGCGTCCCGCTGGCGGTGATGAAACGTTTGCCGCCGAATACGTCACTCCCATTTCTTGCGAGATGCCGCGGCCGACTAGCCGGCGGGCCGCCGGCTTCATTTTCTCTGGCGGTTGCCTCCGCCTAATGGACCGCGGCCGGCTGGCGGCAAGCCGCTTTGATATACAAGGATTTTTACTCTCAAATTCGACCAGCCACGTTGGCTATGTTTGGCTTGTTGGGAAATAGAGTGGAACTGACAGCATTTTAACTAGTTCTCACATTTGAAGCGATTATAAAATCATAATAGCCCCTAGCCTATATGTGAATTATATCAAATATTAGTTTTTTTTGCTCCAAAGCCATTAGGGTTTATAACAGATTCTTGACTCTTGATTCCATGATAAGGTTAGGTTTAGGAAATTTCATTTAAATTTTCACTTGATTATTTGCATGTTGAGTGTGTTTAAACAGTGTTGGTCAATTTGACCCATAATGGATGTAATACTTTTTTTTTTTTTTTAGCATAATAGGAGGGTTAAGAAAGTTTGAAAGTTCATTTTAGGATATTGAACACTTTTATTTTTGTATTGCCCTTTTTCTATTTCTTTTTGGACTGACTTTAAAATAGACATGACAACAAATTAGAACTTAGAACTTCATGACATTTTACTTTGTTTTCAAAACCCATATTTTTCTGAAAAACAAAAATATATTATTAATTATTTAGGAAAAATTCTACATTCATAAGACAAGAATAACTCAAAAGAAGCCCTCTAATATTACCTTTTATAAAGCTGATTTTTACAATATAGGACTACTTTGAAACCCTTTCAAACATGAGGTCGCAAAACAAAAAGCTTACAAAAACAGAAACCTGAAAGCTTTTCAATTTCATGTGACTGCCTTAATATTATAAAGTATTTTCTATCTCAGAATTCTTATTTTTATTATTTATTTTATATACATTGTTACATTTGTTGTTATTCTTTGTTCTACATATTCGGAACTGTACCACAATGCTTTATTATTTTTATTTTTCTCTCATTGTACTTGTACTAATTTAAATAAAAATAAAACCAAACCAAACAGAAAAGTACCTCCACCGGCCGAGAGGGGCAGTATACCTAAAAAAGACGGAAGACAAACCGGAAAAACATATGAAACAGATTTACCAACAGCAGCCGGCAACTCATCACACGGTTTTAGTATTTGAAGAGAGGAGATAAGAAGATATCCTCGACTACGAGCGTTTAAGTAAGTACATGTTTCCTTTTTGTGTAACACAATATTATGTTCATTTTTGATGTATATACCGGAAGGTTGTTTTAATTTGTTTGTGCCGACACGCACGCTGCTAGTCTAGTGTTAGCTAACACGTGCTGTTTCGCCTTTTTTACACACTGAGTTCAAGCATGTTCTACATGTTAAAATGTATCTAGCTACTGTAGGTAAATTAGCCAAAGCTTTACATCTAGAAAGACTTAAGTTTAACTTTTGGTGTTTTCTAACAAAACAGAATGATATATATAGGTTATTTAAATTATTTTGTTAGTCCGAACAAGCATGCTGCTAGGTCAGTTTTAGCAAGTGTTAGCTAACATGTGCTGTGTTGCTACTGTTCTTCTAGCATTTAAGGTGATTTATGAGTTATTTCTCTAAACTGCTGTACTTTTTATGTTTGAGGACAATGCAGTTTACATGAATCACTACACTGAATGAATACATTTTACTGTTCCACATTTGGCTGACCAGTTCCCCCCCCCACAGCATAGCTACTGTATATTCTGTATATAACGTTAACAATGCGGTTTTGTTCACATTTTCTTGCAGATACCTTGACCAGAGCACAATCGGTTATCTTCATCCAAGAGACCTACTGTTGGACAATCGTTTCGGCTTTCAAGGTAAATAAATTGTTAGTCACAATGTCTAGTTACTGGGCTATAAGGAGAAGAATATTGAAAGGAGTTGAGATGGACAAACAGGAAATTGCAGCTGTTGGAAACTTAAACAGTATGGAAAATTGTGCCTTTAGTTGTTGTTTTATATATATATATATATATATATATATATATATATATATATATATATATATATATATATATATATATATATATATATATATATATATATATATATATATATATTTTTTTTTTTTTTTATGTAGATTTCCAGAATGAGAACCAAGCCCTGAGGGAAAGCAATGCACGAGCAGGTGAGAACATGCACTCTTTCTTAAATTTTACTTCTTTGACTGTGATGTAGGTCCAAAATTACCAAATGCCTTTCATTTTGTTGCTTCGGATGACAGCGGCTCACTTCAAGAGCAGGTGAAGCAAGTGAAACAATGTTGATGACGTTTGCTCGTACTGGGCAATCAGGTACAACTTGCAAACAACACCTGTGGTTGTTGGTTTAATTCCCACTGGGGCCACCTGTACATGTAGTAGACCTAGTTGTAAATGTCATAGTTTAGTAGTTGAGGGACCAGGACTGACTGCTTTATTCTTTTATTCTGTGAACCCCTGTAGGTGCAGATCAGACACTAATGCTGCGACGTCTTGGAGAGTTTGGCGATGTTGTGCGTTGCATGGACAACAAAATGGACACTATGCGGCAACATTTCAGTGCCAATGTGTCTTTTGGAGAGTTCTCCCTGCCAGGGGGTCTGTTACTCCCCCTCGACAACCCATTTGGCGTTGCTTGACAACAGTTTGAGGCAGGATAAAGAGCTCCAGTAAGTGTGCTGATTTTGTTTATAATGCTGTAGGGTAATCTAAAAAGTAACATTTTAAGATTGTACACTGCATATTCTACAGTCTGAATCCACAGCCTGTCACATTTTTATATTTATGTATGAGAAGCTTCAGAGATATGTAATTTGTAACACTTTTTTGTATTTTCAGCTTCGGTTTTTGGCAATCAAATGTGGGAGGGACCTAAAAACAACCGTGTGGCGAATGCTTCAGAGTATCTTCTCTAATCACCTTTCCATTAATACAACCTGGACGGGTGTAGGGGATAAAGCATGTTTTAGAGACATGTTCCTGAAGACCATTGTTCAAAGTAATATATATATAAAAATATATAAATTTGTTATATATTTAAGTAGATGTGTGTGGCCTTATGCCATTCAAATGGAATGACAGATCTGTATTTTCTACAGGAGCCATCCGGAAGAACCCGGCGACCCAGGATGCCACTGATGAGGCGGTCCAGGTTAACGTTATGCGTTACCTGAAAGGAACATCTGATCGTGAAGGCGGAAAAAGACGCGCACAGCTGAGAGGGACCCACAGCCGACCTCTTACACCTAGGCTGACTACTGACACCTGGAACCCTTTCTTTATCCTGCAGTCAGTAACATCAAGACCCCTAAAGAAGCCAGAAGTTTAGGCTACACTCACCCAATCCACACTGTTCACTGTGGAAATTACTTTTTTTTTTATTCCCTGTGACCCTGCCTTGAAGGCAGCTCCTTGGATGGATATGGGATGGCGAGGTTGTTTGTCCTTTATATAGGCGCACAAGAAGTCACTGAAGATAAGCCAATTTGCGCTGCCTCATTCTGGAGGTCGGGGAAAACCAGAGAACCCATAGTCAGGCTTGTTATAATGGTCTGTTCTACTACTGTTCTATTCTTCTCCAGAGCTTTACTCTAAATTATTACCATTTATCCTATTGTTAGAAATGGCTTGTTAAATGTGATGTTATACCTCGATTTATTTGGTATCCTGCACATTCTTTGGTACCAAATATCCTCATTATTTGATATAATGTTTAATGGTAATTCTTTTCATCCCAGAGCTGACCTCTTTGTTATTAACAAATATTGTAAGTGTTATAATTTGCTTGTAAGGCTGTTTTTTTTTTTAAACCAAAATTTAATTGGAAACATGCAGGTTCTTTAGTAAAAATGTTTTTTTTTTTTGTTATTTATAGGCCTATTTAAGCTTATTTATTGTCTGTTATTTGTATTTCATTTATATTATCTTGTATCATTGACAGTTAGGCCTACTGTACTTTGAAATGTGGAATAAAAATGCCAAATGGGAATTTATCTGGTTTGTTCAATTATTATCCATCATAAACTGCATGTTACAAATATATGAATAATAAATAAATAAATATTTATTACACAATAAGCGGAGGCAGATCGCTCGAAAAAAGCGTTTGCCTCCGCCGGGCCGCCTTTTGGTATAAAGGCGGCGGAACGGCGGTTTGCCTGCGGGCCGGCGGCGGAACGAAGGCGGTAGGAAGCCGGCTGCCGCTTTTAAAAAGCGGCTGCCGCCGGCGGTGCGCCGTCAAACGTGTTTGCGATTACGCAATTCTGACGCTTCTACAGCCGCCGGATCACCGCCGGTGGTCCGCCGACTCATTGCTATCTGTTTGTAGCAGACCTGCAAACTTGTCGCTTTTCGGCAACAATCACCGTTTTTTTGGTTAATTGGGTCATTTATGTGAATCGCGTAAAACCGGGGTGGGGGTGGTGGGGTGCGCGCGGCAAAAAATGAGGTAATTGCAACAGCGCGCATCCGAAGGTGCACGACTTTACCCAACCCTACTGTTTACACAATAGCTGATGCGAGAGTAAGTGTAACATAAAGCAATATGGCAACCATGTTAATCTCTTTTATTAATATTCTTTTATAGGGCTATTTAGATCAACAATCTGGCGAGCGTGTTGTTTTAGGCTAATACACCAACAGCAAATTGTCATTAAAAAAAATCACAAAAAAATTGAGCCGGGGGCACGCAATGTGGTATCATGAAAATTCGTAAATATGTATAGGCTACGTGTGTGTTGCAAAGCAGCTGTTTATGGACCTAGTCCGCTTTAACATTGTTTTATTAGTTTTTAAACGCTTTAACTTAATCTGTTGATATATTTGTTTGAAATATTTTGAAACCATTTGTTCAAGTAAAAAGATTAAATATTTCTTTTGCATTGCAATAACATCAATGATCCTGATATTTTCATAAATAAACTCTTCTTTCATTTGTGTTGCTTCTTTAGAAGACCATCAGATCAACTGGGAGGAGGGATTCAAGGAATAGGTAAGCTCTTTAGTAGGTGGAATTTAGGTAAATGTTTCAGAGGTTTGTTGTTATCTGTCATTTAGAATTAAGGTAACCAAAAGTCAGTTATTGAGAGTCTGGGAAAAAAACTAAATTATCATACCTTTCTAATTTTTAATGACAGATGGGATGGCCTTGTAAATTATGCAGTGCTGTTGTACCAGCAAAGACTGATATGAAGTGTCCAAAGGTGTGAGCAAAGTTTCTTTTATTTTCATGATTTTTGGACAAACACACTCTGTTTGTGAGTTGCTTTGCAATTACAAATAGAAACAATGAGCACATTTGAACTAGTGTTTAACCTTGAGGTTCCATGAACGTCTATATCAGACGTGCAGAACACGTCCAAAACAGACATCATAAAAACTTTCATTCTGGCTCTTCAGTGGACATCTTTTCAACGTACACCTCTAGTGACAAAGATGTCTTTTGGACATAACTTTGCTTAGTGGGAATCATCTGATGATATAACTGTAAGAGTGGCATTTTCAGATACTTTTACTTAACCACACCTATGTGTTATCAGCTGAACCCCTCTCCCCTTTGAGGATTTAGGCCTTGGAGGTGACTTGTGTATGTGATGTAGTCTAGCAGGTTTGTTGTGTCAAGTGAGACTGTACTGAAAGTTGTACTATGAAGCCAGTTCAACAGGCCAGGCTTTCTGTGCAGGAGCTGACTCGACCAAACTTAAAACCTTTTGTGAACTTTAAATGTGTGATTTTATTGAAGGCTTTTGAATATCGTTCTCTGTTGTCACTTATTGTTCTGTTTATGTCTCATACAGGGAAAAACAGAGAGCAGTGTCCACGAGGACTTGAAAATGAGCAATATGCAGATATATGTCTGCCGTGAACCAGATGCAGTGGGCATCTTCATTGAGGGAATCCCAGTCCTTACTGATCTTGGAAATCTGGCCAGGGCATGTTGCCTGCTTCTGGGGATGAAATATGCTCTGAACCTGCAGTATCCACCACAACTCTGCAAAACATTTGAGGTGTTCCAAAGACTTTTTGTGGGACTTGACACACTGCGCCCAAAACCTTCCTCCCGATTCATGACACTAAAAAACAAACTTCTGAGTTAGTTGGTCAAATGCCAGCCTCGCACTCATAAATGGCAATGTCATTGTGTTTTCAAGAGTTTTTCAGAAGATTGTTCTGAATGTTTAATTGTTAATTGGCTGCAGTTCAGAAGTTCTGTTATATAAACCATTTTATGGTAAAATGTTTTAATACATACTAAGATGTACTGTGCACTTACGGATTGAAGCTGAAGTCAGTTATTTTGTGTCAGATGCCGTGATCCGGCTTCTCTGTGTTTTATTTTAATGTCCTTGTAAGGATATATGCAAGATTGTTTTTTTTTTATTTTTTTATGTTTTCTTTGCTTCACCACTCTTGCTCGGTGGGCAGTTTAACTGAGAAAAACGTGATAGTCAAGCACAGACTTTTTCAGTTCCTGGATAAGCCTCCAGCTGCTGGGCCCTTGACTCAGTTCTGTTATGTCAAATGCTGAGGTCAGAGGCCCTTTAATTTATTTTATTTCATTGTCAAATGTTTTAGTAGAATATGGCAAAGATTGTACTTAAAACATGTTCTTGTATTAGTTTATGTTTTAATACATATGAAAAGGTACTGTACAGTGCACTAAAGTCAGTCCTTTTATGTAAATCGCTCAGGTCAAGAGTCACTGTATTTTAATGTCAGTGTTAAGAGTACACCGGTTGCACTTTGAAGGTGTTCTATGCTGCACTTAAAGATGAGGTCAGAAGTTTCTGTAACTTTTAATGTTTACATTACCATTGTTGTGTTACATTAACATTAAAATTGATTACAGAAAATTAGTTCACCCAATTGTTTGTAATAAACGTTGGAAACGAATACCTCTCTTTCCTTATTTATTAAATTTATGGCAATGCTAACTAATTATTTCAAGTGGATTGAAGAAATAATTTTTCTAAATTAATGAGAGTAAATTAATTAATTAATTAAAATTAAAAAGTTTAATTTTTTATTTTAAATGTTACTTATTTTAACTAAGTATGATTTGGTCAATATGCTGCTCTTTGTCACAATGGTTCAACTCAAATGTTTTGCTTTATCTTGTAGACTCTACTTGATTTTTTAGCAGTAAATTAATTAATTAATTAAAATTAAAAAGTTTAATTTTTTATTTTAAATGTTACTTATTTTAACTAAGTATGATTTGGTCAATATGCTGCTCTTTGTCACAATGGTTCAACTCAAATGTTTTGCTTTATCTTGTAGACTCTACTTGATTTTTTAGCATACAGTAAAATACATAATACTGATTTTTACCAACTCAAAATACCAAGAAGTTCACTAAACTTACAAAAAGTAGTTGGAAAATGTTGCCTTAATTTTTTTGAGTAGAATTTAAGTAACAGTTTTTACAGTGCACCTTAGTCAAAGAACCGGTGAAGAACCTCTGAAGAACCGCTGAAGAACCACTGAAGCACCAAAATTGGTGCTATATAGCACTTAAAAAGGTTTCCCTATGATTACGAGCCAAGAACCATTTTTGGTGCCATATAGAACCTTTTTTTTTTTTAGAGTGCATGGATTATGTGCACATTAAAATCCCTTTCACATTAAATGTCATATTTTATCTGCATAATATACTACACAAGATATCATAATCACAGACTTACAACTTAGTATATTGCCACTAATACCACATTAAAATAATAAAAAACAATAATTGCTCGACTTCGCATTAACTGCCTGCTGCATCTGAATTTCAGTAATTTGAGGTACCTCGCATTTTGCTGTATGAGCTTTGGCATGCATCACACTGAGAAATGGCCTCATTTCCATCAGCGGTTGAAGATCTGATGATTCTTCAGTCACTTTGCTTAGGTATGGCCAGTACCTAAAAAGAAGCACAGCATAAGTAGGCATTAACCAACACTTTGCCTGGCCATCAATATAAAACGACTGAAAAAAATCAGGCACTATATGACAGAGAAAAATTACCTGCAAACAACATCCATGCAGAAGAAAGTGACATTGGCCCTCTCTAACAATTCCCTCTGTAAAAACATTGGGTAGGCGAAGACCTCGCCACGGTAGTGGTTCAGTCCTCGCAGCAATATTCCGTGTCTGATACATAAGAGGACAATATGGTTAATGATCAAATTACACAAGAAGACCTGTGGAAAACAAAGCTAATCAAAACCCTCTTTTCAAAGCTTAACACACACACACACACACACACACACACACACACACACACACACACACACACACACACACACACACACACACACACACACACACACACACACACACACACACACACACACACACACACACACACACTCTCTCTCCCCCCCACACACACACACATTTCCCCATCAATCTGTACATATGTGACTAACTGAGCTTTAAAACAATCTTCTTGGGAAAAAAATCTGTTAAGGGAATTTACTTCCCATAAGGAAATTAAACATGACTCTGATACATTTATCCAAAAATGAGTTTCCATAGCGTGTGACAAGTGGTATCTGTACAATTGCACACTTCTGATCTATCCACATACCTGCAGACTGCCACTTGTATCCCCTCTTCATCTATTTTGGACGATGATTTTTTTGACGTTTCCTTACTCGCCCTGAACCTTGAAACGCCACATGTTCCACTGTTATCTGCCTGTAAAGTCAGATATCACTCGTCTTAACAAATAGAAAAAACAAAAGACACACAAACATAAGCAGTAGATATACTGTCTTAATATTCAATATTAGACATACTCTTGTCGTGCTGCTGCCTCTGACATTGTTAAGAAAGGCTGATACCTCCTCATCTTTGGCAAGAAATAACCCCTTGTACAAAGAGGGTTCCTCATTCCTGTCCATTAAAATTGATCACAAAAAAATGCACTTTTAACTGACCAAACATTTATTACTCTACATGCAACTATTTCTATGACAATGCTGTGGTTTTGATATTGACATTAATGCCTGTGTAATATTAACATACCCCCCTGATTTTTTGAAGCGATAATGTTTGCGATTGCCATCACAACACACTGCCAACATGTCTGGGTGACATGCTGGACAATAAAAATCATTTACTTCACACATCACCTCTTCTGTGTGCTTGCAAAAACAATATTCGAAAAAGCTTTTCTGGAACGTGTCTGCACAGACATTCCCCGGCTATGACATAAAAATAATTATTAGGGTTTACAGAAAATAAATATTACAATATTACAGATACAGTAATATGATTATGTGTTACAATGATTCAAGCAGATTTACCCTTCCAGCCTGAACAGAACGGTGCTCCAGTAGCTTTAAAAAGGCATGCCTTGACATTGAAGGAGCCGATACTTTAATGTGAGCATAAGCTTCAAAGACATCAAAACTATATAGTGTCTGGCAGTTTGTTGTGCTTGGCCAGTAACGGTACCTAAGGAGCTCTTTCACCCCTGGGGTCCATTCCACAAGACAGGTAGGACAAACTTTACGAGGCAAACAGAAATCATATCGTCGTGTGAAAAAAAGAGACACATTAAACATGTGTTTCACAGAATCAACTTTTTCCAACTCAACTGATATACATTCATTGTAGTATTTGATATGGCATTAACATTTGGTAATTGGTATATTTCTCAAGAGAAAATCTTTGCCTTGATTGCAATTGTTAACTTCTGCGGTACAACAAAACAAAAAGCAGGACTTTCCAAAGTTACCATTCATGGTGACCACAGAAATATGCTTGCCAGAGGTGACCTCAATCTCTTGGGTGCACTCACATATTGCCCTACGTGCAGGCAATGGCAACTGACATACTGCAATGCAAAGAGGTTGTTACATTTTTCCTCAATCGAGAAGGTGTATCTATACGTGTCATACTAGTGATTCAAAACCAACATCTACAAAATAGACAACTCTACCATGCCATTATCACTGTTTTCTTACTAATAGCACGTTTCATAGTCAAAGACAAACAAAAACATTTTCTTCAGTCAAAGAGTGATTCAAATTAAGAGTTTAAACCTTTTCCACTGACAAAGTCTATCAACCAAGAATATGTGTGTAATAACTCTTTACTAGTCAACAGTAATTGATAATAAATACATACCCTGCTCACAAAAGTGAGGCTGACCATTTTCACCCATCACCACGGCCTTTGTGGGGGGAATAGGCTCCAGGTAGCCATGGAATAGTGCCTCCCTGCCGTGGAACACATTCTTTTTGTGAGCCTCCAAGTCGCATCCTCCACATAGAAATTCCATGTCCAGTGGCACACAATCCAGGCACCTAATTACTGCCTCTCCAGTGCCACACCTGTGGCATTTTTCATGGACATCTCTTTCAGCGGACAGTTTAGTATCGAGCAGCACTGGCCTTGCTGCTTTTGCCCTTGTACCAGCGTGTAGCTGCCGCTGTGCCCAGGGGCGTAACTACAGACAGTGCAGGTAGTGCAGCCGCACTGGGGCCCGTGCGGCCGGTGGGGCCCGTAACGAACGCGGGCCCAGCCAACATCGCAAGCGGGGCCCTGGCGATGAAGTGTCAGTGTGACAGGATGCGCCAATACCTTGGGTTCGCGGGGGCTCGAGCACCCTCGGGGAAAAAGGCTAAATATTCTCCATTCATTTTAACCAATAATAAAAACGATTGCAGCTTTCAGACACGACTTTCATCTCGTTGTATAGTTAATTTGAGGCCGTTTCTATTGCGTTATTTTAATGACAAATGCGAGGGCATTAACGCGCATCCATATTACGAATCTCTCCGCTCTCTAGCAGAAAATCGACGTGCGGTCTCAAACGTCTCACGGCTCTGCTCTTGCTCGCATATTACGTGTGCGTGCTCAAACTGTGTTCTGTGCACTCGTGAATCTATTGCTCTTTCTCTAGAATTTTCTTCTATCCTGGATTTAATGTTGCCAGAAACTTTAGACCACCAGATTTTTCACGATTGACTGATAAAATCAATAACACAGTAACTTAGGTAAGCTACCTATGTAAATTATACGGACTTCACCTTTGCTTCCTTTGAAATCTGATTTTAGTCAGCCAGTTCTCTAGTTATTTTATTGTTTAATATGCCTAGTTATTTTTGAGTTAAGTGCTTATGATAAATGTGTTTAATGAATTATTTATTTAGTGAACTAGTAGGCTACTATCAGATCACCAGATCTACTGTGTGGGCACTGGGCACGCACTGGCAGAAACATCGGCGCCTATGCGTTGTGAAATTAAATGCGCTGAATTTAAAATCACACGTCACCGCTCACTACACCCCGAAATGTGCCCTTTGCCTTGGTGTTTTATCGAAAAAAAAGACAGTAGCACTAGCAAGCAAACGTAGGCTATAGAAATAGGCTACTTTGAGGAAACCAATAAAAATATTCCAATTACCACATAATTAATTAGTCTTGTTTCATTTGTTATATGTCATTTCCACGGCTTTCCAAAAGAGGGGGAAATATTAAGAGATTGGCAGACGAAGAAAGTAAGATGTCAAATTTGCCGTAGGCTATCCCTCGCAGTCTCAGCCAGAGATACACAGCAGCGCTAATTCTGTTTTTGTCATTTACTTACTTCCAAGATAGGCTCTAACACATTTTAAATTAATTTATAACATATAATAAAAGATAAGATATAAAAAAACAATACTTTATATATTATATATATAGCTATATATATATATATGTATATGTATATATATATATATATATATATATATATATATATATATATATATATATATATATATATATATATATATATATATATATGTATATGTATGCATATATATGTGTGTGTGTGTGTGCAAAACAATACATAAGTAATAACAGAATACAAAAAACAAAACAAAAACTAGGAAAATGTACTAGATCTGCGATGTTGACGGCTGTGGAAACACGTCATCGCAGTCCGTGAAAATGGTCCATTCATAAATCTCTATTTGATCACGTGACAAGACGACAATACTCCGGCGGCAAAATCAAACGGCTTAGCTGAGACTGAAGTGCGAGAGTAGCCATGCCATTCAAACATAAAAGTGGTTCTAAAAAGAGACAGGAGAGAAAAGAACAGGAGGAGAAGACTGCAAAGCTTCCAAAATTAGATTCCTTTGGATTTTAGGGTTACTGTGTTAAAAATACCAAAAAGGTTGCGGTAATTTCAAAACCATAGTGCTGATTTGGTAGCCTACATCTGGCTTCTGCGGCCAGGCGCAAACAGCGCAGCCACTGTAGCGTGTGTTGGAGAGAGGTGTACGCAAAGAGAACTGTTCAACTAAATATAAGAAACTGATAAGTGTTGGTCTAAATGAAGTACGTTAGGCACACAAATTTGCATATATTACCTTCTAGAGCGCAGTGTGTGTGTGTGTGTGTCCAACACACACACACAGACCAACACAGGCCCCCGAAGTGTCTGAGAGACCGTGATTAGACGCCCCCTGCAACTGCCACATCGACACGGCATCTCAATAAACCCGTCTCCGGCGTGTTGAGATTGTTCGAATATTACAATTAAATAATACTTAAATCGATATGTCATCCTCAATAAACCCGTCTCCAGCGTGTTGCCTCCGATCATTCGAATATTGCACTTTAATAATTATTTATTCAACATCATCCTCAATAAACCCGTCTCCAGCATGTTGCCCCCGGTCCCTCGAATATTCTGATCTATTATGACCTCCGAGCTGTAAAGCGGCCAGAATAATAATAATAACACGCTGTTTGTTAATTGGCCAGAGGAGAACTGGCACCCCGACTGAGCCTGGTTTCTCCCAAGGTTTATTTTTCTCCATTAGGTCACCTAATGGGGTTTTGGTTTCCTTGCCACTGTTGCCTCTGGCTTGGCGTGCTCAGTTGGGGACATTATTATTTAGATTTATTTCGATGTTTAGTTGAAAAATTTAAACTAAATTAACCATTTAAACTAAATTACTGATCGAATTATTGATCTAACGCCCACACTGGCACTGTATGATACTTGAAATGTTTCCAGAATGGCTATACAGCTGATTAAAATTATGCTGCATTATTTTCCTGTTTAACACTGTAAAGCTGCTTTGAAACAATCTACATTGTTAAAAGCGCTATATAAATAAAGTTGACTTGACTTGACTTGACTTGTGTTTGTATGTGCTTCATAAATGTGCAGACCAGGGGGCCCGTCGTAATAACCTGCACTGGGGCCCATCATTACTAAGTTACGCCACTGGCTGTGCCCATTCTGTTTTTTCTGCTGCCACATTAACCTCAACTGAGTCCAGAGTGTCCCTCAACTCTTGAAGACGTGTTTCTGAAAATAAATGAAAATATATAAATAACTGTTAAACAACCCTTCGATTGAGTGAAGGCACAATAGATAAAAATTACTTAATACGGAATGGTACAAAAATAATTATGACTTAAAATCCGACTTTGACCAAGCCACACACTACAGTGTCCATTCAATGTTGGTTTAATGTACTGTATATGGACTTGCTCATGGTATCACGAACCATTGTATCACAATGTTATCACAAATCATGTAATATGCTTCCGATAATAGACCAGTTTGAAATGAAGAGTTGGAGTGTCTATCACTTCCCAAACTAGGCAAGAATTAACTCCTCTGCAAAAGCACTGAAAAAAGTGCTGAATTGTCAAAAATCTGAATTTCACATTCATGTCTACAACAACAAAATACAAACACAAACCACTTTTAATGTTAGGTGGAGAAGAAGTGTGAGACATCAACAACAATGAATCAAGGAAAAGTTTAGCAAGGTCATTAGAAAAGTTGTTTATATGGAGGAATAGGAAATGTAGTCATAGTGATAAAATAGACATACTCACCAAGACTTGCAGTCAGCTCTTCTTCTATCTGAGGGACTTCCTCAGACACTGTGTTCAATTGAACATCGGAAGCTGTAAAGGCCAATACATTAGTTTATCTATTCTATCAGGGTCTTAAAGCATCATATATTTTAGTCCCGAAAATTCACAAAATTCAATCATACATCTGGCTCAGTGAGCTCAAACCATCTTTTCACTCACCAACATTTAGATAATTATCGTTATTAAACTACAACAACAGTGTTAGAAACAACAAACCTAATGCACGGCGTTCTGCTTTTTGACGTTTCTTACGTCTGTGACATGTGGCCGCCACGCTTGCGACTGCTTTCTTTCTCTTAGTCCTCTTTCTTTTTTGAGGGACATGGCTTTCCATTGCCATTGCAGCCTATATGAAAATAAAATACTAATGTTTTCTGATAGAATGTCAAACTAACTTATGGTTATGTTTGATGGATGCTTTTTCCAAAGTAAGTAACAATAAAAAACACAAAACAAAAACTACAAATTATAAAATACTACACTACTCCAATGTGCATTAAATGTAAAGAACATCATACCTCAACATCAACTATAAAAAACAAACAATGTAAGATAATGTAATACCAATAGTGATTTTCATAGACATGGGTGTAAAGTTATCAAAATTTCTCACCCTGGCCTCACGGAAAAGGGCCTTGCTTATTTCAGCAGCCATATGGCCCCTGACCTCACTGGGATCTTTAAAGACTCTTGAGTGGTTTTCTGACATGGTGCACAGACACAATACAAAAATACAGACAATAATAGACACACAATACAGATATGAAGATGTATGTGTGTGTGTGTGTGTGTGTGTGTGTGTGTGTGTGTGTGTGTGTGTGTGTGTGTGAGAGAGAGGGGGGGGGGGGGGGGTTGAGAAAGAGAGAGAGATAACTAGAGAAAAACAGAGTGAGAGAGACAGAGAGAGAGAGAGAGATTGAAAGAGTGGCTCTTAAAAGTGCCTTTGTTTTCTATGAATAAATATATATAGATATATGGAGATGTAGAGCAGCAAATAATCTGTAGAACAGACAAGAAAGCATCATTAGAGAAAAAATATAATGTCTACATTAATGCGAGACACTGCAGGTGAATAGGGTAAAATTTAAAAATAATAGATATCACCATGAAACTTCCTCAGTTGATTACTTACACAAGTATATAAAAACAATGTATTACAAGTTTTAGAAATTTGTATGTTTAATTATGCAAAGTAGGCATTATCTCATTAAATATGCGCAATTTTGCATATAATTTCAGTAACATAAATCTGAACATATGATAAAGCCAGGTGCAAAAATAATTTTTTTCATTTTGTTTACACACAAGATAAAAAAATAATTTCAGATGGGTTTCAGGATAGGGCCTATATGCTTTCATTACTTAGGAAATTCAAAAATATACTGAAAAAAAAAATATTTTTTTGATTCAAATGTCACTTAAATCCATCATGATTTACAAATCCCTTTGAAAATATCTTCAGAATACTGCTAGGTGTTAACCAGAAAGTTTGGTGTAACTACATAGGTGCTACATAGGCTGAGAGAATGACAAAAAACTCATTTTGAGAAAACGTCTTTTAAAATTTTGTAATGTAAAAATTCATACTTTTTTTTTAGAGGAAAACAACTATTTACAGACACAATATCTTGTCAAATATTTAGCAATCAACAATACCAACCATTTTAAACGCATCAAAACCTATAACTCAACATTTATAGATAGTAAATACGCAGGTCTGAGATACATACCGATTTGTAGAGGGGATCCAAGCAATGACTGGAAAAACCGCCAAATTCTCAGATGCGCGCAAGGAAGTGTGTCGCCGTCATGACAACAGACTGTCCGATTTAACATTAATTTTTTATTAGTCTTTATCGTTTTTTTTGTTTTCGTTGTCTGTATATGACTATCTGTCAATTCAGTAAAAATAAAAAAATACTAAATTAGTCCAAATATTATTTACACTAAAATGATGGATGGGGAGTTTGATTGATCAAGTCTGCCTCTAGTGATCCGGTTATCCGTGGTCCCGTCACGGAATAATCCGTGGTGCCATCACAGAATTTGTCAATAGGCAAAAGGCTATACAAACTGATCAGGGGTGATAAGATGTTCACAGTTTAATGAGGCTAATGCATCGCAAACACAGAGAACTTGAATTGCCTACTGAAAGTGTAGCAATATAGCAATATCGTCCAGTGAATGTGAAACAATCTGTGGCGACCGTTGAATATTCCGTGGTCCCGTCACGGAATAATTCCGTGGTCCCATCACGGAATAATCCGTGGTGCCATCACAGAATTTGTCAATAAGCAAAAGGCTATACAAACTGATCAGGGGAGATAAGATGTTCACAGTTTAATGAGGCTATTGCATCGCAAACACAGAGAACTTGAATTGCCTACTGAAAGTGTAGCAATATCGTCCAGTGAATGTGAAACAATCTGTGGCGACCGTTGAATATTCCGTGGTCCCGTCACGGAATAATTCCGTGGTCCCGTCACGGAATAATCCGTGGTGCCATCACGGAATAATCCGTGGTGCCATCACAGAATTTGTCAATAAGCAAAAGGCTATACAAACTGATCAGGGGAGATAAGATGTTCACAGTTTAATGAGGCTATTGCATCGCAAACACAGAGAACTTGAATTGCCTACTGAAAGTGTAGCAATATCGTCCAGTGAATGTGAAACAATCTGTGGCGACCGTTGAATATTCCGTGGTCTCGTCACGGAAATCAGGGTGACCAGAAGTTATCCTAGCGATCAAACGACGACAGAACAATGCAATATCAAGCTAAAATCACTTTAAAGCTAAATATTTAAAGTAGTTAAAGTAAAATATTTAAAGCGATAACTTTCCAAATTATAAAACGACGTCAATTGGGGGAGCGCAGGTGTTGTAACAGCCCGTGTGTGGACCACGGATGCTGCTGTCATTGACTTACATAGGCATCACTTCCGTGGGCACATCACGGAATTTTCGGCGATTCCGTGAAACTGCCACAGATTTTGAGTTAAGGGGCCGTGTTCATTTCACGGAATTCTGTGAGACCAGGTTGTTTTGACAATATAGTGTAACTCTTTCTTCCAAATGGCTGTTTATTTTGGTCTTTACACTGTTGAATCACACACTGTTACACTGTGTGTGCAAATGTCACACACTTGCAAATCCAGGTATTGTTCCTCAAAAGTGCTCATTATATCATCCTGATATCTTTTAAATGCAACTTTATTTCCCAGAAGATGATACAAATCTGTGCACCCTGAATCCTAAAATATGAAAAGCCGCCAAACAATGAGATTTAAACTGGAAATTTCAGGGAGTTTTGAAATGTTTGTGTATAGATCGGTGGCTTGTTGCACAAAGCCGCTTTAGATTTTAACCCAGGTAAGTTTGCGGTTAGATTGAGCAAACTCTGTTTTTTCGGGCTTATGAAGGTGGATTGGTTTTTAGCAGTGTTAGTAACCATAGTAACTTACACTACACGGCTAACCTGCTCTGGGGCAGGTTTTATTCTGGGTTAGAGATCGCAAACCCAAACTGGACCAATAAGCTGCAAGTAAAGATGCGATAAAGCCATACCGCCTGTATCTCTCGTTCCAAATTAAAGCAGTTTATAGTGAAAAAACTTCTCTGCTCATCTTTTGGTCCCAATTATTTATTATATTTATATTATATTAATTAGAATGACTTTTAATATATTCATATAATTATTATATTAATTGACAAGTAGCCAAATATGAATATAAATATAATACATGCATTCACAATTCTTTTAAACAACGTGTATTCATTTGAGCTCTTTGTGAACCTATAATTATTAGGCATATTTATTTGATTCACATCATGCATTGATATAGTCAGATATTCTTTAGCTGCCTCATCTGCCTTCTCAAACGTTCGCAGCAGCAGTGTTTATTCCTGCTAACACATTTAATGTCATGATCATTTTGAGAGCTTGTGAGAAGTGAATCAAACGGACACTGTAATTGGCTGTTTGCCGCACCTGTCACACTTTCAGGTGCATGCGCTTCAGAGTTAATCGCAAACTCTGGATTAAACCTGAGTTGACAGAGAACGTTTATACCAAGATTTGAGAGACCGTTGAACTTGATCTAAACCAGGTTGGATTTATCTGGATTTGTCAAATCTAAACCTACTCTGAAAGTTTGTTCAGCCAGCTTCATACAACAGGCCTCAGGAAGTCAGCAAACAACTTCCAGTCAGTGTGTGCATGAAGGAATCCTACATATTTTAAGTTTATTCTTAGTCTGATATTTGTATTATATTTGCTTGTTTTTCCAATAAATCTTAAAAATTATAAATAAATCTTTTTCTCCCATTCTTTCTAAATGTCAAAAAGTTTGCATACCAGGTGTTCAGTGATTTGCACCTGCATGACCATTTCTCTTTTTTTTGAGTATTGTGGTTTCATGTCTCTGATGAATCACAGTCACCTGATATTCGGAACAATACCACAAATGCGAGTTTGAAATTGCTTTAATACAACAGTTCCATGAACATGCAAAAAAAAATTTAAGTATCAGATTACAGTATCAGGTTAAACCTTATTTTTACTTTTAATATTTGCATATCTGATGTTTAATGTGACATGCAGATGAAGTCATGCACATATGGTGACAGCTGTGAAGTCAGTCTACAAAACACAGCACAGAGATTTATACACACCCAGAGAGACTGGACATTCACTCTACAGGTGACAAACTTCTCTTTTATTGTAATTATTTTTCTTTTTGATACTGAATGATATATGACAATGTTGCTGTGGTAATCATTCACATTAAAGGGGTTATGGTACAGTATGTTACATGGATCACTTGAATAAAACAGAACTGATCTCTATTTGTTTCATCAAAGTGAATTAGCAATTTTCTTGACATCATTAAGGTGCAATCTTAAAAATTCTAAAGGTTCTTTAATGGCATCTGTGGTTTCATGAAACATGAAGCAAAACATGTTTGTTATATTGGAAAAATATTCTTTAGATTTTTAACATTTTCTTCAAAGCCTAATAATTTTTTGGGGAAGTAAAATTGGTTCTTCCATGGAGTCGCTGTTTATTTTTAAGAGTGCATTGTGTAGACTTACTGCAATGTATTAAATATGAAAAATGCCCTTTTTAACTATAAACTGTGTTGAATTACTGGGGTGGACTGAAAATGTATCTTCAGTCTAATTTTTATTTTTTATTTTCATTTTGCTTATGTTGAACTGCAGTCTGAGTAACAATATATGCTTGTAATTCTCTCATCCTATAGCAATACTATTTATGTTTTTTGAGCTGTGCTCAGACAAACGAGGAGAAAATGAACTCCACCACACTCGGAGCTTCCACCAACTCCACAACCCCTGCCTCATTGCCAGTGGGGAATTTGGTAATGTGTATATTCAGCATCAATTTCCTGTTTGGTCTTCCCATACACTCCTATATTATATGGCTAATCATCACAAGAACAGGAAGTGGAGTTGCATCAGAGTTCTTCATCCTCAATCTGTCTGTTAGTGAGATAGGTTACTGTCTGGGTAGTTTGTTTTTTGTACTAATGAACTGGATTTCAGTTCTTGCACCATTAGCAATGTTTATGCAAGGACTTGGCATGACAGGTCGTCCTCTGTTTCAGTGTCTGATGTGTGTTGAGCGTTACCTGGCAGTGGTTCATCCTGTAACCTTTCTGAAGTACAAACCTCTCAGATATAGAGTGATCTGCTGCACTGTGGCCTGGATAATTATACTTGGCTCCTGTGTGGTCTTCCTGATCACATTAATGCTAAATAATATTAATGCAAATACATGGTTCTTCTTGATGCAGTTCTTCGTCTTCCTCTCCATCCAGTTGTTTTGTCTTGTGGCTGTTCTCAGAGCTCTGAAGCAGTCAGGACCAGGAGAGGGAAGGAGAGAGAGAGAGGAGGAAAACCACACAAAGAGAACAGCATTTTATCTCATTCTAATAACTACTGTGAGCATGGTTATCGCATATGTGCCAATTATGATTTCAGGAGTATTTATAATTCTGATGAACCAGTATAATGTGACATTTTGGGCCCCTGGTGTGGTTTGTTTTTTTCTAGCTAGTTTTGTTCAGCCTGTTCTTTATCTGCACCGCACCGGAAAACTCTCCTGCCTCTGTTCCTCATAAACTGAAAATGACTACACATTGTTTTACTTTTTTTATGTATTTATTTTTTATTAGCATTTTATTATCAGCTGAAGTGTCTCTTTCCTCTTGGTGTTTACTCTGATCCTTACATTGTTATATTTCATATTATTTCTTAGATTGTCAGTTCATGTTTGCATTGAATTGAAAAAAACATTGAATTGTCCCGTATTTATTTATACATAGTAGATCTAACTTATTATGAGTGTATTTATTAAATATGGTTATGTTTGATATCAGTGTGTTTGTTTATCCAATAAAATATTTAATCAGTGACCCAGTGTCACCTTTTGCTTATTATTTATTTATCTCTCTCTCATCTTGCTCTCTTAAATACTCAGTCTAAAAATGTGCACATCAAGAGATTGAGTTACACCTGTGCTGTCCAGTTTAGATGTGCAAAGATTAAAGGGGCTATATGCCAACTTTGTCCCCAAAATAAACGTAACAATAGCCTTTTTATTTTACCATTTATGACTCAAACATCTCCTGATGAGCATACTGACACCTTGTCCGCTCACAGTGGGTGCACCTATAAGCCTGTATCCTATTTTTCCTATTTTCTGGCGGGTCGTTTTTTTCCCGCGCTGTCTGCGGATGTGACGTCACCACCGCTGCGAGAGCGAGCAGAAAATAAGAGCAGTTCTGTTTTTTGGCCACAGGTGTCAGTCGCGAGTTTAAATTTCAGAAAAACGCATATAGTCCCTTTAAATATTCAGTCTGCAAAAATAATATTTGGGTGATCAATCTTGCATAGCAACATATAACAATATTATGTGGGTGGTATGTACCAATTTGTGGGTGGGACGGGTAGGACATGTCCCCACCACTTTTTAAAACATATCGCAGCATGGATGAACATACTTAATACAAACAAATAAACGTCTCCAGTTATTATCTAGTAGTTTTGTTTGTTTTTTAAAGGTCCCATGGCATGGCATTTTTCTATTATTTTATAATTTTTCCTGAGGTGTACTTATATTGTTAGTATGATTTTTTACATCATAAAATGTCATAATTTAGAAATAAAAGGCATTTTTTCTATACTGCTGTTTGCCCTGTGGCTGAATGCCCTGTTTCAAGAGGCGTGTCTGCTGTGAGACTTCAGTAAAAACGCCCAATGTTGTGATTGGCTGACATCTTTGCATTTGAAATGAGCGGAGGGGGCGTGGTTTAACGAGGTCTACGACGCACGAGCTGCTGCCAGAGAGACGGATGGACCTGAGTTCACTTCACATCAGTTCTCAGCACGTCTCAGTTCAGTGAACTGTTGTAATTGCTAGAATATACTTCAGGTTATTAGTTTATTTCTAGTCGGAGGGGCTGTCACTCATGTCAGAAAGTTAGTAACTTTAGTAAATTATGGATCAGCGCTGACTTGAGACGCAAACGTTTAGAACGATTCAGTCCGATTTGGTGAACTGGTTCGGTTCACTAAAAAGAACCGATTCAAAAGAATGATTCGTTCGCGAACCGGACATCACGGAGATGGAGCGATTGCTAACAAAGTTATTTATACTAACTACTGAGTTGTGAGAGCGCTGTCTGTCAGCGCAAATTTATTGTGTTTGTATCTGAGAGTTCTGAATAAACACGAGTCCCAGTCACACCGAGTCCGTCTTCATCATTATTCTACCAACTTTGTAACACATGCAATGTACCATTACAGCGAGATGAACGAGTTAGTAAGTGTTGATTATAGCATTATTTTTAGATATGTTCCAATCATATGAAAAGCGTCAGTGACGCGCATTGAGTACACAGCGCAAACAAAGACACAACAGCAGTAATCGAATGTAATCCAGTTTTATTGTGGGGATAGCTGGCTAGCCTAGCCGGATACCCTCACGCTTACCCCTCTTCTGCTTAATCTCGCGCCACGTTTGGTGCCTCCGCTGTGGGCCAGATGCAGTACTGGGGGTCGGGGATGTTGAAGGCCGACCGGTCAGTGCAGCCTGAGCCTCGGCGTGCGTGAGGTTTATCTCTAAAGAGATGTGAGTCTGCCGATGTTGAGCAGAAACTCATGACTGTATGCACATTGTAGAACAGATAGACGCGACGAGGACGTACAAAAACACTGACTCACAAGATAGAAAACACGAAAACACCGTTCTGTTGGGAGAGAGAGAAGCCGCAGTGTGTGCACGAATAATAAATAATTAGCTACACATAAGAAATCACTGATCACAGATCAGAAGGAACTGAAAAAAGACTTCTGTTTTCATTTGTACATCCAAACACTGAGAAACTGCCAGCATTCACTCGTTCACAAGCCATGATCTCTCGAGGACAAATATAGCGCTTGCATGGGCGTGCCAGATTCTCTGGGTAGAGGAAAGGGAGGTAACCGTTCCTCTGTGGACGTCAAAACAGGAGACTTCAGGATTGGCTAGTCTGGCCTGTCATTTTCTCAAAGGCAGAGAAAGACAGCCAGAACTCGGTTTTACACCGATCAACATTTCTATCCACTTGGGGACAATATTCAGGCTAGGGGAACTCATATTAATGTTGAAATACCTCATAAAATGAAAATGTCATGCCATGGGACCTTTAAATAAGAGACGATCTGGTACTTGTGGCCGCTGTTATCAATGGCGTGGATTTCTCTTGTGGCTCGTGCACTGTGCAGTATTCACAAGGATGAGCACTTTAATCTATCGCTTAATGCTGTTGTAGAGACTTTCTATTCGTTCAGTAAAATCACAAAAAAAAATGTCCCTGCTCTTGATATAGAATCGCTGATGATATTCTGTTTTGTTGAGAAAAAAAACTGTACAAGGGCAGATTAGAACCCAGAACCTCTGACACGCAAAAAAATCGACCACTTGACCATTAGGGAAATACAAACAAATTTCGCAAATCTGTGCATTTATTCATGTGAAAAATCTCGGCACTAACTATATTGTGTTTAGATGCAAGAATGAAACTATCACATTAACAACCGTGACATTGATGAGTTGAGTTATCTCGTCATTCATGATACAACGCTTCTATATATAGAAGCAATATATGAGTTTTTAGTCTTTCCGTGTTTTCACTGTTACTGAATAGGAGGCGCTATTACACATCTCCTGAGTATATTTTGGTATTCAGGCCTCTCAACATTAAAACAGTGTTTAAAGGTCCCATGGCATGGCATTTTTCTATTATTTTATAATGTTTCCTGAGGTGTACTTATATTGTTAGTGTGACTTTTACATCATAAAATGTCATAATTTAGAAATAAAAGGCATTTTTTCTATACTGCTGTTTGCCCTGTGGCTGAATGCCCTGCTTCAAGAGGCGTGTCTGCTGTGAGACTTCAGTAAAAACGCCCACTGTTGTGATTGGCTGACATCTTTGCATTTTAAATGAGCGGAGGGGGCGTGGTTTAACGAGGTCTACGAGGCAGGAGCTGCTGCCAGAGAGACGGATGGACCTGAGTTCACTTCACATCAGTTCTCAGCATGTCTGAACTGTTGTAGTTACAGCATATACTTCAGGTTATTAGTCTATTTCTAGTCGGAGGGACTGTCACTCATGTCAGAAAGTTAGTAACTTTAGTAAATTATGGATCAGCGCTGACTGGAGACGCGAAACGTTTAGAACGATTCAGTCCGATTTGGTGAACTGATTCGGTTCACTAAAAAGAACTGGTTCAAAAGAAAGATCGTTCGCGAACCGGACATCACTAATGTACCAGAGATGGAGCTCAGCGATTGCTAACAAAATTATTTATAGTACCTACTGAGTTATGAGAGCGCTGTCAGTCAGCGCGAGTTTATTGTGTTTGTATCTGAGAGTTCTGAATAAACACGAGTCCCAGTCACACCGAGTCCGTCTTCATCATTATTACCAACTTTGTAACACATGCAAAGTACCATTACAGCTGTCGAGATGAACGAGTTAAAAGTAAGTGTTGATAATAGCATTATTTTTAAAATAAAATAAAAGCGTCAGTGACGCGCGTTGAGTACACAGCGCAAACAAAGACACAACAGCAGTAATCGAATGTAATCCAGTTTATTGTGGGGCTAGGCTGGCTAGCCCGGATATGCTCACGCTTACCCCCCTTCTGCTTAATCTCACACCGCGTTTGGTGCCTCCGCTGTGGGCCAGATGCAGTACTGGGGGTCGGGATGTTGAATCGGGTGCAGCCCGAGCTTCGGCGTGTGTGAAGTTTATCTCTAAAGATCTGACTCTGCCGATGTTGAGCAGAAACTCATTACTGTATGCACATTTTAGAACCGATAGACGCGACGAGGACGTAGAAAAACACTGACTCACAAGATAGAAAACACGTTCTGTCTGGAGAGAGAGAGCTGCGTGTGCACGAATAATAAATAATTAGCTACACATAAGAAATCACTGATCACAGATCAGAAGGAACTGAAAAAAGACTTCTGTTTTCATTTGTACATCCAAACACTGAGAAACTGCCAGCGTTCACTCGTTCACAAGCAATGATCTCTATTCTCTCGAGCGTTTGCATGGGTGTGCCAGATTCTCTGGCTGGAGGAAAGGGAGGTAACTGTTCCTGCTTGGACGTCAAACCAGGAGACTTCAGGATTGGCTCGTCTGGGCTGTCATTTTCTCAAAGGCAGAGAAAGACAGCCAGAACTCGGTTTTACACCGATCAACATTTCTATCCACTTGGGGACAATATTCAGGCTAGGGGAACTCATATTAATGTTGAAAAACCTCATAAAATGAAAATGTAATGCCATGGGACCTTTAACAGGACTAACTATCTCTGGTCGTCCTCTGTTGTGTGTTGAGCGTTACCTGGCAGAATTACAGTTAACAGAGGTGAACGTGATCATTTCTTGTTACGATGAACACAACAGACATATTCACCTCAGAGAAGAGGCGTAGGCCTACATGGGTTACAATTCATGCCGTGTTTTTGTTCATCTTTATTTCTCACAACTGGTGTGCCTTTTCTGTGCCTTGGTGTGCGCGATGGAGTGAACTGCGCAGCACTAATAGAGTCTCACAAACACGCACCTTGTGCAGCCGGGCACAAAAGACCAATGGCCAAGGTCAAGAATTTCATTAAACAATGTGTAACAGAGGTAGGCCAATAAGAGCTGTACGTGTAAGAGGCTGATGCTAGAGGCTGCAGTCTTTAGCCCCCTTATTAGCGTTTCTGATTCCCACGCTGGAGCCTGCAGTTCGAGTTCCCCTCAGAGCAGGGCTGTTAGGACCGGTAACATTTGATGCCATGACTCAGGTGGAAGTGTGGTTTAGGGGGGTGAGTGTAACAAACGTAGGCCAGTAATAGCTGTGCGTGTAAACCTCACTTCCCTGATCTCAAGAGGCACTCTAGAGGCTGCAGTCTTTAGCCTCCTTGTTAGAGCCGGAGAGCGGGGTTCGAGTCCCGCTCGGAACGGGACAGTTACGACTGGTAACATTTGGTGCCGTGACCCAGATGGAAGTGTTGTTTATGGGGTGAGTGTAACAGACGTAGGCCAGTATGAGCTGTGCATGTAAACCTCACTCCCCTGATCTCAAGAGGCACTCTAGAGGCTGCAGTCTTTATCCTCCTTGTTAGAGCCGGAGACCGCCCTTACAGAAAAAACACATGAACTTCACATGTGCAAAAACACATGTGGTCATGTGATTTTGCACATGTGAAATTTAACATGTAAAAACATGTTAAAAGCACATGTGGTCACATGTGATCGCACGCACATGTGAAATTTAACATGTTAAAAGCACATGTGGTCACATGTGATCGCACGCACATGTAAAATTTAACATGTTAAAAGCACATGTGAAATATGTGGATCACATGTGAGCACATGCACATGTGAAATGTAACATGTTAAAAGCACATGTGAAATATGTGGATCACATGTGAGCACATGCACATGTGAAATTTAACATGTTAAAAGCACATGTGAAATATGTGGATCACATGTGAAAAACATGGGAAATGTGTGCTTTTGGAACATTTGCACATGTGAAACACATAAGTAAGTTGCAGACAGCATGATCAAAACTTCCGCGATTGTATTTTTCCTTCAAATATCAAGTCAAGAGAGTGAACAATGCGCATCAAGAAAGGAATGTTATTTCACTATTTAAGATGATACGTATTGGTAGCCCGTCTGGAAAACACATAGCCCCAGGATGTTGGGCTTTGCGAGCCCTGTGACAGTGGTAAGTTATGTTTAGTTAGACATGTACACAATGTAACATTGTATTTGATCTGTAACAATGCAATACTGTCACAAATTTAAAAAAAATGTTTACTCACATTAGTGTGTTGCTTCATTCATTCATGTAATCTCATCCTGTCTGCAAATCCAGTCTCTTGTTTACAAATGAATCCGGTGAAATGAACATACGTGCAATGTCTTCCCCACGTAAGCTGGATATTCATTAAAAATAAAGTTCAACCACACATTTCCAATATTAGAATCCGAAGGAAGCTTATGCAGGGACTGTGTTCTTCCACAACCAGGCACAGCGCAATATCTTGCTATCTTCGGCATGTTTACTGCTCGGTAGTGCGATCCGTTTAGCTCCACGAGTCGGTGGGCGGGGCTACAGAATCAGGCATACATATTTATCTGTTGAGGCGACATATTCTGAGATCGAGCGTTTTCTGGGCATGGTGTCAATAAAAGCTTTTCTTTGACTGACAAGGAAGTTTTCAGCTCCGAAACTTAAAGGATATTCTTATATCACAATTAACTTTTATATATCAAAGGCTCAAGGGAAAGTTGATTTCTCAATTCATCACCCCTTGAAGGCATGAAATACTTTATTGTACTATTTGTGACCCTGGGCCACAAATTTTTATGTCATCTGAAAGCTGAATAAATACGCTTTCCACACTGTAAAAAGTCCTTCAATGGTGTTGTCTGTAGGAATTTATTTTAAAAAGTATATTTATTCCAATAAATTGATTCCCTTTTCTTTTTGAATTCATTTAAGTTTTACATAAGTAAAAAGTGTGAATGTTTTTGTAACTTATTATTACCTATCAAAAAAATGATTTTACTGACCTTCACAATAAAATGCTTCTACAAAACTCTATTTAAGTGTTTATATCCAAAGTAAAACGTCACGACCCGCCCACATGCTGCAGCAGAACAACGTGATCGTTGCTCGTTGTCACCTGTACCGGACCATCTTGGATTTCTGTGGAGTTTTTGAGGGTTATACAACGTGCAACCGATGTAAGTAACTATTTACATTGCATAAAGTAAGGTTTAGCCGAATGAGCACACATTTATTGAACTATAAAATGTAAAAGCGCCGCCTGGTTTCAGACAGAAACATTAAGTTTGTCAGTTTTGCAGGCGCCGCATCAGGCCTTACCGAAGGTCTTGACATTAACATTAAAAGTTACGTTAACTGCTAGGTTTGTAGCAGACCTGCAAACTTGTCGCTTTTCGGCAACAATTGACTTTTTTTTGGTTAATTGGGTCATTTATGTGAATCGCGTAAAACCGGGGTGGGGGTGGTTGGGTGTGTGCCCGACTTTGCACAACTTTGAGCCAAATCTGCCCGAGCAGACTGATATTAGTACGTCTCATCACACAGGCAACCCCTTTGCGTGTCTAAATCAGTGGTTTGATCTGGTTTTCAGTCTGAACGTCAAGTAAATGCCTTGTCCGTTTGGAGAAACGGACGAGGTATTTACTTGACGTTCAGACTGAAAGACACACACACACACAGACACACAGACACACAGAAACTCAGAGGTATAACTTACAAGGCAAAATAAAAGTTCGGTTTAACTTGAGAAATATATCACTATTGTACAGTAGAGTTTAGAGACATCTCAGTGTAATAATACTAACACTAATGTAATAATTATAAACTATCAAAACTTTATTTTTTAAGTAATATATACATTTTTCTTCCATGTTTTAATTTTAACAGTATAAAGTTCAATTGTGCAGCTTTGTTTGACAAAAAAGTTTCATTAAGTATAAATTAATATTATCTTCATTTGATTACCAGAAAATACACAACACAGAATTTGTGGGAAATCTTTTTATAGAAATTTAATTAAAAAGAAAAAAAAAGAATATGGTTGTTTTTATTAATTCAATTAATTAAGTAGCTATAGCCTATATTTACTGGTAAATATTACAGTAAACAAACATCACAGACAATGGCAGACCAAGGTAGCTCTGGCATAATGTCAATAACACTTCTATAAATAACTTACAGTTTCTTTACAGTTATTGATGTATCTCTTAAGTACCGAATTGCAGGTACCGATTAAAATGTGAATGGTACCCAACCCTACTGTTTACACAATAGCCGATGCGAGAGTAAGTGTAACATAAAGCAATATGGCAACCGTGTTAATCTCTTTTTGCATGGGATGCATTTCTAACAACATAGGGCTATTTAGATAAACAATTTGGCGAGAGTGTTGTTTTAGGCTAATACGCCAACAGCAAATTGTCATTAAAAAAAATCACAAAAAAATTGAGCCGGGGGCACGCAATGTGGTATCATGAACATTCGTAAATATGTATACGTGTGTGTTGCAAAGCAGCTGTTTATGGACCTAGTCCGCTTTAAAATGTTTTTTGTTTTTAAACGCTTTAACTTAATCTGTTGATATATTTAACAATAACATCAATGATCCTGATATTTTCATAAATAAACTCTTCTTTCATTTGTGTTGCTTCTTTAGAAGACCATCAGAACAACTGGGAGGAGGGATTCAAGGAGTAGGTAAGCTCTTTAGTAGGTGGAATTTAGGTAAATGTTTCAGAGGTTTGTTGTTATCTGTCATTTAGAATTAAGGTAACCAAAAGTCAGTTATTGAGAGTCGGGGAAAAAAACTAAATTCTCATCCCTTTCTAATTTTTAATGACAGATGGGATGGCCTTGTAAATTATGCAGTGCTGTTGTACCAGCAAAGACTGATATGAAGTGTCCAAAGGTGTGAGCAAAGTTTCTTTTATTTTCATGATTTTTGGACAAACACACTCTGTCTGTGAGTTGCTTTGCAATTACAAATAGAAACAATGAGCACATTTGAACTAGTTTTTAACCTTGAGGTTCCATGAACGTCTATATCAGACGTGCAGAACACGTCCAAAACAGACATCATAAAAACTTTAATTCTGGCTCCTCAGTGGAGGTCTTTTCAACGTACACCTCTAGTGACAAAGATGTCTTTTGGACATAACTTTGCTTAGTGGGAATCATCTGATGATATAACTGTAAGAGTGGCATTTTCAGATACTTTTACTTAACCACACCTATGTGTTATCAGCTGAACCCCTCTCCCCTTTGAGGATTTAGGCCTTGGAGGTGACTTGTGTATGTGATGTAGTCTAGCAGGTTTGTTGTGTCAAGTGAGACTGTACTGAAAGTTGTACTATGAAGCCAGTTCAACAGGCCAGGCTTTCTGTGCAGGAGCTGACTCGACCAAACTTAAAACCTTTTGTGAACTTTAAATGTGTGATTTTATTGAAGGCTTTTGAAGTTCTTTCTTTGTTGTCACTTATTGTTCTGTTTATGTCTCATACAGGGAAAAACAGAGAGCAGTGTCCACGAGGACTTGAAAATGAGCAATATGCAGATATATGTCTGCCGTGAACCAGATGCAGTGGGCATCTTCATTGAGGGAATCCCAGTCCTTACTGATCTTGGAAATCTGGCCAGGGCATGTTGCCTGCTTCTGGGGATGAAATATGCTCTGAACCTGCAGTATCCACCACAACTCTGCAAAACATTTGAGGTGTTCCAAAGACTTTTTGTGGGACTTGACACACTGTCCCCAAAACCTTCCTCCCGATTCATGACACTAAAAAACAAACTTCTGAGTTAGTTGGTCAAATGCCAGCCTCGCTCTCATAAATGGCAATGTCATTGTGTTTTCAAGAGTTTTTCAGAAGATCGTTCTGAATGTTTAATTGTTAATTGGCTGCAGTTCAGAAGTTCTGTTATATAAACCATTTTATGGTAAAATGTTTTAATACATACTAAGATGTACTGTGCACTTACGGATTGAAGCTGAAGTCAGTTATTTTGTGTCAGATGCCGTGATCCGGCTTCCCTGTGTTTTATTTTAATGTCCTTGTAAGGATATATGTAAGATTGTTATTTATTTTTATTTTTTTTATGTTTTCTTTGCTTCACCACTCTTGCTCGGTGGGCAGTTTAACTGAGAAAAACGTGATAGTCAAGCACAGACTTTTTCAGTTCCTGGATAAGCCTCCAGCTGCTGGGCCCTTGACTCAGTTCTGTTATGTCAAATGCTGAGGTCAGAGGCCCTTTATTTTATTTTATTTTATTTTATTTTATTTCATTGTCAAATGTTTTAGTAGAATATGGCAAAGATTGTACTTAAAACATGTTCTTGTATTAGTTTATGTTTTAATACATATGAAAAGGTACTGTACAGTGCACTAAAGTCAGTCCTTTTATGTAAATCGCTCAGGTCAAGAGTCACTGTATTTTAATGTCAGTGTTAAGAGTACACCGGTTGCACTTTGAAGGTGTTCTATGCTGCACTTAAAGATGAGGTCAGAAGTTTCTGTAATTTTTCATGTTAAAATGTTTACATTACCATTGTTGTGTTACATTAACATTAAAATTGATTACAGAAAATTAGTTCACCCAATTGTTTGTAATAAACGTTGGAAACGAATACTTCTCTTTCCTTATTTATTAAAGTTATGGCAATGCTAACTAATTATTTCAAGTGGATTGAAGAAATAATTTTTCTAAATTAATGAGAGTAAATTAATTAATTAATTAAAATTAAAAAGTTTAATTTTTATTTTAAATGTTACTTATTTTAACTAAGTATGATTTGGTCAATATGCTGCTCTTTGTCACAATGGTTCAACTCAAATGTTTTGCTTTATCTTGTAGACTCTACTTGATTTTTTAGCAGTAAATTAATTAATTAATTAAAATTAAAAAGTTTAATTTTTTATTTTAAATGTTACTTATTTTAACTAAGTATGATTTGGTCAATATGCTGCTCTTTGTCACAATGGTTCAACTCAAATGTTTTGCTTTATCTTGTAGACTCTACTTGATTTTTTAGCGTACAGTAAAATACATAATACTGATTTTTGCCAACTCAAAATACCAACAAGTTCACTAAACTTACAAAAAGTAGTTGGAAAATGTTGCCTTAATTTTTTTGAGTAGAATTTAAGTAACAGTTTTTACAGTGCATTGATGTATGGTTTGTTAGGATAGGACAATATTTATCCGAGATACAACAAATCTGGAATCTGAGGGTGCAAAAAAATCTAAATATTGAGAAAATCGCCTTAAATTTGTATCAATTAAGTCATTAGCAATGCATATTACTACTGATAATACTGATGGAAATGTAAAAAATATCTTCATGGAACATGATCTTTACTTAATATCCTAATGAGTTTTGTCATAAAAGAAAAATCGATCATTTTGATCTATACAATGTATTGTTGGCTATTGCCACAAATATTCCTGTGCGATTTATGACTTGTTTTGTGGTCCAGGGTCACATTTATATACAGATTTAATTAATTCTGAGTGTGTGTTTCAGATATGGTTGTTATTAGTTTACAGGGAGTGCAGAATTATTAGGCACGTTGATTTTCTGATCATATTTTTTTTCCAGGCACATTTGACCAATTCCAAACCACAGTAATCCTAATAACTACTATTGATTTAGTATTTAATAATGTATAAGTGATATATAATTGTTCATGAAGGCTGGAAATGAAAATCACCTTATATTCAGGTGTGCAGAATTATTAGGCATGTTTTCTTTTACAGATAAATTGAGCCAAAAAAGAGATTTAACTCAGACTGAAAAGTCAAAAAGTATTAAATGCCCATGAGAAGGATGCAATACTAATGCAATACTAGACATTGCAGTTAAGGCATGACCATTGGACAGTGAAATGCTCGTTGGGTCAGCAGGATCTGACAAAAACAGGTGGTGAAGAAAAGACACCTGTTAACTGCAAAAGAATTAAGAATTAAGGTGAAGAATTAAGGGTGAAACCATCAGGAACCCTTTAGTCTCCAGCGCCACCATTTTCCAAAGCTGCAACCTACCTGGAGTCTCCAGAAGTGCAAGGTGTCAGGATCTCAGAGACTTCAGTTAGGTAAAGAATCCTAAAAAATGACCCCCACTAGATAAGAATCACAAGCTGAAGTGTTGTAAAATACATGAAGAAGGTTTTTTTATAGGCTTTATGGACAGATAGGTTGAGAATGACTCTTGAAGGACCAGCACCACATCCTCTAGTACCACTGTTTGAAGAATTCATCTTCCAGAATCTGGCAGTACGTTTTAGGAGTTAATTTTTAGTCCATCTCTGCAAAACGGACTTCAGGATGGACTAAAATGAACTCCCAAAACGTACTACCAGATTCTGGAAGATGAATTCTTCAAATGGTACTAGAGGATGTGGTGCTGGTCCTTCAAGAGTCATTCTCAACCTATCTGTCCATAAAGCCTATAAAAAAACCTTCTTCATGTATTTTACAACACTTCAGCTTGTGATTCTTATCTAGTGGGGGTCATTTTGTAGGATTCTTTACCTAACTGAAGTCTCTGAGATCCTGACACCTTGCACTTCTGGAGACTCCAGGTAGGTTGCAGCTTTGGAAAATGGTGGCGCTGGAGACTAAAGGGTTCCTGATGGTTTCACCCTTAATTCTTCACCTTAATTCTTAATTCTTTTGCGGTTAATAGGTGTCTTTTCTCTGCCACATGATTTTGTCTGACCCTGCTGACCCAACGAGCATTTCACTGTCCAATGGTCATGCCTTAACTGCAATGTCTAGTATTGCATTAGTATTGCATCCTTCTCATGGGCATTTAATACTTTTTGACTTTTCAGTCTGAGTTAAATCTCTTTTTTGGCTCAATTTATCTGTAAAAGAAAACATGCCTAATAATTCTGCACACCTGAATATAAGGTGATTTTCATTTCCAGCCTTCATGAACAATTATATATCACTTATACATTATTAAATACTAAATCAATAGTAGTTATTAGGATTACTGTGGTTTGGAATTGGTCAAATGTGCCTGGAAAAAAAATATGATCAGAAAATCAACGTGCCTAATAATTCTGCACTCCCTGTATTTATCCTATAAATAATTTCATCAGTAAAGCAGTGTCCTTTTCGCTCTCATTCTTTCTTATTATTTCAAGAGTTCATTATTATTCAAAAATCCATTTTTCTATTTTTTTTTCTTACTGTATATAAATCACAGCTATGCCCAACTGCAAGGGTGATATTCAACAATTCAATAAACTAGAATGTAACACAGAGTAACTTTTCTATACAATATTGTCTATTTTTGCTTTGCTGAACTTTCAATTTAAAAGGTCAGGACACATTTTAATTGGCTTTACAAAATTCAATGTTTAAAACCACATTATATATATATATATATATATATATATATATATATATATATATTATATATATATATATATATATATATATATATATATATATATATATATATATATATATATATATATTATATATATATATATATATCCTATATATATTAGTGGTGGGCAGTTATCGGCGTTAACGTGCTGCTTTAACGTGAGACTCTATATAAAAAATATCGCCGTTAATCTATTCTCAAATTTGGGTTGGGAGCTGGGTCTATACTATGCAAGCTATGATGACTTTCACCTTGATATTTTAGCGCGGATGTATATGTAACACAGGTTAGAATCCTGTTATATGAGAAACAGAAAGAAAATAGTATAATTTCCAAATAATTATAACTCTAACAAAATGCAAAAAGATTAAATAGAATGTTGCTTAAAGTCATTGCAGTTTAATATAATAATATAATAAATAATTCAATGACGGAATGCTGAAATGATATATTCAGTTTAAACCGCGACTGCGCGTGACGTCATAGAGACGAGACGCGGGAGCATTGAGAGGCGAACACATTTGCTGATCGCGAGTGAGAGAGAAGAGCAAGATCAATCCAAGAACAAGATTGTTGATATTACAACTGACGATTTCTGATGAGAACCCCTGAAAATCCATGCAGGTGTCAGACATATAATACCCCCGAGTTTGGTCAGGTTTTTTGTGCGATTGGATGAACCCTTTGACATCGAGATGGCGAGCCTACCCACCCGAACCACAGTGACTTGAGAGAAACGCAAACGGAAGATTCCGGTAGTGATTTCAACTAAACAGGTGGAATCCATTTATCATTGCGTGCATTCTGATCGGAAGGATCAGATTCTTTTCCCGACGTTGATCAGTTTGCACTATTGACTGTCGCAATACAACCTTCACCAAAGACACTTGCACACACCAACATATTTCTGCACTTTGACAAAAGAACGTTTCTATTGAGGAGTAATTGACTGTTATATTGTTGAAGAATTTAATTGTTTCAATTTGTTTTGATTTGCCTATTGTGATTTAATGTAATTTATTTTCTCATAATTTGTTTTCATTTTGGTTAATCATTTTATGAGTGGGAACTAAAACCCCAAAATAACAAAGCTCTTATTAAACTAAAAGTTAGTAAACCTAAATATCTATAACTAAAATTAGAAATTAAACGACTAAAATATAACTCAAATAACTAGAATTGAATAGTGAACAGAGCTCAAAAGATATCTAAAAGAACAACAAGGGATTGAAAGGGACAATTGTTTAATTTGATTTGATTTATTTTTATTTCATTGTTGTTGTGATTGTTACATTTGCTTTTATTATCATTTTTTCACCAATCAAAATACATTCATATGATTCCAGTCATTGCCTGTCTTGAGTGCCTTGATTCCTACCCTCCTGTAACCGAACCTAGACACTGGTCCAATATCAGGTGCTTAGAGCGACCTGTCACTGTAACATAGAGTTGTTACATATACCTAGCCGATTTGCACTGTCGGGGGCGAGAGAACGAGTCTTCGAACCTGTCTATGCCTACTAGTGTTGTCAAAAATATTGATATTTCGCTATGTATCGATACTGAAATATCTGAAACGATACAATACAAATTTTCTACAGTATCAATATCAGCTGCCCTCTCCTCTCCGACCGACCGGCAGCGAGTTGACACACACCCGCCCCTCATTCAGTCTGTTTAATCCTCTGAACATTGCGAACGGGTGTTCTGCTGGACTTTTGTTAGTATTGGTGTGACCGGTCTGATTTTCGCGCGGGGTTGCACATAATGTTAATTCTACTAATTCCCGCAGATTTCGCGCTCGCATCTGAAGCGGACACACACATCCCATAATAAAGCCACCTCTGACATACAAGAGCAAAAATGAGCTCCTTTTTCCATCTTATTAATGGTCAAATACACTCAAAAATGTCTCAATGCCCATGTTGGTGAGTTTTAACGTAAACACAGTCATAACCAGCTCACAGGAACAGTGGGATCCATGCGTGCGTCAGGTCTTAAGGGGACAGAAGTTATTTATTATTCAAACTACAAAAAGACAAACGATCACTTACGAGCACACATATTCTGAATGCCTTCGGCAAAATTCAAATGAGCCATTTTAATCTAGATTAATCTAGATTAATTTTGGAATTAATCTAGATTAATTTTGGAATTAATCTAGATTAATTTTGGAATTAATCTAGATTAATTTTGGAATTAATCTAGATTAATCTAGATTAAATTTTTTTATCTATGCCCACCACTAATATATATATATATACACACACATATACACACACACATATGTGTGTGTGTGTGTGTGTGTGCAGGGGCGTCGCACCCGTGGGGGATGTGGGTGTTTTAACACCCACACTTTTCCCGGTGAGAGGGTTCAACACCCACACTTTTTCTGCAGTTTTGCACAAACGCTTTAGGGATGCCACAATTCTCTTTATAATATTAAACCGTTTGGTACGGCATTCACGGTTCAATACGCGCTTATGAATTGCGCTGTTTTTTTTTGTTTTGTTTTTGCAGTGTGCCTGTGAGTCTATGCGCTGATATGAGCAAATATCCAATCACTATGCACAGTGCTAGACACACTTGCAATGCTGGTGTCAGAGAGTTATACTCACAGAACATTATAGTTATTCACAATCACGAAAGTTCATTATTTGCATGCATTTTAAAGCCTTGTTGGTTATTCGCGTGCTAATGCACCGTTTTAACGCGCAGAGCGCACACACTAAACGCCTGTCAAACACGTGATTACTGGACTTTCACGAGTTCGTGTGCCCATATAATCTTAGTGAAAGTGGTAAACAGATTTGGCTTGCTGTCTGCTATAGAGGGGCTCGGAGAGGATATTCTACCCGAGCTCCGATTGCCCCCCTATAACAGGCAAAATTGTACAAAAGGAGGAGCAGGGGAGGAGGAGGGATGCTGCAGGAACTAAAAATGGGAAGAGGTAAGCTGCTGGTTTTATACCTTAGTATTAATTGGAAGATTAGATGGGCGTACTCCTCCCGAAATTACGTTTAATAACTTCACTTCACGAGTTCGTGTGCCCATATAATCTTAGTGAAAGTGGTAAACAGATTTGGCTTGCTGTCTGCTATAGAGGGGCTCGGAGAGGATATTCTACCCGAGCTCCGATTGCCCCCCAAAAAACATAAATGCAGAATCAGACAGCAAGCGAGAATTCTGGGATTTAAACTGATTACTTAAGGAATTTGCATAATTATTTAAATAGTCTATAAAAACCCCCAAAAATGGAGAACAGAAGGAATGGGAGACTGCACTGCAGCAGCAGTATTGAGGTAGGCAGGTCACTGCTGTGGCGGTTTTAAAACAGGTGAGGTGCTGCGGTGGAGGCATGGATTGAGTGGGGCACTGCAGCAGCAGTATCAAATTGGTGGAGAACTGCAGTAGTAGTATCAACTGGCAGAGCACTGCAGCGGCAGAATCAGACGGAGCAGTACGGGAGCAGCATCAAATTGGCGGAGTACTGCAGCAGCAGCAGCATCAAATTGGTGGAGAACTGCAGCGGCAGTATCAGGCAGAGCACTGCAGTAGTAGTATCAAATTGGTGGAGAACTGCAGCGGCAGTATCAGGCGGAGCACTGCAGTAGTAGTATCAACTGGCAGAGCAATGCAGCGGCAGAATCAGACAGAGCAGTGCAGCATCAAAATGGCAGAGCACTGCAGCAGCAGCAGCATCAAATTGGCGGAGCACTGCAGTGGCAGAATCAGGCGTAGCAATGCGGCAGCAGCATCAAATTGGCGGAGCACTGCAGCGGAGGCATCAAAATACAGAGCACAGCAGCGGCAGTATCAGGCGAAGCACTGCAGCGGCAGTATCAATTGGAGGAGCACTGCAGCATCAAATTGGCAGAGCGCGGTAGCATCAAATTGGCAGAGCACTGCAGCGGCAGCATCAAATTGGTGGAGCACTGCAGCGGAGGCATCAGGTGTAGCAGTGCGTCAGCAGCAGCATCAAATTGGCGGAGCACTGCAGCGGAGGCATCAAATTGGCAGAGCGCGGCAGCATCAAATTGGCAGAGCACTGCAGCGGCAGCATCAAATTGGCGGAGCACTGCAGCGGAGGCATCAAAATGGCAGAGCACTGCAGTGGCAGGATCAGGCGGAGTACTGCAGCGGAGGCATCAAAATGGCAGAGCACTGCAGCGGCAGCATCAAATTGGCGGAGTACTGCAGCAGCAGCAGCATCAAATTGGTGGAGAACTGCAGCGGCAGTATCAGGCAGAGCACTGCAGTAGTAGTATCAAATTGGTGGAGAACTGCAGCGGCAGTATCAGGCGGAGCACTGCAGTAGTAGTATCAACTGGCAGAGCAATGCAGCGGCAGAATCAGACAGAGCAGTGCAGCATCAAAATGGCAGAGCACTGCAGCAGCAGCAGCATCAAATTGGCGGAGCACTGCAGTGGCAGAATCAGGCGTAGCAATGCGGCAGCAGCATCAAATTGGCGGAGCACTGCAGCGGAGGCATCAAAATACAGAGCACAGCAGCGGCAGTATCAGGCGAAGCACTGCAGCGGCAGTATCAATTGGAGGAGCACTGCAGCATCAAATTGGCAGAGCGCGGTAGCATCAAATTGGCAGAGCACTGCAGCGGCAGCATCAAATTGGTGGAGCACTGCAGCGGAGGCATCAGGTGTAGCAGTGCGTCAGCAGCAGCATCAAATTGGCGGAGCACTGCAGCGGAGGCATCAAATTGGCAGAGCGCGGCAGCATCAAATTGGCAGAGCACTGCAGCGGCAGCATCAAATTGGCGGAGCACTGCAGCGGAGGCATCAAAATGGCAGAGCACTGCAGTGGCAGGATCAGGCGGAGTACTGCAGCGGAGGCATCAAAATGGCAGAGCACTGCAGCGGCAGTATCAAATTGGTGGAGCACTGCAGCATCAATCGAAACCCTGCAGCATTAAGCGAAGCATTGCAGCATCAAGCGAAGGACTGCAGCGGCGGTATCAATTGGCGGAGCACTGCAGCGGCGGTATCAATTGGCGGAGCACTGCAGCGGCATTATCGAATTGGCAGAGCACTGCAGCATCAAGCGGAGCACTGCAGCATCAAGCAAAGCACTGCAGCATCAAGCAAAGCACTGCAGCATCAAGCAAAGCACTGCAGCATCAAGCAAAGTACTGGAGCGGCAGTCTCAAATTGGCCAGCACTGCAGCGGCAGTATCAAGCGAAGCACTACAGCAGCAGTCTCAAATTGGTGGGGCACTGAAGCAGCAGTCTCAAATTGGCCGGCACTGCAGCAGCAGTCTCAAATTGGCGGGCACTGCAGCAGCAGTATCAAGTAAAGCCAAACACTGCAGCGGCAGTCTCAAATTGGCGGGCACTGCAGCGGCAGTATCAAGTAAAGCCAAACACTGCAGCGGCAGTCTCAAATTGGCGGGGCACTGCAGCGGCAGTATCAAGTAAAGCCAAACACTGCAGCGGCAGTCTCAAATTGGCGGGGCACTGCAGCAGCAGTATCAAGTAAAGCCAAACACTGCAGCGGCAGTCTCAAATTGGCGGGGCACTGCAGCAGCAGTATCAAGTAAAGCCAAACACTGCAGCGGCAGTCTCAAATTGGCGGGCACTGCAGCGGCAGTATCAAGTAAAGCCAAACACTGCAGCGGCAGTCTCAAATTGGCGAACACTGCAGCGGCAGTATCAAGTAAAGCCAAACACTGCAGCGGCAGTCTCAAATTGGCGGGGCACTGCAGCGGCAGTATCAAGTAAAGCCAAACACTGCAGCGGCAGTCTCAAATTGGCGGGCACTGCAACAGCAGTATCAAGTAAAGCCAAACACTGCAGCGGCAGTCTCAAATTGGCGGGCACTGCAACAGCAGTATCAAGTAAAGCCAAACACTGCAGCGGCAGTCTCAAATTGGCGGGCACTGCAACAGCAGTATCAAGTAAAGCCAAACACTGCAGCGGCAGTCTCAAATTGGCGGGGCACTGCAGCGGCAGTATCAAGTAAAGCCAAACACTGCAGCGGCAGTCTCAAATTGGCGGGCACTGCAACAGCAGTATCAAGTAAAGCCAAACACTGCAGCGGCAGTCTCAAATTGGCGGGCACTGCAACAGCAGTATCAAGTAAAGCCAAACACTGCAGCGGCAGTCTCAAATTGGCCGACACTGCAGCAGCAGTATCAAGTAAAGCCAAACACTGCAGCGGCAGTCTCAAATTGGCGGACACTGCAGCAGCAGTATCAAGCGGAGCACGGCAGCATCAGGCGGAGCACGGCAGCATCAAGCAGAGCACGGCAGCATCAAGCGGAGCACGGCAGCATCAAGTGGAGCACGGCAGCATCAAGCGGAGCACGGCAGCATCAAGCGGAGCACGGCAGCATCAAGCGGAGCACGGCAGCATCAAGCGGAGCACGGCAGCATCAAGCGGAGCACGGCAGCATCAAGCGGAGCACGGCAGCATCGAGTGAAGTACGGCAGCATCAGACGGAGCACGGCAACATCAAGTGAAGTACGGCAGCATCAAGCGAAGTACGGCAGCATCGAGTGAAGTACGGCAGCATCAAGCGAAACCCTGCAGCGGCGATATCAAGTAAAGTGAAACCCTGCAGCGGCAGTATCAAATTGGCGGAGCCCTGCAGCATCAAGAAGCACAACACTGCAGCAGCGGTATCAAATTGGTGTAGAACTGCAGCGGCAGTATCAAGTTAAGCAAAACACTGCAGCAGCTGCATCAAATTTGTGAGGCACTGCGGCAGCAGTATCGAATCAAGCGAGGTTTGCAGGCATCGTTGGATTGAGTTTCGTGGGGCAGCCATCTTAAAGAGAAGTGAGTTAGATGGCTTGTTTGATGAGGTTGGGGTTGAAACAAATGTAAGTTTGAAAGGCATCTGAGGACCACCAACCCAAAAGTTTACTTTGATGGTCTGGCAGTCCTTTTGGGCTGCGGTGGTGGCTGCTCCAATGTGGAAGGAGTGAGATGAATACAAATGAGCTTGGATACTAGAGTGGAGAAGGAAAGATATTGATATGGCTGTATGGGTGTCGGGAGCTTGAGATATGGATGAAATGGACGTTTTTTAAAATTATCAGTTTTGCTGCGTTTGATGAGGAAACGGATGGTGTCCTTGTTTAAAACTTGAAGATCGGAGATGGTTGGATGGATGGCCGTAGATTAGAAAATTTGAAAGCCGCTGAGATGGTACTAGGTTGGATGGACTTAATCTGGTTGAGATACGAGATGAATGAAGAACTTGAAAGACGGAAAGTTGGGAAAACTGGTTGTAGGAGGAATGGAATTGTTTAAAAGCTCTCCAAGCTGTCCAGTAGGATTGCAGTGTTCTGGGTGAGATGGCATAAAATATTGAATCCAGAGATGTGTTACAGTTACTGGAATATCAATTCTGAATAGGGAGGAACTCGGTCCGCCTCCGGGGCTAATGCTCTTAATTTCTGCTAAAATCTGGGAAATGTAGAAATCAAGCTCGGGTCTGCTCTGATAGCGGAGGAGAAATGAATGGGAGGGGGGGCAGGACCGTTTGCGGAGGCAGCCTCACGCTTGGGCCTGCACCGTTAGCGGAAGAGAAATGAATGAGCGGGGGAAATGAATGAGCGGGGGAAGGGGGGAGCAAGACCGTTTGCGGAGGCAGCCTCACGCTTGGGCCTGCACCGTTAGCGGAAGAGAAATGAATGAGCGGGGGAAGGGGGGGCAAGACCGTTTGCGGAGGCAGCCTCACGCTTGGGTCTGTGCCGATAGCAGAGGAGAAATTAATGTAAGGGGGGGCAAGACCGTTTGCGGAGGCAGCCTCACGCTTGGGTCTGTGCCGATAGCAGAGGAGAAATTAATGAGAGGGGGGAAGGGAAGACCGTTTGCGGAGGCAGCCTCACGCTTGGGTCTGTGCCGATAGCAGAGGAGAAATTAATGTAAGGGGGGGAAGGGGGGGCAAGACCGTTTGCGGAGGCAGCCTCACGCTTGGGTCTGTGCCGATAGCAGAGGAGAAATTAATGAGAGGGGGGAAGGGAAGACCGTTTGCGGAGGCAGCCTCACGCTTGGGTCTGCTCCGATAGCGGAGGAGAAATTAATGAGAGGGGGGAAGGGAAGACCGTTTGCGGAGGCAGCCTCACGCTTGGGTCTGTGCCGATAGCAGAGGAGAAATTAATGAGAGGGGGGAAGGGAAGACCGTTTGCGGAGGCAGCCTCACGCTTGGGTCTGTGCCGGTAGCAGAGGAGAAATTAATGAGAGGGGGGAAGGGAAGACCGTTTGCGAGGCAGCCCCACGCTTGGGTCTGCTCCGATAGCGGAGGAGAGAGGAATGGAAGAGAGGGGGTAGGGGGGAAATAGTGGCATTTGCACAGGTAGCCTCAAATTTGTATTTATTCCATGGCTAGATGGATTTAACAGGGGATGAAAGACAGGAGGAACATAAATGTTGGAAGCGTGGGCAGGAGAAGCTGTGATATACTCACCTGTGGCACGAGGAAAGGTAACAGTCACAGTCGGAGAGACCGCGAAACTATCGCGGGCGACCGCGGAACTAATGTTTGCGGCCGCGATAGACTGCCGGCCAGAATGAGCGGCCGACGAGAAAAAACTAGGACTGCGGCGGCGGTTGTGGCTGCCGGCTGAAACTGAGGCGGACCGTATGGATCGTGCAGTTGCTTGCGTTGATGTTTGCGTGGTGCTGGGAGGACGCTGAATGCGGCGTGAGAGTTTTGTTGAGTGCGCACGAGCAGATCGTGAAGTTGCGCTTTTGAATTCCTCTGGGAGAAATGGATACCCGCGTTGGATAACGCTTGCCTGGGCGCGTTGACGGAGCATTTCTCAACAGAAGGTACGGAAGGGCTTGCTGCTGAAGAGGATGGCAATGATATTGATGATGATGATGAAGGCCTCGATGCATCACTACGAGGATCGACCGAGCCCCGTGATGATCTAGATGGAGTAGGAGAGAGGTCTTCTTGAGCGAGGTGTTTTGTGCTGGGCTGTGGTGGAGCGGAGAGACCGCGACCTGGGCAATCAACAGGTGAAAATGAGCAGCGAAGTCAGTCATGCTGCAGGAACTAAAAATGGGAAGAGGTAAGCTGCTGGTTTTATACCTTAGTATTAATTGGAAGATTAGATGGGCGTACTCCTCCCGAAATTACGTTTAATAACTTCACAAGTAGTCTTACTGCGCTAATACTGTTAAATACACACAAGGTTAACACAGTCGGTTATGTCTAAAGTGAAAGTAAAATCGGTGTGTGTCTGTATATTAGATGCACGTCTTAAATTGACAGCAGCGCAGCCTATAGTGAACACTCTTAAAGGGACAATTCACCTCTAAAATTATGTCATTATTTACTCACTCTAATATTGTTCCAAACCTGTATCTATTTCTTCTGTTGAACACAGACAGCTGATGGTAGCCATTGACTTCCATATTATTTCCTACTATGGGGACTTTAATGTTAATAAAACTACAAAAGACATAGAAAAGCACTCTCTGTTCTTGACTGAAAAACATTAATACAGTAGCTTTAATAAGAATCAATTTATTTTATAGTGAAGTCTATGTAGTGTTTTATTTTTACATTTATTCATTAAATTTCATACTTAAATGCTGCTGTAGCCTACAGCTCTGAGCTGCCAGTGTAAATCTTTATATATATTTATTTTATATTATACTATACACTAGGAATGTGTACAAGGTTTTTTTAAGTAAAGTTTTAAGTTTAAGTAAGGTTTTTCAAGTCTTTTAAGTAAAATAAAAATATTGCATTTTTTTTTCTCCTTAACCTCTTTCTGTTCCCGTCGCCTAAGAATAGAATAGCAAAAAACTGATGTGACTAGCCATCAGAACCCAACCAAACACAGTGGTTAAAAAAACGAGGTATGTATAATATATATATATATATATATATATATATATATATATATATATATATATATATATATATATATATATATATATATATATATATATATATTATATATCTTGTATGTTATACCTTTTGTACCCTTCTGTCATTTTATTCATCGTTTTTATTGTTAACAAACAAACCACATCCATCCCCCACACTTTTGAAAAGCTTGCTACGCCTCTGTGTGTGTGTCTATAAAAAATGTGGTTTTAAACATTAAAGTTTACTCTGATTAGACTATCTTTCTGAACCTTATGTTTTGCTTTAAATATTTGCATATTTTATATTTTATGTGAAAACTGTGAAGTCAGTCTACAAACAGCACAGAGATTACAGAAAGACTGGACATTCACTCTTCAGGTGATAAACTCCTCTTTTAAATTGGATAATATGGTCATCGCTATCAGTCATAGTAAAGTGGTTAATGGCATGTTAGATGGATTAATTAAAGTTAAACACTGTAATTTGTAGTAAAATGCAGCTGGGTTTTATTCCTTTCATCAGTGAATGAATCATTTGGGTGTTACATTGATTGAAAATACTGATGTGATAATGTAAACCCTTCTTTGCTTGAACCCATCATTTATTTTCTATTTATTTTATAATAATATTTTTTTTCTTTTTCTTTTTTTTCTTATACATCAGTCTTGTAATAATGTATATTTGAGTGTTCTGCCTATTGAGAGGTGGGATAGGGTAGGGTGGTTAGAAAATATTGTCTCCTTGTATACTGAACGCATTCTGTAAATTGTTCATGTAAAAATAATAAATATATTGATAAAAAATAAATAATTGTTGAATAAAATGTGATATCTTGGAGCACAGTTTCAAAGTCATTGAAGTTTTGTGAAATTAAAACATAGTAAGACTACAAATTAAAATCAGTGCCAATATCACTAATGCGAGTACCTAAATGTAGTGTTCTTCTCCCTAAACTTGTTTTATTTGTGTACATCATAGCCTACCACATATATGAACTTTTTTATGTATATTTATTTATATACATAAAAATCCAGAACATTTGAACCTTCATTTTCCATTTTTACGCCTATTCCATCTGCCCTCTCTAAACATTTGCATATGTTGAATGTGACATTTAGGCTACCAGATGAAGTCATGCACATAATATAAAAGTATTCCTTTGACAACTGTAAAGTCAGTCTACAAAACACAACGCAGAGATTTATATAGCCTACATCCAGAGAGACTGGACATTCACTCTTCAGGTAATAAACTCATCTTTTAAATTGGATTCATTTTGTTTTATATGCTGAACCACTGTGGTTATGACTCATATTAAAGGGTTTATGGTCATGTTAGATGGCTTAGTTGTCAACCCACCATAAAATAATGAATATTTTTTCTTTTCTGTAATAGTTACAACCCCATTAGGCTATACTTTTTAATTATGAAAAGAAAAAAAAAGTTTTTTAACCATATACTATAAACTTTTAACCCTAGTATACTACTGTCACAATCCTACAGCATTTTAAAGTCTGGATTCTGTGTTCCACATATTCTGCGCTAATATCCGATTCAGTTCAATTTACATTAGTTTGTATAGCACTTTTCAGAATACATATAGTTTTAAAGCAGCTTTACAGAAAATGCATTTGCCTATAATTTAGAGTGATCTGTTTTCAGAGGTGACTGTGTCCAAGTAATATATTTCAGAAATGCATACAAATCACACAGTTAGCTAACAATGTATTAACTTAAGTCAGAAATAATGAGCTCATTGAAGTTCACATTTTACTTTCCCCCTCCAATGAATTGGGAGTAACTTCTGTCAAACTGTAAACAATCGATTTCGAATGATCTGACTTATGCATTGCCAATGTGCACTCGAAAATGTGTAGGCTTTATAAGGTCTACACACGAAGTGACATTCTCTCAAAGATCAGATGGAAACGACAGATAAAAGATGATAAAATGGCCAAATTACTTGCAGCAACATTTTTATTTATTTCCATGTATATAGTGGTGGGCCATATATGTTGTCCAGGACCATGAATTACCCAAAAGATTATTTATTTAATTAGTTAAAGGATAAGGATTATTTGTAGAGCAACCTTATGATTCGAAATGATTTGTTTCAGTCTTTTTGAGATGAATAATAACATATTGCATATATTTAGTGTACTTTCTTATCTTGCCCATGTTGAATTGCAGTCTGAATAACCCGGTACATTTATTATTTTCTCCTCTATTAGCAATATCAGTAAAATTTTGTAAGCTGCTCAGACAGACGAGAAGGAAATGAATTTCACCACAACAGGAGCTTCCACCAACTCCACAACCCTTTCCATTGGGCTAAAGAACCATGTTGAAATTTGGATTTTCTGCATCAATGTCGTGTTTGGTCTTCCTACACACTCCTATATTGTATGGCTCATCATCACAGGAACAGGACGTGGAGTTGCATCAGAGTTCTTCATGCTCAATCTCTGTTGTTGCGAGATTTGTATCTCTGTGGATTTTTTTCTCTTTATATTGTCAAGTTGTATTTCAAGTCTCTTGCCATTAGCACTTATTTTACAAGGAGTTGCCATGACAGGGCGTCCTCTGTTTCAGTGTCTGATCTGTGTTGAGCGTTACCTGGCAGTGGTTCATCCTGTAACCTTTCTGAAGTACAAACCTCTCAGATATAGAGTGATCTGCTGCACTGCGGTCTGGATAATCACTCTTGGATCCTGTTTGGTCCTGCTGATCATGTTTTTGTTATTTACCTTGAATGCACATGCATGGTTCTTCTCTTTGCAGTTCCTCGTCTTCCTCTCCATCCAGTTGTTTTGTCTTGTGGCTGTTCTCAGAGCTCTGAAGCAGCCAGGACCAGGAGAGAGAAGGAGAGAGAGAGAGGAGGAAAACCACATGAAGAGAAGAGCGGTTTATCTCATTCTAATAACTTCTGTGACCTTGGTTATCACATATGTACCACTTACTATCGCTGCATTCATTACCATTCTGACACATCAATACAATTTGTCAATTTGGTGTTCTGCTCAGCTTTGTTATGTTCTCGCCTGTTTTGTTCAGCCTGTTTATTATCTGCACCAGGTTGGAAAACTCTCCTGCCTCTGTTCTACAAAAAATATATAGAAAATGTAACTACACTAATATTTTGATTTATTTCAAGGTTAAATTTTTTTTCTTTCAGCTGAATTATCTCGGTCCTTTAAATGCCTGTTTATTTTAGTCTTTACACTGCCAAATCACACTGTCACACAGTGTGTGTAAATTTAACACACTTGTTCCTCAAAAGTGCTCATATGCCCCAGATATCTTTTAAATGCAACTTTATTACACAGAAGATGATATAAAAGCTATGCACCATGAAAATATAAATAGCAGCCAACCGGTGAAATTTCAGTTTGAGTTTTGAAAGTTTTGTGTTTAACATAGATCAGTAAGTCAGCGAACAACAGACAGTCTATGTGTCCATGAAGAAATCCTATATGTTTTCAGTTTATTCTAAGTGTGTTTATCTGAATTATTATAAATGGTAGTTATTTGCTTGTTTTCCCAATAAATCTCAATCGATGATTCAATATAATTTTCTCATCCATTCTTTATAAATATCTAGAAGTTTGCATACCAGGTGTTCAGTGATTGGCACCTGCATCAATTCTTCTTTACTGATTGTATGGACCATTTCTTTTTTTTGCTGTACAAAAAACAGCCATGCATGAGCGTGTCACGGTACATTGCATAGAAGCTCACAAAGACGAACAATAATACTAGGATACAGACTTTAATGATAAATGATCAGGAAACATGAATAAATAAATGAGGGAATCACACTAATAGCAACATAAACATTAATGAGAACCGACAACGTTTAAGGGAGAACTGAGGGCTTATTAAGCATAGACCAAACAAAATTAACTAATTAGATCATTAACAAAACACAGGTGAATATAATGATGAATAAGACAACTCAGGAAAACTAGGTCACAGGGAAAACTAGGTTAAAAGATGTGAAAACATGACAGAACCAAAAACACAATGAAGCAGAGGCCACACGTTACAGTACGCCCCCCTCCTGAAAAGGCGTGACTTTGTGCCGTATTAAACAGCTAACCAACTAGGGGAGGGAGGGAGGGAGGGGGGTCAGGACGTGGCCCTAGGTGGGAGGAGCCATGGTGGAGAAGATTTGATGGACTGCCCCCTGGGGACGACAGACGGAGAGGCCACTACCGAAATCAGAGACCCAGGTGGAGATGACAGACCGATAAGCCCACATGGAAATGGTGGCCCTGGAGAAAAAGGTGGAGCCGTGGAAGTGAGCGTCCGAGGTGAAACCAGTGAGCAAGAGGACACCGGCAGAGCCGGTGGGACTAAGGACGAAGGCAAAGCCTGGGGTAGGGCGGAGCCAGATGGAACCGAAGGCATAGGCAGGTTGATGTCCAACCAAGACGAAGCCAGAGGGACAAGGGAGCCCAGTGGAGCCATAGGGCCGATGGTTTCCGGTGGAGCTGAGGGAGGGAGGAGCCAAGGCTGAGCCGAAGTGTTGACAGGCGGTGGACCGATGGCTGATGGCGAAACAGAGACTGGAACGGGAGCCAGGGATGGTGTATGTCAAGCTGCAACTCACCAACACCCACTCTACATACTCTGCGAAATTTCTCAGAGGTCCCACACCGGGCAGGCGGAAAAGACTCAGTCAGTGATTGGTCAGGGAAAGAGGTAAGGCACACGTAACGTGTACAGAAGCTCACAAAGATGAGGACTAATGCTAGGATGCAGACTTAAATGATAAATGCTCAGGAGTGACACACAACTAGCAACAAACATTAATGAGAACTGACAAAGACTAAGGCCACATCCACACGAAGCCAGAACTTTCCCTATCCAATCTTTTTTTCCCCTCGTCTCAAGAAATATCTGCATACACACAAATTTATCCACTCTGGGACCAAGCTCCTGAAACGCCGGGTCCGTCAGGAAGAAACGCTGATACGATACAAAATCTTTACGTATACAGCTAAACGCGTCTCCTTGTGGACGGGGCCTAAGGGAGAACTGAGGGCTGATTAAGCATAGACCAAACAAAGGGAACTAATTAGATAATTAACAAGACACAGGTGAAAATAATGATGAATAAGACAACTCAGGAAAACTAGGTAACAGGGAAAACTTGGTTAAAAGATGGGCAAACATGACGGAATCAAAAACACAATGAAACAAGACCAAGAGTATTGCGGCATCATGTCTCTGATGAGGAATCACAGCCGTGCTGATATTCAGAACACATCACAAATGGGAGTGTGATATTGCTTTATTACAACAGTTCAATAAACAAGAACTTTTTTGGAAAATAATTTAAGTATCGGCCAAGAGTACATGTCTTTTTGTATAATTTTAAAACGTTCTTTTTACTTTTAATATTTGCATATCTGACGTTTTTATGTGACGTGTAACAGATGCACATATGCTTGTGAAGTCAGTGTACAAAACACAGCACAGAGATTTATACACCCAGAGAGACTGGACATTCACTCTTCAGGTGACAAATTTCTGTTTTAATTTGAATTATTGTTCTTTTTACTGCTGAATAATATATTACAATTTTCTTTGGTCAAATCAGTCATATTAAAGGGGTCATGGGTATGTTAGATGGATCACTTGAGTAAAACAGAACTGATCTCTATTTGTTTCATCAAAGTGAATTAGCAATTTTCTTGATATCATTAAGGGTATACTCTTAGGAATAAAGGTTCTTTATTGGCATCTGTTATTTCATGATGGACCTTTAACATGGAACCTTTCAAGTGCACAAAAAACATTCTTTATATTGGAAAAAGATTCTTTAGATTTTTAAAAGGTAGGCTACTTCAAAGCCTAAGAGTATTTTTTTGTGGAATTTCTTATATGGAATCACTTTATTTTTAAGAGTGCATTGTGTAGACTTACTGCAATGTATTAAATGATCATTAAAAAAATCTTTTTTTTTTTTTTTTTTAACTGTAAACTGTATTGAATTGCTGGGGTGGACTGAAAATGTGCCTTCAGTCCAATATGTTTTTATTATTATTATTATTACTATTATTTTGTATTATTTTTTATCTTGCTTATGTTGAACTGCCGTCTGAGTAACCCCATATACTTATAATTCTCTCTTCCTATAGCAATATTATTTATGTTTTGTGAGCTGTGTTCAGACAAACGAGGAGAAGATGAACTCCACCACACTCGGAGCTTCCACCAACTCCACAACCCCTGCCGCATTGCCAATGGGGAATATGGAAATTTGTATGTTCAGCATCAGTTTCCTGTTTGGTCTTCCCGCACACTCCTATGTTATTTGGCTCATCATCACAAGAACAGGAAGTGGAGTTGCATCCGAATTCTTCATCCTCAATCTGTTTGTTAGTGAGATTGGTAACTGTCTGGGTAGTTTGTTTTTTGTACTGATGAATTGGATTTCAGTTCTTGCACCATTAGCAATGTTTATGCAAGGACTTGGCATGATTGGCCGTCCTCTGTTTCAGAGTCTGATCTGTGTTGAGCGTTACCTGGCTGTGGTTCATCCTGTAACCTTTCTGAAGTACAAACCTCTCAGATATAGAGTGATCTGCTGCACTGCGGCCTGGATAATTATACTTGGCTCCGGTGTGGTCTTCCTGATCACATTAATGTTAAATAATATTAAGGCACATGCATGGTTCATCTCGCTGCAGTTCCTCCTCTTCTTCTCCATCCAGTTGTTTTGTCTTGTGGCTGTTCTCAGAGCTCTGAAGCAGTCAGGACCAGGAGAGAGAAGGAGAGAGAGAGAGGAGGAAAACCATATGAAAAGAAGAGCATTTGATCTCATTCTAATAACTACTGTGAGCATGGTTATCGCATATGTGCCAATTATTATCTCAGGAGTATTTATAATTCTGACGAACCAGTATAATGCGACATTTTGGTCTCCTGGAATGTTATGTTTTGTTTTATCTAGTTTTGTTCAGCCTGTTCTTTATCTGCACCGCACCGGAAAACTTTCCTGCCTCTGTTCCTCATAAACTGAAAATGACTACACATCATTTTACTTAAAAAAAAAAAATTGTATTAGTGGAGGGGGTATTTGTATTATCAGCTGAACTGTCTCTTTCCTCTTGGTGTTTGCTCTGATATTTACATTGTTATATTTCATATTATTTCTTAGTTTGATTGTCAGTTCATGTTTGCATAAAAAAACATAGAATTGTCCTGTATTTATTTACACATATTAGATCTAGCTTGTTATGAGTGTGTTAATTAAATATGGTCATATGTTTGATATCAGTGTGTTTGTTTATCCAATAACACATTTAATCAGTAATCCAGTGTCACCTTTTGCATATTATTTATATCTCTCTCTCATCTTGTTCTCTTAAAGGAACTGTATGTAAGAAATGTATTTCAATTAATCATAAAATGGCCCTGATATGTCACTAGACATTAAGAAATCATGTTAATTTCAAATACTTATATCACTGGCAACGGTTGTCCGGCCAAGATATTGTCATTTTAAAAGTGAAGTTGCAGCCCTCAACTGATGTTGATGTTGACATGTTGTGTTTTGGCCTGAAGCGCCACCCTCCACCTATCTACCAATCACGAAGTCAGTAGTGTTTCTGCATTCGGGTTGCCAGCTCTGCTCTAGTTACCACAGCTGCAGCTACAAACTTTTTGGATAAACAATGTCTAACTTTACGAAACCTAAACGACCTTGTTATGAATCAGAAAAACGTTGTGACATTTTCCGAAATAAAACAAGGATTTGTATAGGAGATGCCTTTGAAAGATGGAGACGGCTGAAAACGGAGAATAATTTGAAGACTGATGCCAACGTTGCTAATTTTCTCCTGGACAGGTAAGGTTCATCTATGTTTGGCTAACTTGTACTTAATGTAAATGGACATTTCAAATATTCATGACAGTCGAACAAAGTTATGCATGTTCGTGCAAAGTAACGTTAGGTTAGCGCAGATGGAGGAGGTGGGTCATTGAATTGAAAAGGTAACGTTAAGGAATTGTTTGGTAAATAAAAACGGCGAGTCGTCATTGCTAACATTAGTTATGCATTATCAGAGCCCGTTTCTCTGTCATTATGCTGGGACGCTGAGGAAAACAACATTAGCACGCTTATTATTGCTATGTGAAAACGTATTTGAGACAGTAGCCTAACGTTACCTCTGTAAAAATTATTCCTCATTCGTTCTTCGCATATGTAGTGGACAAAACATGCTGCAAGTTGACCTGTATGACCATTGCTAATGTTATTTAGCTTTGCTGTAATTTTACTATAATATACTATAGTATTTTTCATGTGGGAATGTACTATCACATACGAGCGTTCATATTTACGATTATATTTGGCTAATCGCCATTAGTAAATTTTTCCGATTCATAATTACTTCACAAAACATCGCTCTTGACGCATAAACATAATTAACAGAAAGAAAAAAAAAACTTACTGTGTACGACTCGTCACTTGCCATTGAAAGCTCCTTGTAGCAGCCTACGTTCCTGCTGGATCCTGCAGCCTATCTTGCAACCTCGAGTCAGGGGGAGGGGGAGAGGGGATACACACTCTACAGTAATTTGAAAGTGATTGCAGTACCAGTTTTGGCCACAGTCCTACATACAGCTCCTTTAAATACTCAGTCTAAAAATGTGCACATCAATAGATTAATGAGTTACACCTGTGCTGTCCAGTTTAGATGTGCAAATATTAAATATTCAGTCTGCAAAAATAATATTCGGGTGATCAATCTTGCATAGAAGCAACATATTAACAATAGTATGTATTATTACAATATTATGTGGTACACTGGAATACTTCATTCTGACCGGTCAATCACAGGCTTTCAGATGAACATTTTCCATATAAATTTCTGTCATACACTCTCAGAAAAAAAGGTACAGTGGTACTTGGAGAACAAAATGTATAACTGTACCTTTAAAAGGTACACAATTGGTCTTTAGGGTATACAATTAAACCATTGTTTTCCTCTACTTAGAGGTACAAAGTACCACCCTATTGACGGCCACTTGTACCCTAAAAGGTGCAATTGTGTACTTTTTTTGTTGTTGAGAGTGTAGGCGTAATTTGTGGGTGGGACGAGTGGGACATGTCCCCCCCCACTTTTTGCCAGGGTTGATATTGTCCCCACCACTTTTTAAAACATCTCACGGCATGGATGAACATACTCAATACAAACAAAACATCTCCAGATATCTAGCAGAGCATAATTTTGTTTGTTTGTTAAATAAGAGACGATCTGGCACTCGTTGCCGCTGTTATCAGTGGCGTGGATTTCTCTTGTGGCTCGGGCACTATGCAGTCTTCACAAGGATGAGCACTTTAATCTATCGCTTAACTCCACTGCGGAGACTTTCTATTCGTTCGGTGAAATCACAAAACAAAATGTCCCTGCTCTTGATATAGAATCACTGATGATATTCTAAAAGAGATCAAAGGGATATCTTTGGATAGAAGTGTCATAGAAACATGAGGGTGGGATAGTTTGACTCGGGGCATCAACAGCCAATCACAAATCACCTTCAACACTTCCTAGCCACGCCCTAGCAACCATTATCAAGCAGCCTAGCAACCGTTTACCAAGACCTATGTCTCTGCCTCAGAACATCATAGAGACATGGGGGTTGGTTTATATCATTCATACTGACAAGCAGCCTTTGAAGTATCATCATTGGATGCTGCCAAGCCACTCCATAGCAACCAAACAGAGTACCTTAGCAACCGTTTACCAAGACCTATATCTCTGCCTCAGAACATCATAGAGACATGGGGGTTGGGTCTTTTGGCTCATGCTAGCAAACTGGACTTTCAACATGCTACACATGCTAGCAGTGAATAGCTAAATGCTAATAGTGATTAGCTTAGGGTTAGAACATGCTAACAAAATGTTAATAATGTTAGCATACTGCTTGCAACATGCTAATTGTTTTAGCTTTATGCTAGCAAAATGCTAATCGTGTTAACATCATACTTGCAACATGCTAATTTTGTTAGCATCATGCTAGCAACATGCTAATCATGTTAGAATAATGCTAGCAACATGCTAATCATGTTAGCATTATGTTAACAACATGATAATAATGTTAGCTTAATGCTAGCAAAATGCTAATTGTGTTATCATAATGAGAGCAATCATGTTAGCATAATGATAACATCATGCTAATCATGTTATCATCATGCTAATCGTGTTAGCATTATGCTAATCGTGTTAACATCATGCTAACAACATGCTAATCATGTTAGCATCATGCTAACATCCTGCTAATCATGTTAGCATAACGCTAAGAAAATGCTAGTCGTGTTACCATCATGTTAACAACGTGCTAATCGTGTTAGCATGAGGTTTGTGTGATCATATCTCCGCATCAGAACATCACAGAGACTTGGGGCTGGTCTCATTTGAATCGGCCTATCAAGCAGATAAAAATTAGTGACATTCAAACTTCATAGCCACGCCCTAGAAACCAGTTACAGCAACCAAGCAACCATATATCAACATTAAAGAGCCATATCTCAGCACCAGATCATTGTAGAAATACAGAGTTGGGCTCTTTTGACTCAGACTGGCCAATAGTCTTTCAAAATCACCCCATAAACTGTATAGCCACATCCTAGCAACCATCTACAGTACCCTAGCAACCGTACAAACACATGAATAAGCCATATCTCAGCCCCAGAACATCCTACAGACATGTTGCTTGGCTTTTTTGCATCCCAGTAGCATCCGGGTGGGGAGTTTTGCCATGGCAAGCACCACTCACATTTTCTTCAGGAAATGTACATTCTAGTTACATTATACTATGGCTATTATACTACAGTAGCTATAGGCTACTACATTATTACTATTAGGTTAGATTAGGATTTTATCTCGGCTGGATAGTACGGTTGATCACAGTATAAATAAAGAATTAATTAATAGTGTGTCTGACAGCTGTCTTTGTGCAAGTAAAGGCAGACAGAAATATGTATGTTTTATTTTATACCCAGGCAATGGACAAATGTCTGCTCAGGTTATTGGCTCAGGATTAATGGATTTGTCTGCTATTTCTTTGCACAGTAGCTAGGTGTCACTAGTGAGCAATGATGAATGAAGCTTTGGGTAATGAACCTTTTGGTGAAGCAATGGGCTGCGAGGTCTCAGGGGTTCAGGAAGCCTCATTTTGCCATCACTAGTGCAGTGTTAATTTCGTTAACGAAGACGATGACGAAAAATATTTGTTAACGCCCACTTTTTCTGTGACTAAAACGAGACGTTGACAAGCTAAACTAATATCTTATGATAAAAACTATGACGAAACGTATGCCGTTTATTTGTTGACGAGACGAGACAGAGTTATTTGAGGAATATCGGACATTAAAAATACGTGATCTCTTCCTATGCTGTCAAAAATGCGTGTCCGTCAAAGAAGGCGTCTCCAACAGTATCCAGCCAGCTGCAGGCCCGCATCAGCAGCTGACGTCACATGTACTGGTAGTCTAGGCTACCAAATTTGAACTAGAGTAGCAAGCTCGCTGCAACTATGGCGTCAGCGGCACCTGCATTTTTAGGAAGGAAAAGAAGAGATGATATCTGGAAGCATTTCACTTATATGTTATCTGAAGGGAAAACAGTGTGTAATGTCACAGAATCTCATGATGACGGAGAGAAGCCCTGTGGCTATAGACTGTGCGGAAAAAATACGACGAATCTTAAAAGACATCTGAAGTCACATCACCCCAGTGTTTATGCGGCCACCATCACGGTAAGTAAGCTGACTAAAGTATTTTATCCAACTACTTTTCTTAATGTCAGATCAGTCAGTGTTCCTGTATGTGTCAACATAGCGAAAATGAATCGCTGTCAGGTAGCCTGCCATGTCCATGTTCGCTAGCAAGCCATGTGCTTAGCCAAGAAACTATTTTTTTTATCTTGCAAAATATGTTCTATCCATCTGTTAACTAAGGATAAACGTTAGTTAACTAATGTTAATTAAATTCAGTTCACATGTATTTGTATAGAGCTTTTCACAATACATATGGTTTCAAAGCAGCTTTTTTAATATATTGTAGCAAGATTTTTTAGGTTATAGCCTATTTGTTGTACCAACTTAGTTGTAATGGCAGGTAGATAGCAAGCTATTTAAAAATATTTTTTGAAAAATTGAAAGTTGCTCACTTTTTTGACCATATATGTATGCTTAGATGAGTAGGATTGTGATTTGAAAGTAAAAATGTATTCTTTTAAAAAAATTATAATTATACTACTAGTGAGTAATATCTAGAATTAATATTAGTCTATGTTTTTTTTTATTTCTTTTGTAGCTTTTAGGGTGTGTTTTTAGGGAATAATTACAAATCCAATCTTCTTTCTCCTCATTTAGGTCCAAGAGAAGACTACACAAAAAAAGAAACAGGGTGCAAAAACACAATCAACTATCCCAGTGGCATTCTCAACAGTGTCAAAATATAGAGCAGATTCGCCTGAACAAATCTCTAAAGAAAAGATGATTGCCCAGTGGATTGGACGCTCCGGTCTACCTGCTCGTACAGTTGAGGATGATGATTTCATTCATATGATAGAGAGCATTGATAAGAAGTTGGCAGTGCCTAAGAAAACAAAAATAAACAACTTGGTTGACCAACTTTACATTGACGAAAAACAAAAATTCAGAGAACAACTTGCCACAGCTCGCAAAATAAACTTAGGGCTGGACATATGGACAAAAAGAGGACTTACAGCATAATTTCTTGCCATTAGTGCATGCTACTTTTGTACTCAGGAGGAAAAAGCAAAGCATATATTGCTGAACCTGGTTCAGCTTTCCCACCCCTACACAGCAGACTGTATAAAATATATAATATATATAAAACTTGTGTCGACAGGTGCACACAGGAGTGGGGAATACAAAAATTCAAACGGTAATAACTGATAATGGAAGCAACATGGTTGCAGCATTTAAAAATAATGAACAGGACAGTAGAAACAGTAACACTGAAGAAGAATCCCAGGAGGACAGTGAAGAAGACTCAGAGGAGGCCGAAGACCAAAGGTAAGTTCTTTTAGTTTCTAGATGTTGATAACATATTACTTATTACTAGGGCTGTCAAAAGATTAATCGCATCCAAAATAAAAGTTTGTGTTTACATAATATATGTGTGTGTACTCGTGTTAATTATTATTTATATATAAATACACACACATTCATGTATATATTTAAGAAATATTTGCATGTATATACTGTATATACATTTATATAATCAATAATATATATAAATATAAATGTTTTATATATAAAAATATTTTTTTCTTAAATATATACATGCTTGTGTGTGTATTTATATATAAATAATAATTAACAGAGTACACACAAATATATTATGTAAACACAAACTTTTATTTTGGATGCGATTAATCGCGATTAATCTTTTGACAGCCCTACTTATTACATTATATTGCTCATGGGATTATAATTTCCTGTAGAATATTAATAACGTTTTTGTCCTTTTTTCTGTGTTTCTTATACCTAGGTTTGGAGCACTAGAGAGGATGCCCTGTGTTGTACATACCTTGCAACTAGTCGTGAACATAATCCAGAAAGAAGCAAGTGTCAAACGCCTCCTAGACAGAGTTCGACTACTTGTTAGGCTCTTCCGCAAGTCATCCGTGGCAACAGAGCAACTGCTGCAGCTGTCTGGACTCACACTGATCAAAGACTGCCCCACTAGGTGGTCCAGCACCTACCTGATGATAGCACGTCTTATTAATGCAAAGGACTCAATTTCTCAAGTAGCTGATAAGATGGGCTGGGATTGTCTGCTGCCAAGTGAGTGGCAAAGAATAACTCAGAGATCTGCTCCTGCCCTTTGCTGAGCACACTCAGATGCTCCAGAGTGACACCATGTCCTTATGTCTGGTTGTGCCTGCCCTCCTTGACCTGAGAGCTCACCTATCTGAGTTTCCCCAGACTCAAGGTTCTAGCCACAAGGACATAACTTCTCTGGCAAAGAAGATGAAGGCAAACCTAGACCAACGCTTTAGCTGCTTTCTTAATCCTAGTGATTCAAAGTTCTCACCCCTCGCTGCTGCTGCATGCTTCCTTGATCCAACGGTCTCAGCTGATGCACTCATTGAAAATGACGACGAACAAATTCAGGAGCTTCTGAGCAGTGCAGAACATTACATTGAGCAAATGGTGTCCCCCGTACAGGAGATACAGGAGGAGGCTGTTGAAATTGAAAATGAGGAGGAACAGGAGCCACAGGCAAAGCGACCCAGATTTAGATTTCTAAGTACAAAAGTGAGTGCAAACCGGCCATCTAGACCTAGCCACTGCCACAAAAAGCTCTGTGTCAAGCAGGAAATTCAGAAATTCAAGGAGCAGCTGTCACAACCTATAAATGAAGGAACTGCCTTTGACTTTTGGGCTGCTCATGTATGGGGCGCCGTTTGTAAAGCGGCTCACGCTGAAAATAACAGCAACATTTTGACACATTTAGCTTCAAACAATGTTTAAAAAACTGGTATGAATTTTTGGCGGTCACTTTTTTAGCACATTTACAACAATATTCAAAATTTTGCTGTTATTTTCAGCGTGAGCCGCTTTACAAACGGCGCCCCATACTCATGGCTCTACCTATCAGCTTCTAAAACCCCTGGCCCAAGACCTTCTTGCTGTTCCTGCATCTCAGGCATTTGCTGAGAGAGTTTTTAGCATCACAGGTGACCTGAGTCAGGGCCGTCGGAATCGAGCCCGGTTGATCTTGGAAAGAAGTGCTTTTCTGAAAATGAATCGCTGTCAGTAGCCTGCCAATAGGCTCAGGTTTTAACTACTACTGACATCCATGTTCATGTTTGCTTTGTTACCTCTGTACTGAAGTTATGCTATGTTTACTTGTTGGAATTTATGCACTTTTTTTCACATTTTTTTATAGGTAGCCAAAGGTGTTAAAGTAAGTATATACTATGTACTATATATAAACTATATATAAAATACAACTAAACATAACGTTTATGCATTGTAATGTAATGTTCTTTATTAGTCTGTGCTTGATTTGTGTGTATGGGCTAACTATCTTTTTTTTTTTTTTTTTTAACTATCTATCTTTCATTATACACACATTTGTCATTAATGGAACTGACCTGAGATCAGTTAAATCATATAAGATACTGGTTCATGGGTTCACTTTACCCGAACCACTGACATTTTGAAATAGAATGACATAACGAAGATTTACTGGTGGATATCAATTATAATGAATGTAATAAAAATGTATACTGTATGAAGACTTCTCTCTTTTTATAGAAGTCTTATTATATGTTTTCTGTGCTGTGGAGAAGAAAAACACAGAGAATATGAATAACTGCACAGTGAACTTCACCACACCTGAAACATCTGTAAACTCCACAAAAAAACCCCCACAGCCTACATTCATGCAGAGAGACTGGACATTCACTCTTCAGGTGATAAACTCATCTTTTAAATTGGATTCATTTTGTGTTGCATTATTTTCCTGTTTAACACTGTAAAGCTGCTTTGAAACAATCTGCATTGTTAAAAGCGCTATATAAATAAAGTTGACTTGACTTGACAAATCAGTCCTTTATGCCACTGCACATTGTGTCTGCACAGCATCACTTTCCTGTTCGGTCTTCTTACACACACATCTGTTATATGGTTTATCATCACAGAAGCAGAAAGTGGATTTGCATTAGAGTTCTTCATCCTCAATTTCTCTGTTTCTGAGATTGGTAACTCTGAATTGTTTGATCAGTTTACTGTCATTTTGGTATTCAGGCCTCTCAACATTAAAACAGTGTTTAACAGGACTAACTATCTCTGGTCATCCAGAGCAGCAGCTGTTAGCTCCATTAGCTGCTATTTCAACAATGGCGGATCTCAAGTTTGTGTTCGTCTTGTTGACCCCCTCCCCCAGCGCCTGACGTAATCGGTTCTTACTTCTAGCCCTGTTCTAGCCCAGCAATGTTTTGGTGCTACTTAAGAACCACTTTTCCTGGCTCGGAGCTGGGGCTTTGGGTGTGGAAACACAAAGAACCGATTTGAAACTAGGCTCTGGCTCCGATCTAGCTCTAGCACTGCCTTGGTGGAAAAGGGGTATAAGTGCCACTCATACACACATTTAATGTCATGATAATTTTCAAAATGATCTGTCAATCTTCAGAAGAGAAGTGAATTGCGCCGTCTCGCTTGTGAGAAGTGAATCAAATGGACACTGTGATTGGCTGTTTGCCGCACGTGTCACACTTGCAGGTGCATGCGCTTCAGAGTTAATCGCAAACTCTCGATTAAACCTGAGTTGACAGAGAACATTTATATCAAGATTTGAGAGACCGTTAAACTTGATCTAAACCAGGTTGGATTTATCTTGATTTGTCAACTCTAAACCTACTTTGAAAGTTTGTTCAGCCAGCTTCATACAACAGGCCTCAGGAAGTCAGCGAACAACTTCCAGTCAGTGTGTGCATGAAGACATCCTACATATTTTAAGTTTATTCTTATTCTGATATTTGTATTGTATTTGCTTGTTTTTCCAATAAATCTTAACCAATGAGTCAGTGTATCTAAATGTCTAAAAGTTTGCATACCAGGTGTTCAGTGATTGGCACCTGCATGACCATTTCTCTTTTTCTGAGTATTGTGGTATCATGTCTCTGAGGAATCACAGTCATCTGATATTCGGAACAATATCACAAATACCAGTGTGAAATTGCTTTATTACAACAGTTCCATGAACAAGACATTTATCGAAATTAACATAAAAAAATAAATAAAATAAAATTATCAGGTAAGAGTTTCGGGTTAAACCTTATTTTTACTTTTAATATTTGCATATCTGATGTTAAATGTGACATGCAGATGAACTCATGCACATATGGTGACAGCTGGGAAGTACAAAACACAGCACAAAGATTAATACACACCCAGAGAGACTGGACATTCACTCTTCAGGTGACACACTTCTCTTTTATTGTAATTATTTTTCTTTTTGATACTGAATGATAAATGACAATGTTGCTGTGGTCATCATTCACATTTAAGGGGTTATGGTACAGTATGTTACATGGATCACTTGAATAAAACAGAACTGATCTCTATTTGTTTCATCAAAGTGAATTAGCAATTTTCTTGACATTTTTAAGGGGCAATCTTAAAAATTATAAAGGTTCTTTATTGGAATCTGTGGTTTCATGAAGAACCTTTCGAGTGCACAACATGTTTGTTATATTGGACAAATTTATTAATTCTTTAGTAACATTTTCTTCAAAGCCTAAGAGTTTTTTGGGGAAGTAAAATTGGTTCTTCCACGGAATCGCAGTTTATTTTTAAGAGTGCATTGTGTAGACATACTGCAATATACTAAATGATATGTATGAAAATTGCCCTTTTTAACTCTAAATTGTGTTAAATTACTGGGGTGGACTGAAAATGTATCTTCAGTCTAATTTTTATTTTTTATTTTCATTTTGCTTATGTTGAACAGTAGTCTGAGTAACTATATATGCTTATAATTCTCTCATCCTATAGCAATACTATTTATGTTTTGTGAGCTGTGCTCAGACAAACGAGGAGAAAATGAACTCCACCACACTCGGAGCTTCCACCAACTCCACAACCCCTGCCTCATTGCCAGTGGGGAATTTTGAAATGTGTATATTAAGCATCGATTTCCTGTTTGGTCTTCCCACACACTCCTATATTATATGGCTCATCATCACAAGAACAGGAAGTGGAGTTGCATCAGAGTTCTTCATCCTCAATCTGTCTGTTAATGAGATTGGTAACTGTCTGAATTGTTAGTTTTTTTTTTACTGAGGAATTGGATTTCAGTTCTTGAACCATTAGCAATGTTTTTGCAAGGACTTTCCACGACTGGCCGTGCTGTGTTTCAGTCTCTGATCTGTGTTGAGCGTTACCTGGCAGTGATTCATCCTGTAATCTTTCTGAAGTACAAACCTCTCAGATATAGAGTGATCTGCTGCACTGTGGCCTGGATAATTATACTTGGCTCCTGTGTGGTCTTCCTGATCACATTAATGTTAAATAATATTAATGCAAATACATGGTTCTTCTTGATGCAGTTCCTCATCTTCCTCTCCATCCAGTTGTTCTGCTGTGTGGCTGTTCTCAGAGCTCTGAAGCAGTCAGGACCAGGAGAGAGAAGGAGAGAGAGAGAGGAGGAAAACCATATGAAGAGAAGAGCGTTTTATCTCATTCTAATAACTACTGTGAACATGGTTATCGCATATGTGCCAATTATGATTTCAGGAGTATTTATAATTCTGATGAACCAGTATAATTTGAAATTTTGGGCTCCTGGTTTGGTTTGTCTTGTTCTAGCTAGTTTTGTTCAGCCTGTTCTTTATCTGCACCGCACCGGAAAACTCTCCTGCCTCTGTTCCTGATAAACTGAAAATGACTACACATCGTTTTACTTTTTTAAATTTATTTATTTATTATTAGTGTACAGGGCATTTTTTGTATTATCAGCTGAAGTGTCTCTTTCCTCTTGGTGTTTACTCTGATCCTTACATTGTTATATTTCAAATGATTTCTTAGATTATCAGTTCATGTTTGCATTAAAAAAAAAACATTGAATTGTCCCGTATTTCTTCACGCATATAGATCTAACTTATTATGAGTGTATTAATTAGATATGGTTATGTTTCATATCAGTGTGTTTGTTTATCCAATAAAACATTGAATCAGTGATCCAGTGTTACCTTTGATTATTATTTATTTATCTGTCTCTCATTGTAACGAATCCACTGACGAGGCAAGTTGAAGACCCAAGTGCAGTTCTTTATTTATCCAACATAAAGCTTAACATAAATCAAAACATAAAACAAAGACTTGACACGACACGACACAAAGACTTAGCAAAAAGGGGACATAAACAGACTTGCCTGACAATGGGTTACAATGACAATAACAGACAAAGACACATGGCAAACATGAGGGCCAAATACACACAGACTAATGACAAGACAAGTGACACCTGTGAACAGTGATTAAACAATGAATCAATGACAGGACAAGACACAAGATCACATGAGGGCATGGGAGTCACATGAAAATGAAACATGACAAAACCAGGAAACAAGACAGTGAACATGACACACTCAAACAAAATGTGAACATGATCAACTTGAAACATGAACAAGGAACAATGAACATGAACCAACACCAAAACACCCATTGACAGATCCCCCCTCTATGGGCGGCCCCTGTCGCCCAAACATAACCAAAACACCAAAAGTCTAAACACAAAGAGTCTTGGGGGGCGGTCTTGGGGGAGGGATGGACCCTGGACCCTGTGGTGTGGGCGGACCTGGACACTGTGGCGTGGGCGAACCTGGACCCTGTGGCGTAGGAGGACCTGGACCCTGTGGCGTGGGCGGACCTGGACCCTGTAGTGTGGGAGGACCTGGACCCTCAGGAGCCGTGGATGGCCATAGAGGATCTGGAGCCGTGGGCGGCCATGGCTGATCCGGGGCTGTGGACGGCCATGGCGGCAACAGCTGTTCAACGGGCCATGGCGGCAACGGCAGTTCAACGGGCCATGGTGGCAACGGCAGTTCAGGGGGCCACAGAGGCGTGGCCTTCGTGGCCTCCATGTACCCCTTGCCCCCCCAAAAAAAATTCTTGGGTAGGACAGCGGGCTCATGGGCTGGAGCGGGCTCGTGGGCTGGAGCGGGCTCGTGAGCTGGAGCGGGCGCGTGGGCTGGAGCGGGCGTGTGGGCTGGAGCCTGGATGTGGGCTGGAGCCTGGGCAGGGCTAGACCTAAAATCATCCTCTGCCTCCCCCACTGTGAAACTTGAACCACTTAAAAATAAAATAAAATCAATAAACTGCCAAAGGGTAGAAGGGTGCTCTACTGAGGGCATGAGTTCTGAGAGGTCAGGGTCCAAACCAAAACAAAAACACCTCTTCAGGTGGACCTCATCCCAAGGCAAAAAATCCATGAAAAACAAAAAATCTTTGACATATTCCTCAACGGATCTTCCTGCTTGAGGAGTCAAAATCTTGGAAGCTGCTGGGTCCATTTTTGGTGGTCTGTTATTCTGTAACGAATCCACTGACGAGGCAAGTTGAAGATCCAAGTGCAGTTCTTTATTTATCCAACTTAAAGCTTAAAGTAAATCAAAACATAAAACAAAGACTTGACACGACACGACACAAAGACTTAGCAAAAACGGGACATAAAAAGACTTGCCTGACAACGGGTTACAATGACAATAACAGACGAAGACGAAGCCCTCCAGAACCAGCCCACGAAGCTATGCAACTGGAGAATTCCCGTCTGACAGCGGCTGAGCGGCAGAGGCGGCTGACCCAAAATCTCCGTTTATACCGTGGTCTTCCTGGGCATTACATCTCCGAAAGCCCAGTCCGTCCTCCACGTCCCATGGTGAGTGCAATCATTCCTTCCCTTAATAAGATGAAGCCACTCACCACTACTGTAAACCTTACTGCTGCTGGTATCTCCCTTCCAGTTACTGCCCTCCTCAACTCTGGGTCAGCCGGGAACTTCATCTCGGGCACCCTCTGCCACCAGCTCAAGCTCCGCACGACTGCTACTCCGACCATCTACCAGATCCAGTCGATAACCGGGAAACCCCTCAGTCGGAGGCAAGATAGTCGCTCCGTGGGCCCCATCGGAGTGCAAGTGGGAATCCTCCACATGGAGCGGCTACATCTGCTGGTTCTGGAGGAATCCACCGCTGACATCATCTTAGGGCGCCCAGGGTTAGAGCAGCATAACCCAGTCATCTCCTGGAAGACAGGAGAGGTCCTGAAGTGGGGCGACAGCTGTTTCCCAGACTGCTTCCCATCTCCACCGGTACGTCCCTCTCCTCGTTCCCAAGATCTCCCCGTCTACACCACGTCCATCGAGAGTCCGGTAGAGAGACGTTCGGTGGATGTTCCCTCCTGCTACGCCCCCTTCAGCGACGTCTTCTGTCCCCAACGGGCTTCCAAGCTGCCTCCCCATCGGCCATGGGACTGTGCCATCGATCTGCTACCAGGTGAACCAGTGCCCAAAGGAAAGATTTATCCCCTCTCACTCCCGGAGGAGAAGGCCATGGAGGATTACATCAAGGAGGCACTGGAGCAAGGTTACATCCGTCCATCTACTTCCCCTGCTGCTTCGAGTTTTTTCTTTGTGGCAAAGAAGGCTTGCGACCCTGCATCGACTACCGAGCACTCAACAACATAACAGTCAAATTCAGGTATCCCCTTCCTCTCGTCCCAGCTGCCCTGGAACATCTCCGTGGTGCCACTGTGTTCACGAAGTTGGACCTCCGCAGCACGTACAACCTCATTCGAATACGTGAGGGGGACGAGTGGAAGACCGCCTTTGTCACGCCCACCGGCCACTACAAATATCTTGTGATGCCCTATGGACTCGCCAACGCCCCCTCCATATTCCAGGATTTCATCCATGAGGTGCTCCGGGAGTGTCTCCACAAGTTCGTGCTGGTCTAAATTGACGACATCATGATCTACTCCCGGAGCCTGGCCGAACATCGCCACCACGTTGCGGAGGTCCTCCAACGCCTGAGGAGCTTCCAGCTCTACCTCAAAGCCGAGAAATGTTCGTTCCATCAGCCCTCAGTGCAGTTTCTCGGCTACAACATCGACAGCAGTGGCATCCGGATGGACGAGGGGAAGGTGGAAGCCATCCGGTCTTGGCCAACTCCCTCCACAGTCAAAGAACTCCAGAGATTCCTTGGCTTTGCCAATTTCTATCGTCGTTTCATCCATCTTTACAGTTCCATCGCCAGTCCACTCACCAGTCTCCTACGCAACAAGCTCTCGGTCCTGGACCCCCTCTGCCACCGAAGCCTTCCAGACCCTGAAGACCGCCTTCACGGCCGCTCCACTCCTAGTCCACCCAGATCCAGAACTGCCCTTCGTCATCGAGGTCCACCACTGGAGTGGGAGCGGTCCTTTCTCAGCAGCAGGGGAACCCCAGTCGTCTCCATCCATGTGCCTTCTTCTCCCGCAAGCTCAGCCCGGCGGAGGTGAACTACGACATCGGGAACCGCAAACTCCTCGCCATCAAGCTCGCACTGGAGGAGTGGAGGCACTGGCTAGAGGGCGCCAAACACCACTTCCTAGTACTTACCGACCACAAGAACCTGGGGTATCTCCGAGAGGCAAAACAAGTCTTAATCCACGCCAAGCTAGATGGGCTCTATTCTTCACACGGTTTCACTTCAACATCTCCTATCGACCGGGCGCCAAGAACATCAAGGCGGACGCCCTTTCCCGCATCCACAGCCCCAAGGATAAGTCAGAAGAGACTGAGCCCATTATCCCTACCCAGTTATTTGTCGGTCCTATCTCCTGGTCGGAGGAGACCCTGCCCTCTGCCAATGCCTCCACCAACGTGCTGCCGGGTTGTCCTCTGGGCTTGCAATTCATCCCTCGAGCACGCCGCACCCCTATCATCTACTCCTCCCACACGCCACTGGGCACTGGTCACCCTGGGGTCAATGAAACCATCTCCCTGCTACGTCAACGCTTCTGGTGGCCCCAGATGTCATCAGATGTCAGAAGGTACGTGCAGGGATGTAGGGAATGTGCCATGTCTAAAAGTCCACGTCACCTGCCTGCTGGAAAGCTCCATCCTCTGCCCGTTCCTAACCGCCCTTGGTCAAACCTAGGGGTGGATTTTATCACGGATCTCCCAGTCTCAGACAATTGTACCTGCGTCCTTGTAGTGGTGGACCGTTTCTCCAAGTCCTGCTGTCTCCTCCCACTACAAGGATTACACTGTCCTGGAAACTGCTGAGTTAATGTTCAATCACATCTTCCGCTACTATGGTATCCCCGAAGACATTGTATCGGACAGGGGTCCCCAGTTCATATCCAAGTTATGGAAAGCCCTCCTTCCTAGGTGTGACCGTCAGTCTCTCGTCTGGATACCATCCCCAAACAAACGGGCAGACGGAACGTAAGATCCAGGAGATTGGCCGTTTCCTCCGTACCTAACCCTGTCACGGCCACCAGGACTCCTGGAACCAGTTCCTAGGATGGGCCGAGTACGCACAGAACTCACTCCGTCAGCCTACTACCGGTCACACCCCGTTTCAGTGCGTGCTCGGCTATCAACCTCCCCTCTTCCCGTGGTCAGGGGAACCCTCCGATGTCCCTGCGGTTGATTACTGGTTCCGGGAGAGTGAGAGGGTCTAGGACTCAGCCCATCATCAACTTCAGCGGGCCCTTCGCAGACGCAGGATGACAGCCGACCTTCGCCGCTCAGAAGCTCCTACGTTCCAGTTTGGGCAGAAGGTCTGGCTGTCAACCCGGGACATCAGACTGCGTCTGCAGTGCAAGAAGTTGAGTCCCAGATTTGTTGGCCCCTTCACCATCCTGCAGCAGATCCACCCCGTCAAGTAAAAACTCCAACTCCCACCTCAGTACCGGATTCTCCCCACATTCCATGTGTCACTCCTAAAAACCACATCACCCCACTGTTTCTGTTTCCCCAGAGCCTGGCGTTACCCCGGAGCCCCCTCCTCCGCTTCTCCTAGAAGACGGCGTGGCATACCAGGTCCAGGAGATCTTGGACTCCCGGCGTCGTGGTGGTTAGCTCCAATATCTAGTCGACTGGGAGGGGTACGGCCCAGAGGAGCGATCATGGGTACCCAGGCACGACATCCTAGACCCAAACCTACTTGAGACCTTCCACTCTTCTCGTCCAGACAGACCGGCGCCTCAGGGTAGAGGTCGACCACCGACGCCGTCGGAGTCCTCTGCCCTCAGGAAATGGCCGTGGGGGGGGGGGGTAATGTCACAATCATGCCAGGTTCCACCCTCTCCCAGACACAATGCTCACAGTCACCCGAATACTGATCACACACACCTCCACGTCATTATCACGGCAATCACCACTTGCACTTAAGCCCCATGCACTCAGTCACAGTCCGGTCTCGTTTGCACATGCTCACGCTAATGCTTGCTTCCACGGACTCACCTGTAATACCTACCTGTTCTCCCAAGTCTCCTGAGTGTCTCCTCATCTCGCCTCCTGGCTCCCTGTCTCCATCGCTCCATTGTCCTGTTCTCCAAATCGACCTACAATCAAGAAAGTACAGTATCACCCATTGTTATCACCATTCTACTGGACTTACACTTCTGATACTCACCACATCTGCTCACTTCCTGGTTCTGATTAATAAACTCTGTTTACATCTGCCATCTGCTCTCTGTGACACCTCTGTTTGTAACACACATACATCCGTAAGTCACGCTCTGTATATTCTAGACGCCGTAATCCTAATAATCTGCGTAGTGTACCTATTTCCTCTACTACATTAATGTCCATTCCAATTGGTCTCTGGAATTGCCAGTCTGCTGTAAACAAAGCAGACTTTATTTAATCTATCTCCTCTCATTCACATCTCAGTCTCATGGCCCTGACTGAGACCTGGATCAAACCAGAAGACACTGCCACTCCTGCGGCCCTCTCTACTAATTTCACTTTTTCACACACCCCTCGCCCGATTGGGAGGGGTGGAGGTACTGGTGTGCTCATCTCAAATGATTGGAAATTTGAACTCATTCCTTCTCTATTTGGCACCTGCTCATTTGAATCGCACTCAATCACTATCACTCACCCTGCTAAAATCCATATCGTAGTTGTTTTTTTGCCCTCCAGGTCACCTGGGTAACTTCCTGGAGGAATTGGATATTTTACTCTCTCACTTCCCTGCGGATGGCACTCCTCTGGTACTGCTCAGTGACTTCAACATTCACCTTGATAAACCCAAGGATGCAGGATTTGCCACTCTTCTGACCTCATTTGACCTTTAGCGAGTATCTACTTCAGCTACTCACAAATCAGGTAACCATTTGGACCTTATCTACACACGCTACTGCTCCACAGATAACACTTTAGTTACTCCATTGCACTTCTCAGATCACTTTCTCATCACTCTTAACCTCCTACTGACTCCTGACACAACACACACTCCTCCGCAGATCACCTTTCGGCGTAATATATGCTCGCTCTCTCCCTCTCGTCTGTCCACTATGGTTTCCTCCTCACTCCCTCCACCTGCTCAGTTCTCAACACTGGACACTAACAGTGCTACTGACACTCTTTGCTCCACTCTAACATCTTGCTTAGACAACTTCTGTCCCGTTTCATCCAGGCCAGCCCGCACCACCCCCTCTGTCCCCTGGCTGTCTGATGTTCTCCGCGAACATCGCGCTGGACTGCGGGCGGCAGAGAGGAAGTGGCGCAAATCTAATAACGCTACTGACCTAACCCTGTATCAGTCTCTTCTCGCTTCTTTCTCTGCTAATGTCTCCACTGCTGAAACGAAATACTATCACAACAAAATCAACAACTGCTCTGACTCTCATGCACTTTTCAAAACATTCTCTTCGCTCCTTTGTCCCCCCCCCCCTCCTTCATCAACTCTTACAGCTGATGACTTTGCATCACAAACAAAACCTCCTCCATCAGCAGCCAATTCTCGACACCACAAACCGACACGCACATCTCAACAACCATCACACACACACTCTGAAGCTGAAGTCTCCAAACTCTTCCTTTCCAGCCACCCCACTACCTGTCCGCTTGATCCTATCCCCACTCACCTCCTTCAGGCCATTTCTTCTTCTGTTACTCCTGCACTCACTCACATTGTCAACACCTCTCTTCACACCGGGACCTTCCACACAGCATTTAAGCAGGCTCGGGTAACCCCACTGCTTAACTACAGACCGGTATCCCTTCTGCCTTTCATTGCAAAGACATTTGAGCGAGTTCAACAAGCTCTCTACATTTCTTGAACAGAACAACCTCCTGGACATCAACCAATCCGGCTTCAAAAGCAGCCACTCAACTGAGACTGCCCTGCTCTTGGTTACGGAGGCACTGAGACAGGCAAGAGCCGCTTCCAAATCCACAGTAGACTAGATTAGATTAGATTCAAGTTTATTGTCATTACACATGTACAAGTACAATGCAACAAAATGAGTTTGGAGTAAGCCTCCGAGCCGCAGCTATTTAAAGCGCCGCCACACACTCTCCAGAAAAAAAAAGAAATGCAGATTGCAAAGCACACATGCAAACATAACATACATAGTACACACAGTACACATGGTCACGTGATGGGATTTTTTTTTGGGACTGAGTAAGGGAGATAGGAAGGAGGAAAGGGAGGGCAGATGGTTGGATGGAGGCAGGGATGGGGGTGAGGTGTGTATGATGCAAGTAAGAGTCTTGAAGATTACTGTGTTGTGTGAGAATATTAGCCATAACTTAATATGTTTTCGAGTTCAGTTAGTGGCTTGTCCTTGAAGGGAGATATGGCAGTGCACAGGGAACGATTGCAAGATAACAGGACCCAGCTTTCAAGCCTACCTCTCAACCGAGAGAGATAGGGACAAGCTGGACGGTGGGGTGAGGGAAATGAGGGGGTCAATACTTAATCCATTTAGCTGATCTTCTGTAATTTTCCGGACCATAATCAATCAATCCGTTCTGATCCTCAGCGTCAGTGGTGAGCGTCAGTGGCGAGCGTCCGGTTCATGAATGGACTTGGACATTTCATCCAATTTCATGGTCAGACCAGACATACTGCGTAGCAGTTCACTAGCCTGACCCCCGATGGAGCCCACTCTTCCCTGCGTATCCGCAGTCCAGGCTGAGATGTTACGATACAGTTCCTCAATCACTGTCACTCTTTGATCTAATACCTTCAGTCGGTCACAAACACACGGTGCACCCTTCCTTAGTGAGAAAATCTTGTCAGTTAAATAATTCCATTTCAGTATTTTCAGGAGTCCAGCAAGCAGGGAGTCAAGAAAAAAAGACAAAAATGTCAGCGCCAAAGCAGTGCGGGGAGCAGATAGAAGGCACGTCTGCTCTGTATGAGATCAGGAAGTGGAAGTCTTACTGGATTTGTCTGCTGCTTTTGACACAGTTAACCACCAGATCCTCCTGTCAACTCTCATGAAGATGGGCATCTCAGGAACTGCTCTCCAGTGGTTCAAGTCTTACCTCTCAGGTAGGTCCTTCCACTGCATGAAAACACTGAAATCCGGCACTATCCGGGCATGGTATACTCCTGTGTAATTTGATGTTTACCGGATGTATGTGGGAAAAAGCGGATCAGAGTAACACGGAACAGTATATTTCCAGAAAAACCCGGAAACCTCACGTATGCGGACGTATACAGGAATCCGTGAAATTTCACGGACATATACAGCTGAAACACTGCTGGGTGTGCTTGGACTGAAGACTGTTAGGTGTGAAGAAGACCTTTCATATGTTAATGACTGACACTAGTGCTGGCTGTTCTCAGAGGGAGGGGGGCAGGGGACGACTTCAGGATTGAGAATTATCTCTGGTCTACTGTAGGCTACAGCAAACAAGCTTTTTACACAGAAAAAATAATTCTTAAGGCCCTGAAACACTAAACTGAACTAGCAATGACTAAAGCCGACTGTGGGGTTGGTTCATGTTGCCTGGGTCTGGGCCAAACCATCAGAATGGTGTGTCAGGGCCTTAAAACCACTGCATGAAAAGAGTCTCTTAATCAAATATTTTTTATAAAAACAGTACAAAATAAAAACCCTGTCTGAACATATACGTTCACAAAAAAATCTGAATATGTAATGAAATAAACAAAGAAATGTAATGGAATTAACAAAGGATAATTAACCAAACATTTTAGACTATCCCCAAACAATTTTTGCAAAGTTTTACAAATTGTAGGCAATAATAGAATTAAATAAAAAGGAGATGAAATGTGGAAAATGAAAAAGTTTGTTTTAAAAACACCAAAAACTGATATGCTCAAAATAAAAATATGGAATAAAAAAGAGCAGGGATTCACTTGCTCAAGAAACACAGAAACACAAGCAGATCTTTCAGCTCTGCAACTGTTCACAAAAAGTGTCACTCCAAGATTCTTAACTTTAACACGCTGCAAAAGAGGGGCGTTTTGAGGTTTGAAATCCACCACTCACAATAGATGTAGGTGCAACCAATAAGGTTACCAATAAAAATAAGGCAACCAATAAAAATAATCCTAATTTTACAGAAAAAAAATTCAGTTTACAGTATTTTCTTGTAATTTGGAATTATGTTTAAAACGATGTAAAATTACAAACAATATCTAAATAAACAACTTGACTGTTATTTTAAGGATTATATCATTAATGACAAATTACAGTAATTCTCATTTTTTTATACAGGAACATCACTGTATTATTTTTCTGTTTTCATAAATAACAAATTCATGCAAAATTACAAACAATATCTGTAAATTAACAACTGTAATACAATATTTAGCTCATTATATTACAGGTTTATGTTTATGTCCATACTAACAATTTAGCATTATTCTTTGTCATTTTAAAGTAAATCTTATTAGTTTTATATTTACACTGTAAAAATAAAAACCTAAAAAAAACAGCAGCTACAGCTGCAAAACAAAAACCGTAAAATAAGTCAAATATCTTAAGTCAAATAAAGTAAAAAAAACTTCAGAGAAATTTACATTAAACGTTTTAGAGAAAACACTATTAGTTTACAGATTTTTCCTTATTTAAATTAAGATATTTTACTTTAATTTTCTGTTTTACAGTGAAGGTGTATTTTTACATTCAAACTGGTTTTACATTCAATTCTGGATACAAATATAACAAAATATATAGCAAACTAAATATCAAACAATAATTGTTTTTAAAGAGTACAAATCTGCACTGCTCTCCAGGTTGAAACTTCCAGGCCTCTGCCAGTGCCCACACCACAAAACACCATTTGACCAATTAATTAAATATAACAGCAAATAAAAATAAATATACACATTTTCTAACTGTTGTTTAAAACAAGTTTTTGTTTCTATATTTGCAAGGCTATTTGCTGTCTTTCCGTGTTCTTTTGAGCGTGATTGGTCAATCTGAACGTCATCCAGAAATCTGGCCAATGACAGTGCGCGCCTTCAGTTTGAATTATACCCGTTGTCGTTGGAGTTGCTCGTGGCTCGCGGGGACGCGACGCGATCGCGTCTTCTAATCTTCAACAGGACGGCTTCTTCTGTCCATTAATGGCATTGCATGGATCATTTTAAACCTGTTAAAATCTTATTTTGGACGAATTTTGATTGTGGGATGTCGACTGAGAACGAAAAAACATGAATACGAACAGACTAAGTTTCCAATGGCGGACAGCAGACGGCAGAAGGTAACGTAAATCCCTTTATATTTTTTCTACTGCTCATCAAGATATAACGTTAGTGCATTAAAGTCATATGCTAATCGTGATTAACTTACATATTCTGTTTCTGTGTTTTGTTGTAATATTGTTAAGATAGGGCTGGGTGTTATGGCGATCTGATGATACTGACTATTGTTAGCATTACCTTTTTATATCGCGGAATGTGAATATAGCGTATATAACGCAGCACTGACTGTACTAAAACTTTTTGACATTTTGACAAGGAAACATGCATGAATGTGGAATAATGAACGGGACATGCATGTGTTAAAATAAGCCTCTCTCAGACAGCAGGCGATCCCGAAATCAATTATCTTTCTGTAAAATGCACACAATTATCTCAGAAACCTTGTCATGTGAGGTATTCACTTGATTTAAACAGTCAGTTATGTCTTAAGTAAAGCCAAACAGTTCAAGTTAACGTGGGGAATCCCGGATGCGTGTCATTCTGTGCATCCGTTCTTAAAGGGGCTGCAGCTTTGTCATAATTTTAATCAAACAAAAGAATAGAGAAGACCTTCTGCTTCTTTAAGAATCATGTGATATTAATTAATTGAATATCATACAGTGAAGACTTTTAAAGCAGTATTATTCTGTAGCATTTTAATAAAATATCCATCAAAATAAATATATTGTGATATCGTTATTGTAAAATAAAATTTCTCATGTATGTATAATTATATGGTCATAATGCCCATCCCTACTGTCAGCTAGTTTTAAGATCAAGCTTGTCATAAATGTAAAGGAGCTTTGGAATGAGTAATCTGAGATCATGTACTGTTGTTCAACAGAGAGGACAGGAAACCACCATCCTTGGACTCTGAAGAATTATAGGCAAACCAGGATTTTGGATCTACTGTGAAGTTTTTGTATGGGCCTGGTGAGTATGTTTTGCAAGTCCATGTCCGTAAGTTGATAATTAATATTAATGTTTTATCAAACAAATTAATATTCATTTGTGTGTGTGCATGTTTCTTCCCCCCTCATGATCCAGAAGTTTTGGATCCATGATCCTGAAGAACTTTTACAGATGTTGACCCTGAATGTGTAAAAGGTAATCTTAAAAATGTTGTCATTATTTTAATGTTCTCTGTTTTTTTCTGTAATGTAGATGCATGCATTTTCTGTGAAGTTGCTTAGAAACAATATCAGGGTTTTTCCTACATTGAAAAATTTTTGCCGGCCGCCAAAACAAATTTTTGTCCCACCAAAGCCTTATTTGTTGAGTTATTGTGATTTATGATTGATGTAGTAGATGACTGCTGCGCTTGCGTTAACTGAGTGGCAGAGAGAACGATCAGAGCTCCTCCCTCGCTCGCACTCTCTCTGTCTTCAAAATAAGCATTCTTAGCTTTCTAATGTTTCACATTTTACGTTAATCAAAATCAAAAGGTTGGAAGACCGAATCCATGTTGCACGTGGCGCTATCAGACGTCTTCCTTTAATTACCGCTGGGTGTGAAATGCGCTCAAAAAACATTGACTGATTCTCTGACCAGCTGACATAAAGCATACTTTAAATAAACAGGAAACAAATCCTATCCGGTTATGAAGTGTTTTCTGTGTGTTGACAAATCTTTCGCGATGTTCAAAAGACGGGATTCACACACAACGCGTCTGCTAATGTCCGATTCGCGACGTAATGACTCCTTTGAACTGAATCATTTTAACGACTGGTTAGAACTGATCTGTCCAACACTGAACTCACGAATTAGTTTAATCATTTACTCAGAACAACACCTGAAATGAGAACACAAGTGTGCTTACACAATTTAGCAAGAGTGGATAGTAAGAATTATTTTTAATTATCAACAGTCTTTCAGCTTATTTATGTGGACAATGTGTAGTAAAATAAATAGCCTAAAATCATTTAGTTTAGACTGGAGTGAGGTGAACCCAGAACAAATATTGTTAGCTAGCTGATTGGATATGGCAGAAAATTAGGCTATTTGTTCATTTTTTTAATACTATTTTTTAATATTGATATGATTACCAAAACAATTATCAGTAAATAGTGTAAAAATGAGGAACAAAAACAAACATCAAGGTATCAAAATAAGATAAGCAAAAGTTACAAACTTTCTTTGAATTTATTTCAAATTTATTGTCAGTATTGCGCTTGCAGATCAAGTGGGTAGGGTATTTTTTTTTTACCGTGCGTGTGTGTGTGTGTGTGTGTGTGTGTGTGTGTGTGTGTGTGTGTATGGATGACCATGTCTGTCAGCCACCACCGAAGACCATTTTTGACCCAGGAAAAACCCTGAATATGTATTGTGAAAAGCGCTATACAAATACATTTTAATTGAATTGTTTTACTTACTTTTATTGGCATTAACTATATATTATTAATGTATTATTTGGCAGGTCGCAAGATGTATTTTATTTTGTGAGACTTTGCTGAGGAAGTATTCTTTGGCTCAGTCTGAAAAGGCCCAGAAAAGAAACACTATGAAGAACATCACACAGAACCGTCAGAGAAAGAGACGGGTAAGTTAAGAAACCGGTTAAGCTTTTTCCCTCCAGAATGTTACTATACTCCTCTCTGAGTTTTAATGGTTAATTTACTGTCATGTTTTGCAGTTGCTGGAGACCAGGTCCAGGGTTGCACAAACCAACACAGAACCTGTGGGAGACCGCAACTATAGACCTGATGAAGATGAAGATGAAGATGATGCTGTTGTTGATGGAAGGCCAGTGTGGATGGTTTGGCTAGCTACTACAAACCAGACTAGACTGACCCACACTACGTGTCACATCACCAGCCCATCATGCCAGTTTGAAAAAATGTTCAAAACTCAAACAACATTGTGTTAGAGTTGGTCACAATTATTTTATAATTATAATTTTAATATTCAATTGTTCCATTTTATATTTTCTTTATTCCTATGTTTATATATTTATACTTTTATTGGTTCCCATATATAGAACATTTACATATATTTTATATACACTTTTTAATTTATAGATTTCTTTGTCTCGTTTTATATTGTATACTTTGTATGTTTGTTCCTTTTTAGATGTCCATGTTGCTTTTGATCTCCATGTTTTGTATTGTTGTTCCTCTTACGTCGCCTTCCTTTAGATACATTTTGTTCACTTATCTTTTCCCCCATTCATTTTAATGTATGTTTATAATGCTCTTTGTTCTTTTTATTTGGTTATATTGTTTACTTGGAATATTTATGTGTATTTTATATACACTTTTTTTTGTCTTATAAAATTATTGTTCTCATTTTATATTGTTTAATTTGTATATTTATTCTTTTCCTTTTTATGTTCACTGTGTATTTTATTCCTTTACATCTCTGTCTTTTAAATGCATTTTGTTAATTTTTTCCCCTTTTTGTTTCTTTACCAATTCAATTTAACGTATATTTATGTTCTTTGGACTGTTTATATTTTTACATTTGTTCCTTTACATTTTCATCCCTTTTAAATACATTTAGTTCACTTGTTTTTGTTTCACCATTGTTTTAATGTTAGTTTATAATGCTGTTAAGAATGTTTTTTTTTTTATACCTTTTTAATAAATATTTCAGACTTTCTCAAATTGTTTTTGTGTATTTTTCTTTTGGGAGGGAGAGGGGATTATTTTATATATATATATATATATATATATATTATATATATTAATGAGCAAAATCTGCATAGCTCGCCTATAACCAATCAAGTCCCTATGCTACAAAACCTAGCCCACCCTTAGCCTTAGAAGTAACCAATAAAGTCACTTGACTGGGTTTTCAATGCGTCCTGTCCTCCAATAGCAGTCTGGGTTTTGGGAGTGGTTTTAAAAAAAACAACCAATCCAGTTTGAGATGAAGGACCAATAGGGGATGGAAGGCAAAGCTGTTTAGAGGTGTGAAAATGTCTCCTGGGAAAAACTTGATGGGATTATTTGCCATGGCAACAAATGGCTGTAGCATGGGAGTATACGGGCACAACATACATCCGATTTGGTACCATTTCGGATGAATACGGACATATACGGATCCATGGAATTTGACCTATCCGGCCAGTATACTCCTGGATTCTTCCGAATTTCAGCAGTGTATACAGGAGTATCCTGGTCCGGATACACCTTTTTTCATGCAGTGAGACAAGCCTAGAGAAAATGAACTCAACCGGACCTGATGCGTACACCAACTCCACAAATCCTTCCACTGAGCTAATAGTCCATCTGGAAATGTTCGTCTTCACCCTCAATTTCCTGTTTGGTCTTCCTACACACTCCTATGTTATATGGCCCATCATCACAGGATCAAAAAGTAGAATTGCATCAGAGTTCTTCATCCTCAAACTCTCTGTTTGTGAGATTGCGAACTCAGTGAATTCTTTCTTCTATATTCTGTCAACTGTTTTCCCATGTCTCACAACATTAGTAACATTTTTACAAGGACTAGCCATATCCAGCCGTCCTCTGTTTCAGTGTCTGATCTGTGTTGAGCGTTACCTGGCAGTGGTTCATCCTGTAACCTTTCTGAAGTACAAACCTCTCAGATATAGAGTGATCTGCTGCACTGCGGCCTGGATAATTATACTGGGCTCCTGTGTGACCTGCCTGACCACATTAATGTTAAAAAATCTTAATGCACTGTTGGGGTAACAGCTTAGGACCCAAAACCAGTAGTGAAAAATGAAGACCAGGAGTCAGGAGTCAGATTAATTAAAGAAATTTTTTACTGAAGAATAGTTTGCAGTTTCATCAGCAGAAGCCAGCTTCAAGAGGAGTTCGTAGGCCGCGCTCCCTCTAACAGTCTCCCCGCCTCCGTCTCACGTACATACAATTTTCTGAACAGTTATACTGTTTTCAAGGTCTAGACACGTCATTATTGCCATGTGGAATGATTCTGATTGGTTCTAACAACATGCACTGTAAGCAACTTTCCACACGTAGACAGATAGGAGCATATATCTCTAAAAATGCGTAGACTTGATGTCGCCCAGGCCCAGATTAGTCTCCAGTGACCTCGGAGGTCACAGAAAAGCGTCTAAAGGTCTGGCATCGCCTGCAGGAAGGCCCATATCCAATACTGGATCTGCACAAATCATACAACGCACACACACAATACTCCAGAGAATACCAGTTTCCATCAAGGTCGGGACATCTTAACTAACTATCAACAAAGCACTTTTCCAAAACATGCTGATACTACATCTAGTACAGAAGTGACTTAATTCTATTCTATAAAGAAAGAAAAGTATATCAGAGAGGTACATTTCTCCCCAAAAGAGTCACATAGCTGTAACATAGATGACCCCGGGGGTCGCTTTAGGAAGACATACAGTTAACACATACTGAGCTCTTCTCACTTCAAACACCAAGGACATTTGCCTGTCAGCACATCTTGACACAGACATCAGAGCTGGATTCAAAAGCACAGAGCAACTAAAACACTACAATATCCAAAATCACTCCTTGAATATAGAGAACTGATTTATCAAATGTAGGACACTGTTATAACTTGATTATCATTCATTCTTATTTTAATATTGAACATAAAATCATTCTTGAAGGATATGTGTCTGATGAAGAGACAAGTGATGTTTGGCTTGACCCTTGACCCTTCAGCACATTCATGGTTCTTCTTGATGCAGTTCCTCCTCTTCTTCTCCATCCAGTTGTTTTGTCTTGTGTGCACTGCGGCCTGGATAATCCCTCTTGGACCATGTTTATTTTGTAGGTTTACTTTAAACCCACCAAACCTGGGGGCATTTGTCTGCTTCTTCCTGGTGCAGTTCCTCCTCTTACTCTCTTACTCAGTTGTTTTTCCTAGTGGCTGTTCTCAGAGCTCTGAAGCAGTCAGGACCAGGGGCCTCATTTATAAACTTTGAATAGGATTTGCGTCAGAAGTGGCGTACGGATGAAGCATAGGACGTGCGTACGCACAGAAATATTTGGATTTATAAAACCGTGCGTACGCACATGGGTCAAATTCCGAAATCGGTGTCTTTTGTGTCCCTAAGAAATAATCAGACATAGAATTATTATACACAGAAATTTGTGATTTAAAAACATAATAATACTATGTATTGTTAGCTCAATATTACATGAAATTAAAGTCAATTAAATATTATTTTAAGTAATTAAAATTGCTTCTAAGATGATAAGGGTAAGGTTTTTGCCATGTCCCTCGATATGATTGTTCTTTTTCAGCAGGACTTTTAATTTGCAAACTGAAGGCAAAATTATTCTAAAATCACATTTGCATATAGCTATAAGTATATTCTCATTGTTAAGCAGTGTTTGGGCATAAGTATACTTTTTTTTTAACATAAATCATTTTATCGGTGTCCCTTGATTCCATGTCATTCCTGTTACCCTCACCAAAAACCCCTTTAAAATAATATTACATTCCAGTGACATCACTTCCAGGAAGTTACATCAGCTCTCATCATTATTCCAACAGTTGAAACACAAGTAATTTTCTCTCTCTCTTTTATAATGTTCTATTTTTGATGATTTATGAGGGTTGACTGAGGTGGGGACATCATGCAATGTCAAAACTGTTACCATTTTTAAAGTATACATTCAAATTATTATTTATTTAACATAATGAAATCAATATCTACAAGTAATATCCTTTCAAAGTTTACACCATGTGCTTTTGTGGTTTTGTGGTTGACTGTTAGCTAGCAGTTAGCAAATTAGCTTGAATTTGTCAAACCTGTTATCGTCAGCCCTGTTACTTTTCTAGTAACAGGTTGTGACATGTGGGTAACAGGGATGACATGACATGTGTCACCTAAGCCACACTGTTTTTAAAGTTTATCTGTGTAAAATGCAAACATTTTTAAATGTCATCCTGCGTGTATTATTGAGCTAATGCCTATATTATTCAGAGTGGGTGAGGATCAGTTACATTTTTAGTTAGTATTGTTGGTATTAGTATTGTTGGTAATTAAAGTATTAAATAGTTTTAACATTTTTGTGATGATTTAAATTGTATTTTATATTTGCACTTTAATGCACTTTTTCAGAGGATAGTAGTATGCCATTAAGTGCAGCAGAAAAACAAAGGATATTGGAAGAATGTTTGTAACCAAGCAGATCTCGGCCTCAATTGACTACCATAGTATTTTTTTCCTACTGTGGTGGTAGTCAACATTTTAGATATCTTTGTGCTTCACTAATACAACTATGCCAAGTAAGTTCAACAAATATAATGCAATTTAAAAAGTTTACAATATTATGTAAACAAATTTGTGCAGTGTATGCTGAAGAATGTGTGTCCTGTCATCCCTGTTACTCTGGTCAGTCCTGTTACCATGATGTCAATCCTGTTACCGTCATTCATTTCATAAAAAATATAAAAATTATATTTGAAAGGGCCTTCCCAGTTTTTCCATTGTAAACCTATCAACATTGTATTTTGGATAAAGCCCTTCTTTTAATATCTCTCTTGTAAAAATATATATTTTTCTTAATTGGCATGTGATCATCCTCTAAAATTAGTAAATTCTTGGTCATCTGAATAACAAATATAAGATTGAAAAAAAATCTCCAAAATTTGAAACAATCCAAATAAAAAGAGGGACTAAAATACTGTTCAAATACGTTAAAACTATAACATATTTCTAATTAAATCTATTGAATATAGTTTCTTTGTTCTGCTGAACACAAACAAAGATATTTAGAAGAATGTTTGTAACCAAGCAGATAGAGCAACTATTGACTACCATGGTAGGGAAAAAAAATACTATGGTAGTCAATAATTGCTCTATCTGCTTGGTTACAAACATTCTTCACTCTATCTTCTTTTGTGTTCAGCAGAACAAAGAAACTCATACAGGTTTGGAACAACTTCAGGGTGAGTGAATGATGACATAATTTTCATTTTTGGGTGAACTATCCCTTTAAGCCACGATGAAATAAAGGCTTTTTATACTTTTCATAAACTCAAGTGCCTTGGATTGATATCTTTCATGAGTACATTTTCCCTTAGCCAGTGAGATGAACTGCTGATTTCAGGCAGTTTAGTGTTCACCATTAGACAAGTCAGTGAACAACCGTTAATGCATTAAATACTTTATTGTCCTATTTGTGACCCTGGACCACAAATCCAGTCATAAGGTTAATTTTTTTGAAATTGAGATTTATGCATCATAATACGATAAATATGACAATATTTGGCCAAGATACAACTATTTGAAAATCTGGAATCTGGAGTCATTAGCATAGCATATTACTACTGAGACAATATTGTGTGTATGTAGAAAAGTTACTGTATTACATTCTAGTTTATTGAATTGTTGAATATCACCCTTGCAGTTGTGCATAGCTGTGATTTATATACAGTAAAAAAGAATGAATAGAAAAATGGATTTTGGAATCCTGCTCTTGAAATAATAAGACCAAGATGCAACAATAAGACCAGGCATTTAGAAAGAATGAGAGTGAAAAGGACACTGTCTTACTGATGAAATTATTTATTGGATTAATAAACTAATAACAACCATATCTGAAACACACTCAGAATGAATTCAATCTGTATATAAATGTGACCCTGGACCACAAAACATGTCATAAGTCGAACAGGAATATTTGTGGCAATAGCCAACAATACATTGTATGGATCAAAATTATCGATTTTTCTTTTATGAAAAAACTCATTAAGTAAAGATCATGTTCCATGAATATATATTTTTAATTTACTACTGTGAATATATCAAAAATATGGGTGATTAGAAAAGATTGTCTACTTGTATACTGAATGCATTCTGTAAATTGTTCATGTGAAAATAATACATAAAAAAAATATTGTTGAATAAAATGTGATATCTTGGAGCACAGTTTCAAAGTTAAGTCATTGAAGTTTTGTGAAATTAAAACGTAAGACTACAAATTAAAATCAGTGCCAATATCACTAAATGTGAGTACCTTAAATGTAGTGTTCTTTCCCTAAACAGTTTCTTTAACTTTATTTGTGTACATCATAGCCTGCCACATATATGAACTTTTTTATTTATATTTATTCAAATACATAAAAATCCCAAACATTTAAACCTATATTTTCCATTTTTAGGCCTATTCCATCTGCCCTTTGGGTCTATAAATGGACCTCTAAACATTTGCATATGTTGAATGTGACATGTAGGCTACCAGATGAAGTCATGCACATAATATAAAAGTATTCCTTTGACAACTGTAAAGTCAGTCTACAAAACACAACGCAGAGATTTATATTGCCTAGATCCAGAGAGACTGGACATTCACTCTTCAGGTAATAAAATCATCTTTTAAATTGGATTCGTTTTGTTTTATATGCTGAACCACTGTGGTTATGAGTCATATTAAAGGGTTTATGGTCATGTTAGATGGCTTAGTTAATGGGCTTAGTTAGCCCACCATAAAATAATGAATATTTTGAATTATTATAAAACTGTAATAGTTACAACCCCATTAGGCTATACTTTTTAATTATGTTTTTTTCACCATATACTATATGCTTTTAACCCTAGTATACTACTGTCACAATCCTCAAGCATTTTAATGTCTAGATTCTGTGTTCCACATATTCTGCGCTAATTTCCGATTCAAGTCAATTTACATTCATTTGTATAGCACTTTTCACAATATATATCGTTTCAAAGCAGCTGTACAGAAAATGCATGTGCCTATAATTTAGAGTGATCTGTTATCAGAGGTGAGAGTCCAAGTAATACATTTCAGAAATGTATATACAAATCACACAGTTAGCTAACAATGTATTAATTTAAGTCAGAAATAATGAGCTCATTGAAGTGCACATTTTACTTTCCCCCTCCAATGAATTGGGAGTAACTTCCGTCAAATTGTAAACAATCATTTTCGAATGAGCTGACTTATGCATTGCCAATGTGCACTCGACCATTTGTAGGCTTTATAAGGTCTACACACAAAGTGACATTCTGTCAAAGATCAGATGGAAACGACAGATAAAAGATGATAAAATAGCCAAATTACTTGCAGCAACATTTTTATTTATTTCCATGTATATGGTGGTGGGCCTATGTTGTCCAGGACCATGAATTACCCAAAAGTTATAGGATTATTTATTTAATTAGTTATAGGATAAGGATTATTTGTAGAGCAACCTTATGATTTAAAATGATTTGTTTCAGTCTTTTTGAGATGAATAATAACATATTGCATGTGTACTTTCTTATCTTGCTCATGTTCAATTGCAGTCTGAATAACCCGGTACATTTATAATTCTCTCCTCTATTAGCAATATCAGTTATATTTTGTAAGCTGCTCACACAAACAAGAAGGAAATGAATTTCACCACAACAGGAGCTTCCAACACCTCCACAACCCTTTCCATCTGGCAAATGGACAGTGTTGAAATTTGGATTTTCTGCATCAATGTCGTGTTTGGTCTTCCTACACACTCCTATATTGTATGGCTCATCATCACAGGAACAGGACGTGGAGTTGCATCAGAGTTCTTCATGCTCAATCTCTGTTGTTGCGAGATTTGTATCTCTGTGGATTTGTTTCTCTTTATATTGTCAAGTTGTATTTCAAGTCTCTTGCCATTAGCAGTTATTTTACAAGGAGTTACCATGACAGGGCGTCCTCTGTTTCAGTGTCTGATCTGTGTTGAGCGTTACCTGGCAGTGGTTCATCCTGTAACCTTTCTGAAGTACAAACCTCTCAGATATAGAGTGATCTGCTGCACTGCGGCCTGGATAATCACTCTTGGATCTTTTTTGGTCTGCCTGATCATATTTTTGTTATCTACCTTGTATACATATGCATGGTTCTTCTCTTTGCAGTTCCTCGTCTTCTTCTCCATCCAGTTGTTTTGTCTTGTGGCTGTTCTCAGAGCTCTGAAGCAGCCAGGACCAGGAGAGAGAAGGAGAGAGAGAGAGGAGGAAAACCACATGAAGAGAAGAGCGGTTTATCTCATTCTAATAACTTCTGTGACCTTGGTTATCACATATGTGCCACTTACTATCGCTGCATTCGTTACCATTCTGACATATCAATACAATTTGTCAATTTGGTGTCCTGCTCAGCTTTGTTATGTTCTTGCCTGTTTTGTTCAGCCTGTTTATTATCTGCACCAGGTTGGAAAACTCTCCTGCCTCTGTTCTACAAAAAATATGTAGAAAATGTAACTACACAAATAGTTTTATTTATTTCAAGTAAAAAAAAAATTCTTTCTGCTGAATTATCTCGGACCTTTAAATGCCTGTTTATTTTAGTCTTTACACTGCCAAATCACACTGTCACACAGTGTGTGTAAATTTAACACACTTGTTCCTCAAAAGTGCTCATATGCCCCAGATATCTTTTAAATGCAACTTTATTACACGGAGGATGATAAAGAAGTTGTGCACCATGAAAATATAAATAGCAGCCAACCGGTGAAATTTCAGTTTGAGTTTTGAAAGTTTTGTGTTTAACATAGATCAGTAATTCAGCGAACAACAGACAGTCTTTGTGTCCATGAAGAAATCCTATATGTTTTCAGTTTATTCTTAGTGTATTTATCTGATATATTATAAATGGTAGTTATTTGCTTGTTTTCCAATAAATCTCAATCGATGATTCAATATAATTTTCTCATCCATTCTTTATAAATATCTAGAAGTTTGCATACCAGGTGTTCAGTGATTGGCACCTGCATCAATTCTTCTTTACTGATTGTATGGACCATTTCTCTTTTTTTTGCTGTACAAAAAACAGCCATGCATGAGCATGTCACGGTACATTGCATAGAAGCTCACAAAGACGAACAATAATACTAGGATACAGACTTTAATGATAAATGATCAGGAAACATGAATAAATACGTGAGGGAATCACACTAATAGCAATGTTCGGCTGAGCCGAAGTGTTGACAGGCTGCGGTGGAGCGATGGGAACAGAGGCTGTAACGGGAGCCAGGGATGGTGTATGTCAAGCTGCAACTCACCAACACCCACTCTACATACTCTGTGAAATTTCTCAGAGGTCCCACACCGGGCAGGTGAAAAAGACTGAGTCAGCGATCGGTCAGGAAAAGAGGTATGGCACACCAGGTCGAGGAACATGGGATGGAAAGATTCTCCAGCTCAAGGCAGAGCAGTGGGACAGGTCCATTTCTCTTTACTCAGTTTAAGGGTTATAATTGGTTCTTCTGTCACGTAACGTGTATAGAAGCTCACGAAGACGAGGACTAATACTAGGACACAGACTTTAATGATAAATGCTCAGGAAACAGGAATAAACACATGAGTGACACACAGCTAGCAATGTAAACATTAATGAGAACTGACAAAGACTAAGGCCACATCCACACGAAGCCAGAACTTTCCCTATCCAATCTTATTTTTCCCTTGTCTCAAGAAATATCTGCATACACACAAAACCACTGAAACAGACTCAAAACGATGTAGTATACATGTAGTATACTTTTCACATAATATATGGATTGGCTGCAAACATGACAGAATCAAAAACACAATGAAACAGAGGACACATGTTACAGAGCAAGAGTATTGCGGCATCATGTCTCTGATGAGGAATCACAGCTGTGCTGATATTCAGAACAACATCACAAATGCGAGTGTGATATTGTTTTATTACAACAGTTTAATAAACAATACATTTTTTGTCTTGGACTTTTTTTTTTGAGTTTTAAAATTGTATCTGTGGTTAGTTACTATTATGTTTTTATGTGTACAGTACTTTGGTCGGCCTGAGGCCGTTTTAAATGTGCTCTATAAATAAACTGAACTGAACTGAACTGAACTGAAAAGAATGTAAGAATTGGCCAAGAGTACATGTCTTTTTTTATCATTTTAAAACTTTTTTGCTTTTAATATTTGCATATCTGACATTTTTATGTGACGTGTAGCAGATGAAGGCATGCACATATTCTTGTGCAGTCAGTCTACAAGACAGAGCACAGAGATTTATACACCCAGAGAGACTGGACATTAACTCTTCAGGTGACAAATTTCTCTTTTAATTTGAATTATTGTTCTTTTTACTGCTGAATTATATATTACAATTTTCTTTGGTCAAATCAGTCATATTAAAGGGGTCATGGGTATGTTAGATGGATCACTTGAGTAAAACAGAACTGATCTCTATTTGTTTCATCAAAGTGAATTAGTAATTTTCTTGATATCATTAAGGGTATACTCTTAGGAATAAAGGTTCTTTATTGGCATCTGTTATTTCATGATGGACCTTTAACATGGAACCTTTCAAGTGCACAAAACATTCTTTATATTGGAAAAAGATTCTTTAGATTTTTTAAATCTTCTTCAAAGCCTAAGAATATTTGTTTGTGGAATTTCTTATATGGAATCTTTGTATACTTTTAAGAGTGCATTGTGTAGACTTACTGCAATGTATTAAATTAAAAGAAATTTAAACTGTGTTGAATTGCTGGGGTGGACTGAAAATGTGCCATCAGTCTAATTTGTTTTTATTATTATTATTAATATTATTATTATTTTTTATCTTGCTTATGTTGAACTGTCGTCTGAGTAACCCCATATGCTTATAATTCTCTCATCCTATAGCAATATTATTTATGTTGTGTGAGCTGTGCTCAGGCAAACGAGGAGAAGATGAACTCCACCACACTCGGAGCTTCCACCAACTCCACAACCCCTGCCGCATTGCCAATGGGGAATATGGAAATTTGTATGTTCAGCATCAATTTCCTGTTTGGTCTTCCCACACACTCCTATGTTATTTGGCTCATCATCACAAGAACAGGAAGTGGAGTTGCAGCAGAGTTCTTCATCCTCAATCTGTTTTTTAGTGAGATTGGTAACTGTCTGGATAGTTTGTTTTTTGTACTGATGAATTGGATTTCATTTCTTGCGCCATTAGCAATGTTTATGCAAGGACTTGGCATGACTGGCCGTGCTGTGTTTCAGAGTCTGATCTGTGTTGAGCGTTACCTGGCGGTGGTTCATCCTGTAACCTTTCTGAAGTACAAACCTCTCAGATATAGAGTGATCTGCTGCACTGTGGCCTGGATAATCATACTTGGCTCTTGTTTGGTCTGCCTGATCATGTTTTTATTATCTACCTTGGATACATATGCATGGTTCTTCTTTCTGCAGTTCCTTGTCTTGTTCTCCATCCAGTTGTTTTGTCTTGTGGCTGTTCTCAGAGCTCATACACATATATATACGTCCCCACACCGGGACGCCCAACAGCCTCCCTTGTCCGGGTCGGTAACGCTGCATCGCTGCCCCACACCGGGTACGTCTGTAGTCCGAATGACCCCGCTGGTGCAGTTCCTGGGAGCCTGGCTTCAGATTCCAGGGCTGTCCCGCTGGGTCACGAAGACAGTCAGGCGCGGCTACGCGATTCAGTTCGCGCAGGTTCCTCCCTGTTTCCGGGGCGTCCACTTTACTATGGTCGGGGCCAATGCCCCTGTCATGCGAGCGGAGGTTGCCACCCTACTGGCGAAGGGTGCGATCGAACCTGTCCCTCCAGCCGAGATGAAGTCCGGGTTTTACAGCCCCTACTTCATTGTACCCAAAAAGACCGGTGGGTTGAGGCCAATCCTGGACCTGCGCATCTTGAACCGTTACCTACACAGGTTTCCGTTCAAGATGTTGACAGCGAAACGCCTTTTCGAATGCGTTCGTCCCGGCGATTGGTTTGCAGCGATCTACCTGAAGGACGCCTACTTTCATGTCTCCATCCTACCTCGACACAGACCGTTCCTACGGTTTGCTTTCGAGGGGCGGGCATACCAGTACGCGGTCCTCCCATTCGGGCTATCTCTGTCCCCTCGCGTCTTTACGAAGATTGCCGAGGCAGCCCTTGCGCCCCTACGGCAGCACGGGGTTCGCATCCTGAACTACCTCGACGACTGGCTCATACTGAGTCACTCTCGAGAGCAGGTTTGCGAACACAGAGATCTGGTTCTCCACCACTTAGCCTGTCTGGGCCTTCGGGTCAACTGGGAGAAGAGCAAACTCTGCCCCGTGCAGAGGATCTCTTTTCTCGGTATGGAGATCGACTCGGTCGCCATGTGCGCGCAGCTTACGAGCGAGCGCGCGCAGTCTCTGCTGACTTGCCTCCGTCAAATCGAGAGCAAGAGTGCGGTTCCACTGAAACATTTTCAGAGGCTCCTGGGGCATATGGCATCTGCAGCCGCGGTAACGTCGCTCGGATTGCTACATATGAGACCGCTTCAGCACTGGCTTCGCGATCGAGTCCCGAGATGGGCATGGCGGTCTGGCACGCTCCGGGTCCAAATAACCCGGGCCTGCTTACAGACACTCACTCCGTGGTCGAACCTCAGTTTTCTACGGACCGGCGTGTCCTCAGAACGAGTTTCCAGGCATGATGTTGTATCAACGGATGCCTCCTCCACAGGCTGGGGTGCCATGTGCAATGGACAAGCAGCCGTGGGCTCCTGGACAGGAGCCCAGCGCCTTCTGCATGTCAATTGCCTCGAGTTGCTGGCAGTACGGTTCGCCCTGCACCGCTTCCGAGCGTTGCTGAGGGGTCAACACGTACTTGTCCGGACAGACAACACGGCCACTGTAGCGTACATCAACCACCAGGGCGGTCTACGCTCCCGCCGTATGTCTCAACTCGCCCGCCATCTCGTTTTATGGAGTCAGAAGCACCTGAGGTCCCTTCGTGCTAGCCGACGAACTCTCACGGATTCAGCCACTTCCTGGAGAATGGAGACTCCATCCCCAGACGGTCCAGCTGATTTGGGAACAGTTCGGCGACGCACAGGTAGATCTGTTTGCCTCCCGTGACTCTTCCCACTGCAGCCTGTTCTATTCCCTGACCGAGGGCACGCTCGGCACGGATGCACTGGCGCACAGCTGGCCCCAGGGCCTACGCTTATATGCGTTTCCCCCAGTGAGCCTTCTCGCACGAGTACTGTGCAAGATCAGGGAGGACAAGGAGCAGGTCATGTTGGTCGCCCCGTATTGGCACGGCCAGACCTGGTTCTCAGAACTGCTACTCCTTGCGACAGCCCCTCCCTGGCCTATCCCTCTGAGACCGGACCTCCTCTCTCAGAGACGGGGCACCCTTTGGCACCCGCGTCCAGCGCTCTGGAAGCTCCATGTGTGGCTTCTAGACGGGACGCGGCAGGTTTGAGTGGCCTGCCACCTACGGTGGCCGCCACCATCACTTCCGCTAGGGCAGAGTTTACACGACACCTCTATGCGTTGAAGTGGAACCTCTTCGTCACCTGTTGCTCTTACCGCAGGTAGTGAACCTGCAAGCGCTGCCTTTGGAGGAGGCAGACCCAGCCTTGGCATTGCTCTGTCCAGTACGCGCTCTTCGCGCTTACGTAGACATGACGCAGTGTTTCAGGACCTCAGAACAGCTCTTTGTCTGTTATGGTGGAGAGCGGAAGGGAAGAGCTCTCTCAAAGCAGAGGTTGTCTCACTGGATAGTGGAAACCATTGTTTTGGCTTACCAGCAGCAAGGTCGACCATGTCCCCTTGGTGTGAGGGCACACTCCACCCGGAGTGTGGCCTCCTCTTGGGCTCTAGCGCATGGCGCCTCGCTAACAGACATCTGCAGAGCTGCAGGCTGGGCGACACCCAACACATTCGCCAGATTCTACAATCTCCGAGTGGAGCCAGTGTCCGACTATGTACTCACCCCCCCGAGGGGCCGGTAATGGACCAGGCTCTAGGTGTCTTCGCTTGCTCGCCACTCCACTCCACGGACTGGATACGTACGATATTCTCCTCGGGTGAGCTCCCCGAGAGCCCTGAGCTCCTCCAGCACTGTCGACGCCGACATCAGTTCAGTCTGCCCTTTCGAGCCCAGACCCTCATGTCCGGCCTGGCATTCCCTCACTAGGATATGCTTCCCAGTGTACCTTGGTAATCCTGTGATAAGTGGGAGTCCTACGGCCTTAAGTGGCAGGATCTCACACTTACGCAGGGCACTGGACGACAGCTGAGTGGCGCGGTTATATTGGAACCCCCATTCGTCAGTCACTGACGTACGTCGGAGTGACTGAACGAAAGGGAACGTCTCGGTTACGTATGTAACCCTCGTTCCCTGAGGAGGGAATGGAGACGTACGTTCCTCAGCCACGTCAGCTGTGCTGCTGGAACGCGGAGTTCAGATCTTGGCTCCGCAGCAGATACATAATGCGATGTTGCTAGCGTACTTCCTTATATACCCACGTGGTGGGGCGGAGTTACGCATGCAAATTCCGCATGCCCATGGCATTGGCACGCCATTGGGCGCTGTTAAACACCTCGAAGGTAATTGGCTTCTAGGCGAAACCCCCATTCGTCAGTCACTGACGTACGTCTCCGTTCCCTCCTCAGGGAACGAGGGTTACATGCGTAACCGAGACGTTTCACACTGCACGCGTTAGCAGGGCGTATTTTTTTATACGCCCATGTTAACAGATTAGAGCATTCACACCGCACGCAGAGGCGGCGCGGCAGCTCACGCTGATTTAAAGCCACAGTATATTGTTTTGATTAAAATTGACCTGATTAACATGCAAAATAACACATTCCACCATGAAAACATGTAGTGAAGTGTACTCTGTGTTTCACAATCACCATATGACATCCAGCGCTGTGAAAAAATGTATAAAGTACACGAAAACACAACACTGCCAGAAATTTATGCCCAAACTTGAAAGGTTTAAATGATTAAAACTAGAGGCTAGAAACTTTAAAGGTTACTTTTATCATGTAAACTACCTATATATATATAGGTCGTGGTCTTCCTACACACTCCTATTATTGTATGGCTCATCATCACAGGAACAGGACGTGGAGTTGCATCAGAGTTCTTCATGCTCAGTCTCTGTTGTTGCGAGATTTGTATCTGTGTGGATTTTGTTTTCTTTATATTGTCAAGTTGTATTTCAAGTCTCTTGCCATTAGCAGTTATTTTACAAGGACTTGCCATCTCTGGTCGTCCTCTGTTTCAGTGTCTGATCTGTGTTGAGCGTGTAAGACTGAAAATACTGGTTGAGGCCCTATTCTGAGACAAAGGGTCCCCACACAACCTCACTTCCACAAACTACCAATAACTCACACAGGAATATGGTTTAATGTGAATGTTTTATCATTGACTGTTATGTTTTTGGTGTCATTTGAAATGTCTCAAAGTGAGTGGTACAGATATCTCATATCCAGATAGATAAAATAAAAGGTAATAAGGTTTTAAGAATTTATGGACAACTGACTTAGAAAAGAAGGTGGTTATCTCAAGCAAATGTTCACCAACCCCCATTAAGGTGCGACCACTGCATGTAAATTTCTTTTGTTAGCACATGTTTCCATGTAAAAGAGGTCTGGCTATTTAAGGAGATGCAGCAGAGAGTTCGAGGCCTTTCCTGTACTTGAGGTCGGCCCGCGAGGCTGAGGGAGAAATCTCTCAGCCTCATGTACTTCTTAAAGTTGGGTTTGCATCTTCTCTGTATTCCTGAGCATTTGATGTTTTGTATCGATTATCTTTGAATTGATTATGAAATTGGCATGATACATTTACCTGACATAATAAATTGTTACATTTGATTATTCTAACTGATTTTGACTTTGTTCACTTAATGGTTAAAGGAATAGTCAAACATTCGCTCACTTTTAGTGAGGCACAGATATTATTAAAACCTTTCATTTATGGAGTCAGATGAAATAAACGAGTAAATATATGATTAATATATTACAAATTTAACCAACCAATACTTTGCATGAATAAGGACAGAACACGTGTGACCTTCCCTGTGTATTGGCGAACCGGCAGATTGGACCAATTTCACGGGCCTTACAAAATGGTGACCTCGACGTGATCTCAAAACAAAGCAGTTTCACGAGAAACGTTCTTTTCAGCAAGTATTGTGATTTTAAAATCAACAAGAGGTTTTGAACGTCTTCTCTTTCTTCCGTGGCTGTGGTAAGTCAATTTTCTTTGCATTTTTAGAAGTGTTGAAGAAATGTTTGCATTGTTTACGGGTTTGGAATTAAAACCCTTTGTTTAGAAGCGTGAGGCCGCAGCCAGATGAAGAAAGATTAGATTGTAAAGATCTCCTTGTTTTGCCGAAGCAACAGGAAGCGAAACCTAAAGTGAGAATAACATCTTCCAAATAATTAATAACTCGATGAAGAGCCGAAAAAGTAAAGCCTAAAAGTTTTAAAATCAACCGCATGTTTTCCGGCCATTGTTGTATCTGGGCTTGTTAAAGACAAACCAGCAACACGTGAAGAGCAAACTAACAGAAAACAGAGAAAGAAAAATCTAAGTTTGTAAACGATCGGAAAACACGTGATTTTATAAATAAAAGGCAGATCGATGCATTGTTTATAAAAATAAAATTTTGGGAAAACAGGATGATATGATTTACAGGCTAAAAACGCTCAAGGCTAATGCTAAATTCTAGTGTCAATGCTAAGCCATGCTGCGCCCAAGGCTAATGCTAAATGCTAAGCCATGCTGCGCCCAAGGCTAATGCTAAATGCTATTGTCCATGTTGTTTTCAAAACGCTCAAGGCTAATGCTAAATGCTAAAACCATGCTGCGCCCAAAACGCTTAACCCCTGTTTTGTGTCACTGGCTGACTGGGAGGGAAAATCACCATTTGCATGAATTGTATGAAACAGATATTAGAAGTATCAGAAAAGCACATAGAACACAATTTGGTCGTTTGTGCTACAACATGCACATAGGCTAAGTTAAAGTTTATTCTTTAAACACAGGATTACTTTACTGTAAGTGTGGTTGAAACACTTAGGCAAAGGTGATATAGATGTTGTATTCTATTGGTTTGCTGTGGGTGTTTGGAACACTTAGGTAAAAAGGTTGTAGATGTTGTATTCTAGGCCATGTGTCCTGTGTAAACTGAATTAAACACGTGTGTCAACAGATATTCGAAGTATCAGAAAATTGTGCTTAACACATCAATAGAACACAATTTGGTTGTTTGTGCTACAACATGCACATAGGCTAATTTAAAGTTTATTCTTTAAACACAGGATTACTTTACTGTAAGTGTAGTTGAAACACTTAGGCAAAGGTGATATAGATGTTGTATTCTATTGGTTTGCTGTGGGTGTTTGGAACACTTAGGTAAAAAGGTTGTAGATGTTGTATTCTAGGCCATGTGTCCTGTGTAAACTGAATTAAACACGTGTGTCTATCTGAAAACAAAACCTTGTCATATTCAACGTTCCAGAGACGCGTCAGAGAACGTAACAACTCTGAATTTTGAACAAAAATCATAAATTCTCACGTTTGAATTTATTCTGAATTACTCTGAGATTTGTTTTTCCCAAATAAGATGAATGGATTCGTATATTGCTACAAGGTTGCGTCAGAGGTTAGCGACGGCTAATAACTGATATCAGGGAGTGTGCGGGCGACTCGGATGAGGGGAAGGGTTAGTCTGACTAGGTTAACCTAGCTTGGACGCTTCCGATGACTTCGGTTCTAATTTAATGATAAGATTGAATTGAGTTCTTGAAGGGCATCCAAGGGGGCTATATAATATATCTTTGATTGTTGCGCGTGTACGGCAAAGTCCTAGATATTTAGCCAACTGCCTCAGCTCCTGATCTTCGGAACTGACCACTTGTTAAGGAGACCTTGGTGAGGAACTCGGAGCGATATAGTTTCCTAAATTGAGCGGGTAAAATACAAATTAAAAAGAGTAAATAGAAGAATCAAACGTTAAAATAGCCATTTAAAAAGACTAAATGAGAAGAAAAGGTATTTGAAACCTAGAAAAGAAAAAAGAGAAACAGCGAATGTAGATCTTATAATTATATTATAACTTGAATTATAATAAACATTATATTACATTCGCCGAGCAGGACAATAATTGTAGAAGTGTGACTTTCGTCAATTCGAAATCGTCAATTTCTGAAACAGAATTTCGTTTGTGTGCTACCCAGTGCCAAAAAAGGGTAGAGGTCTGCATTTATTTTTCACCGTTAAAAAACACGGCTAGAATTGTGGCACAGGTAATAGCAAACAATTGTGCAACAACTAAATGTAATATAATAAACAATTCAGACTTGGTCAATGAAACTCGGTTTCATGTGACATCTGGAATTAAAATGGCAACTTACATGATAATGGAACAAGTAAAAGAATTCCACACGTCTGAATTTAATGCTTTAAAATATTGGAATTATCTGTGGTTCGCTCTCCTCTGTTTTCTGTCTCAGGCTTACTTCTGCAAAATGGTGGAGTCCACCTGGAGCAAATCCATGACAGCGGAATTGAGACTCGGGAGATGGGTGAAAAGACATTATAAAAGGCCTTTTCACACGTCACACTGTCACATTACTGCATAAATATGGCCTCCCAGTTTAGAACTGGATCGAAATTTGCAACACAATTGTTATAGATTAGATTCCACCCATCTCCTAGACATGAACACTGAACACACCCCTCCATCACTATACCCTCACAGCATAATTTCCTGGGGTAGACCAGATAGCTTCACACACACAGGGTGGAGTTGATCTCATGATCATTGCCTAACAGAGACACAAAGAACAGCATACGCTATTCACAACAAACTGCCAACTAATGTAACACACACAAACACACACACACACACACACACACTCTGACATTCTAAAAAACACTCTCACACAAAACCATTGATTGGTTTACACCGACCACTTGCTACATTTCTGAAACTTATTTTGATTTTAATTTTGATTTCTGCTTATTTCTTTGAGTAATTCAGAAAACATTTCTGAATCTTTTGATTTTAATTTCTGAAACTTATTTTGATTTCTGCTTATTTGTATATTGTCCATTTTACTCACAACAATGTTTTTGGACATCAATTCAATTGAATCTCTATGTTTGGTTAGACCAAAATTTAGCTGACACTCTTCATGAAATGTTGATTTAACCCAGCACTGGTTGATTTGTTAGAATGCCATTTATTGAAATATTTCTAGAAACAGGATAAGAGCTTATAAGATCTTCCTTTGTCCTTCATTGACCCACTATAGGAGTACTATTGGAATGGTAATTAAAAATCAGGTAATTAATGAGACCAAATGTACCACTCACATTTGCTGACATGAACATGGTATTTTACATTGAACATGACATGATTTTGCATTATGCATTCCTATGCATTTCCTTACGACTGTAAGTTCATATATGTGCTCAATCGTGAATCGGACATTTAAGATGCTTTTCAGGTGTCAAAGGAGAACCCCTTCATCCACTGAGGTCTGCCCAGACCACCGTACCGCTGGAGGTGACAGGATGGGTCGAGGAGGGTCAGATCCTCATCGTGGAGAAAGTGCCAGGGAAGCGGAAGTTTCCCCATGAAGGAATGACACGTTAACTGATCAAGTCACAAGAGGTCCAGATTGACTCTATGAACTTTGCTCACGTCACAGGAATACAGGAAGAGAACCTGAACGCATCCATCCACCTGCCGGACTCAAGCTATACACCTGGTGAGAACAGGTGTACTGCAGGTGAACACAGCCCACTGAGCTTCTACAGATGCCAACATTGCAAAAACAATTTTTGTGCTGCATCTTCAAGGATTATAACAAACGTCTTACTGTGACCCCGTAAGTGTTCATCAAAATGTGACCCACGGGATCAAGGAGGGAATCTGTAAGACTGAAAATACTGGTTGAGGCCCTATTCTGAGACAAAGGGTCCCCACACAACCTCACTTCCACAAACTACCAATAACTCACACAGGAATATGGTTTAATGTGAATGTTTTATCATTGACTGTTATGTTTTTGGTGTCATTTGAAATGTCTCAAAGTGAGTGGTACAGATATCTCATATCCAGATAGATAAAATAAAAGGTAATAAGGTTTTAAGAATTTATGGACAACTGACTTAGAAAAGAAGGTGGTTATCTCAAGCAAATGTTCACCAACCCCCATTAAGGTGCGACCACTGCATGTAAATTTCTTTTGTTAGCACATGTTTCCATGTAAAAGAGGTCTGGCTATTTAAGGAGATGCAGCAGAGAGTTCGAGGCCTTTCCTGTACTTGAGGTCGGCCCGCGAGGCTGAGGGAGAAATCTCTCAGCCTCATGTACTTCTTAAAGTTGGGTTTGCATCTTCTCTGTATTCCTGAGCATTTGATGTTTTGTATCGATTATCTTTGAATTGATTATGAAATTGGCATGATACATTTACCTGACATAATAAATTGTTACATTTGATTATTCTAACTGATTTTGACTTTGTTCACTTAATGGTTAAAGGAATAGTCAAACATTCGCTCACTTTTAGTGAGGCACAGATATTATTAAAACCTTTCATTTATGGAGTCAGATGAAATAAACGAGTAAATATATGATTAATATATTACAAATTTAACCAACCAATACTTTGCATGAATAAGGACAGAACACGTGTGACCTTCCCTGTGTATTGGCGAACCGGCAGATTGGACCAATTTCACGGGCCTTACAAGCGTTACCTGGCAGTGGTTCATCCTGTAACCTTTCTGAAGTACAAACCTCTCAGATATAGAGTGATCTGTTGCACTGCGGCCTGGATAATCACTCTTGCCTCCTGTTTGGTCTGCCTGATCATGTTTTTATTATCTACCTTGGATACATATGCATGGTTCTTCTTTCTGCAGTTCCTTGTCTTGTTCTCCATCCAGTTGTTTTGTCTTGTGGCTGTTCTCAGAGCTCTGAAGCAGTCAGGACCAGGAGAGAGAGAGAGAGAAAGAGAGAGAAGAGGAAAAACACACAAAGAGAAGAGCATTTGATCTCATTCTAATAACTTCTGTGACCTTGGTTATCACATATGTGCCAGTTACTATCGCTACATTTGTTACCATTCTGACACATCAATACAATTTGTCAATGTGGTGTCCTGCTCAGCTTTGTTATGTTCTCGCTAGTTTTGTTCAGCCTGTTTATTATCTGCACCAGGCTGGAAAAATCTCTGTAAAAGATCAAAGATCTGTAGAAAATGTAACTACACCTAGATTTTTTTGATTCATTTTTTTGATTAAACTTTGATTAATGAACAAGTTCCTTTTTTCTTTCTTTTTTTTCTTTCAGCTGAAATAATACCATATTGCCAACAATTTTGGGACGTCTGCCTTGACATTAACTTTAATGACATCCCATTTTTAATCTGTAGGGTTTAATATGGAGTTGGCCCACCCTTTGCAGCTATAACAGCTTCAACTCTTCTGGGAAGGCTTTCCACAAGGTTTAGGAGTGTGTTTATGGGAATGTAGTTTGACCATTCTTCTAGAAGCACATATGTGATGTCAGGCACTGATGTTGGACAAGAAGACCTGGCTCGCAGTCTCCGCTCTAAATCATCCCAAAGGTGTTCTATCGGGTTGAGGTCAGAAGCATTAAGAGTTCTTTCACTGGGACAAACAACCCCACACCATAATCCCCCCTGCCACCAAACTTTACACTTGTCACAATGCAATCATGCAAGTACCATTCTCCTGGTAACCGCCAAACCCAGACTCATCCATTGGATTGCCAGTCAATGAATTGTGATTGGTCACTCCAGAGAACACATCTCACTGCTCTAGAGTCCAGTGGTGGCATGCTTTACACCACTGCGCTTTGTATTGCACTTTGCGGTGTAATACTTGGATGGAGCTACTCGGCCATGGAAACCCATTCTATGAAGCTCTCTACACTAATCTGAGCTAATCTAAAGGCCACACAAAGTTTGGAGGTCTGAAGCTATTGACTCTACTGTGCCTCAGCAAGCGCTGACCCCGCTCGTGATTTTACGTGGCCTACCACTTTGTGGCTGAGTTGCTGTTGTTCCCAATTGCTTCAAGTTTGTTATAATACCACTAACAATTGATCGTGGAATATTTAGTAGTGAGGAAATTTCACAAATGGACTTATTGCACAGGTGGCAACCTATCATGGTACCACAGTTGAATTCACTGAGCTCCTGAGAGCGACCCATTCTTTCACAAATGTTTGTAGAAGCATCTGCATGCCTGGGTTCTTGATTTTATACACCTGTGGCCATGGAAGTGATTGGAACACCTGAATCCAATGATTCAGAGGGGTGTCCCAATACTTTTGACAATATAGTGTAACTCTTTCTTCCAAATGGCTGTTTATTTTGGTCTTTACACTGTTGAATCACACACTGTTACACTGTGTGTGCAAATGTCACACACTTGCAAATCCAGGTATTGTTCCTCAAAAGTGCTCATTATATCATCCTGATATCTTTTAAATGCAACTTTATTTCCCAGAAGATGATACAAATCTGTGCACCCTGAATCCTAAAATATGAAAAGCCGCCAAACAATGAGATTTAAACTGGAAATTTCAGGGAGTTTTGAAATGTTTGTGTATAGATCGGTGGCTTGTTGCACAAAGCCGCTTTAGATTTTAACCCAGGTAAGTTTGCGGTTAGATTGAGCAAACTCTGTTTTTTCGGGTTTATGAAGGTGGATTGGTTTTTAGCAGTGTTCATCACCATAGTAACTTACACTACACGGCTAACCTGCTCTGGGGCAGGTTTTATTCTGGGTTAGAGATCGCAAACCCAAACTGGACCAATAAGCTGCAAGTAAAGATGCAATAAAGCCACACCGCCTGTATCTCTCGTTCCAAATTAAAGGGGTGGTAAACCACGATTTCACTATTCTAACTTTAGCTAGCGTGTAATGTTGCTGCTTGAGCATAAACAACATCTGCAAAGTCACAACGTTCAAAGTTTAAAGCAAAGGGAGATATTTGCTTTTAAAGAAATCAGTTTCTAAGGACTACAGCAAACGGCCAGTAGGCGACTACACACATTCTTCCTGGGCTTGCTGACATCACCAGGCCCAATATTTACATAAACCCCTCCTCCGAGAATATTAACTAAGGGGGGGTGAGGCCATTTTGTATCGCGGCGCTGTTGTGGTATAAGTTAGTTAGGCTGGAGTGTTGTTGCCGCGATGCCAAGGAAACGCTGTTATATTCATCCGGATTGCAGGTCTGGGGTACTTGCTCTGTTCAGCCTTCATAGGGACGGGCTGCGTTGCAGAGTGTTTAACACACAGCATGTTATATGCACGTGTGTTTGAGTCAGCGGGGAATCAGGCGCGCGCAGGGGCTCCCTGCAGCACAACAGAGGAAAACATCTAAACATCCACCGTCTTCGCGATTTCAATGCCGGATTTGCACAACGTCAGCTGCGTGAAAAAAACACTGCCGGTGCTTGGATGCACGACGCGCGCGCTGCACATTTCACGGAGGACAACACAAACTTCCACAAACTTCGCGAGTTCAATACAGGATATGCACAACGGCTTGTCCTGAAAGCTGGATTTACAAACAGAAGCTGTTCACGGGCCACAACCTGTAAGTCTGATTTATTTTTCATCGATGTGTTTTCCTGTAATATGTTGTAGCAAGGAAGTAAACAGATGACAGCGCTGTTCTGCAAACCAGTCTGTTAAATGCTCATTCATACTTAACGTTATCCGACGAACACCTAATGTTACAAACACTAACGTTAAAATCTCAACAGCGAACCTGACATTAGTGTAAATGATTCTTTGATTAGAGCTTTTATGTATTGTTTATCTACAGGCATGCTAAACATGCTTCTGTGTGTGATTTGGCTAACTTACTAGTTAAAGCCAGTGCTTAGTGTTCGTTTTGGGTTAGTTCTTGCGACAGATATTTGGCTATAATCGTTATAAAAATACAAAAGTTAAAGTGCCATTCAGTAGCGATCATTATAGATCCGCAGTCTTTACTCTTGAGGACTGAACAGGTTCTGCTCGATCATCTTCACTCAAATATTCTGGGTCTGATTCGGGCTCAGATTGGTATGGTTTTATTGACGCCGTTGTTTCTATGACCAAAGCACAGTCTACCGGTGAAGGGAAGGGGCGTGACGTTTCCGACAAACGCACACTAGGCGGTTAGCGAATCACAACACACTGGGCCAGCTAACCAATCAGAGCCCACTGCGTATTTTTGAGGGACTGGCTTCATACAACCCGGAAAGCATCAGACCGTTTTACAAGGAGGGACAGAGCAGTGTAGAATAAAGGTCAAATATATGAAAAATAAGGCAATTTTTTTTTAAACGAAGCATGAACACATGTTACAGTGCACCCCACAAACACAGTCAAGCCTTCAAAAGAATGTGGTTTACCACCCCTTTAAAGCAGTTTATAGTGAAAAAACTTCTCTGCTCATCTTTTGGTCCCAATTATTTATTATATTTATATTATATTAATTAGAATGACTTTTAATATATTCATATAATTATTATATTAATTGACAAGTAGCCAAATATGAATATAAATAATACATGCATTCACAATTCTTTTAAACAACGTGTATTCATTTGAGCTCTTTGTGAAACTATAATTATTAGGCATATTTATTTGATTCACATCATGCATTGATATAGTCAGATATTCTTTAGCTGCCTCAGCTGCCTTCTCAAACGTTCGCAGCAGCAGTGTTTATTCCTGCTTTGTAAACACATTTAATGTCATGATCATTTTGAGAGCTTGTGAGAAGTGAATCAAACGGACACTGTAATTGGCTGTTTGCCGCACCTGTCACACTTTCAGGTGCATGCGCTTCAGAGTTAATCGCAAACTCTGGATTAAACCTGAGTTGACAGAGAACGTTTATACCAAGATTTGAGAGACCGTTGAACTTGATCTAAACCAGGTTGGATTTATCTGGATTTGTCAAATCTAAACCTACTCTGAAAGTTTGTTCAGCCAGCTTCATTCAACAGGCCTCAGGAAGTCAGCAAACAACTTCCAGTCAGTGTGTGCATGAAGAAATCCTACATATTTTAAGTTTATTCTTAGTCTGATATTTGTATTATATTTGCTTGTTTTTCCAATAAATCTTAAAAATTATAAATAAATCTTTTTCTCCCATTCTTTCTAAATGTCAAAAAGTTTGCATACCAGGTGTTCAGTGATTTGCACCTGCATGACCATTTCTCTTTTTTTTGAGTATTGTGGTTTCATGTCTCTGATGAATCACAGTCACCTGATATTCGGAACAATACCACAAATGCGAGTTTGAAATTGCTTTAATTCAACAGTTCCATGAACAAGACATTTATCGAAATTAACTTAAAAAAAAAAAAAAATTAAAGTATCAGATTACAGTATCAGGTTAAACCTTATTTTTACTTTTAATATTTGCATATCTGATGTTTAATTTGACATGCAGATGAAGTCATGCACATATGGTGACAGCTGTGAAGTCAGTCTACAAAACACAGGACAGAGATTAATACACACCCAGAGAGACTGGACATTCACTCTTCAGGTGACAAACTTCTCTTTTATTGTAATTATGTTTCTTTTTGATACTGAATGATATATGACAATGTTGCTGTGGTCATCATTCACATTAAAGGGGTTATGGTACAGTATGTTACATGGATCACTTGAATAAAACAGAACTGATCTCTATTTGTTTCATCAAAGTGAATTAGCAATTTTCTTGACATCATGAAGGTGCAATCTTAAAAATTCTAAAGGTTCTTTATTGGCATCTGTGGTTTCATGAACCATGAAGCAAAACATGTTTGTTATATTGGAAAAATATTCTTTAGATTTTTAACATTTTCTTCAAAGCCTAAGAATTTTTTGGGGAAGTAAAATTGGTTCTTCCATGGAGTCGCTGTTTATTTTTAAGAGTGCATTGTGTAGACTTACTGCAATGTATTAAATATGAAAAATGCCCTTTTTAACTATAAACTGTGTTGAATTACTGGGGTGGACTGAAAATGTATCTTCAGTCTAATTTGTATTTTTTATTTTCATTTTGCTTATGTTGAACTGCAGTCTGAGTAACAATATATGCTTGTAATTCTCTCATCCTATAGCAATACTATTTATGTTTTGTGAGCTGTGCTCAGACAAACGAGGAGAAGATGAACTCCACCACACTCGAAGCTTCCACCAACTCCACAACCCCTGCCTCATTGCCAGTGGGGAATATGGCAATGTGTATATTAAGCATCAATTTCCTGTTTGGTCTTCCCATACACTCCTATATTATATGGCTAATCATCACAAGAACAGGAAGTGGAGTTGCATCAGAGTTCTTCATCCTCAATCTGTCTGTTAATGAGATTGGTAACTGTCTGGGTAGTTTGTTTTTTGTACTGATGAACTGGATTTCATTTCTTGCACCATTAGCAATGTTTCTGCAAGGACCTGGTGTCACTGGCCGTCCTCTGTTTCAGTGTCTGATCTGTGTTGAGCGTTACCTGGCAGTGGTTCATCCTGTAACCTTTCTGAAGTACAAACCTCTCAGATATAGAGTGATCTGCTGCACTGTGGCCTGGATAATTATACTTGGCTCCTGTGTGGTCTTCCTGATCATATTAATGCTAAATAATATTAATGCAAATACATGGTTCTTCTTGATGCAGTTCTTCGTCTTCCTCTCCATCCAGTTGTTTTGTCTTGTGGCTGTTCTCAGAGCTCTGAAGCAGTCAGGACCAGGAGAGGGAAGGAGAGAGAGAGAGGAGGAAAACCACACAAAGAGAACAGCATTTTATCTCATTCTAATAACTACTGTGAGTATGGTTATCGCATATGTGCCAATTATGATCTCAGGAGTTTTTGTAATTCTGATGAACCAGTATAATTTGACATTTTGGGCTCCTGGTTTGGTTTGTCTTGTTCTAGCTAGTTTTGTTCAGCCTGTTCTTTATCTGCACCGCACCGGAAAACTCTCCTGCCTCTTTTCCTCATAAACTGAAAATGACTACACATTGTTTTACTTTTTTTATGTATTTATTTTTATTAGCATTTTTTGTATTATCGGCTGAAGTGTCTCTTTCCTCTTGGTGTTTACTCTGATCCTTACATTGTTATACTTCATATTATTTCTTAGATTGTCAGTTCATGTTTGCATTGAATTGAAAAAAACATTGAATTGTCCCGTATTTATTTATACATAGTAGATCTAACTTATTATGAGTGTATTTATTAAATATGGTTATGTTTGATATCAGTGTGTTTGTTTATCCAATAAAACATTTAATCAGTGACCCAGTGTCACCTTTTGCTTATTATTTATTTATCTCTCTCAAATCTTGCTCTCTTAAATACTCAGTCTAAAAATGTGCACATCAAGAGATTGAGTTACACCTGTGCTGTCGAGTTTAGATGTGCAAAGATTAAAGGGGCTATATGCAACTTTGTCCCCAAAATAAACGTAACAATAGCCTTTTTATTTTACCATTTATGACTCAAACATCTCCTGATGAGCATACTGACACCTTGTCCGCTCACAGTGGGTGCACCTATAAGCCTGTATCCTATTTTTCCTATTTTCTGGCGGGTCGTTTTTTTCCCGCGCTGTCTGCGGATGTGACGTCACCACCGCTGCGAGAGCGAGCAGAAAATAAGAGCAGTTCTGTTTTTTGGCCACAGGTGTCAGTCGCGAGTTTAAATTTCAGAAAAACGCATATAGCCCCTTTAAATATTCAGTCTGCAAAAATAATATTTGGGTGATCAATCTTGCATAGCAACATATAACAATATTATGTGGGTGGTATGTACCAATTTGTGGGTGGGACGGGTAGGACATGTCCCCACCACTTCTTAAAACATATCGCAGCATGGATGAACATACTTAATACAAACAAATAAACGTCTCCAGTTATTATCTAGTAGTTTTGTTTGTTTTTTAAAGGTCCCATGGCATGGCATTTTTCTATTATTTTATAATGTTTCCTGAGGTGTGCTTATATTGTTAGTATGATTTTTTACATCATAAAATGTCATAATTTAGAAATAAAAGGCATTTTTTCTATACTGCTGTTTGCCCTGTGGCTGAATGCCCTGTTTCAAGAGGCGTGTCTGCTGTGAGACTTCAGTAAAAACGCCCAATGTTGTGATTGGCTGACATCTTTGCATTTGAAATGAGCGGAGGGGGCGTGGTTTAACGAGGTCTACGAGGCACGAGCTGCTGCCAGAGAGACGGATGGACCTGAGTTCACTTCACATCAGTTCTCAGTATGTCTCAGTTCAGTGAACTGTTGTAATTACTAGAATATACTTCAGGTTATTAGTTTATTTCTAGTCGGAGGGGCTGTCACTCATGTCAGAAAGTTAGTAACTTTAGTAAATTATGGATCAGCGCTGACTTGAGACGCAAACCGTTTAGAACGATTCAGTCCGATTTGGTGAACTGGTTCGGTTCACTAAAAAGAACCGATTCAAAAGAATGATTCGTTCGCGAACCGGACATCACGGAGACGGAGCGATTGCTAACAAAGTTATTTATAGTAACTACTGAGTTGTGAGAGCGTTGTCTGTCAGCGCGAGTTTATTGTGTTTGTATCTGAGAGTTCTGAATAAACACGAGTCCCAGTCACACCGAGTCCTCTTCATCATTATTCTACCAACTTTGTAACACATGCAATGTACCATTACAGCGAGATGAACGAGTTAGTAAGTGTTGATTATAGCATTATTTTTAGATATGTTCCAATCATATGAAAAGCGTCAGTGACGCGCATTGAGTACACAGCGCAAACAAAGACACAACAGCAGTAATCGAATGTAATCCAGTTTATTGTGGGGATAGCTGGCTAGCCTAGCCGGATACCCTCACGCTTACCCCCCTTCTGCTTAATCTCGCGCCACGTTTGGTGCCTCCGCTGTGGGCCAGATGCAGTACTGGGGGTCGGGGATGTTGAAGGTCGACTGGTCAGTGCAGCCTGAGCTTCGGCGTGTGTGAAGTTTATCTCTAAAGATCTGACTCTGCCGATGTTGAGCAGAAACTCATTACTGTATGCACATTTTAGAACCGATAGACGCGACGAGGACGTACAAAAACACTGACTCACAAGATAGAAAACACCGTTCTGTCTGGAGAGAGAGAGCTGCGTGTGCACGAATAATAAATAATTAGCTACACAACAGAAATCACTGATCACAGATCAGAAGGAACTGAAAAAAGACTTCTGTTTTCATTTGTACATCCAAACACTGAGAAACTGCCAGCGTTCACTCGTTCACAAGCAATGATCTCTATTCTCTCGAGCGTTTGCATGGGTGTGCCAGATTCTCTGGCTGGAGGAAAGGGAGGTAACTGTTCCTGCTTGGACGCCAAAGCAGGAGACTTCAGGATTGGCTCGTCTGGGCTGTCATTTTCTCAAAGGCAGAGAAAGACAGCCAGAACTCGGTTTTACACCGATCAACATTTCTATCCACTTGGGGACAATATTCAGGCTAGGGGAACTCATATTAATGTTGAAAAACCTCATAAAATGAAAATGTAATGCCATGTGACCTTTAACAGGACTAACTATCTCTGGTTGTCCTCTGTTGTGTGTTGAGCGTTACCTGGCAGAATTACAGTTAACAGAGGTGAACGTGATCATTTCTTGTTACGATGAACACAACAGACATATTCACCTCAGAGAAGAGGCGTAGGCCTACATGGGTTACAATTCATGCCGTGTTTTTGTTCATCTTTATTTCTCACAACTGGTGTGCCTTTTCTGGGCGCGATGGAGTGAACTGCGCAGCACTAATAGAGTCTCACAAACACGCACCTTGTGCAGCCGGGCACAAAAGACCAATGGCCAAGGTCAAGAATTTCATTAAACAATGTGTAACAGAGGTAGGCCAATAAGAGCTGTACGTGTAAGAGGCTGATGCTAGAGGCTGCAGTCTTTAGCCCCCTTATTAGCGTTTCTGATTCCCACGCTGGAGCCTGCAGTTCGAGTTCCCCTCAGAGCAGGGCTGATAGGACCGGTAACATTTGATGCCATGACTCAGGTGGAAGTGTGGTCGCACGCACATGTGAAATTTAACATGTTAAAAGCACATGTGGTCACATGTGATCGCACGCACATGTGAAATTTAACATGTTAAAAGCACATGTGAAATATGTGGATCATATGTGAGCACATGCACATGTGAAATGTAACATGTTAAAAGCACATGTGAAATATGTGGATCACATGTGAGCACATGCACATGTGAAATTTAACATGTTAAAAGCACATGTGAAATATGTGGATCACATGTGAAAAACATGGGAAATGTGTGCTTTTGGAACATTTGCACATGTGAAACACATAAGTAAGTTGCAGACAGCATGATCAAAACTTCCGCGATTGTATTTTTCCTTCAAATATCAAGTCAAGAGAGTGAACAATGCGCATCAAGAAAGGAATGTTATTTCACTATTTAAGATGATACGTATTGGTAGCCCGTCTGGAAAACACATAGCCCCAGGATGTTGGGCTTTGCGAGCCCTGTGACAGTGGTAAGTTATGTTTAGTTAGACATGTACACAATGTAACATTGTATTTGATCTGTAACAATGCAATACTGTCACAAATTTAAAAAAAATGTTTACTCACATTAGTGTGTTGCTTCATTCATTCATGTAATCTCATCCTGTCTGCAAATCCAGTCTCTTGTTTACAAATGAATCCGGTGAAATGAACATACGTGCAATGTCTTCCCCACGTAAGCTGGATATTCATTAAAAATAAAGTTCAACCACACATTTCCAATATTAGAATCCGAAGGAAGCTTATGCAGGGACTGTGTTCTTCCACAACCAGGCACAGCGCAATATCTTGCTATCTTCGGCATGTTTACTGCTCGGTAGTGCGATCCGTTTAGCTCCACGAGTCGGTGGGCGGGGCTACAGAATCAGGCATACATATTTATCTGTTGAGGCGACATATTCTGAGATCGAGCGTTTTCTGGGCATGGTCATGGTGTCAATAAAAGCTTTTCTTTGACTGACAAGGAAGTTTTCAGCTCCGAAACTTAAAGGATATTCTTATATCACAATTAACTTTTATATATCAAAGGCTCAAGGGAAAGTTGATTTCTCAATTCATCACCCCTTGAAGGCATGAAATACTTTATTGTACTATTTGTGACCCTGGGCAAAAAATTTTTATGTCATCTGAAAGCTGAATAAATACGCTTTCCATTGATGTATGGTTTGTTAGGATAGGACAATATTTATCCGAGATACAACAAATCTGGAATCTGAGGGTGCAAAAAAATCTAAATATTGAGAAAATCGCCTTAAATTTGTATCAATTAAGTCATTAGCAATGCATATTACTACTGATAATACTGATGGAAATGTAAAAAATATCTTCATGGAACATGATCTTTACTTAATATCCTAATGAGTTTTGTCATAAAAGAAAAATCGATCATTTTGATCTATACAATGTATTGTTGGCTATTGCCACAAATATTCCTGTGCGATTTATGACTTGTTTTGTGGTCCAGGGTCACATTTATATACAGATTTAATTAATTCTGAGTGTGTGTTTCAGATATGGTTGTTATTAGTTTATTTATCCTATAAATAATTTCATCAGTAAAGCAGTGTCCTTTTCGCTCTCATTCTTTCTTATTATTTCAAGAGTTCATTATTATTCAAAAATCCATTTTTCTATTTTATTTTTCTTACTGTATATAAATCACAGCTATGCCCAACTGCAAGGGTGATATTCAACAATTCAATAAACTAGAATGTAACACAGAGTAACTTTTCTACACAATATTGTCTATTTTTGCTTTGCTGAACTTCCAATTTAAAAGGTCAGGACACATTTTAATTGGCTTTACAAAATTCAATGTTTAAAACCACATTATATATATATATATATATATATATATTAGTGGTGGGCAGTTATCGGCGTTAACGTGCTGCTTTAACGTGAGACTCTTATCGGGCGATAAAAAAAATATCGCCGCTAATCTATTCTCAAAGTTGGGTTGGGAGCTGGGTCTATACTACGCAAGCTATGACTTTCACCTTGATATTTTAGCTCGGATGTATATCTAGCCGATTTGCACTGTCGGGGGCGAGAGAATGAGTCTTCAAACCTGTGTCTATGCACCTTGCATGTGTTGTCAAAAATATCGATATTTCGCTTTGTATCGATACTGAAATATCTGAAACGATACAATACAAATTTTCTACAGTATCAATATCAGCTGCCCTCTCCTCTCCGACCGACCGGCAGCGAGTTGACACACACCCGCCCCTCATTCAGTCCGTTTAATCCTCTGAACATTGCGAACGGGTGTTCTGCTGGACTTTTGTTAGTATTGGTGTGACCGGTCTGAATTTCGCGCGGGGTTGCACATAATGTTAATTCTACTAATTTCCGCAGATTTCGTGCTCGCATCTGAAGCGCACACACACATACCGTAATAAAGCCACCTCTGACATACAAGAGCAAAAATGAGCTCCTTTTTCCATCTTATTAATGGTCAAATACATTCAAAAATGTCTCAATGCCCATGTTGGTGAGTTTTAACGTAAACACAGTCATAACCAGCTCACAGGAACAGTGGGATCCATGCGTGCGTCAGGTCTTAAAGGGGACAGAAGTTATTTATTATTCAAACTACAAAAAGACAAACGATCACTTACGAGCACACATATTCTGAATGCCTTCGGCAAAATTCAAATGAGCCATTTTAATCTAGATTAATCTAGATAAATTTTGGAATTAATCTAGATTAATCTAGATTAAAAAAATGTATCTATGCCCACCACTAATATATATATACACACACATATACACACACAAATATGTGTGTGTGTGTGGGTGTGCAGGGGCGTCGCACCCGTGGGGGATGTGGGTGTTTTAACACCCACACTTTTCCCGGTGAGAGGGTTCAACACCCACACTTTTTCTGCAGTTTTGCACAAACGCTTTAGGGATGCCACAATTCTCTTTATAATATTAAACCGTTTGGTACGGCATTCACAGTTCAATACGCGCTTGTGAATTGCGCTGTTTTTTTTTGTTTTGTTTTTGCAGTGTGCCTGTGAGTCTATGCGCTGATATGAGCAAATATCCAATCACTATACATAGAGCTAGACACGCTTGCAATGCTGGTGTCAGAGAGTTATACTCACAGAACATTATAGTTATTCACAATCACGAAAGTTCATTATTTGCATGCATTTTAAAGCCTTGCCGGTTATTCGCGTGCTAATGCACCGTTTTAACGCGCAGAGCGCACGCACTAAACGCCTGTCAAACACGTGATTACTGGACTAAGTAGTCTTACTGCGCTAATACTGTTAAATACACACAAGGTTAACATAGTCGGTTATGTCTAAAGTGAAAGTAAAATCGGTGTGTGTCTGTATATTAGATGCACGTCTTAAATTGACAGCAGCGCAGCCTATAGTGAACACGCGGCTCTTAAAGGGACAGTTCACCTCTAAAATTATGTCATTATTTACTCACTCTAATATTGTTCCAAACCTGTATTTATTTCTTCTGTTGAACACAGACAGCCGATGGTAGCCATTGACTTCCATATTATTTCCTACTATGGGGACTTTAATGTTAATAAAACTACAAAAGACATAGAAAAGCACTCTCTGTTCTTGACTGAAAAACATTAATACAGTAGCTTTAATAAGAATCAATTTATTTTATAGTGAAGTCTATGTAGTGTTTTATTTTTATATTTATTCATTAAATTTCATACTTAAATGCTGCTGTAGCCTACAGCTCTGAGCTGCCAGTGTAAATCTTTATATAGATTTATTTTATATTATACTATACACTAGGAATGTGTACAAGGTTTTTTTAAGTAAAGTTTTAAGTTTAAGTAAGGTTTTTCAAGTCTTTTAAGTAAAATAAAAAAATTGCATTTTTTTTTCTCCTTAACCTCTTTCTGTTCCCGTCGCCTAAGAATAGAATAGCAAAAAACTGATGTGACTAGCCATCAGAACCCAACCAAACACAGTGGTTAAAAAAAACGAGGTATGTATAATATATATATATTATATATCTTGTATGTTATACCTTTTGTACCCTTCTGTCATTTTATTAATCGTTTTTATTGTTAACAAACAAACCACATCCATCCCCCATACTTTTGAAAAGCTTGCTACGCCTCTGTGTGTGTGTCTATAAAAAATGTGGTTTTAAACATTAAAGTTTACTCTGATTAGACTATCTTTCTGAACCTTATGTTTTGCTTTAAATATTTGCATATTTTATATTTTATGTGAAAACTGTGAAGTCAGTCTACAAACAGCACAGAGATTACAGAAAGACTGGACATTCACTCTTCAGGTGATAAACTCCTCTTTTAAATTGGATAATATGGTTATCGCTATCAGTCATAGTAAAGTGGCTAATGGCATGTTAGATGGATTAATTAAAGTTAAACACTGTAATTTGTAGTAAAATGCAGCTGGGTTTTATTCGTTTCATCAGTGAATGAATCATTTGGGTGTTACATTGATTGAAAATACTGATGTGATAATGTAAACCCTTCTTTGCTTGAACCCATCATTTATGTTCTATTTATTTTATAATAATATTTTTTTTCTTTTTCTTTTTTTTCTTATACATCAGTCTTGTAATAATGTCTATTTGAGTGTTCTGCCTATTGAGAGGTGGGATAGGGTAGGGTGGTTAGAAAAGATTGTCTCCTTGTATACTGAACGCATTCTGTAAATTGTTCATGTAAAAATAATAAATATATTGATAAAAAATAAATAATTGTTGAATAAAATGTGATATCTTGGAGCACAGTTTCAAAGTCATTGAAGTTTTGTGAAATTAAAACATAGTAAGACTACAAATTCAAATCAGTGCCAATATCACTAATGCGAGTACCTAAATGTAGTGTTCTTCTCCCTAAACTTGTTTTATTTGTGTACATCATAGCCTACCACATATATGAACTTTTTTATGTATATTTATTTATATACATAAAAATCCAGAACATTTGAACCTTCATTTTCCATTTTTACGCCTATTCCATCTGCCCTCACTAAACATTTGCATATGTTGAATGTGACATTTAGGCTACCAGATGAAGTCATGCACATAATATAAAAGTATTCCTTTGACAACTGTAAAGTCAGTCTACAAAACACAACGCAGAGATTAATATAGCCTACATCCAGAGAGACTGGACATTCACTCGTCAGGTAATAAACTCATCTTTTAAATTGGATTCATTTTGTTTTATATGCTGAACCACTGTGGTTATGACTCATATTAAAGGGTTTATGGTCATGTTAGATGGCTTAGTTGTCAACCCACCATAAAATAATGAATATTTTTTCTTTTCTGTAATAGTTACAACCCCATTAGGCTATACTTTTTAATTATGAAAAGAAAAAAAAAAGTTTTTTAACCATATACTATAAACTTTTAACCCTAGTATACTACTGTCACAATCCTACAGCATTTTAAAGTCTGGATTCTGTGTTCCACATATTCTGCGCTAATATCCGATTCAGTTCAATTTACATTAGTTTGTATAGCACTTTTCAGAATACATATAGTTTTAAAGCAGCTGTACAGAAAATGAATTTGCCTATAATTTAGAGTGATCTGTTTTCAGAGGTGACTGTGTCCAAGTAATATATTTCAGAAATGCATACAAATCACACAGTTAGCTAACAATGTATTAACTTAAGTCAGAAATAATGAGCTCATTGAAGTTCACATTTTACTTTCCCCCTCCAATGAATTGGGGGTAACTTCTGTCAAACTGTAAACAATCGATTTCGAATGGGCTGACTTATGCATTGCCAATGTGCACTCGAAAATGTGTAGGCTTTATAAGGTCTACACACAAAGTGACATTCTCTCAAAGATCAGATGGAAACGACTGATAAAAGATGATAAAATGGCCAAATTACTTGCAGCAACATTTTTATTTATTTCCATGTATATAGTGGTGGGCCATATATGTTGTCCAGGACCATGAATTACGCAAAATATTATTTATTTAATTAGTTAAAGGATAAGGATTATTTGTAGAGCAACCTTATGATTCGAAATTATTTGTTTCAGTCTTTTTGAGATGAATAATAACATATTGCATTTTTCTTATCTTGCCCATGTTGAATTGCAGTCTGAATAACCCAGTGCATTTATAATTCTCTCCTCTATTAGCAATATCAGTTATATTTTGTAAGCTGCTCAGACAAACGAGAAGGAAATGAATTTCACCACAACAGGAGCTTCCACCGACTCCACAACCCTAAAGAACCATGTTGAAATTTGGATTTTCTGCATCAATGTCGTGTTTGGTCTTCCTACACACTCCTATATTGTATGGCTCATCATCACAGGAACAGGACGTGGAGTTGCATCAGAGTTCTTCATACTCAATCTCTGTTGTTGCGAGATTTGTATCTGTGTGGATTTTTTTCTCTTTATATTGTCAAGTTGTATTTCAAGTCTCTTGCCATTAGCACTTATTTTACAAGGAGTTGCCATGACAGGCCGTCCTCTGTTTCAGTGTCTGATCTGTGTTGAGCGTTACCTGGCAGTGGTTCATCCTGTAACCTTTCTGAAGTACAAACCTCTCAGATATAGAGTGATCTGCTGCACTGCGGTCTGGATAATCACTCTTGGATCCTGTTTGGTCCTGCTGATCATGTTTTTGTTATTTACCTTGAATGCACATGCATGGTTCTTCTCTTTGCAGTTCCTCGTCTTCCTCTCCATCCAGTTGTTTTGTCTTGTGGCTGTTCTCAGAGCTCTGAAGCAGTCAGGACCAGGAGAGAGAAGGAGAGAGAGAGAGGAGGAAAACCACATGAAGAGAAGAGCGGTTTATCTCATTCTAATAACTTCTGTGACCTTGGTTATCACATATGTGCCACTTACTATCGCTGCATTCATTACCATTCTGACACATCAATACAATTTGTCAATTTGGTGTTCTGCTCAGCTTTGTTATGTTCTCGCCTGTTTTGTTCAGCCTGTTTATTATCTGCACCAGGTTGGAAAACACTCCTGCCTCTGTTCTACAAAAAATATATAGAAAATGTAACTACACTAATATTTTGATTTATTTCAAGGTTACATTTTTTTTTCTTTCAGCTGAATTATCTCGGTCCTTTAAATGGCTTTTTATTTTAGTCTTTACACTGCCAAATCACACTGTCACACAGTGTGTGTAAATTTAACACACTTGTTCCTCAAAAGTGCTCATATGCCCCAGATATCTTTTAAATGCAACTTTATTACACAGAAGATGATATAAAAGCTATGCACCATGAAAATATAAATAGCAGCCAACCGGTGAAATTTCAGTTTGAGTTTTGAAAGTTTTGTGTTTAAAATAGATCAGTAAGTCAGCGAACAACAGACAGTCTATGTGTCCATGAAGAAATCCTATATGTTTTCAGTTTATTCTTAGTGTGTTTATCTGAATTATTATAAATGGTAGTTATTTGCTTGTTTTCCCAATAAATCTCAATCGATGATTCAATATCATTTTCTCATCCATTCTTTATAAATATCTAGAAGTTTGCATACCAGGTGTTCAGTGATTGGCACCTGCATCAATTCTTCTTTACTGATTGTATGGACCATTTCTCTTTTTTTGCTGTACAAAAAACAGCCATGCATGAGCATGTCACGGTACATTGCATAGAAGCTCACAAAGACGAACAATAATACTAGGATACAGACTTTAATGATAAATGATCAGGAAACATGAATAAATAAATGAGGGAATCACACTAATAGCAACATAAACATTAATGAGAACGGACAACGTTTAAGGGAGAACTGAGGGCTTATTAAGCATAGACCAAACAAAATTAACTAATTAGATCATTAACAAAACACAGGTGAATATAATGATGAATAAGACAACTCAGGAAAACTAGGTCACAGGGAAAACTAGGTTAAAAGATGTGAAAACATGACAGAACCAAAAACACAATGAAGCAGAGGCCACGCGTTACAGTACGCCCCCCTCCTGAAAAGGCGTGACTTTGTGCCGTATTAAACAGCTAACCAACTAGGGGAGGGAGGGGGGTCAGGACGTTGCCCTAGGTGGGAGGAGCCATGGTGGAGAAGATTTGATGGACTGCCCCCTGGGGACGACAGACGGAGAGGCCACTACCGAAATCAGAGACCCAGGTGGAGATGACAGACCGATAAGCCCACATGGAAACGGTGGCCCTGGAGAAAAAGGTGGAGCCGTGGAAGTGAGCGTCCGAGGTGAAACCAGTGAGCAAGAGGACAGAGGCAGAGCCGGTGGGACTAAGGACGAAGGTAAAGCCTGGGGTAGGGCGGAGCCAGATGGAACCGAAGGCATAGGCAGGTTGATGTCCAACCAAGACGAAGCCAGAGGGACAAGGGAGCCCAGTGGAGCCATAGGGCCGATGGTTTCCGGTGGAGCTGAGGGAAGGAGGAGCCAAGGCTGAGCCGAAGTGTTGACAGGCGGTGGACCGATGGCTGATGGCGAAACAGAGGCTGGAACGGGAGCCAGGGATGGTGTATGTCAAGCTGCAACTCACCAACACCCACTCTACATACTCTGCGAAATTTCTCAGAGGTCCCACCAGAGCATGTAAGCGGAGCGGAGCGCGAGCGGAGCGGGGAGCGTAGCGGTAATATTTCCTCCAGAGCGGTGTGCGCCTTTCTGAAGATTCCGCTCAACTCGCTCAGCGCCGCTCGCTCAACCCGCTTGACACAGAATGTCCTTTGGTGATTTGCTAGATTTAGAATCTGTGAAATAGCTAAGCAATAGTGGAGCAATAGGTTATGGAGTTCAAATATTGTTTTAAGGAAGTTGCGAGCCTTATACATAAATGCACAAAGTTAAGAAGGAGCAGGGAGAAGAAATTGAAAGGGAGTGTGGAGAGATTGTGAGAGTTAGCTAAGATATTGGAATCTAAAGCGACATTGCCAGAAAGCACGAGGATGTGCTACGCAAACATGGCAGTGCAGCAAAAGGTGAGCTATATATCATTCGATAATAAATTAATAGATAAATAGGTAAGGCACGGTAGGTCTGACGTGTATACGGAGCCCTGCTCTTATTACATGCAGACAAAAATATACCATGGCCATTGGCCACAAATTAATATTTCGTTCCCATGAATTAAGAATTCGTTTTCTCATTTCTAAATCGTAGCCACGAATTAAATTCGTTCCCACAACTTCTTAATTAGTTCTCCCTGGTTAAGTAAATCGTGGCCACGTTGAACTAATTCGTTCTCCAATTTTATTAAAACTATAGGGAACGGATTATTACAATGTGGCCACGATCTAATTAAAATGAGGAAACAAATTATTAAAACATGCTGACGGGTGGTAATGAATTATTAATTCGTTATGCAATCATGGAAAGCAAATTTTTTTTTTGCACTCTGCGCAAAAGTTCAGTTAAGAATTTTGGACTAATAGTTCATTTTAAAACTTTGATCTAGGCCTATAGCCTGTATATTTTTACTTATATAATTAGGCCCATTAATTCGTTTAATTTTACAGCTTTCTTTTTGTACAATTGATATAAGCCAATTTAAATTAATCCTGCGCGCTGCGCAAAAATCAGTTACAAGAATGTAAAATCAATTACAAGAATGTTGGCCTAATAGTTAATTTACTTTTAAAACGTTTGTGGATTTTGTATATTTTTGTTTATATAGCCTACATTTTATTTATATTATTAGGCCCATTTATTCATTTAATTTTACAGCAGTTTGTGTGTACAATGGATGGATATAAGCCAATTAAAATTTTAATCATGGGCGTTGCGCAGAAGTTCACTAATCAAAATTCTGGCCTAATAGTTAATTTACTTTTAAAACTTTTATGTATATTTTTGTTTATATCATTTTTATTTATATTATAAGGCCCATTTATTCGTTTAATTTTACAGGAATTTTTGTGACTAGCCTAATTTGTAATTTGAAATAAAACATTTTTATTTGAAAAATGTTGTTGTTGCTCAGTTCTTTAGGAGGTAAGGCTGTGGTCTAAGCTAAAAGTGATTTACATGTAGATTTTTTTCCTTTTTTGGAGCGAGCGGGGGGCGATTTGAGTGGAGCCCAAAGCAAACTGCGTTGAGCGCTGAGCGATAATGAGCGGAGCGGCCTGATGTAGCTTTGAGCGGGGGAGCGGAGGGGTGAACAGTTCCGTGAGCGATGAGCGGAGATTCTCACCGCTCCACTCCGCTCATATGCTCTGGGTCCCACACCGGGCAGGCGGAAAAGACTCAGTCAGTGATTGGTCAGGGAAAGAGGTAAGGCACACGTAACGTGTACAGAAGCTCACAAAGATGAGGACTAATGCTAGGATGCAGACTTAAATGATAAATGCTCAGGAGTGACACACAACTAGCAACAAACATTAATGAGAACTGACAAAGACTAAGGCCACATCCACACGAAGCCAGAACTTTCCCTATCCAATCTTTTTTTCCCCTCGTCTCAAGAAATATCTGCATACACACAAATTTATCCACTCTGGGACCAAGCTCCTGAAACGCCGGGTCCGTCAGGAAGAAACACTGATACGATACAAAATCTTTACGTATACAGCTAAACGCGTCTCCTTGTGGACGGGGCCTAAGGGAGAACTGAGGGCTGATTAAGCATAGACCAAACAAAGGGAACTAATTAGATAATTAACAAGACACAGGTGAAAATAATGATGAATAAGACAACTCAGGAAAACTAGGTAACAGGGAAAACTAGGTTAAAAGATGGGCAAACATGACGGAATCAAAAACACAATGAAACAAGACCAAGAGTATTGCGGCATCATGTCTCTGATGAGGAATCACAGCCGTGCTGATATTCAGAACACATCACAAATAGGAGTGTGATATTGCTTTATTACAACAGTTCAATAAACAAGAACTTTTTTGGAAAATAATTTAAGTATCGGCCAAGAGTACATGTCTTTTTGTATAATTTTAAAACGTTCTTTTTACTTTTAATATTTGCATATCTGACGTTTTTATGTGACGTGTAACAGATGCACATATGCTTGTGAAGTCAGTGTACAAAACACAGCACAGAGATTTATACACCCAGAGAGACTGGACATTCACTCTTCAGGTGACAAATTTCTGTTTTAATTTGAATTATTGTTCTTTTTACTGCTGAATAATATATTACAATTTTCTTTGGTCAAATCAGTCATATTAAAGGGGTCATGGGTATGTTAGATGGATCACTTGAGTAAAACAGAACTGATCTCTATTTGTTTCATCAAAGTGAATTAGCAATTTTCTTGATATCATTAAGGGTATACTCTTAGGAATAAAGGTTCTGTATTGGCATCTGTTATTTCATGATGGACCTTTAACATGGAACCTTTCAAGTGCACAAAACATTCTTTATATTGGAAAAAGATTCTTTAGATTTTTAAAAGGTAGGCTACTTCAAAGCCTAAGAGTATTTTTTTGTGGAATTTCTTATATGGAATCACTTTATTTTTAAGAGTGCATTGTGTAGACTTACTGCAATGTATTAAATGATCATTAAAAAAATCTTTTTTTTTTTTTTTTTAACTGTAAACTGTGTTGAATTGCTGGGGTGGACTGAAAATGTGCCTTCAGTCCAATATGTTTTTATTATTATTATTACTATTATTTTGTATTATTTTTTATCTTGCTTATGTTGAACTGCCGTCTGAGTAACCCCATATACTTATAATTCTCTCTTCCTATAGCAATATTATTTATGTTTTGTGAGCTGTGTTCAGACAAACGAGGAGAAGATGAACTCCACCACACTCGGAGCTTCCACCAACTCCACAACCCCTGCCGCATTGCCAATGGGGAATATGGAAATTTGTATGTTCAGCATCAGTTTCCTGTTTGGTCTTCCCGCACACTCCTATGTTATTTGGCTCATCATCACAAGAACAGGAAGTGGAGTTGCATCCGAATTCTTCATCCTCAATCTGTTTGTTAGTGAGATTGGTAACTGTCTGGGTAGTTTGTTTTTTGTACTGATGAATTGGATTTCAGTTCTTGCACCATTAGCAATGTTTATGCAAGGACTTGGCATGATTGGCCGTCCTCTGTTTCAGAGTCTGATCTGTGTTGAGCGTTACCTGGCAGTGGTTCATCCTGTAACCTTTCTGAAGTACAAACCTCTCAGATATAGAGTGATCTGCTGCACTGCGGCCTGGATAATCATACTTGGCTCCGGTGTGGTCTTCCTGATCACATTAATGTTAAATAATATTAAGGCACATGCATGGTTCATCTCGCTGCAGTTCCTCCTCTTCTTCTCCATCCAGTTGTTTTGTCTTGTGGCTGTTCTCAGAGCTCTGAAGCAGTCAGGACCAGGAGAGAGAAGGAGAGAGAGAGAGGAGGAAAACCATATGAAAAGAAGAGCATTTGATCTCATTCTAATAACTACTGTGAGCATGGTTATCGCATATGTGCCAAATATTATCTCAGGAGTATTTATAATTCTGACGAACCAGTATAATGCGACATTTTGGTCTCCTGGAATGTTATGTTTTGTTTTATCTAGTTTTGTTCAGCCTGTTCTTTATCTGCACCGCACCGGAAAACTTTCCTGCCTCTGTTCCTCATAAACTGAAAATGACTACACATCATTTTACTTAAAAAAAAAAAATTGTATTAGTGGAGGGGGTATTTGTATTATCAGCTGAACTGTCTCTTTCCTCTTGGTGTTTGCTCTGATATTTACATTGTTATATTTCATATTATTTCTTAGTTTGATTGTCAGTTCATGTTTGCATAAAAAAACATAGAATTGTCCTGTATTTATTTACACATATTAGATCTAGCTTGTTATGAGTGTGTTAATTAAATATGGTCATATGTTTGATATCAGTGTGTTTGTTTATCCAATAACACATTTAATCAGTAATCCAGTGTCACCTTTTGCATATTATTTATATCTCTCTCTCATCTTGTTCTCTTAAAGGAACTGTATGTAAGAAATGTATTTCAATTAATCATAAAATGGCCCTGATATGTCACTAGACATTAAGAAATCATGTTAATTTCAAATACTTATATCACTGACAACGGTTGTCCGGCCAAGATATTGTCATTTTAAAAGTGAAGTTGCAGCCCTCAACTGATGTTGATGTTGACATGTTGTGTTTTGGCATGAAGCGCCACCCTCCACCTATCACGAAGTCAGTGGTGTTTCTGCATTTGGGTTGCCAGCTCTGCTCTAGTTACCACAGCTGCAAACTTTTTGGATAAACAATGTCTAACTTTACGAAACCTAAACGACCTTGTTATGAATCAGAAAAACGTTGTGACATTTTCCGAAATAAAACAAGGATTTGTATAGGAGATGCCTTTGAAAGATGGAGACGGCTGAAAACGGAGAATAATTTGAAGACTGATGCCAACGTTGCTAATTTTCTCCTGGACAGGTAAGGTTCATCCATGTTTGGCTAACTTGTACTTAATGTAAATGGACATTTCAAATATTCATGACAGTCGAACAAAGTTATGCATGTTCGTGCAAAGTAACGTTAGGTTAGCGCAGATGGAGGAGGTGGGTCATTGAATTGAAAAGGTAACGTTAAGGAATTGTTTGGTAAATAAAAACGGCGAGTCGTCATTGCTAACATTAGTTATGCATTATCAGAGCCCGTTTCTCTGTCATTATGCTGGGACGCTGAGGAAAACAACATTAGCACGCTTATTATTGCAATGTGAAAACGTATTTGAGACAGTAGCCTAACGTTACCTCTGTAAAAATTATTCCTCATTCGTTCTTCGCATATGTAGTGGACAAAACATGCTGCAAGTTGACCTGTATGACCATTGCTAATGTTATTTAGCTTTGCTGTAATTTTACTATAATATACTATAGTATTTTTTCATGTGGGAATGTACTGTCACATACGAGCGTTCATATTTACGATTATATTTGGCTAATCGCCATTAGTAAATTTTTCCGATTCATAATTACTTCACAAAACATCGCTCTTGACGCATAAACATAATTAACAGAAAGAAAAAAAAAACTTACTGTGTACGACTCGTCACTTGCCATTGAAAGCTCCTTGTAGCAGCCTACGTTCCTGCTGGATCCTGCAGCCTATCTTGCAACCTCGAGGGAGGGGGAGAGGGGATACACGCTCTACAGTAATTTGAAAGTGATTGCAGTACCAGTTTTGGCCACAGTCCTACATACAGCTCCTTTAAATACTCAGTCTAAAAATGTGCACATCCTGAGATTAATGAGTTACACCTGTGCTGTCCAGTTTAGATGTGCAAAGATTAAATATTCAGTCTGCAAAAATAATATTCGGGTGATCAATCTTGCATAGAAGCAACATCTTAACAATAGTATGTATTATTACAATATTATGTGGTACACTGGAATACTTCATTCTGACCGGTCAATCACAGGCTTTCAGATGAACATTTTCCATATAAATTTCTGTCATACACTCTCAGAAAAAAAGGTACAGTGGTACTTGGAGAACAAAATGTATAACTGTACCTTTAAAAGGTACACAATTGGTCTTTAGGGTATAAAATTAAACCATTGTTTTCCTCTACTTAGAGGTACAAAGTACCACCCTATTGACGGCCACTTGTACCCTAAAAGGTGCAATTGTGTACTTTTTTTGTTGTTGAGAGTGTAGGCGTAATTTGTGGGTGGGACGAGTGGGACATGTCCCCCCCCCCACTTTTTGCCAGGGTTGATATTGTCCCCACCACTTTTTAAAACATCTCACGGCATGGATGAACATACTCAATACAAACAAAACATCTCCAGATATCTAGCAGAGCATAATTTTGTTTGTTTGTTAAATAAGAGACGATCTGGCACTCGTTGCCGCTGTTATCAGTGGCGTGGATTTATCTTGTGGCTCGGGCACTATGCAGTCTTCACAAGGATGAGCACTTTAATCTATAGCTTAACTCCACTGCGGAGACTTTCTATTCGTTCGGTGAAATCACAAAACAAAATGTCCCTGCTCTTGATATAGAATCACTGATGATATTCTAAAAGAGATCAAAGGGATATCTTTGGATAGAAGTGTCATAGAAACATGAGGGTGGGATAGTTTGACTCGGGGCATCAACAGCCAATCACAAATCACCTTCAACACTTCCTAGCCACGCCCTAGCAACCATTATCAAGCAGCCTAGCAACCGTTTACCAAGACCTATGTCTCTGCCTCGGAACATCATAGAAGCATGGGGGTTGGTTTATATCATTCATACTGACAAGCAGCCTTTGAAGTATCGTCATTGGATGCTGCCAAGCCACTCCATAGCAACCAAACAGAGTACCTTAGCAACCGTTTATCAAGACCTATATCTCTGCCTCAGAACATCATAGAGACATGGGGGTTGGGTCTTTTGGCTCATGCTAGCAAACTGGACTTTCAACATGCTACACATGCTAGCAGTGAATAGCTAAATGCTAATAGTGATTAGCTTAGGGTTAGAACATGCTAACAAAATGTTAATAATGTTAGCATAATGCTTGCAACATGCTAATTGTCTCCTCCATGAACTGCCACCTTAACGTGGTGGAGGGGTTTGAGTACCCGAATGACCCTAGGAGCTACGTTGTCTGGGGCTATATGCCCCTGGTAGGGTCTCCCAAGGCAAACAGGTCCTAGGTGACGGGTCAGACTAAGAGCAGTTCAAAAACCCTTATAATGCCAAATAAAAGGAGGACCGTGACGTCGCCCGGTATGGCGCAGCCGGGGCCCCACCCTGGAGCCAGGCCTGGGGTTGGGGCTCGTATGCGAGCGCCTGGTGGCCGGGCCTTCCCCCACGGGGTCCGGCCGGGCTCAGCCCGAAGGAGCGACGTGGGGACACCTTCCCGTGGGCCCACCACTCACGGGAGGGACCGTAAGGGGCCGGTGCAAAGCGAATCGGGCAGCAGTCGAAGGCGGGGGCCTAGACGACCCGATCCCTGGACACGGAAACTGGCTCTTGGTACATGGAATGTCACCTCGCTGGCGGGGAAAGAGCCTGAGCTTGTGCGTGAGGTTGAGAGGTTCCGACTAGAGATAGTCGGAATCACCTCCACGCACGGCTTGGGCTCTGGAACCACACTTCTCGAGAGGGGATGGACTCTTCACCACTCTGGAGTTGCCCATGGTGAGAGGCGGCGGGCTGGTGTGGGTTTGCTTATAGCCCCCCAGCTCTGCCGCCATGTGTTGGAGTTTACCCCGGTGAACGAGAAGGTCGTTACCCTGCGGCTTCGGCTCGGGGATAGGTATCTCACTGTTGTGTGTGCCTACGGGCCAAACAGCAGTGCAGAGTACCCGACCTTCTTGGTGTCCCTGGGAGGGGTGCTGGAGAGTGCTCCGACTGGGGACTCCGTCGTTCTACTGGGGGACTTCAACGCCCACGTGGGCAATGACAGTGAAACCTGGAGGGGCGTGATTGGGAGGAACGGCCCCCCTGATCTGAACCCGAGTGGTGTTCAGTTATTGGACTTCTGTGCTAGTTACAGTTTGTCCATAACGAACACCATGTTCAAGCATAAGGGTGTCCATCAGTGCACATGGCACCAGGACACCCTAGGTCGTAGGTCAATGATCGACTTCGTGGTCGTTTCATCTGACCTGCGGCCGTATGTCTTGGACACTCGGGTGAAGAGAGGGGCGGAGCTGTCAACTGATCACCACCTGGTGGTGAGTTGGATCCGATGGCGGGGGAGGAAGCTGGATAGACTCGGTAGACCCAAACGTACTGTGAGGGTCTGCTGGGAACGTTTGGCCGAGTCTCCTGTCAGAGAGATCTTCAACTCCTGCCTCCGGCAGAGCTTCGACCGGATCCCGAGGGAGGCTGGAGATATTGAGTCCGAGTGGACCATGTTCTCCACCTCCATTGTCAAAGCGGCTGCTCGGAGCTGTGGACGCAAGGTCTCCGGTGCCTGTCGAGGCGGCAATCCCCGAACCCGGTGGTGGACACCGGAAGTAAGGGATGCCGTCAAGCTGAAGAAGGAGTCCTATCGGGCCTGGCTGGCTTGTGGGACTCCTGAGGCAGCTGACAGGTACCGGCAGGCTAAACGGACTGCAGCCCGGGTGGTTGTGGAGGCAAAAACTCGGGCCTGGGAGGAGTTCGGTGAGGCCATGGAAAAGGACTATCGGCTGGCCTCGAAGAGATTCTGGCAAACCGTCCGGCGCCTCAGGAGGGGGAAGCAGTGCCCTACCAACGCTGTTTACAGTGGCGATGGGCGGCTGTTGACCTCAACTGGGGATGTTGTCGGACGGTGGAAGGAATACTTCGAGGATCTCCTCAATCCCGCCGTCACGTCTTCCATTGAGGAAGCAGAGGCTGGGGGCTCAGAGGAGGACTCGTCCATCACCCGGGCTGAAGTCACCGAGGTGGTCAAGAAACTCCTCGGTGGCAAGGCACCGGGGGTGGATGAGATCCGCCCTGAGTACCTCAAGTCTCTGGATGTTGTGGGGCTGTCTTGGCTGACACGCCTCTGCAGCATCGCGTGGCGGTCGGGGACAGTGCCTCTGGGATGGCAGACCGGGGTGGTGGTTCCTCTTTTTAAAAAGGGGGACCGGAGGGTGTGTTCCAACTATAGGGGGATCACACTTCTCAGCCTCCCCGGGAAAGTCTATGCCAGGGTACTGGAGAGGAGAATTCGGCCGATAGTTGAACCTCGGATTCAGGAGGAACAGTGTGGTTTTCGTTCTGGTCGTGGAACACTGGACCAGCTCTATACCCTCTACAGGGTGTTGGAGGGTTCATGGGAGTTTGCCCAACCAGTCCACATTTGTTTTGTGGATTTGGAGAAGGCATTCGACTGTGTCCCTCGCGGCGTCCTGTGGAGGGTGCTGGGGGAATATGGGGTCCGGGGTCCTTTGCTGAGGGCTGTCCGGTCCCTGTATGACCGAAGCAGGAGTTTGGTCCGCATTGCCGGCAGTAAGTCAGACTTGTTCCCGGTGCATGTTGGACTCCGGCAGGGCTGCCCCTTGTCGCCGGTTCTGTTCATAATTTTTATGGACAGAATTTCTAGGCGCAGCCAAGGGCCGGAGGGTGTCAGGTTTGGGGACCACACGGTTTCGTCTCTGCTCTTTGCGGATGACGTTGTCGTGTTGGCCCCTTCTAACCAGGACCTTCAGCATGCACTGGGACGGTTTGCAGCCGAGTGTGAAGCGGCTGGGATGGGGATCAGCACCTCCAAATCCGAGGCCATGGTCCTCAGTAGGAAAAGGGTGGCTTGCCCACTTCAGGTTGGTGGAGAGTTCCTGCCTCAAGTGGAGGAGTTCAAGTATCTAGGGGTCTTGTTCACGAGTGAGGGGAGGATGGAACGGGAGATTGACAGACGGATCGGTGCAGCTTCTGCAGTAATGCGGTCGATGTACCGGTCTGTCGTGGTGAAGAAAGAGCTAAGCCGTAAGGCGAAGCTCTCGATTTACCGGTCAATCTACGTTCCTACTCTCACCTATGGTCATGAGCTTTGGGTCATGACCGAAAGGACAAGATCCCGGATACAGGCGGCCGAAATGAGCTTTCTCCGCAGGGTGGCTGGGCGCTCCCTTAGAGATAGGGTGAGAAGCTCAGTCACTCGGGAGGAACTGGGAGTAGAGCCGCTGCTCCTCCACATCGAGAGGGGACAGCTGAGGTGGCTCGGGCATCTGTTCCGGATGCCTCCTGAACGCCTTCCCGGGAAGGTGTTTCGGGCATGTCCAACCGGGAGGAGGCCCCGGGGAAGACCAAGGACACGCTGGAGGGACTATGTCTCCCGGCTGGCCTTGGAACGCCTCGGTGTCCCCCCGGAAGAGCTAGAGGAAGTGTCTAGGGAGAGGGAAGTCTGGGCATCTCTGCTTAGACTGCTGCCCCCGCGACCCGGCCCCGGATAAGCGGAAGAAGATGGCATGCTAATTGTTTTAGCTTTATGCTAGCAAAATGCTAATCGTGTTAACATCATACTTGCAACATGCTAATTTTGTTAGCATCATGCTAGCAACATGCTAATCATGTTAGAATAATACTAGCAACATGCTAATCATGTTAGCATTATGTTAACAACATGATAATAATGTTAGCTTAATGCTAGCAAAATGCTAATTGTGTTATCATAATGAGAGCAATCATGTTAGCATAATGCTAACATCATGCTAATCATGTTATCATCATGCTAATCGTGTTAGCATTATGCTAATCGTGTTAACATCATGCTAACAACATGCTAATCATGTTAGCATCATGCTAACATCCTGCTAATCATGTTAGCATAACGCTAAGAAAATGCTAGTCGTTTTACCATCATGCTAACAACGTGCTGATCGTGTTAGCATGAGGTTTGTGTGATCATATCTCCGCATCTTAACATCACAGAGACTTGGGGCTGGTCTCATTTGAATCGGCCTATCAAGCAGCTAAAAATTTGTGACATTCAAACTTCATAGCCATGCCCTAGAAACCAGTTACAGCACCCAAACAACCATATATCAACATTAAAGAGCCATATCTCAGCACAAGATCATTGTAGAAATACAGAGTTGGGCTCTTTTGACTCAGACTGGCCAATAGTCTTTAAATATCACCACATTAACTGTATAGCCACACCCTAGCAACCATTTAGAGCACCCTAGCAACCGTATTGCAACATAAAGAAGCCATATCTCAGCCCCAGAACATCGTACAGTCATGAGGGTGGGCTCTTTTGACTCAGACTGGCCAATAGTCTTTCAAAATCACCCCATAAACTGTATAGCCACATCCTAGCAACCATCTACAGTACCCTAGCAACCGTACAAACACATGAATAAGCCATATCTCAGCCCCAGAACATCCTACAGACATGTTGCTTGGCTTTTTTGCATCCCAGTAGCATCCGGGTGGGGAGTTTTGCCATGGCAAGCACCACTCACATTTTCTTCAGGAAATGTACATTCTAGTTACATTATACTATGGCTATTATACTACAGTAGCTATAGGCTACTACATTATTACTATTAGGTTAGATTAGGATTTTATCTCGGCTGGATAGTACGGTTGATCACAGTATAAATAAAGAATTAATTAATAGTGTGTCTGACAGCTGTCTTTGTGCAAGTAAAGGCAGACAGAAATATGTATGTTTTATTTTATACCCAGGCAATGGACAAATGTCTGCTCAGGTTATTGGCTCAGGATTAATGGATTTGTCTGCTATTTCTTTGCACAGTAGCTAGGTGTCACTAGTGAGCAATGATGAATGAAGCTTTGGGTAATGAACCTTTTGGTGAAGCAATGGGCTGCGAGGTCTCAGGGGTTCAGGAAGCCTCATTTTGCCATCACTAGTGCAGTGTTAATTTCGTTAACGAAGACGATGACGAAAAATATTTGTTAACGCCCAATTTTTCTGTGACTAAAACGAGACGTTGACAAGCTAAACTAATATCTGATGATAAAAACTATGACGAAACGTATGCCGTTTATTTGTTGACGAGACGAGACAGAGTTATTTGAGGAATATCGGACATTAAAAATACATGATCTCTTCCTATGCTGTCAAAAATGCGTGTCCGTCAAAGAAGGCGTCTCCAACAGTATCCAGCCAGCTGCAGGCCCGCATCAGCAGCTGACGTCACATGTACTGGTAGTCTAGGCTACCAAATTTGAACTAGAGTAGCAAGCTCGCTGCAACTATGGCGTCAGCGGCACCTGCATTTTTAGGAAGGAAAAGAAGAGATGATATCTGGAAGCATTTCACTTATATGTTATCTGAAGGGAAAACAGTGTGTAATGTCACAGAATCTCATGATGACGGAGAGAAGCCCTGTGGCTATGGACTGTGCGGAAAAAATACGACGAATCTTAAAAGACATCTGAAGTCACATCACCCCAGTGTTTATGCGGCCACCATCACGGTAAGTAAGCTGACTAAAGTATTTTATCCAACTACTTTTCTTAATGTCAGATCAGTCAGTGTTCCTGTATGTGTCAACATAGCGAAAATGAATCGCTGTCAGGTAGCCTGCCATGTCCATGTTCGGACAAGCAAGCCATGTGCTTAGCCAAGAAACTATTTTTTTTATCTTGCAAAATATGTTCTATCCATCTGTTAACTAAGGATTAACGTTAGTTAACTAATGTTAATTAAATTCAGTTCACATGTATTTGTATAGAGCTTTTCACAATACATATGGTTTCAAAGCAGCTTTTTTAATATATTGTAGCAAGATTTTTTAGGTTATAGCCTATTTGTTGTACCAACTTAGTTGTAATGGCAGGTAGATAGCAAGCTATTTAAAAATATTTTTTGAAAAATTTAAAGTTGCTCACTTTTTTGACCATATATGTATGCTTAGATGAGTAGTATTGTGATTTGAATGTAAAAATGTATTCTTTAAAAAAAATTATAATTATACTACTAGTGAGTAATATCTAGAATTAATATTAGTCTATGTTTTTTTTAATTTCTTTTGTAGCTTTTAGGGCGTGTTTTTAGGGAATAATTACAAATCCAATCTTCTTTCTCCTCATTTAGGTCCAAGAGAAGACTACACAAAAAAAGAAACAGGGTGCAAAAACACAATCAACTATCCCAGTGGCATTCTCAACAGTGTCAAAATATAGAGCAGATTCGCCTGAACAAATCTCTAAAGAAAAGATGATTGCCCAGTGGATTGGACGCTCCGGTCTACCTGCTCGTACAGTTGAGGATGATGATTTCATTCATATGATAGAGAGCATTGATAAGAAGTTGGCAGTGCCTAAGAAAACAAAAATAAACAACTTGGTTGACCAACTTTACATTGACGAAAAACAAAAATTCAGAGAACAACTTGCCACAGCTCGCAAAATAAACTTAGGGCTGGACATATGGACAAAAAGAGGACTTACAGCATCATTTCTTGCCATTAGTGCATGCTACTTTTGTACTCAGGAGGAAAAAGCAAAGCATATATTGCTGAACCTGGTTCAGCTTTCCCACCCCTACACAGCAGACTGTATAAAAACTTGTGTCGACAGGTGCACACAGGAGTGGGGAATACAAAAATTCAAACGGTAATAACTGATAATGGAAGCAACATGGTTGCAGCATTCAAAAATAATGAACAGGATGACCACAGTAGCACTGAAGAAGAATCCCAGGAGGACAGTGAAGAAGACTCAGAGGAGGCCGTAGACCAAAGGTAAGTTCTTTTAGTTTCTAGATGTTGATAACATATTACTTATTACTAGGGCTGTCAAAAGATTAATCGCATCCAAAATAAAAGTTTGTGTTTACATAATATATGTGTGTGTACTCGTGTTAATTATTATTTATATATAAATACACACACATTCATGTATATATTTAAGAAATATTTGCATGTATATACTGTATATACATTTATATAATCAATAATATATATAAATATAAATGTTTTATATAAAAATAATATTTTTTTCTTAAATATATACATGCTTGTGTGTGTATTTATATATAAATAATAATTAACAGAGTACACACACATATATTATGTAAACACAAACTTTTATTTTGGATGCGATTAATCGCGATTAATCTTTTGACAGCCCTACTTATTACATTATATTGCTCATGGGATTATAATTTCCTGTAGAATATTAATAACGTTTTTGTCCTTTTCTCTGTGTTTCTTATACCTAGGTTTGAAGCACTAGAGAGGATGCCCTGTGTTGTACATACCTTGCAACTAGTCGTGAACATAATCCAGAAAGAAGCAAGTGTCAAATGCCTCCTAGACAGAGTTCGACTACTTGTTAGGCTCTTCCGCAAGTCATCCGTGGCAACAGAGCAACTGCTGCAGCTGTCTGGACTCACACTGATCAAAGACTGCCCCACTAGGTGGTCCAGCACCTACCTGATGATAGCACGTCTTATTAATGCAAAGGACTCAATTTCTCAAGTAGCTGATAAGATGGGCTGGGATTGTCTGCTGCCAAGTGAGTGGCAAAGAATAACTACACTCAGAGATCTGCTCCTGCCCTTTGCTGAGCACACTCAGATGCTCCAGAGTGACACCATGTCCTTATGTCTGGTTGTGCCTGCCCTCCTTGACCTGAGAGCTCACCTATCTGAGTTTCCCCAGACTCAAGGTTCTAGCCACAAGGACATAACTTCTCTGGCAAAGAAGATGAAGGCAAACCTAGACCAACGCTTTAGCTGCTTTCTTAATCCTAGTGATTCAAAGTTCTCACCCCTCGCTGCTGCTGCATGCTTCCTTGATCCAACGGTCTCAGCTGATGCACTCATTGAAAATGACGACGAACAAATTCAGGAGCTTCTGAGCAGTGCAGAACATTATATTGAGCAAATGGTGTCCCCCTTACAGGAGATACAGGAGGAGGCTGTTGAAATTGAAAATGAGGAGGAACAGGAGCCACAGGCAAAGCGACCCAGATTTAGATTTCTAAGTACAAAAGTGAGTGCAAACCGGCCATCTAGACCTAGCCACTGCCACAAAAAGCTCTGTGTCAAGCAGGAAATTAAATCTAAATGTTAATTGTTAAATCTAAATGTTAAATCTAAATCTAAATGTTAAATCTAAATCTAAATCTAAATGTTAAATCTAAATGTTAAATCTAAATGTTAAATCTAAATCTAAATCTAAATGTTAAATCTAAATGTTAAATCTAAACGTTAAATCTAAATGTTACATCTAAATCTAAATGTAAAATCTAAATGTTAAATCTAAATGTTAAATCTAAATACAAAATCTAAATCTAAATCTAAATGTTAAATCTAAATGTTAAATCTAAATATAAATGTTGAATCTAAATGTTTCGGGTGAAACTAAATATTTAACAAATATGCAAATTCAGAATGCAGATAACCGGTTTTAACATTTAGATTTAACATTTAGATTTTACATTTAGATTTAGATGTAACATTTAGATTTAACGTTTAGATTTAACATTTAGATTTAGCATTTAGATTTAGATTTAACATTTAGATTTAGATTTAACATTTAGATTTAGATTTAGCATTTAGATTTAGATTTAACATTTAGATTTAACATTTAGATTTAACATTTAGATTTAGATTTAATATTTAGATTTAACATTTAGATTTAGATTTAGATTTAACATTTAGATTTAGATTTAACATTTAGATTTAACAATCAACATTTAACATTTAGATTTAAAGTAGTAGATTTTGCTGTTATTTTCAGCGTGAGCCGCTTTACAAACGGCGCCCCATACTCATGGCTCTACCTATCAGCTTCTAAAACCCCTGGCCCAAGACCGTCTTGCTGTTCCTGCATCTCAGGCATTTGCTGAGAGAGTTTTTAGCATCACAGGTGACCTGAGTCAGGGCCGTCGGAATCGAGCCCGGTTGATCTTGGAAAGAAGTGCTTTTCTGAAAATGAATCGCTGTCAGTAGCCTGCCAATAGGCTCAGGTTTTAACTACTACTGACATCCATGTTCATGTTTGCTTTGTTACCTCTGTACTGAAGTTATGCTATGTTTACTTGTTGGCATTTATGCACTTTTTTCACATTTTTTTATAGGTAGCCGAAGGTGTTAAAGTAAGTATATACTATATACTATATATAAACTATATATAAAATACAACTAAACATAACGTTTATGCATTGTAATGTAATGTTCTTTATTAGTCTGTGCTTGATTTGTGTGTATGGGCTAACTATCTTTTTTTTTTTTTTAAACTATCTATCTTTCATTATACACACATTTGTCATTAATGGAACTGACCTGAGATCAGTTAAATCATATAAGATACTGGTTCATGGGTTCACTTTACCCGAACCACTGACATTTTGAAATAGAATGACATAACGAAGATTTACTGGCGGATATCAATTATAATGAATGTAATAAAAATGTATACTGTATGAAGACTTCTCTCTTTTTATAGAAGTCTTATTATATGTTTTCTGTGCTGTGGAGAAGAAAAACACAGAGAATATGAATAACTGCACAGTGAACTTCACCACACCTGAAACATCTGTAAACTCCACAAAAAAAACTCCACAGCCTACATTCATGCAGAGAGACTGGACATTCACTCTTCAGGTGATAAACTCATCTTTTAAATTGGATTCATTTTGTGTTGCATTATTTTCCTGTTTAACACTGTAAAGCTGCTTTGAAACAATCTGCATTGTTAAAAGCGCTATATAAATAAAGTTGACTTGACTTGACAAATCAGTCCTTTATGCCACTGCACATTGTGTCTGCACAGCATCACTTTCCTGTTCGGTCTTCTTACACACACATCTGTTATATGGTTTATCATCACAGAAGCAGAAAGTGGATTTGCATTAGAGTTCTTCATCCTCAATTTCTCTGTTTCTGAGATTGGTAACTCTGAATTGTTTGATCAGTTTACTGTCATTTTGGTATTCAGGCCTCTCAACATTAAAACAGTGTTTAACAGGACTAACTATCTCTGGTCATCCAGAGCAGCAGCTGTGAGCTCCATTAGCTGCTATTTCAACAATGGCGGATCTCAAGTTTGTGTTCGTCTTGTTGACCCCCTCCCCCAGCGCCTGACGTACTCGGTTCTTACTTCTAGCCCTGTTCTAGCCCAGCAATGTTTTGGTGCTACTTAAGAACCACTTTTCCTGGCTCGGAGCTGGGGCTTTTTGGTGTGGAAACACAAAGAACCGATTTGAAACTAGGCTCTGGCTCCGATCTAGCTCTAGCACTGCCTTGGTGGAAAAGGGGTATAAGTGCCACTCATACACACATTTAATGTCATGATAATTTTCAAAATGATCTGTCAATCTTCAGAAGAGAAGTGAATTGCGCCGTCTCGCTTGTGAGAAGTGAATCAAATGGACACTGTGATTGGCTGTTTGCCGCACGTGTCACACTTGCAGGTGCATGCGCTTCAGAGTTAATCGCAAACTCTCGATTAAACCTGAGTTGACAGAGAACATTTATATCAAGATTTGAGAGACCGTTGAACTTGATCTAAACCAGGTTGGATTTATCTTGATTTGTCAACTCTAAACCTACTTTGAAAGTTTGTTCAGCTAGCTTCATGCAACAGGCCTCAGGAAGTCAGCGAACAACTTCCAGTCAGTGTGTGCATGAAGACATCCTACATATTTTAAGTTTATTCTTATTCTGATATTTGTATTGTATTTGCTTGTTTTTCCAATAAATCTTAACCAATGAGTCAGCGTATCTAAATGTCTAAAAGTTTGCATACCAGGTGTTCAGTGATTGGCACCTGCATGACCATTTCTCTTTTTCTGAGTATTGTGGTATCATGTCTCTGAGGAATCACAGTCACCTGATATTCGGAACAATATCACAAATACCAGTGTGAAATTGCTTTAATTCAACAGTTCCATGAACAAGACATTTATCGAAATGAACTTAAAAGAATAAATAAAATTAAAGTATCATGTAAGAGTTTCGGGTTAAACCTTATTTTTACTTTTAATATTTGCATATCTGATGTTTAATGTGACATGCAGATGAAGTCATGCACATATGGTGACAGCTGGGAAGTACAAAACACAGCACAGAGATCAGGGCCGTGCACAGACCTTTTAAGGGGCATGTGCTGAAACTGAAAAACCCCAAGGGCAACTGCATGTCTGTTCACCTACCCCTAACACTTTATCATTCAACACAGGCGTTTTAGTTCCACTTTTTGAATATTTTCTTAATTTTTATTGTAAAGAAATGCCTTTCCGATCTTCTGTGATGGGAAAAGGGAGTAGAGCGAGTTCGGCAAAAGGCGGATTCAAACCTCTGGTTGATTTGCGTCAAAACTTTGAACCATGTACTTTACCCCTATGCTATTACTGCTGTAAATAATCTGGTGTCTTACATAAATTTGGCTGGCCCAACCTGACCTTCAGTGGAAAAAAAGCGGCCTATTTGCACTTCATGTTAATGTCTTAACAACAACATTACTATGTGAAGACGAGAGGAGAGTATAGAATACAAGATTAAAAAATTAGCTAGCTAGCGAATATGTGAATATTAACAGCGTAAACATGAATTAAACATGAGACCATAATATCATTAAATGTTATTAAAGTAAGTGTATCGGCAATTATACATCCAAAAAAAAAGCCTACCTTAGTCAGTCATTAAAACGGTATCACATTAACGTTACATTTTCATCAACAGTTACAAAGTTTGTTGTAGCTATATGGGCGCTCAGTTTTTCCTATTGTAAAATACATTTGGCCAAAATATAAATTATAAAAGATTAAATGCTACTGTATAGGCTATTTAAAGGCCCACGGAAGTGCCTTGAAACGCACAGCATTATTCAATGTGTTGACGTAATTTCCCCTGAAACGGCTCCAGCTGTTAGCAGCTCCTCCCCTTTTTTGAAACAACCAATAGCGTTTCGTCAATACCACAGCTTGACTAGAGCCTTTCTGTTTGGTAAAGCCAGTTTCCTTCTAATCTCTAACCGTTTATCATCATATTCTCCTCCACATCGCTTTGAAATACAGCATTCTGTGCAGAATTTAAATGGGTCCGATATGTTTTGTTGTATGCACCGACTCGCACAAATGATCTGTGCTGCACTCTCGTGTCTCTAGTCTAACTTTAGACCAGAGCCGTTGGTGTGTGTGCGCTGCTGCAGTGCGTTTTGAACTAATGTGAAACCATACTTCATTCGCCTCAACTGAAAGCATATTTACACTGTCTGAATCGTTTCATATCATATATACAGTAGTGCACTATGTGCCTTGCACCATGTAAAAGTTGGTAAATGTGTGAACAACCGACCAATTTCAGATACAGCTTCAGGGTCTATTTATAATGCATGGGGCGGGCCGCTTCAGATTCTAGAGAGCATTTGATTGGACAGAAGATTTGATGAGAAGGTGAAGTCTGCGATGATGTCATCAAAATCTGTGATTCATTTTAACGGAAGTTAGTGACTGTAAGTTTTGAATGCTTATCTCCTAAATGCAAATTTTGTCATTGTTTTGGAACACACCAGCTTATTCCTAACTGTTCTGCCCTTCAGGCATTTAAGTTTAATTTTTATGCATTTAATTTAGTATACTTTCAGTTTCATGCAGACTCTTATTTTGACGTTTGTTTACTGAGTTAAAACCGGAAGTAGGAAATCGCGTGAGAAACGGCAGACTGGTAAAAAAATGCAGACGTTCATTGTGCCAGGGAAAATGCATACTGCCCGTTGATTCCCCAGCAGAAGCATCGCTTGTATGTATATAATCTATGTTCTGACTAAGTTAACCTTTAAGCATATTGATTTCATGCTGTAAAAGTAATGTGCATTGAAACTACACAGCAAATTTCAGGAGTTGAAAAATCATGAGTTAGACAAAAAAGTGTGAATGAGTTACATTTTTTGAGTTATTTTTTACATTTTGACTACCGTGTGTGTTACTGAATACTCCCTGGCTGTGTTGTATTTTGGCGTTCATTCATTGGTGTTCAGGAGCGTGTTTTAACACTACATCTGGAGTTACATTTTGAGAAGTGCGTCACGACACGACCCTGGTTCTGCAGCACAAATAATGGACTTGTGCTTCGTCGTGAGGTAGGTAAAAGTGTATATCTACAAAAAAAAAAAAACTATTTCAACATGTTCTATATTTTCTGACAAACACGTTTTGTCAGCTGTTACGTTATTGTGTACTAACGTCAAAGACCATGGAAACGTATGAACGTAGCCTATAACTTGTTTCAAAATTTTAAATGGCTATTTAATTGCGCTGGCTTTTTATCGATGTAAACGAGCTAACCGTCTTTCCATTTGTAACGCTTTGCAGAGAGACCGGACAGCTGGACCGAATGGCTTCAGCCAAGTGCAAGCAAAACTCACGAAGGCAGGCTATCTGACGTTTCACATGGGATTTATTTTCAGCACCATTCCCATGCACACATGGGGTAACGTTAGTTTGCAACACTTTATGACAATAGTGTTACTGAACGGAAAAGTAAACGATAAAGAGCAACAGAAATATAAAGCGTATGCAGCTCACAGCTCGTGCTCCATCCAAGGACTGCCCACTCAGCGAGTGAGTAAAATAACGTGCCTTCCCTTTAAAGGAGCAGCACCGAATTGTACTTGTTACACATTCACCGTGTTTCTGAAAATGAGTGTTTTGCCGTCAAATTGAAGTGGCGACTCAGCTCAAGAAACCTGTTCAGCTTCCACACTAACTTTAATGCCCCCGAGGTAACGTAATTCACTCAGCTGCCTATATGTTTTGCTGTTAGATTTTACAGTATGACAGCAATTGTTTTCAAAGTGTGTCCATGCATTGAATTTCTGAACCAAATGTATGAATTTGCTCAAATAAAGCCAGTAAATCAAGAGTATGGTGTTCAGTGTAGTCATTTCCACATAACACATATTGTGTTAAATAAATGTTAACTCTAAGAAGTGTTAAATAAAATATGTTTTAAGTGTTAATTTTTAACACTGGTAAGGAGTTTATATTATAATTAACTACATTTCAGAGTTACAGTTACTCTCCGTAGGATTAGTATTTCAACTCCAGAAAGAGTTAAATTTTAACTCTGAAAAAGTGTTAAAAATTCAACTCCAAGAGCAGAGTTATTTTAACTCTGCGCTGGAGTTTATTTGATGGTCACGCATGTACACTCAAATTGAGTTGATTTTAACTAACAGGGAGTTTATTCCAAAAAACAGAATTTGCTGTGTAGGTGATTTAGCTAATTTCAGTATCTTGCTGTTTGTTTCCTAGTTTCACTCTCTCGTCTCTCATCTCTCATCACTCATCTGATATGTATGGATTCAGTACAATGTGAAGAAAATAAATCTGCATACAAAGAACTAAGGATTTCTTCATGTTCATGAATAGAGAGAGTTTAGCTCACTGTTTAGTTGGAGTTGCTACACCTCAATGAGAACAGTATAGTGAAAAAGCGTAATCCAGCTGAAGTTTCAACGTCTTGAGAAGCAAGTTAGTAAAATGGAATTAGAAAGGACTGACAATGCATCTGCGCACACAAGAAAATCAAAGAGCTCTCACTCATCGGCATCGAGTGCTGCAGTAAGGGCGCGCGCTAAAGCAGAGGCGGCGAAGGCACGAGCAGCGTTTGCTGAGAAGGAAGCAGAGCTAAAGGTACAAAGGGCAGAAAAGGAAGCAGAGCTACAATTAGGAAAAGCAAAGCTGGAAGCTGAACTAGGTGCACTTGAACTTCAAAGAGAGGCGGCTGCAGCCATTGCCCAAGCCGAGGCATTAGAAGCGGCCGAACTAGATCTAGAAGATTCAATCAAGACTGATGTATCTTCTCAAGCAAATTTACAAAACGAAATTGTAACACGCACTGAAGAATATATTGAAGCGCAAGCTGCACATAGCGTAGCACGACATCAAGCATCTGCCCATGCAAAATTACCTGAGGCAGCATTGTCAGAAGGGAGCTACATCACATGGAATCCTCTACCAGAACGCAAATTACAGTTACAGGAAGGGCAAGAAGAGGTTGAAACTCATAACAGACCATCTGAGCATAACGCAGCTCCGAAAAGGCCATTCTTCAGCAATCATGCTAAATTCAGGGATGTAACCCACATCAGCACACCACTTAATGGAGGTCATACAGGTCTGGTAAGATATGATGGACATCATACAACACCTGCTAGTGACAGTAGATACCCCGTAAAATCCAAGACAATACATCATCCTCTCAAATCACCACTTAAGGCAACAGCTCCATCATATGTGCCTGTGTATGCACCATCCATCCCAAGCGTGACACCTGAAACAGAACACCTGGCACGTTACCTGGCTCGGCGTGATTTAGTAAGTACAAGTCTCTGCCAATTCGATGATAAACCTGAAAATTATTTAGCATGGCAATCATCATTCAGTAATGCTACTACGGGCTTAGGACTCACCTCCACTGAAATGTTAGATTTGCTGATTAAATGGCTCGGACCAGAGTCTGTGAAGCACATCAAAAGGATTCGCTCTGTGCATGTCGGCAACCCAGATGTAGCACTTAAAAAGGCCTGGGATCGCCTCCAAGAGTGCTACGCTGCACCTGAAGTAATGGAGAAGTCTCTTTTTAAGAGATTGGATGAATTCCCAAGAATATCAACCAAAGATTACGGGAAGCTGAGAGACCTAGGCGATCTTCTTATGGAACTCCAGGGTGCCAGAGAAGAAGGTTACCTCACAGGATTGGCCTATCTGGATACGGCCAGGGGCATTGGGCCCATAGTGGAGAAACTCCCTCACGGGCTACAGGAGAAATGGCTCTCAGTCGGCTCAAGATTTAAAGAAGATAACAATGGCTATTTCCCTCCATTCGATTACTTTGCCGATTTCATCTGCCACGAAGCACGACGGAGGAATGATCCCAGTTTCATCCTTCTATCCTCCAGCAACATCGGACTGAAGTCAGACAAAGTAGTCTCAAATAATTATGGAAGAAAAATATCCGTTCATAAGACAGACATCTCTTCGGGCAAAGACCCACCTGCGAACTCACCGGAGAGAAAGCTCGGTGGGTCAGAGAAAAACTGTCCCATTCACGACAAACCACATTCTCTAAGGAAATGCAGAGTGTTTAGAAGGAAGACGCTTGAAGAAAGAAAGAGCATTCTCAAGGAGAATGGAATTTGTTTCAAGTGCTGCACATCAGCTAGTCATCTTGCAAGAGACTGTAAGACAACAGTAAAGTGCATGGAGTGCGACAGCGACCGACATCATGCTGCAATGCATCCAGGTCCACCACCTCAAGTCTACAGAAGGCCTACACCCCCACCAGACAATGGCGGGGAGGAAAAGGAACATGCTAGCGACAGTACAACCATCTCCTCACACTGCACACAGGTATGTGGTCCAGAGCGAACGGCAAGATCCTGCTCGAAGATCTGTCTGGTGCGAATATACCCTCAAGGTCAACGTGAAAAGGCAACCAAGATGTACGTAATTTTGGATGATCAAAGTAACCGTTCATTGGTGCGATCAGATTTCTTCGAGCTTTTCAAAATCAAGGGCCAACCATTCCCCTACTCACTGAAGACCTGTGCCGGATTGGTTGAGACATCAGGCAGAAAGGCAGAGGGTTTCCAGGTTGAATCGCTTGATGGGCAGACTAGCCTATTGCTACCACCGCTAATTGAGTGTAATGACATTCTCAATGATCGCTCTGAAATACCGACACCTGATGCAGCCCGTCATCATCCACACCTACGAAGTATAGCAGCACACATACCAGAACTCGACCCCAAGGCGGAAATCCTCATCTTGCTAGGCAGAGACATTGTGAGAGTCCATAAAGTCAGACGGCAAGTGAGCGGACCTCACAACGCCCCCTTTGCACAAAGATTGGATTTGGGATGGGTCCTGATAGGAGACGTGTGCCTAGGGAATGCACATAAACCAGCTGTGAGCGCGTTCAAGACATGTGTGCTAGACAATGGCCGACCCTCCATTCTAAGACCATGTGAAAGCTTCATGAAGCTGACCGAAGATGTGTCCCATGGCAGGGAGCAGAAGAACAAACCACACAAGGCATCGTTGGAGGCCCTTGGACTACAGGTTTTCAACGAGACTGAGTCCGATAACAAACCCGCCCCATCCATGGAGGACACAATCTTTTTGGAAATCATGGACCAAGAAATGTATAGAGACAAGTCAAACAACTGGGTCGCTCCTCTCCCCTTTAGAGTTCCCCGTCAACGTTTGTCCAACAATCGTGAACAGGTGTTCACTCGCTTCACCTCCCTGGAGAAAACGCTGCAGAGGAAAACTGAGATGAGAGACCAGTTTCTAGAATTCATGAAGAAAATATTTGACAACAAACATGCAGAAGTGGCTCCTCCTCTGGAGGAGAATGAAGAGTGTTGGTACCTGCCTACTTTCGGAGTCTACCACCCGCAAAAGCCTGGAAGCATCCGCGTGGTGTTTGACTCCAGCGCAAAGTACTTCGGCACATCTCTAAATGGTGTTCTTCTATCAGGCCCAGACCTCAATAACTCACTCATTGGGGTGTTGATCCGTTTTCGCAAGGAACAGGTAGCAGTGATCGCTGACATACAGCAGATGTTCCACTGCTTTCTTGTCCGCAGAGACCACAGGAACTACCTGAGGTTTTTGTGGTACAGAGACAATGATATGTCTAAGGACATCATCGACTACAGGATGAGGGTCCATGTTTTCGGCAACAGTCCGTCACCATCTGTAGCCATCTACGGACTAAGGAGAGCCATCCATGAAGGTGCACTCAAACATGGAAAAGACACGGTCCAGTTTGTCGAACGCCATTTTTACGTAGATGATGGGCTCATCAGTGTGCCAACTGAAGCTGAAGCCATCAGTCTCCTACAGAGAACACAGACCTCTCTCAGTGAGTCAAACCTGAGGCTTCACAAGTTTGCCTCAAACAGTGAAGCCGTCCTTCAGGCCTTTGCAACAGAGGACAGAGCAGTTAAGAAAGACCTCGACCTTAGTGGTGAAGCTACAACAGTGCAACGCAGTTTGGGACTGCTGTGGGAGACAACGAAAGACACTTTCACATTCACAGTCTCAGAGCACAAGAAACCCTTCACTCGCAGGGGAGTCCTGTCAACAGTGAATAGCGTCTTTGATCCTTTAGGCATGGTTGCACCGGTGACTATTGAAGGCAAAAGTCTCTTGAGGGAACTCAGTGTTAACACATGTGACTGGGATGCTCCTCTTCCAGAACAAAAGCTGAAGCAATGGGAAGTATGGAGTGAGTCACTGCATGACCAAAGCAAGCTGCACATCCCACGTTCATACACTGCAACGTCACTTTCCAATGCTGTACACACAGAGCTATGTGTGTTCTCTGATGCGTCCACAAAGGCCATTGGAGTGGTTGCATATCTCAGGACCATTCAAGCTGAGGGACAAGTTGAAGTAGGATTCATTTTAGGGAAGGCTAAGCTGGCCCCACAGTCCGAACCTACCATTCCTCGGTTGGAATTGTGTGCCGCTGTATTAGCCGTGGAAGTCGCCGAACTCATCCAAGATGAACTGGACCTGAAGCTTGATGCAATCAAGTTCTATTGTGACAGCAAGGTCGTGCTTGGATACATTCACAATCAGACAAAACGCTTCTACGTCTACGTTCATAATCGAGTCAGACGAATTTGTCAGTCCACAAGACCTAACCAATGGTTTTATGTCAACACAGAGGACAACCCGGCTGACCACGCATCCAGGTCAGTTCCTGCGTCCCAACTGACAAAGACTAAGTGGTTCACTGGACCAGCCTTTTTACACCGGCCAAATTCATCTGACATGGATACAGACAGGACGTTTGAACTTGTTAACCCAGAATCAGACATGGAAATACGACCTGAAGTGAGTAGTTTTCTTACTCAGATACGAAACCGAGGCCTTACCACCACACGGTTTCAGCGCTTTTCATGCATGCGCTCCCTCACCAGGGCTATTGCCCTACTCATCCACATAGCCAGAACTTACAGACACAACAACTCCAGTGAATGTAAAGGATGGCACCACTGCAACCTCCCACGCACACCGGATGAGTTGTCGCAGGTGAGACACATCATCATCAGAGCCGCACAGGAAGATGTCTTTGCAAAAGAGCTCACAGCACTTGAGTTTGGACAAGCTGTAACCAAGGACAGTTCCCTTCACAAGCTCAGACCTGTTCTTGTAGGTCATCTGATTTGTGTTGGTGGCAGATTAAAACACGCTGACTTGAGCACTCAGGAAAAAAACCCCATCATCCTGCCCAAGACCAGCCACATTTCTCTGCTGTTGGTGCGACAGTATCATGAAGAGGTAAAGCATCAAGGCCGTCACTTCACCGAAGGGGCCCTGAGAGCAGCGGGCTTCTGGGTCATAGGTGGAAAACGACTTATTGCCTCTGTCTTACACAAATGTGTAGTGTGCCGAAAGTTACGACGAAGAACAGAGGAACAACTTATGGCAGACTTACCTCCAGAACGCTTGCACACATGCCCACCTTTCACCTATGTAGGAGTGGATGTGTTCGGACCATGGCAAATTGTTTCCAGGCGTACACGAGGTGGACAGGCCCAAAGCAAAAGATGGGCGATGCTCTTCTGCTGTATGAGCTCTAGAGCCGTGCACATTGAGATCATCGACTCCCTAGACACGTCCAGTTGCATTAATGCATTGAGACGTTTCTTTGCCATACGGGGACCTGCGAAGCAGATAAGATCAGACTGTGGAACAAACTTTGTAGCCGCTGCAAAAGAACTGGGACTAAGCCGACAACAACCTGACATCACAGTGCAGAACTTCTTGAGTCAACAGGGGTGCTCATGGGTGTTTAATCCTCCTCATGCGTCCCATATGGGAGGATCATGGGAACGTATGATAGGCCTATCTAGACGGATCCTTGATGCAATCCTGCTCCGAGAGAACATCCAACTCACCCACGACGTCCTGTGCACACTCATGATGGAAGTGACTGCGATAATCAATGCCAGACCTCTCGTTCCAGTCTCCAATGACCCAGAATCACCGTTCATATTGTCTCCTGCAATGATACTTACCCAGAAGGTTGGGGTTGCCCCACCGCACGGAGACTTCACAGACAAGGACCTTCTCAGCAGACAATGGAAACAAGTCCAAGCTCTCGCTGACAGATTCTGGCGTCGCTGGCGTCAGGAGTTCCTCCCCACTCTGCAAGTCCGCCGGAAATGGAGAGATTCCCAACGGGATCTGAAAGAAGGGGACATTGTGCTCCTGAAGGATAGTCAAGCTGCACGTAACGCGTGGCCTATGGCAAGGATCACAGCTGTCTTCCCTGGGAGAGACAGCAAAGTAAGGAAGGTGGAGCTCAGGACATCGGATCAAGGTTCTGCAAAGGTGTTCTTGAGACCAGTGTCAGAAGTAGTTCTTCTTCTGCCCAAAGACTGAAAGTTCAGAGACATTTGATAGTTAATAGTGACCTTTAAGGTCAGACGGGGAGTGTTCTGCCCTTCAGGCATTTAAGTTTAATTTTTATGCATTTAATTTAGTATACTTTCAGTTTCATGCAGACTCTTATTTTGACGTTTGTTTACTGAGTTAAAACCGGAAGTAGGAAATCGCGTGAGAAACGGCAGACTGGTAAAAAATGCAGACGTTCATTGTGCCAGGGAAAATGCATACTGCCCGTTGATTCCCCAGCAGAAGCATCGCTTGTATGTATATAATCTATGTTCTGACTAAGTTAACCTTTAAGCATATTGATTTCATGCTGTAAAAGTAATGTTCATTGAAACTAGGTGATTTAGCTAATTTCAGTATCTTGCTGTTTGTTTCCTAGTTTCACTCTCTCGTCTCTCATCTCTCATCACTCATCTGATATGTATGGATTCAGTACAATGTGAAGAAAATAAATCTGCATACAAAGAACTAAGGATTTCTTCATGTTCATGAATAGAGAGAGTTTAGCTCACTGTTTAGTTGGAGTTGCTACACCTCAATGAGAACAGTACACTAACCTTAAGGCTAACATAATCATACTAAAAGCTAAAAAACTTCAATTCTGATTTCAGTGGGCCTCTAAGTTAGGCTATTGGCTTTGACTAGATGGCAAATGCTAGCCCTCTCTCTCTCCAGTCCCACGTGTCTCAGATATATATAAATATATAAACCTCAAATATATAAAATATGATCCTTTATAGACAGTAATCCTTGCGTACAGAAAAAGCTGTACTTATTCAAACAACAATCTTTATTTACCCTTGTAATACTTTGTTCAGCTGCTGTAGACCTTCAGTTCATTCAGTCACGATAGATGGGGTGGAGATATGAGGGTTACTGACAGTTTGAGGATCCAACAAGATTTAGTCACAAGCTCATTTTAATACCTTTCTTTAGCTAAATATTTGTAAAACACACAGACAGACGTAAAGGGTGACCAATAGCATTGATTTATTGAAGAAGAAAAAACACCACCACCAAAAAAAGGGCACTTCGGAGAGTACAGGCAAAAAAGGCATGTGCTCTGCACAGGTTGAGCCCTACCTGTGCACATGCCTGACAGAGATTAATACACACCCAGAGAGACTGGACATTCACTCTTCAGGTGACACACTTCTCTTTTATTGTTATTATTTTTCTTTTTGATACTGAATGATAAATGACAATGTTGCTGTGGTCATCATTCACATTTAAGGGGTTATGGTACAGTATGTTACATGGATCACTTGAATAAAACAGAACTGATCTCTATTTGTTTCATCAAAGTGAATTAGCAATTTTCTTGACATTTTTAAGGGGCAATCTTAAAAATGATAAAGGTTCTTTATTGGAATCTGTGGTTTCATGAAGAACCTTTAACACAAAACCTTTCGAGTGCACAACATGTTTGTTATATTGGAAAAATTAATTAATTCTTTAGATATGTTACATTTTCTTCAAAGCCTAAGAGTTTTTTGGGGAAGTAAAATTGGTTCTTCCACGGAATCGCAGTTTATTGTGAGTGCATTGTGTAGACATACTGCAATATACTAAATGATATGTATGAAAATTGCCCTTTTTAACTCTAAATTGTGTTAAATTACTGGGGTGGACTGAAAATGTATCTTCAGTCTAATTTTTCTTTTTTATTTTCATTTTGCTTATGTTGAACTGTTGTCTGAGTAACTATATATGCTTATAATTCTCTCATCCTATAGCAATACTATTTATGTTTTGTGAGCTGTGCTCAGACAAACGAGGAGAAAATGAACTCCACCACACTTGGAGCTTCCACCAACTCCACAACCCATGCTACATTGCCAGTGGGGAATATGGTAATGTGTATATTAAGCATCGATTTCCTGTTTGGTCTTCCCACACACTCCTATATTATATGGCTCATCATCACAAGAACAGGAAGTGGAGTTGCATCAGAGTTATTCATCCTCAATCTGTCTGTTAATGAGATTGGTAACTGTCTGAATTGTTTTTTTTTTTTTACTGAGGAATTGGATTTCAGTTCTTGAACCATTAGCAATGTTTTTGCAAGGACTTTCCACGACTGGCCGTGCTGTGTTTCAGTGTCTGATCTGTGTTGAGCGTTACCTGGCAGTGGTTCATCCTGTAACCTTTCTGAAGTACAAACCTCTCAGATATAGAGTGATCTGCTGCACTGTGGCCTGGATAATTATACTTGGCTCCTGTGTGGTCTTCCTGATCACATTAATGTTAAATAATATTAATGCAAATACATGGTTCTTCTTGATGCAGTTCCTCATCTTCCTCTCCATCCAGTTGTTCTGCTGTGTGGCTGTTCTCAGAGCTCTGAAGCAGTCAGGACCAGGAGAGAGAAGGAGAGAGAGAGAGGAGGAAAACCATATGAAGAGAAGAGCGTTTTATCTCATTCTAATAACTACTGTGAACATGGTTATCGCATATGTGCCAATTATGATTTCAGGAGTATTTATAATTCTGATGAACCAGTATAATTTGAAATTTTGGGCTCCTGGTTTGGTTTGTCTTGTTCTAGCTAGTTTTGTTCAGCCTGTTCTTTATCTGCACCGCACCGGAAAACTCTCCTGCCTCTGTTCCTGATAAACTGAAAATGACTACACATCGTCTTACTTTTTTAAATTTATTTATTTATTATTAGTGTACAGGGCATTTTTTGTATTATCAGCTGAAGTGTCTCTTTCCTCTTGGTGTTTACTCTGATCCTTACATTGTTAAATTTCAAATGATTTCTTAGATTATCAGTTCATGTTTGCATTAAAAAAAAAACATTGAATTGTCCCGAATTTCTTCACGCATATAGATCTAACTTATTATGAGTGTATTAATTAGATATGGTTATGTTTCATATCAGTGTGTTTGTTTATCCAATAAAACATTGAATCAGTGATCCAGTGTTACCTTTTCTTATTATTTATTTATCTGTCTCTCATTGTAACGAATCCACTGACGAGGCAAGTTGAAGACCCAAGTGCAGTTCTTTATTTATCCAACATAAAGCTTAACATAAATCAAAACATAAAACAAAGACTTGATACGACACAAAGACTTAGCAAAAAGGGGACATAAACAGACTTGCCTGACAACGGGTTACAATGACAATAACAGACAAAGACACATGGCAAACATGAGGGCCAAATACACACAGACTAATGACAAGACAAGTGACACCTGTGAACAGTGATTAAACAATGAACCAATGACAGGACAAGACACAAGATCACATGAGGGCATGGGAGTCACATGAAAATGAAACATGACAAAACCAGGAAACAAGACAGTGAACATGACACACTCAAACAAAATGTGAACATGATCAACTTGAAACATGAACAAGGAACAATGAACATGAACCAACACCAAAACACCCTTTGACAGATCCCCCCTCTATGGGCGGCCCCTGACGCCCAAACATAACCAAAACACCAAAAGTCTAAACACAAAGAGTCTTGGGGGGCGGTCTTGGGGGAGGGATGGTGGGCCTGGCCCGTGCAGGGGCACCGGACCCAGACGTGACCTGGACGGGCCTGGGAGCTTGGGCAGACCTGGACCCTGTGGTGTGGGCAGACCTGGACACTGTGGCGTGGGCGGACCTGGACCCTGTGGCGTGGGCGGACCTGGACCCTGTTGTGTGGGAGGACCTGGACCCTCAGGAGCCGTGGATGGCCATAGAGGATCTGGAGCCGTGGACGGCCATGGCTGATCCGGGGCTGTGGACGGCCATGGCGGCAACAGCTGTTCAACGGGCCATGGCGGCAACGGCAGTTCAACGGGCCATGGTGGCAACGGCAGTTCAGGGGGCCACAGAGGCGTGGCCTTCGTGGCCTCCATGTACCCCTTGCCCCCCCAAAAAAAATGATTGGGTAGGACAGCGGGCTCATGGGCTGGAGCGGGCTCGTGGGCTGGAGCGGGCTCGTGAGCTGGAGCGGGCGCGTGGGCTGGAGCGGGCGCGTGGGCTGGAGCCTGGATGTGGGCTGGAGCCTGGGCAGGGCTAGACCTAAAATCATCCTCTGCCTCCCCCACTGTGAAACTTGAACCACTTAAAAATAAAATAAAATCAATAAACTAGGGTAGAAGGGTGCTCTACTGAGGGCATGAGTTCTGAGAGGTCAGGGTCCAAACCAAAACAAAAACACCTCTTCAGGTGGACCTCATCCCAAGGCAAAAAATCCATGAAAAACAAAAAATCTTTGACATATTCCTCAACGGATCTTCCTGCTTGAGGAGTCAAAATCTTGGAAGCTGCTGGGTCCATTTTTGGTGGTCTGTTATTCTGTAACGAATCCACTGACGAGGCAAGTTGAAGACCCAAGTGCAGTTCTTTATTTATCCAACTTAAAGCTTAACATAAATCAAAACATAAAACAAAGACTTGACACGACACGACACAAAGACTTAGCAAAAACGGGACATAAACAGACTTGCCTGACAACGGGTTACAATGACAATAACAGACGAAGACGAAGCCCTCCAGAACCAGCCCACGAAGCTATGCAACTGGAGAATTCCCGTCTGACAGCGGCTGAGCGGCAGAGGCGGCTGACCCAAAATCTCCGTTTATACCGTGGTCTTCCTGGGCATTACATCTCCGAAAGCCCAGTCCGTCCTCCACATCCCATGGTGAGTGCAATCATTCCTTCCCTCAATAAGATGAAGCCACTCACCACTACTGTAAACCTTACTGCTGCTGGTGTCTCCCTTCCAGTTACTGCCCTCCTCAACTCTGGGTCAGCTGGGAACTTTATCTTGGGCACCCTCTGCCACCAGCTCAAGCTCCGCACGACTGCTACTCCGACCATCTACCAGATCCAGTCGATAACCGGGAAACCCCTCAGTCGGAGGCAGCACTGCATGAAAAGTGGGATTTTCGTCAGTATGTGACACTGTAGATTGCTGTGAAACTTCAGGTTTACGACTGTGTGTAGCACACGTGTCAATTAATATTGCACTTGCAGCTAGTATTAATCATAGGCCAATAGGTTCGACTATGGAGGTGTAATAAAAACAACACTGTTGAATTAAAAGTAAATCTTTAGTGAAATTGAAATTTCTTTTTAAAAGGAAAATAAAATAAAATTAGGAAAATAAAATAAAACTCAATCCATGTCACAATACTTGTTCAATAATAAATCACAGTTACATGAATTTTCAATTAAATTGACTGTAATTTAACAAGTTCACTTGACTCCTTTTGATTTGGGTGCACCCTCTAACTATGAATATCTCCTAGAATAACACACCTTCAATATCAATTACAAACATTCACAATTGTAAAGGTGGACAGTTCACTCAAATATTCAAAAATTAAATCCTTGGTATTGAACACAATGCAAAAATAATGGTTCAGAAGGAAAAAAAGAGTTCAATGAATCACTGAAAAGATTCGTTGAAAGGATCAGTTCAGATGGTTCAATTCAAAAAGTCCAGTTCAAAAAGTTCCGCTGAAAGATTCGTTTCAAAGATTCGAATCAAAGATTCGGTTCAAAGATTCAGTTCAAAGACTCGGTTCAAATAATCAAAAATCCGTAGATTCGCTGAAAATGATTCATCAGTTCACGAGGAAAAATCAAACAGGCAATCAGATCTTTCCTACCCAATTCCTCAGGTGTTTGTTTGAACTCAAATCTCACAGTTCACCATGTTCATCTCACTGGGAAAGGCTCGCCATCTCGAATGAATCGTCACGATCACGCTGAATCGAACAGTTCCAGCGTAGGCAAAAAACCCGACCTGCATGTGCAACAGGCAGTTTTTAGTTCACAACACATTAAATGCACTGCTTCTAGCTTAACAACAGGACATAGTATCACTTGTTACCTTATTTAACATATAACAGTTATATTTCCATTGCAATTCGACAGCTTAGGTAACATTACACTGCTCAACTAACATAAAACGACTCGTTCATCACCATCAACAACAAAATATGAACATTAGGAACTCATATACACACTGTCTTTTAACCATTACATCTCTTTTACCTTGTTAAACATCAGCTCTTATCAGCATTTCATTCTGACAAAGAAATACGTTTTCATTCTCTCTCAATTGAACACATCATTAATCATTTAATCACATTTATGACAGTTTACACATCTCAAAATGTGTACTCACCAAATCCAAAGAAAATTGAACATAAACGTCCCTCTTCTAATCCTCTCTGCACATTTGTAAACTTTTACACAAAGTTATGCTGCTGCTCGTTTCACCAATCGCACAGAAAAGAAAATGGCTTCTCCCATCCAGCAACTAGCGTGGTGGGGCGGGGCCTTCAATGTAAATCTCACGTAATTGGACAATCATTAAGATGTCAATCATCACACTGACATGCATTTCGCTTTGATTTCAGAATTTTTCTTACATGTTTTACTCATTTCTAGTTAGTTTATTATTTTAACATTTCCTTTTTATAAACTTAATTTATTTCTTTATACAGGGTTACATCCTCCCCTCTTGAAGGTAAGCAAGTCTCTTTGCGTTTTGTCCCTTAACTTGACCCTTCAGTTAACTATTGGGCGGTATTGAGTCAGCATTTGGCAAATCAGCAAGACTCATTGAATTAACCACTGCTTCGCTCAATGACTGGAACAAATTTTGGACTACTGAGGTAAGGGGATTACCCAACTGTGGGTAATGGAATTTCTTTGGAGGTTTTGGGACCCTGTTTGATCGTCTTTGGTTGACATTTACACTTGATCTTGCATTTACATTAACCTCTTGTTCCGTTCTCTCTTCCAGATCCTGATGATCAATGGACATATCAATTTCCTCCTCATCACCAGTTGGATCGTGTGATGGTAAGTATCCTCCTTCAACTTCAATTCCTGTTGGCATAGTTTCTTTTACTTCCGGATCTGTAGGTTCATTCATTTCCGTTAACCCTCTCGAACTTTCAACCAGTGGAAGAACGTTAGCTGGACTGCTCACACTCTGAGGTAATTCGGTTTCATGAGGTAAGTCCTTTCCTTTTCCATCAGCCACTTTTGATTTTTCAACATCATATGCATAGGTAATCCTTGTTTCTCCAGCAGGAATTCTACTGAATATGCAAATTTCATCCTCTGAATCCGATTGTTCCTCATTCAACAGTTCCTTCTTCCTTTGGCTTCGTGTCTTAGGCTTGGAGATGTTTTCTGGATCAGGAACACTTTCCTCAGAAGTAGTAAGGAACCCACAAGGCAATAGTAGATCCCTGTGCAACACTCGCACAGGAACATCCTTATCCTGTGGATGAACTTTATAAACTGGCAGGTCTCCGACTCGCTCCGCTACTATATGAATAGTAGGCTCCCACTTGTCTGCAAGTTTATGTTTTCCCCTGATTCGGACGTTTCTCACTAAGACCTTGTCTCCGACTTCAAGAGTTGATTCCTTCACTCGTCTGTCGAATCTGTCCTTATTCCTTAATGCAGACTTTGAAGCGTTTTGAGTGGCAATTCGGTAACTCTCCTCAAGTCGGGCTTTGAGACTTTGGACATATTTGGAATGCGACTCATGGACAGGTTTTTCTACAGGCAGCCCAAAGGCCAAATCCACCGGCAGTCTGGGTTGCCTCCCAAACATGAGCTCATAAGGCGTGAATCCAGTTACCTCATTTTTTGTGCAATTGTAGGCATGTACTAATGGTTTTACAAAGTCATGCCAATGTGACTTATCCTGCTCCTTTAAGGTACCCAACATGTTTAGAAGCGTCCTATTGAAGCGCTCTACAGGATTACCGCGAGGATGATAGGGAGTTGTCCGCACTTTATGAATTTTTGCCATCTCGCAAAGCTCTCTGATTAGTTTAGATTCAAAGTCGGCTCCTTGATCACTTAATATCCTCTCAGGAAAACCATAGTGGACAATGAATCCGTCCCAAAGGCACTTAGCCACAGTTCTGGCTTTCTGGTTGTTGGTGGGTATTGCAACTGCATATTTGGTGTAATGATCCGTCATAACGAGTACATTCTGGACATTACTTCGGTCTGGTTCAATGGAAAGAAAGTCTATACAGAGCAACTCTAGGGGTCGTGTAACCAGGATGTTGACCAGGGGTGCGGACTTCTCCGGCACAGCTTTCCGCTTAACGCACCGTTCACAGGTCTTGACCTTCCTCTCAACATCAACACTCATTTTTGGCCAATAGAAGCGAGAACGTACAAGGTTGAGGGTGCGATCCACTCCCATGTGGCCCATTTGATCATGCAGGCTCTCCAGCACTATAGCACGGAACTTTACAGGTAACACCAATTGGTAAGTTGTTTTGTCATCCAACTGCCGTCGTCTGTATAGAATTCCATCTCTTAATTCCAAGCGGTTCCACTCCCTCAGCAACAAAGGAATGTCTGGACATTCATATCTCACCGCACGACACGGCAATTTACCTTCTTCCAAATGACTGATGACTTGGTTCAGGATAACATCTGCCCTTTGTTCATGCTGTAAATCTATACCATTTAAACTAGGTAATGCAGATTCACACTCAGTCAATTCTTGATCAAAACAACCAGGAATAGCATCCTGCTCCATTGCCAGGGACTCCACTAGAGCAACAGGGTTTCCATACTCTTGTTGTACGATGTGTTTATCACATACAGCTTGAACAACAGCACAGTCCATGACTACACCTTTATCTCCACCCAGATGCTTGGCAGCGAATTGCTGTATCCGTTCCTGTTCCTTTTGTGACACCATATCATTGATCAGCTCGCCATGGGGACGTCTTGATAATCCATCGGCATCTTGGTTTTGCTTTCCTGATCTATAGGTCAGATCAAAAGAGAATGTGGCTAATGCTGACAGCCAACGATAACTTATGGCATCAAGCTTCGCAGAGGTTAAGATGTAAGTAAGAGGATTACTGTCAGTTATGACAGTGAAGTGATTGCCATACAAATAGTCAGAGAATTTCTCAGCTACTGCCCACTTTAAAGCAAGAAACTCCAACTTGTGGGCGGGGTATCGTGACTCACTTCTAGAAAGACCTCTACTGGCGAAAGCTATGACCTTTTTCTCTCCATCTTGCTCCTGATATAATGCAGCGCCAAGACCTGTTGTGCTTGCGTCTGTGTGGAGGATGTAGGGTAAGGTTGGGTCTGCAAAACCAAGGACAGGAGCACTGGTAAGTTTGGAGATTATTGCGTTGAATGCTTCATCACAAGCCGTTGTCCATCGACTCCCAAATGACTCTTTTGGGTTAAAATAATTTCCCTTCAACTCTTTGTTCAAGGTCTTACGATTCAGTGGGGCATAACCACCAGTTAAGTCATTTAAGGGTTTCGCTATCTTGGAATAATCACGGATGAACCGTCGATAGTATCCCGAAAATCCCAGGAATGATCTCAGCTCTTTTAGGTTCTTTGGTTTTGGCCAGGTTTTAAGTGCACTGATCTTTTCGGGGTCTGTCTGTACTCCTGTCTCCGATATTATGTGGCCTAGGTAACGGACTGAAGTTTGGAAAAACTTGCATTTTTCTGGGGATAATTTCAACCCATACTCTCTTAATCTTGTCAGTACTTTTAGAAGCCGTTCTTCATGCTCCTCAAGGGTCTGGGAAAACACTATTAAATCGTCAAGGAACACCAGGACCTCCGTAAGATGTAGATCGTCCATACACTTTTCCATTAATCGTTGGAATGTACTTGGAGCGTTGGTAATTCCTTGAGGCATCCGATTAAATTCCCAAAATCCTAAGGGACAAGAGAAAGCGGTTTTGTACTTATCAGACTCCTCCATCTCTATCTGGTAATAACCAGACTTCAAGTCCAGGACTGAGAACCATCGTGAACCCGTCAAGGCAGAAAAAGACTCTTCAAGGTTCGGCAAAGCATAGGAGTCCTTCACAGTTTGTGAATTCAGTTTTCTGTAATCCACACACAGTCTAACGTCACCATTCTTCTTGCGTACGACTACGATTGGGGACGCAAAAGGAGACTCAGATTCCCGGATCACTCCAGACTCTTTTAGCTCTTGCAAGTGCCGTCGAACAGCAGCCAGATCGTGAGGATGGATAGGACGGGCTCTTTGTTTGAAAGGGGCTTCTTCAGAAAGCTTGATGTGATGCTTAACTTTGGATGTTCGACCGAAATCAAGGTCATGTTGAGCGAACACATCAGACATATCACTGAGCTTCTTACTGATCCTATCCTTCCAACCTTGGGGCAATGAAGAGTCCCCAAAGTCAAAAGTAATCGCTTCATTGGAACAGCTCTGACCAGCAGGTACAGATCCCACCTCACATTCTTGAGGGATGACACTTTCGATGGCATGCACTTCAGCAACCACAGCATTTGGCTGCAGTACTACATCCCGATGTGACTCATTCCACAGCTGAACAGTCAACTTTTGCGGCGCAAACGTTGGCACTTGAACTACACCACTTTGGAAAAGAACACCCCCAGGGAGTGAGGAATTTGTTGGGGGCTCCAGAAGAACAGATTCTTGAGCAGGTAAGCAGTTCACATAGGTCTTTCCACAGAGAGCAACTTTCTGCTGTGCTGGGATGACTACGGGCTCCTTGCTTTGTAGTCTCACCAGTCCAAGGCATCCATTGACATTCTGTTTATGCCGTAATTCCAGAGTTTTCAGGACCGCACTGTAGCCGTATCGCGGAGAATGTTGTTCAAGGATATTCATTTCAGGACATTCAGCGTACAAGGAATCAAGAGTGTTAGTCCCGATCAAGACTTGAGACTGTTTTCCAGTGTTGAAATCAGGAACCACTAGTGCAAGTGTGGAAATTTCAACCTCAGCTCCTACCATGTCTTCTGGAAAAGTAATTGGAATTTCGACATATCCTTTATATGGAACTGGCTGACCGTTTGCACCACTGACCTCAAGAAGATGATTCAGGGGCTTGATGGAATGATTAGTCAAGCAAGCTTGGTAGAAGGACAAAGGAACTGTAGTCACCTGCGACCCCGTGTCAAGTAAGCAATGACATTCGGTTCCTGAGATTTTGACTTGCGCTGTACACTTGGATCCGACCAGACGTTGAATATGGGATTTGTGGTGTGGGCCTGAGTTTTTTCTGATGGGACAACCTTTAGGTTCACCAGCTCCAGTTTGTCCCACAACTGGAACTGTTAGGCGTTTAAAGAAGTTGCACCAACATGGCTGTTTTCTCTATCCCACTCTTGCCGTTTCAAACGCAGTTCATTTCTTTTCTTTTCAACTAGCCTGGGGTTTGGAGAATTTTCACAGGTTACAGAAATGTGGCCATCTTCACCACATCTGAAACAGTACCCAGGGCGTGGTCTGGATTTCGTGACAGGATCACCGTTTGACTTGAACGGCTGTCTGGCGACAAACTCAGGAGTGGTAAGGGATGGTGATGTCTTATGCTTGGGTTTGACTGTTTTTCTGGGCTTTGGGAGAGTCAATGAAGTTAACTGTTCCTTTAACTCAGCAATTTGCTTCTTCAAGTCAGCGGTCTCAGACAACAACTTTGACTCATGAGGGGATTTGCTTGCAATGGCAGTATCTTGGCTGTAAGCATGAGCAGATCTAGGCTGCAGATGAGCAGGCTGTGTTTTCTGCTTGGAAGAACCAATATGGCTTCTCATACGTAACAATTTCTGTGCACTCTTGTCTTCTCTGGTTCTAAGGGAACGTAATAAGTCTTGGAACTCAAGAGGGTCATCTCTACGAGTCTCGAGACTCAGTTCAGAAATAAGGATGTCATCCCAGCAGCCTCTGCAAAACTGCCGTAGAAGATGATGGTTGGCTTCAGACGATTTAATTCCACCTCCTCTGACTGCCTTGCTCAGAGCAACTTGAAGCCTTTGGAGAAAGCTAGATGCTTTCTCGCCATCATTCTGAAATGTGTTCATGAATTTTGAGAACAACTCATCACCATCTTCAATTGCACCATAAGCTGAATCAAGCATATTAAGGTAAGCTCTGGGAGAAGCACGAGGGCCTAGTGACTTGACGATATCAGTGGCAGGAGATAAGAGACTCTCCATAATTCTCCTTACTCTTTGTAAGTCAGACACAGAAGGGTCATCACAGAGTAATTCAACATTACATCGCCAAGTGTCGTAATCTGATTCATTGCTGGGCGGGGGAATTCTCCCTGAGAAAGGGTGGAGCCTAACAACAGCAGTTGATGGAATTGCTGCAGCGACTTCACTCTTAACTATATGCTCCACAATGACTTTCTGCACCTCAGCAGGATTGAGTTGAACATGACTCATTGTACTTGACAAGCGCTTTTCAGACTTTGGTACATCATCTTGATCATGTGTTGGCTCATTGGAAATTGAACTAGGACTATGAACATTCACCTTGGAAATATTCTGCTCTCTGACGGAATTGAGCTCATCAAACGCAGGCTCATCCTCATCCACCTCATCTGGAATTAAGGAGCTTGAGATCTGCGAGAGTTCTTCTCGAAGCAAAGCGGTAAAGGATTTCCCACTATGCTTAGCAATGGTTTTCAGGGTGGATAAGTAAGAGGTTGTAGCACCAGAACTCTCCTCACAAGAATAGACACTGCTCAGGGCTCTTATCTGGTAAGTTAAGCTTGGGTCGTCTTTATCTTTGTAACTCAGGGGTAGCAAGGGACTTATTGATTCAATGGCTGATCCGAAGTTGTACTCTACAATGATGTGGTCATGATACTTGGACTCAGGATCGTTAATGGGAAGGACTCTTGCGATGGAACCATGACATTTTAGAAGATCAAGGAACTCCTCATCCTCAAGGGTGCTAACTGGTCCACTGACTAGGAGGGCATTTAAAACTTTGACACTCTCCTTCTGTACTATTTCCATGTTCTTAATGTCAATTTTGCGACACAAACTGATTTGAATGTCTTTTTTGTCAATTACTATTTTTTCTTTTTAGATGTAAAGCATCAATAAAGCTGTCAATTACACCTCCTGGCTGGCTCGCCACTTTTTATGTAGCACACGTGTCAATTAATATTGCACTTGCAGCTAGTATTAATCATAGGCCAATAGGTTCGACTATGGAGGTGTAATAAAAACAACACTGTTGAATTAAAAGTAAATCTTTAGTGAAATTGAAATTTCTTTTTAAAAGGAAAATAAAATAAAATTAGGAAAATAAAATAAAACTCAATCCATGTCACAATACTTGTTCAATAATAAATCACAGTTACATGAATTTTCAATTAAATTGACTGTAATTTAACAAGTTCACTTGACTCCTTTTGATTTGGGTGCACCCTCTAACTATGAATATCTCCTAGAATAACACACCTTCAATATCAATTACAAACATTCACAATTGTAAAGGTGGACAGTTCACTCAAATATTCAAAAATTAAATCCTTGGTATTGAACACAATGCAAAAATAATGGTTCAGAAGGAAAAAAAGAGTTCAATGAATCACTGAAAAGATTCGTTGAAAGGATCAGTTCAGATGGTTCAATTCAAAAAGTCCAGTTCAAAAAGTTCCGCTGAAAGATTCGTTTCAAAGATTCGAATCAAAGATTCGGTTCAAAGATTCAGTTCAAAGACTCGGTTCAAATAATCAAAAATCCGTAGATTCGCTGAAAATGATTCATCAGTTCACGAGGAAAAATCAAACAGGCAATCAGATCTTTCCTACCCAATTCCTCAGGTGTTTGTTTGAACTCAAATCTCACAGTTCACCATGTTCATCTCACTGGGAAAGGCTCGCCATCTCGAATGAATCGTCACGATCACGCTGAATCGAACAGTTCCAGCGTAGGCAAAAAACCCGACCTGCATGTGCAACAGGCAGTTTTTAGTTCACAACACATTAAATGCACTGCTTCTAGCTTAACAACAGGACATAGTATCACTTGTTACCTTATTTAACATATAACAGTTATATTTCCATTGCAATTCGACAGCTTAGGTAACATTACACTGCTCAACTAACATAAAACGACTCGTTCATCACCATCAACAACAAAATATGAACATTAGGAACTCATATACACACTGTCTTTTAACCATTACATCTCTTTTACCTTGTTAAACATCAGCTCTTATCAGCATTTCATTCTGACAAAGAAATACGTTTTCATTCTCTCTCAATTGAACACATCATTAATCATTTAATCACATTTATGACAGTTTACACATCTCAAAATGTGTACTCACCAAATCCAAAGAAAATTGAACATAAACGTCCCTCTTCTAATCCTCTCTGCACATTTGTAAACTTTTACACAAAGTTATGCTGCTGCTCGTTTCACCAATCGCACAGAAAAGAAAATGGCTTCTCCCATCCAGCAACTAGCGTGGTGGGGCGGGGCCTTCAATGTAAATCTCACGTAATTGGACAATCATTAAGATGTCAATCATCACACTGACATGCATTTCGCTTTGATTTCAGAATTTTTCTTACATGTTTTACTCATTTCTAGTTAGTTTATTATTTTAACATTTCCTTTTTATAAACTTAATTTATTTCTTTATACAGGGTTACATCCTCCCCTCTTGAAGGTAAGCAAGTCTCTTTGCGTTTTGTCCCTTAACTTGACCCTTCAGTTAACTATTGGGCAGTATTGAGTCAGCATTTGGCAAATCAGCAAGACTCATTGAATTAACCACTGCTTCGCTCAATGACTGGAACAAATTTTGGACTACTGAGGTAAGGGGATTACCCAACTGTGGGTAATGGAATTTCTTTGGAGGTTTTGGGACCCTGTTTGATCGTCTTTGGTTGAAATTTACACTTGATCTTGCATTTACATTAACCTCTTGTTCCGTTCTCTCTTCCAGATCCTGATGATCAATGGACATATCAATTTCCTCCTCATCACCAGTTGGATCGTGTGATGGTAAGTATCCTCCTTCAACTTCAATTCCTGTTGGCATAGTTTCTTTTACTTCCGGATCTGTAGGTTCATTCATTTCCGTTAACCCTCTCGAACTTTCATCCAGTGGAAGAACGTTAGCTGGACTGCTCACACTCTGAGGTAATTCGGTTTCATGAGGTAAGTCCTTTCCTTTTCCATCAGCCACTTTTGATTTTTCAACATCATATGCATAGGTAATCCTTGTTTCTCCAGCAGGAATTCTACTGAATATGCAAATTTCATCCTCTGAATCCGATTGTTCCTCATTCAACAGTTCCTTCTTCCTTTGGCTTCGTGTCTTAGGCTTGGAGATGTTTTCTGGATCAGGAACACTTTCCTCAGAAGTAGTAAGGAACCCACAAGGCAATAGTAGATCCCTGTGCAACACTCGCACAGGAACATCCTTATCCTGTGGATGAACTTTATAAACTGGCAGGTCTCCGACTCGCTCCGCTACTATATGAATAGTAGGCTCCCACTTGTCTGCAAGTTTATGTTTTCCCCTGATTCGGACGTTTCTCACTAAGACCTTGTCTCCGACTTCAAGAGTTGATTCCTTCACTCGTCTGTCGAATCTGTCCTTATTCCTTAATGCAGACTTTGAAGCGTTTTGAGTGGCAATTTGGTAACTCTCCTCAAGTCGGGCTTTGAGACTTTGGACATATTTGGAATGCGACTCATGGACAGGTTTTTCTACAGGCAGCCCAAAGGCCAAATCCACCGGCAGTCTGGGTTGCCTCCCAAACATGAGCTCATAAGGCGTGAATCCAGTTACCTCATTTTTTGTGCAATTGTAGGCATGTACTAATGGTTTTACAAAGTCATGCCAATGTGACTTATCCTGCTCCTTTAAGGTACCCAACATGTTTAGAAGCGTCCTATTGAAGCGCTCTACAGGATTACCGCGAGGATGATAGGGAGTTGTCCGCACTTTATGAATTTTTGCCATCTCGCAAAGCTCTCTGATTAGTTTAGATTCAAAGTCGGCTCCTTGATCACTTAATATCCTCTCAGGAAAACCATAGTGGACAATGAATCCGTCCCAAAGGCACTTAGCCACAGTTCTGGCTTTCTGGTTGTTGGTGGGTATTGCAACTGCATATTTGGTGTAATGATCCGTCATAACGAGTACATTCTGGACATTACTTCGGTCTGGTTCAATGGAAAGAAAGTCTATACAGAGCAACTCTAGGGGTCGTGTAACCAGGATGTTGACCAGGGGTGCGGACTTCTCCGGCACAGCTTTCCGCTTAACGCACCGTTCACAGGTCTTGACCTTCCTCTCAACATCAACACTCATTTTTGGCCAATAGAAGCGAGAACGTACAAGGTTGAGGGTGCGATCCACTCCCATGTGGCCCATTTGATCATGCAGGCTCTCCAGCACTATAGCACGGAACTTTACAGGTAACACCAATTGGTAAGTTGTTTTGTCATCCAACTGCCGTCGTCTGTATAGAATTCCATCTCTTAATTCCAAGCGGTTCCACTCCCTCAGCAACAAAGGAATGTCTGGACATTCATATCTCACCGCACGACACGGCAATTTACCTTCTTCCAAATGACTGATGACTTGGTTCAGGATAACATCTGCCCTTTGTTCATGCTGTAAATCTATACCATTTAAACTAGGTAATGCAGATTCACACTCAGTCAATTCTTGATCAAAACAACCAGGAATAGCATCCTGCTCCATTGCCAGGGACTCCACTAGAGCAACAGGGTTTCCATACTCTTGTTGTACGATGTGTTTATCACATACAGCTTGAACAACAGCACAGTCCATGACTACACCTTTATCTCCACCCAGATGCTTGGCAGCGAATTGCTGTATCCGTTCCTGTTCCTTTTGTGACACCATATCATTGATCAGCTCGCCATGGGGACGTCTTGATAATCCATCGGCATCTTGGTTTTGCTTTCCTGATCTATAGGTCAGATCAAAAGAGAATGTGGCTAATGCTGACAGCCAACGATAACTTATGGCATCAAGCTTCGCAGAGGTTAAGATGTAAGTAAGAGGATTACTGTCAGTTATGACAGTGAAGTGATTGCCATACAAATAGTCAGAGAATTTCTCAGCTACTGCCCACTTTAAAGCAAGAAACTCCAACTTGTGGGCGGGGTATCGTGACTCACTTCTAGAAAGACCTCTACTGGCGAAAGCTATGACCTTTTTCTCTCCATCTTGCTCCTGATATAATGCAGCGCCAAGACCTGTTGTGCTTGCGTCTGTGTGGAGGATGTAGGGTAAGGTTGGGTCTGCAAAACCAAGGACAGGAGCACTGGTAAGTTTGGAGATTATTGCGTTGAATGCTTCATCACAAGCCGTTGTCCATCGACTCCCAAATGACTCTTTTGGGTTAAAATAATTTCCCTTCAACTCTTTGTTCAAGGTCTTACGATTCAGTGGGGCATAACCACCAGTTAAGTCATTTAAGGGTTTCGCTATCTTGGAATAATCACGGATGAACCGTCGATAGTATCCCGAAAATCCCAGGAATGATCTCAGCTCTTTTAGGTTCTTTGGTTTTGGCCAGGTTTTAAGTGCACTGATCTTTTCGGGGTCTGTCTGTACTCCTGTCTCCGATATTATGTGGCCTAGGTAACGGACTGAAGTTTGGAAAAACTTGCATTTTTCTGGGGATAATTTCAACCCATACTCTCTTAATCTTGTCAGTACTTTTAGAAGCCGTTCTTCATGCTCCTCAAGGGTCTGGGAAAACACTATTAAATCGTCAAGGAACACCAGGACCTCCGTAAGATGTAGATCGTCCATACACTTTTCCATTAATCGTTGGAATGTACTTGGAGCGTTGGTAATTCCTTGAGGCATCCGATTAAATTCCCAAAATCCTAAGGGACAAGAGAAAGCGGTTTTGTACTTATCAGACTCCTCCATCTCTATCTGGTAATAACCAGACTTCAAGTCCAGGACTGAGAACCATCGTGAACCCGTCAAGGCAGAAAAAGACTCTTCAAGGTTCGGCAAAGCATAGGAGTCCTTCACAGTTTGTGAATTCAGTTTTCTGTAATCCACACACAGTCTAACGTCACCATTCTTCTTGCGTACGACTACGATTGGGGACGCAAAAGGAGACTCAGATTCCCGGATCACTCCAGACTCTTTTAGCTCTTGCAAGTGCCGTCGAACAGCAGCCAGATCGTGAGGATGGATAGGACGGGCTCTTTGTTTGAAAGGGGCTTCTTCAGAAAGCTTGATGTGATGCTTAACTTTGGATGTTCGACCGAAATCAAGGTCATGTTGAGCGAACACATCAGACATATCACTGAGCTTCTTACTGATCCTATCCTTCCAACCTTGGGGCAATGAAGAGTCCCCAAAGTCAAAAGTAATCGCTTCATTGGAACAGCTCTGACCAGCAGGTACAGATCCCACCTCACATTCTTGAGGGATGACACTTTCGATGGCATGCACTTCAGCAACCACAGCATTTGGCTGCAGTACTACATCCCGATGTGACTCATTCCACAGCTGAACAGTCAACTTTTGCGGCGCAAACGTTGGCACTTGAACTACACCACTTTGGAAAAGAACACCCCCAGGGAGTGAGGAATTTGTTGGGGGCTCCAGAAGAACAGATTCTTGAGCAGGTAAGCAGTTCACATAGGTCTTTCCACAGAGAGCAACTTTCTGCTGTGCTGGGATGACTACGGGCTCCTTGCTTTGTAGTCTCACCAGTCCAAGGCATCCATTGACATTCTGTTTATGCCGTAATTCCAGAGTTTTCAGGACCGCACTGTAGCCGTATCGCGGAGAATGTTGTTCAAGGATATTCATTTCAGGACATTCAGCGTACAAGGAATCAAGAGTGTTAGTCCCGATCAAGACTTGAGACTGTTTTCCAGTGTTGAAATCAGGAACCACTAGTGCAAGTGTGGAAATTTCAACCTCAGCTCCTACCATGTCTTCTGGAAAAGTAATTGGAATTTCGACATATCCTTTATATGGAACTGGCTGACCGTTTGCACCACTGACCTCAAGAAGATGATTCAGGGGCTTGATGGAATGATTAGTCAAGCAAGCTTGGTAGAAGGACAAAGGAACTGTAGTCACCTGCGACCCCGTGTCAAGTAAGCAATGACATTCGGTTCCTGAGATTTTGACTTGCGCTGTACACTTGGATCCGACCAGACGTTGAATATGGGATTTGTGGTGTGGGCCTGAGTTTTTTCTGATGGGACAACCTTTAGGTTCACCAGCTCCAGTTTGTCCCACAACTGGAACTGTTAGGCGTTTAAAGAAGTTGCACCAACATGGCTGTTTTCTCTATCCCACTCTTGCCGTTTCAAACGCAGTTCATTTCTTTTCTTTTCAACTAGCCTGGGGTTTGGAGAATTTTCACAGGTTACAGAAATGTGGCCATCTTCACCACATCTGAAACAGTACCCAGGGCGTGGTCTGGATTTCGTGACAGGATCACCGTTTGACTTGAACGGCTGTCTGGCGACAAACTCAGGAGTGGTAAGGGATGGTGATGTCTTATGCTTGGGTTTGACTGTTTTTCTGGGCTTTGGGAGAGTCAATGAAGTTAACTGTTCCTTTAACTCAGCAATTTGCTTCTTCAAGTCAGCGGTCTCAGACAACAACTTTGACTCATGAGGGGATTTGCTTGCAATGGCAGTATCTTGGCTGTAAGCATGAGCAGATCTAGGCTGCAGATGAGCAGGCTGTGTTTTCTGCTTGGAAGAACCAATATGGCTTCTCATACGTAACAATTTCTGTGCACTCTTGTCTTCTCTGGTTCTAAGGGAACGTAATAAGTCTTGGAACTCAAGAGGGTCATCTCTACGAGTCTCGAGACTCAGTTCAGAAATAAGGATGTCATCCCAGCAGCCTCTGCAAAACTGCCGTAGAAGATGATGGTTGGCTTCAGACGATTTAATTCCACCTCCTCTGACTGCCTTGCTCAGAGCAACTTGAAGCCTTTGGAGAAAGCTAGATGCTTTCTCGCCATCATTCTGAAATGTGTTCATGAATTTTGAGAACAACTCATCACCATCTTCAATTGCACCATAAGCTGAATCAAGCATATTAAGGTAAGCTCTGGGAGAAGCACGAGGGCCTAGTGACTTGACGATATCAGTGGCAGGAGATAAGAGACTCTCCATAATTCTCCTTACTCTTTGTAAGTCAGACACAGAAGGGTCATCACAGAGTAATTCAACATTACATCGCCAAGTGTCGTAATCTGATTCATTGCTGGGCGGGGGAATTCTCCCTGAGAAAGGGCGGAGCCTAACAACAGCAGTTGATGGAATTGCTGCAGCGACTTCACTCTTAACTATATGCTCCACAATGACTTTCTGCACCTCAGCAGGATTGAGTTGAACATGACTCATTGTACTTGACAAGCGCTTTTCAGACTTTGGTACATCATCTTGATCATGTGTTGGCTCATTGGAAATTGAACTAGGACTATGAACATTCACCTTGGAAATATTCTGCTCTCTGACGGAATTGAGCTCATCAAACGCAGGCTCATCCTCATCCACCTCATCTGGAATTAAGGAGCTTGAGATCTGCGAGAGTTCTTCTCGAAGCAAAGCGGTAAAGGATTTCCCACTATGCTTAGCAATGGTTTTCAGGGTGGATAAGTAAGAGGTTGTAGCACCAGAACTCTCCTCACAAGAATAGACACTGCTCAGGGCTCTTATCTGGTAAGTTAAGCTTGGGTCGTCTTTATCTTTGTAACTCAGGGGTAGCAAGGGACTTATTGATTCAATGGCTGATCCGAAGTTGTACTCTACAATGGTGTGGTCATGATACTTGGACTCAGGATCGTTAATGGGAAGGACTCTTGCGATGGAACCATGACATTTTAGAAGATCAAGGAACTCCTCATCCTCAAGGGTGCTAACTGGTCCACTGACTAGGAGGGCATTTAAAACTTTGACACTCTCCTTCTGTACTATTTCCATGTTCTTAATGTCAATTTTGCGACACAAACTGATTTGAATGTCTTTTTTGTCAATTACTATTTTTTCTTTTTAGATGTAAAGCATCAATAAAGCTGTCAATTACACCTCCTGGCTGGCTCGCCACTTTTTATGTAGCACACGTGTCAATTAATATTGCACTTGCAGCTAGTATTAATCATAGGCCAATAGGTTCGACTATGGAGGTGTAATAAAAACAACACTGTTGAATTAAAAGTAAATCTTTAGTGAAATTGAAATTTCTTTTTAAAAGGAAAATAAAATAAAATTAGGAAAATAAAATAAAACTCAATCCATGTCACAATACTTGTTCAATAATAAATCACAGTTACATGAATTTTCAATTAAATTGACTGTAATTTAACAAGTTCACTTGACTCCTTTTGATTTGGGTGCACCCTCTAACTATGAATATCTCCTAGAATAACACACCTTCAATATCAATTACAAACATTCACAATTGTAAAGGTGGACAGTTCACTCAAATATTCAAAAATTAAATCCTTGGTATTGAACACAATGCAAAAATAATGGTTCAGAAGGAAAAAAAGAGTTCAATGAATCACTGAAAAGATTCGTTGAAAGGATCAGTTCAGATGGATCAATTCAAAAAGTCCAGTTCAAAAAGTTCCGCTGAAAGATTCGTTTCAAAGATTCGAATCAAAGATTCGGTTCAAAGATTCAGTTCAAAGACTCGGTTCAAATAATCAAAAATCCGTAGATTCGCTGAAAATGATTCATCAGTTCACGAGGAAAAATCAAACAGGCAATCAGATCTTTCCTACCCAATTCCTCAGGTGTTTGTTTGAACTCAAATCTCACAGTTCACCATGTTCATCTCACTGGGAAAGGCTCGCCATCTCGAATGAATCGTCACGATCACGCTGAATCGAACAGTTCCAGCGTAGGCAAAAAACCCGACCTGCATGTGCAACAGGCAGTTTTTAGTTCACAACACATTAAATGCACTGCTTCTAGCTTAACAACAGGACATAGTATCACTTGTTACCTTATTTAACATATAACAGTTATATTTCCATTGCAATTCGACAGCTTAGGTAACATTACACTGCTCAACTAACATAAAACGACTCGTTCATCACCATCAACAACAAAATATGAACATTAGGAACTCATATACACACTGTCTTTTAACCATTACATCTCTTTTACCTTGTTAAACATCAGCTCTTATCAGCATTTCATTCTGACAAAGAAATACGTTTTCATTCTCTCTCAATTGAACACATCATTAATCATTTAATCACATTTATGACAGTTTACACATCTCAAAATGTGTACTCACCAAATCCAAAGAAAATTGAACATAAACGTCCCTCTTCTAATCCTCTCTGCACATTTGTAAACTTTTACACAAAGTTATGCTGCTGCTCGTTTCACCAATCGCACAGAAAAGAAAATGGCTTCTCCCATCCAGCAACTAGCGTGGTGGGGCGGGGCCTTCAATGTAAATCTCACGTAATTGGACAATCATTAAGATGTCAATCATCACACTGACATGCATTTCGCTTTGATTTCAGAATTTTTCTTACATGTTTTACTCATTTCTAGTTAGTTTATTATTTTAACATTTCCTTTTTATAAACTTAATTTATTTCTTTATACAGGGTTACATGTGCACGGCAATTTGCAGGCAACACCGAAAACTGCCGTAAATTGTCAGAAATTGACGTGGGCCTTGCTTGGCAGTTGTCCCCCCATGACCCCCCCTCCCCTTAATTCTAGGGGAGGCTTTATCATGTAAATGAACATGCTGTGAGCTACACAAATGCAAATCAGAGTAGCAGCAGGGGGAGTTTTATCTAGGTTCTGAATTTTTTTGACTAAAACAAGTTTAAAGTTTAAGTTAAATGTACTCGTTTTAGTTCACATTACTAAATTTTTAGGGCAACCAGTTTGCTCCAATTTTTTAAGTAGATTCAACTTGTCCGGGCTCACAGTGTAGATTAATTACTCTGTATGTCATTAGCAATAACCAATGTTATGTAAAAAAAAAAAAAATACAGGACAGCAGTTCATGTCTTCAACCTTTAGAGAGGTTATGTGATGCAACAAGACAATGAACCAAAGCACACAAATAAATCAAGTAAAGCATACAGTTTACATACCAACATAAATTTTTCCACCCTGCACTGTGAATGATTTTTTAAATGGCTATTAATCATAAATGTGAAAAGTACAAGTTTGTTTGTTTATAGTTAAGTCAGATTGTGTTTTTCTGTAATTGTCATTTAAATTGAGCTCACACCACATTTTATGAATTATTAATGCAGATTTTCAAGAGGTGGTTTCCTGGACAGGGTTTAAATTATGCCAAGAGTAGGCCTTAATCTATTTAATCGTGAGTTAAAAAATTGTTGCCTGGAACAAAGATTAAGCACAGATTACTAACACCTGGACTATGAGTCCTGAACTAAAATAAACTGGATTCATTTACAGTTTTATCTAATTGCTTACACACAATTTCTGAAAATATGGCTCCATTTCTTGTAACTCTACACACAAAACATCAGACATCTCTTGCAAAAGCAACACTTTGTGCAAAACTATTTTAACTATTTCCAAAAATGTTGTTTTTGCATATATCTAACTACACACAATGCACAACTGAGGAATTTACATTTGAACTGAAATCAACTGAACTGAATCAACACTGAAGTCACTTGAGCTGAATATTGACATTATATTGGCTTGTTAGAGCCGGTTTACAGCAGAATTTGTTTTGAACTTGTTACTGAAGCTGCTATGAAACAATATATTTTGTTGTATGCATATTCTTTCTTTCTCAAACCTTAGTTTTGATTTCTAAGTGATCAATTTATGTATGTGTTTTCACACATGATCATTGGCTGTATGGGTCCTCAGTAAATTAATGTGGCATTTAAATGGCAAAAGTTATTCTTGTCTCTATAACTTATGGCTTCCTAAAGACACGTTTATGTACACGTTAAATATAATGAAGTCATTTTATTATAGCACTCATCAGATGTTCCTGGAAACAAAACAGAGACAGAACAGTATAAACAAACTATACAACAAACTAAACACCAAATTACAAAAACATTATTATGTGAAAGTGAATAAAGTTGTGTGTGTTTTCAGTTATAAATATGTGCTGTGTAAATTAGCCTATACTTTTAGAAATTATATATAGCCTAACTTTAAAAAACAAACAATAACCCATATAGATAAATTATAATAATTGTATAATATTAAGCATTTACTTAATATACATTGTAACATTAGGCTACTTTACTCTAGCACAGTAGTCAGTTAAGCAATTAATTAATATCTTATATTAATATGTATGTAGCCTAGGCTACATCTAAAGGTAAGTCTGCTTTAAAAAAAAAAATATTACACTTCGACATGTACAGAATGTGCGCGTTAAGAAACACGTTCAAATGTGTCTTCTTAACATGTTAAAACTGTGCGTCGACTGTGTGTGTATGCCTGTTACACGACCAGAATGTGTGTGTCTACACATACAAAAGAAACACGTAAAAAATTGCTGCGTTGAAGCGGAAAACAGTGCGTGTTGAAACAGTCATGAGTCACGCGTTTCGTATAAAGAGATTTGGCCCCGGGCGCGTTCCATATTAGAGCCTTAGTCCAATGAGGTGCGAGGTCGAGGTCATGGCCATGACGCGTAGAAGATGAGCTTTAAACTTTTTTTAATGTTTTTTGCTGCTTTCCTTTTTCGTGATCAACAATGACAGGACACCGTCTTCAACTCAATCTCTGCATGGACGCGACAAACTTTTTGGACTCATTTTCAGGAGGCTGTCTTCGTCTTCATAACTCTGAGGCAAACTGCAGGCGCTATGAACCACAGCATGGGTGATGTAACGTTACGATTTAAAGAATATGCTTTTATTCAGCTGTATAAGGAAATGGATGCGTTAATAGATCCGAGCTTAAAACTGCACATTTTGTTTACACAGACTATCCTCGCCTCATAATGAAGCCGTGAGCTCTTATCTGCTTGGAGCGATTTCCGCGAGTCCAGATTTAACCGCTGATCATGACGAATTTGTGTGTAAGTAACTTCTAATGTGTTTCTCATTCCTTGTTTAATTTTACCGTGACTGTTTTTATTAATACCAGTCTCATGTAATTGTTTTCCAGCTGCCTGTAAGACGTATTATGAATCGACACGCCGGAGCTTCAGATAAAACAACCTGAACTTACATAACGTTAGCAGGCGGAAACTGCGAAGTCTAGCTCGGAGTCGATCAAGAAGAAAAAGGGTAAGATTTATTATATTAGATCCGTTTTTTGTCAATGTGAGTATTTTTCAGGTTGCTTATTGTCTTTATGGATTGTATTACAGTTGCTGGAAGCGAGAGTGTGCTGGATGAGGTGGACATTTGGAAGTCCGCGACCATTGAACTCATATCTGATGAGGAAGACGGCTTTGTTGACGGGGTGTCTGGATGGATTGTGCGGCCACCGCCCTCTCGCAGCCTGGAGCACGCCGAACTTTACATTACGAGACATTACTGCTGCACTGTACATAGTTGTGTGTTTAACAATAAAGCTCTTTCTTTGAGTAAACCGCTGTGTTTTATAAATTAAGCCCTTTCTTTGAATGAACAGCTGTATGCTTATAAATGAAGCCCCTTGTTTGAATAAACGGCACGGTCCGTATAATTTTCCCATATATTCCTTGATGGTATGAATACTTCATAGCACAATAACATTAATATGAAACAAATTATTACAACATAAATTATATATTTATTATTATTATTGGGGTTTACATTTATAATGAGCCAGGGGGACCAATAATGATTGGTTTGCAGTGATCTGCCAACCAATCACGAGGGATTTTTATTTTTTAAATGTAGTGGCTTCAGCCAATAGTGAGTGAGTAAATTCAAGTCTGGCCGTTGACTCTCTGGTTTCGCTGCTATTCATATGCAAATTAGAGGCGTCGCACCTCCGCGGGCTCTCTCAGCGGGGGGCTCTCCACCTACGTCATGGTTCGTTTACGACAATTTGTGGCACAGACGAACGCGACGTTCGCTTCCTCTAAATTGTCGAAAACTGCCGAAAATTAGGGAGATTTCCAGGAGTATACAGGCGTTTACGGGGTCGACAATCCCACTTTTCATGCAGTGCAGGATAGTCGCTCCGTGGGCCCCATCGGAGTGCAAGTGGGAATCCTCCACATGGAGCGGCTACATCTGCTGGTTCTGGAGGAATCCACCGCTGACATCATCTTAGGGCGCCCATGGTTAGAGCAGCATAACCCAGTCATCTCCTGGAAGACAGGAGAGGTCCTGAAGTGGGGCGACAGCTGTTTCCCAGACTGCTTCCCATCTCCACCGGTACGTCCCTCTCCTCGTTCCCAAGATCTCCCCGTCTACACCACGTCCATCGAGAGTCCGGTAGAGAGACGTTCGGTGGATGTTCCCTCCTGCTACGCCCCCTTCAGCGACGTCTTCTGTCCCCAACGGGCTTCCAAGCTGCCTCCCCATCGGCCATGGGACTGTGCCATCGATCTGCTACCAGGTGAACCAGTGCCCAAAGGAAAGATTTATCCCCTCTCACTCCCGGAGGAGAAGGCCATGGAGGATTACATCAAGGAGGCACTGGAGCAAGGTTACATCCTCTCGTCCCAGCTGCCCTGGAACATCTCCGTGGTGCCACTGTGTTCACGAAGTTGGACCTCCGCAGCGCGTACAACCTCATTCGAATACGTGAGGGGGACGAGTGGAAGACCGCCTTTGTCACGCCCACCGGCCACTACAGATATCTTGTGATGCCCTATGGACTCGCCAACGCCCCCTCCATATTCCAGGATTTCATCCATGAGGTGCTCCGGGAGTGTCTCCACAAGTTCGTGCTGGTCTACATTGACGACATCATGATCTACTCCCGGAGCCTGGCCGAACATCGCCACCACGTTGCGGAGGTCCTCCAACGCCTGAGGAGCTTCCAGCTCTACCTCAAAGCCGAGAAATGTTCGCTCCATCAGCCCTCAGTGCAGTTTCTCGGCTACAACATCGACGGCAGTGACATCCGGATGGACGAGGGGAAGGTGGAAGCCATCCGGTCTTGGCCAACTCCCTCCACAGTCAAAGAACTCCAGAGATTCCTTGGCTTTGCCAATTTCTATCGTCATTTCATCCATCTTTACAGTTCCATCGCCAGTCCACTCACCAGTCTCCTACGCAACAAGCTCTCTGTCCTGGACCCCCTCTGCCACCAAAGCCTTCCAGACCCTGAAGACCGCCTTCACGGCCGCTCCACTCCTAGTCCACCCAGATCCAGATCCCTTCGTCATCGAGGTCCACCACTGGAGTGGGAGCGGTCCTTTCTCAGCAGCAGGGGAACCCCAGTCGTCTCCATCCATGTGCCTTCTTCTCCCGCAAGCTCAACCCGGCGGAGGTGAACTACGACATCGGGAACCGCAAACTCCTCGCCATCAAGCTCGCACTGGAGGAGTGGAGGCACTGGCTAGAGGGCGCCAAACACCACTTCCTAGTACTTACCGACCACAAGAACCTGGGGTATCTCCGAGAGGCAAAACAAGTCTTAATCCACGCCAAGCTAGATGGGCTCTATTCTTCACACGGTTTCACTTCAACATCTCCTATCGACCGGGCGCCAAGAACATCAATGCGGACGCCCTTTACCGCATCCACAGCCCCAAGGATAAGTCAGAAGAGACTGAGCCCATTATCCCTACCCAGTTATTTTTCGGTCCTATCTCCTGGTCGGAGGAGACCCTGCCCTCTGCCAATGCCTCCACCAACGTGCTGCCGGGTTGTCCTCTGGGCTTGCAATTCATCCCTCGAGCACGCCGCACCCCTATCATCCACTCCTCCCACACGCCACTGGGCACTGGTCACCCTGGGGTCAATGAAACCCTCTCCCTGCTACGTCAACGCTTCTGGTGGCCCCAGATGTCATCAGATGTCAGAAGGTACGTGCAGGGATGTAGGGAATGTGCCATGTCTAAAAGTCCACGTCACCTGCCTGCTGGAAAGCTCCATCCTCTGCCCGTTCCTAACCGCCCTTGGTCAAACCTAGGGGTGGATTTTATCACGGATCTCCCAGTCTCAGACAATTGTACCTGCGTCCTCGTAGTGGTGGACCGTTTCTCCAAGTCCTGCTGTCTCCTCCCACTACAAGGATTACACTGCCCTGGAAACTGCTGAGTTAATGTTCAATCACATCTTCCGCAACTATGGTATCCCCGAAGACATAGTATCGGACAGGGGTCCCCAGTTCATATCCAAGTTATGGAAAGCCCTCCTTCCTAGGTGTGACCGTCAGTCTCTCGTCTGGATACCATCCCCAAACAAACGGGCAGACGGAACGTAAGATCCAGGAGATTGGCCGTTTCCTCCGTACCTAACCCTGTCACGGCCACCAGGACTCCTGGAACCAGTTCCTAGGATGGGCCGAGTACGCACAGAACTCACTCCGTCAGCCTACTACCGGTCACACCCCGTTTCAGTGCGTGCTCGGCTATCAACCTCCCCTCTTCCCGTGGTCAGGGGAACCCTCCGATGTCCCTGCGGTTGATTACTGGTTCCGGGAGAGTGAGAGGGTCTAGGACTCAGCCCATCATCAACTTCAGCGGGCCCTTCGCAGACGCAGGATGACAGCCGACCTTCGCCGCTCAGAAGCTCCTACGTTCCAGTTTGGGCAGAAGGTCTGGCTGTCAACCCGGGACATCAGACTGCGTCTGCAGTGCAAGAAGTTGAGTCCCAGATTCGTTGGCCCCTTCACCATCCTGCAGCAGATCCACCCCGTCACGTAAAAACTCCAACTCCCACCTCAGTACCGGATTCTCCCCACATTCCATGTGTCACTCCTAAAAACCACATCACCCCACTGTTTCTGTTTCCCCAGAGCCTGGCGTTACCCCGGAGCCCCCTCCTCCGCTTCTCCTAGAAGACGGCGTGGCATACCAGGTCCAGGAGATCTTGGACTCCCGGCGTCGTGGTGGTTAGCTCCAATATCTAGTCGACTGGGAGGGGTACGGCCCAGAGGAGCGATCATGGGTACCCAGGCACGACATCCTAGACCCAAACCTACTTGAGACCTTCCACTCTTCTCGTCCAGACAGACCGGCGCCTCAGGGTAGAGGTCGACCACCACGGCGTCGGAGTCCTCTGCCCTCAGGAGATGGTCGTGGAGGGGGGGGGGAGTAATGTCACAATCATGCCAGGTTCCACCCTCTCCCAGACACAACGCTCACAGTCACCCGAATACTGATCACACACACCTGCACGTCATTATCACGGCAATCACCACTTGCACTTAAGCCCCATGCACTCAGTCACAGTCCGGTCTCGTTTGCACATGCTCACGCTAATGCTTGTTTCCACGGACTCACCTGTAATACCTACCTGTTCTCCCAAGTCTCCTGAGTGTCTCCTCATCTCGCCTCCTGGCTCCCTGTCTAAATCGCTCCATTGTCCTGTTCTCCAAATCGACCTACAATCAAGAAAGTACAGTATCACCCATTATTATCACCATTCTACTGGACTTACACTTCTGATACTCACCACATCTGCTCACTTCCTGGTTCTGATTAATAAACTCTGTTTACATCTGCCATCTGCTCTCTGTGCCTCCTCTGTTTGTAACACACATACATCCGTAAGTCACGCTCTGTATATTCTAGACGCCGTAATCCTAATAATCTGCGTAGTGTACCTATTTCCTCTACTACATTAATGTCCATTCCAATTGGTCTCTGGAATTGCCAGTCTGCTGTAAACAAAGCAGACTTTATTTAATCTATCTCCTCTCATTCACATCTCAGTCTCATGGCCCTAACTGAGACCTGGATCAAACCAGAAGACACTGCCACTCCTGCGGCCCTCTCTACTAATTTCACTTTTTCACACACCCCTCGCCCGATTGGGAGGGGTGGAGGTACTGGTGTGCTCATCTCAAATGATTGGAAATTTGAACTCATTCCTTCTCTATTTGGCACCTGCTCATTTGAATCGCACTCAGCTATTTAAAGCGCCGCCACACGCTCTCCAGAAAAAAAAAGAAATGCAGATTGCAAAGCACACATGCAAACATAACATACATAGTACACACAGTACACATGGTCACGTGATGGGATTTTTTGTTGGGACTGAGTAAGGGAGATAGGAAGGAGGAAAGGGAGGGCAGACGGTTGGATGGGTGAGGTGTGTATGATGCAAGTAAGAGTCTTGAAGATTCCTGTGTTGTGTGAGAATGTTAGCCATAACTTAAGATGTTTTCGAGTTCAGTTTGTGGCTTGTCCTTGAAGGGAGATATGGCAGTGCACAGGGAACGATTGCAAGATAACAGGACCCAGCTTTCAAGCTGACCTCCCAACCGAGAGAGATAGGGACAAGCTGGACGGTGGGGTGAGGGAAATGAGGGGGTCAATACTTAATCCATTTAGCTGATCTTCTGTAATTTTCCGGACCATAATCAATCAATCTGTTCTGATCCTCAGCGTCAGTGGCGAGCGTCAGTGGCGAGCGTCAGTGGCGAGCGTCCGGTTCATGAATGGACTTGGACATTTCATCCAATTTCATGGTCAGACCAGACATACTGCGTAGCAGTTCACTAGCCTGACCCCCGATGGAGCCCACTCTTCCCTGCGTATCCGCAGTCCAGGCTGAGATGTTACGATACAGTTCCTCAATCACTGTCACTCTTTGATCTAATACCTTCAGTCGGTCACAAACACACGGTGCACCCTTCCTTAGTGAGAAAATCTTGTCAGTTAATTAATTCCATTTCAGTATTTTCAGGAGTCCAGCAAGCAGGGAGTCAAGAAAAAAAGACAAAAATGTCAGCGCCAAAGCAGTGCGGGGAGCAGATAGAAGGCACGTCTGCTCTGTATGAGATCAGGAAGTGGAAGTCTTACTGGATTTGTCTGCTGCTTTTGACACAGTTAACCACCAGATCCTCCTGTCAACTCTCATGAAGATGGGCATCTCAGGAACTGCTCTCCAGTGGTTCAAGTCTTACCTCTCAGGTAGGTCCTTCAGGGTGTCATGGAGAGGTGAAGTGTCTAAGTCACATCATCTAGCTACTGGAGTTCCACAGGGCTCAGTGCTTGGACCACTTGTCTTCTCCATCTACATGTCATCACTGGGATCTGTCATTCAGAAACATGGCTTTTCCTATCACTGCTAAGCCGACGACACTCACGGTTGGTGTTCGTATCGCTGCCTTCCTAACAGACATTTCTGCCTGGATGAAGGAACATCACCTGCAACTCAACCTTGCAAAGACAGAACTGCTTGTGGTCTTAGCCAACCCAGCACTTCATCACAATCTCTCCATTCAGCTAGGATTATCAACCGTTACTCCGTCCAGGACAGCCAGAAACCTTGGAGTTGTGATTGATGATCAGCTAAAATTCACTGACCACATTACTGCAACAACCCGGTCCTGCAGATTTGCATTATACAACATTAGGAAGATTAGACCCTTCCTATCAGAGCAGGCCACACAACTCCTGGGCCAAGCTCTTGTTCTCTCCAGACTGGACTATTGTAATGCTCTTCTAGCGGGCCTTCCGGCATGCACTATCAAACCCTTGCAACTGATCCAGAAAGCAGCGGCGAGGGAGGTCTTTAACGAGCCGAAGAGAGCGCATGTCACGCCTCTCTTCATCAGTCTGCACTGGCTGCCAATAGCCGCTCTAATCAAATTCAAGTCACTGGTGCTCGCCTTCAAAGCAACCACTGGCTCTGCACCAAGATACCTGAACTCGCTTGTTCAGACTTACACACCCCCCAGGAGCTTACGTTCTGCCAGTGAACGACGCCTTGTGGTGCCATCCCAAAGAGGCATGAAATCGCTCTCACTGACCTTTTCCTGGACCGTTCCCACCTGGTGGAATGACCTGCCTATCTCAATTTGTGCGGCCGAGTCCGTAGCCATTTTCAAAAAACATCTAAAGACACATCTCTTCCAGCAGCACCTGACCAATCAAGAATAGCACTTATCATTCTAATCATTTCTGTCTGTCTAATTTATATAAAAAAAAAAGTTGTTTTGTCTTGTGGCTGTTCTCAGAGCTCTGAAGCAGTCAGGACCAGGAGAGAGAGGGAGAGTGAGAGAGGAGGAAAAACACATGAAGAGAACGTCTCAGGTTACAAATGTAACCTTTGTTCCCTGAGAACAGGGAACGAGACGCTGCGTCAGCTTCGACGCTACGGGGAACGCCTCCGGCGTGACAGGTGCCTGAAATCACAATCAAAATGTGTCAATCCTATTGACCGGCGACAGCCTCTGACGTCATCTAGGCGCAACCAGGAAGTATAAAAGGGCGCCTTGCCAACATGACGGTATCTCTTCGTCTTCAGTGACTGTTTTGCCTGTATCCTGGAGCGTCAAAGCGAATACCAAGCAATGAATTGTACCAAGAAGCAGCGTCACTTCCGCAGGTGCGCGGAGCCGTGTACCAGGTATCTTACACCTGATGACACTCACTCGCTCTGTGTATATTGTCTGGGGGAAGAGCACGCACGGGAGGTTCTCGAGGGGGCCTCCTGTGCGAATTGTGAGCGTCTTCCGATGAGAACGCTCCGCTCTCGTTTGGCTCTCTTCTCGAGGGGAGAGAGTTCAGCAGCTGGGAGCGGCCCCGCTCACGCTGAGGCCGAGCGGCGGCTTCAATCCTGGGGCTCCCAGCTGGATCTGGCTTGTCGTCTGGAGACCGCTGTAGTGCTTGCAGACAACGAGCTAGATCGCGAGGGGCAGACTTCGGAGGCGGAGCGGGATTTAAGCTCCTGTTCTCAGGGAACAAAGGTTACATTTGTAACCTGAGACGTTCCCTTTCGAAAGGGAACTCGCGCTGCGTCAGCTTCGACGCTACGGGGAACGATATACCAACGCCGCCATGCCGACGGGAGTGCATGCCCACTGGCAGTGACAACTGTCAAGACAAGCAAATTCTACTGAAATGCCTGAACCACTCCCCTTCTGGTTACGTTAGGCTGTCAGTGACAGCGCTCCCTACGGTCAAAGCCCAAGCTTATCACCTGAGAAGGAAACCTTCACACACATGAGTTCCTCCCCAGGTCTTGCTCAAAGGCCTGGAACCAACCCATTCGATTTAGAAGGGGTTCCTTTAAGGGAGCGTGGCAAGGGAACTACGAGGGAACCCTATGCCAGTCACTATTCGGGAGGTTTTCACCGAATGCCACCAGGGAGACCTGACCTGGTGACCCAGTCTGCTATGGGACACGTAATACTGTCAACCCTGTCTGTACAGTACAGAGCCTCTGGTACTCGCCTCCGAAGAGACATCCCGCTAGGGTGCTGGAAGAAAGGCAGTCCACCGACTAGCCAGACCTCAGAGACGGGTTATCCCGGAGAGCAGCGCTCAGCGAAGTGTTTCAAACCCTTACTAGCGAGGGGAGTCAAGCTGCTCGATCCTCGGATCTACCAAGCACTTATTTTAAAACGTGCTTAGGAGGCCAAAGGCCTTATAGGCTGAATATATCGGGAGGGGCCCCTTGGGACCTACCACCAATAGATCAGCGCCAGGAGGCTGTAAGCTCACAACAGACCCTCGCTTGAGAGGAGCTCATAAGCCTGCCCGGTAGGCAACCATGCCGTAGGCACACTATGAAGGTCCCGTCCTGTCGGGACCGCATAGCCGCAGTGACACCTCGTCGTGCTAGGGTAAGAACACCGCCTTCAGGTCTCGCAAACGGCCAGAGACCGGCGCCTGATAGTGGGTGGCCACTAGCTGTCAGCATAAAGCCAGTTGTGTGTTCCCGCCTGGGGAACTCGTCCCCCAGGGAGGCAGAGAGAGGCCTCCACCTGGTAACCTGTATAGACCGCTTGCGCATCCAACAGCAGCGCTCGTCCTCAGGAAGGCCAAACGGGCCTGATACCTGATCGCAGTCGTGCTAGCCCTCGAGGTAGCTGGGAAGACCAGGGACTCGCTTCATCAGGGAGGCCAAGCAGGCCTACCAACTGCAAAGATATCGGGCACTCAAAGCCTAGCTGAACGTGCTACTCGTAGCACTTCATGCTCACCACAGCGACTGGGGACCGGGAGCTCGCTCTCAGGGAGGTACCATGTCTACCGTCTGACAGCAGAACGTGCCGCTCACGGCACTTTACGCTCACCACAGCGGCCGGGGAGCCGGCCTCTGCTCAGTGACTGGACCCCTCCAGAAAATCACGAGACCAGAGCGTGCCCTCAGAGGAGGCCACGTGGGCCTACTACTCCAAGCGAATCCCCTCAGGGAAGCCCGTGCAGCTTTTCCTGATAGCAGCCCATGCTACGCTCCGTTACCGAACCTGGGGACCAGGGAACGATTCCAGGGAGGCGCAATGCCTCCACCTAGTAGCAGAACATGCCGTCCGTAGCGCTTCGCTACGCTTTCTCCCTCCAAGGGGGTCACTCAGGGAGGCCGGATGAGGCCTACTACCTACTAGCACTCGTGCTAGTTATACAGTGACTGGGGCCCAGGAACGCCCTCCGCAGAGGAGGTCGAGTGAGCCTGCTTCCCCACAGCAGGCCCATAGGGAGGCCCGGTAGGGCCTACCACCTATTTAGCAGCTCGTGCCAACCGTCGAGGGACTTGATGCCTATGGTGCCCCCTCGGGGGAGACCAGGCAGTGCGTGCTGACCACAGCAGGCTCTCAGGGAGGCCAAACAGGGCCTAGCTCCTGAGCGAAGGTAACCCAGACCGGGAGCCTACCCCTCAAGGAGGCCTGGCAGGACCTACCCCCCCCGAATAGGGGGTAGCAGATTCCAAGGATCCTGCCGAGACTTTAAGAAGGCTGGCTGCTGCTACCTGGGCTGACGGCAGCTGTCTGCTGCTGACGAAGGCCTGGAAATCCAGTTAGCACCTGGGGACTCATCCCCAGGGCCAAATGACGGGTCACTGCTGACGTCGACACCCGTGGAGAAGAGCCTCCGAGGCCCACTCGTGGGCCATGGTGTCGGGACTTTCCTGCAAGGAGGCTGGTTAACGCCTTCTACCTGTCTTGAAGTCCTACTGCCCAGACCGCCCAAGCTGGCCGCTCACAGCCAGCTGGCTCCTATGCCCACACCTGGGGCTGGCTCCATCCCAGAGGCACCTAGGTACAACTGCTTCGCCGTGTCCTAGGGCCCCCAGGACGGCGCAGTCTCTCGGGCAGTGCCTACAAACATGGACCTAATCACATTGCCAACAGCAGTGTATTCAGCGGAAGTGCTTAAACAAAGACCCTCTAGAGCGAGGGGAGTACAACTTACGTCACCTGCATAGGGGCGGCTGCCTACTTTCCATGCAGCGGCCAACATAAGTGCGAGGGCGTCAGCCATTGGCAATGCTCGGGCCTCAGGGGAGCATCCGACCAGAACCGTACAGACAGAAGGATTATCCGATGTTCAGCTCGACCCGGGCCCTAAAGGAGGTGGAGCAGAGACATAAAGCAAGGGAAAATATCACAGAAATATGAAATCCGCCGGCCGAACCGTCCTCCAGGAGGAGGCCGGGGGCCGCCAGCAGATGGCGGCCACCAAGCTCCGAAAGGCGGAAACAGCAGATAATAGTCGCAAACCGGCGAAAGACGCTTAATTCCACCTCACGACCACTGGCAAAGTCGCTGTCTCCTGCAACACCTCGTCTGCATTACACGTGACCCCAGAACGCAGAGAAGGGGGCGGGCCTTGGCCGGACGACTCTGTAACAAGAGGAGGCTGAAACAAGGATGCATAAACAACGCCATGTTCTATCACAGAAGACAGGCCAGGGGCGAACGACTTCATTAGAAGGGAACGCCCCCATCCTTGACAAAGCCTAGGCCAAGTGGTGCGACATAAGTCTGCACTAGATCTACTCAGGGCCAGGGAAAGAAATATTATCACCTCTAATATTTACACAATGAGGCCCCAAAAGATCTCACTACAGATCTCACTACAGCTCGTGCATTAGCGCGTACCCGGTCTTCAGCTACTTTTCACTTTACGCTAGGAAAAACACAGCTCGCCCCCTACGCTACATGCCCTCTGGCGAGAGCGCAATACAGTTACCCACATAGTGGGGAAACATAGCACGGAGAGGCAGCAAACTCTCTAGCAGAAAGTGAAGTATTCACACATACAACCACATAATGTTGCAAAGAAAATCGTTCTTAGCTTACTCACGGGGAGCTGCAGGCCCTGTGAAGATCCAGCGACGATCCAAATTTTCCCCAGAAAAACCTCTCAGGCGAGCGAAGGTAAAGGAGTTCTGAAAAACATAGTTTGAAATGTTTCACCCTCAGAGAGGGGAACCAATCGCTCCCAGCGGTGCTTCCAGCCAGCCTTAAGGCTAGTATCCGCCCGCCATCCTGAGGGGGGGCGCTCTCACAACCAAGCCAGGTGGGCTCTTCCCCCAGACAGTATACACATAGCGAGTGAGTGTCATCAGGTGTAAGATACCTGGTACACGGCTCCGCTCACCTGCGGAAGTGACGCTGCTTCTTGGTACACTTCATTGCTTGGTATTCGCTTTGACGCTCCAGGATACAGGCAGATGACTGTCTAGATGAGGATTGCGCCTAGATGACGTCAGAGGCTGTCGCCGGTCAATAGGATTGACGGATTTTGATTGTGATTTCAGGCACCTGTCACGCTGGAGGCGTTCCCCGTAGCGTCGAAGCTGACGCAGCGCGAGTTCCCTTTCGAAAGGGAACAGCATTTAATCTCATTCTAATAACTACTGTGACCTTGGTTATCACATATGTGCCATTTATCATATCTACATTAGTTACCATTCTGACACATCAATACCATTTGTCAATGTGGTGTCCTGCTCTGCTTTATTATGTTCTAGCTAATTTTGTTCAGCCTGTTCATTATCTGCTCCAGGCTGGAAAAATCTCCTGCCTCTGTTCTCCAAAAGATCTGTAGAAAATGTAACCACACCTAGTTTTTTTGTGACAACTTTTATAAATGAACAAGATCCTTTTTTCTTTCTTTTTTTTATTTTCTTCTTTCGGCTGAGATCCACTATATTGCCAACATTTTTGGGATGTCTGCCTATACATGGACATTAAATTTAATGACAATTCTTCTAGAAGCACATTTGTGAGACACTGATGTTGGAAGGTCTGGCTCACAGTCTCTGCTCTAATTCATTCCCACATCATAATCCCCCCTATTAATTAAAATTAATTTTAACATTTAAAAACAGACTTGTTAAAATTCCACAGCCTGATTGTATTGGTAAAACTGACTCAGTAATGCACAACACAACATTGGAATTTGAACATAAAGTCATTTTAATTCATACAAATTATAAGTTTCAAACATTTGGTGGAATTAGCAGACGTTCCTTTAGGCATCATGCACCATTGTAGCAGGTAAAAGCTCTTGCGTATAAATATGCAACTATTATGCACGTAGGTGATTTTGAATTGATATTTCATGTCGATATACAATTGCTCACTTAAAACTGATCGTAGCATTTATATATTTGTAAGACTGGCGAATCTATAGAACAATGGCAAGGAAAACTAACTTTACCGCACTCCGAGAGCCCCCTAGTGGTCGGGAGCATTTCCGTTGTGTTGTGGCTTTTTCGTTGTGTTGTGGCTTGTTTCCTTTGTGTTGTGGCCTTTTTTGTTGTGTTGTGGCTTTTTCGTTGTGTTGTGGCTTGATTCCGTTGTGTTGTGGCTTGTTTCCATTGTGTTATGGCTTGTTTCCATTGTGTTGTGGCTTGTTTCCGTTGTGTTGTGGCTTGATTCCATTGTGTTGTGGCTTGTTTCCGTTGTGTTGTGGCTTGATTCCATTGTGTTGTGGCTTGTTTCCTTTGTGTTGTGGCTTGATTAAATTGTGTTGTGGCTTGTTTCCATCGTGTTGTGGCTTGATTCCGTTGTGTTGTGGCTTGTTTCCGTTGTGTTGTTGCTTTTTTCGTTGTGTTGTGGCTTGATTCCGTTGTGTTGTGGCTTGTTTCCGTTGTGTTGTGGCTTTTTTCTTGTGGCTTCCAGTCAGTGTGTGCATGAAGAAATCATATATATTTTAAGTTTATTCTTTGTCTGATATTTTTATGATATTTACTTGTTTTTCCAATAAATCTTAACCAATGAGTCAGTGTATTTTTTTCTCCCATTCTTTCTAAATGTCTAAAAGTTTGCATACCAGGTGTTCAGTGATTGGCACCTGCATGATTTCTTCTTTATTGATTGTATAGACCATTTTTCTCTTTTTTTGAGTATTGTGGTATCATGTCTCCAATGAATCACAACCACCTGATATTCAGAACAACATCACAAATGCAAGTATGAAATTGCTTTAATACAACAGTTACATGAGCAAGACATTTAATGAAATTAACTTAAAAAAATAAATTATATTAAAGTATCAGATTAGAGTATCAGGTTAAACCTTATTTCTACTTTAAACATTTGCATATCTGATGTTTAATGTGACATACAGATGAAGTCATGCACATATGGTGACAGCTGTTAAGTCAGTCTACAAAACACAGCACAGAGATTTACACACATCCAGAGAGACTGGACATTCACTCTTCAGGTGACAATCTTCTCTTTTCATTTTAATTATTTTTCTTTTCAATACCGAATGATATACGACAATGTTGCTGTGGTCATCATTCATTTTAAAGGGGTTATGATACAGTATGTTACATGGATCACTTGAATAAAACAGAACTGATCTCTATTTGTTTCATCAAAGTAATTTAGCAATTTTCTTGACATCATTAAGGTGCAATCTTAAAAAATCTAAAGGTTCTTCATTGGCATCTGTGGTTTTATGAAGAACCTTTAACACAAAATCTTTCGAGTGCACAAAATGCTCTTTACATTTGAAAAATTTTCTTTAGATTTTTTACATTTTCTTCAAAGCCTAAGAGTTTTTGGGGGAAGTAAAATTGGTTCTTCCGTGGAATCGCAGTTTATTTTTAAGAGTGCATTGTGTAGACTTACTGCATTGTATTAAATAATATGTATGAAAAATGCTCTTTTTAACTGTAAACTGTGTAGAATTACTGGGGTGGACTGAAAATGTATCTTCAGTCTAATTTTTTATTTTCATTTTGCTTATGTTGAGTACCAATATATGCTTATAATTCTCTCATCCTATAGCAATACTATTTATGTTTTTTGAGCTGTGCTCAGACAAACGAGGAGAAAATGAACTCCACCACACTCGAAGCTTACACCAACTCCACAACCCCTGCCTCATTGCCAGTGGGGAATATGGAAATGTGTCTGTTCAGCATCAATTTACTGTTTGGTCTTCCCACACACTCCTATATTATATGGCTCATCATCACAAGAACAGGAAGTGGAGTTGCAGCAGAGTTCTTCATCCTCAATCTGTCTTTTAGTGAGATTGCCAACTGTCTGGATATTTTGTTTTTTTTACTGTTGAATTGGAATTCATTTCTTGGGCCATTAGCACTGTTTCTGCAAGGACTTGGCATGGTTGGTCGTCCTCTGTTTCAATGTCTGATGTGTGTTGAGCGTTACCTGGCAGTGGTTCATCCTGTAACCTTTCTGAAGTACAAACCTCTCAGATATAGAGTGATCTGCTGCATTGTGGCCTGGATTATTATGCTTGGCTCCTGTGTGGTCTGCCTGATCACATCAATATTAAATAATATTAAGGCACATGCATGGTTCTTTGTGATGCAGTTTCTCGTCTTCTCCTCCATCCAGTTGTTTTGTCTTGTGGCTGTTCTCAGAGCTCTGAAGCAGTCAGGACCAGGAGAGAGAAGGAAAGAGAGAGAGGAGGAAAACCATATGAAGAGAAGAGCATTTTATCTCATTCTAATAACTACTGTGAGCATGGTTATCGCATATGTGCCAATTATGATCTCAGGAGTATTTGTAATTCTGACAAACCAGTATACATTGAAATTTTGGGCTCCTGGTTTGGTTTGTTTTATTCTATTTAGTTTTGTTCAGCCTGTTCTTTATTTGCATCGCACCGGAAAACTCTCCTGCCTCTGTTCCTCATAAATGATGAGCCATATAACATAAACTGAAAATGACTACACATCATGACTACACATCAGATGGATCGTGGTACCATCACAGAAAGGCAGAAAAACCCTCTCCAGAACATTTTCATTCACCGTTCCTTGCTGGTGAAAGAATCTTCCCACCTCCATCCGAAAATGCAGAATCACTGACAACATTCAAAAGACAACTGAAAACTCACCTCTTCCGTGAGCACTTAACCTCATTTTAACCTCAGACACTTTTTGCGTTTCTTCGTCTCTTCATGACGGATCACAGATATTTTTTATTATTATTGGATGGGGCATTTTTCTTCTATTATCAGCTGAACTGTGTCTTTCCTCTTGGTTGGTTGCTCTGGTCTTCTTATTAAGTTATATTTCAAATTATTTCTTAGTTTGATTGTAAAAAAATCTTTAATTGCCCTGTATTTATTTACACATAGTAGATCTAGCTTATTATTAGTGTGTTTATTAAATATAGTTTGATATCAGTGTGTTTGTTTATCCAATAAAACATTTAATCAGTGATCCAGTGTCACCTTTTACATAATATTATTTATCTCTCTCATCTTGCTCTCTTGAAAACTCAGTCTAAAAATTTTATTTGCACATCAACAGATTAATGAGTTGTGCTGTCCAGTTTAGATGTACAAAGATTGAATATTCAGTCTGCAAAAATAATGTTTGGGTGATCAATCTTGTATAAAAGCAACACATAACAATATTATGTGGCACAATGGAATACTTCATTCTGTAAATCACAAGCTTTTTAGATGATCATTTTCCATATAAAAGTGAATTTATGAGGATCTATTAGTGCTGTATAAAGACCTTAGTGAACCGTTATGTTTTTATTACCTTAGAATGAGTCATTTCTATCTACATACAAATCGGGTCCCCTTACAGTGAAGGCACCATTTTGCTACAGTTTGCTGCCATTTTTGCTACAGTAGCCCTAAACTGACAAACTCCTCTACAGAGCGCTAGCTACTCGCTGCTGTCTCAGATGACCACATCTTTGTCCTGTGTTGGCCACCGTGGCTTCTCTATACACTTTGAAAGGGAGGGGTGAGCAGTGGGCGGTTGCAATTCGCAACATCACTGCTAGATGTCGCTAAAATTTACACACTGCACTTTTAACTTGATAAAACAAACTTTGATATTAAATAAAAAAAAATAACATTAGGCTATAATATTTAAACATCAATATGAAGAAAAATACGTTTGACTGGTACTATATTTATAGCATCTGAGCAGACATTTGTGAATAAAAGCTTTATTGATGTGACACTAGGCTCTTTTACAATAAATACATTATAATCTGTCCAAAACAGGCCAAATAAATCTTGTCTAAACTGCGTGTATGACATCTTAGGTTGCAGCAAGATTCATATTTAAACAGTCTTTGTGTGTTTAATATTCACAGATGCTAACAGAATAAACTTAACAGAATAAAGCTTACCTTACAATCAGCCCTGAATCCGTTGCTTTGAGAAATTAACAGTTTTTCATAAGGTGAATTTTTCCTCAACGCGTCTTAAAACGATGTAGCTGAAGTAATGTTACAGTGGCGCATCACTAGATGTGTTTGTATTAGTTGATGTGTGGACGTTGATGCGGGGATCGTCAGTATTTGAATCTGAAAGAGCGTATGCTCCGTGGGCGTGGTCGCATTAGCGGATAATGAAGTGGCTCGTGAAAGACTGACATCTATCACTTTTCAACCAGGTTACATAAACACAGAATATTTGTTTTCGATTTGGTTTACATAGTTTAAAACATGAATTTTCAACGTTTCTTTAGACATATGTCTCATGCATGTCAGACAAGTATTCACCAAGCTAGAGTTCCTTTTCTGAAGACTATCTGAATGAAAGTCTTTGAGAGAGAGGCTGCAGATCATGTTTGTTTTCTTTATTTTGCAAAAAGCAAAACATTTTATTTTTATTGTGACTGTACACAAAAAAAATAAGAAATTTAACAAATTATAATGATGTATAACACTTGCCTGAATGATAAAAAACTACAGACTTATTTGAGTCTCTTTGGCACTGATAAGAAAAAAAGAGAAAAAGAAAGAGTAAGGCATCCGCCAACTCGAGAGGGTTAACAAAAGTTTGACCACTAGACCATTAGGCAAATACAAACAAATTTCTGAATTTATTCACGTGAAAAATCTCGGGAGATGCAATTTTGGTAATGCATTTTACACAGATTAGTTCTTACAAAATTAAAATAAGTGTGCAAAGACAAATAAATTACTAGAACAATAAAATAAATATAAAATGTGAAAACAACAATATAAAAAAAAGTGTATTTTTCAGTAACCTGTCCAAGAGCTGTGCCAACACGTACAATATATAAAGTACAAATGTGGTAGTGCAAATGCTTCATTCAAGCGGCTGGTCATTGTGGCTACTTCTTGAACGACTGGACAAACTGTCCAAGAACAGACAGAAACCCGGTCTGAAAGTCCCTCTGCTTTCTTCCGCTTCTGACTGGTGGAATGCCAACTCTTGCCTCCTCATCTCTCCTCGGCCTGGCTCTCCAGTAACAGCTGCATATATTGGTCAGTTCTTGTCCATGCTGCAGGACGGCCCGGTTAGCATCCTCCATGTCCCTCAGTGCATCAAGAAAGTCACAGTCCCTTTTCCTTTTCTCTAAGTAGAAAAATTGCACTGAAACACATGGAAATTAATACACAAGGCAACCATGAAACAATAGAAACATCAATTAATTATTTAAAGTGTTTTCACTACAAATAATGAACAATTGTTTGCCCAGCTTGAACAATGCCCAGTGTGCCATTTTTATCATGGGCAATTTAAGTTTACAATTAAAAACAACAAAACTACTCAAAACCATTAAGGATTACACATCAGTTTTTAAATATATACACATTTTTGTCAGCTTTATACCTCTGCGTGTGTGTGTTTCGGCAGGAGACACGGGGTTAACGTACTGGTGACCAGGGGCGCGGGAAGATGTTTTAGGTTGGGGGTGCTGTTACAGGAGGGGTTTACAGGAAATACAAATTGACGCAAAAAAACAGCTTACCTTACCAGAGCATGTAAGCAACCGCCCACCGGTAAAATGACGTGCGCTCAAATCCCGCTCCGATATGACATTTCTCTGTAGCCTACTATAGGCCTACTTGTAGCCAGTGTTGGGTAAGTTACTCTAAAAAAGTTATGAATTATTAGTTAATAATTACATCTTCAATAGTGTAATTTGATTAGCCTACTGTAGCTACAAATTACTCTCTCCAAAATTTATTTAATTACTTATTACTAATTAGGCTACTTCCCAAATCTATATCAACCTCGACTGCGATTCAAGGATAGACTTGAAACGGTTCTTTTAATTCATTAAAATAAATAATATAAAACTACATCAATTATTCTGACCAAAGTATTACAAATGTTAGAAGGATACATAAAAACATGCATTTTAAAGTTAGACTTTAAATGTTGATGTTAATTCCATTATTGTATTATATGTAATTGTATTTAGTATTTAGTTCAATTACTTCAGAAGTAGCCTAACTGTAATTAAATTACAGAAAAAATAATCCCTTTTCTTTACTTTTTCAAGGGAAAATTACAGTAACTAATTACTTAGTTACTAGTTACACCCAACACTGCTTGTAGCCATTAAAACACGTATTCAGTTTCAGTTTAAATATTATAATGTTATTTTTTTATTAAATGTAGGCTACGTTGAAAAGTGAACAGGACACATAAGATGCATAGCCTTTATCAGAAGACGGGGGTCTTCAATAAGTTAAATAATACTGCAATAAGTTTTGTTTTGTTGAAAGCCTTACATTGAATTTCGTTTTGTATACATTGTATCTTAATTTTAATAAATATTTGATCAACCAAATTGCCCGGATTTAATAAATAATAAGCAAATAGCCTATAACAGACAATGACATGGAGGCGGCGCGCTGCGTGAACAACGGCTTAAATGAACAACTAGCCTACTAGAAAAAAAAAAAAAAAAAAACCTTAGTCTGGGGCAGCCCTATTTCAGATAGGCCTATATTTGATCAAGAATGTCACAAAGGGAGTTCTGGGTTGAGCGCGCGGTGCTGAGCGGAATGAGCTTCAGAAATCAACGGAATCTCCAGAAAGGCGCTCTCCACTGGAGGAAATATTACCGCTCTTTCTATACGCACACACCGCAACGGTCACAATATGACCTCATTTAGGCTATGTTTTAAAAACATAATTCAACATATAAATAATACTTTTTAATGGGCCACTTAAAATGTTTATTACAAATAAATGATTAAATCCTAAAAATAAATAAATGTAAATGAACAAAAATGTGCATTGCAATCCTTTGAAACCAGGGGGTGCTGCAGCACCCTCAGCACCCCCACTTCCCGCGCCCCTGCTGGTGACCGCGGGGGAAAACACGCTGGTCTCCGTTGCCTGCAATTCATCAGGGCCACTCGTTACACCTGGAAAAGCACGTTGAAAAAAGTTACTGCAACGTGTTTAAACACTGCAACGAGTTTAATAGATGATACCAAGATGAGATATTTACCTTCAACCCACTCTGATTCATGGATGGTTTCCAACAACGCACTAGCCGAGTCTTTCGTTACCGCTGTACCAGAAAAGGACGGTCTGTGTCTCAACAATATGCCGGTCGGAACCGCTCCGGTTGTTATCCTTTAATTTCTTGTAATCTTGTCTTAATTTCTTCAACTTCTCTCTGCACTGTTTTCCAGTGTGACTGGAACCGAGTCGATATCTTCCGGTAACGTTATACCTTTTCATTGCGGGTCACAGTTTCCAGTTCCCGCTGGATGTCCTCCTCCGCTTATATGCTCAATAAAGCCTGAGCCTCGTTGTCGGTCCATCGGTCGAATTTTTTGTTGAACTCCATTGTTGCAAAGAAAATATTTACTGAACGCAGAACCCACGAAACCCACCTTGCAAAAGACTTGTAAATATGGCGGTGGAAAAAAAATGCTGCTAGAGCTCAACCAATCAGCATGTTCAGCGCCCAAGTCCCACCCCCGAAAGTTTGCGAACTTTTCAAAAGTACCACCTCGCAAGCAGGGCCGTTTGGAGGGGGAAATATTTACCCGGAACTTCATTTAGACCCTGGTTTCTGCGGTCGAAACACACCGAGTTCCCCCCCAAAGTTCCTGGTTCCGGGGTAAAGTTCCTGCGGTTGAAACGCGGCTATATTGTTTGTTTTCTCCTATATATATATATACATATTTACTCCGTGTGACTCGTAGCTTTGTATACTTTAGTTGTTTTATTAAAACCCAATAATTTCATTGAATTGAATCCGTATTGTTTTGCTCACAAAGATCGAAGTCAATGAGACGTAAGATCTTAGCTACCAATTAAGCTTGATTTTCTTGTTACTATTTCAGTAATACAAATTGTACAAACATAGGAAATATTATTTGTCCTGATCAAGCAGATTAATGTTTCTTAAAGTTTGTAAGATTGATAATTGATGAAGAAATCAATTTGGATAAAGGTTACTTTTACATGATTAAAGGTTCCGTTATAAGTTAATATTGTCTGTACAACAAGCAAGTCATATTCATAGACTCATGAATATTTACACCATTTGAATTAATTATTCCCCGAAACTCAATGTTGTTACACCAGTCTTCTCCTCCGACCCCTGTCTGTCTCGTGCTTTGATTTATGATGGGCAGCATATATCTGCTGCAAAAGTGACCTGTTCCCCGCTGTCTCATATACACATGCGTATAACATGTTGTATGTTAAAATGCACCCCCGTCCCTAGGAAGGCTGAACAAAGTGGACTTGCAATCCGGATGAAAATAACAGCGTTCTTCGGCATTGCGGCAACAACACTCCAGCCAACTGCTAACTATACCACAACAACGCTTCCCGCGGCGATACAAAATGGCCCCGCCCCCCCTTATTCAATATTCTCGGAGGAGGGGTTTATGTAAATAATGGGGCTGGTGATGTCAGAGACCCTGGAGGAAAGTCTGTAGTCCCTACCAGCCGTTTGCTGTAGTCCTTAGAAATTGATTTCTTTAAAAGCAAATATCTCCCTTTGCTTTAAACTTTGAACGTTGTAACTTTGTAGATGTTGTTTATGCTCAAACAGCAACATTACACACTAGCTAAAGTTAGAAAAGTGAAATCGTGGTTTACCACCACTTTATTTTTTTATTTTATTTTTTTATACATACAGTACAAAAATCAAATGGTCCATAAATCTTTAAAGAAATCTATATCTATATTTCTGATACCAGCACACCTTCCACTCAATCAACACCAAATGTGCAAATTTCTATACCAAGCATTTAAAAAGGAGAGAGAACAAACCCTTCAATCATCTGTGTTATGATAGGATGTCAAGTTTAATACAACATTCTCAATGGAAAGCTTCCATAAGGGAAATTTGAGACTGGGTCATAGACAAAACCAGCCAATCCCTTACACAATAGATGGTCACCTAGTAAACCCTACTTACTGAGAAGGCTCCACGGAAAAATAAAAATTCAAAGTGTTTATTAAAAACAGTAAAGATAAATTCTATTAATTATGCCCATGAACATGTTAAATAGTTTTATATGGACGAGCATAGACTTCATCTTTTAATGCACAAACCACAATGATGGTGGCAGCCAGAAATAACATTGAAGTCACCATGCAAATAAAACAAAACGTATAATTTTCTTGAGAATAATTATAGGCAACGATTTCAAACGCTGCTAACATACAGACACAAAAAGTCCCCCCCCCCAAAAAAAAAAGTATGAGCATATGCACATGAACCTACAAAAACAAACTTACCGTCATTGCTTATTTAATATTTTTAACATGCATTGATGTGTTGTGTTTTTATGTTTATGCCCTATTTAAATTATTTAATTTATTATTTATATTTTTTATATTTCCCTGAACATCTATTTAATTTTGCATAGAGTTGTCACACTTTTTATTTACTTCTAAAGTAGGATAAAATAGCCATCATTTTAAATTATGACCATAATATATTAATCTGAAAGTTTAAAGTTAAATATTCCCTATTTTACCAGTTTACATTAATGTAAATTATTATGCAGTCATAAAGGTAAACTACCTGTAAGTGGATAGTATACACCTCAGGCATAACAATATGACTAATATCCTAATATTGTGTTGGTCCTGCTTTTGCTGCCAAAACAGCTCCACTAGATATCTGAAGGTGTGCTGTGGTATCTGGCACCAAGATGTTAGCAGCAGATCATTTAAGTCCTGTAAGTTGCGAGGTGGGGCCTCCATGGTTCGGACTTGTTTGTTCAGCACATCCCACAGATGCTCGATTGGGTTAAGATCTGGGGAATTTGGAGGCCAAGTCAACACCTCAAACTCTTTGATGTGCTCCTCAAACCATTCCTGAACCCTTTTTGCTTTGTGGCAGGACCCTTTTATCCTGCTGAAAGAGCCACAGCCACCAAGGAATACCGTTTCCATGAAAGGGTGTACATGGTCTGCAACAATGCTTAGGTATTTTATATCATTTATATCAACCATATCTGGCCAGTATACTCAGAATTAACTTAACCTTTGTATAAATAAATAGAATAATCAAAAGTACAACTAAAAGTCAGCTTGTGGTACTGCATCTCTATAAATAACAACTGAATCTCAGAGTCTCACTTTACACTGCAAAGTCCACATAAAACCCCACAACAAGGTACATTTACACAGAGCTTTTAATGCGAGCATATTTACAGAGGAAAAACAATGTTTATCACACATTTGCATGTTATGCTTTTGACAACACACATGCCCAGAAATATATACCCAGAAACAATAGGCAGATTTAGTAATTTAAGGAAGTCAAATATTACAACTGCAGAGGCAGGAGAGTTTTCCATTGCGGTGCAGATAAAGAATCGGCTGCACAAAACCAGCCAGAATAAAACAAGTCAATCCAGTGAACCAAACTGTTGGACTACCATCTGCTGTCAGAATGATAGAGATTCCTGTGATTGCAAATGGGAGATACAGGATAATCATGTTCACAGTAGTTATTAGAATCAGATAAAACGCTCTTCTCTTCATGTGGTTTTCCTCCTTTCTCTCTCTCCCTCTCTCTCCTGGTCCTGACTGCTTCAGAGCTCTGAGAACAGCCACAAGACAAAACAACTGGATGGAGATGACCACTGTAAGCTGCATTGACAAGAACCATGCATGTGCATACATGTTGTTTGAGGTTGCATTACATATGCAGACCAAACACGAGCCAAGACTAATGATCCATATAGCCGTGCAGCAGATCACTCTATATCTGAGAGGTTTGTACTTCAGAAAGGTTACAGGATGAACCACTGCTATGTAGCGCTCAACACAGATCAGACACTGAGACAGAGGACGACCAGTGAATGAAAGTCCCATTAAAAACACATCTAATTTCTCAAGGCTTGAAATCCACCTTGACAGTATAAAGACCAAACTATTCAGCCAGATACCAAGCTCACAAACACAGAGATTGAGGTTGAAGAACTCTGATGCAACTCCACTTCCTGCTCCTTTGATGATGAGCCATATAATATAGGAGTGTGTAGGAAGACTAAAAAACAAATTGATGCAGTACACACAGATTTCCAGACAGTCTATTACCCCAAAGGACTGAGTTGTGGAGTTTGTAGATGATCCAGGTGTGATGAAGTTTCCTGTAGAGTTATCCATCTCCTCTGACTGTGTCTTATCAGTTCAGCAGTTCACAAAATGTGATAATGTAACCATGATCTAAGAAGAGAGAAGTGTGAATAAACAATATAATTTTAATTTATAATTTTATTAAATAAATCCAATGAACAATCAATCCAGTTTGCAATTCTACAACGTTTCCAATTTAAACCCAAAGAACCAGAGTGCATAATTATTAAATGACTGCAAAATATGGATCTATATTCAGTGGAATTTGGGTTATTTGGGTTGGTAAAATATCTTCTTGTATTATATTTCCCATGAACGAATTTCATTTAAATTGTAACTTCTGTGAAATAAAAAATAAAAAGAGCTCAGTCTAATTTTGATCAATAGCTTAAAGGGTTAAATTTGCCCTGTGCAATGCTAAATCAACAAAGTAACATAGTTGCAGTATTTTTGTGGTTAAAAACAATACTTTTAAATAAATAGAGTTTGTCACCTGAATTGTGAAAGCCCAGTCTCTCTGGATATATACGTCTATGTGCTGGGTTTTGTAGACTGACTTCACAGAATACATGAATACATGTACGACTTCAGAAAAAAATGCAAATATTTTAAGTTTAAAAAAAGTGGGTGGTTGGGGGTGGGGGGGTTGTACCATTGTACCATTGTACCATATACAGAACGTCACCAACGTGGCAGCTGAAGAAGGCTACATGAAAACTTTGTGAAAGAAGTGAAAACTAAAAGATGCCGCTAGATACGCTTGTAGTAAGTTAAAACTGTTTACTTCAATTGTGAGGAAAAAAGTCAGAATTCTGGGATAATATTACCTTTTATATTTTTTAATCTTCCATATGTTTCCTCTAACCACACGGTGTAAATTAATGTTGAGCAGCATGAAGTAGCCTAGTTTGTAACACTTTTATGTTAACTAAATGTACTTGTTCAAAATAATATTTATGCCATCCCCAACTAATCAAGTTATTTTTATGAAGTATGGTATACTTAAGTAAAGTTTAAGTACATTTTTAAGTATACCTACTTTATGTTATAAGTATAGGCCCACTAATATCAATGTACTAGTATTGAACTTGTAAGTTTATACTGCTTGGGACTAAATTGGCCCACTTTTTAGTATATAAAAGTATGTTTAACCCTCTGGGGGTCTTCATTTATGGGTCACACTCAGGGCCTTCGGGTCAAAAATGACCCAGAGGGTGGGATTAAGATAAAAAAAGATTTGAGTAAAATCAATTAAATATATTTTTGTTCAATAATATTTTTTCTTAAATTTTTTGGTGTTTTGAGATAATTTTATGATTAATAATTCATATTTATGCAATAATTATGACCCCTTTTTTCCCATTGAATATAATAAAAATTTGTGTGTGTGTGTATATATATATATATCATTTTTTTTTTATTTTTTTATTAAAGCTGTATTTCATTTTAGAGTCAAGTCTAGGCCTCATGAAAGCAATTTTTTTAAATGAGATCGGTGCCAACCGGTGGACACATTGAGCATTTTAATCACGCAATAGCACATTTTTACCGCTATAGTGGATCTTGCGTTTTATTAAAAAATATATATATATCGTAGCTTCATTGGAATGCTCCGAAACTTGTTGACTTTATTGGTACTTGGTATATGAACACCCAAAAAAATTGGGGACAGGATTTGAAAAGTCTAAGTGGTCGTAAAAAAAATAGTCACATTCAGGACCTTCGGGTCAAAAATGACCCCCATAGGAAATGAATGGGAAATAATTTTTTTTGTGCACACAATCTACAAATCAGCCAGGATGAGGAGAAAAAAGGACTCAACAGTGAAGGGGTGAATCTCTAAAACATCAAGAGTGCAAAACAGACAAAAAAACTCACACATACACACACACACACATACACACAAAAACACACGCACACACAAATTAACGCGTGCCATTCCAAAAGCGAATTGTGTTTTTGTGTGTGTGTGTGTGTGTGTGAGAGTTTTTTTTTGTCTGTTTTGATGTTTTAGAGATTGTATTTTCATATTTTTGCCAATTTCCCATTCCTTTCCTATGGGGGTCATTTTTGACCTGAAGACACTGGGTGTGACTATTTTTTTTACGACCACTTAGACTTTTCAAATTTTTTTGTGTGTTCATATACCAAGTACCAATAAAGTCACCAAGTTTCGGACCATTCCGATAAAGCTATGATTTTTAACATTTAAGAAAAAAAAAAATCGGGTCAGAAATGGCCGAAGACCCCCAGAGGGTTAAGTATACTATAAGTGTAGTAAACTTTAAGTGCAAAACTAGTTTACAACTATTTCCCTTTCGAAAGGGAACTCTCGCTGCGTCTAGCTGACTCTATGGGGAACGCCCTCGGCGTGACTGGTGTCTGAAGCTACTATCGAATCACGGCAAAGTCTTTGACCGACATCAGCCCATAACGTCATCATCGTGCGACCCGGAAGTATAAAAGGGCGCCGTGCCAACACATACACATCTTTCTCGTCTTCAGGGACTGTCTGTTTGAACTGCTATACGAGTTAAGGTAAAACAAATTCATTTATTAATACACACGAGTGTGTATTTACTGCCTGGGATCAAGAGCATGCACAGTCAAGTTCATTTGAAGTTGTTTGTGTGTGAGTGTGAGCGGTTTTCAATCTGAGATCGCTCCACTCTAGTCTGGCTTTTTTCTTGAGGGAAGAGAGTTTGGCATCTGCAACTGGATGATGCTGTCCCGCTCATGCTGAGGCTGAGCGCTGGCATGCATCATGGGTTCTCAGATGCAGCTCGCCGATCGAGACTAATCAGCAAGTGCTCTTAGGGATGGCTGGTGAGAGTGGTATGAATCCTCTCAGCCACCCTGACCGTGTATGCTGAGCTGATGAATGTTATGGAACACGCTGCAGGCAGGCTGCGGCTGCGGCTGCCATGTTGGCGCTTTAGAGGAGAGATCGCTCGTGGTAGATTGCACGATCAATTTCTCCTTGGCCATAAACCTTCAGCTCAGATGAGCCTTCCATTCCTTCCTGATCTTCTTACAGAGATCGAGAGGGCATGGAAGAATCCATATTGGACCCAATATTCATCGACATGTCGAGGGGATAGGGGAATATGGATATGTGTTGAGGCTACCGACTGGCGAGGAAAGTTTGACTTTTCTCGAACTTTTCTCGCATTTCGTGGGCATCAACACTGAGAGCTCAAACTCTGCCTCTCTAAATCACGTTGTGCTTTAATGGCAGGGGCATACACGGCAGCAGGTCAGGCTGGTGCTGCTTTTCACACCATGGCGGTGTTTCAGGCGTACCAGGCAGATCTGCCTTGGGGATCTCGATCAGGGGTAGGTTTTTAACCCCTGATGCGGTAGTCGAACTGCGCAGCACCACAGGTCTAGCTCTCCGCGCCACCAAGCAAAACAACTGGTCGGCTGATCGTGGGCGGCGATGGTGGCCTCGGAGAGACATCTGTGGTCAAACTCGGCGGATATCGTGGAGAAAGGAAGGATCTTTCTCCACGATGCGGCGGGTTTTTTGCCTTACAAACTTTTCAATTAAAGTGTGTATAGGCGAAGGCGCGTTTGGCAGTGTTTAACCTGCGTACCGCTGAGATCCGGATCCGCGCCGAGGCAGGCGGGAGGGCCTGGCCCGTCACGGCCCGAGGGTTGGAGACAGGGCCAGAGTACCAGTAAAAATGGCCTTTCTTGCGCCCCCTCATAAGGGTCGCAAGAGGGGCGGGTCTCCCGTAGGAAGAAGGATCCCTCATAGCTTTTTCATCCTAGAGTGTTTCTCCAGGCGCTTCTTACATCAGGCCTGGGGCGGCCCGCCTTGGCTTGATCAGTGAGAGCGCCCCTTTCAGGCATGCAAGGGCGGTAGAACACCGCGGTCATATGAGAACTGTGTGGTGAGTCTTCGCTCTACACGCCGCAGGTGAGATTGGTCTATTTTGTGTGATAACACTAAAATATGTATTTCTTACAGACCGTTGTTCCCTGTATAGAGTGTGGGTTTACGAAACCATTAGGAAGGAGGAGTTAACTGAAGTTCCCCCTGTAGGATGGCTTACTGCAGCACCAGGAGCTGGGCTGTGTAGGTGAGCGTGTGTTGGCTTTCCCTTGGCGGTCAAGATGGCGCGAGGCAGGCCACCGCGCATGTTATGTCACATGTATGTAATGAGGGCCTCCTCTCATATTGAGTAGTGTTTAGGCCGCCGCTCTTTTCTTTGAAATGTTTGCGGATTACTAGAAGGTAGCACACCTTTCTGGTAGAATGGAGTGTTTGTCTACCGCTTTACGTACGTTTGTCTCAGGTTACGTATGTAACCTCTGTTCCCTGAGAACATGGAACGAGCGCTGCGTCTCGTTGCCATGCTTCAGGGCCTATCTGCCATACAGTCCCTTCAGACGAGAAAGATGTGTATGTGTTGGCACGGCGCCCTTTTATACTTCTGGGTCGCACAATGATGACGTCATGGGCTGACGTCGGTCAAAGACTTTGCCGTGATTCGATAGTAGCTTCAGACACCAGTCACGCCGAGGGCGTTCCCCATAGCGTCAGCTAGACGCAGCGCTCGTTCCCTGTTCTCAGGGAACAGAGGTTACATACGTAACCTGAGACGGTTTCTACTTTTGTACTGCATCTGTACTTCAGGGGAACTAATAAATATACTAGTAGTTTACTATTTTGATTGTAGTACATTTTTTTGTTTATGAAAGTACACTTTGAAGTGTACTCTCAGTAAGCTACAAAATGAATAGGTTTATACTGCAAGTATTCTTGTAAATGAAAAAAAGCTAACTTTAAGAATCAGTATATTGAAAATATGCATAGCACATATTCCACAGAAATGTACTGAATTATTAAAAACAACTTCATGTGAGACTAAAGTGTATACAGAGGAATCACATTACACATTAGCATGTTACATTTAAAACACTCACACACACACATATATATGTGTTAATTCTTGGACACAGCAAAATTAACCTTTGGAGGTATCATTAAGCTGCTTTAAATTGCAAGTGAAATGCCCAGTCTGGAAAGAAACACCCTATGATTTCAAAGAAAAGGAGAGTTTTCCTCCTCTCTCTCTCTCTCTCTCTCTCTCTCTCCCTCTCTCTCCCGGTCCTGACTGCTTCAGAGCTCTGAGAACAGCCACAAGACAAAACAACTGGATGGAAAGTAAAAGGAGGAACTGCACAGACAAGAACAATGTATGTTCTAAGTCAGGGGTTTTCAAATTGGGTGAATGTGAGCCTCCCCTTAGAGTAGGTAAGGACAGCCGAGCCCCCCCTTCCCCAAAATCCTGTCCGCCTGCTCTATCCCACACACGCCTCTGCAGTAAATGCCATCTTCTGTGTGTTCCTGGCAATGATGAGTTTCAATAACAACTAATAAAATGTAAATATTTTTTCATATTGTATTTTATTTCCTTTTTTTTTTTAAGAAGTGCATTCATAAATCTTTGCAACAGCAAATAACTTCCAACTTTATGCAGGCCTATTTGAGGCTACTTTTAAAAATCACAGAACATCAGTAGGCCTAACCATAAGTCAACAAAACATGCTTAACATGTGAATGTTACAAGTGTGAAACTTGTGTCTGGGTCTTAAAGGGATAGTTCACTTTAAAATGAAAATTCTGTCATCATATACTCACCCTCAATTTGTTTCAAGCCTGTATGAATTTCTTCTGCTGCACACAAAGCAAGATATTTTGAAGAATGTCAGTAACCAAACAGTTAACTGGTCCTATTGACTTCCATAGTAAGAAAAAATATATATAATATGGAGGTCAATGGGACCAGTTAACTGTTTGGTTACTGACATTCTTCAAAATATCTTGCTTTGTGTTTAGCAGAAGAAAGAAATTCATACAGGCTTGAAACAAATTGAGGGTGAGTATATGATGACAGAATTTTCATTTTAAAGTGAACTATCTCTTTAAGCGCACATTTTAATGCACATTGTCTCGAACAAAATCAGCACAATGGACAGCTCTCTGATCAATGAACGACAACGCTTTTTGTTCACGGAGCGCATAACTCATAACAGTCAACTGCATTGAAGGCATGTTATCAGATCAAAGAGATTTGCATTACAATTTTTTTTTCAGCCACATACAAGATTTGTATGTGGCTAAAATTATTTAAAATCATACATTCAGATTTAAACAATAAACAAAATGCACCATTCACGTCATTTGCACGTGTCATTCACGTCATTTGAATTTTAATTTTGAACTTTGAATAACCGCCCATGTCAGTGGGAACAATCAGGACGCGCTTTTGACGCGCAGAGGTGTTCGATGAGGGGCTGCACTGCAGAGAGAAATAAACGCAAGTCGTCCTCCACCTGCAACCTTGATCTGTATTTATTTTTAATCATGGTCAGTGCGGAAAACCCACACTCACACAAGTAAGTGGAGGTGAAGGGGATTAGGACTTGCATAGCCTTGGAGATCTGAGGGAACTCGCTCTCCACAGACAACCAGAAACGCGTGATCGGCATTTCTGCCAGTCTCAACCTGATCTCACAGAAATACGTGAAATGAACACGACCCCTTAACCCCGATTTGCGTGGTGGTGGCACGTAATGTGTTACAATTACGTGTCGCCACCACGGAAACAACACCCATACAAGTCAATGAGGCTCATTTGTCGTGGTGGACACACGGATTACCTGGTTCAACAACGTCACACAGTGGGCGGTGGTAAATGTTGTTTTCTAGTTTACGAAACGTCCTCCTTTTAAAATGTATTATAGCGTATTAGCTCCGATTTTGGTTGCATAAATAACTGTTAATTGTTTGTGATATAACTATCAATTTATAGATGGAGTAGTTTTAAAGAATGGCCCGAGGCTGTGTTAAATAGATTGTTCCCGTTACGTTATTAAACCCTTAACGATATTTTATTCTTTTCAAATGTATTTTATGTCATAGCAGCGAATATTATTAATTATTATTATTATTATGAATCAGAAGACTTTCAGTCGTTACCACGGCAACGATACGTCACGTTACGCACGGTTCCTACCCATAATCACAGCGCTTTTACAACTCATTTCTCCCGCCACATGACTACAGTAAGTATCTCAACCCAAGGGGTGTTTGTTTGTTGAAAAGCACGCAAAACCTTTGCTGTTATTTCTTTAGTTGTAGCTGGATTTAATCATTTCTGGAGATTAGGTTGAATTTGTTAGTGTTGCGTTATCATTTACACGGCTACCCGCCCAAATGACAGCTGTCCCCGGCTCAGTTGGATTGTGGCACTGCCAGCTACAAAAATCAGTTTAAACTCTCGTATTTGTCCATTTGTTGTGAAGACAACAATTAACAACGTGTTGTTGCAGTGGGTAAAGTTTTATTCAAAGTGCAAAGTAAATGTCAGAAGCGTAACTAAGGAGAATTACCGCTATTAGGGATGGACTGGAATAAAAAAGTGAACCTGGATTCTTTCCAGAGGATTTGACTGCTCAGTGCGACTCAATGTCAATGACCGTTCATACCTGATATAATTAATGCATAATTAATCCTGTAACACTATGGTGCCATACTTTTGCCATTTTAGAAGACACTGAAATCATCATGAGATAATAGGGTAATTGTTACGTTAGTTATTTGTGACATTTAGAAGAGATGGCAGTGGATATTATGAGAAGCATTTTATGCAACAGGACAGAAGAAGATCACTGTTTCCATTATTTGTTGGCCTAAATAAAAATAGACTTGTGTAGGTACTTGCTTGTGTCAAGTGAATGTGGTACAAATCTGATATTTGTACAGTAAGGATTGATTTGTATTGTAAGTAGTGGTTGTGAGGTTGTGATTGATAAATATTTAATTAATAATTACAATTACTCTGTCCTAACAATTAAGAAATTCTAATTTACTACAAAGGCTATTCTAATAATCTTTTTGCTTTTTCCTGTTTTACAGCTTTATTGCAACACTTTGACACCAACACACACATATACACACACAAATAAAAACAACGGCACTTTTAAGAGCCAGTCTCTCTTTCTCACTTGTCTCTTTCAATCACTCTCTTTCTCTTATTGTCTCTTTCTTCATTTTGTGTATTGTTTTTATATTGTGTCTGTATTGTATATATTTGTATGTGATGTCCCTCAATTCTGACGTGAGAGTCTTTGATGATCCCAATGATGCCAGGATCCACATGGCAGCATTAATTAGTGATGCTTATCTCCATGATGCTAGGGTAAGGCTTGTCATGATAAGCAAATACCTAAGTCTGAAAATACTAATTGCTATTCCTGTTTATAGATGTGATGTAAAGGGTTAGTAAGACCCTTTTATGCAACTACTGAATAATGTTCAATTATAAGTGCTGCTGATATAAGTGCTCTGCAAATATATAGGCTGCCATGGCCATGGAAAGACCTGCCTTTCCTAAAAAAAAAACGAGGAAAAGCAGGAAGAGATCCCTCACTAATCCACTGGTCACAGCCAGGCGTGAGAAACGTCGGGAAACACACTGCCCTGGATCAGGTTTGTTCTTTACTAAAACATGATTACTGTATCTAAGAATAAAAATAATTAATTAAATAGTGTTTTGGTGGTTACACATATTATAAAATGATACCACTTTGACAAAATGTTGTTGCAATGTTTGTGAAAAATGTTCTCACTAATATATAAGATAGTTTAAGAGCATGCGACTGATAATCCTTACTTGTGTTGTGTTTTAATCATTTTTGCTTAGTTTCCCTCCCTCCAGTCCTTATGGAATATTTTCATTTTGAAATGAATTGGTTTCATGTTATTGATAAAAGGGTTAAGCAAAATGACTGTCTCTGCAGCTGCTTCTCAATCCAGAAGAAGGTATCCTGTGCATGAGGAAGGCCTTCAGATAGAAGATCAAGAGTTGGCAAGTCTTGGCGAGAAACTACAGTTTTTCCAATTTCCACCATTTATTTAATCATAATCAAGAATTATGTTTTGTCAGTTCCACTACAGACTCACGGTATAACTGATATATACTTGTGATATATACTTCTGATCATAATCATGAGTATAGACATTTTAAGGACAAGTGAATGTATATTTTTGTTTTTTAAAAAACAAGACTCCAAGAGTTAAGGGACACCATAACTGCAGTCCAGGTTCCGGAGGGAACAGACAGAATGGTTTCTGCTTGGGAACGAAGGCAGCTTCTCACAGATGTGAGAATGAAAACTGCTAGGCCTATGCTTTTTGATGCAAAGCTCTCAGCCGAGAGAGTATTCATCCAAAAGTGTCACAGATGCTGTGCTGTAGAAGCTGTGATTAGGTGCCTGGACTGTGTACCACTGGACATGGAGTTCCTCTGTGCTACCTGTGACATGGAGGCCCACAAGAGAAATGTCTTCCATGACAGAGAGGCTGTGTTCCATGGATTTCTTGAGCCCATTCCGCCTACAACTGCTGTGGTGGTCAATGAAAAGGGCCAGCCTCAGTTTTGTGAACAAAGTATGTTAAAATTAGCATTATATTAAATTGTCTCATACTTATAGTGTATAACAAAATATAACTTTGTAACTTTGTCTAACAAGGGCTTCCGGTTTGGCGCATGCTCGGCTGCGACAACACAGTCTGTACCCACGCTCTCACAAGTCTGCGTCTAGTCACTTGTCTATTTGTTTGTTCTTTCATCTGAGTTGTTTACGTACTGTGTATACCATCGAAATTACCACCATGGCTAGTTTGATCTTCATCGGGAAAACACTGGGGATCATGGTGATCTTTTCTTTGATCACCTGTAATCTCAGGTGTGTAGCATGTCACCCGGATGGGTATTGCAGCAACAAACTCACCTACTCCCGTCAAGATCTCCTCTTGCTCCGGGGCTCGGCCACATTTGGTCTAATACCATCAGACGTAATTCCAGCTAATATCCTGCACAAACCGAGGAAAAGAGGAAAGCGAGGAGGTGTGCGCGCCAGGTTACGGAGGCGTCCTTTTAACCCTCCACTTCCCTCAGTGGTGATGGCTAATGTACAATCTCTCCGGAACAAGATGGATATTCTACATGCTAGATGCCGAGGGGAGAAAACCTTTCGTGAGGCCTGTATCATCGCGCTGTCTGAGACATGGTTGAATGATTCCGTTACGGACGAAGAGGTTAATTTGGAGAACTTCACCATCATCCGAGCGGATCGAACGAGCAGCTCTGGTAAGGAGAGGGGCGGAGGGGTCTGTGTTTACATTAATAACCGTTGGTGTAATAACATCAAGATACATGACAGAGTCTGCACACCTTGTATTGAAATGCTGACGCTTTCACTTCGTCCATTCTACCTCCCGCGGGAATTTACCACAGTGGTTATCAGCTGTGTTTACATCCCGCCAGGTGTTAATACTAACACAGCATCTGAACTTATAGTCAACAGCACTCATTCTATGCTAAGTAAATATCCTGATGCTCCGGTGTTTGTTATGGGGGATTTTAATAGCTGTAGGCTGAACAGCGTCCTCCCATCCTTCAAACAGTATGTGAACTCCCCCACAAGGAAAGAAAAGGTGTTAGACCTGTGTTATGGGAACATAAACAACGCTTACACTGCTCACGTGCAGCCTCCATTAGGCTCCGCAGACCACAATATTGTTTTCTTGTTTCCACAATATAAACAATTGCTTAACCCTCAGAGACCTAAGGGTATTTTTACAATTAATTTTCCGCCTGGTGTTATTTACTAAAAAAGCTTGTAAAACATCAACCCTGTTGTGCACAGACAATTGACACACCTCTTTTTTTTCAAGACAAGCTGCACTGTCAGTATATTTGTGTTGCATTGATGTCACCTGAATGTAAAATAAGTTATGGGACCATTAAGACAAATGAAAACATAAAACGGAAATTGAATCACTCAAATATTTATTGAAAACACACACAAATAAATAAAAGCTAAGCATATTTCCTCTGGAAAACAGTTTGTTCAAGTCTTTGGAGTCCTGGAACTCAGGACTAAACATGATAACTTATACAGAACCAAAACTATTTACATTTTTCCAAAAAAAGTCCAGGCGCTTTTGGCCTCTTTGGATTTTGAATATTTACTGGTGCCAAGCCTCAAAACAGTTCCTATCAGGAACTTCTCCTCAAACTTTCTTCTCAAACTTTTTCCTCAAACTTTCTCCACAAAACTGCAGCGCGTCTCTCTCTCTCTCTCTCCTCAACACTAGCCATGCGTCTATCTCTCCACAATAACAGAGCTGTGGTTCGCGTAATGACGCACACCAACGTGGATGACGGATCAGCCTGTCATTGGTCAAACCCTCATCCAAAATGGCAGCTAGCATCGCGCTAGCGGCAAAAATGACGGAAAATTTATAAATTATGGACATCAAGTGGATATATCTTGGATGTAAGCGTTTTGATTTATTGCTGAACAACTCCAAAAAGATGCACATGTTCCAGGCTGGATAGAAAACCTTCTGTAAAGGCTACAAAGACACCAAAGACACCCCCGTGATGGCTAGCTCGTTAGCTTTCTGCTGGAAAAAACGGTAAGAAAATCGATAAAAGTTTCATGAAATAATATAGATATTTATCGGAGGTGCCGTATGACGTCGTGGGCGATGCCGTCGGGCTCTGAGGGTTAAAAGGGAAAAGCCAGCCACCTGCAGAATCACCCAGTGGTCAGAAGACGCAATTGCACAGTTGCAGGGGTCTTTGGCCTGCACTGATTGGAGTATTTTTGATGGAGACTTGAATACAAAAACTATGCTAATAACCAACTATATTAAGTTCTGTATGTTAACCACTATTCCAGTTAAAACTGTAAGAAAATACCCCAATTCTAGACCATGGATGACCCACCAAATAAAACTTAAACTCAAGGAGAAACAACAAGCATTCAAGTGCAAAGACTGGCTTTTATTGAAAGACATTAACCGCTCTGTGAAAAGTGAGATTAAAAAGGCAAAACTCGTATATAAGGACAAATTAGAACATGATTTCAGCAGTATGAACACAAGGCAGGCCTTTCAGAGAGTAAAAACACTCACTGGTACAACTTCAAGAGTCAGTATTTCTACACCTTCTGATCTCAACCTGTTCACCCGTGACTTGAATCATTTTTATGCCAGGTTTGACACTCTGAACTGCAATACTGAATGTGAAAGACTGCTCGGGAGTTTACCCACTCCCGAGCAGCCATATTCTGTTCCCCTAACAGTAAGAGATGTCTACCAGCAGCTCAGGAGGTGCAAAATTGGCAAATCCCCTGGTCCTGATGGGATCACGGGTAGGTTGCTTAAGAGCTGTGCCTTGGAGCTCTCGCCTGTTCTTCATTCGCTCTTTACTGAGTCATTACAGACCGCAACTGTCCCCACCCTCTGGAAAACAGCTACCATCATTCCTGTTCCCAAGAAACCTCGTCCTTCTGATCTGAATCACTACCGACCAGTAGCACTCACTTCCATAGTAGCAAAATGCCTTGAGAAACTGGTACTGAAGACCATCCTTCCAGTTGTCTGCTCACAGCTGGATCCTTACCAGTTTGCTTACAAGGCCAAAATAGGAACAGAAGACGCTGTTGCATCCCTCCTTCATACTATTCTTCAACATCTGGACTCCCCTGGCCATTATACCAGGATTCTTTTTATAGACTTCTCTTCTGCTTTTAATACAATTCAACGTCACACCATGATAACCAAACTTCATCATCTTCATGTGCCACCTCTGTTAATTCGATGGATTAATAATTTCCTCAGTGACAGACCTCAGGCGGTAAGGGTGGGGAGTACGACATCCTCCACTATTACTGTAAACACAGGTGCCCCTCAAGGTTGTGTCCTCAGCCCCTTTCTCTATACGCTTTACACCAACGATTGTCGGAGCCCCTCTCCTATCATAAAATACTTCAAATACTCGGATGACACAGCCATTCTCGCTCTTCTCACAGGCAACGATTCAGTTACATCATACCACCAATCTGTTGCTCACTTTATTAAATGGTGTGAGGACAGCCATCTTCTCCTTAATGTTGCTAAAACTAAGGAACTCATTATTGATACACGTCAAAAACGTTCTACCTCTCACTGCCCTATTACCATCAATGGCCAGGCGGTAGAAATTGTGGACAGCTTTAAGTACCTTGGCATTACCATGGACAATAAACTAAGCTTTGATCAACACATCATGGACATTCATAGACGCTGCCAACAAAGACTCTTTGTCATACGTAAACTTAGGACTTTATCAGTTAAACCACACTTTTTGCTTCGTCTTTATCATAGTATCATTGAATCTATCCTTCTTTACTGTGCCACTTGTTATTTCACCATGCTCTCTTTGACCAACAGAAACAAGTTACTTAAAATTACCATCACCTCTTCAAAAATAATTTGTCTCCCAACTCCCAATTTGTCAGCTCTTATTGACACTGCTATCCTTCGTAGAGCAAATACTATTATACTAAATCCTAGTCACCCTCTCAACTCATGTTTCACTCTTCTTCCCTCTGGCCGCAGATACAGACAGCTGCCTCATAAGAAATCACGCCTAGGAAAGAGTTTTGTACTCTCAGCTATAAGAGCACTGAATTTAAATAATGTATAATTTCAGGTTTATACAGTCTTTGCTGCTGATGCTATCTTTGTTTGTTTACTTATGTGACCAAAATATGTGTTCTGTGTATTCTGTAGGTATGTTGATGTTATACGTGTTGAATGTTGTTTCTGGTACAGTCTGTGGAAATGAATTTCCTCTACTGAGGACAATAAAGAATAAATCTAAATCTAAATCTAAAAGCTGAATAACAAAAGTATGATTGGTTTTGACAGTTCTGACCAGCATATCTTTGACCAGCTAAGTCAAAAATAATATTTTTCAAAATGTGCTTAAGCATTTACATTTTGTTTCAACATAGTGACAATTACATTTGGAATAGTGGTGTGGCCATTAATTGTTGGATTTTAAAGCACTATTTTGAAAATGAGGTTAGCGTTTTGGGAAATGCATCTAAGGGACTGAGGAGAAGCTGTAAATACACCCTTCATAACTTCTTTCTGTTTTGCAGTATGTCAACTGCCTGTTCCTGCACCAAGGTCAATTTGTGAATGCACTCATGACCTCACAATCACTCCAGGGAAGCATATTTCTGTGGTCACCATCAATGGTATGTTCTGAAAGCCCTCTTTTTTTGTTTATTGTACTATAACTTTACCACTGTGTACAACACCAAGCTTTTTATCACCATGTCATTTTCAGGCAATGCCCAAATGCCATGTCAAATAGCTAATATATCATATATTTGTATCTCTGTATAGAAGGCAATCTGTTGCAATTTGATTACTGAAATTGTTTTAGTCTTGACTACAGAACAGTATATTCACTTGTTCACAGGACGATACGATGTCTGCTTGCCTCGGAAATCCTGTCCATCATGCTCTGCAGAATGGACTCCCGAGGTGAAGGACCTGCTGGTTTATCGGTACTGGCCAGCTAGCACCAGCTGCCAGACCCTATACAAGTTTGATGTCTTCACCTCGTTTGAACATATGAAGGTGACTGCACCAGCCATGTCCAGGCAGGCCTTCCTGAAAATGTTGGAGCACAGATCTGTTCAAGCTGGAAGGGTAAATCTGCCTGAATATCACTGAAACATATAACAAACAAAATTTATTACTGTATACCTAATATTTAATTTAATTAATCCTAACCAATCATTTCTTAATATGCAGACAGGTAGTATCTGTGCCGATACATTTCAGCGAAGCTTTTTTGAGTTTACCTTCTGTCAATACAAAGAAGAGGATATGTGCCAGGTCCATCATTTTGAGTGTCCAGCATGTTCTCCAGACATGTTGGCTGTCTGCTCTGATGGAAACCGAAAACATTACCGCTTCAGCAAGTCAAAAGGGTAGGTATAGGTATTTTTCAGAAATGTATTTTGTACTTGTCTAACACAAATAGTAGCCCTTCGGGTTGTCTTTGAGTGAACATAACTTACATTTTAACAAATAGTAAATGTAGTACTTTTTAAATCTTATCATGGACAGGACTGAGGAGCCACCCATATATGAGGGCTTGTTCCTGGCCAAGGACGAGGAAGTTGCTACCTTTGTTGACCTTGTCAGAGGCAACATGAGAAGTGTATGAACATTTTATTTGTATTTTTTAATAATAGTTGTTTATACAGATATTGTAGTGTTTTGTGAAGTTTTGTGTTAATCTTAATACATTATATCTTAAAGGGGGGGTGAAATGCTGTTTCATGCATACTGATCTTTTGGCACTGTTAAAGACTTGGATTCCCATGCTAAACATGGACACCGTTTCATAAGCTAAGGTGGACGTTTGATGGGAGTATTTCTTTGCCAAAATTAGTACTTCCTGTTAGTCATAAGTTTCGGAAAGTTTTTTTCGATCATGGGTCCGCTTGACGTCAACAGGGCGGAATTTCCTTATATGGGCCGTACGGACAATTCTACCGGAAGAGCGCGCGCGAGAGAGAGAGAGAGAGCGTGAAAGCAATAGGCTACGCCCATCAGAGCGCTGGCTCGTACAGATGGAATTTGCTTTTCCGGATCAACAACTGAGTTGCGCAAATATTTATGTCTGTTCCCTGCATTTCGGTGCCGATTGTTTTATAAACAAGGCCCAGTTCGACGCCGGATTTTCAGATCGCCTAATACTGAAGGATGGAGCGGTCCCAACGATAAAGGTCCCAACGTTGGAACCGCAGGTTTGACTGCTTCAAATGTCTGTTTTTGCCTATGCCCATCAAGTAGCCCAAACATGATCACGTATTGATCAATGGAGCATGCGATGTATAGTGTGTGTACATTTGTTTAGCTGGCCACTATATGTGTATGTTTGTGTATTGTAAAAGCACTCCAAACAACAATACACAAAGAATGGGGAAATATGTTGAACTAAATAAGCGCGCTTCTTCATTCAAATGCGCTACTATTCCATGTCTTTCTATGTAAACACTAGCCTGACGCGCAAAACCAGTCCGCTTACTACAAATCATGTCTACACAAACCACGCGTAAACACACACACACACACATACACATACACACACACACACACACACACACACACACACACACACACATACTTGTTTTTGTGGTATAGAAGGACTTTGATGGCCAAACCAGTATGGTGGTGGTTTAAAGGGACACCCCTTTCCCAATGCCCTACAGTGATGATAAAACTATCAAAAATTTTGTTTTAATCTGCAGATCACAAATCTGACTTCAAATATTCTATACACACAACAGAACAGAAAATATGACAATATGATATTTTGGTGGTACACAAGGACATTCCCGCCCATCCTGAAATGTTCCCGCCTATGACATAATTGTGATTTTTGGGGCCCGACCGTATTATGAGGACACTCGTTTTACAATACACAAAATATGTCATTTCAGTGGATTACAGGGACCAGTGTGGTTTACAGGCACATGACCACACACACACACAAATGCGACAACACAGTGTATTACCAAGACTAAGGTGATTTAAGAGGACTGGATCTTAAACACAATACACAACTGCACAATCCAACATTACGGGGGCCAGTGTGTTTTACTGGTACATGACCACACACACACTAACCTGAAAACACTGCGTATTACCAAGACTAAGGTGATTTAAGAGGACTGGATCTTAAACACAATACACAACTGCACAATCCAACATTACGGGGGCCAGTGTGTTTTACTGGTACATGACCACACACACACTAACCTGAAAACACTGCGTATTACCAAGACTAAGGTGATTTAAGAGGAATGATCTTTAAACACAATACACAACTGCACAATCCAACATTATAAGGACGTGTGTGTTTAATGGTTCATGCCCACAACACACACACACACCTGAAGATATGGTGCATTACCAAGACTAAGGTGATTTAAGAGGACCGGATCTCCAATACATTACACAAAAAAACTTACAACATTACAGGGACCAAAGTGTTTTAGAAGTACTTTAATTATGACTTAAAATATTAACATAAACATTGAGTTTTTCCAGTTTTACCATGTGATACCATCATGTCATGCCATTTTAAGAGGAAAGTGACACCCTCAAACATAAAAACATGTTTCAGAAAGCATACAGCATCATTACAAAGCTTCGGAAAGATTGACAAAACAGCCCATTTGGAAACAGGCACATCTGAAATCAGTCATTAAACAACTTTGATATATATTAAATTAACCCACTCGACATGCAATAAATGCTGCAGCATATAGAGAAACGACTTATAAGAGACGCTTTACCCAAAAAGACAATTCTTCACAATTGTCGAGTCAGAGTTTCAAAGCAGCTTAGAGGAAAACAGTGATAACAGGAAAATGATGTATTATTATTACATTTATTAAAATGATATTTGATTATGAAGTTAGTTTGGGCTGTAGAGCAGCTCTAGAAGAGTATAGTGTCATCGTTCAGTGTTGATTGAGTTATGTTGTACAAATCATCAGTTATTCCTTTAGTTAATATCATCTATAGCATGGGCGCCGGAAGCAAAAAAAAATGTGGGTGGGTCCTCTCAGAATATTTTTACTGGAGTAGACGGCATTTACATTAAGTAGAAATATACCGCCTTGTTTGCTAAACGTCTGGTTGGGCCAGACAAAAAAACGGAAATCACCGTATCAGTGAGAGCAGCAATAGTGCCGGGTGAGACGCATGGCATCAAGCTGACGCAAATCGACCCGCGGTTCGAATCTACCTTTTGCTGAACTCACTCTACTCCCTTTTTCCATCACATATCAGATCGGAAAGGCATTTATTTCCAATAGAAATGAAGAAAATATTAGAAAAGTTGAAATAAAGCATCTAACATGTGTTTAATAATGGTTAGGGGTTGGTGCACAGACGTGCTGAATTACAGACGGTAAAAGTGAGTGGGTCCAATATCATTGATCGTAAAAAGTGGGTGGGTCTTGTCCCGCACACATACAATGGTTCCGACGCCCATGATCTATAGCAGCTCTGGAGAAAACACTCTCATTCTCGTTCTCATATAGTGCCGATGCAGTCAGATCAATAATAGTTTTGAAACGTATAATAATACTATTTCTTTCAAGAACAGTTCAACTTCTAGATGTATAGAGTGAGCTCTTAGTATGTTCTGCTGCCCTACATAAGTTTAGCTATAGAATGAAACTAACAAAACCAACAACCAAAATAATAATCCAGCATCAAATGAGACACATGATGTAACATCACTTATTTTAGGCTTTGCTTTTCAAGGTAATTCCTCGATTTCTTACAAAATATCTTTTGTCCTCTGTGCTTTCCCAAAACAGGATCCTCAGCGGTCTTACAGTGCGGTCTTTCAGTCAGTGTGGCCAGTTCTCCTTTGGCTATATGAGCCTTAAAATGTTCAATTACAGCTGTAACTTCAGCATTTGACCAGCACACGTTTTGTCCTTTCAGTTTCTGCCTCACTGTCATTGTCTGTACAGAAGAACACATGCTTTAGTAAGCTCTAACTATATGAGAGCTCCTGTACTTACACTGATGGAGGTATTCTGATTTAAACCTCAGGTACCTTGAGAAACTTCAGTGGTTTTCTCAATGGGCATCTTCTGAACACCTGGAAGAAATCAGTTATACACTGATCAGAAACTCAGAAATAACGCAAACCTGTATCTAGATCTTAAAACTGAATATACACCTGATATCTAAAAAAATCACATTTCAAATGACATTCAAAATATTATTCTGGAGAAGAAATGTTATATTAAACACCTCCTTTTTAAGTTTTTGACCAACATGAACATGATCAACTTATTGGTATAGGCCAGAATTACAATGTTGGTCCAACACTGATTCCATTAATGTTCTTCTAGAAAAGTTTCACTATATAAAAGTGCAAAAATCTGATTATTGATAATTAATGGCAAAAGGAATGTTTAGAAATGTAAACTGATATTACCTACTGACACACTGCAGCATTATATATTATAGATCTATATATATATACACACACACACACCGTATATAACTGTCTTAAAACCACTGGCTTAAAATGAACATTTCTAACGCATCATCTTACTCTAAAGGTACAAATTCTGTTGTTGTGTACCTTATCAACATTATTTAATATTAAGCCATTGATTTTGGACTGTTGGCAAACATAATTCTAAAGTGGAAACCATCTAAACATCAACAGACAGGTTGTTCATGTTTATACGCACTTTACTATCATTACTAACATTCAACAATGCATGTATTGATGGATTTTGTTACCCTTGTTGTAAAGTGTACACTATTTCAACATTACCTGATGTGTTATTAACATTTGTAGACTCTTTATCAACATGACTTGTCATTAACAAAGCATTTATTATTATTTAATGAACCTACAAATGTTAACACATCAGTTAATGTTGAAATAGGGTACACGTGATAATAAGGTTCTCAAAATCCAATAATATTCATGCTTTGTTTAAAGGTCCCGTTTTTTGTGTTTTTTTGAAGCTTTGATTGTGTTTACAGTGTGCAATATAACGTGTTCATGTTTCGCGTGTAAAAAAACACAGTATTTTTCACACAATGTACTGATCTGTATACCGCTGTTTTCACTGTCCTCAAAACGGCTTGAAAGATTTCCCTGTTCTATGAAGTCCCTCCTTCAGAAACACGTAACGAGTTCTGATTGTGCCAGCGGTTCCCGTGTTGTGATTGGACAGCAGCTTAGGGCACGCAGAGCGCACGTTACCGGAAAGGTCGCGCCTCTCACCATAACGGGGATGCATGCACTCAATGATCTCTAAGTACAGCGGCCCTGAGAAAGCCAAACAAAGGTGACTTGACTCCGGGATGAAAATAACAGCGTCTCGACGACATGGCGACAAACAAACTATACAAACTAGGGGTGTAACGATTCATCTACTACATCGATGTATCGATTTATTTTCCTATGATCTAACTACATCGATCTGTGCTCGGCAAGTTGGCCTTCCGGACGACATATATCGATCTAACATCGTTTTAAAAGGTAATCAATCGATTGTATCGATCATAGGAAATAACGCATTGGATTTAAGCACGTCAGACTTTATATGGATGTTTTTTCTTAGCACTTTTAATGATAAAGGCGTTAAACATTACTCGATTCAGTCTGCCTATCTGTGACATCATCGCAACGCACCAGCAGCAGCAGCGCTCATTGAAATGAATGGGATCGTGTCGCTTTGTCGCTGCGTGTCGCTGGCGGTGTGAACGGGGCTTGAGAAAACAAAACATAGCATGGCGCATGGCAGAGGAGAAGCCAACGAGCGAGAAATTATCAAGCCACCAGGAGAAAGCGCTACCTGTACTTTCAACCCTTGCTTGTTACCTGTGCATTCCTGACATCAGTGTGCCAGCAGAGCGAGTTTTAGTACTGCTGGCGACATAGTGAACGTACAGAGAAGTGTTCTGAGGTCAGATCATGGTGATATTTTTGAAAAAGAAATCTGTAGAGTCATTGAAGAGTAGTTGGTTACATTTTATCTTTTGTTAAATATTGTTTGTTTATTAAACTGAGAGTAGTAGCAGGTTCAGCCAGTTTATTCAACCTGAAGAAATATTGGTTGCACTTTATTTTTGATATTAATATTGTATTTGTATTATTTTAATGTTGAAAAACAACAGCAAAAGTAGCAGGTAAACTTACTATTAATTAAACCTGAAGAGAAGTTAGTTGCACTTTATTTTTTATATTAATATTGTAATATTTTTATGTTGGAAAACAAAAGCAGAAGTAGCAGGTTAACCTACTGTTGAAATGTTGGTTGCACTTACTGTGCTTTTATTGAATATGTATTGAATATAGAAAATGAGAGCAGAAAAGGTTAACTTCCTGTTAATTCAACCTAAACTGTTGGTTGCACTTTATTCAAATAAAATTTTAATGCATTTGCCATTAATTGTTGTTTACTTGTTTGTTTATATCCATAATTAATTGATATACCGGATTCCCTTACAAGAAACAACAGGAATCTTGGAAACTTCACCTGCACTGACCAGTATCCAGATATTTATTTCAGTCACACAATTTTTGGCTAAAAAGTTACTGAATCGATTTCAAGTCACTGAATCGTTTCGGATCGTATCGTTCTAAATTAACCAATATCGTCCTTGAATCGTATCGACAACCTCAAATCGTGATACGAATCGTATCGTTGTTAAAACGAATCGTTACACCCCTAATACAAACGCAAACGAAAGCAACACTTCCTCTTATCCACGCGGGAGCAACAAGACCACGCCCCCTTTTTCGCGTACTCTTGTGGGCGGAGGTTAGTCTACAAACTGTTCTACTGACGTAATTAAAGCAGGAAGTACCAGGATGTAGTCCAAACCGGCCGTTCGCTGTAGGCTTTGAAAGGGAACTTCTGTTAAATAAAATATCTCGCTTGGCATTGAACTTTGAGCTTTATAATTTTACAGGTATTATTTATGCTCTAACAGCAACATTACACACTAACTAAAGTTTGAAAAATGGGATCACGAAGAACAGGACCTTTAATAATGTTGATAAGGAATACAACAGCATTTTTACCTTTAGAGGAAGATGGTGAGTTAGAAATATTCATCCGTAGTGTGTGTGAACTGCTGTGTAAACTAATGTAAATATGTACAGTAAGATAACCTTACGAAAACAGTAAAGCTACAGGCATTGTTCATGATTAGTTCATGTTAACTAATGCATTAACTAATGTTAACTAATACAACCGTATTGTAAAGTGTTACCATAATAACTATAATACTTTTAGATCACTATTATTAGAATTGTTGCTAAGATACTAATATACTACTACTGTCAATGAAAAATTTATATTTTATAATGATTATTTTATTTTACAATACTTCTTTCTTAATTTCTTCGCTTAAGCTGTTATACTGGCAGAAGCCTGCAGTTTCAGTGAAAACAGGTTTATAAACGCATCTTATTACAAATGGGGTGAAATACTGTAAATCAACTGTTTAACATTTATTGGCTGTGAAACGAGGCGTGGACAATGCCAGATCATGAGCTGAGCTGGAGTGAGGAAAGTGTGCGGTTCAGTTTGAAACACGCAGCACAACAAACTGTAGACTTACTTCATTATCGTCTTTTGTGATTTGAAAAGGGCACGAAGCTATATCGTGCTTTTGATTTTAATTTAATTTTAGAGACGCTTTACCAAAGTGCATGCCGCAAGATACAAAGACAATTTATGTTATTACACAAACACATTTGGAGACGGAATTAAATCCGGTGACTCAAAGCACTTCAGGAGGTGGTCTGAGACGCAGTCCAGATGAAACTGGACAAGTGTAAATGCAGATGGTTGTTGAAACCGCATATGGTTTACCACAACTTTACTCCTCACAAAACTGCCAAATTATAAACAAGTGAGAGCGTGTTTTAAGCTATATGACATGTTCTAGTCAAATATGACAGTGCTCATCTTCATTAAAAGTAGAAAGAATAAATTATTTAACCAGTGCTGATGCTACTCTCTCTCCTATTGATCTTGAAATTAGCTGATGATAAATAAAATGCTTCTCATAGCGGTAGTTTTACGATGACGTGAACACCGTTAAACCAGCGTATAGCGTGGGAATTAAATATTGGATACACTCTAAAAAAAAAAAAGGTTCTATATTGCACCAAAAATGGTTCTTGGCTCGTAATCATAGGGGAACCTTTTTTAGTGCTATATAGCACCAATTTTGGTGCTTCAGTGGTTCTTCAGCGGTTCTTCAGAGGTTCTTCAGAGGTTCTTTGACTAAGGTGCTATATAGCACCTCTGAAGAACCGCTGAAGAACCACTGAAGCACCAAAATTGGTGCTATATAGCACTAAAAAAGGTTCCCCTATGATTACGAGCCTTTTTTTTTAGAGTGTATATATCCGTTTTGCAAAGGCCCATTTATGTGGCCAAGTGTAAATGGAATTGTTTTGACAAATCATATCAGTAAAAACACATGAAAAGGTTCTTACTAGACTTGCTTTTTCTAAAATGATGCAATGCTCTTTTTATTACCATCTCAGCACAGCCTTGATCATCCAATGAGAACTGGTCCTTCTCAGGGCTCACCTGAAAGCAAGGTAAAGAAAGAAGAGATAAACATTCAACTACAGACAAAGATTCAGAGATGATCCAAATGAAGCAGCACAGACACTGGACTCCATCTGATAATAACAATGAGGCCGATATATTAAGACTAATAAATAATGGATTATTTCCTGCAGCTTCAGATGTGTACTGTTCACCATGATGGTTGTGAAATGTTTGAATCACTTTGAAAAGGAAGACACAGTCAAGGTGCATCACAATCAGCGCGGTGTTACAGGGAGAGTTTGTTTGTGCATTCGCAGCATTTTGTGGAATTGTGTAATATTTTTAAAATGTTGTGTATATCTGATTGATCTCAGATAGGATGAGTTACTGAACGCTGCAGTAAAGTGCTTCACTGTAGGCCCACCGGTGATCATCTCTTCCACACGCGAGCTCAAACAGCAATGCAGGACAATAATAACTGACTGTCATATATACATAACATTATAATGAGAAGACTATTGCAATAAGACGCTGTGAATTCTTTGGGTTTAGTTGCCGTGCTTCAGCGCTGTTGTGGGAAGAACGCGCTGAACAACAGGAGTTCCACATTTTGAAAAACACAGTCAAGTTCACTTGTGCATTTGCATCAATGTGTGCAGATATAAGTCGTGATAGTAAAGTTATGTAGTATAAACCTTTGATTTCTCTCATATAGGATGTGTTTCCTTTAGTTAAATAACTCAAGCAAAGCGCTTCATTGTACCACTGATGACCATTGGCATTCAACGCAGAACATTAATAACAATAATTGGGACTGTCATACATAAATTACATTATAATGAGAAAAATATCTAAGTAAAATGCTGTGAATTCTTTGGGTTTAGTTGCCGTGCGTCCACAACAGGAGTTTCAATACGTAACTTAGTTCAAGTTCATCTATGCATGATTTTGTGCAAGTATGAGTTGTAATATTGTGTTTATTTTGTATAAATATCTAATTGATCATATATAGGTTGTGTTCCATTGAGCTAAACAAAAGCGCTAGGGTTTATGGGTGTTCATTCAGCTCTTCAGCTTTAGCGCGCGCAGCTCAAACACACGTTATTTGAAACCATCCTATTAAACACGCATAATATTACTGTAATTTTAAAAATGTTAAAATGTTTTCAAAAGTATTGATGCATTATTTATCAGAACTAGTACTTTTATTGTTCTTGTATCATTTTCATCAACAATATGAGTAAAATAATTCCCTTATTGTCCATTTGATTTGATTTATCCATGGCACAGGCATTTGATTCTTTATGTAGACTAAGTAATGTTGCCCATGACTTGTTTGCATTTTAATTTTATTTTATTTATTATTATTTGTAAGGCAATAGATGTTTTGGGTAAAACTTTACAATACATTTGTTATTGCATTAACTAACATGAACTAACAGAGCAAAACTTTTGTTAATGTGAGTTAATAAAATATGTGAGTTGATGTTAGTTCACAGTGTGCACTAAATGAACAGATACAACACTGGATCCTAGACATGTTGAGATTAACGTTAACTAAGATTAATAATCCTGTAGAAGTATTGTTCATTCATTGTTAGTTCATGTTAGCTAACACTAACAACATGAAAACTTATTGTAAAGTGTTGTCATTTTTTTTTTTATAAAGAAAGTTAATTAATTTAATTTTTACAATCATATGATAGCCAATAGAATGAATGGCTACTGTAGTGTATAGGTTTGATTTATGTTGAAGTGTTTGAGTCATGGCTTTTAATGATGAGCCTTTTGTTTTTGTAATCAGGCTCTCAAAGTATATCAAATTTGGATTTAGATTAATCGGCCAATATATCAGTTATCGGCTTTCAAATATAAAGAATGATCAGTTATCGAACTCTGCCCAAATGTTTATATTGGTGCATCCCTAATTTTAATTTCCAAAAAGAAAAGAAAAAAAAAACCATACCTTCTGTACTCTCTGTATCTCTGACTTCTGACTGGGACAGAGTGCGGAGGGATCAACCTCACAGAGAGTCTACAAAACATCAAATTAGACATGAAACACTGATGTAAATATGTGAACAGCCTAGATCTCACCGTGTGTGTGCTTGGTTTGCTCATTCTCTTACAGCACAACTCTCACTTACCTCATGTAGACCCACAGTAAGAGCAGCACAATCATCACTGCCTGATGGCTGGGTCTGACGGCTTATCTGAACATATGAAATAAAGCGTTACATACAGAAACACTTCACCTAAAAACATAATATATGGAATATAGCAAAGGGATAATGTACAGTCAGCCAGTAATTAATACAAAATAAACATGGACAGGATAATCAGATAATCATACATAACTACCCATCAATAAATATTTGCACATGAAATATTGATTTGAGATAATACACAAGATTACAAAATAGTTCAATTTCAAATCAATATTTCAAGGTAATGTTAATGTCTTTTATGCATCACATTAGATGCGTGTTCATTATAGTATGTCATGTTGTGTGTGTGTGTCTTACAACAGTTTTATGAGGACACCGTTTTATGAGGACATCATAAGAACATGTTCTTGATGTTTGACTTTGACTCAGTGTGTTGTGTTAGTTTGACAGAAGTCTGGTCTATGAGGACACTAGTTTTATGAGGACATCATAAGAACATGTTCTTGATGTTTGACTTTGACTCAGTGTGTTGTGTTAGTTTGACAGAAGTCTGGTCTATGAGGACACTAGTTTTATGAGGACATCATAAGAACATGTTCTTGATGTTTGACTTTGACTCAGTGTGTTGTGTTAGTTTGTCAGAAGTCTGGTCTATGAGGACACTAGTTTTACCGGGACACTGGTCACTAGACACATTTGGACGGCACCTGAGCTCCAGTATTTGTGTGTATGAGAGAGTGATACGAGACACTGCGTCTGTGCTAGTTGCACAGTAAGTGATCCTGACTCACTTTTTACACACAATCATAATTCAGTGACTGATAACTCTGGCAAATGATCTGTTTCTGAGCTGAAATCTGTTCTATTCTTTAAGGAATAACTCAATTATTACATTACCTTCTTGGATACCTTTAGAGTTGCTGTATCTTGTTTGGTTTAATCTGATTCTTCTCAGTTATCATCTGGAAAAAAAGGAAGAGCAAATAAAACAAAAACAAAACAAAGACAAATAAATACTCATTTTAGTATTACATATTGAAAGCCAATTTCAACCGAGGGTCCTATTTTTTTCTTCTTCAATTATTATATATATTATAATAATTATAATAAATATTTTTCGATATTGGTATTAGCCGAAATGAGCTGTGAATTATGGGTTATCAGTATCGATCCTAGTATTCCATATGTGCACCACAGTGTCCCGGTAAAACTAGTGTCCTCATAGACCAGGATTCTCAAACTAACACAACACACTGAGATCCTTCAGTCAAGACAAACATCAAGAACATGTTCTTATGATGTCCTCATAAAACTAGTGTCCTCATAAAACAGGTGTAAAGCCACACACAAACTGACATACTGTAATGAACACACATGTAATGTGATGCATTAAAGCCATGAACATTAACTTGTAGGGCTGCACAATACATTGCTTTATCATTCATACCTATTCATGGTAGTGACATTGGAGTATAGCCCTATGTGAAGTCAAGTAGGCTATATGGATCATAGTTGATCTCTTATAGTGAAAACAGCCTAATAAACTGCTGCGGACTGTCATTAATTGCAATAAAACATCCAAATACAAAGAAAAAAATCAGTTTTGTAGCTTTAACCAGGAATAATTATATCTGATGTATACAGTAAAGACTATGCAGTGTTATTTTACAGTTGATTACTCTATATACCCTTATTACTGTTCCTAAATGCTATTAGACTTACCTGGAAAACATGAGGCACTGTTTATTTCATATTTTTGTTCCATTTTTGTATCTATGCTTGCAGTTTATCATTTTCTATGCAGACGCACACCCCTACAAAATCACACCAATCATTCTAGAATGATAAGTTATTTCCAAATAAAGCTATTTAAGTCATCTGGTGAAATTGTTTTTCATATTGCATTATATATTGCATATATATATATATATATACTTTACACTTTTTTTTTTTTTTTTCTCGGATAGCTCTGTCCATAATTTATTGCACTACCCTAATCCACTGCTATTCCTCATATTAGCCTAACATATTATTGTATACCTCTATCTGTAAAATTCTGTTTATAGTAATAGCCATCTGTATATTGTATTCATAGTACATATTCACCTGTAAATTCTGTTTATAGTAATAGCCATCTGTATATTGTATTCATAGTACATATTCACCTGTAAATTCAGTTCTGTTTATAGTAATAACGTCTCTCTATTTATACATATTTATACATATTCAGTACATATCCATGTCCTGCACTTACGCATCCATTGTATATCCTGCACTTGCTGCTATTGCACTTCTGGTTAGACCTAAACTGCATTTCGTTGCCTTGTACTTGTACTTGTGTAATGACAATAAAGTTGAATCTAATCTAATCTAATCTAATATTGCAGGGGAGAAAAACAATATTGCCATATCAGTTTTTTTTAATATTGTGCATCTCTATTAACCTGGGTAACATTTAAGCTTTAATATTACCTTTAACAATACTCTGTAAATAAAATATAATGTACCAGCTTTATTAAACAAGTTTTAAATGACGAGCATCGCTGATTGTCTGTAAATAGAATCACTATAAGTGCGCTAGCACCGTTAGCATCACGCGCTAGCTGCTTTCTAAGTGTAAAACGAGCTGGGAAGAGCTAACAGGACATGCACAAATAAGACAAACGGATCCACAGGCTATTAGAGAAGCATTATAACATTATTAAACAGTGTTATAACTTACCTTTAAATAACAGTTGCCTTCATCAGGTCCGCAGTCCTCTCATGTCCGGTCCAAACAGGAAATTAACTTGCCCCATACACCTCTGACTACACCACACTTATCATAATATAAACGGGATTTTATCATATAATTAATATATTAATTGCAAAAATACTTAAATAATTAGTATTTTGCATTATGTTGCTTATTATACAGACTTATGCTGAAGCTGAATGAAGCTCCGCCCACCGGCACCATCTTGTTTTCACGATTTCCCGCCTACCGGAACCGATCTGTCCAATCAGAGGCCTCAAAACTTACACTTGTGTGTATTATGCAAATTTTTGATGACGCAGGTGTTATACCGGGACCTGGCTCCAGGGGCGCACTCCCGAAATCAGGGATACACTGTGTATAGTAAAATTTCAGGGTTTTGTGGTATGTAAGGACATCGCGCCAAAATTGGAGAGGGTGCTTCTGGGACATAGTAAATGACATCCACACTGCCGGAATTATGAGGACATGGCCCCTGTCCTCATAAACCCAAATGTCCCCGTAATGCTGGTGCGTATTCAGGTCAAAAGTCCTCGTAAACCACAAAAACAAACACACACACACACACACACACACACACACACACACACACACACACACACACACACACACACACACACACACACACACACACACACACACACACACACACATTGTAACACTCGCGCTTGACATGGTGTTCTAAATAACACAAGCCGCTAAACATATTATATAGTAAGTGTAACTTATACCACATAGTTGACGTCCTGCTCTAGTCGTTTTTGCTGCTGCTCCTGTTCAACTTCAGCCTCTGGGTCTGATTCCGGATCATAGATGTATGGCTGTATCTGATTAAAAGCCATTTTTTATGTTGAATAAAGTTTTTTTCCGCTTTTAGGGATGACGCAGCTCTCAGACGGACTCAACACAGTAACAGCGGCGCGCGCTCGTCATTCTTTAGCTCCGCCCACACGATACGCCCCCAGCCGCACGGCTTTTTCCGGAAAGACTCGGAACAGCGCATCTTTCTTTTATAATTATAATAAAAATAAAGACTTTTCGGAGATATGCAGGATGCAGTGCTACTCTATAGGTACTCAAGATTGACATGAGACTGACTGAAACTGAGTGTTTCCCCCCCCCTTTAAAATGTGTTATAAACGGACTTTATAGGCAAATGACAGTGCTGTCTGCGGTACTGCCAAGTTCACCGCTGGCAGAGAGATGAAGCCTATTCGTTCATTTAAGCCGTTGTTCACAGCGCTGGCGCCTCCATGTCATTGTTGGCTTACTCTGCTATATTTGCTTATTGTTTATTAAATCCAGGCAAATGGTTGATAAAACATTGATTAAAATTAAGATACAATTTATTTAAAACGAAATTCACTGAAAAGAAAGGCTTTCAACAAAACAAAACTTAGTGTTGTCAAAATCAGTTCTGTCCCCCATGTCTTCTGACACATTCCGCATCTTATCCTGTTCACTTTCTGCTCAATACAGCACGAGCCGAACGGGCAAACAGCTGACAGACAAGATGATCGCGGAAGATTTGGTTTCAAAGCGAAATGTAAAAGCGCCTATTTAAGGGAGTGTGCCAACTGTTAGATGAAATTTACGCCCCTGGTGGTGTGCATATGAGAATGCGTAGAGCAGTAATATTTCCTCCAGAGTGAGAGCGCCTTTCTGAAGATTCCGTTCATTTCTAAAGCTCACGCCTAGTGTCATGCTGGTTCGAATATATGCCTATCTGATATAAATAGCTAGAGCTGCCCCCAGCTAAAGTTTTTTTTCCTGTTTATTTAAGCCTTTCATGCTGCGCTGGCGCCTCCATGCCATTGTCTGCTATATTTGCTTATTATTTATTAAATCCTTGAAATTGGTTGACAAAACATTGATTAAAATTAAGATACAATTTATACAAAACGAAATCATTTCTGACCCCCATGTCTTCTTACATATATCATAATCATATTTCATAATCAACGTAGGCTAAATGAAATGAAAAAATAACATTATAATATTTAAACATTTGAAACTAAACAAGTAAAGTATGCTACAGTACAGAGAAATGTCATGTTGGAGCAGGATTTGAGCGCACGTCGTTTTACCGGTGAGCAGTTCATGAGCTCCTTCAGTCACATTAGATTAGATTAGATTAGATTCAACTTTATTGTCATTACACAAGTACAAGTACAAGGCAACGAAATGCAGTTGCTCTAGTAGGCTATGGTAGGCAGGTTTTTTGCGCTCATTTTCATTTCCTGTCGCTGTGCAGGCTCTTTTATTGTATATGACAGTGTAAACAGCTCAATAACTATTTTAGTTAAAGGTTTAATGTAGGCCAGTCCATTGCATTACGATTGCTCGCGTCAGCAGCGCCTTGCATCGCCCAACAAGGCTTTAGCTACAATCAGCGGATGGCGGGCGGGTGCGGCTTTGAACATTGGTCAAAAAATGTTGGGGCCGACGGATTTTGTGTTGCGGTTGCGGATAAAATAAAAGCCCATCCGTGCATCTCTGGGCCCTATAGTTAACGCGTTTTGCCAAGCGTCAGTAAACACCCAGTCGTGATCATGTTCATTTTACTGCTTTAATTGTGAGGAAACCCCCCTAAAACGTCTATCATACAAAAGAATAGAGTCCTAAGATTTACATTTACATTTAGTCATTTAGCAGACGCTTTTTTCCAAAGCGACTTACAAATGAGGGCAATAGAAGCAGCTAGAGCAGTCCAAGGGCAACAATATCAACAACATGCAAGTGCTGTAACAAGTCTCAGTTAATCTAGCACAGAACAGAATTGTTATTATTTTTTTTATTTTTTTTAATAAATAAATTAGACAGACAGACAATGAATAGAATGATAAGTGCTATTCTCGATCGGTCAGGTGTTGCTGGAAAAGATGTGTCTTTAGACGTTTTTTGAAAATGGCTACAGACTCCGCCGCACGAATTGAGATAGGCAGGTCATTCCACCAGGTGGGAACGGTCCAGGAAAAGGTCTGTGACAGCGATTTCATGCCTCTCTGGTATGGCACCACAAGGCGTCGTTAACTGGCAGAACGCAAGTTCCTGGAGGGTGTCCCAGGAACATTCAAGATTATATTCATAACAATACAATAATGTATTTCCTTGCAGATATAGAACACGTTTTACTCGTAGCTCAACAGCGGTTGGCTGAACTGCGGCATGAGTCGCATTGGAGTGACGTAAACTTCCCTCTTCAATTGATTGGCTTGAGCATGAGCTGTCAATCTAGAACTAGTGGACCAATGGTAAGACCCGCCCCTAATTTACATGAAACTTGAACTGCAACATTTGAAACCGCAAGCACAAAATGTGGAAACGAGCAAATGAGAAAAGAGCACGGACATGCAAAAAATTAAAATAAGAGCAGAAAACATGATTTTGTGAGAGATTCTGATAATTTTGAATTCATGATTCAGTTTTGAGCAATATAATTTTAAACTTGTTTAAATATTTGATTTACGCTTATTATTTTTATTTCCGTGACTGCGTTGTTTGTGATTCTGGTTAACTTTTCATACATTTTTCAGTTTTGTGCGTTATATTTTCACATGTGCTTTTAAAATTTTGATTCATGCTTATTATTTTTTTATGCGTGACTGCAATAAATTTGGCGGGAAACTGATCCCATATAAATACTTTAGACATTTGTGTTGACAGGAAGTCAAATGTATTGCTATAATCTCTGTGGCAACCATCAATAGGGAAAATGTCATGTGTCATGATGTGTTTTATTGGATAAACAATCTAAAAAATATACATTAGTAAATCAATTTGTAATAAACAGTGAACACTAACATGTTATGAATCACTTTACACCTCAAAGACACAGAAGTCGAATGGTACATTTTGACAGACTCTTCAATGCGAGTGGATCATAGAGGAATCACAATGCTACTTACGTGTTACATTTATGACACAATGTTTCTATATCAAATCTAGTAAAAAAGATGCAGTAGATGCAATTGGCATGACATACAAGTTTAAGGAGACTCATACACTCTAAAAAATAAGTACAACATTTTACCCTTTAAAGGTACAAGTGACCGTCTCTGGGGTGGTACCCTTAAGGGTACATTTATGTACATGTACCTCTAAGTCAGGGGTAGGCAAGTTCGGTCCTAGAGAGCTGATGTCCTGGAGAGTTTAGCTCCAACCCTACTAAGCCACCTCAGTATAAAACTCATGGCTCCTAGCATGCATTGCAGCATTAATTATGTCACCATTGTTGAGAATCATATGCTGATTCTTGATATTTGAACAGATGATTAGTTTTGTTAACACTGTAACAAAAACCACAAACTCACATAAAAAACCAAGAGTCAAACTGCCCAACTAAATCGTAAACCGTGATCACCATAATGGTGACCAAACATTTTCAATAAAACATCAACATCTAAACCTCTCTTTATTCTCAATACGAGCTTCTATAGATGTCTTCTAGGGTTGGAGCCAAACTCTGCAGGACAGAGGTTCACTAGGACCGAACTTGCTTACCCCTGCTCTAAGTAGAGGAAACAATGGTATAAGTGTACCCTAAGGACCAATTGTGGACCTTTAAAGGTGTCATACATTTTGTTCCCCAAGGAACAAAATTGCACCTCCACTGTACCTTTTTTTCTGAGTGTATGATGGGTGATGTGTTCATAAGTAAAAATGTGTTGTGGACTACTATTTTGAAAAGGAAGTCTGAACTGTTGTGTAATGACGTACGGTGTGAGAACGGAAGTGAAGAGTAAAATTCACTACACCTGTCTTGTGTGCTTCATTATGTAATAATTGAGATGAATAAAAATATGTGAGATGGTGGTCCAGTAGGTTAAACCATGGAACTGATACGCAGAAGGTTGCTGGTTCGATCCCAGCGGTCACCACCAGTGTGTCCTTGAGCAAGGCACTTCACTCCATGTTGCTCCAGGGGGATTGTCCCTGTAATAAGGGCACTGTAAGTTGCTTTGGATAAAAGCGTCTGCCAAATGCATAAATATAAATATAATTTGGAAGTGGCATTGAGTTGCTTTAATTTGCCAGAGTAATGATGATTGAAGTGTCAAAGACCCTAATTCATACAAATTACTCACTCAAAGAGCAATAAACATTACGGATAACTAAAGGTCACTATCTTAATCTACTAAAATATCACAGTTGCAAACAGAGGCAGGAGAGTTTTCCAGTGCGGTGCAAATAAAGAACAGGGTGCACAAATCCAGCCAGCACATAACAAGTAAAACCAATAAACCAAAGTGGATGAATAAACTGTTTTATCATAATGGTAAAAAATCCTATGATTGTATATGGGCCATATATGATAGCCATGCTTGCAGTAGTTATTAGAATGAGATAAAACGCTCTTCTCTTCATGTGGTTTTCCTCTTCTCTCTCTCTTCCTCTCTCGCCTGGTCCTGACTGCTTCAGAGCTCTGAGAACAGCCGCAAGAAAAAACAACTGGATGGAGAAGAAGAGTAGAAACTGCACTGAGAAGAACCATTTATATAAATGGCTGTTCTCTTCGCTTAAAGTAAACATGCAGACCAAACACGAGCCAAGACAAATTATCCAGGCTGCAGTGCAGCAGATCACTCTATATCTGAGAGGTTTGTACTTCAGAAAGGTTACAGGATGAACCACTGCCAGGTAACGCTCAACACAGATTAGACACTGAAACAGAGGACGACCAGTGATGGTAAGTCCTACAAAAAATTGTTCTAATGTTGAAAGATTGAAAATCCAATATGATAGTACATATACAAAACAATTCAGACAGATACCAATCTCACAAACAGACAGATTGAGGTTGAGGAAAGCTGATGCGACTCCACTTCCTGTTCCTGTGATGATGAGCCATATAACATAGGAGTGTGTAGGAATACCAAACAGAAAACTGATGCTGTACACACAAATGTTCAGACTGTCCAGAAGTCCATTGGACTGTAGAGTTGTAGAGTTTGTTGATGTTTCAGGTGTGGTGAAGTTCACTTTAGATGTATTCATTTCCTCTGTGTTTGTCTTCTCAGTTCAGTAGCTCACAAGTTAACTTGTATACTTTCTCGAAGCTTCCGCTGGAGGAAAAAAATATTCCATTACGATGTATAAAACGATCGGCCTAGCAACTAGAAAAACACTGCAGCAATAATGCAGTAAAGGAATACGGATACAGTTTTCTGAGGTCATTTTCATTACAATCAATCACTGATACGCAAGATGGCTAAAACGGTATTTGCATGAAACAAGAGAGAGCGAGGCCGAGTGAGAGACATGAACGTAGTGGTTACCTGGATAAGTGGTCTCCAGTCTGATACAGCATTGCTATGGGCGAATACTCATTAAAGGGATCATGACATGAAAAATCTTTCATGACATATAAGAGGTCTTTGTATCATTAAAACATCCTGCAAGTTTTATAGTTTAAAATGTCCTCCTCATTATTAACAAAGCATTTATTTTATCAAGCTCCAAAAATATATTTACATATGACTGCCTCCAGGGGGGTATTCCAGAAAGCAGGTTATGTGACATACACACAAAAAAATGGTGCTATATGGCACTAAAAGTGGTTCTTGGTCGTAATCATAGGGGAACCACTTTTGGTGCTATATAGCACCATATCTTAACAGGTTCTGTATATGGTAGCGGTGCTATATAGCACCTCAGTCAGTGGTGCAATATAGCACCTTAGCCAAAGAACCGGTGAAGAACCACTGAAGAACCACTGAAGCACCAAGATTGGTGCTATACAGCACTTAAAAAGGTTCCCCTATGATTATGAGCCAAGAACCACTTTTAGTGCCATATAGCACTTCTTTCTTTTTTTTTTTTGTGTACCCGGGTATGTTTAAGAGTAAGTAAGCGGATAACCTCAACTTTCAGTTCCAAAAACGGAAGCAACTTTCAGGGTATGCAAGTAACCATGGCAACTCACTCTCTGAACATAACCTGCTTATGTTCCAGGGTTAGTTTGCTTAAGAGGTATTCAGATGTGTTTTATATAATTAATATAGTTATTAATATAACCAAATTTGTTTCAGTTATATAATATACAATATTATATATTGAGTTTAAATTTTAATTCAATTAAAATATATTTATTATTTATTTTGTCATCTCACACATGGATCGGCATTCAATTAATTAGCATCAAACAAACAATATAATTTTTTAAAGATTACTTATTAAACAAAAAGATGATTGCACAAACACCCAATAGGTGGTGATGTGCACTAAGTAGGTTATGTAAATCACCATTAAACAAAAGAAGAAGAGGAAGTAGAAAGGCAAGCTTTTTCTTAGCGTCTGTTTCCATGGTGAATCATCAATTCGTTGCTCTGTTGTGAATGTCTTGTGTGTTAACCGGGAACATACTCTGGGTTGGCTGAACTTACTCCCGGACTCGTTTTTGGAACCAGCAAGGTTTTTGAGTTAGCAAGGTTTGGGTTAATCAACCGAGAGTTCAAGGTATATGTGACAGTAAGTTAACCTTGCTTTCTGGAATACCCAGAGCAAGTCCCGTTTAATATTAAGTAAATATCGAACCAGAGATGGCACCAATCAGGATCAGGTACACTCTAAAAAAAAAAAGGTTCTATATGGCACCAAAAATAGTTCTTGGCTCGTAATCATAGGGGAACCTTTTTTAGTGCTATATAGCACCATTTTTGGTGCTTCAGTGGTTCTTCAGCGGTTCTTCAGAGGTTCTTCACCGGTTCTTCAGAGGTTCTTCACCGGTTCTTTGACTAAGGTGCTATATAGCACCTCTGAAGAACCACTGAAGCACCAAAATTGGTGCTATATAGCACTAAAAAAGGTTCCCCTATGATTACGAGACTTTTTTTTTAGAGTGTAGTCCAGAGAGCCGTGTAATAAGAATAAATAAATGTTCAGCACATACAAATGTATAATACTTTACAATTTCCTGTTTAAACCTGAGGACAACATTATTAAATGACCTTAAAATACTAGAAATTTAGTAGTATTTACTTTCATGGACTTACTGTACATGCAAATTATATTGTCTTCCATTTGTATTTGCCTTGCATTGATATAAATTAAATTGCTTCTTCTGTTCTGTTAAATCCCTCAAAACATTATCGGATGGACACAGTGATGTTGCTTATTGAGAGTAAAAACAAGAAATGGAATCAAAAAGAGGAGTTTATCACCTGTAGAGTGAATGTCCAGTCTCTCTGGATGTGTATAAATCTCTGTGCTATGTTTTGTAAACTGACTTCGCAGCTGCCACAAGAATATATGTGCATGACTTCATCTACACGTCACATAAAGTACCAGATATGAACATTTTAAAAATAAACAGATAAGAGTAGACATTTAAACAGAAAATGTTTCTTCTATTGTTTTTTTAAATACAAGTCATGTAAAAACATGTAAATGCATTGTATCAAATTATTAATTTAAAGGTTAGTACATAGTAGTTAAAGAGACCTAATATAAAGTGGAACCCTCATATTTAAAATTTACTTTGAAAACTTGGGATACCCTATTTACATTAAATAATTTGTGAATTGTGCCATCTTTGTGGCTGTCAAGTGTAGTTTGTTTTGGATTCATTCTATTGTGTTTTGTTCCTGTTTTGCCTAGTTCCCACACGCAGATGCATTTAGCTGTATACGTAAAAAAAATGTTGTACCGTATCAGCGTTTCGTCCACACGGATCCGGCGTTTTGGGAGCATGAAACCAATATTTTTTGAAACCAGGTCCCAGAGTGGATAAATCTGAAACCGACACCCTTGAGTTTCCGTGTTTACAGCCAATCCGTATATTTTGTGAAACGGTGATGTCATCACACCAGATCCCGCACGGTAAAGACTAGAAGGGATACAGCTACGGGCAATGGGCATGCGCACATCAACATTGCGTCATTTAATTACTGTATTTGCATTATTGTAAGGGTAGGTTTAGGGTCGGGGTAGGTGTAGGCATTAATAAAACACTAACATCTTGTAAGTAGCAAATGTATTTATTGTTATTTTATTGTGAGATTTTGCCTCACTTCTGACCGTTGCTGTACCCCTTCTAGCCACAACTCTTCTTCTCCGTTTTGAGTCGGTTACAGTGGTTTCGTGTGTACACAGATATTTCTTGAGACGAGGAGAAAAAAAGATCAGATAGGGAAAGCCCTGGATTTGTGTGGATGTGGCCTTAGTTTCCCCGGTTGTTAATTAGTTCCACACACCGGTTCCTGTTCACTTTGATTACTCCTTGTCAGTATTTAAGTTCCCTGTACTTTCAGTTCCCTTGTCCAGTATTCACTCTCAAAAAAAATTGTACAAAATTGTACCTTTTATGGTACAATTGGCCGTCACTGGGGTGGCACCCTTAAGGGTACATTTTTGTACCTCTAAGTCAGGGGTAGGCAAGTTCGGTCCTAGAGAGCTGATGTCCTGCTGAAGTTTAGCTTCAACCCTACTAAGCTACCACAGTATAAAACACATGGCTCCCAGTATGCATTGCAGCATTAAGTATGTCACCATTGTTGAGATTCATGTGCTGATTCTTGATATCTGTGTGTGTCTAAACTTTTTTTTCCTAGAATGTATTTAAAAATCAAAATTCAGAATGCCTGATCTGTGGCAAGAAAATATCGTTTGTGAATATTATTTACTAATATTTTTTAGTTCGGTCGGTTTAGTCTAACATTACTCTTCATGACTATTTTTGTTTATGGCTTCTTTAGATTTGAACAGATTATGTTTTGTTAACACTACAACAAAAACACCAAACTCGCATAAAAAGCCAAGAGTCAAGCCATAATGGTGACCAAATATTTTCAATAAAACCAACAGCTCTGTTAATTCTCAATAAGAGCTTCTATAGAGGTCTTTCAGGGTTGGAGCCAAACTCTGCAGGAAAGCGACTCACTAGGACCGAACTTGCCTGTCAATTTTTTAATTGTACCCTAAGGACCAATTGTGTACCTTTAAAGGTACAGTTATACGTTTTGTGCCCCAAGGAACAAAATCGTACCTCCACTGTAAAAAAAATTCTGAGAGTGTTGTCTATGTTAAAAGTTGTTGTGTTTACATTTACTCCTACGATCTCCTGAGTTTTCATTGTGGATTCAATAATACTATTCTTGTTTTCTACTCCTTTCGTCGTGAGCTCTCTACAACAACCAATCGTGACAGTGGTATGTTGTACACAAATGAAATCAGTAAAAAATAAAATAAGTACTGCCTTTAATTTATTACAATACATTGAACAGCTGACCATTAACTTCTCACACCATCTGGATTTTTGTCTTACATTTAGCAGATGCTTTTATCCAAACCAAGTTTGAGGTAGCCTATACAAATTTGCCAGTATGTGTGTCCTGCGTGAATCAGACCTGTGAGGAAAATCAATCAAAGGTCAATCCAACCTTTAAAGAAAATAAATTGTACTAGAACTGTGAACATTTAGTGAATATTAAAGATAATATTTATCTTTATGCAGCTGAAACTGGTCAGCAGGTGCCAATCATTAAACATGTGATTTGCAAATTGTTAGAGTGAGCATTTAAAAGTGAGAGAGAAAAAAAAATCCTTTAAACATCTGTGTTATGATAAGTTGTGAAGTGTAATGCAAAAATCTGTGTGGCAACCCTAAATGTGGAAAAGGTGACATTGTCATTGATGGAGTGTTTTATTGGATAATCAAGCAAACAGCAGTTTACAACAACCATATCTGATAAACACTCAAACAGAAAGAAATAAAAACAAAGTAATTATTGTATGTGGAAAAGATGCATATGAAAGCTTGTGATATTTTAATTTAAATCATTTGAAAGATATGAAATGTGAATTGCACTATATTTTTGGTATTATGTAGGTACATAAGTAAAAGCAGAAATCAGAAAAGCAATGCTAATTAATGTTTTATGGCACTTTTTCTTGATGTTATTTTGCAGTCTTGTACAGTATTGTCTCTAATTTAAAATAATTAAAATAATTTAAGCATTTTTCAACTGACCCTTAGCTACTTCTCATACAAGCTCAATTATTTTATTTTTTTCTTTTCCATTTTATCCCCATGGATTTTATTTATTTACAATTTAGCATTTAGCACATGCTTTTATCCAAACCCACTTTGGATAAGACCCACAGTGTAATCTATAAACACTATATTGCCAAAAGTATTGGGACACACCTCCAAATCATTGAATTCAGGTGTTCCAATCACTTCCATGGCCACAGGTGTATAACATCAAGCACCTAGGCTTGCAGACGCTTCTACAAACATTTGTGAAAGAATGGGTCGCTCTCAAGAGCTTAGTGATTTCAAGCGTGGTACTGTGATAGGTTGCCACCTGTGCAATAAGTCCATTCGTGAAATTTCCTCACTACTAAATATTCCACAGTCAACTATTGGTATTATAACGAAGTGGAAGCAATTGGGAACAACAGCAACTCAGCCACGAAGTGGTAGGCCACGTAAAATCATAGAGTGGGGTCAGCGCATGCCTGAGCGCATGAGTTGAAGCTGTTATAGCTGCAAAGGGTGAGCCAACTCCATATTAAACCAGATTAAGAATGGGATGTCATTAAAGTTAATTTGCATTTAAAGGCATATCATATAGTGCAGGGTTCCTCAAATCTTACCCTGGAGGGCCAATGTGCTGCAGAGTTTAGCTCCAACGCTAATCAAACTCACCTACCTGTAGTTTTGTAATGAACCTGAAGACATTATCATGATTATCATGTTCAGGTGTGTTTGATTAGGGTTGGAGCTAAACTCTGCAGCGCATTGGCCCTCCAGGGTAAGATTTGAGGAACCCTGATATAGTGTATATGTATACATATACTGTATGTTTCCTGGGAACCAATGACTCAAAGTTTTGTTGTTTCTTTCTCGTCCCAAAAATGATTTGTACATCTGACACTGATCAGCTCAAGTGCCACTCATTCAACACCTGATATGCAAATTCTTACACTGAGCATTTAAAAATTCGAGAAGGAATAAAAATGTAACAATTAAGTGTATTATGGTTGGATGCAGTGTTAATTTTGACAGCATATTTTGATTTAGTTTTAGTCATAGTCTTTTGACTAAAATGCCATTTAGGTTTAGTCATATTTTAGTAACCTGAATTGTTTTTAGTTTTAGTCTAGTTTTAGTCAACTAAATCTACAGTAGATTTAGTCTCCTAAAATCTAATGAGTTTAGTTAAATTGTAATACATTAAGCATTTAAGTATTACATAACCGACTGTCACTTGAACTGACATTTTGACATCATTTTGTTTTTGACATTAAAAATACACGAAAGAGCTCAATTCACTTTTTTGTTTGTTTTTAAAAACATCTATATAGTTTTTATAACTTTGTATTTCTGTTTTAGTTAGTATATCATGTTAAGCTAAAGCTTCAAATAAGTTTGTTTATTTATTTATTTTATTTCAGTTAACATTTATTTAATTTCAAGTAACAAACATTTTTTTTTATGGTTTTATTTAACTATTATAACCCTGCACTTTATTTAATGTGTGTCAAATACTGGTCTTTCCTCCTGACTATGAATTAAATAGACCTAAACTGCATTTCGTTGCCTTGTACTTGTACTTGTGTAATGACAATAAAGTTGAATCTAATCTAATCTAATCTAAATGGGAATTCAATTAAATACAGTTTATTGTGTACGCAAAAACGAATATATAATGCGTGACTTTTAACCCTTAAAGAGTTTCTGTATCTTGGAGGATACAGACATTTAACAGGCTGTAGGGGGAAGGGCCATGGGGGGATGGGCATTATGTGGTTGCAGTTGATGAGAAACACTAATGGGAGGATGGGTCATGTAATCAGGGTCATGTGACTTTATGCCAACATTCCAAACATTTGTATCAAAATCCAAAATGGCAGCATACGTGAAAAAAGACACTGGCCATGAGGTAAGTGTTTTTATATTTTCACAATTATGATATTTTAGAGTGATTTTGTTTTAGAAAATAGTTTTTTAAGGATAGTTTTACATGTTCTTGTGCATATTTTTAAAATAATCGTCTCACAACTTTGATTATCAGCCATTGAATGTCTGTATCCTGGGGGATACATTGCCCATATAAGGGTATTTAACAGGGCTGATCACTCACAGATATTCTTATGTTATGAGGCCTAAATGTTAGTAAATGAGTGGAGGGAAGAGGGAAGGAACCCCCCTTCCCAATACTTTATTTCACACACACACACACACACACACACACACACACACACACACACACACACACACACACACACACACACACACACACACACACACACACACACACACACACACACACACACACACACACACACACACACACACACACACACACACACACACACACACACACACACACACACACACACACACACACACACACACACACACACACACACACACACACACACACACACACACACACACACACACACACACACACACACACACACACACACACACACACACACACACACACACACACACACACACACACACACACACACACACACACACACACACACACACACACACACACACACACACACACACACACACACACACACACACACACACACACACACACACACACACACACACACACACACACACACACACACACACACACACACACACACACACACACACACACACACACACACACACACACACACACACACACACACACACACACACACACACACACACACACACACACACACACACACACACACACACACACACACACACACACACACACACACACACACACACACACACACACACACACACACACACACACACACACACACACACACACACACACACACACACACACACACACACACACACACACACACACACACACACACACACACACACACACACACACACACACACACACACACACACACACACACACACACACACACACACACACACACACACACACACACACACACACACACACACACACACACACACACACACACACACACACACACACACACACACACACACACACACGTATACCCTGCATAGGCATCTTGGGAGAAAAAGTTCAGTTTTTTCCAATTTTTCTAATGTTGCATGGATAACATGAAAAAATTTAGCTAAATAATTGTTCATTCAATGTTTTAAAAGTTTTCATATGAACTATAATAAAAAAAGAATACATGTTACAATGTAACCCTAAATGGGCAATGTATCCTGGGAGATACAGACTGTAACTTTGAAAATAAAGGTCATATTTTGGAAAAAATTTATGAACTGTGTCATTTTAGTCTAGATACATACAAAAATAGCAATGAATCATTTTTCCATCAAATTTATTTATGCTTGCCCCTTTAAGGGTTAATTATAAACCAGCTGGAAATACACCGGGACTCTTATTTTGAAATCTCGCCTTACTATTGCAGTTGCAGGAGCTCATTCAAGTTCAGATGAGGAGATAAAATATGCATTGTTACAACCGTCCAAAACACATTACTATATAAACATCGTAAAGTAAACATTGTCATTATTCATCAGCATTAGTTCATAAACAATTGCCTGGCATAAATGTGTGTTATTGATTGATTGGGGATGCGTGAGCCTGTAGAGCGCGCAACAGCGCCGTGTTTTCCAGTGATCAGCACGTTCAAATCAAATGTGCGCATCTGTTACACAGGACATTAGTTCTGACTGGATCTCTTCCCTAATTGACCCTCCCTAACATTTTTGTCTCATTTTTATTTGTTGACGAAAATGACAGTTGATTTTCGTTATAGTTTTTGTCATCCATCTCTAGTTTCTATTTAGTTATCGTCTCGTTTTCGTCAGTGAAAAAAGGTTGTTGATGAATAATTTTCGTGTACATACTATGTACTTACTATAGTAATTGCAATAACTGGTTAATAAGGTACTAACCCTGAACCTACCCCTAAACCTTAACCCATGTAGTAGTTTTCTCCTTATATGGGCTTTGAGTGAATTGCGCTTTGATCTAACTGGAACCGAAGTTAATGCATTTGCTGTGTAATGGCAAAACAATGCATTTACATACTGATGCTGTGTCTGAAATTGCATGCTGTATAGAAAGTACTACATTTGAAACTTACTTCACTACCATTAAATATGTATGTTCTATATAGTATGAATGAAATTTGGACATACTTCTTCCACCATGTTGTCACTGTCATGTGTCATGCCTAAGTTATGTCGTTTCACCATTCATAAATCCTCTCTCCTCTTAAGTGTCCATTGAATGTGCACTTCAGAATCTCGGTGGAAGTATTAGGTTATCCGAGTACTATTCGCCTACTGTTTTTTTTTTTTTTAATACTATGTATTCGGACATACTACTCTGTTAGCGCACTGTTTTTCACCTAGTATATAGGGAAGTTTTTAGATTTCAAATGCAGTGTAACTATTTCACTTATATTACGTGCTGCATTGGTAATGATGTAGAGACTGTGTGCTGGGAAATGCGGTCAATGATAAGTCTGCTCTACCGGTTAATAATAATGTTGTTCTTTCTTTTATTTGTAGAGCTTAAAAAGAGCTGTTGCCTGTGTACCTGCCATTAAATGTGTGAAATACAGACTTTTTGCTGTCAAGCTCTCTGATTCCATGGATTAAACTGCTGATTTCCGCGTACACTCTCAAAAAAAAAGGTACAGTGGAGGTACAATTTTGTTCCTTGGGGAACAAAACGTATAACTGTACCTTTTAAAGGTGCACAATTGGTCCTTAGGGTACAATTATACTATTGTTTTCCTCTACTTAGAGCAGGAGTAGGCAAATCAGTCCTAGTGAGTCGCTGTCCTGCAGAGTTTGGCTCCAACCCTGAAAGACGTCTATAGAAGCTCTTATTTAGAATTAACAGAAGTTTAGATGTTGGTTTTATTGAAAATGTTCAGTGTTTCATTTCGTTGGGCAGTTTACAAAAATTTTCACGAAGAAACATGTTTGATTTAACTCAACACTGACTAAAAATATTAGTAAATAATATTCACCAACAATACTTTCTTTCCACAGATCAGACATTCGGAATTCTGATTTTTTTGTAAGAGGAAAAAGTTTAGACGCACACAGATATCAAGTATCATCATATGAATCTCAACATAGGTGACATACTTAATGCTGCAATGCATACTGGGAGCCATGAGTTTTATACTGTAGGGTTGAAGCTAAACTCTGCAGGACATCAGCTCTTTAGGGCCAAGCTTGCCTACCCCTAACTTAGAGGTACAAAAATTTACCCTTAAGGGTACCATCCCAGTGACGGCCACTTGTACCTTAAAAGGTACAATTTTGTACTCTTCTTTTTTTTAATGTAAAGCGTTAGAGCGTGTGTAGGCCTAAAGTAATTTCACTAGAGCAGATGGGAATAAAAATGTAGACCCGTTGTCGTGGAAAAAATAAACTTTACTAATTATCATGGTGAAGCTGGAATTGAAAAACACAAGCAAAGTGTCTTTAAAAGCTTTTATTCTTGCCAAGAAGGTCAGTTCGGATATGCAGGTTATCTGCAGTCAGGAAAGACAAAAACCAAAGCCCCTCACTCATTCTTTTATACTCTCATACCCAGTGATGGGAATAACGGCGTTATAGATAAACGTCGTTACTAACGGAATTACTTTTTTCAGTAACGAGTAATCAAACGAATTACTGTTTCTCCCGTTACAACGCCGTTAGCGTTACTGAGAAAAAAAATGCGGCGTTACTATAGTTGAGCTCAATGAAGCAGTTTTCATCCGAACAGGCTCTCTGTCAGTCGGACCTGTAACGTGTGTGTGTGTGTGTGTGTGTGTGTGTGTGTGTGTGTGTGTGTGTGTGTGTGTGTGTGTGTGCGTGTGCGCGCGCCAGCCATGCTTGTTTTGGTACACATCACTGATGATGATTGGTGGGTAGGAGACAAGGTTTAGGTCGATAAGTTGAGTTTACGCCTATTTTTTTACGGTCTATGGTTCACACACTGCTGTGTCTGTTGCTCTGTAGCTCAAGTCTGTAGCTCTGTAGAGCCTTGCTTACGTTTGAATCTTTATTTTGATATTTCCTCTTTCTTCTACTGCTAAATATAACTTACTCATCACCATACATTGTTTAAAAATTGCCAATCACGTTAAATTTGACATCGCTAGCTTTTAATCTAAATCACCATCACACGTTAGCATTTTGCTAGCCTGTTAGCTTGTTATCTCTGCACCCGGGTCTCCCTTTTTCTGAGTTCATAACTTGGATTAGTAAATTGTGTCCAGCAAACGATTGTGGTAAGTGGTAAGTTGGATTAATCAACAAACACGGTAAGTCATGTCTTCTCCTTTCATTATCACCTGCACTGCATGTCGCATGTTTAGTGTAGGCTTCTCCGCTGGCGAACAGGGCTTCACATGTGATAAATGTAAGGAGATAGTTAGGCTGACGGAGAAGATTTCAGAATTAGAAACACGCATCCATACTTTATCTGAGAGTTGTGAGGATGTAACAGTTTTAGACACTGATTTGGATGCGAATAGCTTAGTGAACTCTGTACATTCTTCGGTTCCGGCTGCAGGGCCCTCGCAGCAGGGAAACTGGGTAACAGTGAGGCAGCATAGTCGCAGACCAAAGAACCGCTTTTCCGTTCCAGTTAGAACATCAAACAGGTTCTCCCCTCTCAGTGAAGCACCCACTGAGTATCCTGTTGAAAGTGCCCTAGTCATTGGCGATATCTTCACGTTCCGTGTAATAGAAGAGACACCAGCCACAATAGTCACTTGTTTACCGGGAGCCAGAGCACCTGACATCAAAGCAAATTTAAAAGTGCTGGCTAAAGCTAATCGTAAGTTCTCTAAGATTATTATTCACGTCGGCACTAATGATGTTCGACTTCGCCAGTCGGAGATCACCAAAATTAACATTAAAGAGGTGTGTGAACTCGCTAGTACGATGTCTGAGGCTGTTTTTTGTTCTGGACCGCTCCCTGTAAAAAGGAGTGATGAGATAGTTAGCAGACTATCATCACTCAATGGCTGGTTGTCTAAGTGGTGTCTGCAAAATAACATAGGGTTCATAGACAATTGGAAAAGTTTTTGGGGCAGACCTGACCTGTTGAAGAAGGATGGCATCCATCCCTCTTGGGGTGGTGCCGCTCTTCTCTCTAGTAATTTGGCACATAGTCTTAGAGCTAAACCTTGACTCACTAGGGCCCAGGTCAGGAAGCAGACAAACTGGCTAAACCGACCATCTGCTAGCTGTCTCACGTTACCGGAGTCAGATAAATCCCAGCACATAGAGACTCTTTCACCTAGATATTATCATATAGAGACTGTGTCTGTTCCCCGAATTAGTAAATACAAAAAAACATCAAAACCATTCAACAGTAAAAATTTAATTGACGTCCAACAAATAAACAAAAGATATAATACAGATGAAAAATTGATAAAGCTTGGGTTGCTGAATATTAGATCCCTTTCCCCAAAAGCGCTTATTGTTAATGATATTATTACAGATAATAATCTAGATGTGCTCTGTTTGACAGAAACCTGGCTAAAACCTGACGACTACATTACCTTAAATGAGTCCACCCCTCAAGATTATTGTTATAAACATGAGCCGCGTCTGAAAGGTAAAGGGGGAGGGGTTGCTGTAATTTATAATAATATCTTCAGTATTACTCAGAAGTCTAGTTTCAAATATAATTCCTTCAAAGTTTTGGTGCTTTATGTAACGCTATGTAGTGTACATGATAAAACCCGTTCAACATTTGTGTTAGCTACTGTATACAGGCCACCAGGGCATAATATAGACTTTATCAAAGAATTTGCTGATTTTCTATCAGAGTTAGTACTGGCCGTAGATAAAGTACTAATTGTTGATTATTTTAATATCCATGTAGACAACGGAAAATACGTATTGGGATTAGCATTTAAAGACACACTAAACTCTATTGGAGTTAGGCAACACGTGTCAGGAGCCACTCATCGCCATAATCATACTTTAGACCTAATAATGTCACATGGAATAAATGTTGATACCGTTGAAATTCTGCAGCAGAGCGATGACATCTCAGATCATTACTTAGTATCATGTATACTTAATTTAGCTAAGGTTGCAAAGCCGCCCCCTCGCTTCAAAAATGGCAGGACAATCACTGCCGCTACTAAAGATTGCTTTTTAAATAATCTCCCTCATCAGTATCATCTGCTCAGCATCCCATATAGTATAGAAGAACTCGATGTTGCAACAGAAACTATCGACTCTCTCTTTTCCAGTACTTTAGACACAGTTGCTCCTCTGCGCTTAAAGAAGATTAAAGAAAATAGTCCAACGCCGTGGTACAACGAGCACACCCGGGCCCTTAAAACAGCAGCCAGAAAAATGGAGCGCAGCTGGAAGAAAACAAAATTAGAGGTATTTCGTAATTCGTGGAAAGAGCACATGATCACATACAGAAAGGCCGTAAAAACTGCTAGATCTGCTTATTTCTCAACTCTCTTGGAAGAAAACAAACACAACCCAAGGTATTTATTCGATACAGTGGCTAAATTAACCAAAAATAAAGCTTCAACTTCTGATGATTGTAAACAGCACAGCAGTAATGACTTTATGAACTTCTTCACATGTAAGATTGATAATATTAGGAACAATTTTTTAACCATGCAGCCGTCTACTACAGCATCACATCAGACAGAGCATTGTAGTGTCACTGAGGAAAAATTACACTCATTCACTGCTATAGGAGAAGAAGAATTGGCTAAACTCGTTAAATCATCAAAATCGACAACATGCATGCTCGACCCTATACCGACTAGGCTATTAAAAGAGATGCTACCAGAGGTCATAGATCCTCTTCTTAATATCATTAATTCATCTTTGTCATTAGGATATGTACCGAAAACTTTTAAGTTGGCTATTATTAAACCACTTATTAAAAAAACGCAACTTGATCCTACAGATTTAGTCAATTATAGACCAATCTCAAATCTACCCTTTCTGTCAAAAATACTTGAAAAGGCAGTGTCTTCACAATTATGTTCCTTTTTAGAAAGAAATGGTATCTGTGAGGATTTCCAGTCAGGATTTAGACCGTATCATAGCACTGAGACTGCTCTCATCAGAGTTACAAATGATTTACTCTTATCATCTGATCGTGGCTGTATCTCTCTATTAGTGTTACTCGATCTTAGCGCTGCATTTGATACTATCGACCACAACATTCTTTTGAATAGACTCGAAAATTATGTAGGTATTAGTGGAATTGCATTATCATGGTTTAAATCATACCTATGCGACCGTTATCAGTTTGTAGTAGTAAATGAAGATATGTCACACCGATCGCAAGTTCAGTATGGAGTACCACAAGGCTCAGTGCTAGGACCGCTACTCTTCACCCTGTACATGCTACCACTGGGAGATATCATTAGGAAGCATGGCGTTAGTTTTCATTGTTATGCTGACGATACTCAGCTCTATATTTCTTCACGCCCTGAAGAAACTTACCAATTCACAAGATTAACGGAATGCATAGCTGATATAAAACATTGGATGACCGGTAATTTCCTGCAACTCAATTCAGAAAAAACTGAATTTTTAATTATTGGACAAAAAAGCTCCACAATTAGTAGCCTAGAATACTGTCTATCACTTGATGGCTGTTCTGTCAAGTCCTCGTGGTCAGTGAGGAACCTGGGTGTGCTCTTTGATACCAATCTTTGTTTGAAAGCCACGTCTCTAGCATCTGTAAAACTGCTTTCTACCATCTTAAAAATATATCTAAATTACGGCACATGCTCTCAATGCAAAATGCTGAACAGTTAGTTCATGCGTTCATGACCTCAAGGCTAGATTATTGTAATGCTCTACTGGGTGGTTGCCCTGCTCGCTTAATAAATAAACTCCAGCTGGTCCAAAACGCAGCAGCTCGAGTTCTTACTAGAACCAGGAAGTATGACCATATTAGCCCAGTTCTGTCAACACTGCACTGGCTGCCTATTAAACATTGCATACATTTTAAAATCTTACTTATTACTTACAAAGCACTAAATGGTTTAGCTCCCCAATACTTGAGCGAGCTCTTAACATATTATACTCCATCACGTCTACTGCGGTCTCAAAATTCTGGCCAGTTGATAATACCGAGAATATCCAAATCAACTGCAGGCGGTCGATCCTTTTCCTATTTAGCTCCAAAACTCTGGAACAGTCTTCCTAACATTGTTCGGGAAGCAGACACACTCTGTCAGTTTAAATCTAGACTAAAAACACATCTCTTTACTGTGGCATACACATAAAACACTTTCTCAATGAAATGATTGTTAGGCTGCATTAACTAGGTCAGCCGGAACCGGGAACACTTCCCATAACACCTGATGTACTCATTACATCATCAGAAGAATGGCATCTACGCTAATGATAGTCTCTGTTTTATCCCGAGGTTTACTGCAGTCAGCTGGATCCGGGCCGTATCCAGATCAGATGCTGGACCTGCGCCCAGAGAAGACCAACTCAGGACCCTGAATTGTCTGAGAGACCGTGATTAGACTCCCCCTGCAACTGCCTCATCGACACGGCATCCTCAATAAACCCGTCTCCGGCGTGTTGACTGAGATTGTTCGAATATTACAATTAAATAATACTTTAAATCGATATGTCATCCTCAATAAACCCGTCTCTGGCGTGTTGCCTCCGATCATTCGAATATTGCACTTTAATAATTATTTAATCAACATCATCCTCAATAAACCCGTCTCCAGCATATTGCCCCCGGTCCCTCGAATATTCTGATCTATTATGACCTCTGAGCTGTAAAGCTGCCAGAATAATAATAATAATTATACGCTGTTTGTTAATTGGCCAGAGGAGAACTGGCACCCCGACTGAGCCTGGTTTCTCCCAAGGTTTATTTTTCTCCATTAGGTCACCTGATGGGGTTTTGGTTTCCTTGCCACTGTTGCCTCTGGCTTGGCGTGCTCAGTTGGGGACACTAAATTTTTCAAATAAACATCGAAATAAATCTAAATAATAAACTAAATTAACCATTTAAACTAAATTACTGATCGAATTATTGATCTAAAGCCCACACTGTCGCTGTGTGATGGTTGAGATGGGCTGATGACATCAGCGTTTTTTCCGGAGTGGCTATGCGGCTGAATAAAATTATGCTGCATTATTTTCCTGTTTAACACTGTAAAGCTGCTTTGAAACAATCTACTTTGTGAAAAGCGCTATATAAATAAAGTTGACTTGACTTGACTTGACACACACACACACACACACACATCTATGACGCACACGCATATGCACAGTCAGCGATGGTCCAACGACTTCAAAGGTAGCTTTCGCAAACTGGAAGTATAAGCGCTACTTTTCTCTCTTTGAGCTGAAAGGTAAGAATGTAACGTGCAACTTGTGGCCAGGAAGAAAGATCTCTCCATGTCGGTGGCAAGTAATTCTAATCTAATGAAGCGCCTCACAGCATCACATGCTGCCACAAAATTAGTGGCTAAAAACCCAGGTGATAACGTGAGCTCCACTTCCAAAGGAGTAGTAGCCTACTGATAATATTTACACAATGTTTACACTATAGTAGGTCTACTGATCATATTTACAATAATGTTTTAAATTTGATAGGTGTCTCTCACATTGTCCCACAGCAACATTACAATAGTGTACTTTAATGTACAATGTTTTTTTAGTGTCCAATTCATTCTTTTAACATATCTAATATTGGGGGCATCCAAGTTATTTGACATATTTGAAAAGAAAAAAAAAGTAACACAGTAGTTACTTTCCCTGGTAATTAGTTACTTTTATAATGATGTAACTCAGTTACTAACTCAGTTACTATTTGTAAGAAGTAACTAGTAACTATAACTAATTACTTTTTTAAAGTAACATGCCCAACACTGCTCATATCAGTTGGTGAGGACTTCTAATCAATAACACAAAAACACAATAACAAACTCCTTAGTTGGTGTTATCTGCAGCAATCCCATCTTGAAGAGAACTTGTTCAAGGTTACAGACAACGAACACACTAGTTCTATTGAGAAAAGTATCAACATTTCATAAAACAAAAATGTGTTTACTACAGAAAACTAGAATTCCCCTTATATTTAAAAAAAACATTTTATATAAGTTTAATATAATAAAAAATGCCTTATATGGTTTGATAAATTTCTCTTACACCATTCATTACACAAAAGCCATTTTATTTTATCATGTCAAGAAGACTTTCAGTAGGCCTACAGATCATAAAGCATATGGGCTACATTTATGGTACGCTTTAACAAAAAAATTTAGTTTTGGTAGTGGTGTAACTACAGCACAGCAGGCTGCTTAGTCACGCTCGGCTCACATTGTTTTCCAATACTTAAAGACTGAGGTAAATGATGAAGATTAGTTTTGCTGCTTTATAAGTGTATGTAAAAGTGTGGTGTAGAGAAAACACCATAGGAAGATCAACACAATAATCAGCGCTGCACCTTCTGACAGAGTGGATTGATTTTAAATTGTAACAAAACAAAACGAAAGCAAAAAGTTATTCAAAACGGTCCCATCCAATTATAAAAGTTATCAAAAAGTAAACATTCGTTTTTTATGAAGAACAGAAGCACAACATTTTTCCATTCCGATGAAGATAAAGAACAGGCTGCACAAACCCAGCCAGTGCGTAACAAACCACGGCAGGAGACCAAACTTCAGGAATATAGCGTTTTATCAGAATGGTACATAATGCTGAAATAGTAATTGGCACATATATGATAACCATGTTCACCGTTGTTATTAGAATGAGATAAAACGCTCTTCTCTTCATGTGGTTTTCCTCCTTTCTCTCTCTCCCTCTCTCTCCTGGTCCTGACTGCTTCAGAGATCTGAGAACAGCCACAAGACAAAACAACTGGATGGAGAGGAAGAGGAGGAACTGCAGCGAGATGAACCATGTATGTTCATTAAGGTTGAATGAAGCTAAAATGAACATGGAGCACAAACAAGAACCAAGAGTGATTATCCAAGCCGCAGTGCAGAAGATCACTCTATATCTGAGAGGTTTGTACTTCAGAAACGTTACAGGATGAACCACTGCCAGGTAACACTCAACACACATTAGACACTGAAACAGAGGACGGGCAGTGACAGAGATTCCTATTATAAACACTTTTAGTGCCAAGAGACTTGAAAACCAAACTGAAAGTACAAGGAACAAACAGTTCAAAGAGTTTGCAACCTCACAAATAGAGAAATTTAGGAAGAAGAACTCTGATGCAACTCCACTTCCTGTTCCTCTGACGATGAGCCATATAACATAGGAGTGTGTAGGAAGACCAAGCAGGAAATTGATGCTGTACACACAGATTTCCAGATTTATTAGTGGCCCAATGGATTGAGTTGTGGAGTTTGTAGATGTGGTGAAGTTCACTGTGTTATTCATCTTTGGGTTTGTCTTTTAGGATTAGAGGCTCATAAAAAAAAATATTTTGTGATCTACATGGAGAGAGAAGTGTAATTGAACTAGATCTGTAAAAAAAATATATATTCAGATTATGTCCTGTCCGTAAATGTTCCCAGTTTAAATCTGAACCGAGCAACATCATAAATTATGAAAAAATAGATTGTTTAACAAAGTAATATTTGCAGTCTATATTTATCTGCAACATTTAATTTTCTATGATATTTCTCTAGAATTAATTTCATTTTTACTGTTAGTTTTCATCCCAAATCTTTGGACATCATCAGATAAACACTGTGACACTGTTGCGTATTATTAAAGGTAAAAGAGGAGAATCAAAAAGAGGAGTTTGTCACCTGAAGAGTGAATGTCCCGTCTCTCTGGATGAGTATAAATCTGTGCTGTGTTTTGAGTTCACAGCTGTCACAAGAATATATGTGCATGACTTCATCTGCTGCACGTCACATAAAACATTAGAAATGCAAATATTTCAAGTAACAAACTAAAACAAAATCAAGCCATATTTTACACATCTATCAAGCGACCCTGAAATGCAAAAGATAATTTTCATATGACACAAAATACAATGGTTAGTGTTCAGTCTTCCCAAATTCATCTGGCCTGCAGATCATGTGCACTCACTGAGCACCACATATTTGAAAATAATGAGATGGAAAATTGAGGCTTGGTAATTGATCAAGTGATTAATTGGAAAAACAAACTAATAGCAACAACTCATATTATTAATAGGACAATGAAGGTTTTTATGCACTCATGATGTGACTGTCTGAACTACCTTAAAGCTGCAGTCCATAACTTTGTTTGGTTAAAAATGATCCAAAATAATTTTTTGAGCAAGTACATAACCAGCCAGTGTTCAAAACAATTTCCTTATCTTATAGCCCAATTCAAAACGGTAAGCTTGTAATAATGTGTTATAATTTGAGTGGCATTGGGAGGTTTCCACTGGAAATACAAGCTTCCGCCGTTCATGTTTACACATTCATCAAGTGACCCTGAACTTCAAAAGATAATTTTCATATGATACTAAATACAATGGTGAGTGTTCAGTCTTCCCAAACACTCACTGAGCACCAAAAATTTAAAAATGGAAATAAGAGATAGAAAATTGAGGCTTGGTAATTGATTAAGTGATTTATTGGATAAACAAATATTAATAGGACAATGAAGGTTTTCATGCACTCATGTTGTGACTGTCTGAACTACCTTAAATCACAGAACATCTGCTAAGCATTACATGTACGGGTTTTTATCAGTCCTCTGAAATGCTGCTGTGTTTTAAAGGTATCAGGTTGATGTAAGCACATTTGAGGACAAACTAATCCCTGGATTTGAAGAGTGAAATAATATCATAAGCAGGTTTTATGGAGAAAAGAGGCAGGAAAGTTTTCCAGTTCGCTGAAGATAAATAACAGGCTGAATAAAACCAGCGAAAACATAACAAACCACAGAAGGAGACCAAACTTCCTGATTATAGTATTTTGTCAGATTGGTAAATAATGCTGAAATAATAATTGGCACATATATGATAACCATGTTCACTGTTGTTATTAGAATGAGATAAAACGCTTTTCTCTTCATATGGTTTTCCTCCTTTCTCTCTCTCCCCCTCTCTCCTGGTCCTGACTGCTTCAGAGCTCTGAGAACAGCCACACAACAAAACAACTGGATGGAGAGGAAGAGGAGGAACAGCAGCGAGATGAACCATGTATGTGCATTAAAGTTGAGTAAAGCTAAAATTAACATAGAGTGCAAACAAGAACCAAGAGTGATTATCCAGGCCACAGTGCAGCAGATCACTCTATATCTGAGAGGTTTGAACTTCAGAAAGGTTACAGGATGAACCACTGCCAAGTAACGCTCAACACAGATCAGACACTGAAACAGAGGACGAGCAGTTACAGAGAGTCCTGTTAAAAACATTAGTAGTGTCAAGAGACTCGAAAACCATTTTGAAATTACAAAGAACAAACAGTTCAAAGAGTTCGCAATCTCACAAATGGAGAGATTGAGGATGAAGAACTCTGATGCAACTCCACTTCCTGTTCCTGTGATAATGAGCCATATAACATAGGAGTGTGTTGGAAGACCAAACAGGAAACTGATGCTGTACACACAGATTTCCAGATGTGTTGGTGGCCCAATGGATTGAGTTGTGGAGTTTGTAGGAGCGGTGAAGTTCATGGTGTTATTCATCTTTTGGGGTTGTCTTTTATGTTAAAAACGTATTTAGTGATGTACACAAAGAGAGAAGAAACTAGATCTGTAAAAAAAAAAAACATCTATTCAACATACATCCTCATGCCGCTCCACACTTGTAAGACCTTCGTTAATCTTTGGAACACAAATTAAGATATTTTTGTTGAAATCCGATGGCTCAGTGAGGCCTGCATAGCCAGCAATGACATTTCCTCTCTCAAGATCCATTAATGTTCTGAAAACATATTTAAATCAGTTCATGTGAGTACAGTGGTTCAATGTTAATATTATAAAGCGACAAGAATTATTTTTGGTGGTTTGAAATTATCACTATATAAGTCGTTATTTCAGGGTTTTTGGCGCACCAAAAATATTCTTGTCGCTTTATATTATTAATGTTGAACCACTGTACTCACATGAACTGATTTAAATATGTTTTCAGTACATTAATGGATCTTGAGAGAGGAAATGTCATTGCTGGCTATGCAGGCCTCACTAAGCCATCGGATTTCAACAAAAATATTTTAATTTGTGTTCCGAAGATTAACAGAGGTCTTACGGGTGTGGAATGGCACGAGGGTGAGTAATAAATTACATTATTTTCATTTTTGGGTGAACCAACCTTTTAACAAAGTGCAACATTCACATGCAAAATCAAATTTGTATGATATTTCTGTAGAAAGAATTTAATAGTTACTGTTAGTTCTCTTCAATGAAGCAAAGCTCAGTCCCATTTTACAAACACAGTGACACTGTTGCTTATTATTAAAAGTAAAAGAGGAGAATCAAAAAGAGTTTGTCACCTGAAGAGTGAATGTCCAGTCTCTCTGGATGAGTATAAATATGTGCTGTGTTTTGAGTTCACAGCTGTCACAAGAATATATGTGTATGACTTCCTCTGCTGCACGTCACATAAAACATCAGAAATGCAAATATTTCAAGGGGACAAAATCAAGCCACATATTACACATTTATCAAGTAACCCTAAACTTCAAAAAATTATTTTCATATGATACAAAATGCAATAGTGAGTATTCAATCTTCCCAAACAATCTTTATACATCTGGCCTGCACATCATGTGCACTCACTGAGCACCAAATATTTAAAAATGGAAATCAGAGATAGAAAAGTGGTCTATGGTGTATAAAGACCACTGTATATTAGTGGTCGTTATACACCACTAATAGATCCTCATAAATTCACTTTTATATGGAAAATGATCATCTAAAGTATCATCTAAGTATTCCATGGTGCCACATAATATTGTTAAATGTTGCTTTTATACAAGATTGATCACCCAAACATTATTTTTGCTGACTGAATATTCAATCTTTGTACATCTAAACTGGACAGCACAGGTGTAACTCATTAATCTCTTGGTGTGCAAATCAAATTTTTAGACTGAGTTTCTAAGAGAGCAAGATGAGAGAGAGATAAATAATATTATGCAAAAGGTGACAGTGGATCACTGATTAAATGTTTTATTGGATAAACATTCACACTGATATCAAATCATATTTAATAAACACACTCATAATAAGCTACATCTACTATGTGTAAATAAATGCAGGGCAATTCAAGATTTTTTTGCACACATGAAATAATAATCAAACTAAGAAATAATTTGAAATATAACTTCATAAGAAGACCACAGCAAACACCAAGAGGGAAGACACAGTTCAGTTGATAATAGAAAAAAAAATGCCCCGTCCACTAATAATAAAGAATATATATTTAAAAAGTAAAATTATGTACATTTACATTTATGCATTTAACAGACGCTTTTATCCAAAGTGACTTACAACTGAGGAGTACAGGAAGCGATCCGTCATGAAGAGGCGAAGAAACGCAAAAAGTGTCTGAAATACTAAGTTTTGTACACTAGAGTAGGGAGGGAAAAAAGGAAGAAAGAGGAAAAGAAAGTTTTTTTGTTTTGTTTTTGTTAAAGATGAGGTTAAGTGCTCACGGAAGAGGTGATTTTTCAGTTGTCTTTTGAATGTTGTCAGTGATTCTGCATTTCGGATGGAGGTGGGAAGATTCTTTCACCAGCAAGGAATGCTTAATGAAAATGTTCTGGAGAGGGTTTTTCTGGCTTTCGGTGATGGTACCACGATCCATCTGATGTGTAGTCATGATGTGTAGTCATTTTCAGTTTATGTTATATGGCTCATAATTTATGTTGAACAGAGGCAGGAGAGTTTTCCGGTGCGGTGCAGATAAAGAACAGGCTGAACAAAACTAGCTAGAACAAAACAAACCAAACCAGGAGCCCAAAAGTTCAAATTATACTGGTTCATCAGAATTACAAATACTCCTGAGATCATAATTGGCACATATGCGATAACCATGCTCACAGTAGTTATTAGAATGAGATAAAATGCTCTTCTCTTCATAAGGTTTTCCTTCTCTCTCTCTCTCTCTCTCTCTCTCTCTCTCTCTCCTTCTCTCTCCTGGTCCTGACTGCTTCAGAGCTCTGAGAACAGCCACAAGACAAAACAACTGGATGGAGAAGAAGACGAGGAACCCCATAGAGAAGAACCATGCATGTGCCATAATATTATTTAACATTGATATGATCAGGCAGACCACACAGGAGCCAAGTATAATTATCCAGGCCACAGTGCAGCAGATCACTCTATATCTGAGAGGTTTGTACTTCAGAAAGGTTACAGGATGAACCACTGCCAGGTAACGCTCAACACACATTAGACACTGAAACAGAGGACGACCAGTGACACCAGGTCCTTGCAGAAACAGTGCTAATGGCGCTAGAAATGAAATCCAATTCATCAGTAAAAAAACAAAACAATTCAGACAGTTACCAATCTCATTAACAGACAGATTGAGGATGAAGAACACTGATGCAACTCCACTTCCTGTTCTTGTGATGATGAGCCATATAATATAGGAGTGTGTGGGAAGACCAAACAGGAAATTGATGCTGAATATACACATTTCCATATTCGCCACTGGCAATGCGGCAGGGGTTGTGGAGTTGGTGAAAGCTCCGAGTGTGGTGGAGTTCATCTTCTCCTTGTTTGTCTGAGCACAGCTCACAAAACATAAATAGTATTGCTATAGGATGAGAGAATTATAAGCATATATTGTTACTCAGACTGCAGTTCAACATAAGCAAAATGAAAAAAAAAAAAAAAATTAGACTGAAGATACATTGTCAGTCCACCCCAGTAATTTAACACAGTTTACAGTTAAAAAGGGCAATTTTCACACATATTATTTAATACATTGCAGTAAGTCTACAATGCTTTCTTAAAAATAAACGGCGATTCCGTGGAAGAACCAATTTTTCTTCCCCAAAAAACTCTTCTAAATCTAAAGAATATTTTTCCAATGTAACAAACATGTTGTGCACTCGAAAGGTTTTGTGTTAAAGGTTCTTCATGAAACCACAGATGCCAAAAAAGAACTTTTAGAATTTTTAAGATTGCAGCTTAATGATGTCAAGAAAATTGCTAACTCACTTTGATGAAACAAATAGAGATCAGTTCTGTTTTATTCAAGTGATCCATGTAACATACTGTACCATAACCCCTTAAATGTGAATGATGAAAACAGCAACATTGTCATATATCATTCGGTATCGAAAATAAAAATAATAAAAATTAAAAGAGAAGTTTATCACCTGTAGAGTGAATGTCCAGTCTCTCTGAGAGCGTATAAATCTCTGTGCTGTGTTTTGTAGACTGAATGCACAAGAATATATGTGCATGACTTCATCTGCATGTCACATTAAACATCAGATATGCAAATTTTAAGGTTTAAAAATAAGGTTTAATCTGATACTTATCTGCTTTTTTTTAAGTTAATTTCATTAAATGTCTTGTTCATGTAACTGTTGTATTTAAGCAATTTCACACTCGCATTTGTGATGTTGTTCTGAATATCAGGTGACTGTGATTCATTAGAGACATGACACCACAATACTCAAAAGAAGAAACAAAAAAGGTCCATACAATCAGTAAAGAAGAAATCATGCAGGTGCCAATCACTGAACACCTGGCATGCAAACTTTTAGAGATTTAGAAAGAATGGGAGAAAACTATACTGACTCATTGGTTAAGATATAATAAAAATATCAAACTAAGAATAAACTTAAAATATGTAGGATTTCTCTATGCACACACTGACTGGAAGTTGTTCGCTGACTTCCTAATCTATATTATATGGTGGCCCAGTAGTGCACAACACAACGAAATTTAAAAAGCATACATAAGTTTACAACAAAACGGAATCAAGCCAAAACACAACGAAAACAACCCACAACACAACGAAAAAGCCACAATGGAATCAAACCACAACGGAATCAAGCCACAGCACAACGAAAAGGCCACTACACAACGAAAAGGCCACTACACAACGGAAACAAGCCACAACACAACAAAAAAGCCACAACGGAATCAAGCCACAACACAACAGAATCAAGCCACAACACAACGGAAACAAGCCACAACACAATGGAAACAACCCACAACACAACAAAAAAGCCACAACAGAATCAAGCCACAACACAACGGAATACAGCCACAACACAACGAAAAGGCCACAACACAACGGAATCAAGCCACAACACAACGGAAACAACCCACAACACAACGAAAAAGCCACAACGGAATCAAGCCACAACACAACGAAAAGGCCACAACACAACGGAATCAAGCCACAACACAACGGAAACAACCCACAACACAACGAAAAAGCCACAACGGAATCAAGCCACAACACAACAGAATCAAGCCACAACACAACGAAAACAACCCACAACACAACGAAAAAGCCACAACACAACGAAAAAGCCACAACACCATGGAAACAAGCCACAACACAAAGGAAACAAACCATAACACAACGAAAAAGCCACAACGGAATCCAGCCACAACACAACGGAATCAAGCAACAACACAATGAAAAAGCCACAACACAATGAAAAGGCCACAACACAACGAAAAAGCCACAACACAACGGAAATGCTCCCAACCACTAGGGGGCACTCAGAGTGCGGTAAAGTTAGTTTTCCTTGGCATTGATCTATAGATTCGCCAGTCTTACAAATATATAAAAGCTACGATCAGTTTTAAGTGTGCAATTGTATATCTACATCAAATATCAATTCAAAATCACCTACGTGCATTATAGCTGTATATTTATATAATACGAGCTTTTACCCGCTACAACTGTGCATAATGCCTAAGGGAATGTCTGCCAATTCCCCCAAGTGATTGAAACTTATATTTTGTATGAATTCAGATTACTTTTTTAACTTCAAATTCCAATGTTGTGTTGTGCATTACTGAGTCAGTTTTACCAATACAATCAAGCTGTGGAATTTTAACAAGTCTGTTTTTAAATGTTAAAATTACTTTTAATTAATAGGGGGGATTAAGATGTGGGAATTAATTATAGCAGTGACTGTGAGCCAGGCCTTCTTGTCCAACATCAGTGTCTCACAAATGTGTTTCTAGAAGAATGGTCATTCAATTTAATGTCCATGTATAGGCAGACATCCCAAAAATGGTGGCAATATAGTGTATCTCAGCTGAAAGGAGAAAAAAAAGAAAGAAAAAGGGATCTTGTTCATTTATAAAAGTCGTCACAAAAAAACTAGGTGTGGTTACATTTTCTACAGATCTTTTTGAAAACAGAGGCAGGAGAGTTTTCCAGCCTGGTGCAGATAATGAACAGGCTGAAGAAAACTAGCGAGAACATAACAAAACAGAGCAGGACACCACATTGACAAATTGTATTGATGTGTCAGTATGGTATAATTTAGATATGGTAATTAGCACATATGTGATAACCAAGCTCACAGTAGTTATTAGAATGAGATCAAATGCTCTTCTCTTCATGCGGTTTTCCTCCTCTCTCTCTCTCTCTCTCTCTCTCTCTCCCCCTCTCTCTCCTGGTCCTGACTGCTTCAGAGCTCTGAGAACCGCCACAAGACAAAACAACTGGATGGAGAACAAGACGAGGAACTGCAGAAAGAATACATGCATATATATACAAGGTAGATAACAAAAACATGATCAGGGAGACCAAGCAGGATCTAAGAGAGCTTATCCAGACTGCAGTGCAGCAGATCACTCTATATCTGAGAGGTTTGTACTTCAGAAAGGTTACAGGATGAACCACCGCCAGGTAACGCTCAACACAGATCAGACTCTGAAACACAGGATGACCAGAGATGGGAAATCCTTACAAAATAAGTGTTAATGGCAAAAGACTTGAAATAAAACTTGACAATATAAAGAAAACAAAATCCACACAGACACAAATCTCGCAACAACAGAGATTGAGCATGAAGAACTCTGATGCAACTCCACGTCCCATTCCTGTGATGATGAGCCATATAATATAGGAGTGTGTAGGAAGACCAAACACAACATTGATGCAGTAAATCCAAATTTCAGCACGGTCCACTTGCCAGGTGGAAAGGGTTGTGGAGTTGGTGGAAGCTCCTGTTGTGGTGAAATTCATTTCCTTCTCGTTTGTCTGAGCAGCTTACAAAATTTAACTGATATTGCTAATAGAGGAGAAAATAATAAATGTACCGGGTTATTCAGACTGCAATTCAACATGAGCAAGATAAGTGGGTTACACTTTATTTCGACAGTCCACTTTAAACATTCTAATAACTATAAGTAACTTTGCAACTACATGTCAACTAACTGTCATTAGAGTATTAGTTGACTGTCAGTAGACTGGTAGGTTATGGTTAGGTGTTAGGGTTCGGGTTAGTAGAATAAGTTGAATTGTAGTTGCCAAGTTACTTATAGTCAGTAGAATGTCTGTTGGGGGACCAACAAAATAAAGTTTTAGTAAATATTAATCAGACAGTCTACAAATACTCTAATGACAGTTAGTTGACATGTAGTTGCAAAGTTACTTATAATTAGTAGAATGTCTAAAGTGGACTATCAAAATAAAGTGTTACCGATAAGTGTAGCGTCTGTAGGAATTGTGGACGCAGACACATAGTTTAATCAATCTTCCAAATGATTCGATCAAATGAATATCCCCTTCACAAAGCCCAATTCAGCTCCAGACCCCAGGAAATCGACCATTGATCACAAGAGAGATGAAGGCTCCCTTCTGCCCGGAGCTACTAATTTTAGATAATAATTACCTGATTGCCTATGGACTTTTGACCAAAACTTAGACAAAGAGGACAAAAGACTCGTTGTGATCACAAGACAAAGAAACAAACCAGATCTCTGTCTTTTCATTGACCGGTAAATTAACTCCACGTGACACAGCTAAAATTCAAAGCAAACTCACAGAAACTGTTACATATGGAATGCATCAAATCACTGATTATTGGACTTCCATTCAAATAGCCTTCGACATAGCTTGTTAGTGTGTTTACAACTGATATACGTGACTATTATGCATGTATATCACTCCCAATTCATGCAATTATTCAATTCAATTCAATTCAAATTTATTTGTATAGCGCTTTTCACAATACACATTGTTTCAAAGCAGCTTTACAGAAAGTGCATTTCATAGATGTACAGTAAAAATGTTAGAAAGACAAATGTTAAAGAATAATGTTCGAAAAAGTTAATCAATCGTGTATTAATTTAGGCCATCGTGGAGTCGTCTCATCACAGGTGTTGGGGCATCTGAAGTCTCCATGAGAGGCTGATACAAACTGGAGCTGATGAACTATTTACCTCGGGACTAGTGTCCCGAGATAACAACAGAAAAGCAGATGGGAAATGATTAGCGTAGCTGCTGTTCAGAATATTATATTAATGCTTTTGATCCGATTTAACTGTAGTATAAAAAGATAATTATAATGTGAATGCTTGGCTAAAGAGATGCGTCTTTAATCTAGTTTTAAACTGGGACAGCGAGTCTGAACCTCGAACAATATCAGGAAGACTATTCCAGAGTTTAGGAGCTAAATGTGAAAAAGCCCTCCCTCCTTTTGTTATGTAACTATTGAATGAGTGGATGAAAAGGCATCGTGTTTGATATCTTTTTGTTCGTATGGGTATAATCCAACAGATGAGCTGAATGAAATCTTTATAGAAATGATCATGTCTTTATAGTAAGAAATTAGGTCTAAATTTACTCTCTGCTTAAGAGCAGGAAACTAAATTACCATACACTGTAAAAAGAATACTGTGAAAAATACAGTAACTTGCTGGCAGCAATTAGCTAGTAAGTTGCTGTATTTCATTTCACAGTATTCTTACTGTAAATGTAATCGCAGCAACTTTAAAATTACTGTAAATTTTTTTACAGTAATAATCACAGTACTGTATTTCATAACTACTACTGTAATGGGGATTACTGCATTAATTTTGTGTACTGTAAAATAAAGACACTGTCACAAATGCCATTTATTTTCTCACTTTTAATTTCAAAAATTCATAAAATAAAAATAGTATAGTATAATTTTTTCAATGTTACAATTTTCTGTGAACATTTAATTTCACATAAACTTTTCTGAACATACAAAAAATACTTTTCTGAACAAACAAAACAATCAATATTTATTAAAATGTTTGAATAAAATTACAAATGTATAAATATTTAATGATTTAAAAACAGCAGGATTTCAAATATATTTTCTGAACATATACATTTTTCTCAATAAGTTAACATTTCTCTGAACAATTCATTTCATTTCAACATTCATTTTCATTTTTTTCATAACTATTATTCTTTTAAAACTGGACCTGGACTTCCTGGGCTGGAGTCTTCTACCCTGTAGAGGAAGAAATTAATTATTAATGTAAAAGTTTAAAAGCAAGACAGATGGGTTGATGACATATACATAAAAGTTTTACATAAATATTAGTATTTTTTATATGCTTTGTTGGTGGTTTGTGGAGTAGCATCCCCCGGGGCTGATATTTTTTTATAGCTTGAATAAAGATGTAAAATGTAAATTTATTTTCATTAACACAAACTGTAACATCTGTAAAAATAACAACCTATTTTTAAAAGATAAAATGTAAATATTCTTATGGAGTTGCAACTCGACTCTTATTAGACAGTATTGGTTTCTGTCATTTGCCATTACTTTAATATTTAATAACTGTCTACATGAATAATATTATAAAATTGTACATGAATATCCCACATTTCTGCCACAATACCATGTTTACAGTTAGTGATACAACAGTGAAATTTATGATAAATGTTTGTGAGTTGTGAATGGAAAAGTATTCTAACTGGCTGGTGTTGTCACACAATGTTCCTCCTGTTTTTCATGTCAGTGTTGTTGAATCACCTTGTGTTGACGCTGTAAAACTGCATGGTTTGAAAATGATGCTTGGCAGGCCTAAAGGGATAGTTCACTTTAAAATGAAAATGCTATTATCATATACTCCAGGGCTCGACATTAAGCATGTTCACATGCTTGTCCTTCGGACAAGTAAATCTGTCATCCACTTGTCTGAGTAAAAAATGTGCTTGTCCAAAAAAATAAATAAATAATTTGTGTGTTGTAAATAAAATTTATTCTGAAGCAATATTCTCACCAGTGTTCAATCAGCCTTGACATATGCATATTTGTGATATTTTTACCTTTTATAAAGGGCATTTTCCCCTAATCTTATGAAATATAGGCTATGATTCAGATTTCCTTTTATATTCTTAAATTGGATCAATAAATTAAATTAGAAGACAGCATGGCTGTTACCAGTCAAATTAAATAATTTACACTGAAAAATTACAACTGCATTAAATAATGTTATGAGATTGTTTTAAATATTTTTTGAATATACAAATAAGAAATGTTGGAAAGATGAAACTAAAGCACCAGTAGGTGGCAGCATGTGACCGTCTGAATGAGCGAGTCATTGAGTCGATTTGTTCAAACGCTGATTCATTCAAGAATGAGGCGGTCGTTTACGAATAGTTCATTGAATCTTTGATTCTATTGATTCATTCAAAGCGCTGAATCATTCACTAACACGTTGTTGCTGTGACACTTGTTCTGCTGTGATCTTTTCGAACTATTTTCGCTGCTGAAATAGAACAAAAACACTCAATATTGCATCAAAATGTAAGTGACTTAATGTTAATAATTGTTTATGGAACTGTCATTTGAAATCAGTGTCCTTTTCAGTCGTGATGTTATTCAGGAAAACAGCACTCTTGGTAATGTGATGTTGCAACTGTATCATGTTATAAATATAAATAAACTATATAAGTTATAAATATAAATAAACATTTCTACATTTTTACGGCAGTGTGTTTGAGTTTCTCTGTGTGAGCGGTGCACATTTGTCTCGATTTCTCCTCGAGAGGCTGCGCGAGCGTCAACAGTGGGTTAGTTACCGTCAGTTCATTATACATTATTATCATTCACTGTCAATCGCCACTTACAGTAATGAATGCAGAATCATTCTTGCATTTGGGTGATTCCCTAGTTATTTTTGTTAATGACGTTTTATCAGGCTACTTGTCCGTCGGGCAAGTAAAATTCTCTTTCACTTGCCCCTTCAAAAAATCCACTTGTCCCGGACAAGCGTTAATGTCGAGCCCTGTACTCAACCTCAAGTTGTTTCAAACCTGTGTGAATTTCTTTCTTCTGCTGAACACAAAAGAGGATATTTTGAAGAATGTCGGTAACCAAACAGTTAACTGGAGCCAGTGACTTCCATAGTATTTTTTTTTCCTACTATGGAAGTCACTGGCTCCAGTTAACTGTTTGGTTACCGACATTCTTCAAAATATCCTATTTTGTGTTCAGCAGAAGAAAGAAATTCACACAGGTTTGAAACAACTTGAGAGTACATTTTAAAGTGAACTATCCCTTTAATAGACAAGTTGCGTGCCACCCCTGACTTTCAACCACCAACTACCCACCCATACTGGCTTCCAGTTATTCCAAGGTATTCAAGGTAACAATTAAAAGTCTCACCTGGTATTAGTTGTTCTGCCAGTCATATTCAATGAAGTCCCTGATAAACGATGCCACGTGTGGATTGAGGCACTCGTTTTTCTTTTGGACCACCCTTCCAGTTCGTCTGCTAATCTGGAACTTTGAATTGCACTTGCTGTGCTCTGGGTTAATTCTGACGAAGAATCTGAAAATAAAAATATTATGCATTACCCTATCCAAGAAAAACTGTCATAAGAATCTTACCCATTGTTACGAACTGCTCCGAGACACGAAGATTGAGATCCAAATGCAGCTTTAAAGTAATAGTTCACCTCAAAATGAAAATTGTGTCATAATTTACTCACCCTAAAGATGTTTCAAACCTGTATGAATTTCTTTCTTCTGCTGAATACAAAGAAAGATATTTTGAAGAATGTCGGTAACCAGACAGTTGATGAACCCCATTGACTTCCATAGTAGAAAAAAAAATACTATGGAAGTCAATGGGGTTCATCAACTGTCTGGTTACCGACATTCTTCAAAATATCTTTCTTTGTATTCAGCAGAAGAAAGAAATTCATACAGGTTTAAAACATCTTTAGGGTGAGTAAATTATGACACAATTTTCATTTTGAGGTGAACTATTACTTTAAAGCCTCAACCTCCGTGTCTCGCATATACATGGATGTCCTGCTGCATGGGAGTGTAGGGGAGAGCAGGGACGAAAGTACCATTTTTCAGAAAATCGTAATTTTAAAAGATAATGTTTTAGACCGAGATATATTTTTGCTGTGGCCAATAACTCACAAGTGTGGTCTATCAATAGCAGGTGGTATTTTGTACAAATGTAGAACGACTACAGTATAATTTCACTTTGAACATAAGCTGCACATTGTTACTTTTGACCCCATCAGGTGGGACGAAAGTAACACACAGGTGGGTCAAAAGTAACACAACAATACAAGCTAGATTTTTTGGTGCTACTCTTGTTTTTATTAAACATACCTGACTATGACTTTGTTAATATGTAACTGCAAACATATTTTGTTCTTTATCTTTGCAAAAAAAAATATTAAATTACATTTTTATTTTATATGTTAAAGTTCATCAAATGTTTCAAATGTAATATGAAAGTACAAACTTGAATTGTTTAGAATATTTTTTATTTGCAATGTCAATCTATTTGATAAGTTTTTTCTTCAACAGTATGAACAATATAAACATTTAATTAAATTAAATGTGCATAATATGCATTATATATATAATAGCGGGACTGTAAAGTGTTACTTTCGTCCCGACAGGAAGTCCTGACATTTAAACACGATTTACTTTTATACTGAAAAACTCTGAAAAGACAAACTTTCAGGGTGTGTAACAGGAAAAAATCGCGTTGTTACTTTCGTCCCGTGTTACTTTCGCCCCAGTTCTCCCCTACTACAATTTCAGTGAGCATATTATTGGAAGTGTGAAGAGTAGAGATAGGAATTTTCAGTAGTTCATTTCTCTCAAGTACAAGTCAAGTACTCTAAAAAGCAAGTATTTTAGTATTAAAGTGAAGAAAAGAAAATGTAATGTGCATGACATTTAGACTTTAGACTAGCTGTGCTTGCTTTTTTACCTTTTCCATGGTCAGTTAAAATAAAAGTCCATTTAAACAAAAATCGACACTTTAAGAAGTATTTTATATATAAAATATATTATATTTTATATATAAATATATATAAAAAACAAATAAGTGCTTACCTCTGGATAAATTCCAATGTAGTGGCTGCCTCCTCAGGATATTCTATGTTAAATACATAGTATGACGCAAAAAGGACAGCCAGAGCAGAAGTGAAATCACAACGGTCACTCAATTGCATGACAACTCTGCCCTCGATGGAAACCATCCATTTTTTTGCCCCCAGAATGGACTCTCCTAAAAAATAACAAATAAAAGTTGACATTGCACAGTATTCTATCTGATATGGTTTACTATTTTACATGAGCAAAATTAATTGAAAACACTATCCCCTACATAACTACCTCTTTTTTTTCTATTGGATCAGTAACTAGAGATTTTTGGAATGTAAGTGCAAGATGACGTAAAACTCGATGCAAATATGCTTTATATGTGAAGTAACCCTTAAAAATGGCATCTATTGTGTATGTCGAGTGCTGGGATCTTACCGAGCATGATGAGTCTGGGAGTGTTTGGCAGGGAAATCTGGGCCTCAGCGTCTGCTTGGGTGGAAGTTTCCTGTAACACAAAATAAACAGAAAAAACAGTTTTAGAAATCACAAGTACAATATTCATAAGAGAAAGTGTGTGGCAATACTGTAAAAAATTACTTGCATCAGCCAAGAGGAAAACAGCTTCTTCCTGTTCTTTGAAGTAAGCAATCATGACTAAGATTGCAGCAAGTCCAGGATCTATGTCTTCCATCTGTCTCTCAATGCCATGAAGGACTGCCTTCACTTCCTTGTTCCATTTCAAAAGTTGACAATTGAAATATTGTAGAACTCTTTTCCCCTTGCCAGCAAGTGCTTCTCGCAGTCTTGATTCTAGCTCAATCCCTGTCAATGTGCAGAAGTGCTGTAGCAAAAAGTTCTGCATGAAAAGGAATGGCCACTCGTTCTGTAACTCTGACAAGGTTGGTGAAGGAGTTGCATTAATGTCATGACGCTGTTGCTCATACAGTAATGTCATGAGGTCATTGACTCGCTTCTGGTCTGCACCTCTTTGTCCCTCCTTGGAATAAACAGTCATCAGCTCTATTTTCTTCTCATAGAGAGACTCTCTATTTTCTCCTTCAGGCATTTGTGATGGTTGCCATTTGACACAGCCGTAGCTATCAGTTTTGGCACACTTTCTTGATGGTCCAGGCAGGTCTTCATCCACAGCAGGGGCCATTCGTTTTGGTTTTCGAAGTCGTGTTAGGGTAGTGTCTCTGTTTAAAAAATCTATCCTTATCCTCAGTTGTTTGCTTAAAGTGTAATATCCATTGCCCAGTTGTTCTCCCTCTTCTGTTCGGTCTTCAAAAGACTCAGGATATTTATCCATAATGCTCTTAGCCAGTTCAGCACACTGCCTGAATGGAGGTTTCAAGCAAACCTGTCTTATTGCTTCTGCAATGACTCTCACCATATGCCGTCTATCTGCAGCTTTTGGCCGTTTTCTCTGTGCAAGACACCTTCTCAAACTTTCATGTGTTTTCTCCCACGGCACAGAAAATGTTGATAGCCAAGTGCTATTCTGCACAGGAACATGGCTTGAAGGTTCCAATGCAAGCTCTGAATTGGGTGAGGTTTCAGGATAAGGCACAGGTGTAAGAGTCAAAACAATGCCAGGCTCAGAAGTTTCCATGGTACAGTCACGATGCTGAGTGTTGTGCTGTGTATCTAAAAAAGAAAAAAGCATCGAGTAGCTACCACAGTAGTTCAAAGCTTTTAAGAAAACATACATATTGTCAAAAACTTTTTACATAGCTGTATCTAATAAATGTGTATAGTCAACATTTTATGAGTGCTGGTTTTGGAATTCATTTGGATTGTACTTTTTAAAATGGATTTCATTATTTAACCGAAATTATTTAAGTGTTAGTTCACCCAAAAATTAAACATTCTTGTCATAAATTACTCCCCCACAGGTTGTTTCAAACTCCTAATGACTATTTTTTATCTTTGAAACATGAATGAAGATGTTTTTTTTTAATGAAATCTGTGAGATATGTCCCTCCAATGAAAGTCTGATTACACAAAAATTTTATAAAGAGATAAAATACATTAGTGCTTTAATCCAAGTCTTCTGAAGAGACAATCACTTTATATATACAACAGATTTAATATAGACTTTTATTCACACAAAAACATTGATCACCAAACATGGAGCACTCAAATTTGCTAAACAGAAGCTCAAGCATGCTTGTTATGCAAAAGAACCAACAAGGTTTGTTCTCATGCATCAAGCAAGTACAGTTGAGCTTATGTTTACACATTTTGATTGCTCTATGTTTATAGGTGAAAAAAGTCTAAAAAAATTAATCTGTTAATCAAATAATGCCATTGTGTCTTCTCAGAAGACCCCATTATATGGATTTATTTTAAGTTTTGAGGCATGAAGCTTTTAAGCAGACTTTCAATGAAGGAACAGAAAAAAAAATTGTGTAATTTGTGTTCTAAGGATGAACAAACTACCTTGGAACGACATGAGTGAGTAATTGATGAAAGTTTTAATTTTTGGGTGAAATATAATTTTAATACCACATAATTTACCTCTTCTTTTAAAGGCATGCAGTAGTTTTCTGCAGTCCACTGGTGTCAGGAGGTGTTTCAAATCATCTTCTTTTATGAATTCCATGTCATCAGCTGTCCTAACCCAAATGCTTGACAAGTGTAGTAGAATCATTTCCAGGGACTCATTTTCCAGGTAGGAGAGGACACTTTTAATGCTGGCTTCCATTATACTTCACCTGAAAAAACAGAATGATGAAGCGCAAAAACATCAAGGTGATCATCAAAGTTGTACACTGGAAGTGGGTAATATTCAGCAAGGGTGTCCACACTAACACAGACATAATGTGTCTGTGTGTCATGCTGCAAGATGTGAACACCAAGTTCCAAGGCTGGCACTGATTGAGACTTCTCACAAACAAAATAAACCTTCTCCTCACTGACCAGAAGAACAACAATCCTACCAATCACATGACCCCTGTCATTAACATTGAGAAGTACAGCCATTCCTTTCTTGTAGGTAGTTCCCTTGTATGTGGCAGAAACTGTTTCTACTGTGTTTTGTTTCTTAATACCACATAGTCTAATGGCTTTTTGAATTGCACCATTGTACATTTGATCATCAAAATCATTGGCTTGGCCTACTTGAAGAATGCCTGGAAAAAAGCTCCCTGAGTGTAAATAAGCCTGGAGTAATTAGTGTCTTTCTGCCAAAGTGCTACATAGGTTTTTAAAATTATGGAGCTTCCGTGCACACTGCTTAAAATATGTGTGCTTACTTTCGAAGCGGAGAGTCCAGAGGCGAATGAGAGGGCCAAATTTAATAATAAGGTCTGGATAGTGGAGGAGGAAGTGGTGTTTTGGCTTTAATGGTCGGTCTGAAAAAATAGCTGCTCTAGACTCCAAATATTCCTCAACAAGTAGCTTCAGATAGGCTACCTGATTGGTATGGATTTTGGGAGCACAGACAAGTTCTACTATCTCCCTCAACTTGAGGCACAACTGCCAAACTTGATCTTCAAGTGGATTCTTGATACGTTTACCAACAACGATAGGGAGAAGACGTAACAAACACCAGTTCTGTGCTGCACTTCCTCCCAATTTCTGTCCATCAGCTCTAATAACACAAGGTCGGTTATTAGCATCACTACCTTTGAGCTTTAGTCGAGAGAACATCCTATTCAACTGCACAAATGTGAAGTGCTTCCCAATGACCACAAGGTGTTTAAGATACAGTTGAAGATCCGCAGATACAATCCCTTCGAAAAGATCATGACCAAGACATGGAGGAAGTCCTGGCTGGCATACATGGAAATGCTGTAAAGAATTGAAAACCGAGTCTTTTTTTACTCCATCTACACAGTTTTCAGATCCCAAAGACAACATCGCCACACTGCTCCTGTAGTTTTCTACTGTCCTTGCTGGGCCTAGCTTAGTAGGTTCATTTACAAATCTGTCTCTGTCTATAAGGCAGTATCTACAAAAGTTTTTGCTCTTGCTGAAATTCTCAGTGAAACCTCCAAGTGAATGTGACCCCAGGTTGTCACCTGCAATTGCAATTACTACCCCCTTCACAGTCTGTCCTGTCTCCAAAGTAATACCAGATTGCTCAATGTCTTTTAAGTCTTTCACAAGGGAGGAGAAAACTTTCTCTTGTCCAAAAAACTGGTAATCAGACTCCCTGCACAGCATGACTAATTGCATTGGGTCAATGGTTGACCTGTTATGTGGCAATATCTCACTCAATGTCATATACACAGCTAATAGCTTGTGTTTCTTTTTGCCAGATCCAAGAGGATTCACTACTTCAAATGCATCTTGATACAATATAACAGAAATTGAAGAAGGAAACTCTTGTAAAAGGCTATTTTCTTTGAAAGTCTTTCCATCTCTCACATCCTCAAGCACATTTGTATCTACTGGCAAGTGCATTTTTGATACATCATATTGCTCTCTCACTGATGGCAGGTTCAACAGGGCTTTTAGAGTTTCTTTCACTGGGACATACTGGCAAAACTGCTCTTTACCAGAAGCATCAAAACCAAGATGAACCTGTATGGGCTCCACATAACAGAAATTGTTCTTAAAATATGTCTTGCGGGTTGTATCTGATCTGAACATGCCCTCATTATACAGCTTTAATAAGTTATCTTTTGACAGTCCATCTATGATATTACAAATCCTTTCATCAGGAATGTCAAGGTTTGACAGTTCTTCACGAAGTCGAACAAACATCTGTGACATTGCATTTGTGCATAGTTCTTGAAACTCTTCTATCAGAGTGGATATTGTGGAAGCAGGTAAAAGCATCTTTGCTTGCATTCTCAAGTAAAAAAGGGCCAAATTGGTAAGAAAAACATTCCTGTCTCTCTCAACATCTTCTGAATAATTACCAGCCTCAGGAAATTCTACAGTCTCACTCATGTCATAATGTCCCATATCAACAGCATCATCATGCACAGCTGCATCATCATTGTTCACACCTCCATCTCTACATGCTACCAAATCTTTTGCATGTTTCCTGCTTAAATGTGAGGTGAATGAAGATCTGACACTGAAGAGCTTCTGACAAGTGCTGATAGGGCAAACAATCTTTTCCCCATCCCTAATATGCATATATAAATGCTCACAGAGACTTGAAAAATTTGAGGATTTAAAAGTGCATTCCCCAGCCTGACAATTTAAATCCACACACCTTTGAGATCTAGCTGGTTTAGGTTTTGAGTGATTTCTGTACATGTGTGTTTTTAATGCACAAAACGTCTTGAAATTACAAGGACATTTGGAAATCCCACATGGATACCTAAAGTTTGCACGGTTTCTGTGCACTTTAACGTGTTTTATATATTTGGTTATTGTGTCTGAAGAGAAACAACATTGCTTGCATTTGAAAAACATCATGCAAGCCAGTTCATGCAACTTGGGTACCTGGAACGATTTTCGATGCCTCTTTCCTGCAGTCTGAAAAAAAAGGAAAGAAATAAAGGTAAATAAAAGTAAGATCTCGAAAAATCTTAATACAGTGCAAAAATATTATTATGCTTCCACGAATCGTGAATAAAACTCCTACATAGTTAAATTAGGCAACAATCTAGTGTCACAAATCACAATCCTTTTTTGTGGCTGCACGAAAGCTCTGTGGCTGCTTTTATTCGACTTGGCTCGCTTAAATATCTGTTCCCTGAGGCGGCAAATTTAGCAAGCAAGAGAACAATGAGTGAAATTATTCAAACGGCTACTGCGCCAATAACTTTACATCATACTACATACACAATTTCAAATAATTTTTTATTCAACAAAGCTAACGTTAGCTACTATTTAATCAAATAAAAGACGTTATAAATGTAATTTCGCCAGATAAGACAAATATATTAATACAATATATGCTCCCAAAAGTCGGGAATGGCACTTCAAATTAGGCTATTAACAATCTACGTTAGGCTATAGTTTCTGCAGCTTAAGGCAATGAAGTTCAGAAAAATCATGAAATTATTAAAAATATGTTAAGTAACGTAGCTTAACAGATATCTAGCTGCGTTTTCTCGGCCCGCTTAACTTCAATGTCTGATTCCTCAGGCGGCAACATCAAGCAAAAGAAAAAAACGAGAGATTATTAATGGCTACCGCGCCAATAAATACAAAAAAATTACACCATTTTAAATTAATGTCATTTCAAATTACTAACGTTAGTCTTTAATCAAATTAAAGACGTTAAAAATGTAATGTTGCCGGATAAGACAAATCTTAATACAGTAGGCTACAGCTGGATGCCATGCTCCCACAAGTTTGAATAGCATTTCACCAATCTCGTTTCTGGGGGTTTATGTTCAGAAAAATCATGATGAATCACTATGAAAAATATGTTAAGTCTTAGGCCTAACGTACCTCAGCTGCGTTTTCTTTCCGCTCGAGACCGTCGAGAGTCGGCAGGCTTGGTTCACTGTCTCACGCGCGCTGACAGAAAAAAAGGTAATGATATTATGTGACGATCTGCACCAAAAGAGATCACATGGCATGCACAATTCCAATTTAATTTTTATTTAGCAATGCTATCCTTCTATAAACTAATGACGTTATCAAATGTTGCCAGACTAGAAAATATATCAAAATCATGCAGAAATATATATTTGTGGTAATAAAATTATAAAATGCACACACAACATGAGACGAGTTTACTAGGAAGTGTGCTGCTCATTACTCTTTTCTCTCTCAGTGCACTCTTAAAGTTGAACAAACAGGTGACTTTACTAGAGGAAACTTTGGAAATAAATTATGTTACCTTTCTGAAGTAAAAATTCAGATGAAAGTGGGGAATCTCGTAGCTTTCCTTGGCTGAAAAAAAATCTTAGAAATTGCTGTATTGTGATTCACAGAAGAAAAAAAAATACTGTAGAATTTACCCGCCGTTGAAAAAAGACCATGATGCTTTGCAGATCTACAGCAACATGCTGTATACAGGTTCTACAGTAAGTATTTGCTCATTTTACAGTAATAATGCTGTGAAAACTACAGAAATTTGTTACAGTGTAGATAACCCAATTTTATGGGAGGGGTGGAGACACAGTCACCCCTGAACCCTAATTGGCCAGAACCCATCCAGGGGATGGGCAAATATTTGAGTTTTAATCTCAGAACACAGAGAAGAGCTGTCTGTTCACAGCCTGTTCGCAACGAGTTCAGAGCCAGCAGTTCGAGGCCTGTTCAGGCCTGTTCGCAGCCAGTTCGCAGTTCAGAGTTGACCAGAGTTTAATTCTGAACGGAGAGCTCCCAGGAGACGATCTGACGATCGTGGCAGACCAAGATCAGAGAAAATGGGTTAAACAACGATTTCATTCAGACAATCTGCCCTTCTCTCACTTTCCTTTCTTTTACTTAAAGTTATTTTCTTTCCGTTAAGTCTCGGGTTCTGTTTCGCCGCAAAGTTGCTCAACGAGTCTCCAACAGCGTTCTTCAACTTCAAACAGTGCCCACGAGACTTCCATCCAGCCGCCAACACGCCCGGTGATTGGCTTCCCAAGACGTCGGTCAAAAGACACGACCAGTCCTTCAGAGAATCAAAGACCCGTTAAAACCCCTCTCCAGCCGGAAAAGGGAATCCCCCTTGTCAGATGACACACGAGACACAAACGCAAGTAATACCTCTAGATTCCGAGCTGAAATGGTGCATTAGATCAAATGTAATAACCCTGCTTAAGAAACGATAGGAGGTTAAATTACTGATCATTGGTTTCTTCAGGTCATGTGTCATAAATGCATATATTGCTTGGGATTTCATAATTTCTATCTCTTAGAACTTATTCTTTTCCTCACCTTCTTCCTTTCTGCAACGTGTGTGAATGTGTGTGTGTTTATGTTAGATATTAGTTTGATGTGTTAGAGTAATCAATAAAGTTCCGTTTGTATTCAAAGATAACTGTTCTTGTGTTATGTGCTTACGAATTTAATGTCTTGAACTGCCGATCTAAGTTACCTGGCTGTTAAATAGTGTTTCACTATTGTCCGGATATTAATATCCGCTGCAGAGTTGATATTTACGGGATATTACGGCTGGAGGAGTCATTTGCTCGGCTGTAAAATAGACTCTCGAAATTCCCTATGAATTCATTAATTCATTCATTTGAGCTAAATAGACCTATTTCCCTTTAACAGAGTCCCCTTTAAGTTCTTACAAATTGGTGGACGAATAAGTTAAGGTGTAAACATTAATTCTGAATTATTTATAAATTATAGTGTAATTCGAGTCTCTTTCATTTTAATTAAATTCCCCGTTGAGTTATTATTTTATCTGACTCATAGTCGCTACATAAGAAAGTACACTAAATATACAATATATGGCTCTTGTGTGGTCTCTCTGGATGTAGGCTATATTAATCTCTGCGCTGTGTTTTGTAGACTGACTTTACAGTTGTCAAAGGAATACTTTATATTATGTGTATGACTTCATCTGGTAGCCTAAATGCCACAATCAACATATACAAATGTTTAGAGAGGTCAATTTGAGGATGGAATAGGCCTATATATGGAACATGAAATATTTGAAGTCTAGTAACACATTTTTACGGAGCCCTGTAAATGACATGCTGACATCATGTTAGAAGAAAGGACGATGGAAGACCAGGGAGGGGTGAAATTCACAGTCTTTAATTAACAAAGGAAATAGTCCTCAATGATTAATCAGAACCAAGGCTCTGAACCAACACATTCTCACACCCAACTCGTCACATATGGACGCTTGACCCGGACCCCTTGTCATCACTTTTCAACGAACTGGGCGTACCTTTATCGTCAATTTTCGACGTGCAGGGTAGTCCGATAGACTTCTATAGAACTCTGAACTGGAGCCTGTGGCGTTGAAATTTGACGTATTGGGTTTATTTAGCTGTGGCCAATGTCCAAGGGTGGTGATTAATGTCAATCCCTGACTTAAGCTAAGAGGACTTTGGGAAAACCAATCCTGTACTTTTTGCTTGATTCACATAAACAGGGACAAATTCACTTTGACATGAATGGAAAGGACTGCATATCACCTCACATGTGAAATTATTAATATGGACGGATTCAGCTACTAAGCATGGCATTCATGGCTTAAAAAACTTTCCTTGTCTTTTCATCATTTCAGGTTGCCGAAAATGTAATAGGCAGAAGGTGTTCCTTTTTGATTGTATAACTGGGGAACGGATAAATGAGGTAAAATATGTTCTGCAAGGCTGCTTTCTTGTCTCAATGGCTGATTCCGACCTTTCAAAGATAATACAACAATATGTTATGCCATATTCAGTGATTGCATAAACAGAATATTTATTACTTGTGTTTGTGTGTGCAGGGGAAAGCCGAATTGAGAGTCCACTGGTTGCCTTGCACTGTGTGGTAAGTCATGTTTTATTAATTATTTAATTCCATTGCGATGCAAATTAGGTCATTCCATGACAAATACAATATAGGCAAAGTTCAACTGGTTTCTTGCAAGCAGCATGGAAGTTCATGTCAGTGTTGTCTGTGGCAAGAGAAAACTCCCCGGTCCTGTAGTTGATCCCGTCAGTAAATCATCTTCTGTGGTAGCCTTTAGAAAAACTGTGAGGTCGATTGTCAGTACTCAGAAGCAAATAGCGATGAGGGGGAGGCATTTGGAAGAGTTAGATCTGGCAGGTAGGCCCTTGTAACCTTTAGGACATGCATTCCGATGATGAAAAAGTATGGAGGAGGTAAGGAGGTAGATCATTCTCCCATTTGTCTTTAAAATTATGGAATAGTCTTCCGAGCATTCCAAATTCAGACTCAGAATCAGAATATCTGGAGTGTCTTTAGACTGGACTGAGAGAGTGTGTCCTAATTTGAAATGCTCAGAAGACTATTCCATAATTTTAAAGACAAATGGGAGAATGATCTACCTCCTTGTCTTCATTTAGAATATTCTATTTGTAAGATCCTGGAATTTTTTGATTAACACAATGGATTATAGGTAATGAGGAGCTGGACCATTCAGTGCTTTCTGGGTAATTAATAGAATTCTAAAATTAGCTGACAGACAGCCAATGTATGGAAAATAAAATGGTCCTGATGTGATCATGTTTTCTGTTTCTAGTAAGTATAGCGGCTAGCTCTAGCTCTGAACTAGCTTATTTATTGAGCCTGCAGGACATCCACTCTGTAATGCATTACAAAAGTAGCAGTGATTCATGCACACATAAATTAATCTTTCGGCATCTGAAACTCGTATGTGTCATAATTTAGTTTTTCTAAGATGGAGAATCCAGTTGTATGTGCTGGAAATGTTATTTTTAAAGGAACATAAGAACATCAAACATAAGATCTGTGTTCTAAACTGTTGTAGATGACATAACATTTTCCTCATCCCACCAATGACAACTTAATCCCTCAGTTTATTAGAAACATTTTTAAATCAGGAAATTTGGAAATACATGGATTTCAATGTACAGAAACTGTGTAACTAGCGCTGCCAGACAATTGTAGTTTAGGAAAAAGTACCATATTTTCCTGTGAGATGCAATGTTGAATAAAAAAGTGTAAAATGAAAATACACCAATTAAGTCCAAGTACCTCAAATTTGTTATTAAGTAAATTGAGTAAATATACTCAGTTATATTCCACCACTGGGCTTAACCAGGGTTAATGCTACTTTAACAAGCATCAATACATTTCAATGAACTCTCTAAATTGAACCCAACAGTGATTTTTTTCTCTTTGTGTTCTAATGAAATTTTTTTTTTGCACTATTTTACAGTGGCAAAACCTGGGATGACACATGGGAGCCTGCCAGTGAATTCCTACATGTTATGCCCAAGTCCCCAGATCCCAACCAGCTTTCAGCATGACAGCCTAGTCACCTGGACTCATCCACTCATCCTCATGAAGTTTATTTTTGAGGGGCTTTTTTTCTTCTTTTTTTTCCTTCTTGCTTTTCATTAAAGTGTTTTGCACAATACCCGGTCTCTTTGTGGGTTTATTTTCTTAATGTGTTTTTAAAAAATAAAAAATCTTTTGCATTTTTCATGAAATGAAAGCTTTAGCGTAAGTTCTGCCGAGAAGACTCAATTGTTACGTCACTTATTACCTTCGCATCTCTCCAATCATGTGCAAAAACTTGCAGTACAAAAAATCGATACTTACACATGTCTGAGTTTGCAGATGCTGACGCCTGACGGTCCCTTCTCCTCCTCCACACCACCAGCAGCAGGATGGTCCCTTCTCCTCCTCCACACCACCAGCAGCAGGATGGTCCCTTCTCCTCCTCCACACCACCAGCAGGATGGTCCCTTCTCCTCCTCCACACCACCAGCAGCAGGATGGTCCCTTCTCCTCCTCCACACCACCAGCAGGATGGTCCCTTCTCCTCCTCCACACCACCACCAGGATGGTCCCTTCTCCTCCTCCACACCACCAGCAGGATGGTCCCTACCATACCTCACAGGGGGTCGGCTGCGGCCCTGCCTACATCTTCAGGCAGGAAATGCAGATTCCGTACCCTCGGATTGCGAGCTACGCACAGGGCCTATATGCCAAATAACTTTATATCTCAATACTTGCTTGTTGGGCTGTTATTAAATGAATGATTGTTACGTTATTTTGCCTCACGAGTCTTTCTGGTAGAACTGCACAACAGCCAGGAAGTGTGAGAAGTGTGTGTAAGTCTACTTGCACTATTGGTCTGGTATGCCAGCCATGAATAAATGCTAAAGAAATAAAGAAAAATACTACAGAATACTACTAAAGCTATTAAAATGTCACTTAAATGTTGTAGTCCTGTTTGAAATGTTCAGTTACAATATTATATATTAATTCCTTTAACATTTATAATTGTCATTAACTATTTATATTTGCCTTGCCCCCCCCCCCCCAATTCTAAATAGCCTGATCTATTTTGTCAAGCTGGAGGCTACATAATACAAATAATTTCAGAGTGCTAAAATTGACTCAAAATGTTGGACTGAATGTTGATACCAACAATGGATGTGAGGGAGAGGAGGAAGAGTATGTGAAAGAGGTGGTGAACAAGGAGGAAGATGAGAAAGAGCAAGTGTGGAGAATGTTGTCAAGGTTGGATCTGCTTTAGGGTTTTTCCCTTTGCCTGCAGATTTGATATTTTCTGTGATGTGAATAAAATCATCAGTCTGAACCCAACATGAAGACATGAAGCTAAAGCAGAATAAATATCTCTCACTGACCTTGATTCCGCAGTTGCACATCTCTTCTGGGTGACTATAATGCTTTTCATGTTGAGTTTTTTACTGTAACCTTTTTGTCTTTTGCAGTTGGGTCACTGTATTTTCACAGTATGCAAGTGCTGAATATACAGACATTCAATACTATACAATATTCAGTCAGTACACAAGTTATTCACCTTACTACGGTAAGTTGTAATTACTATAGTTACTATGTAATTGCAAAATTTGTTTAATTAGTTACGATATACTTTTTTTCTGTAATGGTGTGCTTTGGATTCTGTGTTCTTCATTTTTCATTTTCTGTTCATTTTTGATGTACTGTAGTGTCTAACGAATGATCTGTAGTGTTTATAATATTGACTCACTTTGTGTATGATTATTGCACAGATAAAATGGCTTTGAGTACCACAGAATCACATCAGTTGACTATGAAACCTGTACTAGATTATACAGAAAGTACATTGAATATTATGTTGGGGAAAAAATATTCCTCCTCATCATTATGGTTTTCTTCCTCATAATCTGCTTCTTCCATGTCTCTAAACATGTTGTTATACAGCACCATAGAGTTCAACTAAAAAGTTCAAATAAAGTACCCCACACAGTACAGTACTTTAATTAATGCAATTTATTTCCACCACTGACTGGTTGTAGAGGCATGCATGCACACATTTCTATACATGTGAAAGAAGAAGTAACACTTTGGTTTTATTGGTAACACTTTACAATAAGGTTCGTTAGTTAACATTTGCTAGCATGAACTAAAAATGAACTGCACTTATACAGCATTTATTAACATTTACATTTATGCATTTAGCAGACGCTTTTATCCAAAGAGACTTACAACTTGGGGGTACAATAAGCGATTGGTCGTGAAGAGTCGAGTGAGCACAACAAGTGCCTGAAATACTTAGTCCGTGTACATTGCTCAGTGTAGCACAGGCTAGAGTAGGGAGGGAAAGAGGAGGAGAAAGAGGAAAGGAAAGATTTTTTTTTTAAGAGGTTAAGTGCTCGTGGAAGAGATGAGTTTTTAGTTGACTTTTGAATGTTGTCAACGAATCAGCATTTTGGATGGCGGTGGGCAGATCGTTCCACCAGCTGGGAATTAATCTTTGTTAATGTTTTTGTTAATGTTAATTTCAACATTTAATAATACTTTATTAAAATATTGTTAATATTAGTTAATGCACTGTGAACTAACATGAACTAACAATGAACAGCTGTATTTTTTATTAACTAACGTTAACAAAGATTTAACAAATACAGTAAGAAATGGATTGCTCATGGTTAGTTCATGTTAGTTAATAATACATTAAAGGGTTAGTTCACCCAAAAATGAAAATTCTGTCATTAATTACTTCCCCTCATGTCGTTCGACACCCGTCAGACCTCCTTTCATCTTCGGAACAGAAATGAAGATATTTTAGTTGAAATCTGATGGCTCTGAAAGGCCTCCATTGACACAATGGCACTTTACACTCTCAAGACCCTTAAAAGGTACTAAAGACGTTGTTACAAAGTCCATCTCACTACAGTGGTTCTACAATAACTTTATGAATCGGCGACAATAGTTTTTGTGCGCAAAAAAACCCTAAATAACGACTTACATAGTGATGACGATTTCAAAACACGACATCATGAAGCTTCGAAGCGTTATAAATCAGCGAGTTGATTCAGCAGTTTGGATCGCCAAATTTCAGCAGTTTGGCGGTTTGACACGCGATCCGAATCATCATTCGGCTCGCTGATTCATAACGGTGTCTTGAGAGTGAACCGTGCCATTGTGTCAATGGAGGCCTTTCAGAGCCATCAGATTTCAACTAAAATATCTTCATTTCTGTTCCGAAGATGAACGGAGGTCTAACGGGTATCGAACGACATGAGGGTAAGTAATTAATGAGAGAATTTTCATTTTTGGGTGAACTAACCCTTTAACTAATGTTAACTAATGAACCTTATTGTAAAGTGTTACCATTATATTTATATGGTGATAAAAAGCAGATGTTATTACATGCTTAATATTCATAGTTAAGGTCATTGTCCAGAAGTATGAAAGGTGCTACACTCTTGTTGATTACAGTCCATCATCAGATATTTCGTAGTCACTGTCGTACTCATCAGCTGAAGCATTGTCCAAGAAGTTGATGTTCTCTGCTCCAGACAAAACTTGCAGGTAACAGTCTCTTGCTTGCACCTTCATTTCTCTGATTTGATGCCGTTTTCTGAGGATGATGCTCTGCAGACCTTTCAAACCCTCTTCACTTAGGCCACATTGCGAATCTTAAAAGAGGAACAAAATAATATAAGACCAGCCTTAGAAACTTTATAAACAGTCATAATTGTTGTGTATATTTATTAGGGCTGCCCCCTAATATTAATCTTTGGTCGGGACAACCCTATGTTTATGTAATTTATTACAAATACATACTTTTCATTGTCTCACTAGAAAACAAGCAGGACAGCTCTCTGAGGGTATCGGAACGAGTTGAAAGAGATTTCCAATGGTGGTCCATCTCTGCAACAAGAATCTTCTGCTCCTCTTCAAGTCTCCTCACTGACATGATTATGTCAAAAGCCCTTCTTTTTGTCCTTAGATCGACAGAGTCTGGATGGCATTTATGATAAATAAACAAATAATTTGTATTAAACATCAACCTTAAAAGAATCTCTTAAAACGTATGGGGTTACAGAATGAGATTTAAAGCATTGCGGGTTATGTGTCATTATGTATCAGATTTGTCAGAAGCAGTCAACAGACTAGTGTACATACCACTGTGTGGTAGCTGCCATGGCCAAGCTGTCTCACCAGACAGAATGGTTTCCAGGCAAAGAGATTCTGTGATTGGAACCATTCTGTTGTATTTCTCCACAACAGATGTCAGGATTCCCTTCTCCTCCCTGATCTTGTGGCGGATTCTGGCACAACCTTTGTTGCCATCGGCATCTTTATAGAGGCGCTGGGAACGTCTCTTGATACTGGCTACCAGCACCTCAATTCTGCTGGCCAAGGCATCAGCATCATTTGTAGTTGTTGTTGTTGATGCTGAGAATAAATAGGTGTGGTTTGCACTTTACAATACCAGTAACAATTACAATTATTTGTGACTAAATATATTACAAGTAATAATTTCCTCACCGTCAGCCCACTCCTTTACATCATTGACACAGTCTTCCAATTGGCTTGCTGTCACTGTCAATTGGGCTTTCATCGACTCTAGGCTTTGTAACTGGCTTTGCAGAGATTTTGTGGTCTACAATAACAAACAATAGTAAGAAAAAAGAACCAAATGTTCAATGCACAGCTTCATACACTGCTAACATGCAATACTGAACATCTCAAATTAATTCTACTGATGTCATTACCTTTTGATATCGGCGGGTCAGTGAGATAGCCAAATTGTGGAACTTTTGCTGATTCCAGCATGAGTCAGCATGTCTGTGCGTCCTGCAAACACAAAAAAATATGATGTTACCATATCCCCCTACTTATTTTGTAAGGATGTACCTAGTGCAGTATGTGGTCATCTTACCTGCTTTTGACATATGCTTTGTGGTTACTGCAATCCTAGAGAGGAAGGCATTGCACTGTTCCACCTCCTCCCCTAGAGTTAAACCAGCACCATCCTGATATGCCCCACTCCATTTCACCTGGTTAAGAATTAAAAAAAATCTTTGCAGATGTTCAGTTTAGATAATGCTATTCTATCACATAGCAACATTTCCTTACCTCGCATTTAAAATCATGGGCTTTGGCATGAAATACCGAAAGGAATGGCTTCATGTTAAGAAGGTGCTGGAGCTCTGGACAGCTTTTTGCAACTCTTTGGAGGTAAGGCCAATATTTGCAAAAAAAAGTGATTTGCCTACTGGCCAGCTTTTCTTGCAGGTACAGGGGATAGGCAAAAATTTCCCCCCTATACATATTTAAGGCACAGAGCAGAACTCTGTGCCGACACACCGCAAGCTCCAATCCCTCCTCGTCTACCTTGCTGGCAGATCTTTGGGAGGTCTCTCTGGCTGCTGACCACTCCCCTCCACAAACACCTCTTCCACTGACCTACAATATGGGAAATGGTTGATGAAAATAAGACTCTCCTTAACAAACTCTTCAGAAAGAGGTTATTATAGTCCTGTAGTCTAATTATCATCTAGAATTTTACATGTTTGGTTGAGTTGTGAATGTGGTCCACAAATTTTTTCATTTCTTCGTCCTTGGCAATGAAGACACCTTCAAAGATGGCCTGTTCCTCAGATCTAAAAAACAACAATTTATGATAATTTATAATCTGAGATTACTTGGTTCACAGCTATGTTTTCTTATTAAAGGTCCCATGGCATGGCATTTTTCTATTATTTTATAGTGTTTTCTGAGGTGTACTTATATTATTAGTATGATTTTTACATCATAAAATGTCATAATTTAGAAATAAAAGGCATTTTTTATATACTGCTGTTTGCCCTGTGGGTGAATGCCCTGCTTCAAGAGGCGTGTCTGCTGTGAGACTTCAGTAAAAACGCCCACTGTTGTGATTGGCTGACATCTTTGCATTTTAAATGAGCGGAGGGGGCGTGGTTTAACGAGGCACGAGCAGGCACGAGTCTGCCAGAGAGACGGATGGACCTGTGTTCACTTCTCATCAGTTCTCTCAGCATGTCTCAGTTCAGGGTGAACTGTTACAGCATATACTTCAGGTTATTAGTTTATTTCTAGTCAGAGGGGCTGTCACTCATGTCAGAAAGTTAGTAACTTTAGTAAATTATGGATCAGCGCTGACTCGAGACGCGAACCGTTTAGAACGATTCAGTCCGATTTGGTGAACTGGTTCGGTTCACTAAAAAGAACCGATTCAAAAGAATGATTCGTTCATGAACCGGACATCACGGAGACGAAGTGATTGCTAACAAAGTTATTTATAGTAACTACTGAGTTATGAGAGCGCTGTCAGTCAGCGCGAGTTTATTGTGTTTGTATCTGAGAGTTCTGAATAAACACGAGTCCCAGTCACACCGAGTCCTCTTCATCATTATTCTACCAACTTTGTAACACATGCAATGTACCATTACAGCGAGATGAACGAGTTAGTAAGTGTTGAGTATAGCATTATTTCTAGATATGTTCCAATCATATAAATAGCGTCAGTGACGCGCATTGAGTAACGTTACACAGCGCAAACAAAGACACAACAGCAGTAATCGAATGTTATCCAGTTTATTGTGGGGAAAGCTGGCTAGCCTAGCCCAGATATGCTCACGCTTACCCTCCTTCTGCTTAATCTCACGCCGCGTTTGGTGCCTCCGCTGTGGGCCAGATGCAGTACTGGGGGTCGGGGATGTTGGAGGCCGAGCTTCGGCGTGTGTGAAGTTTATCTCTAAAGATGTGACTGCTGATGTTAAACAGAAAAGACTGTATGCACATTTTAGAACAGATAGACGCGACAAGGACGTACAAAAACACTGACTCACAAGATAGAAAACACGAAAACACTGTTCTGTCGGGAGAGAGAGAAGCCGCTGCGTGTCCACAAATAATAAATAATAAGCTACACATAAGAAATCAATGATCACAGATCAGAAGGAACTGAAGAAAGACTTCTGTTTTCATTTGTACATCCAAACACTGAGAAACTGCCTGTGTTCACTCGTTCACAAGTAACGTTAATGATCTCAAGTGTTTGCATGGGCGTGCCAGATTCTCTGGGCGGAGGAAAGGGAGGTAACCGTTCCTGCTTGGACGTCAAACCAGGAGACTTCAGGATTGGCTCGTCTGGCCTGTCATTTTCTCAAAGGCAGAGAAAGACAGCCAGAACTCGGTTTTACACCGATCAACATTTCTATCCACTTGGGGACAATATTCAGGCTAGGGGAACTCATATTAATGTTGAAATACCTCATAAAATGAAAATTTCATGCCATGGGACCTTTAATACAAAAACTGTGATCCACAGTTTGGTGTACCTAGCAGCATTCTTGAAACGGTAATGTTTGCGGTTTCCATCAACTGAAACTGCAAGCATATCTGGGGTGCATGCAGGACAGTTGAAGGGCTCTTCCTTGCATATATTGTCCACCTCAAATCGCACAGCCTCCCACTCAAAAAAACTTTTCTGAAAACTGACTGCTGAGATCTTGCCAGTCTATTAAAAATAAGGAAACCAAAAGCTACTAATGTACAACAAATACATTAACATCAAACAGCTTTTCAACCCACAACTCAAAGATATCAACAATACTGCAGGATAGATAAATTCAATACTCACACGACCAAAGCGGACAGTTCGCTGATTCAGCATTCTTAGAAATGCTTGGCAGGACAGTCCTGGTGCTGCCATCTTCATTTCTTCAAATGAAAAAAAGATATCTGTGGCATAAACTGTTGCAAATTGAAGGGTTGCAGGCCAGTAGTCACTTCGGTTTAGGTCAGCGACTCCAGCAGTCCAAGTGGCTTGGCATGCCTCACAAATTAACTCTGGCATGCTTAGATCATGTCGTCCTGGAAATATCAAAAACACATCCATTGTAATGTAAACCTTAGCTGATTAATCAGGGTTTGGGTTCTTTGTACAATTTATACATTACAGTACTTTGTATACTTCATATATATTTTTTAAGTTTTATATCTATGTCAAACATGTAGGGAGTCGCATATGGATAGATATTTCTTTTTAAGACGCTTCTCAAACAGGACAAAATAAAGTTCTTCACATTCTTACCATTCATTGTGACCACAGCAACAATCTTTCCTGGACAAACCCTCAATGACTCTGGTGAACAACCACAGATTTTGTCAGGCATCTTCACAGGTACAAGCCGGACTGAAAACACAGAGTATCCACATACATTCAAGATAAAACAATAAGACACAAAAAGGCATAATTTAAATAGTAAAGCTTATGAGCTTAACTATTCTGAGAATGAGATTTATCTTGTACACACACAAACCAGAACTTACCACAATGGGAAAGAGCCTTATCCACCACGAAAGTTGTTGGAGGCAATGGCTGGAAGAATCCAGCAGTCATGGCATCTCTGTTGTGGAGGACATGTCTGGTGTGCATGCTGACATCACATTCAGCACAGAGGAAGGGACGTGGTCGACAGTCACAACACCGGTCAGCAGCTGGATTTCTCCCACACTGTTGGCAGATGTGTGTTGCTACATTTTCTTGTGCCGCTGCAGTGTTCACCAGACGGGGTCTCTCTGCCCTCCACCTCTCTGAAAAGAGACTTTGTCGTGTGCTCCAGTTCGAGGAAGCCAGAAGTTTTGGGGTTTCAAGAGGTGATGCCTCATGACCAGAGGATTCGCTTAGTGAGTGCTGGAGATCTTGTAGAAAACACTCTGTAAATGGTAAGGAATATAAAAAAACAATAATTTCCCTCTATGTACATATATAGAGTATATTTTTACAATATTAAAATGTACTCATTTTGGCTGTGAAAGGTTCAGTATTCTAGCAAATTTATTTACATTTATTTACATTACAGTAGAAACATTTATTTACATTCTAAACCACTGTCATATATATATATATATATATTTATATATATACACACACACACACACACACACACGCACACACACACACACACACACACACAAGGGCTAATGGAAACACAATGAAGCACACACCAACAGGCTCTGGAGTAAAGGCCACCTCACTGTTAGTGTCCGGAGCAATGAAGGGAGGATCAGTCTTCCTAATGTGATCAGCTGAAGAGGATAAAAACAACACAAATCAACATTTATATTATTCAAATTTCCAACTTGTCCCAAGGCCTGGTTACCAGCCTAAATTAGTGCAAGCTCACTGTTTGACCTATAGCTAGAGAAATACTAGTACACTTTTTATTTCCCAAACGCTAACAGAGACAGTCCAATTACAGTCGGTTATCTGCATTTAAGGTGTCACTGAATGATGACAGCAAATAGGAATGCTTATATAAAAGCAGATTAAAAAGAAACAAGCTGGCTGGCCATTGACAACACACTCTGAAGAACAAACTGTTTCAGACACAGCCTTGCCAAGACCAATAACTTGCAAGAGATTTAGTGCAGGCTAGCTCATTTGACATAATAACCATATTGACAAGATTTCCTGACAATGTCAATACAGCCCACAATTAAACCTATTTTAAGCGCTAACTTGCTAGTTTATACTGCTTTACACAAATATGAAATATTAGCCTTAATGTGTCTCTTTCACTTAATCCAAGACTAGTGACATATTTAATAAATCAAAAGATTGGTTCTGGTTTGATTGTTTTCCTGACATATCAAGCTATATATATATTCCTTGATTTGATACACTCATACAGTAAGTGCCTTAACAATGCAGATCTTCAAAATATCTTGAATAAAAAACAATACTGACCCTTATTTGACTGATTCCTGCTTGATCTTGGCCTTGCATAGACAATATTCCCAGTATTGTCTCTTTTTCTCCATACCACCCTCGGCTCAGGTGTCTTCACTGGTGCTGCTGCCTCCTCTTCTTGCAGCTCAACAAGAAGGTCATCAAGACTTTGGAGCTCATCCTTCAGTTCTTGGTCACCAACCAGGTTATCCAAGATCATGAGTTGTTCTTGGATTTCTGGATCACTCATGGACATTGTGATGGACAGAAACACAAACAGACAGAAAGACTCACAACGAAGAGATGGACAGAAAAAACAAATATACCGGTAGATGTAAAGAGAGAGAGAGAGAGAGAGAGAGAGAGAGAGAGAGAGAGAGAGAGAGAGAGAGAGAGAGAGAGAGAGAGAGAGAGAGAGAGAGAGAGAGAGAGAGAGAGAGACTGAGTACAGGTTAACAAAGTTAACGGACGGACGGACGGACGTGGCTCTTAAAAGTGCCTTTGTTTGTGTGTGTGTGTGTGTGTGTGTGTGTGTGTGTGTGTGTGTGTGTGTGTGTGTGTGTGTGTGTATATATATATGGTGGGGGGTAGAATAAAATGAAATTGATGCTGCCAAATTTGAAGGATCTAAAAAAAAAAAAGAAAAACAGATTTGAACATTTTACACCAGTATTCTCTTCATCTGTGCTGCCAGAATGGGCTAGATTAGATTAGATTAGATTCAACTTTATTGTCATTACACAAGTACAAGTACAAGGCAACGAAATGCAGTTTAGGTCTAACCAGAAGTGCAATAGCAGTAAGTGCAGGATATACAATGGATGCGTAAGTGCAGGACATGGATATGTACTGAATATGTATAAATATGTATAAATATGTATAAATAGAGAGACGTTATTACTATAAACAGAACTGAATTTACAGGTGAATATGTACAGTGAATAAATATACAGATGGCTATTACTATAAACAGAATTTACAGGTGAATATGTACTATGAATACAATATACAGATGGCTATTACTATAAACAGAATTTTACAGATAGAGGTATACAATAATATGCTAGGCTAATATGAGGAATAGCAGTGGATTAGGGTAGTGCAATAAATTATGGACAGAGCTATCCGGAAAAAAAAGTGTAAAGTGCAGTGGAAAGTGGTTGCATATTACAGTTAGAAGTACAGTGCAAAATGCAAATGTAAACATTGGTACTATAAATACAGTCGGCAGTGCAAATGAGCATAATCCAGTTAAGATATGGCAGTGCAAGATGCATATGTAAACAGTTGTTACTGTGATAAACAGTCGGTAGTGCAAATAACAAAGTGAAGGAAGATGTGAGGTAGGAGAGTTATCAGTTTATGAGGGAAGTGGATCAACGGGGGTTTGAGTTCAATAAAGAGACAGCTCTGGGGAAAAAACTGTTCTTTAGTCTGCTGGTCCTGGTCCGGTGGATCCTGAAACGCCTGCCGGAGGGCAGGAGAGAAAACAGTCTGTGGACTGGGTGAGAGGAGTCCTTGAGGATGCTGCGAGCTCGATGCAGGCAGCGTTTCCTCTGGATGTGTTCGATGGCAGGCAGTGGAGTCCCTGTGATGCGCTGGGCAGTTTTCACCACCCGCTGCAGTGCCTTGCGCTCCGCAACAGAGCAGCTCCCATACCATACTGCCACACAGTTGGTCAGGATGCTTTCTATTGCGCAGCGATAGAAGTTCACCAGGATAGCCGAGGAGAGCTGATTCTTCCTCAGTGTCCTCAGGAAGAAGAGGCGCTGGTGAGCCTTCTTGACCAGGCTGGAGGTGTTGGTCGTCCACGACATGTCCGCCGAGATGTGGATCCCCAGGAACTTGAAACTGGAGACACGTTCAACAGCCATTCCATTGATGTGGATGGTGTCGTGTGTGCCTCTTGACTCCTTCCTGAAGTCCACGATGAGCTCCTTCGTTTTGGTGGTGTTGAGGAGCAGGTTATTATCAGCGCACCATGTGGCCAGGTGCTGGATCTCCTCCCTATAGGCAGTCTCATCGTTGTTGCTGATGAGCCCAATCACCGTAGTGTCGTCCGCAAACTTGACGATGGAATTAGATCCATACACAGGCTTGCAGTCGGCGGTGAAGAGGGAGTAGAGAAACGCACTTAGCACACAGCCCTGTGGTACACCAGTGTTGAGTGTGATGGATGTGGAGCAGGTGAATCCTGAACGAACATTCTGGGGTCTGTCAGTTAGGAAGTCCAAAATCCAGTTACACATTGAAGTGTTGATGCCCAGGTCTCCAAGTTTGGCTATTAACTTGGATGGGATGACAGTGTTGAATGCTGAGCTGAAGTCAACAAACAGCATGCGTGCATACGTGTTCTTATGGTCCAGATGGGTGAGCACAGAGTGCAGTGCCATGGAAACCGCATCCTCTGTGCTCCTATTGCTGCGGTAGGCAAACTGGTGTGAGTCCAATGTGGATGGTAGAGAGTCTTTTAGGTGTTCCAGGACCAGCCGCTCAAAGCAGAGTGTATGTGATATTGATTTTATACAGTTCAATACACAAGTTACTATTGTTAATAATTACATTTTAGACAAAAAAAATAGTAATGTAAGTTTTGCTCTTTTTCTCCCCCCAAAAATAACAAACAAACCCACAGCAGAACTTTTAAATTATATATATATATATATGAATCAGTCAATAAGTTATGACAGCATTACTTATTACATTAATTATACACATTAATTGTTTTATTTCATATTGAAAACTTGTGATGAGGCACAATGTTGTAGTTATGAATTAATTTGTAAAGTTTATTATAGATTTATGTGGGTGTTTCTTATAAAATTTTGTGTGGATTTTAAACAATTACTGGGCTGTAAAAAAACCAATCTGGCAACACCGTTCTTCATCTGAACATTTATAATGTTGGATAAAAGTTGTGGGCTAATGTAATACTGTAAATCTTACATTTCCCTATGATTGTACCTTGCATGATTATATACGACAAAAATGAACTTTCAGTCTTTGATTAGCTAACTTTGCTAGCCTGTAGGTGTAGGAAAGCTAGGCCTATATATTTATTAATAATGTCTTCTATATCATTTAGCGTCATTAGAAATTACCACCTTACACGTCTAAAGGTTCTAAACACAACTTAGTGCCCTGATTCAACAGTTTTTGATGTGTAAATTTAAGAATAGTATCCACCTCTATTAATGAACTCTACTACTTACCGAGTGGAAAATCGCAATGGTCCTTGGGGTCGCCCCACAGTGACGTCAGCGTAATTAATTAAGAGGATTTAATAAATATAAATAATTAATTAAACACAACTTTGACTAATTGAACACAATCGTAGCATATTAAATATATATTTATTAACATCAACAAACCTCCGATTAAATATCCGTTATCCATCATGCTCTAGTTAAAGCATTATCACTAATGTTACCCATGACAAGAAAACGCTTAAATGCTTACTTGAACGCACCATGGAGGGTTATTAAACTCACCTATGAATGCCGTTTTACCTGCAGTTGAGCGTTGTCTTGGTTAAACTCATCTCTGAATGCCATTTTACCTGCGTTGTTAAACTCACCGCTGAATGCTGTTGCCTATGAACGAGCTAAACCTTTGCACAGAGGGCACTTTGATATCAGATTGCGAGGGGTTTTGAACATCAAAAACCAGTTGGAGGGCCAAATAAATATGATCTGGTGGCTGCCTTTTGACTAGCCCTGGCATAGATCATTTATTGTAGCCTATTCCTTTTAATTTTTATTTATTGTAGTCTCGACCCATTCACCGCAGACAACGGGCTGCGGTGTGCTTACCCAATACGTCAAATTTCAACGCCACAGGCTCCAGTTCAGAGTTCTATAGAAGTCTATCAGACTACCCTGCACATCGAAAATTGACGATAAAGGTACGCCCAGTTCATTGAAAAGTGACGACAAGGGGTCCGGGTCAAGCGTCCATATGTGACGAGTTGGGTGTGAGAATGTGTTGTCTGAACCGGTTCAAGGAACGAAAACGAAAACCGGAAATGAACGAAATTTTAAGAGGAAAAAAAACGGAAACAAAATCAAAATCAATTTGAATCGTTCTGAGCAGAAACGTTAATTTGAAATGACCATTAACCGGTTAATAACGTTATTTTATCGTTCTCTTTAATTTTTTAATTTGGCAGTGACCAATCATGAAATGAGTAGTACAGCATGTGACGTTGACGGATCAAGCGTGAGTGAAATGCCCGCGCACCATCATCTATGAATCTACCGGTAACGCAAGTCAGTGTAGAGCGCGCGCATTTTCATGCCTCAAGAACATTTCTTTCCCCGCTGAGGTCTACAATGAATGTGCAGGTATTGGAGGACATTCTTTTCGAACGTTTAAATAAGCAGTACGGACTTTAAACTCAAATAGTCTGATTTAGGCTGATTTAGTTTATGGATTTTGTTTAAGCCTGTCCAAGTAGGCTACTAGCATCTATCAAACATTTTTCCTATAGTCTTTCAGATTGCCAATACAGGACAGGTCAATGTTTTCTATATAGACGGTTGATGCTTCGTATTAAATGGTATGTTATATTGCATTAAATGATCAAGCTTTATTAGCTGACTGAATTTGATTATGTGATGCTGTGTTGCGCAGTGTTTGCTTTGAAATTACCAGTTGACGATGCATTAAAAGAGCAATGGTTATCCAGTTTATTTATTCTTTATTCATGCATTTTTTAAAACAAGTCGTGTTGAAAAAAAGTTATGTACAAAGAATGTTATCACTCTTCTGAAAATAATTAGGCATTAGAGGCCACTTTAGATTGTCTAACGCTCCATTAAAACAGGTCCGCTGTTTATGCCTTGTAATTAATGCATGTATTTCTGGTTTTAAAAATGTTATTAAATAAATATTCAAGTTTAATTACCATGTGTTATATTATTATTGAGTGAAAATACGTCTATTTATACATATTTGTTTAAAGTATAGGCTTAATTAAAATAACGTTATTAACCGGTATTTTTTTTCATATCAAACCGTTTTCGGAACAGTAATGTTTATTGAGGAACGCAAAAACGGAAACGCTATAATATCGATTCTGCTCGGAGTGAACCGATTGATATTTTTTTCCGTTTTTAAGCCCTGATCAGAACATAAATGTCTGGCAGTAATCTGAGCCAGAACCGAGTCTGCCAAAAGGCTGGATAACGATAACACAGGGTTCCACGAGGACGGTCCCAGTGACGCCAAAAGCTGGTCAGGGAAGGCCTTGGTAGCAGAGAGGGTGAACAGCCACGGGCAGGCGCCGATCAGGTACTCTGCAAACAGGCACAGCTGGATAACACGCAGTCTAGAAGCAGAATAACTCACTAGAACAAATGGTATTTAGTCTATCAGACAGACAGGACAAGACAAGACAGGGTGAAGTCACGAACGTATCTCATATGTAGTGAATGAATAATCCGATAACAAGACAGGGAAGGAAAAAGAATAAGAAGCTGAGACAATCAAGGAAGAAAAGGGAACCGGTGAGGAAATAGGAACGAAAGGGGAAACAGCTGTAAGAGATAATGAGCGAAGGAGAGGATGAGTAAGCGTGATTGTGTGAGTGAATGCGTGAGTGCGTGAGTGACCACAAGAGGGAGACAGAGAAAAAGGGGAAGAAAACCCAGGATCATAAATCGTGCGCACAATTTATTAATTTGTTCCCTCGGTTTATAAATCGTGTGCACAATTTGCTAATTCATTCCCTCAATTTATAAATCATGCGCACAATTTACAACTTTGTTCCCTCGACTTGCTAAACCGTCCACACAATTTACTAATTTGTTCCCTCGATTTATAAATCGTGCGAACAATTTAGCAAGTTGAGGGAACAAATGAGTAAATTATGTGCATGATTTATATGTCGAGGGAACAAATTAATAAATCATGCTGACGATTTAGTCCACTAGTTTTTTCCTGCATGTCATTTGCGGGGCTACATAAAAATGGGTTACTAGTAACAAAAGAATAGTTACTAGTCACTATCGAAATACGTACTAGTATCTAAAAAATAACAACTAGTGTCTAATGAATAACTGTATCTTTTAAAAAGGTACTAGTATATAAAGAATACGTACTAGTAAAGACCTAAAGACCACTTGTCTAATGAATAAGTACTACTTAATGGAATGGGTAATATCTAAAAAATAATACTAATAGCATGAAAATAGATACTAGTTTGTTTTAAGGATTCCATTTTAAAACCGCTTTCCATAAACGAGGCAAGAATAATTATCCATGCCGCAGTGCAGCAGATCACCCTATATCTGAGAGGTTTGTACTTCAGAAAGGTTACAGGAGGGACTTCATGTGACGTTATGGTAGTGGCGGCAGCCTGATTTTTAAGCTCCCGGGGGAGAAGTCGCAAAAACTAGCCAAAACTTATTGTTATATCTTATTATTATATCTTTTATTTGCTGCTAAAATCTCTCAAAACAACCAACAGAAATTACCAGTAACCGAAAACACACAGAGAAGAAGGGCAAACCATCGAGAAAAGACGAACAGAATCCAAAAGACGAGGGAGAAGAGAACATGGCGGCAGTGCTAGCCGAGTTGCGCATTCTAAGAAAGGAGCACACTGAAGCCTCTAACGACACTAAAAATCCGCACTGGCAGTGCCAATGCCATGGGCATGCGGAATTTGCATGCGTAACTCCGCCCCACCGCACTATGTTTACCTGCTGAGAGAGCATTTTCTTGTGGTGCCCCCTGAGCACTTGGTGCAATTTCACATACAAAATACTGTATTTGTATTTAAATACATTTTCCTACACAATAGTTCAAATATCACAGAACGTCTGCTAGGCATTACATGTACAGGTTTGTATCAGTCCTCTAAAGTGCTGCTGTGTTTTAAAGGTATCAGATTGATATAAGTACATTTGAGCAAAAAGGAAAAAGTAATTATAATGAGTAAAATACGTTGTAATATCATAAGCAGGTTTTATGGAGTAAAGAGGCAGGAGAGTTTTCCAGTCCGGTGCAGATAAAGAACAGACTGAACAAAACCAGCCAGAACATAACAAACTACAGCAGGAGACCAAACTTCCTGAATAATCAGTTTTGTCAGAATGTGAAACGCTGTGAGAGTAAGTGACATGTGTAGGGTTGAAAATAATCAAAGATATTTAAAAATGAACAAAGATGTTTGCTTTACTGTTTCAGCCAATTCTTTCTTACCACAAGGGTCATTTGGAGTTTCTAAATACAGTGGTGTTGATTGTTCTCAAGGCCTGTAGGCCAAAATGTGTGTCACACTTTTAGTACAGTGGGGCAAGTTGTAATTATCTGATTGGTCAGTTTGTCTCACATTTGGGTTTAGTCACATGGTCAAGGAAGGGATAAAAGAAGATTGTAACTGTTGCTCTGGCTCTTGATTCTCTGGCTCTCTCTTACTGGGGCCTGCTCTTTGGCTCTTCTTCTTTCTCTCTGCTCTTGATTCTCTGGCTCTCTTCTTGGGGGCCTGCTCTACCTCTCTCTATCTTTCCATCCCTCAGGTAACATATGCTGGGTACGATTAATAGTATACGTTTTTATCTTCTCATCCCATCTATTTTGAAAGTGTAATCATAACCTGATATTGTCACTAAACCCTTTCGATTACAAATATTGTGCTAACTAGTTTTGATTTAGTATTAACTTTGATGTGCTATGTATTGCAATAGGATTATCAGTGTATATACCTAATATATTTACCCACTTAGATGCCTTTGGAAAAGTTGTTATATATATGTTGATACAGGAGATGCGTAATAGCGCCCCCTATACCGTAACAGTGAAAACACGGAAAGACTAAAAACTTGTCATTGGCAGAGACGCGTTGTATCATGAATGGCGAGATAACTCGTCAATGGCAGGGAAACAGTGATAGTTTCATTCTTGCATCTAAACACAATATAGTTAGTGCCGAGATTTTTCACGTGAATAAATTCAGATGTTATTTCTGGCTGCCACCATCATTGTGGTTTGTGCATTAAAAGATGAAGTCTATGCTCGTCCATATAAAACTATTTAACATGTTCATGGGCATAATTAATAGAATTTATCTTTACTGTTTTTAATAAACACTTTGAATTTTTATTTTTCCGTGGAGCCTTCTCAGTAAGTAGGGTTTACTAGGTGACCATCTATTGTGTAAGGGATTGGCTGGTTTTGTCTATGACCCAGTCTCAAATTTCCCTTATGGAAGCTTTCCATTGAGAATGTTGTATTAAACTTGACATCCTATCATAACACAGATGATTGAAGGGTTTGTTCTCTCTCCTTTTTAAATGCTTGGTATAGAAATTTGCACATTTGGTGTTGATTGAGTGGAAGGTGTGCTGGTATCAGAAATATAGATATAGATTTCTTTAAAGATTTATGGACCATTTGATTTTTGTACTGTATGTATAAAAAAATAAAATAAAAAAATAAAGTGGTGGTAAACCACGATTTCACTTTTCTAACTTTAGCTAGTGTGTAATGTTGCTGTTTGAGCATAAACAACATCTACAAAGTTACAACGTTCAAAGTTTAAAGCAAAGGGAGATATTTGCTTTTAAAGAAATCAATTTCTAAGGACTACAGCAAACGGCTGGTAGGGACTACAGACTTTCCTCCAGGGTCTCTGACATCACCAGCCCCATTATTTACATAAACCCCTCCTCCGAGAATATTGAATAAGGGGGGGCGGGGCCATTTTGTATCGCCGCGGGAAGCGTTGTTGTGGTATAGTTAGCAGTTGGCTGGAGTGTTGTTGCCGCAATGCCGAAGAACGCTGTTATTTTCATCCGGATTGCAAGTCCACTTTGTTCAGCCTTCCTAGGGACGGGGGTGCATTTTAACATACAACATGTTATACGCATGTGTATATGAGACAGCGGGGAACAGGTCACTTTTGCAGCAGATATATGCTGCCCATCATAAATCAAAGCACGAGACAGACAGGGGTCGGAGGAGAAGACTGGTGTAACAACATTGAGTTTCGGGGAATAATTAATTCAAATGGTGTAAATATTCATGAGTCTATGAATATGACTTGCTTGTTGTACAGACAATATTAACTTATAACGGAACCTTTAATCATGTAAAAGTAACCTTTATCCAAATTGATTTCTTCATCAATTATCAATCTTACAAACTTTAAGAAACATTAATCTGCTTGATCAGGACAAATAATATTTCCTATGTTTGTACAATTTGTATTACTGAAATAGTAACAAGAAAATCAAGCTTAATTGGTAGCTAAGATCTTACGTCTCATTGACTTCGATCTTTGTGAGCAAAACAATACGGATTCAATTCAATGAAATTATTGGGTTTTAATAAAACAACTAAAGTATACAAAGCTACGAGTCACACGGAGTAAATATGTATATATATATATAGGAGAAAACAAACAATATAGCCGCGTTTCAACCGCAGGAACTTTACCCCGGAACCAGGAACTTTGGGGGGGAACTCGGTGTGTTTCGACCGCAGAAACCAGGGTCTAAATGAAGTTCCGGGTAAATATTTCCCCCTCCAAACGGCCCTGCTTGCGAGGTGGTACTTTTGAAAAGTTCGCAAACTTTCGGGGGTGGGACTTGGGCGCTGAACATGCTGATTGGTTGAGCTCTAGCAGCATTTTTTTTCCACCGCCATATTTACAAGTCTTTTGCAAGGTGGGTTTCGTGGGTTCTGCGTTCAGTAAATATTTTCTTTGCAACAATGGAGTTCAACAAAAAATTCGACCGATGGACCGACAACGAGGCTCAGGCTTTATTGAGCATATAAGCGGAGGAGGACATCCAGCGGGAACTGGAAACTGTGACCCGCAATGAAAAGGTATAACGTTACCGGAAGATATCGACTCGGTTCCAGTCACACTGGAAAACAGTGCAGAGAGAAGTTGAAGAAATTAAGACAAGATTACAAGAAATTAAAGGATAACAACCGGAGCGGTTCCGACCGGCATATTGTTGAGACACAGACCGTCCTTTTCTGGTACAGCGGTAACGAAAGACTCGGCTAGTGCGTTGTTGGAAACCATCCATGAATCAGAGTGGGTTGAAGGTAAATATCTCATCTTGGTATCATCTATTAAACTCGTTGCAGTGTTTAAACACGTTGCAGTAACTTTTTTCAACGTGCTTTTCCAGGTGTAACGAGTGGCCCTGATGAATTGCAGGCAACGGAGACCAGCGTGTTTTCCCCCGCGGTCACCAGTACGTTAACCCCGTGTCTCCTGCCGAAACACACACACGCAGAGGTATAAAGCTGACAAAAATGTGTATATATTTAAAAACTGATGTGTAATCCTTAATGGTTTTGAGTAGTTTTGTTGTTTTTAATTGTAAACTTAAATTGCCCATGATAAAAATGGCACACTGGGCATTGTTCAAGCTGGGCAAACAATTGTTCATTATTTGTAGTGAAAACACTTTAAATAATTAATTGATGTTTCTATTGTTTCATGGTTGCCTTGTGTATTAATTTCCATGTGTTTCAGTGCAATTTTTCTACTTAGAGAAAAGGAAAAGGGACTGTGACTTTCTTGATGCACTGAGGGACATGGAGGATGCTAACCGGGCCGTCCTGCAGCATGGACAAGAACTGACCAATATATGCAGCTGTTACTGGAGAGCCAGGCCGAGGAGAGATGAGGAGGCAAGAGTTGGCATTCCACCAGTCAGAAGCGGAAGAAAGCAGAGGGACTTTCAGACCGGGTTTCTGTCTGTTCTTGGACAGTTTGTCCAGTCGTTCAAGAAGTAGCCACAATGACCAGCCGCTTGAATGAAGCATTTGCACTACCACATTTGTACTTTATATATTGTACGTGTTGGCACAGCTCTTGGACAGGTTACTGAAAAATACACTTTTTTTTATATTGTTGTTTTCACATTTTATATTTATTTTATTGTTCTAGTAATTTATTTGTCTTTGCACACTTATTTTAATTTTGTAAGAACTAATCTGTGTAAAATGTCACTGAGTCTTTAATTTCCACATTCTAACTATATAACCACATTCTAATTGTATTCATATAGTGTAGGAAGCAAATACAAGGGCTGCTGCTTGCAAGTCTTTCTGAATATGCACATAAACATATCTAGAAAACCCAAATATTATATTTTTAAATGTATAACTATGTGAATGTAGTATAATAACTTATAACCACAGTGTGTACTTAAGTGAAGCCATAAGTGTGGTCCTGCTTCATTTCAAATTTGAGGAAGAAGTCTCTAAAATTATGCATTTAATGAAGCATTGTAATACTAGTCATGTGACTTTTTTTTTTTGTGAATGTTAAGAGATGTTATTGTGATAAAAAATAAAATACTTGCAGTCTAGTACCTAATCTTTCAACCGCTTAATTCAGTCTATTGTTTTCATTCAATTAACTTTTCACACATCTGTCATGAATGACTGAAACCTCATTATCTTTTTATAGAAAATATTTTGTTTTGGAATTGAGCTATTACAACACATTCAGATTTTGGATTGCCCATCATCCCATTTTGCATTAAAATGGTCAAACCAGGTGAAAGTGCACGTTTAAATAAGCAGTGTTGGTAATGTGTATGCAAAAGCAGCGCTGCTTGCATCTCCTCCACTTGTTATTGTTGCAGACAGTATCGCGCAAAAGTGATTCATGTCCGTCGGTGACTGGGAGAAGCAGTCGCGCGCATTGCCACGTCACCGGACTAATTTGCCTAATCTCCCCGGTACTTTAGACCGCGGTGGAAACGCAGATTGTAGCAGGTCTGGGGGAGAAAAGGTTCCTGGGAAAAAAGTTCCTGGTACAAATAGTTCCGGGTAATTTCGGTGGAAACGTCTCGGGTTATGACTATAACCCTTGTTCCCCGAGAAGGGAACGAGACACTGCGTCGTCGAGTGACAACACTCTGGGAACGCCCACAGCGTTACGCATCTGAAGTATGAATGAAATCAAGCCAATCTGATTGGTGTTGCGTCGTGACGTAGTAGATGACGGCATACCCGGAAGATACAAAAGGAAGCTGATGCAAACACACACTAGCTCTTTTGCGATGAAGCAAGCGCTCTAACCGTGATAGGTGTGGCGACGAGACGCAGTGTCTCGTTCCCTTCTCGGGGAACAAGGGTTATAGTCATAACCCGAGACGTTCCCCTTCGAGGGAACTCGAACTGCGTCGTCGAGTGACAACACTCTGGGAACGTTAATACCCACTAGGCCACACCGAAATCACCCCACGTCCCAGTGTGAAGCTGGAGACCCAGGCACACTCAGGACGCAAGAACTCGAGCACCAGGCGTCACCGGGAGGTGCAGACTGTAAAAACGTATGAAGGTGTGCGGGGTGGCCCACCCGGCCGCCTCGCATACCTCTTGAAGCGAGACGCCAGAAAGGAGGGCCACTGAGGAAGCCATGCTCCTGGTGGAATGGGCCCTCACGGCCATGGGTGAAGGCAACTTGCGCACCCTATAAGCCGTGGCTATAGCCTGGACGATCCAGTTACTGATCGTCTGAGTTGACGCAGGCAGCCCCTTCTTGGGTGAGCCAAAGCACACCAACAACTGGTCTGACCTCCTCCAATGGGAAGACTTCTCTAGATAAACACTCAGAGCTCTGACCGGGCAGAGCAGATGAAGTCTCCCCTCTTCCGCCGTCAGGTGGGGAGGGGGATGGAAAGCCTGAAGAACCAGAGACCGGGCTCCCTGAGATGGAACCTTGGGAATGTAACCCGGTCTAGGGTGAAGGATGGCCCTTACTCTGCCGGGGGCAAACTCCAGGCAGGTTGGCGTGACCGCCAAGGCCTGGAGATCTCCCACTCTCATCAGAGAGGTAATGGCGAGTAGAAAGGCCACCTTCAGGGTCAGGTTCTTAGGCTCAGCCAGCTCCAGTGGCTCGAAGGGGGCCTCAGCCAGCCCTTCAGAACCACCGCCAGGTCCCAGGTTGGGACTCTGGAGCGAGCTACCGGCCTCATCCTCCGAGCCCCACGGAGGAACTGTACAACCAGGTGGTGCTTCCCCAAAGGTCCATCACCTGGAGGTGCGTGGAAAGCCCCAAGGGCAGCCACGTACACCTTCAGGGTGGACGGGGTAAGACCAGCGGAGAAGCGATCTTGGAGGAACTCCAGCACTGAAGCCACTAGGCAGTTAACTGGATCCACCTCACGCTCTCTACACCAAGTGGAAAATACATTCCACTTGAGGCTGTACAGTCTCCTGGTAGAAGGAGCCCTGGAGCTGAGTAAGGTCTCGACTACTTCTGCTGACAGGCCCGCCTCTAGGTACCGAGCCCCCTCAGGGGCCAGACCCAGAGGCTCCACAACTCTGGCCGGGGGTGAAATATTGTGCCCCCTGCCTGAGAGAGCAGATCCCTCCTCAGAGGAACCTGCCACGGAGAGCCGTCTAGCAGAGCTATGATGTCCGAGAACCATACTCGAGTGGGCCACCGGGGTGCTACTAAGAGCAGGCTGATACCCTCCCGGCGGACCCGCTCCAGAACTCCCGGGAGCAGAGCGATCGGGGGAAATGCGTACAGACGCAGCCTCGGCCACGTCTGCATCATGGCGTCCAGTCCCAACGGGGCTGGGTGCCTGAGAGAGAACCACAGTGGACAGTGGGACGTCTCTCGAGACGCGAACAAGTCCACTTCCACTGGGCCGAATCTCTCGCACATGGCCTCCACCACCTCTGGGTGGAGTCGCCACTCCCCGGGCCTCAGCCCCTGCCTCGACAGGATGTCTGCTCCCTGATTTTGGTCCCCGGGAATGTACATCGCCCTGAGGGACGATAACTTCCCCTGGGACCACAGGAGGATTTGATGCGCCAGTCTGCATAGAGGGCGCGACCTCAAACCCCCCTGGTGATGAGATACGCGACAACCGAAGTGTTGTCTGAGCGTATCAGGACATGGTGGCCGCGGAGGTCCGGGTAAAAGCTCCTCAGAGCTTTGTAGACCGCCAGCATCTCCAGGCAGTTGATATGCCATGAAGAATGCCGGGTCTCCCACAGACCTCTCGCAAAGCGGCCTTCCATGACCGCGCCCCAACCAGTGAGGGAGGCATCTGTTGAAGCGGCTCTCCGGCAACATGATGCTCCCAGCACTGGTCCTTGGGACCGGAACCAAGGTTTCCGCCATATGACGAGGGAACGAAGGCATTTGCGCGTTACCCTGATCATATGAAACGGATTTCCCCTCGGGGAAAACCCCCTGGCCCTCAGCCACCACTGTAGGGGTCTCATGTGCAGCAGGTCAAAAGGTATCACCTTGGACGCTGCTGCCCTGAGCCCCAGCAGTCTCTGAAACTGCTTCACAGTGAGGCTGCGGCCCGGCTTCACTCAGGAGACCATCGCCAGTATGGACTCCACGCGTGCGGGGGACATTTGTGCCCGCATCGACGTGGAGTCCCATACAACCCCCAGGAACGTGGTCCACTGGGAGGGCGTCAACACGCTCTTCTTCGTGTTGAGTCTCAGCCCCAAGCATCTGATGTGGGCCAGAACGACATCTCGATGCCGAACCGCCACCGCGAGGGGAGAGTGCCAGGCCGAAGGGAAGAACCCGATATTGGTACGCTTCGCCCCCGAAAGCGAACCTCAGGAACTTCCTGTGACATGGAAGGATGGAATATGGAAGTATGTGTTCTTTAGATCTATCGTGACGAACCAGTCCTCGGACTGGATCTGACTCACGATGGCTGGAATTATGAGCATCTTGAACCTGAATCTCCTCAGAGACCGATTCAAGAGCCTGAGATCTATTATCGGACGCAACCCACCATCCTTCCCTGGAACTATGAAGTACCGGCTGTAGAACCCGGAGTCCCTGTCCGCCAAAGGAACCCGCTCTATGGCTTCCTTGGCTAACAGGGCTTGTACTTCTTGTTCCATAACCCGAACCTGCTCTGGGCCGACCACAGTCCAGACCACCCCGTTGAAACTCGGGGGAGGAGAACCGAACTGCAGCCTGTAACCCAGCTCTACAGTCTGCAGGACCCATGTAGATACACTCGGAAGGCATGACCATGCGCCAAGATAATCTACTAAGGGAACCAGCCTCTCGAGGCTGGCCTCGGGTGTCAACCGAAACTCGTTCCCGACCCCCCTGAAGCGGCTAACCGGCAGGGAGCGGTCGAGACCGATTTTCGGTGGGCGCACACGTTCGCTGCCCAGTCGCAAGTCCCCTTGGAGGCGACGAAGGCAGCGTGTGTGCGCGGGAAATCAGTGAGGCCCGAAGCGTCTTTGACGGCGGGAACACAGCACTGATTTCCCGAGAGCTCCTGGGGGAAAACGACCTTGGTCGCTCCTACCCGGGAGAGGGGGCTGGCCAGCAGGGGCCTCATCTAAGGGAGCAGCTTGACAGGGCCGCAACACTAGGGCGGACACTGCGCCTAGCAACCGCCTGAAACTGATGTGTCCCGCAGGCCACCAGGCGGCGAGAACGACATCAACTTCAGGAGGGCTCCCTCTTAGATGAATATCCAGACAAGTCAAACACGCTTGGGTGACAGACTGATTAAAGTATCGAACTTATCAAAGTCAGATAACATGACACTCAATTCCTCAGAATTAAATGTCATCATAATCACCCAACCCGTGCAACCTAGTCTGAATAACAGGCTGAATAAAAAATACATCTAACTCCTCACGTTAGATAATACTTTAATTTAATTCCTCAGAATTAAATGCAGCCATAATATGGTCTGAATGATAGGCTGAATATCTAACTCCTCAAAGTCAGATCCAATATTATTTAATTCCTCAGAATTAAATACAGCCCAAATCATCAGACGATACTGTTTTATTGTATTTATATGACTCGTAACCATACGTTGCCTCAGCAACGTGGCTCGAGCCGTTAATATACAATTGGCTTTCATTCCTCGGAAAAAAAGTCAAACAGGCGCGAGGCTGAAACACCCGAAAAGCGCACGGTAGTACGCGTCGAGATATTTCTCAATGAAAACAGCCAGCACCCTCAGGCGCTGACCGCATGCCTCGCACCCAACAGTATCCACAATACAGTGAAACATGGTCAGAAATGACACCAGACGATACTGCTTTATTGTATTTATACGGACTCGTAAACCACACGTTGCCTCAGCAACGTGGCTCGAGCCCTTATAATACAATTGGCTTTCATCCCTCGGGAAAAAAAGCCAAACAGGCGCGAGGCTGAAACACCCGAAAAGCGCACGGCAGTACGCGTCGAGATATTTCTCAATGAAAACAGCCAGCACCCTCAGGCGCTGACCGCATGCCTCGCACCCAACAGTATCCACAATACAGTGAAACATGGTCAGAAATGACACCAGACGATACTGCTTTATTGTATTTATACGGACTCGTAAACCACACGTTGCCTCAGCAACGTGGCTCGAGCCCTTATAATACAATTGGCTTTCATCCCTCGGGAAAAAAAGCCAAACAGGCGCGAGGCTGAAACACCCGAAAAGCGCACGGTAGTACGCGTCGAGATATTTCTCAATGAAAACAGCCAGCACCCTCAGGTGCTGACCGCATGCCTCGCACCTAACAGTATCACATTTCACCTTATCACGTTGTATCACTTTACTAGCAGACTCGAACCTTGCATAGGAAATGGCGAGCCTCGATACGGAGCACGTCTAATTCCTCAGAATCAGACAGCTCACGTATCGGGTCCTCCACCCCGGGGGAAGAAGCCGCAGCGCGGGCTTCCACACGGGGAAGGAGAACAATGGAACTGTCAAACAGGGAAGGAGAAGATGCCTCAGCACCCTCTCAATTCCCCTGACAGCCCATCTGCGAGTCCCATGATTGATCAACCGTGCTGTCTTTTTTCGACAGACACGGGACCAGCCACGGGGTTCGCGAGCCCTGCTTGTGAACAACGTTGGTAGACAAACAACATCAAATAAGACTGACAAAACACAGAGCGCTTCGCTGAAGAGCAAAAAAGCTAGTGTGTGTTTGCATCAGCTTCCTTTTGTATCTTCCGGGTATGCCGTCATCTACTACGTCACGACGCAACACCAATCAGATTGGCTTGATTTCATTCATACTTCAGATGCGTAACGCTGTGGGCGTTCCCAGAGTGTTGTCACTCGACGACGCAGTTCGAGTTCCCTCGAAGGGGAACGCGGCTTATGGTACAAACAAGGAAAAATCAAACTTAACGAATAATATAAAGGGGGAGAGAATGATGGAAAGAGAGAATTAACGAGGGAGAGAGAGAGAGAGAGAGAGAGAGAGAGACAGCTACAGCCCTTTCGCAAGAGACCTCAAGAAATTAACAATCCCGTGAACAGGAATAATTCAGAAAACCTTTTACACGCAGTTTGATTGTGAAATAAAATACTTGCATTGCTATGGCTTCTCGTGTGTAAGTGTCTCAGTTCGAATCGTCAGGGGAGTTCGCTACAGATCTTCGGGTCCAGGGAGAATTTCTCTGAAGCTTAGGAAAGTCGTTCGAGGAAGCTGCCGGTCTTTCTCTCCATGGCGGGGATGCCAAGGCTCTCTCTCGTTGTGGCGAAGGCCAAGGGGTCTTCATCTCAGTGGCGAAATACAAAGAGTTAATGGTCAGTTCCCGTTCTTATAGATGAGATGACTGACGCCCAAACAGTTGGAGGGATCCAATCACGTCTGGGAGACAGAAGGCGCAAAGTTTCCCTTTGTTCCTGGACACCCCCTCCTCTTGGCTAATCAAAAGGGGTGATCATTTTAAACCTCTATTCTTAGAAAGCTGGTACTTTTGTAATAATGCATCTTGTTGTAATTTGTGAACGAGATTCGGTAAAGTCGGGTTTCTGCGGTTGGGAAGATACCACACACTATCATTCTGCGATTTGAGAGTGCAGAGCTACAGGATTTCCACAGTTACTGGCGTACAAAGTTTGATTTACATACAGTTAACTTCCTAGCTATTTTAATACATCGTATAAAGACATTAAATCAACACAATACATATATTTAAACGTTATGGAGGCAGCTTTGGTCCACATGGTTTATATAAGGTGGATGTGTGGGTGAGTCACACAAACAGTCCTGTGTCTTGTCTAAGTATGTGCGCCCATTCGCACAAAGGGTGTGTGTGTGAGGACATGAAGTCACGTGAATGTCTCGGGCCATAAAATTCAACGCTCCAATCTCTTGCGGAGACACGCCGGCGCATTGGATCTAATTAGTGTAGATAGTCACATCAACACAAAGGCCCTTTTGTTTATGTATGATCTGATTAGAAAAGTCACGAGATGCTGTGAGGAGTTCAAGCTTTGGGCCATCTGGCTGACCTACTGTCGTCATTGGGGTTACACCGGAAAATGTGACATAATGGACAATATTCGTCTGTATTTGCACACGAGCCGCGTTTCAGCTGCGCGAGACAAACACTGCCAGTGTGAATCCACAACGGGCGCGTATGGCTCCCGCTGCACATTTCACGGAGGAAAGCTTCCACAATCTTCGCGAGTTCAATGAATGAGTCGCACAATGGCTTGTCCTGAAAGATGGATTTAAAAACAGAAGCTGTTTACGGGCCACAACCTGTAAGTATGATTTATTTTTGGTCTATGTGTTTTCCTGTAATAGTTCGTATTGTTAATTGTATGTTGTAGCAAGGAAGTACACAGATGACAATGCTGTTTGGCTCTGCAAAACAGTTTGTTAAATGCTCATTCATACTTAACGTTATCCAACAAACACCTAACATTACAAACTTTTTTTAAAATCTCAACAGCGAACTTGGAGTTAGTGTAAATTATTCTTTGATTAGAGCTTTTTATGTATTGTTTATCTACAGGCATGCTAAACATGGTTCTGTGTTTGATTTGGCTACTAGTAAAGCCAATGTTTAGTGTTCGTTTTGGGTTAATAGTTCTTGCAACAGATATTTGGCTATAATCGTTCTAAAAATACAAAAGTAACAGTGCCATTCAGTAGCGATCACTATAGATCCGCAGTCTTTACTCTTTAGGACTGAACAAGTTCTGCTCGATCATCTTCACTAAAATTGTCTGGGTCTGATTCGGGCTCAAATTGGTATGTTTTTATTGACGGCATTTTTTCTAATACTACCCAAAGCACAGTCTACCGGTAAAGGTAAGGGGCGTGACGTTTCCGACAAACGTGCACTCGGCGGTTAGTGAATCACAACACACTGGGCCAGCTAACCAATCTGAGCCCATTGCGTATTTTTAAGGGGCTGGCTTCATACAACCCGGAAACCATCAGACCATTTTTACAAGGAGGGACAGAGCAGTTTAGAATAAAGGTAAAATATATGAAAAATAATGACATTTTTTAAAAACGAAGCATGAACAGTGTAACATGTAACATGTTACAGTGCACCCCACAAACACAATCAAGACTTTGAAAGAATGTGTTTTACCACCCCTTTAATTTAGCTGGCCTGAGTCTCAGTTTTTATGTGAAGGCCAGCTTGTAATGTATAATGTGGCTTGGTGCACAAAAGGATAGTCCTGTAAAATTATTACACCAAAGGTAGCAAATTAAATTCAAGACAAAAGGTGTCAACAGAACACAATTTAGTGTTCTTCCTCCTAAAAAAAGATCTAACAAACACTGAGCTTCTAATGGGATCCTTACCTCGGCTAACTCAAAAGGCCTTGGATTCAGTCGCAGAATGGGGACAGGAATTTATATAAAAAATTTATAAGTTATAAGTTATTTTAAAATTAAAATAAAATTGAGTCCCGTGACAAGTATGACTTTATTGGGGTTTTGTTCAACAAACTTTTGCCATTGCAATTCATGAAATCTCTTTTTTTTATCTTTACAATAATACCAGCATCATGTAGTGCAAATGTTTAATTGTAATGGACGTATTGCAGGCTTTCGGAATTGACGAACGGCTCCGTCTGTTCATTTGGCAGTATACAACTTCAGATCAGGGTTTTTTAACTTCCTAGAGGTGCAGAACGCCACTTGGCAACTTTTCGGGACTGCATCAAGCAAAAATAAATCGTAATCATAAATCAATCACAAAGAGTAAAGATAAAGCGTCTAACAAGGTCTACGTGCATTCATTCTAAAGGATTGTTTTTCCCCACGGCATATGGCGGATATGACGTTTTGTGGGCGTTCCCAGTAATGCTGACCAAGTCTATTAACCTATAGAGACTTTTATTCTGAAAGGTGGCTTGCCGGAAATGCAAACAGATCACTCACGCACAGATCGCTGACAGATTCACAGAGTTGAATTAGAGTATTAAGGAAACTTTAAAGTGAATTTAGTCGCTGTTTGTTGTTTTATTTTTGTAGTATTTTTGTGTGTCTTTGTTGATTGGCACCTTGCGGGTATTCCAGAAAGCAGATTATGTGGCATACCCAGGTATGTTTAAGCGCAAGTAAGCGAATAACCTCAACTTTCGGTTCCAAAAACGGAGGTAACTTTTAGGGTATGTAAGTAGCCATATGCAACTCACTCTCTGAACATAACATGCTCCGGAGCAGCTCATGTTCCAGGGTTAGTTTGCTTAAGAGGTATTCAGATGTGTGTAATATAATTCATATAGCTAAATTAATATAACTAAATGTGTTATATAGTTATACAGTTATAATATACAATATTATATATTATTTCTAAAGCACTATTATAAGAAGGTAATGTTTAAATGTTAATTAAATTCAAACATATTTATTATTTATTTTATTGTCATCTCACAAATTAATTAGCAACAAACAAACAATATAATCTTTATTCTCGGTGAATAAAGATTACTTCTTAAACGAAGATGTTGAAAAAATGATTGCACAACCACCAAATAGTTGGCGATGTACACTAAGCACTGCATGAAAAGTGGGATTTTCGACCCCGTAAACGCCTGTTTACTCCCGGAAATCTCCCTAATTTTCGGCAGTTTTCGACAATTTAGAGGCAGCGAACGTCGCGTTCGTCTGTGCCACAAATTGTCGTAAACGAACCATGACGTAGGTTGAGAGCCCCCCGCTGAGAGAGCCCGCGGAGGTGCGACGCCTCTAATTTGCATATGAATAGCAGCGAAACCTGAGAGTCAACGGCCAGACTTGAATTTACTCACTCACTATTGGCTGAAGCCACTACATTTAAAAAAGAAAAATCCCTCGTGATTGGTTGGCAGATCACTGCAAACCAATCATTATTGGTCCCCTTGGCTCATTATAAATGTAAACCCCAATAATAATAATAAATATATAATTTATGCTGTAATAATTTGTTTTATATTAATGTTATTGTGCTATGAAGTATTCATACCATCAAGGAATACATGGGAAAATTATACGGACCGTGCCGTTTATTCAAACAAGGGGCTTCATTTATAAGCATACAGCTGTTCATTCAAAGAAAGGGCTTAATTTATAAAACACAGCGGTTTACTCAAAGAAAGAGCTTTATTGTTAAACACACAACTATGTACAGTGCAGCAGTAATGTCTCGTAATGTAATGTAAAGTTCGGCGAGCTCCAGGCTGCGAGAGGGCGGTGGCCGCACAATCCATCCAGACACCCCGTCAACAAAGCCGTCTTCCTCGTCAGATATGAGTTCAATGGTCGCGGACTTCCAAACGTCCACCTCATCCTCAGCCAGCCAGCACACTCTCGCTTCCAGCAACTGTAATACAATCCATAAAGACAATAAGCAACCTGAAAAATACTCACATTGACAAAAAACGGATCTAATATAATAAATCTTACCCTTTTTCTTCTTGATCGACTCCGAGCTAAACTTCGCAGTTTCCGATGTAAGTTCAGGTTGTTTGTATCTGAAGCTCCGGCGTGTCGATTCATAATACGTCTTACAAGCAGCTGGAAAACAATTACATGAGACTGGTATTAATAAAAACAGTCACGGTAAAATTAAACAAGGAATGAGAAAAACAGAAGTTATACTTAAGTTACACACAATGTCGTCTTGATCAGTGGTTAAATCTGGACTCGCGGAAATCGCTCCAAGCAGATAAGAGCTCACGGTTTCGTTATGAGGCGAGGATAGTCTGTGTAAACAAAATGTGCAGTTTTAAAGGGGTCATAGAATGGTACATGCACTTTTACAAGTTGATTATACGGAAATGTGTGTTGGCAGTGCCTGTACACAACCATCCTATATTGATAAAAATACATCCAGTGTTTTTTTTTAATCTCCTTATATATTTTCCCCTGTCTCAAATCGAGCCGCCCGACCGTGTGACGTTACACGGTGGACGCCCCTCCAAAGATTGTTGATTGACAGCAGCGTTTCAACACAGACCCGCCCTGAGCGAGCTGTCATCAATCCGCCATTGTTGATACTCTGGAGCAGAATGGCGTCTAAGCGATTGTGGTGTTGTGTTGTTGGGTGTAATAACGAACACAGCAGTCATTTTGATGTTCCTAAATCCGAACTGCTGAAGACCCAGTGGCTGCAGTGCTGAGTTTTGTTTTAGAAGGGAATATTCCCCCCGATCAACGTCAATGTTTGCGCAATCATTTCTCAGCAGACTGCTTTATAAACGAGCGTCAGTATAAAGCAGGTTTTGCTAATAAGCTGCTCTTGAAAAAAGGATCGTGTTCCTGCTGCACCTCAGGAAGATCGAAGATGTGAGTGTAACGTTTTATTAACCTTTATATTAATCTTTGCAAATCGCTTGCACGCTTCACGATGAATGAGGCTAAAGTTTACAGGGTAAGTTACATTACGGCATGCTTTCTGTTTATGACGTTCTCAATATAATTCATAATCCCACGTTTATAATGAACAACGCGTTTTGTTTGTTATTACAAACTGTGTACTCGGGTGATAAAGTTAACGTGGTAACACTACACTAAGCTTACTTTTGTACATGGTTTATAACGGTGTCTGTTACTGACTAAGAAGTAATGTAAAAAAAAAAAAATCTTATAACATAACATCAATCTGTCAATGAACTAACACATCAGTAAACACATAGCAACTACGCTACTCTGCCAGTACAAAGATAGATCAAAGTGACATGACGTTAACCAACCATTCAGAAACGTCCTGTTCGAACTTCGATGGGTTCGTCATCTGTTCCTGGTCCGACTCCGGTTCAAAATGATAAGGTTGCTTAGATGTGTCTTCAGAGACTCCCGTTGCCATTATTTCTCGAAAATATACCCTCAAATGTTGTCAAGGCAACACTCCACGTGTGTTGTGGTGTTGTGTCGGGTCGAACCAAACGCCCCACAGAGCAGAGGGGGCGGGGTGAGCAAAGCTCATTATCATTTAAAGTCACATACACTGAAATGACTTGCTAAAAACTGAGCTGGTTTTGACCAGGTAAATTGAGTGTTTTCTTACAATACTAATGAGAATTTTAAATTAAAGTATATTACAAACTTTTCATTTAGACACTAAAGAATCATATTAACTTGCACAAAAATGTCATTCTATGACCCCTTTAAGCTCGGATCTATTAACGCATCCATTTCCTTATACAGCTGAATAAAAGCATATTCTTTAAATAGTAACGTTACATTACCCATGCTGTGGTTCATAGCGCCTGCAGTTTGCCTCAGAGTTGTGAAGACGAAGACAGCCTCCTGAAAATGAGTCCAAAAAGTTTGTCGCGTCCATGCAGAGATTGAGTTGAAGACGGTGTCCTGTCATTGTTGATCGGGAAAAAGGAAAGCAGCAAAAAACATAGGAAATGTAAAAAAACAAAAAAGTTTAAAGCTCGTCTTCTACGCGTCATGGCCATGACCTCGACCTCGCACGTCATTGGACTAGGGCTCTAATATGGAACACGCCCGGGGCCAAATCTCTTTATACGAAACGCGTGACTTAAGACCGTTTCAACACGCCCTGTTTTCCGCGTCAACGCAGCAATTTTTTACGTGTTTCTTTTGTATGTGTAGACACGCACATTTTGGTCGTGTAACAGGCATACACACACAGTCGACGCACAGTTTTAACATGTTAAGAAGACACATTTGAACGTGTTTCTTAACGCGCACATTCTGTACATGTCGAAGTGTAATTTTTTTTTTAAAGCAGACTTACCTTTAGATGTAGCCTAGGCTATGTATATTAATATAAGATATTAATTAATTGCTTAACTGACTACTGTGCTAGAGTAAAGTAGCCTAATGTTGCAATGTATATTAAGTAAATGCTTAATATTATACAATTATTATAATTTATCTATATGTGTTATTGTTTGTTTTTTAAAGTTAGGCTATAATTTCTAAAAGTATAGGCTAATTTAAACAGCACATATTTATAACTGAAAACACACACACACACAACTTTATTCACTTTCACATAATAATGTTTTTGTAATTTGGTGTTTAGTTTGTTGTATAGTTTGTTTATACTGTTCTGTCTCTGTTTTTTTTCCAGGAACATCTGATGAGTGCTATAATAAAATGACTTCATTATATTTAAAATATGTTTTGATATTCATTTTATTTAAATTATTAATATTTTATTTACCCATAAACGTGTCTTTAGGAAGCCATAAGTTATAGAGACAAGAATGACTTATTCCATTTAAATGCCACATTAATTTACTGAGGACCCATACAGCCAATGTGTGAAAACACTTATACATAAATTGATCACTTAGAAATCAAAACTAAGGTTTGAGAAAGAAAGAATATGCATACAACAAAATATATTTTTTCATAGCAGCTTCAGTAACAAGTTCAAAACAAATTCTGCTGTAAACCGGCTCTAAGAAGCCAATATAATGTTAATATTCAGCTCAAGTGACTTCAGTGTTGATTCAGTTCAGTTGATTTCAGTTCAACTGTAAATTCTTCAGTTGTGCATATTAGTGTGTAGTTAGATATATGCAAAAACAACATTTTTGGAAGAGTTAAAATAGTTTTGCACAAAGTGTTGCTTTTGCAAGAGATGTCTGATGTTTTGTGTGTTTTGTGTGTAGAGTTACAAGAAATGGAGCCATATTTTCAGAAATTGTGTGTAAGCAATTAGATAAAACTGTAAATGAATCCAGTTTATTTTAGTTCAGGACTCATAGTCCAGGTGTTAGTAATCTGTGCTTAATCTTTGTTCCAGGCAACAATTTTTTAACTCACGATTAACTAGATTAAGGCCTACTCTTGGCATAATTTAAACCCTGTCCAGGAAACCACCTCTTGAAAATCTGCATTGATAATTCATAAAATGTGGTGTGAGCTCAATTTAAATGACAATTACAGAAAAACACAATCTGACTTAACTATAAACACACAAACTTGTACTTTTCACATTTATGATTAATAGCCATTTAAAAAATCATTCACAGTGCAGGGTGGAAAAATTTATTTTGGTATGTAAACTGTATGCTTTACTTGATTTATTTGTGTGCTTTGGTTCATTGTCTTGCTGTCTTCACTGCTGTCCTGTATTATTTTTTTTACATAACATTGGTTATTGCTAATGACATATAGAGTAATTAATCTACACTGTGAGCCCGGACAACACTCAAAAAAATGATTCAAGCCCTTCATAGATGTGACACATTTAAATTCTGTTCACTTTACTTAAACATATCTAATTTTGTCACAACTTAATTTAATTGTGTTCAATCAACCTAATATTTTTAAAACTGAAGTTTACTTAATTCAGTTGTGTTAAAACTACATTAAATATTTGTGTTGACATAACTAACTGGGCAGTTCCCAGCATGCTTTGCAAGGGACTCCATTAGGAGAGTAAATTTAGGGATTAGAGTGTTATTTATATGTTTTTCTGTAAAGGGAATGATGTTGTTAGTAATGTTAGTGTTTAATGTTCAGTTATGTTGGACATTTAGAGAGGTTTCTGTAATGTTTTTTTAATTTTGTGGTTACCGTTATTCTGAAGAGTGGCACTCAGTGATCTATGCTAATGTCAAACCTCTTTTCTTATTTATTCATTATATACATTGTGTATGATGATGAATGAAACTGCTTATAATTGATTTTCCAATTAATTTTTTTAATATAAGTTTGACGAGAAAAAAAAGTAATGTTATACGTATATAAATATAAATTAAACTATTAGATAAAATTGAGTTGGACCAACTCAATTACATTTCATTGTATGAATTAGTTTTTTATGAGTTGGGGTTACAAATATTTATTGGATGGAAAACCTGCCCTCAGGTAAATTGAGTTTGTCCAATGAGTTATTTTTTTGAGTGTGCATGTTCATTTAACTTAACCGATTTAAGTTACAGGGAAGCAATTCCACTGATTAAGTTCAACATTACTATTTCACATAGATTCTTCCCCATTCAGTTGTGTTGTCCCAACACAAGGAGTTTACATAGATTAGAAAAATTCCATTAATGTTAATAAAAAGCCATTTGCTTGTGTGGAACCACTGTCCATAATTAAATTAAGTAAGTTTAAAGAATCATTTTTTTGAGTGAAGTTGAATCTACTTAAAAAATTGGAGCAAACTGGTTGCCCTAAAAATTTAGTAATGTGAACTAAAACGAGTACATTTAACTTAAATTTAAGTTAACATTTTAACTTAAACTTTAAACTTGTTTTAGTTAAAAAAATTCAGAACCTAGATAAAACTCCCCCTGCTGCTACTCTGATTTGCATTTGTGTAGCTCACAGCATGTTCATTTACATTTACCTAGAATTAAGGGGATGGGGGGTAATGGGGGGACAACTGCCAAGCAAGGCCCACGTCAATTTACAACAATTTACGGCAGTTTTCGGTGTTGCCTGCAAATTGCCGTGCACAGTCGTAAACCTGAAGTTTCACGGCAATCTACAGTGTCACATACTGACGAAAATCCCACTTTTCATGCAGTGAAGTAGGTTATGTAGATCGCCATTAAACAAAAGAAGAGGAAGTAGAATGGCACACTTTTTCTTAGCGTACGTTTCCATGGTGAATCATCGATTCGTTGCTCTGTTGAGGATGTCTTGTGTGTTGACCGAGAATATACTCTGAATTGTCTAAACTTACTTACCGTCGTTTTGATCTTCATAGTAATACAATCATTTCGTGTCAGATTTCATTCGAGCTGAGCAGAGCTGAGGTAATGTTAAACGCCAATCTGGCACATTTTCAGATCGCATATGGAAGCTAAACTATCACAGGTATTCATTGAAAAGTTGAAACACTCACTTTACTCTTCACCGCGCTCCGTTATGATTGTCCATGCGGCCGTCTGTGTCTTACATTCTGTGCGTGAGATCTCTCCCCTATGGGGGGGGTTGAAAACATGCGGAACAGCTCCATCTAGTGGCTGTAGTCTTTAGCCTCTGGCCAAAAAATCCTCAGATGACGCAAAATGACGATATTTGCGTCATCGGAGGATTTTTTCCAGAAATAAAATGCATAATTCTCTCATCTCAGGGGGATATGAGGGGGGAAAGTACCATAATTTGAATATACTACCGGGTTTCTACTGATACAAAGCCTAATGCTAAATCACTGAAGTTACCCTTTAAGCCCGCCCCCACGAGAGGTTTGTGTCAAAACAGCAAACGAAAAACTGAGAAACGTAAGCGAAATCTGTGGCAATGCATTCGGAATCCACGATTTGCGAAAACGAATCTTTGAAAAACATTAACAAAGAATGAAGCATATTTGAAGAGGCTGTTAAATTTGAGCGACTGAGTTCATTTTAGTTTTTTTCATTGTGTTTTTCTTCATATTTTTGATAGTTTCTAAAAAGTTACGTTCATTTTTTTTTAGACAAATATAATTCCTGAGATGAGTTAGAAAGGGTTCAAAAAGATAATAGGTATTCCGAATGAGTGAGAGGCTCGATGAGGCCATCATATGTATTTTTACTAATATACTCAGTTCAAGGACAGTTCATCGCCATTGCATTGTTTCCTGCCTATGGCACCAACACCTGCTTATTCACTTTGGTGACACAGGGAACATGTTGTGCCCAGGAGTAAAATAATAACTCACTTTTATTCCTCATGCTCTTAAATTGTTTTATAAATTAATGATGCATTGATTGTGTGATATCTGATGCATTTTAGGTTGTATTTCTTATAGAAAAACTGTTGGTGCTGTAACATCCTACAAAAAATTATGACAAATCTTCTTACAGTCTAAGTTCTTACAGTGCATTTTTTTTTTTTTTTAAATGATGTACATATGGTTGCTTGATTATGTATTATGTTTGACACATTTCAGGGTGTGCTGCTAAAAGGAAAAGTGAACTTAATATAAATGAAATAGTGGATGCACCGCATATTTGTTTATTCACTGAGGAGCCGAACTTAGTCGCAAAGAGTTACATACGTACCCAAGATGTTCCCTTCCAGTCAGTTATGTTCGACGTAGGTCGGAACTGACTGACGATTTGGGGATATCTACCAACATGCCCCTGCTGCTGGCCCTTCCAGCTCTCTGCCTGAGCTCCCTGGTCTACCCCCATCTGTTGGAGCAAAAAAGCAGAGAAGGTCAGTCACTGTTGTTCCGCCAGACCCACTCAGTGTGACTATTGGATAACGTTGGGAAAGCATGCCCCTTCAGGGGAAGGGAACACTGCAGAAGCCACATCCTACCCATAGGGAGGTGAAATGTGAAAGTCACACATATGGACTAGCCAAGCAGGGTAATACAACATATGGAAGTCTCTGGGGTGGTTCCAGGCTTTGTTCTAGGGGAGAAAGAACACCAACAGAGGGAAAGACATGGGCTAGCCATACCGTTGAAGAATACACATATGGGATCGCCGCAGGGATCACTCCATATGGGCACCCAGCCTAACACATGTTGCACAATGAATACAAGTGAAGGCCTGGCGTCAGACGCTCCACCACATCTGACTGCTAGGAGTGACGGAGGAACTCAACAGGGTTTGCCATTTCTGGGGAAATGTACTGGCCGCTACTGGCCACTGGGGGCGAGTATACTAGAAGATACCGGCTCTACATGAAGGCTATAGAATCCAGCAAACATGTTACGTGTCACCCAGCCCGCAGCTCTACAAATGTGTCAGCGAGGCGCCTTAAGACAGAGCCAAGAAAATAGCAATGAGTTGAATATCGTGAGTTGAAATTTAAATGTCCCCACTAAGCAAGCCAAAGGCGACAGTGGCAAGAAACAAAAACCTTGGGAGAAACCAGGCTCAGTCAGAGGTCCAGTTCTCCTCTGGTAAATAAGCGAACACAGTTTATTAAAGAAACTAGCAAAACCTGCTCCTCGTCCTCCCTGACTTTGCACAGTGTCTGTGTGAGAAGGCTCACTGGGGGCCCCGGGCCAGCTGTGTGCCAGTGTGTGGGAGTAAAAACAACAGGCAATGTGACATGTCCGGAAACAGGCAAACAGGTCTACCTGTGCGGCTCCGAAGTGTCTCCATATCAGTTGGACCGCCTGGGGATGGAGTCGCCACTCTCCCAGAAGCGAAGGCTGTCGTGAGAGCTTGTCGGCTGCACGATTGAACACGCCTGGGATGTGAATGGCATGAAGCAACCTCAGATGCTTCTGACTCCATAGGAGCGACACAGGAAAGCATGGCTGTCAACTCTGAATCTAATTCAGCAGTGTCAGAAATTTAGCATGATCATGTCACAGTTTGCTTGCTGCTACGACCTACGTCTACTGACTAGCCAATAAAAGATTATAGATTCTTTATTGCAGACCTGTAATCTACTGTACGTGCACAGGTGCTTCACTCGGGGAGGAAGTCCCCACAAAGCATGCTTCCAGACCCTGAGATGAAACCCTGGACCTTGCAGGTGAAGGCAGAGAAAGGGCGAAGCCCGTCTCTAACCCCTCTGTCAGATCCATGAGAGTTGCGCGGCACTCCGTAAACAGCACAGCTCATCCTGGTGAACATGCATCTACCTGCTCCACCATTCATTAGAGGAAAACATATGGAAGAATAAAAAATATAAAAGGTAATTGTGACTTCTTATCCCAGAATTCTGACGTTTTTCCTCACAATTGAAGTAAACACAATTTACGTCTACTTACAAGTACGTCTAGCGGCATCTTTTCGTTTTCACTACCTTCACAAAGTTTTTGCGTATTTCAGCCACATTGGTTAATTTCCCTGTAAGGTACACACAAACACACCCTTTTTAGCCTACTTAAAATATTTACATGTTTGCATTTTTTTTCTGACATGCAGCGAGTCATGCACATATAGGCTATTCATTATCTGTGAAGTCAGCCTACAAAACACAGCACGGAGGCGTAAACACCCAGAGAGACTGGGCTTTCACTATTCAGGTGACAAATTCTTTATTACTATTTATTTGAATTCCTTGTTTTTAACCACAACAATACTGCAACAATGTCACTTTGTTGATTTAGCATTGCACAGGGCAAATTTAACCGTTTAAGCTATTGAGCAAAAAGAGTCTGAGCTCTGATTCTCTTTTTTTTGACAGAAGCTACAATTTAAATGAAATCCTTTCATGGGAAATATAATACAAGATGATATTTTGCACTTGAATGTATATTAACCAAAACTCTGCTGAACATAGATCCATATTTTGCAGTCATTTAACAATTATGCACTCTGGTTCTTTGAGTTTAAATTGGAAACGTTGTAGAATTGCAGACTGGATTGTTTGTTCATTGGACATTTATTTAATAAAATTATACCTGGTTCATTCACACTTCTCTCTTATTAGATCATGGTTACATTACCACATTTTGTGAGCTGCTGAAATAATAAGACAAAGTCAGAGGAGATGGATAACTCTACAGTGAACTTCACCACACCTGAAACATCTACAAACTCCACAACTCAGTCCATTGGGGTAATAGACTGTCTGGAAATCTGTGTGTACTGCATCAATTTGTTTTTTAGTCTTCCTACACACTCCTATATTATATGGATCATCATCACAGGAGCAGGAAGTGGAGTTGCATCAGAGTTCTTCACCCTTAATCTCTGTGTTTGTGAGCTTGGTATCTGTCTGAATAGTTTGGTCTTTATACTGTCAGTGTGGATTTCAAGTCTTAGTATATTAGATGTGTTTTTATTAGGACTTACATTCACTGGCCGTCCTCTGTTTCAGTGTCTAATGTGTGTTGAGCGTTACCTGGCAGTGGTTCATCCTGTAACCTTTCTGAAGTTCAAACCTCTCAGATATAGAGTGATCTGCTGCACGGCTATATGGATCATTAGTCTTGGCTCCAGTTTGGTCTGCTTGTATAATTTATATTCAAACAACATGTATGCACATGCATGGTTCTTGTCCATGCAGCTTACAGTGGTCATCTCCATCCAGTTGTTTTGTCTTGTGGCTGTTCTCAGAGCTCTGAAGCAGTCAGGACCAGGAGAGAGAGGGAGAGAGAGAAAGGAGGAAAACCACATGAAGAGAAGAGCATTTTATCTTATTCTAATAACTACTGTGAACATGATTATCCTATATTTCCCATTTGCAACCACAGGAATCTATATCATTCTGACAGCAGATGATTCTGCAACAGTTTGGTTCACTGGTTTGACTTGTTTTATTCTGGGTGGTTTTGTGCAGCCTATTCTTTATCTGCACCGTAATGAAAAACTCTCCTGCCTCTGTTCATCATCAAATCTGCAATTGTAAAATTTTACTAACTAAAACTGCTTATTGTTATATTGGGCATGTATGTTTTCTTCAGCTGTACACTGGAATAAACAGAAACACAAATGGCAAAACAATGTCAAAAGCATAACATGCAAGTATGTGATAAACATTGTTATTCCTCTGTAATTATACCTCAGTTTCGCATTAAAAGCTCTGTCTAAATGTACCTTGTCGTGGTGTTTATGTGGACTTTACAGTGTGAAGTTGCAACATGTTTTGTGACTGACATTTGGTTTTTATTTAGAGAGATGCAGCACCACAGACTGACTTTTAGTTTGATTATTCTATTTATTAATTCTGTGTGTATTTGTCAGATATAATTGATATAGGCCTAAATGGTTGCTATCAGTCTGCCATTTATTTTATTTTTTCCAGAAAAACACACAGGAGTAAAAATTTGATAACATTAAGCTGATATACTAACCACTGACAGATAGTTTACCTTTGATAGAATTTACATGAATGTAGACTGGTAAAATTAGGAATATTTAACATTAAGCTTTCAGGTTAATATTTATGTATGGTCATAATTTAAAAATATGGTCATTTTATCACATATTTTAGAAGTAAATAAAAAGCGTGACACTCTATGCAAAAGTGAATAGATGTTCAGGGCAATGTGAAAAATATAAATAATACATTTAATCATTTAAATAGGGCCTAAACGTAAAAACACAACACCTCAAATACATACAGTATAACAATATAAACACAAGCAATGACTGTATCTTTGTAGATAGGTTAATGTGCATATTAATAGCTCAAACTTTTATTCTTTGGGACTTTTTGTGTCTGTATGAAAGCAGCGTTTGAAATCGCTGCCCATAAATATTCTTGAGAAAATGACAAGTTTTGTCCATTTAAAATAGATGTCAGTCAAATGCCTGTTCAACACACCAAGCATCTCAAATAGTTGCAAAATAATCTTCTTCTTGACCTATTTTCATTTCTGATGAATTTGAGTATTTTTAACATGTGGAATCTGTGGATGTAAGATTACGAGTGCACACGAATTAAACAAAAAAGAATGATGTTCACAGATGCACTGTAACATTCCATCAACATAAGAATTGTACATTTTAATTTCATGGTGACTCATGGAGATGTTTTTGGTTGTCATCGTCATGGTGGTTTGTGCATTAAAAGATGAAGTATGCTCGTCCATATAAAACTATTTTACATATTTATGACCATGATTAATATAATTTGTGTTTACTGTTTTTACACTTTGAATATTTGTTTTTCCATCTCACATTTCCCTTATGGAGGCTTTCCACTGAGAATGTTGTATTAAACTTGACATCCTATCATAACACAGATGATTGAAGAGTTTGTTCTCTCTCCCTTTTAAATGCTTGGTATAAAAATTTGCATTGTTGGTGTTGATTGAGGGGCAGGTGTGCTGGTGTCAGAAATATATTTTCTTTAAAGACATATGGAGAATTTGATTTTATATTATATATATATATATATATATATATATATATATATATATATATATATATATATATATATATATATATATATATATATATACATATATATATATATATATATATATATATATAATCAAATTAATTTAAATAAAGACAGCAAATTAAATTCAAGACAAAAGGTGTCAACAGAACACAATTTAATGTTCTTCCTCCTAAAAATAGTCTAACAATCACTGAGCTTCTAATGGGATCCTTTCCTTGGATTAAGTGCCTGAATGGGGACCGGAATTTACATTGGAAATGAATGAACCTAAGATCATGGATATGTTAATTAGTTCCAGGAGAGATGATAACGTCTCGGTTACGTATGGTAACCCTCGTTCCCTGAAGGGGCGAACGGAGACGTACGTCGGACGTCACCGACGAATTGGGATCACTTCTGGGAGCCCCTATCAGCTTCGAGCTGTCTATCAGCTTATAGAACCGGCCAATGAACATTGGCATGCGAGATTTGCATCTCACGCTCCACCGCGGGTATAAACAGGAAGCGAGAGCGAATGCACGCAGTTATTTCACTGAGGAGCCGAACTTAGTGACTCGGCCATGCAGTGATGGTACAGCAACTGTGGCGACGTCACCAACGAATTGGGATCCCTTTGGAAAACGCCACAGTTACTACCACTTCCAGCGATGAGCCCCTCAGACCCCATCTGTTAGCGGGCAGGGAAATTCATGCAGGGAGAGTCAAAAAGCTGCTGTTCCGCAAGACCCATTCAGCTGACTTTATTGGATAATGCTGGGAAAGCGTGCCCGTGGAGGCCGCTGTGGAAGCCACATCATGCCCGGAGGGAGTTACCATGTGGAGAATACACGTATGGGCTGGCCGTGGGCAGCACAACATACGGAAGTCCCAGGGGTGGCCCCGGCCACTTAGAGGCGGGGGAACAACACCTTACTGAGACGGCGGGCGAACTCTGCCAAGGGAAGACACAGGCTCGCCATAGGGAGCCGTACCGTGGAAGAATACACACATGGGACCGCCGTGGGGGTCACAACATATGGAACCCAGCCTAACACCCGTTCCACCAATGCATACGAGTGTTAGACCCGGCGTCGGACGCTCCGCCACATCCGACTGCCACGGGTAACGGAGGACTCAACAGGGTTCGCCGTACTGGGGAACTCAAATGGAGCGGTTAGCGCACGCATCCGGTCCCTAAGGAGGGGAATGGCGCAGCAAGCCGACACAAGAACGGGCACTTCGGTGTTACTGACTATGGGAAGTGAGCACACAGGAAGATACTGGCTCTACACAAAGGCTATAGAATCTAGCGAACGTGTTAGGTGTCGCCCGGCCCGCAGCTCTGCAAATATCTATCAGCGAGGCGCCGCGAGCCAGCGCCCAGGAAGAAGCGACACCCCTGGTGGAGTGGGCTCTTAACCCGAGCGGGCAGGGCACGTCTTGGGATTCATACGCCAAGACGATGGCATCCACTATCCAGTGGGCCATCCTCTGCTTGGAGACAGCCTTTCCCTTCTGCTGTCCTCCGTAACAGACGAAGAGCTGCTCTGAGGTCCTGAAGCTTTGCGTTCTGTCCACTTAAGTCCGGAGAGCACGGACGGGACAGAGAAAAGCTAGGGCTGGGTCTGCCTCCTCCGAAGGCAGCGCTTGCAGGCTCACCACCTGGTCCCGGAAGGGAGTAGTGGGAACCTTGGGCACATATCCAGGCCGGGGTCTCATGATCACATGAGAGTTACCAGGCCCGAATTCCAGGCACGATTCGTCGACCAAAAATGCCTGCAGGTCCCCTACCCTCTTGATGGAGGCCAATGCAGTCAGGAGTACTGTCTTCAATGACAGAACTTTTAACTCTGCTGACTGCAAAGGCTCAAAGGGTGCTCTCTGCAGTGCGGTAAGCACCAGAGACAAGTCCCAAGAGGGTATAGAGGGAGGGCGAGGCGGATATAATCTCATCGCCCCCCTCAGGAACCTGACGATCAGATCGTGCTTACCTAAGGACTTTCCATCTACTAGATCGTGATTAGCGGCAATAGCGGCAACATAGACTATAAGATAAACAAAGTGATGGTGGTAGGTCACCTAGAATCTCTGCGTCCCGTCCAGGGACCAGACATGGAGTTTCCAGAGGTCCGGACGCGGGTGCCATAGGGTGCCCCGTCTCTGAGTCAGGAGGTCCTTCCTCAGAGGAATGGGCCAAGGAGGTGCTGTCGCGAGGAGCACTAGTTCCGGGAACCAAGTCCGGTTGGGCCAATAGGAGCGACCAACAGGACTTGCTCCTCGTCCTCCCTGACCTTGCACAGTGTCTGTGCGAGAAGGCTCACTGGGGGAAACGCATATTTGCGTAGGCCCCGGGGCCAGCTGTGTGCCAGGGCATCCGAACCGGTCCCCTCGGTCAGGGAATAGAACCACTGGCAATGGGTCGTGTCCAGGGCGGTAAACAGGTCTACCTGTGTGGACCCGAAGCAACTCCAAATCAGCTGGACCACCTGGTGATGGAGTCTCCACTCTCCCGGGAGCACTGGCTGTCGTGAGAGCTCGTCGGCTGCACGATTGAGCAGGCCCGGAATGTGAATGGCACGAAGCGACCTCAGATGCTTCTGACTCCATAAGAGTAGATGGCGGGCGAGTTGTGACATGCGACGGGAGCGTAGACCACCCTGTTTGTTGATGTACGCAACGGCCGCAGTGTTGTCCGTACGGACCAGAACGTCTTGTGGCTGTTGTTTGAAGTTGAAGTGTGCTCTGCTGTAGGTTCGTCGAGCGAATATTTGCGGCAAAACTTAACTTAGTTCACGAGACTCAGCGGAAAGAAAAGAAACTAATTGAAGGAAAGGAAAGTGAGACGAGAGTATTTAGATGGCTTGAATGAAATTCTTAACCCATTTTCTCGGATCTTGGTCTGCCACGATCGTCAGATCATCTATCTCGTCATCTTATGTCTCCTTGAACTAACTTGAACTGATTCCTTGTTCTGATTCTGAGATTATAAACTTAAATATCTGCCCATCGTCCTGGAGGGATTCTGACTAATTAGGAATCATCTTTGGTTCCAAGTTGACTTTGTCCCCACCCCTCACCATAAATGATTTGTTATCTCTGGTCTCCTAACTTCCCTCTCTCAAGCAGAGTACAGTTAGACATGATTTCTTATTATAAGAACACGATACATTCTATACAGATTTCATTCAAGCCATCTTCTGGATTACGACCATACACACATACTGATATCAAGCAAGGCCCACTTTCAGTCAATAATTCAATAGTTTTACAATTACATGAATTGTGAGTGATATATACTGTATATATATATATATATATATATATATATATATATATATATATATATATATATATATATATATATATATATATATGCATATATATGCATAATGGTCACGTGAATTGGTTATAGATTTGATATAGAATTATGCAGTTGAAGGCTGTTTGAATTTATGTCCGACTATCATAGTTTTTTAATGATTTAATGCAGTTTATGTGTAACAACAGTCTCTGTGGGTTTTTCCTGTGGATTTGAACCGTGTCACAGTTCATTTAAAGATCTTTGAGAAGACAGGGGATCTGTTCTAGCTCTTCTGATCAAACAACCTCTGCCGTTATCTTTGGGGTGGCTCAAAGTTTGTCAGTCCAGAAAGTAATTAGCTGGGGGTTTTGTCAGCTTGGTGCAGACTGACCGGCGTCCACTTCAATTAAGGCCATAAATTGTTGATTTGAGTTTTGTGTAGAATTATGTTTGAACGAATCATCTGGAAGATTAATTTGTGTCTGGTGCGCCCTCAAACCTTACACTTGTAATTTCAGAACTTGTAATCAGCCCACATCAAGTACAATGATCTTGTAGGCACATCACATTATCTTCCTGCTGCTAAGAAAGTCTCCCTTGCATTGTTTTATGCAAATATATTTTACATTTTTCTAAGGCCTATACTCCCTTAAAAAGTAACTAATTGCGTTAGTTATTTTTTATGGAAATAAAATAATTTTTTAATTTTGCGTTACTTTTTCTCACCTGGGCTGGGCTTGCTTGTTTGTTTTTAATAACAACGATACTCCGATATTAATCTAATTAAGACCATACTCTGATTAAGAAACTACCATGTTAACAGCGATTTCTAAATACCTTAATCCGGTTAAAGCCATACTCGAATTAAACAATAATCGAATTAAGACATGTGGAGTATGCCTATTTTAGTCGCATTATCTAAGTGCATTGTAGACATGTAAACACCTTAATCTAACTATTAACGTCGTGTAGGAGTTTTCGCCGCATTTAGCTAGCATTTTTACTAGCATTCGCTTGTAGGTCCTACTTACTGGACACTGGAGTATACGAGAGGATACTGGCTCTACAATCTCACAAATGTGTTGAGTTTGCCCAGCCTGCAGCTCTACAGATGTCTGTCAGCGAGGTGCCATGTGCAAGTGCCCAGGAGGAAGCAACACTCCCAGTAGAGTGTGCCTTCACCCCTAGGGGGCATGGCAGATCTTGAGCCTGATAAGCCAAAACTGTAGTGTCCACTAACCAGTGAAACAACCTCTGCTTGGAGAGAGCCTTTCCGTTCTGCTGTGCTCCAAAACTGAGAGCTGGTCTGAGGTCCTGAAGCACTGTGTTCTATCTACGTAAGGGCGGAGAGTGCATACTGGACAGAGCAGCGCTAAGGCTGGGTCTGCCTCCTCCCAGGTCAGCGCTTTCAGGTTCAAAACCTGATCCCTGAAACGAGTGGTGAGAACCTTCGGCACGTATCCAGGCCGGGGTCTCAGGATAACGTGAGAGTTAGCCGACCCGAATCTGAGGCCCGCTTTGACAACCGAAAATGCCTGTAAGTCCCCGATGCTCTTAAACGAGGCCAGAGCCGCGAGGAGCGCCACTTTCAAAGAGAGGTATTTATGGTCCACTGAGTGCAATGACTCGAAGGGAGCTCTCTGCAGTGTGGATAAGACCACTGAGAGGTCCCAAGAAGGAATTTGTTGAGGGCGAGGCGGATTCAGCCTTCTAGCCCACCACAGGAAACTGATGACCAGGTTGTGCTGACCTACCGTTTTAGAGTCCATGAGGTCATGGTGAGCTGAAATCCCAGCCACATAAACCTTAAGGGTTGAAGGTGACAGCCTTCGTTACAAACCGTCTTGGAGGAAGGAGAGCACTGACCCGATCTGGCATTTCTGGGATCTTCTCGGCGAGAAGAACACCAGGAGACAAAGAGGTTTAACTTCAGAGCATATGCGTGTTTCGTGGACAAGGCTCTAGCTGAAGTGATGGTAGCCACCACCTGAGGTGGTAGGGTACTCAAACCTTCCGATTCCTGTCCAGAACCCACACGTGCAGGTTTCCAGAAAGCAAATGGAAGAAATGGTCTGTGTCGAGGAAGAATGGAGGCATGAAAGTACACGTCCTTCAGGTCGATCGCTGTAAACCAATTCGACGGACGAACGCATTCGTAAATGCGTTTGGCTGTCAACATCTTGAATGGAAGCCTGTGAAGGCTGTGATTAGTCGTAAACCACCGCTCTTCTTGGGTACAATGAAGTAGGGTCTGTAAAAGCCGGACTTCATCTCGATCGTGCCCTTTGGCTCCCAGCATGTATTGCAGTATGAAGCATATCGCCATTGTTGAGATTCATTTGCTGGTTGTTGTGTCTAAATATGGCAGTAGTAAAAAAAAAAATGTTTTTTGAATATCTGATTACCACAGCATTGCACTGTAAGCAGTTGCTGGCCGTAGCTAATAGCTCGACAAACACTCAAGCCACCGGCCACTAATAGCTTGAAAAGTCGCACTTTTGACTGAGATTCTGTCTGATCCATCCAGTTATTTAGAATGGAAACCCTGGTGAAAATAAGTATACTTTATTGTATTTAAAATACAGTATATTCCCTTTTCAATAGTCTATTGCAAATATACTAACAAAAATGTTTACCATCTATAAATATATAAAAAGTATGTTGACGGCATTATGTAATTCAAAGTATATTGTACAAAGTATTAAAGTATATTGTTATTGACTACAAAGTGCGTATTTTTTAAGTATTTGGAATAAGCCAAAGGTAAATAAATAACATATTTTACACACCGTCTTATAAACTGACATTGTTTGAAAATATTGATTTCTAAAGAAAACAGATGTTCCTAATTCTGAGTATCTGAATTTTTGGTATTGTACATATGAATTTACATTTAAATCTACTTTACTCTTTTCCCACTAGTGACTGAATTTTTCAGCTAGCCATGTTTTCACTGTTATACGGTAAGGGGCGCTATTACACATCTTATGAAAGAGTAGCCTACATAATCTCCAGATCAAAACACAGGCGAATAAGAAGAAGAAACAAGTGATAGAAGATTGCTAATGCAAATGTAAAAATAACACAATCGTCAAACATTAAACAGCAAATAAGTTCAAAACTGCCTGTCGTTACTGAATGAAATGTCTAACCAGGACGAGGTAAAGGACTGCAAGCTTTGGGGGTATTGATGGACTCGATCTTCTCCATCTATAAATATTTGCATTTCTGACGTGCAATATGAGACGTGCAATAGATTAAGTCATGCACATATTCTTGTGACAGCTATGAAGTCAGTGTACAAAACACAGCACAGAGATTTTTACACAACCAGAGAGACTGGACATTCACTCTACAGGTGATGAACTTCTCTAATTTCTTGTTTTTGCAGTTAATAAGAAGAAGCGTTGTCACTGTGTTGATTATTTTATTTATTTTATTTTGTTATTTTTGGGAAAAAATGAATAAGTAAATAGAAACAGCTCTTTTTATTTTTATTTAATTGAAAAGTTGAATATTCAGAGGGAATACAATAGAATACAATAGATTTTGCCTATTAATATAGGCTGGTGAATATATGTAATCACCTTAAGTACTACTGAATTTATAAAACCATATTTGGAAGTAAATTAATATTTATTTTAGTTTAGTTCATTTTAATTTAGTATGAATCACCTGGCTCATGTACACTTCTCTTTTCCCATGGATTACAGCTGCAAAATAATATTTTATGAGCTGAAAGGAGAAGACAAACAGAAAAGATGAATTACTCTATAGTGAACTTCACCACACCTGAAACATCTACAAACTCCACAACTAAGTCCTTTGGGCTTGTCGAAATTCTGGAATTCTGTGTGTATAGCATCAGTTTCCTGTTTGGTCTTCCTACACACTCCTATATTATATGGCTCATCATCACAGGAGCAGGAAGTGGAGTCGCATTGGAGTTCTTCATCCTCAATCTCTCTATTTCTGAGGCTGGTGTCTACATTAATTGTTTGACCTTTGTACTGTCAGAGTGGTTTTCATTTATAGTGCAGTTTAAACTATTTTTAGTAGGACTAACCACTACTGGTTGTCCTGTGTTTCAGTGTCTGATGTGTGTTGAGCGTTACCTGGCAGTGGTTCATCCTGTAACCTTTCTGAAGTACAAACCTCTCAGATATAGAGTGATCTGCTGCACTGCGGCCTGGATAATTATTCTTGGCTCCTGTTTGCGCTGCATGTATACTATAGACCCAAGAGACGCTGGACATATGTGGTTCTTGTCAGTGCAGTTCCTCCTCTTCCTCTCCATCCAGTTGTTTTGTCTTGTGGCTGTTCTCAGAGCTCTGAAGCAGTCAGGACCGGGAGAGAGAGGGAGAGAGAGAGGGGAGGAAAACCACATGAAGAGAAGAGCATTTTATCTCATTCTAATAACTACTGTGTTCATGGTTATCACATATGTCCCATATAGTATTGCAGGATTTTTTACTATTGTTAGAAAAAACCTTAATCCTGCATATTGGCTCCCTGGTTTGGTTTGTTATATGTTGTCTGGTTTTGTTCAGCCTGTTCTGTATCTGCACCGCACTGGAAAACTATCCTGCCCCTGTCTCTTATAAGACCTGCTATTATAATGTATTATGGAATTAAGTTACTCAACTATATTTTATATATAACTTTTATTATTGATTACATTTTTTAATCACTTTTGTGTCCTTGTAGCTGTATTTCCCCCCTCTGAATAAAGGTTTTATTAAGGATATGTAACAGAGGTTCTAATGAAATGCCACATCAGAACCTCAATGAACTTTGTTACTGTTCTTTCATATATGCACCAAATTATTTCACTGTGCAAATGTACCTTTTTATGGAATATAATGTTTGCTACTTTAGATGTGACTTTTTTTGGGACTTATGCAGTGACTTGTACAGTAGTTGTGATTGTTCTAGTCATATTTATTCTGGTTGTGTTTAAGAGATTACATTTGTTTTTCATCAAACTTGATATCCTGAAATAACACAGATTTATATTGTTTTTTTTCCTTCTTTGTCATAGTCTGTGCCTCACTAATAATGTAAATATCAGGTGTTGAATGAGTGGCACCTGCTGGCCAGTGTCAGATGTAAAAAACAAAGGCCTGGTTTCACAGACAGGGCTTAAATTAAAACAAGATTAGGCCTTAGTTCATTAAGGACATTTAAGTAGCCCTTATAAACATGCCTAAGAAGAAAAAAAACAAAACAAAAAAAACATTCGGGTGTGCATCTTGAGCAAAACAATGGCACTGACATGTCAGTTGATGTCAGTGCAAGTTGCTTTCAGATAAAACAGCTCCATAATGCATTTTAGTTTGGGACTATCCTCAAGCCTTGTCTGTGAAACCGGGGGTGAATATTTGAATCTTCGCTCATTTTTATATGTGCACATCAAACTGCAAACATGGTTACTGAAGTTACACATTTTTCTGCATGAATGTAAATAATGTTTTTAACATATTCACGTTAAACTATTCTGAATAAAAGTAAATGTTTTATTCAAATGTCTTTCCCCCCCACTTTTTTAACCTTAAATATCTGCATGTCATAATCTGTGTGTTGTGATAAGAAGCAGATAAGGCTGATACCATTAATCCATGTGACAGCTTTAAAGGGGTAGTTCACCCACAAATGAAAATGTGCTGTTAATTTACTTACCCTCAGGCCATCCAAGATGTAGGTGACTTTTTTTCTCCAGTAGAAATCTAAAGAATATTTTTAACTGATTTTTTTCTTATTTTTTATAATTAAAAATGTTTGTGTGCTGTGCCCTGTGTGTGTAATAAGCAGAGTGTACGCGTCTTGTGCACCCGCCCATAGGCGCATAGGCCTGCTGCGCTATTGGCTTTAGACCAGGTTTTTGAAAGTCAATGCCGCAGTCGTTTTCAGTTGCCTCAAAATAGCAACACGCCAACAATGCGCCTGAACACACCTTGTTTTCAGACCAGCACGTCCATGGGCAAACAGATGGGCACGAGTGCATCTGCCATTGAAACAATGTGGGGCTGAATATGAAAATGATAACTACGTTGGGCTGAAACTAGCAAAAAACAATTGCTCTGGGTGTATGATAAGGCCCTATGTCTGCTAGGATACTCATCAAGATGGGCATGTTGACATAATTTTTGTGTGAATTTGTCCATTCAAGCGTAAGACATGAAAGAGAATCCATATTTGCACATTGTCGTGTGAGGCTACGCATGTGCACACACACTCACACAAAAATCTTCTCACAGCGCACGCAAGTTCTCTTTCGTGTCTTGCGCTCGAATGTTTAAATTGGCAAGGCTTAAATGAGTTTAGTTTAAACACAGATAGCAACGTGTGCTGTTCAGGTCTCTCCTGCGCTCACGCGCTATCAACACCCGGGTGATGATTGCGTAAATGACTGGTCATGTTTGAGTCTACAAAGAGTGACCATTTTGTTCACCTTTTTGTTTTTTTTGGATTATTGCTGTTGTAATGTATTATTGGGGAGCCAGGATGTGCATCCATAGACAGGAACATACATTAGCAGAACTGTCTGTTGTATGCATTGTTATTTTCAACAAATTATGTTTTATTAACAAGGTTCGGGAGGGTACACGCAGATAATTGACACAAGTGGAGAGCACTCAGCTAATCAACAATAAGAGGTATATATACGCAGCAGTCTTACCTCCGTTATTGACAGTTTATCAGCATCCCTCCACCACCCCTTCTCCACACTTTTAGTTCTAACCACTTACATACACGGGGGTACTCTGGGTTCGGCACGTCAAATACGCATTTAAATGCACTCTCTATAAATTATATGTAAGTGTGAACTCGTGAAATCCTATTATAGATTCGTCATCAGATTTGAGATGAAGCATGGTGCAAATGCGAGTCTACCTGTGGGTGGAGACTGCACTGTAAAAAATTTCCCTGTTAAAAAACGGTAATCTACTGGCAGCTGTGGTTGCCAGCATGATACTGTAAAAATACGAAGCACTACTGTTTTTTAAATTAACAGCTAAATTCCGTTTTTTCAGCTACAGTAGACAACTGTAATTTAACGGTTAAATTACAGTTGTCTACTGTAGCTGAAAAAACGGAATTTAGCTGTTAATTTAAAAAACAGTAGTGCTTCGTATTTTTACAGTATCATGCTGGCAACCACAGCTGCCAGTAGATTACCGTTTTTTTACAGGGAATTTTTTTACGTTGATATCTGTTAAATTACATACTAGTCACAACCCAATAATTCACATTTTAAATGCTATAATAACTAATAACTCAGCATTTTATATTTGTCTATGGGTAACAAAAAGGAATAGAGCCAAGTTAGTCTTTTTTTTTTTTATTATGATGATAAAAATGTAAAAGTATTCAAGTAATATTCAGTGCATATAAAAAAATAAACACCCAACAACATATCAAAATACAAAAATGGCTAATAAAAAAGCAAACATACAAACAAAAACAAACAATATATAGACAATCCTCCAGTATATAAAATACAAATTGAATCAGGCTTCACCAAACATTACTCCAAAAAAACAATTGCACTGAAACAAACCAATAATTAATAAAAAAAAATAAAAAAAATAAAATAAAAAAAACCACTAGAACAGGCTTTAACAAAGCATCAGCATTTTTAATACCTAAATAACTTGGTATAAAAGTATAAAGTATAACTCACCAGGCCAGCACATTTTTCAGAAACCAACCTGCATGGGTGTGGGGTGTGTCAACTACACTTTTTAAACGAAGTCCCACTCAAAGTCCATGAGTCTCTTTAAAAGGTCTGACACTTTGGTGTTGACAGTTATGGCTTTCTTTTGCACCGTTTTCCCAGTTTTTTTGGATGTAACTTTTCCTCGTGCAGCCTTGGTCCCCTTTTCAGGATTTATTCCAACAAAACGTCTTTAAAATAAGAGAGATATTTTCAGTGAACAATGATTTTATATGGTATGATTTTGATTATCAAAATTTTGGTAACACTTTACAATAAAATGTCATTTGTTAAAGGAACACACCGACTTTTGTGGACTTTATCTAATTCACCATGTCCCCTAGAGTTAGATAAATCCATAAATACCAGTCTCATCTCTGTGCGTGCCATAACTCTGTCTTACGCACCCACCGCTAGCCTAGCTTAGCACAAAGACTGGAACGGCTCCAGCTAGCCTACTGCTCAATAAGTGACTAAATGACACCAACATTTTCCTATTTACATGTTGTGATGTGTATAGTTACATCGTATTCTAGACCGAAATGGCTAGGAACTATACTCTCATTCCTGCATAATGATCAAGGAACTTTGAGCCATCCCATGATTGCAGCGGCGCAATGATATTACACAGCGCCTGAAAATAGTCTCCAGTGCTCTCTGTAAGCAGGTTGTCACGTAGGTTATGTAGACGGAAGTTAGCCTATTTTCAGGCGCTGTGTAATATCAATGTGCCGCTGCACCCATCATACGGCAATAAAGTTCCTTGATCATTACGCACGAATGAGAGTACAGTTCCTGCCATATCAGTCTAGAAAATAGCAACTTTTCATTTTCTGTCGGTCTTTGTACACAATGTAACTATACACATCACAATATGTACATAAGAAAATGTTGGTGTTATTTTGTCTCTTATTGAGCAGTAGGCTAGCTGGAGCCGTTTACCTCCAGACTTTGTGCTAAGCTAGGCTAGCGTGGGGTGCGTCAGACAGAGTTATGATACGCACGGAGTGATACGGTGAATAAGATAGTCCCCAAAAGTCGACGTGTTCTTTTAACAATTTTAGTTAACATGAACTAAGAATGAACAATACTTCTACAGCATGTATTAATCTTAAATATTTTCAACATTTGCATTATTATTGTTAAAATAAAAAGGGTGTACATGTTAACATTATTTAATGCACTGAACTAACATAATCAATGAACTATATTAAATACTGTAACAAATGTATATATATCTCTTTGTTAGTTCATGTTAGTTAATGCATTCACAAATGTTGCCAAATTATATATTATTGTATTGTGTTACTATGGCCTTTTAAAGAAAAAAAAAGTCACAAGTTTGAGAGAACAAAGTAAAGTAAATGATATCATTATTTTAGCTGGAACTATTTCTTAAAGGGTTAGTTCACTCAAAAATAAAATTCCTGTCATTAATTACTCACCCGTAAGACCTTTGTTAATGTTCGGAACACGAATTAAGACATTTTTCCTGTGACAAAATCACATGTATGCATGTCTGCTTACGTGTTCAGCTTCAGCCAATACTGAGTTGGCATTCGGATGTAAACAAGGAATCCTGCACTACGTATACTAGTTCACTACGTATGACAACGGTTCATATTGTTAAATAAAATCTTAATTTTTGTTTTGCTTTTTTGGTGCACAAAAAGTTCTTATCACTTTTAAGGTTGAACTACAGCAGTAACGTTGACAATTTTTAAATCATGTTTTCAACTACCTTTCTGGATGTCAAAAGGTGCAATGACGTTGCTGTCTATGTGTGGATCAGATAACTTCGGATTTCATCAAAAATATCTTAATTTGTGTTCCAAAGATGAAAAAAGGTCTTACGGGTGTAGAACGACATTGCTGACAGAATTAATGACAGAAATTTCACTTTCGGATGAACTAACACTGTGAAAAAAATAGTTCACCCAAAAATTAAATTTATTATCCCATAATTTACTCAACCTTTATTACCTGGGGGTATTAAAGGCCTTCTGAGGTCAAGCGATGTGGTCTTGTAAGAAAAATATAAAAGTTATTTAAACTTTTATAAACTATAATGACTGGCTTCCGGCAAAAGCCTTATGCTCGTTTACGAGAGAGATGAGTTCCGGCAGAAGGGTGACCTCTGACCCAAAGTAGGTTGTACAGAGGATAGAACAAAACAAAATGGCAGTTATAAATTAGAAGAATGTCATACACCTAGGTTAGCTTGAGGACGAGTAAATCATGAGATGATAAATGTAATTGTTGGGTGAACTATTCCTTTGATTCACCAAACTAATACTAACAAATTAAATAGAAATAAATAACATAAGTGCAAATTTACCTTTGAATGAATTCCAGTGTGGAAGCTGCTTCCTCCTGGTACTGCAAATTAAAGATATAATACAAAGAGAACAATGCAGCAAGTCCAGTGAGAAAAGTTGGTTGCACACCCTCGCAGATTACTCGGCCTTCCAGGCTGATCATCCACCGTTTCATCCATTGCCCCGGATTTTCACCTAAACCATAAAGGAATGAATAGAACAATGTTTATTCTATGATCTCTAGAAAGTGTAGAAAAGGCAGTGAGAAAATTCTTTCATAACCTGACAACGGCACACAAAGTCATGTCTTTGAATGCTAAGTGACATTGCTGACCCATTGACAAAATGTTATATTGATTTGTAACAACCTGACTGCGAGTACAGGATGACAACATCAAACCTTGTTCTTGTCTTTTTTAATTAAAGGGATAGTTTAACCAAAAATTCTGTCATTAATTCCTCACCCTCGTATCGTTCCACACCCGAAAGACCTTTGTTCGTCTTCAGAACACAAATTAAGATATTTTTTATGAACTCCGAGAGCTCTCAGTCAAAAATATATTTTCTGAAGATCAACAAAGTTCTTCCAGGTTTGGTACGACATGAGGGTGAGGAATTAATGACAGATTTAAAATATTCAAATATTTGGGTGAACTAGCACTTTAACGGCAAGCCATTATTCAAGATGGGAAAAAAGGTCAAACACAAAGTGTATAGTGATAAAAAAAAACTGAGGTTTCTATAGGTGAACTAAATTCTCAAACTAAGAATAAGACTTGGCTTAGTTGAATAAATATTTTAAATTCAAACCTGGGCTGCGTTTCTCAAAAGCATCATACGCCTAAGTTGATCGTAGAGACCAACTGGTGGCTATGATTATCTAGATAAGATATATCTAGGCTTATGATGCTTTTGAGAAACGTAGCCCAGCACAGTGCAATACAACATGATTCAAAGACAGTGGATTCTAGAATAAGGCTTTCCTGTAGCTCCTGTTGTTCAAACAGTAGAGCGTGGCGCTGGCAACACCAAGGTCATGGGTTCGATTCACAGGGGAAAGCAAGAACTGATCAAATGTAAAATGTGTACCTTGAATGCAATGTAAGATAAAAGCTTCTGCCAAATGCATAAATGTTAATGTAAGGCACATAAATGTGGAACTTCTAATAGTAAAACTTGTGTGAGCCTTGTTTTAGTAAAACAAATTGCAGATATGTCTAATATGATATACTTACCAAGCAGGATCAAACGAGGAGTCACAGGCAGTTTATCCGTCTTCTTGAGGTCAGCAGGAGTGGCAGACATCTATTGTCAAAAATAACAATTTATGACATTTTTGGAGTCTGAAGTTCAAGTTTGCTTGCATTTTATAGGGAAACAGACATAATTTCTTCATTAAAATATCTTCATCTGTGCCCCTTGAATTCTTATGAATTTTAGAAAGCATAAGGGTGAGTAAATTTGAGTGAATTTCATTTTTGGCTGAACCATTCCTATACAGGTGTAATTTCAAGAACTAACAACCACAATGAAAGACAAACACAAAGACAAACTTACATTTTCTCGTAGAATGAGTCCTTCATGCTTTTCTGCGAAGTGAGCCATTAGGAGTTGAACCACTAGATAAAAAAAGAGATGTTTTGTAAAGAACAGATAGCTTAACTAGCCGATCCCATCTATTCACGTTAAATACGTCTTCATAAAACGGCTGTTGCAGATGCGGTCCAAGATTGGCATGCCGCGAATAGTTGTGTGATCAAACCAGTAGCGGTTTGCAAAATCATATGCAGTAATTATACTACAACAAGAATTGTACATTTCGTACCTCACTTACCATTAACAGACAAAAAGATTAGCACATGAAAACTTCGCTTGTGTGTGTGTGTCTGTGCAAATGAGCTCACGACTCGCGAGCAATTTGATTGCTATCGTATAACGTTACCCGTTCACTAACTTAACCGGCTTCTAGCCTATTTAAAATTACAAAGGCTTCACTTGATCTTTATAATATTATTTTTAGAAGTAACGTTACTTGAAGGTTAAAATCGGACGTAGTGGCAAACACTAGCAGATAGGCTAACGTAAGTTACATGACTCTGGCGCACGTTAAAAGTTACCACACAACAAAAAACAATCGATTTTGTTCACTCCTACCGAGTCCCAGTCATATTTTGATGGATAACGTTTAGTAAAATATCCATTTTGGATGACAATGAGGGATACTTACCTGTATCTGATGCTTGCATGTACAATCGATTCGTCGGTCGCTCAATCACCCCTTTACCTAGAGTCGCCAGATTTAAATAACAGTAGTGTTATTTGATGTTAAGTTGTAATATTTTAAAGTAATAAGTAATTTAAAAAGAGGCAAATACAATCATAAATAGTTGCAAACTTACCTCGTGTAGATAATCCAAAATTCCGCCTTTTTCACGTTGGAAAAAAAATATAGTATGATTCTGTTAAATAACAGTGCAATACTGTTGTTGGTCGACCACGCAACCCGAAGTGAAGTCTTCCCATGATGCAATGTAAATAACAGCAACTTGCTGTTATTACTTGAAAACATCATTTTACTGTTAAATTTCCATGTAAATTTACAGGAATTTTTTACAGTGTGGTTTGGTTATTTTTTTTACCTAGAACAGTTACACCCCTAATTAACCCTTAAACGCATACCGTGGGTCTTTAGTGACCCAGGACGTCATTCACTACCCTCCCCCTCATTGATTTTTTAAAAGTTAGATGTTGTGCTGTTGTTCTCAATAACCAGTCCGTATCGTTGTTATCTCAACTTTTATTAACACACTCTCAACTACATGATCACTCTCTTCACTCTCGTGATCACTCTCCCGTCCAACCCCTTGTTCTCGCGATATCACTACACTACATCCCTCCCTTTGTTAGTATTAGAGAACTTATCTTGTCAAATAACAAAATAATTTTGGTTTCAACCCCCTTGTTACAGCTACTCTGAATACAATATACTACTATATTGTTTTAATCAAAACTGACTAAACAGTCAACAAACATACTCTAACTTTACATGACCATGTCCTTGAAACGAGCAGGTTTCTTAATCACTCTACCACTACGGGTAGTCAAAGGCTTGCTACCAGTGTCTGGAACTGGAACAGTTCTGGAACTGGAACTGGAACTGGAATCTGACTTGACCACTGTATCTTGAGTTCCTTGATCGCTTTGTGTTTCTGCAGGCTCTGGTGTGCTAATCTCCAGCTGAACAGGAACATGACGAATGTGCTTCACATTTCTCACAATCCTAGAGCCATCCTCTACATTCACCATTTCAAAGGAATTGTCCGATGTGTGCCTCAGCAGTACATAGCGAGTGTCTCTATACTTAGAGTCCAGCTTTCGATTTTCCATACTCGCCATATATACAACGTCTCCTAACTTAAAGTTGTGTTCTTTGGCTCGTCTTGTCATGTCTGCATAATGTTTAATTTTCTCATTGTAGCTTTTATGATGACTTTCAATGTCTTTTGTTTCTCTCTTGTCAGCTATGAGACTAGGCAACTTCGTACGCACATCTCGTCCAAACATCAGATAAGCTGGTGTCTCACCCGATGCTCTATGTGGTGTGGATCGATAGGCAAGAAGAATCTTTGAGAGATCTTCTCTCCAATTCCTTCCCTCACTTTTAGCTGCTTTGAAAGCTTTCTTCAAGTAACGATGAAATCTTTCAATTTTACCGTTACTTTTGGGGTAGTAAGGTGAGGCCTTAATGTGCTTAACTCCACTAGTTCTCAGCAATGCTTCGAAGACTTTACTGACAAATTGCTTCCCGTTGTCAGTAACTACTTCCAAGGGATACCCAAATCGGGCAAATATCTTCATAATTTCCTTGGTAACGGTCTCAGAAGTTATGTCGGCAATGACTACTGCTTCAGGATATGATGTGTAATAGTCTATAACAGTGAGTATATAGACATTCTGAATAGGACCCACCAAATCAACACCTATCTTGGTCCACGGTCTGGGTGGTAGTTCCAATGGATGAAGTGGTTGATCTTCATGCAAGGGTTGATTCAGAACACACGCATTACAGTTTTTGATCATTCTTTTTACATCCATGTCCATATTAGGCCAATAGAATTTGCTTCTCAAAAATTGCTTTGTGCGAATTACACCTTGATGTGTCTCGTGTGCAATTTTCAAAGCTTGCTGAACCAGCTTGGAAGGAAGAACAATCCGGTGTCCCCTCATCAAAAGACCATTATGGGTTAACAACTCATCTGAGCAGCGTTTATATGGATGTAGACTTTCAGGAATTGAAGCTGGCCACTGTCCTGTCTCCACTACGGAAATATGTTGTGTCAAGGTAGTATCTTCCATTGTAGATCTTTTAAGTTCCTCAAGAGTCAAGGCTTGTACATCCATCATGTTTACAGACAACACTCTGTCCATATACATGTCCACGTAACTGCTGTCCTCCGTTTCTGGTAAAGGAAGTCTGGAAAGTGAATCTGCAACATTGTCTTTATCTGCAATTTGTTTAATCTTGTAATCATATGGATACAGTCTCAGTCCAAGTCTTTGTATTCTAGGAGGCAAAAGCTTTGACTTCTCTGGATTGAGCATATAAATGAGAGGTCGATGATCTGTTTGAAGAGTAAATCTGCCTCCCCACAAATATGCTCTGAAGTGTTCCACCGCCCATACGCACCCTAGGGCCTCCCGCTCTATCTGAGAGTAACGCCTTTCCATGGGTGTCAGAGAGTGGCTCGCATATGCTACAGGCTTCTTAGCTCCATCTTCTTGCGTCTGAAGCAAAACTGCTCCAAGTCCAACTGGACTTGCATCGCTAATCACAACTGTTGGAGCACTTACGTTGAAGTATGCTAGGCATGGCTTTTAAACGCATTTTCTGCTTCAGATGACCACTGCCACTCTTGTCCTTGTCTGGTCAGTTTTCTGAGAGGCTCAGACAGATTTGCGTAATTGGGAACAAACTTCATCAAAAATCCATAAGTGCCAAAGAATGAACGTAATTGTGTAACATTTTCTTGTCTGGGAGCGTTAAAAACTGCTTCAGCCTTTCGTGGATCTGGTTTAATTCCATCGGCTGTGACAACATGACCCAAAATCTCAATCTGCTTAAGTCCAAAGAAACATTTTTCTTTATTCAAGGTCAGCCCTTTTTCTTGGAATCTTTGAAAAACATTTCTTAGTCTTTGCTCCAGCTCATTTTCATTTTCAGCAAACACAACCACATCATCCATGTAGCACACCACACCTGGCATCCCACATAACACAGAGTCCATGGCCTTCTGGTACGCTTCAGGAGCACTGGACAATCCGAATGGAACCTTCCTAAAACAGTAGCATCCCCGGTGTGTAATGAATGTTGTCATTTTTCTGGAATCAGGTGCCAGATCAACTTGCCAGAAACCCTTACGTGCGTCCAGTTTTGCAAACACTTTTGCTCCCTGCATTGCTTGCAGTATACTGTCTATTGTTGGTACTGGGTGTCTTTCTCTTATCACCACTTTATTCACTTCTCTCAGATCTACACAAAGTCTTATTTCTTTAGTGTCTTTTTTTGGAATTAGAAGAATTTTTGACACCCATTCAGATCCTTTGTGCAGTTCCTCTATGATGCCATCTTCCAGCATTTTGTCCAGCTCTTAATTCACAGTCTCTACCATCAGGTAGGGTACTCTCCTTAAAGCTTGAGCTACAGGTGTGACTTTTTCATTCACTGATACTTTATGGCTGTAACCTTTGATTTATCCCAGTCCTTTAAACAAAGAGTGAAATTCAGTCTCAAGTTTCAAAAATCTTTCTGACGAATTTTCAATTGTAGCAACCTGGTCTGTGGTTTTCAGAATCTTTAAGTCAAAGTATGACCGTCTTCCTAACAGTGGCTCAACACTTTCTTTGATTACAAAAATGTTCAAATGTTCTCAATTACCAGTCCGTATCGGTGTTATCTCAACTTTTATTAACACACTCTCAACTACATGATCACTCTCTTCACCCTCTTGATCACTCTCCCGTCCAACCCCTTGTTCTCGCGATATCACCACACTACATTAGACATCAGCCTTCTTAGTATTCCTCAATCAATGCATTATGAACAATATAACAATAAATAAATATGAAACTATAAAAGAATGCCTTTTTTCCCATTCATTATTTGTAAAAATTGTATAGGGTCCCTAAAGACCCGAGGTGCGCAACAGTGTAAGTGTATTTTTTCTGCACAACAATAATTGAATCTTTGATGACTGAATTTGATGACTGTTCAACAAGTCTGATACACAATGATGAAGTGACGTTTCACTCATAGTTACAGGCAGAAAACAAAAGAAGAGGAAGCATCATCAGCAAAACTTGAAATGGCTCAGCGATTTACTGCAGATCAAGTGCTGAATGCGATCAAATATTAGTGTCACTGTCACTTGATGGTGGATCTAGTGAAGAAGCTGTCAGCGATCAAAATATTGATTTTGAAGATGTTAAAAATTAAAGTTTTGAGAATATGTTTGAGATAATATGAGCCAGATGCTGAATGTACTGGGAAATGAGCTCTGACGAGGACAGTGGTGATGCTATAAAACATCTGCTCAAACTGAACCCTTCCAAACTCCAAAAGGAAACAAAATATGCTTTATTTTATTCTTCTGGAATTGTAACTTTTGTATTATCGCGACAGTTAGAGATTCATCTGTGTTAGATATAGATACAAGTCGCTAAAGTCGCAATAATTATTGGTGAAACATTTATGCATTTAAAGGTTAATACTACTACTAATTCATTCATTCATTCATTCATTCATTCATTCATTCATTCATTCATTAATAATTTCATAACTACAATTTGTTTTTAGACAAACTTCAGCCAGTGCCTGTCACTTCAGATGTTAATCAGATATATATTTGTTAGTTTTTTTATTATTTGCATATATTTCTGGTATTTTATGTGCATGAGGTCATGCACATATTATCTTGTGGCAGCTGTGAAGTCAGTCTATAAAACACACCAGAGATTTATACACAACCAGAGAGACTAGACATTCACACTGCAGGTGACAAACTCTTAAAAAATTGAATTACTTATTTTTACCCTCAATAATAAGCAACAGTTTTACTGTGCTTATCTGATAATGATCAAGATTTTTGGGCCAGTTTAAGGCTTTTTACTAAATTGAGACTGATCTTTTTGTTTCATTGAACCAAAGTATTAATTAGGGCCCAAGCCCAAAGGGCGCAGAGCCCTATTGTTCTTCCTCAGATTATTCTTTGTTTTTTTTTTTTTTTTTTTTTTTTTTTTTTTTTTCGACTTCTCGGGTACTTTTGGGGCACTTAACATGCTCGAAAACTCTTGAAACTTCGCACAGGCGTCGGAATGCGCGGCCATCAGAGCCGGGCTGAAGCTGGTACCCGGGCGTGGCAGGGGGGCTCGACAGCGCCCCCTTAAGTGGGGTCTGAAAACTTGGTCCATATATCAAACACACTTGCACGTACATGTATGAAACTCGGTACACATATAGACCTCATCGGGCCAAACAACTTTCGTGCTCATAGTTATGCGTCAGCCCAACAGGAAGTGAGCTATAATCGGTTGTTCGGAAAACCCATGCTCTGGAATTTAATATACTCCTCCGAGGCCATTGTTTCGATCATCGCCAAACTCGGTCAGCATGAAGAGAACATATCCAGGATGCTAAATTGCGAGCGGATTTTTGATATCTCAAATGGTTTGGCCGTGGCGAAGCAACAAATTTATGGCGAGAAAAGGGAAACAGGAAGTGTGTTATAACGTCAGCAAACATTGACTGATTTGGATGAAACTTCAGCTGTGTGTTCGTTGTAAGAGGCCGATCACATGGATATGACTTTTGTGAGTCAAAGTTATAGCGCCACCAACTGGCAGCAGGAAGTGTGTCACTTTCAAAAATGCTTTGAATCACCATCTTATTTTCACCCCATTTACTTCAAACTTCATCAGTATAATGTGAAAACATGACAGATAGAGACGTATGAAATGGATTCCTGAAATTTCAAATACTGTTGCCATGGCAACGTGTCAAAGTTTAATAATCTTTTGGCTGTTTTGAGGCTCTTAGCATGCTTGAAATTGCTTGAAACTGCTTGAAACTCAACACACACATCAGAGATGTCAGTCAGTACACATTGGTAAAGCATCAGAAATGGGCGGGGATGAGGGGCTCTCTAGCGCCACCTTTTGACAAAATTGGGGGGGTTAGTTTTATCTTCAGTCACCAAACTCAGTACATATATTGTTCTCTTCGAGCCGGACAACTTTCTAATTTACAGTCATTAGCTCCGACCAACAGGAAGTCAGATATTTTGGTTTTAAGGTGAATTTTTGGTTAAATCGGGGTCTGAGTTTTTACGTTCTCCTCGTAGGCGATTTATTCAATCTCCACCAAACTCGGTCAACATGAAACAAAGATACTGAAGATGGTAAAATGTGAATTGATATTGGATATCTCAAACGGTGTTGCCATGGCGAGGGATTAAATAAGGACAAAAAAGGGGAACATAAATTCTCTGTGTCTGCTGCTCTCCCCTCAATGAACACAAGATGGCAGCATTGTATTAGTTTTGAAGCAGGATAAAAAAAAACTTGTTTCTCTCTCTCTCTCTCTTGTTTGTGATTTATGAGGACACAAATTTGTATAATGACATGGGTATTACACTTGTATTACAACGTGTATGTGTGTGTGTTTAAAAACATACTAAAACAATGTTTTATTCAAATGTAACCAAATAGCTTTAAAATAATCATACTATTTTTCAGATCAATATATTTATTTTATTTAATATATTTCTTCTGAATATTTATTCTCTGTCTGCCCTCCCCTCACTAAAAGGTAGCAGTGTTGTTATTTTTGAAACTCTCTCTCTCCGTGTGTGTGTGTGTGTGTGTGTGTGTGTGTGTGTGTGTGTGTGTGTGTGTGTGTGTGTGTGCTTGTTTATGTGATTTATTAGGGACACAAATTTGTATAATGACATGGGTATTACACTGTTATTACAACGTAGTGGTTAATGAGGACATTTCATGTGTCCACATAATAAAAATATCTTTAAAAACATACTAAATAATGTATTATTAAAATGTAACCAAGTAGCTTTAAAAATATACTACAAATTACAATGAAAACATGGTTTATGAGAATATTTCCTGTGTCCCATAAATGAAATAGCTTTAAGGGGTTTGTGTGTCTGTGTGTCTGTGTCTGTGTGTGTGTGTGTGTGTGTGTGTGTGTGTGTGTGTGTGTGTGTGTGTGTGTGTGTGTGTGTGTGTGTGTGGGCATGTTTTTGTGAAATATCAGGACACAAATGTGTATAATGACATGGGTATGACACAGGTATTACAAAAAGAGGGTGAAATATGAGGACGTTCCCCATGTCCTCACTTTTCAAAATGCTTATAAATCATACAGAACAAGTTTTTTTTCACAGAAAGTGAACTGCACAGTCTCCTGTGAGGGCTAGGTTTAGGGGCAGGGGCAGTGTAAGGGGATAGAAAATACGGTTTGTACGGTATAAAAACCATTACGCCTATGGAATGTCCTCACATTTCACAAAAACAAACGTGTGTGTGTGTGTGTGTGTGTGTGTGTGTGGGGACTGGTAATCCCTGATGTTGGGTGCTGCCCCTTTAAGGACGTTGTTCCGGTGAGCGCAAGTGATGTGATCGTGCAGGAAGAAGTGCAGGGAAAAACAAACTGAACTTAGAGAACTGAGTGAGAAAGCCATGTTGATCTCAAATGAAGATTTGAACATTTAATAATTCCAGCTAAAACTATTATCTTACATTATATTCCCAGCGTGGTGAGTAGTGTTATGTTGTTTAAGTGTTGTGATGGTTTGTGTATCACTATGAAGATCGCTATTTGCGATTAGCGCCTAAACGCCTATATGTTATATATTTGTTTTGTTTTAGACATTTACAGTTTGTATTGCCTGTAAAATATGTTGCATTTAGTTAAACAAAGTTTAATGCTTAGTACACAAAGCTGATGTTACAATGTTTTAGAAACGTATTTGGTGATGTGAACATTACTAGATAATAATTGTGAATTGTTTTGTGTTTGCAGTTTGACCACACACGCACACACATAAATGTGCACAAATACTCAACTAAAGTACCACCAAACTCGGTCAACATGAAACGGAATGACTATACTATACTTTTTTAAGACCTTCTCAAAATATTTAAAGACCTCATCGGCGATGAGAACGTCTAAGGTTACGTATGTAACCTCTGTTCCCTGAGAACAGGGAACGAGCGCTGCGTCTAGCTGACGCTATGGGGAACGCCCTCGGCGTGACTGGTGTCTGAAGCTACTATCGAATCACGGCAAAGTCTTTGACCGACGTCAGCCCATGACGTCATCAACGTGCGACCCGGAAGTATAAAAGGGCGCCGTGCCAACACATACACATCTTCTCGTCTGAAGGGACTGTATGGCAGATAGGCCCTGAAGCATGGCAACGCGACGCAGCGCTCGTTCCCTGTTCTCAGGGAACAGAGGTTACATACGTAACCTTAGACGTTCCCTTTCGAAAGGGAACTCTCGCTGCGTCTAGCTGACGCTATGGGGAACGATATACCAACGCCGCCATGCTGAGGGGAGTGTCTGCCATTGGCAGTGACAACTGTCAACTCAAGTAATTCATAGAAAAAACCTGAGCGATTCCCCCTCAGGTCCTGGGCTGACAGTGACAGCACTCCCTACGGTCATAGCCCAAGCTATACAACTAAACGGAACCCTAACGCACTGCGTGGAGTTCCATCTAGACAGCTCGAAGGCCCGGGACCACTACTTCCAAAGAAGGGGTCCCTTCAAGGGAATGTGGCTAGGGGACCCGAAGGAACCCCAGCCAGTCACTACTCGGGAAATGTTCTCCCGAGTGCCACCAGGGAGGCCTGACCTGGTGCCCTAAGTGTTATGGACACTTCGGTTTAGCCAACCCTGTCTGTTCAAACAGAGCCTCTGGATGGTGCCCAAGGGGCGTCCAAGCTAAGGGACTGAAACACAGGCAGTCTTACTTAGCCCGGAACTCAGAGACGGGTTATCCAAGAGAGCAACACTCAGCGTAGTGCTTTTCAACCCTTGCTATCGAGGGGAGTCTGCCTGCTCAAATCAAGGATCTACCAGGTGCTTGTGTTTCAAAGCAGTAGGGAGGCCGAAAGGGCCTTAATGACTGATCTAACAGGGAGGCCTCATGAGAGGCCTACGACCGTCTGACCAGGCTCAGGCGGCTGAGCACTCATAGACGACCCTCATTGAGGGGAGCAGCTGAGCCTGCCTGGCGAGTAACCTCCAGCTGTAGGCCCAACTACCACAAGTTCTCACAGAGAACTGGTAATTAAAGTGCCTAGCTCAGGAACTTCAACTTCAAGGAGGCCCTGTGGGCCTACTACTTGATAGCGGGTATTCCAGGGAGGCCTATAGAGGCCTACTACCTAACCGCAAGCCATGCTGGAAACCCAAGCATCCAGGCTCGGGACTCCGTCCTCAGGGAGGCCTTAGTGAGGCCTACTACCTGACAGCAATACCGCCTGCTGAGGTTACCCTTGTTTTCTCAAGGAGGCCTAATGGAGGCCTACTACTTGACAGTCAAGCTACGCAGGCTAGTCGGGCATCCTGTTTAAGGAACCCGTCCTCAAGGGAGGCCTATTAAGGCCTACTACCTGATAACCAGCCTTTAGGGAGGCCTGGAGAGGCCTACTACCTGATTGCAATACGTGCCAAATGACTGGGTCCCAGGAACACCTCAGGGAGGCCTGATGGGGCCTACTACCTCGTTCGAGTGACCACCATCTGGGACTCGACAGTCAAGCTACGCAGGCTTTTCGAGCATCCTGATTAAGGAACTCGCCCTCAAGGGAGGCCTATTAAGGCCTACTACCTGATAAGCAGCCTTCAGGGAGGCCTGGAGAGGCCTGCTACCTGTATGCAATGCGTGCTAACTGTTTTCAGATGACTGGACCCCAGGAACACCTTAGGGAGGCCTGATGGGGCCTACTACCTTGTTCGAGTCAGGGAGGCCTATTAAGGCCTAGAATTAACAGCAGGCTCTCAGGGAGGCCTGATGAGGCCTACAACCTGCCTCTGAGAGTGACCACAATCCGGGAACTCACCCTCAGGAAAGCCTAGTAAGGTCTTAGAGTTAACAGCAGGCCTTTCAGGGAGGCCTGATGAGGCCTACAACCTGCTTCTGGTAGTGATCACAACCTGAGAGCTCACTCTCAAGGAGGCCTAGTAAGGCCTTACACCTACCAGCGGGCCTTCGGGGAGGCCTGATGAGGCCTACAACCTGATAGCCTCCAGGCTAGCTGTCCTGATGCGCACATCGGTACATACCTCCAGTGAGGCCTGTTTGAGGCCTTCCAACTGAAAATGCGCCTTGTTCAAGAGGCCTACTGAGGCCTACAATTGACAGCCGACCTTCAGGAGAGCGTATTCACCCCTATTTAACCTGATAGCCAGCTAGGCTAGTAGTACCTTGATGCTTAAGCATTGTCACCTGCCTTACTAGAGGCCTGATAAGGCCTACCACTATCACCGTTATTCTTGAGAACGGTGCAATCCTTCCTGCTAACTGGGACCGCCATGTTTGAAAAATGTGGGTTGTAGTAATATTAGACCCAACGGCTCGTTTTCATGGAGGCCTGCTGAGGCCTAACACATGATAGCTACCCATTACAATGGGGACCCGTTCCAGGGAGGCTTGTAGAAGCCTACAAGCTGTACGAGTTTCGCAAAAACGAGAAATAACTGCCAGACAAACAAACTGACTGCTATTAAACCCAAAGACTCTCAATGAGAGGAGGCTCTGATCTAAGTACAACAAAAAAGGTGACGGTGCCTCAGCAACGCGCCTCCTTTACCACATACCAACTGACGCCGTAGCGCTCAGTCGTAACAGAGACAAACTAATCCAACCTGCAGTGGCTTAGGGGACCGAAGACACATAATAACCCTAGGCGGTAGACAACCACTACATTCTAACAGAAAAGTGTGCTACCGCCTAAGAGCGGCGGCCTAACAATACTCTCAAATGAGAGGAGGCCCATCTTCTGATAACCATAAGCGGTGGCCTATCTGGCGCCATCTTGACCAACCAGGGAAAGCCAACACACGCTCACACACATAGCCCAGATAATGGTGCTGTGTTCAAGCCTAACTAAACAGGGGAAAGACAGTTCTCTCTGATGAATACCCAACTCTATACAGGAACCTGGGGTCTGTAAGAAATACATATTTTTAGTATTACATACAAAAAAGACCACTCTCACCTGCGGCATGCTGAGCGAAGACTCATTGTGCAGTTCTCACCACCATGTTCTACCGCCCATGAATGCCTGAAAGGGGCGTTCTCACTCTCCGGGCGGGCCATCAGAACATAGTACTACTCATCATAGGCCCGCCTCAGGCCTGATGTAAGAAGCGCCTGGGTAAAAAGTCATAAAAAGACATAGAAAGGAAAAAGGAGAGGGCTATGATGTAACCGCCCTCAAGGGAAGTGACCCATTACCAACGCCTTCGTTGGGAACGTTTGTCCTGGATCACCTCCCTTAAATCCTTTTTCCCCCCGCGGGAGTCCCGTCTCCTCTGTGCCCTGCTCCTCCAAGGAGGGGGGGCACGAGAGGAGACGCTAGCCCTCTGGTCCTGCCTACGGTCCTCAGACCGTGAAGGACCAGGTCCCGCCTGCCTGGGTGGGGGCGCGGATCTCAGCGGTATGCATGTTTTAAATGCCGCTGAGCGCGCCTTCGCCTCCCTGAACTTTCCAACCACCGCCTCCACGGAGGTGCCGAAAAGCTCAGTAGGCGAAACCGGTGAATCGAGGAGAAAACCCTTTTCTTTCTCCCCGATATCAGCCAGGCCCAACCACAGATGCCTCTCCGTAACCACCATAGCCGCCATAGAGCGGCCGATAGCAGCAGCAGTCTGCTTGGTGGCCCGGAGAGACAGATCTGTGGTGCGGCGCAGCTCAGCAACCGCCTCAGGGGACAGCCCGGCCCCCTGGTCGAGATCCTCCAGCAGGTCCGCCTGGTACGCCTGCAACACCGCCATCGTGTGCAGGGTCGCACCAGCCTGACCTGCTGCCGCGTATGCCCTGCCATTCAACCGCGAGGTAGTTTTCAGCGGTTTGGATGGCAGAGATGGAGCTCTCAGTGTCGACACCTGCCCAGAGACGAGATAGTTCGCAAACGTCTCGTCTATGGGAGGCATCGACACATACCCGTGCTTACCCACTCCCTCGACATCAGCAAAGCTTGCCCGCTGATGTCGGTGAATGCGGGCAGAGAACGGGTTCTTCCATGCCGCCTGGACCTCAGTATGGAGGTCCGGTAGGAATGGAAGGCTCATCTGAGGTGCTGGTGTATGACCGGGGAGAAATCGATCGTCGAGCCGTCCACGAGCGACCTCTCCCCCAGCGCGCCGCCAGGGCAGCCTCAGCCTGTCCGTGGCGCGCTCCATAGCATCCAGCAACTCGGCATACGCGGGACAGGGTGGCTGAGAGGGTCCAGGCAGGTCCTGGTCGCTCTCATCATCCTCCTCAGCCATCTCCTGCCCGTCCCGAAGAGCACCCGCTGCAGGTCTCAGCGGAGAACCATCGTTCTCCACATCGACCTGCAGGTCGCTCTCGTCAGCCGTTTGATCGTCCGAGAGTACCACACCTCTCTCCAGACGATCAGCGAGCTCCATCTGGGAACCCCATGAAGTGCGCCGCCGCTCCGCCTCAGCGAGAGCGGAACTCACATCAGCAGCCCCAGATGTTGCACCCTCTTCCCTCGAGAAGAGGGCCAGACGAGAACGGAGCGTTCTAACTGGAAATTGCTCACAGTTTGCACAGGCAGCTCCCTCGAGAACTGCCTGTGCATGCTCTTCGCCCAGGCAATAAACGCACAGAGAATGTGTGTCTCCCGGTGTCAGAAATCTCTGACACGGGTCAACACACTTCCTAAAGCTCTGCCTCTTCTCTGTGCGTTTCATCCTTTTCCTAGTTTAGTAATACTTTACCAGATCTGCAGATACCGCTTCAAACAAACAGTCCCTGAAGACGAAAAAGATGTGTATGTGTTGGCACGGCGCCCTTTTATACTTCCGGGTCGCACGTTGATGACGTCATGGGCTGACGTCGGTCAAAGACTTTGCCGTGATTCGATAGTAGCTTCAGACACCAGTCACGCCGAGGGCGTTCCCCATAGCGTCAGCTAGACGCAGCGAGAGTTCCCTTTCGAAAGGGAACTACTGTTGAGCAATAAAATAAAAATATATAACCATAAGCTATAACAAAAATATATATTAAATTAGGTGAGTGGATAGTTAAAAAAATTTGCAATTACAAAAAGTATTAAACTTACAAAAGTTATTCAATCAAGTGCAGTGAGTGATGCCCTTGTCTTTTGTTTGACATTAAACAGACAGCAGTAAAGGCTTTTGCCCCTTTAAGACCTCGGATATGCGTCGTCTTTTCTGGACTGTATAAAGCTTACTTAAGCCATATACAGACTATGTCTGCTAGAATACTCATCAATATGTTGACATACTTTTTGCGTGAGTTTGTCCGTTCAAGAGCAAGACTTGAAAGAGAACTCAATATTTGCGCGCTGAGAGACGTGTGCGCGCTCTTGGATGAGTGCACGGAAAATTTTCTCACAGTGCGCGCGACTTCTCATTCGCGTCTTCTGGCACTAAACCAGATAGTTGCGTGTTCTGAGTTAACACAATCAGAACGTAAAAATACGGGATATTTTACGGGAAAATACTAAAACGGGAAGACAGCGGGAAAAGAGCTAAAATACGTGAGAAACCCGGAAAAAACGGGAGGGTTGACAGCTATGGTGTGTGTGTGTGTGTGTGTGTGTGTGCGATATGTAGGCTTAGGGGTAGTGTAGGGGGATAGAATGTACAGTTTGTACAGTATACAAACCATTAAGTCTATGGAATGCCATCTGCCTGTCTTTCCCCTTCCCCCTCTCTATCTGTGTGTGTGTGTGTGTGTGTGTGTGGGGGGGGGGGGGTCTCTCTCTCACCCTGTGAGTTTGTGTGTGTGCCTTTCTCTCAGTCCTTCCCCTCCCCCTCTCTCTCACTCTATCATTGTGTGTGTGTGTGTGTGTGTGTGTGTGTGTGACTTTCTCTCTTGATCATAATTTAACCCTTTCATATAGGCTATCACAAATAACTATCACTTGAAATAAAAACGTCATGTGATGTGTTTGCCAAGATCACGTATGATGCACATGTCTTTAAATTAATTATTTACTGATATAATATAAATGTATTAAAACATAAATTTCACATGATTTTATAAAAGTGGCTATTTATAATAAACTTCCATAAAATGTAGACACGCATCTTACTCTTACCTGACACTGATATTAAAATCATCTTTGCAGTTTCTGTGATTTGGCTCCATTTATACATTTTTTATTAAAAAAAAATTATTGGACCACCCATATTGAAATGAAAGCATGTTTTATGGTGCATAAGATTGGTGCACAAACGGTAGCTAAGGTAGCTCAAAAACACATGAAGAGAAGTGTTAGAATAAAACAATATCAGCATTCGAATGGTATTCTGAACTCATTCCAATTTGACCTTTGACATAATCTGACATGAAATTCATATAAATGTAATTGATCTCATAGATGTGGCTGTTGTGGTCATAGCAGCACCAACTGCTGCAGTTAATGTGGTGAATTCAGATGACTTTGACATAGTCCTTTTATGTTTTCCCATTTTAAATGCCTATTGCCTGCCGTGCACAGTTAAACTGATGCCACCGGGGTGGCGGTGCCACCGGCTTGGGCCCGACATCGCTGCTCGCAGCTTTAATTTAAATTGAACTCATAAGAAAATATACATTTTGCATATGAATGTAGATATGTGTTGTAGAACTATGTAGAATTGCAGACTGATTTATACTGGATGAAAATCAATTTAAATGTTACGTTTCCTTGATTCACTAATATAAAATAAATAATTTATAGAACCAAATTTTGAAGCCTTAAGTATGTTCTTGTATTTTGATTTAATGCCGTAAATTAGGCCTATTGAATTATATACAGGCCTACTGAATGTATTGAACATTTATTTATTTAAAGTGTGCATATGCTGAACTTGATTGTCTCAGTCTGAATGGGCTGGTTTATATGTCAAGTCAAGTCAACTTTATTAGGGCTCAAGCCTGAAAGGGCGCAGAGCCCTATTGTTTTCCTTAGGATTATTATTATTAGGGCCCAAGCCCTGAAAGGGCGCAGAGCCCTATTGTTCTTCCTCAGATTATTCTTTGTTTTTTTTTTTTTATTTTTTTTATTTTTTTTTTTCGACTTCTCGGGTACTTTTGGGGCCCTTAACATGCTCGAAAACTCTTGAAACTTCGCACAGGCGTCGGAATGCGCGGCCATCAGAGCCGGGCTGAAGCTGGTACCCGGGCGTGGCAGGGGGGCTCGACAGCGCCCCCTTAAGTGGGGTCTGAAAACTTGGTCCATATATCAAACACACTTGCACGTACATGTATGAAACTCGGTACACATATAGACCTCATCGGGCCAAACAACTTTCGTGCTCATAGTTATGCGTCAGCCCAACAGGAAGTGAGCTATAATCGGTTGTTCGGAAAACCCATGCTCTGGAATTTAATATACTCCTCCGAGGCCATTGTTTCGATCATCGCCAAACTCGGTCAGCATGAAGAGAACATATCCAGGATGCTAAATTGCGAGCGGATTTTTGATATCTCAAACGGTTTGGCCGTGGCGAAGCAACGAATTTATGGCGAGAAAAGGGAAACAGGAAGTGTGTTATAACGTCAGCAAACATTGACTGATTTGGATGAAACTTCAGCTGTGTGTTCGTTGTAAGAGGCCGATCACATGGATATGACTTTTGTGAGTCAAAGTTATAGCGCCACCAACTGGCAGCAGGAAGTGTGTCACTTTCAAAAATGCTTTGAATCACCATCTTATTTTCACCCCATTTACTTCAAACTTCATCAGTATAATGTGAAAACATGACAGATAGAGACGTATGAAATGGATTCCTGAAATTTCAAATACTGTTGCCATGGCAACGTGTCAAAGTTTAATAATCTTTTGGCTGTTTTGAGGCTCTTAGCATGCTTGAAATTGCTTGAAACTGCTTGAAACTCAACACACACATCAGAGATGTCAGTCAGTACACATTGGCAAAGCATCAGAAATGGGCGGGGATGAGGGGCTCTCTAGCGCCACCTTTTGACAAAAGTGGGGGGGTTAGTTTTATCTTCAGTCACCAAACTCGGTACATATATTGTTCTCTTCGAGCCGGACAACTTTCTAATTTACAGTCATTAGCTCCGACCAACAGGAAGTCAGATATTTTGGTTTTAAGGTGAATTTTTGGTTAAATCGGGGTCTGAGTTTTTACGTTCTCCTCGTAGGCGATTTATTCAATCTCCACCAAACTCGGTCAACATGAAACAAAGATACGGAAGATGCTAAAATGTGAACGGATTTTGGATATCTCAAACGGTGTTGCCATGGCGAGGGATTAAATAAGGACAAAAAAGAGGAACAGAAATTGTCTCATATCTTGTAAAATCATATTTTGATTTCAATTAAATTAAGATTGTATGTTTGGCAATTGAACTTAGATTAATTTTAAATGACTATACTATTTTTCAGATGAATATATATATATTTTATAAATATTTATTTGTATAATGTATTGTGCCTGTGTGTGCCCTCCCCTCAATGAACACAAGATGGCAGCATTGTGTTAGTTTTGAAACAGGATAAAAAAAAAACATTCCATCTCTTCAGGGATGTGTGTGTGTGTGTGTGTGTGTGTGTGTGTGTGTGTGTGTGTGTGTGTGTGTGTGTGTGTGTGTGTGTGTGTGTGTGTGTGTGTGTGTGTGTGTGTGTGTGTGTGTGTGTGTGAGATCCCTGATGTTGGGTGCTGCCCCTTTTAAGGACGTTGTTCCGGTGAGCGCAAGTGATGTGATCGTGCAGGAAGAAGTGCAGGGAAAAACAAACTGAACTTAGAGAACTGAGTGAGAAAGCCATGTTGATCTCAAATGAAGATTTGAACATTTAATAATTCCAGCTAAAACTATTATCTTACATTATATTCCCAGCGTGGTGAGTAGTGTTATGTTGTTTAAGTGTTGTGATGGTTTGTGTATCACTATGAAGATCGCTATTTGCGATTAGCGCCTAAACGCCTAATGTTATATATTTGTTTTGTTTTAGACATTTACAGTTTGTATTGCCTGTAAAATATGTTGCATTTAGTTAAACAAAGTTTAATGCTTAGTACACAAAGCTGATGTTACAATGTTTTAGAAACGTATTTGGTGATGTGAACATTACTAGATAATAATTGTGAATTGTTTTGTGTTTGCAGTTTGACCACACACGCACACACATAAATGTGCACAAATACTCAACTAAAGTACCACCAAACTCGGTCAACATGAAACGGAATGACTATACTATACTTTTTTAAGACCTTCTCAAAATATTTAAATACAAAAGACCTCATCGGCGATGAGAACTACTGTTGAGCAATAAAATAAAAATATATAATCATAAGCTATAACAAAAATATATATTAAATTAGGTGAGTGGATAGTTAAAAAAATTTGCAATTACAAAAAGTAATTCTTGAAAAAACATCTCTGGACTAATTTTATAAAATCTAAAAATGTTAATGAAAAGGTACAAATTACTTTGTGTTCTTATTAAATACATTTATAAAAAAAACCAATTTATATTTAATTTATATATGAATGTAAATAATTATATGGGCCTACACAAATAATATAACATTTCAAGATTTATAGTTTATTGTAAACGTAATGTGCAGCTCTGTAAAGGGGCAACAAATATATGATAGATACGTGAGAACAAGATTTTTTTTAATCATCTTTAAGTGCACAAAACTATGAAAATATATGAAAGCGTGGCACAATGCGCTTATGCGCATCCCGGGTGCAAAATGATGCGCTTAAAGCAACATGGAGTCAGAGGGCGCAGTGCACCGCGAGTGCACATTAAAAAGTTCACGGCATAAAGAAACGATGAGCGTTGAGCGCACAAATCCTAGTCTACTATGTATATCGGTCGGTTTCTTCACAGTTTTAAATTCCGGTTATTGTGCGTGTGATGCCTTGTGTTGTCACCCGGGTAGGGAGCACAACATCGTTCAGAAACCGCTAGATAAACTCCAGGAAGATAAATTATTTTATCTGCATATCAAGTATTATAACGGGAATATATCATCTTGGAGTGAGCTTTACCGAGCAGCTGACTGACTGTAACCAAACACGACGCGCAGTTTGAATGCTGAACGGAGAATGATGGACAGCTACAGCGGAGGAAAGACATTCAGCTATGGAATGGCTTTAGATGACTTTGTACTAGCAAATCATAAAATACTAATAAAGATTGCTGAAAGATCATGTGACAATATATATTTCTGATGATTATTTAATTACCACGACATGCCTAATCTGAGCAAGTGACTGCCTGTCTTGAGTTTTGTCGACAGACGGAGGTGGCACGAAATGTGACGGAGGCGGCCGCTATGCAGGAAAAACCATAGAAAAACCCTGCGGTCATTGTTTAAACTCATCCTACTCCAACCAGGAGTCCGCAAATTTACATTTCCCCATTTCGGAGTCTGTTTCGCAACGTGTGGAGGGCGACACATCACCTAACTGCGCATTTCGCAAAATACGTGACATCACCCATAGACGGTGTGCGCGCCCGAGCTGATCTCACTGACATATCACTATTCAGACAGGACTAGTTTTCTAAATTATATTTGAGTTACAATTCTCATCACCCAACATCTGTGATTTCAAATATATTCAAAATAATGTTTTCAGAGATTGAAGTAAAAAAAACTTTCTCCCACCATTTAGATTTTATTTCTTTTTGTTGTTAAAATCTTGTGAATCTTGTTCAATGTGCAGATTGCCTCTCTCTCAGTCCTTCCCCTCCCCCCTCACTGTCAGGCTCACCCTGGGTGTGTGTGTGTGTGGGGTCTCTCTCTCACCCTGTGAGTTTGTGTGTGTGCCTTTCTCTCTTGATGATGATAATTTACCCCTTTCATATCATAGACTATCACAAATAACTATCACTTGTGAATAAGTAAAAAAAAAACTATACAAATACCTTGAATTAAATACTGGCCTTCTGGACTTATAACATTTTGAGCAGGAAAAGATAACTTTTCACATATTTGAAAGCGATCTATTTCATCCCATGACATTAAAAATCATCTACATTTAAATGACATCATGGGTGTGGCTTGTGGTGATAGTGGCACCAGCTGCTGCGGTAAATGTGACATATTCGAGCGATTTAAAAAAATTATCCTGTTTAAATGCATATTGCCTGCCGTGCACAGTTATGCTGATGCCACCGGCGTGGCGGTGCCACCGGCTTGGGCCCGTCATCGCTGCTCGCAGCTTTAATTATTATTATTATTATTTTTTTTATTTTTTTTATCGACTAAATGGGCACTTTTGGGGCCCTTACCATGCTCAAAAACTCTTGAAACTTTGCAGATACGTCAGAATCTGCGGCCATCAGGGCCGGGCTGAAGCTGATACCCGGGCGTGGCAGGGGGGCTCAACAGCGCCCCCTATTAAAATTTGGTCTATATATCAAACACACTTGCACGTATATGTATGAAACTCGGTACACATATAGATCTCATCGGGGCGAACAACTTCCGCACTCATAGTCATAAACTTCGCCCAACAGGAAGTGAGCTATTTTGGGTTGTTCGGAAAACGCATGCTCTGGAATTTAATATACTCCTCCGAGGCAATAGTTTCGATCATTGCCAAACTCGGTCAGCATTAAGACAAGATATTCAGGATGCTAAATTGCGAGCGGATTTTTGATATCTCAATCGTTTTGGCCGTGGCGAAGCAACGAATTTATGGCGAGAAAAGGGAAACAGGAAGTGTGTTATAACTTGTGCAAACATTGACTGATTTGGATGAAACTTCAGCTGTGTGTTTGTTGTAGGAAGCCGATCGCAAGGATATGACGTTTGTGAGTCAAAGTTATAGCGCCACCAACTGGCAGCAGGAAGTGTGTCACTTTTTTTTAAAAATGCTTTAAATCACTGACTTATTTTGACCCGATTGACTTCAAACTTCATCAGTATAATGTGAAAACATGGCAGATATAGACATATGAATGGATTTCTGAAATTTCCAATACTGTTGCCATGGCAACGTGTCAAAGTTTAATAATGTCTTTGGCTGTTTTTGAGACTCTTAGCATGCTTGAAATTGCATGAAACTTAACACACACATCAGAGATGTTAGTCAGTACACATGGGCAAAGCCTCAGAAACAGGTGGGGATGAGGGGCTCTATAGCGCCACCTTTTGACAAAAGTGAAGGGCTTCGTTTCATCTACAATCACCAAACTCAGTATATATATTGACCTCATCGAGCCGGACAACTTTCTAATTTACAGTCATTAGCTCCGACCAACAGGAAGTCAGATATTTTGGTTTGAACGTGAATATTGGTATAATTCAGGCTCTGAGTTTTTACGTTCTCCTCGTAGGCGATTTATTCAATCTCCACCAAACTCGGTCAACATGAAACAAAGATACGGAAGATGCTAAAATGCGAACGGATTTTGTATATCTCAAACGGTGTTGCCATGCCGAGGGATTAAATAAGGACAAAAAAGGGGAATGTGTGCTGCCCTTCCCTCAATGAACACACGATGGCAGCATTGTCTTAGTTTTGAAGCAGGATAAAAAAAAACCTTGTTTCTCTCTCTCTCTCTCTCTCTCTCTCTCTCTCTCTCTCTCTCTCTCTCTCTCTCTCTCTGTGTGTGTGTGTGTGTGTGTGTGTGTGTGTGTGTGCTTCTGTGATTTCTGAGGACATACATTTGTAGACATTTCATGTGTCCCCGTACATATATTGTTCTCTTCGAGCCGGACAACTTTCTAATTTAACTAATCTAATTTAACTAATTTAAAACTTTCTAATTTTAAATAAAAACGTCATGTGCTGTGTTTGCCAAGATCACGTATGATGCATATGCAGGGTATATGCAGGAATCCTGAAGTAAATTTTAATACCTTTTTAAGACTTTTTTAAGACCTTCTCAAAATATTTAAAGACCTCATCGGCGATGAGAACTACTGTTGAGCAATAAAATAAAAATATATAATCATAAGCTATAACAAAAATATATATTAAATTTGGTGAGTGGATAGTTAAAAAAATTTGCAATTACAAAAAGTAATTCTTGAAAAAACATCTCTGGACTAATTTTATAAAATCTAAAAATGTTAATGAAAAGGTACAAATTACTTTGTGTTCTTATTAAATACATTTATTAAAAAAACTATTTATATTTAATTTATATATGAATGTAAATAATTATATGGGCCTACACAAATAATATAACATTTCAAGATTTATAGTTTATTGTAAACGTAATGTGCAGCTCTGTAAAGGGGCAACAAATATATGATAGATACGTGAGAACAAGATTTTTTTAAATCATCTTTAAGTGCACAAAACTATGAAAATATATGAAAGCGTGGCACAATGCGCTTATGCACATCCCGGGTGCAGAATGATGCGCTTAAAGCAACATGGAGTCAGAGGGCGCAGTGCACCGCGAGTGCACATTAAAAAGTTCACGGCATAAAGAGACGATGAGCGTTGAGCGCACAAATCCTAGTCTACTATGTATATCGGTCGGTTTCTTCACAGTTTTAAATTCCGGTTATTGTGCGTGTGATGCCTTGTGTTGTCACCCGGGTAGGGAGCACAACATCGTTCAGAAACCGCTAGATAAACTCCAGGAAGATAAATTATTTTATCTGCATATCAAGTATTATAACGGGAATATATCATCTTGGAGTGAGCTTTACCGAGCAGCTGACTGACTGTAACCAAACACGACGCGCAGTTTGAATGCTGAACGGAGAATGATGGACAGCTACAGCGGAGGAAAGACATTCAGCTATGGAATGGCTTTAGATGACTTTGTACTAGCAAATCATAAAATAATAATAATGATTGCTGAAAGATCATGTGACATTATATATTTCTGATGATTATTTAATTACCACGACATGCCTAATCTGAGCAAGGGACTGCCTGTCTTGAGTTTTGTTGACAGACAGAGGTGGCACGAAATTTGACGGATGCGGCCGCTATGCAGGAAAAACCATAGAAAAACCCTGCGGCCATTGTTTAAACTCATCCTTCTCCAACCAGGAGTCCGCAAATTTACATTTCCCCATTTCGGAGTCTGTTTCGCAACGTGTGGAGGGCGACACATCACCTAACCGCGCATTTCGCAAAATATGTGACGTCACCCGTAGACGGTGCGCGCGCCCCGAGCTGATCTCACTGACCGAGCAAACCGTTTTTTTTTTATATAGTTATGGGGATGAAAATAAATATATTCATGAATACTTTTTGGAGTCAAACTCTTTTGACAAAGCTTGAACAAAATTTAATACCTCATAAAATCGTGATTAAGACTTTTTAATACCTTTTAAGGGCCTTCATTTTCCAAAAATGAATTTATCAACTTTTAATACTTTTCAAGACCCCGCGGACACCCTGATATGCACATGAAGAGAAGTGTTACAATAATACAACATCAGCATTTGAATGGTATTGTGAACTCATTCCAATTTGACCTTTGACATCATCTGACATGAAATTAATTTAAATTTATTTGATCTCATAGATGTGGCTGTTGTGGTCATAGCAGCACCAACTGCTGCAGTTAATGTGTTGAATTCAGATGAATTTGACATAGTCTTTTTAAGTTTTCCCATTTTAAATGCCTATTGCCTGCAGTTCACAGTTAAGCTGATGCCACCGGCGTGGCGGTGCCACCGGCTTGAGCCCGTCATCGCTGCTCGCAGCTTTAATTTATATAGCGCTTTTAACAATGTAGATTGTTTCAAAGCAGCTTTACAGTGTTAAACAGGAAAATAATGCAGCATAATTTTATTCAGCTGTATAGCCATTCTGGAAAAATTTCAAGTATCATACAGTGACAGTGTGGGCTTTAGATTAATAATTTGATCAGTAATTTAGTTTAAATGGTTAATTTAGTTTATTATTTAGATGTATTTCGATGTTTAGTTGAAAAATTTAGTGTCCCCAACTGAGCACGCCAAGCCAGAGGCAACAGTGGCAAGGAAACCAAAACCCCATTAGGTGACCTAATGGAGAAAAATAAACCTTGGGAGAAACCAGGCTCAGTCGGGGTGCCAGTTCTCCTCTGGCCAATTAACAAACAGCGTATTATTATTATTATTCTGGCAGTTTTACAGCTCGGAGGTCATAATAGATCAGAATATTCGAGGGACCGGGGGCAACATGCTGGAGACGGGTTTATTGAGGATGATGTTGATTAAATAATTATTAAAGTGCAATATTCGAATGATCGGAGGCAACACGCAGGAGACGGGTTTATTGAGATGCCGTGTCGATGAGGCAGTTTCAGGGGGAGTCTAATCACGGTCTCCCAGACACTTCGGGGTCCTGTGTTGGTCTTCTCTGGGCGCAGGTCCACCATCTGATCTGGATCCAGCTGACTGCAGTAAACCTCGGGATAAAACAGAGAGACTAACATTAGCGTAGATGCCATTCTTCTGATGATGTAACGAGTACATCAGGTGTTATGGGAAGTGTTCCCGGTTCCGGCTGACCTAGTTAATGCAGCCTAACAATCATTTCATTGAAAAAGTGTTTTATGTGTATGCCACAGTAAAGAGATGTGTTTTTAGTCTAGATTTAAACTGACAGAGTGTGTCTGCTTCCCGAACAATGTTAGGAAGACTGTTCCAGAGTTTAGGTGCTAAATAGGAAAACGATCGACCGCCTGCAGTTGATTTGGATATTCTCGGTATGATCAACTGGCCAGAATTTTGAGACCGCAGTAGACGTGGTGGAGTATAATATGTTAAGAGCTCGCTCAAGTATTGGGGAGCTAAACCATTTAGTGCTTTGTAAGTAATAAGTAAGATTTTAAAATTTATGCGATGTTTAATAGGCAGCCAGTGCAGTGTTGACAGAACTGGGCTAATATGGTCATACTTCCTGGTTCTAGTAAGAACTCGAGCTGCTGCGTTTTGGACCAGCTGGAGTTTATTTATTAAGCGAGCAGGGCAACCACCCAGTAGAGCATTACAATAATCTAACCTTGAGGTCATGAACGCATGAACTAACTGTTCAGCATTTTGCATTGAGAGCATGTGCCGTAATTTAGATATATTTTTAAGATGGTAGAAAGCAGTTTTACAGATGCTAGAAACGTGGCTTTCAAACGAAAGATTGGTATCAAAGAGCACACCCAGGTTCCTCACTGACGACGAGGACTTGACAGAACAGCCATCAAGTGTTAGACAGTATTCTAGGTTACTACTTGTGGAGCTTTTTTGTCCAATAATTAAAAATTCAGTTTTTTCTGAATTGAGTTGCAGGAAATTACCAGTCATCCAATGTTTTATATCAGCTATGCATTCCGTTAATCTTGTGAATTGGTAAGTTTCTTTAGGGCGTGAAGAAATATAGAGCTGAGTATCGTCAGCATAACAATGAAAACTAACGCCATGCTTCCTAATGATATCTCCCAGTGGTAGCATGTACAGGGTGAAGAGTAGCGGTCCTAGCACTGAGCCTTGCGGTACTCCATACTGAACTTGCGATCGGTGTGACATATCTTCATTTACTACTACAAACTGATAACGGTCGCATAGGTATGATTTAAACCATGATAATGCAATTCCACTAATACCTACATAATTTTCGAGTCTATTCAAAAGAATGTTGTGGTCGATAGTATCAAATGCAGCGCTAAGATCGAGTAACACTAATAGAGAGATACAGCCACGATCGGATGATAAGAGCAAATCATTTGTAACTCTGACGAGAGCAGTCTCAGTGCTATGATACGGTCTAAATCCTGACTGGAAATCCTCACAGATACCATTTCTTTCTAAAAAGGAACATAATTGTGAAGACACTGCCTTTTCAAGTATTTTTGACAGAAAGGGTAGATTTGAGATTGGTCTATAATTGACTAAATCTGTAGGATCAAGTTGCGGTTTTTTAATAAGTGGTTTAATAATTGCCAACTTAAAAGTTTTCGGTACATATCCTAATGACAAAGATGAATTAATGATATTAAGAAGAGGATCTATGACCTCTGGTAGCATCTCTTTTAATAGCCTAGTCGGTATAGGGTCGAGCATACATGTTGTCGATTTTGATGATTTAACGAGTTTAGCCAATTCTTCTTCTCCTATAGCAGTGAATGAGTGTAATTTTTCCTCAGTGACACTACAATGCTCTGTCTGATGTGATGCTGTATTAGACGGCTGCATGGTTAAAAATTTTTTCCTAATATTATCAATCTTACATGTGAAGAAGTTCATAAAGTCATTACTGCTGTGCTGTTTACAATCATCAGAAGTTGAAGCTTTATTTTTGGTTAATTTAGCCACTGTATCGAATAAATACCTTGGGTTGTGTTTGTTTTCTTCCAAGAGAGTTGAGAAATAAGCTGATCTAGCAGTTTTTACAGCCTTTCTGTATGTGATCATGTGCTCTTTCCACGAATTACGAAATACCTCTAATTTTGTTTTCTTCCAGCTGCGCTCCATTTTTCTGGCTGCTGTTTTAAGGGCCCGGGTGTGCTCGTTGTACCACGGCGTTGGACTATTTTCTTTAATCTTCTTTAAGCGCAGAGGAGCAACTGTGTCTAAAGTACTGCAAAAGAGAGAGTCAATAGTTTCTGTTGCAACATCGAGTTCTTCTATACTATCTGGGATGCTGAGCAGATGATACTGATGAGGGAGATTATTTAAAAAGCAATCTTTAGTAGCGGCAGTGATTGTCCTGCCATTTTTAAAGCGAGGGGGCGGCTTTGCAACCTTAGCTAAATTAAGTATACATGATACTAAGTAATGATCTGAGATGTCATCGCTCTGCTGCAGAATTTCAACGGTATCAACATTTATTCCATGTGACAATATTAGGTCTAAAGTATGATTATGGCGATGAGTGGCTCCTGACACGTGTTGCCTAACTCCAATAGAGTTTAGTGTGTCTTTAAATGCTAATCCCAATACGTCTTTTCCGTTGTCAACATGGATATTAAAATCACCAACAATTAGTACTTTATCTACGGCCAGTACTAACTCTGATAGAAAATCAGCAAATTTGCACTTCATTCTTCCCAAAGATCACAGTTGCAATATTATACATGTTTTCTGAGCGGCTGAACTGAGAAGGCAAACACAGAGAAGATGAATAACTCTACAGTGAACTTCACTACACCTGAAATATCTACAAACTCCACAACTCAGTCCACTGGGCTAATGGACAGTCTGAACATTTGTGCATTTAGCATCGGTTTCCTGCTTGGTGTTCCTACAAACGTCTATATTATATGGCTCATCGTCACAGGAACAGGAAGTGGAGTTGCATCAGAGTTCTTCAACCTCAATCTATCGATTTGTGAGCTTGGTAACTCTCTGAATTGTTTGGTTTATACACTTTTGATTTACTTTTCAATTACCTCAAAATTACCTATGTTTTCTGTAGGACTAGTTTTCACTGGTCGTCCTCTGTTTCAGTGTCTAATGTGTGTTGAGCATTACCTGGCAGTGGTTCATCCTGTAACCTTTCTGAAGTACAAACCTCTCAGATATAGAGTGATCTGCTGCACTGTGGCCTGGATAATCACTCTTGGATCCTGTTTCTCTTGCTTATTTATTGACTTTTTAAAAAATGGTGAAATACATACAGAGTTTTTATCACTGCAATTCCTCCTCTTCCTCTCCATCCAGTTGTTTTGTCTTGTGGCTGTTCTCAGAGCTCTGAAGCAGTCAGGACCAGGAGAGAGACGAAGAGAGAGAAAGGAGGAAAACCACTTAAAGAGAAAAGCGTTTCTGATCATTTTAATAACTACTGTAAGCATGACTATTATATATGTCCCATTTACTATCACAGGATTATTTACCATTGTAACAAACCAGTTTGTTCATACACTTTGGATCACTGGTTTGATCTGTTATATACTGGCTGGTGTTGTTCAGCCTGCTCTTTATCTGCACCGGACTGGAAAACTCTCCTGCCTTTGTGCCTCATAAGACCTGCAATGGTGATATTTCAATAAATGAAATTATTTTACCATCTAATTATTAAATGTAATAATTATTTCGTAATGAATCAAATAATATTACACCTAATTACTAAATCATTTTTTTCTTCTGATCTATTGCTTTTACATGTTGCTACTTCAGATGTGTTGCCTTTGCAGTGTAAAAATGTTACTATACCCTCCGTGCATGACTGGGCATAACTTACATTTATTTTTTTATTTGTTTGTGAGCAGTTTATTTTATTTTGAATAAACTTTATTGAAGTTTATTTTGCACTATTTTATTTATTCTACACCATTTTATTTATTTTATTTTAAGTCAAATGTGACAATCTCACCTCAACACATGTAATGAATGGCTACACTCATCATTTTGCAATATCATTTAGTCATTCAAAACAGTTAATTGAGGTTAATATAATTTTGTGTCTCTGGAAAATAGCAATCAGACTATTATATTGAATATAAATATTTGAATATTTGAATATTGAACATTTTTTTTGTCAATTTTTAGATGGATTTAAACATTAATGTTTTTAGAATTGTTTTTAGAGGTACAATTAGGAAAATATTAGCCCCTTGGGGTAAGATGCATTTAAACTTTAAAATATTAAAACACGTGAAAATTCTGTTATCATTTAATCTCTTTTAAAGAGGGCCTATTATGCTTTTTTACATGTTCAACTTTCTTTAGTGTGTAATGTTTCTGTTTGAGCATGAAAAAGATCTGCAAAGTTAAAGCACCAAGTCACTCCAAAGGGAGTTATTCTTTATATTAGTAAAACCGTTTCTGAAAATTTCACATCACAATATCCCTCATTTTAATAATTCCAGCCTAAGGCATGAACAAAAAAAAAGGACAGGGTCTGATTGAGTTGCGTTAGTAGTGTGTTAAATCTTGTGGTTATGGTAAGCAGTGTGACATTTTTTAAACAGACTCAAAGCCAATCAAAACACAGCCAGTCAATTAGAGCAGGAAACGAAAGGAGGGGTTTCATAGAGACAGGAATTAAACTGGTACTGGTAGTGTGCTTTTCATTTCTTATTTGTGTGTTCTCGTTTTCTTTTCTCGCTTCCTTTCCTTGCATCTTAGTTCCACCACCATGTACGGTGTAACCGAGACGTTCCCTTTCAGTCGTCACTCTTGACGCCACGTCGGATGACCGACGAATAGGAATCCCTACCAAAGCGCTGGTGTCCCCTTCCAGTGGACGAACAGAGCAAAGCCAGGGTTGGGTCTGCCTCTTCCGGGGGCAGTGCTTGCAGGTTCACCACCTGGTCCCTGAATGGAGTGGTAGGAACCTTGGGCACATAGCCAGACCGGGGTCTCAGTACCACGCGGGTGTGAACCGGCCCAAACTCTAGGCACGATTCGTCGACCAAAATTGCCTGCAGGTCCCCTACCCTCTTGATAGAGGCCAGTGCAGTCAGCAGCAAAGTCTTTATCAACAGAATCTTTAGCTCTGCCAACGGCAAAGCCTCAAATGGGGCATTCTGAGGTGCTCTAAACACCAGAGCAAGGACCCAAGAGGGTATGGAGGGAGGTCGATGAGGATTTAACCATTTTAACTGAACACCACTCTATGAACAGGTTCCACTTCAATGCGTAAGCGTGTCTTGTAGATTGTGCTTGGGCCTAAGTGATGGTGTTAAGTACCTCTTAGGGTAAGTCACCTAGAACCTCCATGTCCCATCCATGGACCAGACATGGAGTTTACATAGGTCTGGTCACCTCTGGGTGCAACAGGGTGCCCTGTCTCTGAGAAAGAAGACCCTTCCTCAGAGGAATCCGCCAGCGAGGGACTGTCGCGAGGAGCATTAGTTCTAGGAACCAGGTCCATTTGGGCCAGTAGGGTGCAACTAGCAGAACCTATTCATTGTCCTCCTTAACTTTGCACAGGGTCTGTGTAAGTAGGCTAACTGGGAGAAACACAAATTTGCATCCGTGCCAAGTGTTCCCTCAGTCAGGGAGTAAAATAACTGGCAACGAGACGGTTCTGGAGAGGTAAACAGGTCAACCTGAGCCTCTCCGAACTGTCTACAGATCAGCTGGACCACCTGGGGGTGGAGTTGCTCATGAGAGCTTTTCGGCCCACGGTTGAGCACACCGGGGACATGATTGGCCTGAAGCGACCTCAGATTCTTCTGACTCCAAAGGAGGAGATGGTAGGCGAGTTGCAACGGCAGCGTAGACCACCTTGACGGTTTATGTATGCAACGGTCGCAGTGTTGTCAGTACGGACTTATACATCTTTGCCCTGTAGCGGCTTCTTTAGACGGCTCAGTGCAAGATGTACTGCTAGCAACTCTGGGCAGTCCAAACCCCTGACACTGCATGCCCATTGTACGTGCCCCCCCAGCCAGTGGCGGAGGCATCCATGAACACAACAGCATGCCTGGACATCTGTTCTAAGGGCACTCCTGCCCGAAGAAACAAGGGGTCTGACCACGGGCTGAAGGTTTGGCAACAGGCTGGTATGATGCTCACCTGATGTGTGCCATGGCCATCTCAGGACAGGGCCATGAAGCCAATGCTGAAGAGGTCTCATATGAAGCAAAACCGATGAAGCAAAACCGCTGCAGCTGCCATATGCCCCAGGAGCCTCTGATAAAGTTTCAGTGGAACCAATGTCCTGCCTTTGAATGTATTCAAGCAGTTTAACATCGACTGAGCACGTTCTTCTGTGAGGTGTGCTGTCTGTTCAACCAAATCCAACTCCATATTGAGAAAAGTGATCCTCTGCACAGGGGCACAGACATGAAAGTACACGTCCTTAGTCGATCGCTGCAAACCAATTTCGGGGATGGATGCATTCGAAAATCCTCACGCAGAAAGGGGGTCGCAGGCCAGTAGTTCCTGGACTTCCAGAAGTACTTTGGCCTCATGGACCTGCAACAACGCCCTAGCGTGAAGGGCAAAGGCCTAGTAAGCCTTGCCAGTTAGATCCGACGAATACCTACAGGCCCAGGAAGGGAAACACGGTTCACCCCTAGAGGTGGAGTTAGGGCACTGTTGCATAGCAACGGCCACCTCCAAGAGAGGAACCTGCATGTAACCCTTAGGTGCCCCACCGTCGAGGGCGCTGAGGGAGGAAGAGCCTCCTCATGCACCTCCGGGAAGAAAGGGAACGGGGAGTGGGACGGGGAGCTGAGAACCAGCATCCAGCCTAAAGGGTTCAGAACACGGTGGAGGAATCCACACATGAAGTAACACTCTGGGGAGGATTAGATCTAGGCAGAGGCACAGGGACTCTGCTCCTTCTCAGGAACTGGAGTCTTGACCGCAATTCCGAGATGGTCATCTTCCCTCAGTGAGTGCATGACTCATCCATGAACGCTGCTTCAGACACGTGATGCAGCGATCGTGACCATCCCTCGGCAAAAGGAAACTACTGCATCCAGAAACACACAGGTAGAATGTCATCTTTAAAAAGACTCAATTACCTGTGTAAGCTCTTTTCGGGAAACTGCTCTCCTTGCTGAAGCACGCAGGGGAATGGTCGCAGTGAAACAGACAGGGAAATAGTGCAGCCTGTCATGCACACTCTCTCTCTCATAGAAGACGCCCTCTTACCAGCCGTGAGAGCGGCTTTTCAAGTGCTCTCCACAGCGCATCGAACCAGCCTTTTTTTTCTCAAAAGAAACAAACAGAAAAGAAAGGGAGAAGAAAAGATCAACCCCGCTGCCATGCCGTCACTCCAACACTAGACGAGGAGAGGTCCACTCGAAGAGCTTGACTTGTTATAAGTATACCACTATAAACATACACTGCTCGGCTCCGAAGTGAAAAGCTGATTAATGCAACGCACCTACTGCTCATCTATACCCGCGCTGCGAGGCAGAGCAGCTGCTGCAATCATTGCATGCCAATGTGCATCGGCTTGTTTAGTTAAACTCGAAGTAGATTGGTCTCTCTGGCGAGATTCCTATTCATGGTGTCAAGAGTGACTGACTGAAAGGGAACCATTTTTCTTAGTGTGAAGAACATTTAAAAAAAATTAAAAACCTTTGTTGTAATGAAAAGGTTCCATGGATGATAAAGGTTCTTCATGGAACCATCAATACCAATAAAGAAACTTTATTTTTAAGAGTGTTTACAGATTGTGCTGCTATTTCAGAGTAAATTGGGCTCAGAACATGTTAGTGTATGGAAATTGTCCGCGATATCCTTCCATATTAGTGTGACATTTACTGATTATTTACATTTACATTTACATTTAGTCATTTAGCAGACGCTTTTATCCAAAGCGACTTACAAATGAGAGCAATAGAAGCAACTACAACAGTCAGAGGCTACAGTATGCAAGTGCTGTAACAAGTCTCAGTTAATCTAACACAGAACACACAGGATTTTTTTTTTTTTTTTTTTAAATAAATTAGACAGACAGAAAAATGAATAGAATGTTAAGTGCTATTCTTGATTGGTCAGGTGCTGCTGGAAGAGATGCGTCTTTAGATGTTTTTTGAAAATGGCTACAGACTCGGCTGCTCGAATTGAGATAGGCATGTCATTCCACCAGGTGGGGGCAGTCCAGGAAAAGGTCCGTGACAGTGATTTCATGCCTCTCTGGTATGGCACCACAAGGCGTCGTTCACTGGTAGAACGCAAACTCCTGGAGGGTGTGTATGTCTGAACAAGCGAGTTAAGGTAAATTGGTGCAGAGCCAGTGGTTGCTTTGAAGGTGAGTACCAGTGCCTTGAATTTGATGCGAGCAGCTATTGGTAGCCAGTGGAGTCTGATGAAGAGAGGCGTGACGTGCGCTCTCTTCGGCTCGTTAAAGATCACCCTCGCCGCTGCATTCTGGATCAGTTGCAAGGGTTTGATAGTGCATGCCGGAAGGCCTGCTAGAAGAGCATTACAGTAGTCCAGTCTGGAGAGAACAAGAGCTTGGACCAAGAGTTGTGTGGTCTGCTCATATAGGAAGGCTCTAATCTTCCTAATGTTGTATAATGCAAATCTGCAGGACCGGGTTGTTGCAGTAATGTGGTCAGTGAATTTTAGCTGATCATCGATCACAACTCCAAGATTCCTGGCTGTCCTGGACGGAGTTATGGTTGATGATCCTAGCTGAATGGAGAGATTGTGATGAAGTGCTGGGTTGGCTGAGACCACAAGCAGTTCAGTCTTTGCAAGGTTGAGTTGCAGGTGATGCTCCTTCATCCAGGCAGAAATGTCTGTTAGGCAGGCAGCAATACAAACACCAACCGTGGGATCATCTGGTTGAAATGAGAAGTAGAGTTGAGTGTCGTCTGCATAGCAGTGAAAGGAAAAGCCATGTTTCTGAATGACCGATCCCAGTGATGACATGTAGATGGAGAAGAGAAGTGGTCCAAGCACTGAGCCCTGTGGAACTCCAGTGGCTAGATGATGTGACTTAGACACTTCACCTCTCCATGACACCCTGAAGGACCTACCTGAGAGGTAAGACTTGAGCCACTGGAGAGCAGTTCCTGAGATGCCCATCTTCATGAGAGTTGACAGGAGGATCTGGTGGTTAACTGTGTCAAAAGCAGCAGACAAATCCAGTAAGATAAGTACTGTGGATCTGGAAGCCGCTCTTGCCTGCCTCAGTGCCTCCGTAACCGAGAGCAGGGCAGTCTCAGTTGAGTGGCCACTTTTGAAGCCTGATTGGTTGATATCCAGGAGGTTGTTCTGTTCAAGAAATGTAGAGAGCTGGTTAAAAACAACTCGCTCGAGTGTCTTTGCAATGAAAGGCAGAAGGGATTATTTAGAGAGAGATCTACCACCACAAACTGACTTATTGTTTTACATTTGTTTGTTCTAATTATTCACACTGATTTGTTCTGTTTATTCGCTATGCGTTATACGGATATGGTTGGCATGAGGGATAATTACATCAAACTCGACATTCTATCATAACACATATAGTGTTTTTTTTTTCTTTGTCAGTTTTGAAATGCTCAGTCTAACTATTTGAATATCAGGTGTTGAATGAGTGTCACCCGTTGAACAGTGTCAACGATTGAACCTTTGACTTTTCACTGATTTTATCTGTGCACATCATACTATAAAGATGGTTACTGAAGTTGTACAGGTTTTCAAGTTGACATATTCCATAGAGGTGCACTATTTCTTATCTTCAAATGTTAAGTTATTTTGAAACTAATTTTTCTTTTATATTTGCTTATCAAAATGTGTGTTTTATGGTTTGAGAAGCACATGAAGCCATGCACATTAACCCTTGACAACTTTTGATTTGAAATTTTATTTATACCTAAATAATAAAAAATAGCATCATTAGTCATTCTGGTGTTAGCTTTAAACTTAAGGACAGTCAGTTGTGGCTTTGTGAACAATTTTTTATGTCAATTCCAATGAATGATTGGTTGATAATTAAATCAAGATGCCATGAAAGTAATGATAAACCGCTAAATAAAACCATGATGTTATCATTGACAATATATTATCCACCTTTTTCCACGTCTCTATCTCCTGTGACAAAATACCCAAACCTAATTTTTGCCTGAGGCATATTTATATCTGATGTTTTATGTGAAATGTAGCAGATGCAGTCACAAACAAAACAACTGTGAAGTCAGTCAAAACACAGCACACAGATTTATACACATCCAGAGAGACTCTTCAGGTAATAAACTCCTCATTTAAATTGAATTTCTGATTGTTTACCATCAATAATAAATCAATAGAACAGTGTAATTGTGTTTATCTGTCCAAGGATTTTGAGGCAAGTGTAATTTTTTAGATATTGAATTAAAAGAGACTGCTTTCATTTTATTGAACAGAAATAATTAATAAAAGGGAAAATGTCACATGTTGTAGACTATGAAATAATATTGCAGATATACATACATCATTTAATAATGAAGTGCTATGGTTATTTGAATTTAAACAGGGAGTTTAGAACAATTACAAACTGGATTGTTCAAACTGAACGCATTAAAGATATTACTTAATTTGAGTTTATTCCCCCAGCCTTTTTTCTCTGCTTCATTTACGCTTCTCTTTTCCAGTAAATCACAATTGTAGTATATATTGTCACCAGCTGAAGACAAACACAAAGGAGATGAACAACTACACAGTGAACCTCACCACAACAGAATCATCTACAAACTCCACAACTGATTCTTTCTGGTTACTTGAAAGTCTGAAAATGTGTATGTTCAGCATCAATTTCCTGTTTGGTTTTCCTACTCACTCCTATATTATATGGCTCATCCCCACAGGAACAGGAAGTGGAGTTCTTCAACCTCAATCTCTCTGTTTGTGAATTTGGTAAATGTCTGAACTGTTTGTTTTATATAATGTCAGTTTGCAGCAAAATTACCACTCTTCTTACTAGGACTATTCTTCACTGGCCGTCCTCTGTTTCAGTGTCTGAAATTTTGTCAGACTTGAGACAGTGCAGACGCCACGTGACAGTGACGTATGGCATCAAAGTACAGTGAGAGCGATTCGAGAGCAGTCGGCTAATACAGCCGGTGCAGTTTCTCTAGAGCGGCTGCACCAGACTGCACAGACACAGCTGTTCCACAATTGGCCAGATTCACCACGTGACAGCGATCACGTGTGTTTCGTGTTTATTCTAAAACCTCCACTAATGCTCACAAATAGTTTTTTTATAACAGTAAAACCTCCTTTCATGTAGGCGCAACATTATATTGTCATATTTATTAAAATAAAACTGATAAAAAAACGTAGACCCCAAATCATTGATAGTGTAGGCTTATGTATGTTGAACTTTATTCTTGTACAAATACACGTATTAAGCAGTGCATAAAATATTACATGACAATAATGTTTCTGAAACATCTGTGTATTGACAAATATCGCATTTATTTCACTTCAGCTGTGATAAAGTATGCAAACACAGCGTGAGCATCACTACGGGAAGCAGAAAGTGTCCGACTTCACGTCTCCGTTTGCAGCTCCTCCCCGCCTGCACGCGGCTACTCTCGCCGATCGGTTACATTCAGCCGCAGCCGATGTTGAACACACCTATAGGTTGATTTAGTCATGTGTTCTTAGCTCAGTTCTGTCATTGGTTCATTGTCTTGATTGTTCACAGGTGTGTCTTGTTTAGTCATTAGTCTTTGTGTATTTAAACCCTCAACCCATCACAGTTGGTGAGTGTCTGTAGTCTAGTCTAGTCTAGTCTAGTCTATTTTATTTTCAAGTTCAAGTTCAAGTCATTGTCTGTTTTGTATCTATTCACGCTCTTCATGTAAATAAACTGCACTTGGGTTCATCACTTCAACTTGCATCAGTGGATCATTCATTACAATTTGATCTGCATGTAAAATATAGTTAGAGCACATGTATTCTTGTACATTTGTTTTGAATGTTAAAATGCTATTAACAACATGCATCTAAAATGCATTTTACGTACAAATGCTTAAGCATAACGAGTCTTATCTGCAAATAATATGCTGATTTTATTACATGTAATTAGTTATATTAATGAAATATACCATCACATTTATTTAACAAATTTAAGTTGTTTGTTTATCCAAATAAAAAAAAACTTTATCAATGACTGTCTTCTTTTATATAGGCTATAACAGTTAAATTATTACAATGTGATTCCAATATGACTTATAGAGAAGATTTAGTTTTTTTTTTTTTACATATAGCCAGTGCTGGTCCTAGACTTCTGGGGGCCCTAAGCGAAACTTTGTGGCGGCCCTTGTTAATGTGTAAAAAAAACAAAACAAAGACCCCTCTTTCAAAGCAGTTTCACTGTCAACCAGCAGTAATGCCATGAAAAAACAATTACAAACAAAAGGTCAAATACAATACAAAAAAGATACAAATTAAATAAACAATTAGCCTACAGAAAATGAATACAGTTATCAAATGTAAAATAAAATAGTTTATAAACTCTTTACTGTATTTACTAAAGTTATTAAAGAAGAGCAGAGAATGATTCTCTTGTTTTCTTTCTTTCCTTTTCTTGTTCTCTTGTTTGGCTGCTGTCACTTTAAGAGCAAAAGCACAGCACTAATATAATGACAAGCATTCGATTGCTTTCCTAACTCTTTTTGTTCACTTCAGACACAACCAACTTTATATATTTCTTATATATTTTTGTGTTTGTTATGCATTTAAGCACCCGCCTGAAGCTTACACTTCGTCCCCTTGGAATTATAAAGTTCTATCTGACGTTTTTGTCAAAATTGAGTTATTCACATATTCTTATTCTGTGACAACTTATTTACATTATGGGATGTTTTTTTTTAAAGTTGTGTACATTTTGGGACTTTTTATTGAAAAACAAAAAGGTTCTATCTACAAAGTCGAACTCTGACTTGGCTCTATAAGGTTCTATCTGCGTGAGCCAATCAGCACTTCGAATGCACAGAAGAGGACCAATCAGGATCAACTTTATAGGTCGTGTCGCCGGCTTTTTACTTGACAGGAAAGATCGCAGACACACCATATCTGTGAGAATTATGGAACACAACGCAAAGTTTTTAAGAAACCTCAAGATCGACAATTTTATTGACGATCTTATCAAGGACAGCAGCCCGAATTCCAGGCATCATATAGTCAGTGAATCATTTTTCAATGATTATTAAACTTTATGAATTAATTTGCTGAAGCATGTCTGTTTTCTTGCAGTTTTAAAAGTCGTAAAAAAAGGTCTTAATTTTTTACAATATTAAGCCATAAAAGGTCAAATAGTCAACAGTTTAATTGATGGGGTCTTAATTACAACAATAAATGTTAGCATGTTATTTCAGCCATACTGATGTCTAGAGAGAAAGCCATTTTACCTGGCCCACTTAAGGTGGAATAAAATCCTGCTCAGATGTATTACAGTAGCTGCTTTCTGTCTAAACAAAAGATGAACAATTTCTACAATGATGTGTTTAATTACCCACCATATTGGTACCAAAAATGAACATCTGCACTGGACAAAATATTTAGACCTACCTTGCTTAATTTGAAATGTCCTAAATACATGGAAGTACTAAAAATATGAAATAAATGTCATAGAAAGGATAACATTTTACTTTCCAACACATGTTGAGACATTGTTACAACATTATTTTTATATTTAATGTTCAAATAAGGTTTTGGCAGACAGAACCTTATAATTCTAAGCGAAAAGTGTTTTTTTCGGTTCTATCTGCATTTGACCCATTCCAAAAATCCCCATTTACAATTTTGAGAGGATTTTGATATTGTATATTTAGAATACATTTAGGGTCCCTGTTATTTTCATGTTTGAAAGAAACTTGTTCCCCATATAAATTTTCCTATATGTAATGCAAAAACTTTGAAGCTCAATATCTCAAAACTGCTCAGAACGCAGATAGAACCTTATAATTCCAAGGGGACGTCTTGTCTGTGTTTCGCTCCATCTCAGATCAAGCGCACAGAAAGCTGCCTTGGAAACATCATCTCTTTAGCAGCTCAATATATGCTTTTAACTATTTTTTTGGTATCAAGCACGTCCGGCAGGAGACTGTATATTACTGTATATTATAAAGGAAAAAGGGAAAGAAATGGAAAGAAAGGAAAGAAATGGAATGCGGCATCATGTTTTGTTTCATCATGTCAATTGTTGGAAACCAAAATCAATACGGAAACTTAAAATGCTAGTCATTAAATCATCTTTGAGAGCAATAGGGCCCTATGCAAGTGGACCCCCTCACTCTCAAAGAAATCGGGACTGGCACTGCATAGAGCCTACAGGTACACCTGCACACAGAGCCTATAACCCAACACTTTTATTAACAAGCCTGATTTTATGCCTGAAATTATGCACATACAAATAAAGGTTTAACTTCATTTTGATAATCCCTTGAACACAATCTGTTGACTTTACAGTAAGTAAGGTTGGACCCATGTCTACTAACTCTCATTAGAGTGTTAGTCAAATATTACTAGACTGGTAGGGTTAGCGTTAGACTAAGTTGTCATGTAATTGAAATGTTATTTATAGTCAGTAGAATGTCTGTTGGGGGACCAACTAGAGATGCTCCGATCAGCATTTTTGGGGCCGATCACCGATTACCGATCACCAAGATCATGATCTGCCGATTGCCGATTGCCGATCACTGCCGATCACAGAATGGCAGGGGAATGGCAATCTTTTATCTATAATCTTGCAGAGTTTGCACCATTTGTAGAAATGAAACTCTAAATTAACTGAGTCAAGATCTTGAAGAACCACAAAGTGTTAATTTTAGAAAATGAGATAACTTAAGGCTAATTAGAGTGTTATATTTGACTAACACTCTCATTAGAGTGTTAGTCAAATATTACTAGACTGGTAGGGTTAGCGTTAGACTAAGTTGTCATGTAATTGAAATGTTATTTATAGTCAGTAGAATGTCTGTTGGGGGACCAACTAGAGATGCTCCGATCAGCATTTTTGGGGCCGATCACCGATTACCGATCACCAAGATCATGATCTGCCGATTGCCGATCACTGCCGATCACAGAATGGCAGGGGAATGGCAATCTTTTATCTATAATCTTGCAGAGTTTGCACCATTTGTAGAAATGAAACTCTAAATTAACTGAGTCAAGATCTTGAAGAACCACAAAGTGTTAATTTTAGAAAATGAGATAACTTAAGGCTACTGTGGGCCATCTTACCCAAATAAATGTATATAATAAATGTATATAATCTCACCTAAATATCACCTATAATATCTCACCTAAATATTTGATCATGCAGTGCATTTTTGTTTTTAAAAACAATTTTTCAGGTAGGTCTAACATTAGTATTGAGGTAAGAAATACTAAAGACATTTAATAAGAAATCTAATGTAAATTAATATTGGTCTTCCCTGAATAAATTAAGTGAAGTTCATAACATAATTTCGGGAGGAGTGAACCCATGTAATCTTTCAATTAGCAACGTACACAAACGCAAATTCGGGAGGAGTGAACCCATCTAATCTTTCAATCAACTGCTAAGCATATAAGCAGCCTCCTACCTCCTTCAGGCATCAGTCGTTTGCATCATCCGGACGTTTCCTTCGACAGAACATGTCCGATCTTCTGGAATTACAGCTATTCCCGTCAGATGACGAACTTCTCAGCGTCCAAGAGACGCCTAGCCCTCCTCCTCGTACTCAACCAGGTATTTCCACCCACGGATAGGAATCCACAGCTTGAGCGACCAGGACGTCATCTCAAGCGCTCGTACAAACCACGTACAAGAAGACCGCTCTCTCTTCCTCCATCAAGAGTCACAGCTTCCGTCATCTCTCCTTCTCCTTCTCTGCCTCCGCAGTCTTCATCTATACCTACTCGTATAGAGGTTCCGTCAATTCCCTCTATTTCGAAATGGACCGTAAACAGTCTCCGTCAAGCACTCGCTAATGCAGGTGTCCACTTTCCACGCAGATCAACAAAGATCCAACTTTTCGAGTTACTGGCGAGTTCAAATAACACTCCCAGTCCTCCTAAACTTCATCCAAAAAACCCCAAGAGCAAAACTCAACGCACCTCAGCCATTTGTTTTTCCCCGCCGCAGCGGGGAAATCTCTACCAAACGCAGCGCGCTATCCCCATAGCGACCGCTCATACTCCCGCGTCCGCCGCCATAGCGACCGCTCATACTTCCGCGTCCGCTCCAGTCTCGTTCCGGCCAGCAACAGCGGCTGCCGAACATAGTTCCGCAGGGGAACGCGCTCCAAACAACAACCCTCAGGTTTCCTTTCCAGGCTTAAGAGCTTCCAGGTTTGAGACAGAAATCCCGTCTCATTTAATATCTCTTCCTTCTGCTGCTAATTTCCATCTTAATTCTCACAAAGGGGCGGTTTCCAGCGTGAGGTTGCCTCCGCTGAATATTCCTTGTCGTCGTCCCCCCCCCCCCCTACCCCTACCATTTCCTTTCTCTTCAGGTGGTGAGAACAGCGTGAGGATGCCTCCGCAGTCATACCCACTTCTTTCTTTTCCTTCTATTTCCCACTCTTTTCCAGCAGCAACCCATGCCAGTCAAGAATCACTTGCAAGGATACCTCAAGCTCAGCCCTCTACGTCTACAGCCCCAGCTCGCTGGCCTTCCCATACCCTTGCGTCAGCAGAACTTCAACCACCTCCTCCCCATGCAGTAGCCCAGGAACCTCCACCAGTGTCTTCACAACTCCGTTCTCAAATTCTCGCAGGTGCAGATATAGATCTTCCTTCTCTCCTTACATCAGTCCCTATCAATGAATCCCATCGTTCTTTCGAATGTGGTCCCCTAACCATACACTTAAAAGATTCCACGCCAACTACCAAGCGAGTACTCACTTTTTCAGAATTCTGCATAGCTTTCAGTAGACTAACAGATGTCATAAGTGCTGTCTTTCCCACAAGACGCAAAGAGCTCAACGACTATCTCTCCATTATGGCCGAGCTCAGCCTCTCTTTCGGTGGTAGTCATTTCTACACCTACCACAAACTTTTTTCTGCTAAATGTGCTGCTCGTATCACCCATTGGAACCAATGCCCATATTGGGGGGCTCTCGACCTGGAACTTTACAATAAAGTTTTCCTAGGCGTTCGAAGCATTTCCTGTGCCATTTGCAGGTCAAGTTCTCATTCAACTTCATCTTGTCCTCAAATAACAACAGATCCCCCAACTCTTCCGGAACCGCAAGCGCCCAAGTCTACATCAGACGTTCCCCGTTCCAGGAACGAAAACACCATCAGTTTCAACTCAGGGAAACAAGTTTGTAATAACTTCAATAACTTCGGCTGTGTTAGACAACGTTGTCGTTTTCTCCACATTTGCAATTTTTGTGGTGGAGCTCATGCTCATTCTGCATGTCCTGTACGTCGTTCATCAGCAAATCAAAATAAAAATCTCAAAGTATCTCTCTTCCCCTATCATAATTTCTTCCCTTGCAAACGAATTAAAAAACCATCCGGACGACAACTTTACACACTACCTCATTTCAGGCTTGAAAGAAGGTTTCGATCCAGGTTTGCAAAGCCTACCAAATGCTAGCTTAATCTGCAACAATCTCCAGTCAGCCTCAGCTGAACCAGACACAGTAGAGGCCCTCATCAAAAAAGAAGTGGTTTCCGGCTTCATGATTGGTCCGTTCAATTGCCCCCCCCTCGAACTTTTCCGCATTAATCCTATAGGGATAGCCACCAGGAAATTCTCAGGCAAAAAACGTATCATAATTGACCTTTCTTCCCCACATGGAAAAAATCAACCAAGTATCAACAGCTTAATCCCACTAGAAGAATTCTCACTGCAATATCATGACATAGACCAAGCTATCAATCTCATCAAACACGCCGGCAACGCAGCCTGGCTCGCAAAGGTCGATATTACTTCAGCTTTCAAGGTCATGCCCATCCACCCTGATTTTTGGCATCTATTCGGCATTCGTTGGCGCGAACAATTTTACTTCGCGGTCCGTTTGACTTTCGGCTGCAAAAGCAGCCCGAAAATATTCGATACCCTATCTGAAGCTCTCTGCTGGATCCTACCAAACAACTACGCCATTCCCTTCCTCATTCATCTTCTCGATGATTTTCTCATAATCTCACCCAGCCAGTTTCCCCCAGCAGAACACCTAACCATTGTCCAAAAAGTCTTCTCACAGTTAGGAGTCCCCCTCTCCCCAGAGAAAACCTTGGGCCCTTCTACATCTTTGGAATTCCTGGGAATCAATCTCGATTCCGTTAAATTCCAAGCTTCTCTTCCCAAGGAGAAGATAGACCGAATAATCGCCATTTCTCTAAACTTGCTAGAAGCCCCCCATTGCAGCAAACGCGACTTGCTTTCTCTTCTTGGGCATTTAAACTACGTCATGCGGATAATTCCGCAAGGCAGGCCTTTCATTTCACATCTTTTGACTCTCGCTACCGCAGCCCAAGGTCTCGATGACCTAGTCGTACTAAATCCCCCTTGTCGTTCAGATCTCAAACTCTGGACTACATTCCTAAAGCAATGGAACGGGCTCACTTTCTTCTATGACAATTTTTTGTCCCAAGCCAGTGACCTCAATCTTTTCACAGACGCTGCCCCATCCATAGGTTTTGGAGGTTACTACGAAGGGCATTGGTTTGCCTCATCCTGGCCACCTGAGCTAACTCTACCCCCCCATTCCGACCAATCCCATATTGGTATATGTATCCCATAATCGTAGCAGCCCATTTGTGGGGCTCGAACTGGTCATCAAAAACATTTCCTTTTTCTGCGACAACCAAACAATAGTTCACTGCATAAATAAAGTCCGTTCTAATGCGCCAAAAATTATGCCCCTACTGAGACGCCTCATTTGGACATCCTCCTGTAACCAATTCATCGTGAAAGCTGAATATATCCCAGGCCACAAAAAACAAATCGCTGACGCTCTTTCTCGCTTTCTTTTCCGGAAATTCAGAACATTGGTTCCAGAATCAGACTACAACCCGACACCAGTTCCTCCCTATTCAGAGCTCATATTACCATTGACCACCCCCTCAGTCATCTTCACACCCTTTCCATGGAATCAATATTGCAAGCCGTTTCTCCAAGAACTCTTCGATCCTACTGGACAGCCTGGAATTCCTTTAAAAACTTCCATACAGTTTACAATTTAGCTTTCCCAGATTTTTCCCTCCTCTCTATAACTTCTTTCATTTCCCACATGAACAGTTCCAAATCCATTCAGCCAGGATCCATTAAAGTCTACCTCAGCGGCATACATTTCTTGTTCAAAATCATCTATGGTCATGAGTGCCCTGCCATCTCAAATCCCCAGACATCTCTTCTTATTAAAGGCCTACAAAAAAACTCACCCCACCAAACCCGATACCAGGCAACCTCTTACCATCGACCTCCTAGGCAAATGCCTGACTACCATCCGCTCCGGGATTTTCCCTCCGAACATAACCAGAACCCTGGATGCCATGTTCATTTTAGCTTTTTTTGGCTTCTTTTGGTTTCAGAATTTACAATCAATTCCACTTTCAATCCAGCTAATCATCCAACCCTCTTAGATCTCCATATTTTAAACCATGACACAATTCGATTCAACATCAAACAGAGTAAAACCGACCAATTGAAACGTGGCCATCCAGTCTTCATTTTCAAACTACCAACACCCATTCAGCCCTATCAGTCCCTTGCCGCATTCCTATCTCAGAGGCATTCACAAATCAATTCTCCGCTTGAACCTTTATTTCTCGACGAGAATAACCACCCGGCATCCAGACATTGGTTCCAGAGAAAACTAAAAACCGTCCTCGCCAGATCAGGAATTCCTATTAAACTCTTTTCCTCCCACTCGTTCCGTATAGGAGCAGCTACCACAGCTGCACAGAAAGGCCAATCGGAAACCCAGATTAAAATGCTAGGTCGTTGGACCTCCCAAGCTTTGGAATCCTACATAAGATCGAACCTCTTCCACATCAGACAAGCCCACCAAACTCTCACATCCTCATAAATCTCGCTGCTTACCAAGCCCCGCAGGGTATTCATACATCTGGTTGCAGTGAGGGCCCTCCCGTTCAATTGGGCTTGCTACCTACACATGGCGTTGGGCTCTCCCGTTTGAATCGCAGTGTGGGCCCCCCCAACCAAGATGCAACGCAGGCTCTCCCGTTCGAATCGCAGTGTGGGCCCTCCCGTTCGCTTACACAGGAGCTTCATGTCCTATTTTTACCATGGGCTCCCAATCCGAATCGCAATGAGGGCTCTCCCGTTCGAATCGCAGTGTGAGACTTCGGGTTCTCTATCTTGAGGGCTCTCCCATTCGGATTGCAGTGAGGGCTCTCCCTTCCAAACAGCGGACTGGAGGAACCCGATATTCGTCCTTCGGTAGTTGCGGGCCATCGTGTTCTCGTGCGGTGCAGGCCCTCGCCTCAGAGGGAGGGAAGCACTGCGTCAAATTTCTCATCGTAGGCTCTCTCTTTCTGTGGCAGAGGGAGTGGTTATCGCTCGGGAGCAGTTTTGGCCCGCTTCTCCAGGGACTAGGACCTCCTTCCTCACTTGTGACATTAGGGGCCCCTGTTATTCCAACCCGGGGGGTCCCATGTCATGAATGCTAAGGCAGGACGTACTGGCACTATGCGTTGTCCATCCCGGCTCGAAGCGAGGCGATGGTTTGGGTCCGGGTGCCCCCTAGACTTTACCACCCGGAGGAGTGGGTGTTGGTAGAACCGCACAACGACGGTCCTAAGGTGGAAGTGGCCAGAGGACTGGCATCCGCCCGAGGCAGCCGAGTCCGGGTGAGAGTCCGGAACACGAACCCTTTCCCGATCCAACTGCATCGTCATCAGTGTCTAGCCCGAGTTACCTCAGTGTTGCCCCAGCAAGTGCAAGATCCAGGAGGAGTCAAGTTCAGTCAAGTGGGCCCGACCGTAGTGGAGGTTGCGTTGGCGCAGACGGGGACGCACAGAAGAGAGGCTGAAGGAGGACTGCCGGCCCATCTCGGAGGTGAGTCCCTACGGGGAGAAGGGTTGGAGGAGGATCAAACAAGACGGCTCAAGGCTTTCCTATCAAAATGGCCACAGTTGTTCTCCACCCATGACGAGGACTATGGGTGTACTAACATCGTTCAGCATCAGATTCCCACTGGAGAAGCTCCGCCTAGTAGGGAACGCTACCGGCCGGTACCTCCAACATTATATTCTGAGGTTCGGGCTCTTCTGCGGGGGATGCTGGATAAAGGGATCATCCGCGAGAGCAGTAGCCCTTGGGCGGCCCCGATTGTTCTGGTGAGGAAGAAAACAGGCGCATGGAGATTCTGTGTGGATTATCGGAGGTTGAACCAAGTGACGAAGCGGGATGCTTTCCCATTGCCTCGAGTCGAGGATTCCCTCACGAGTCTCACCCGGGCGGCCTGGTATTCCACACTAGACCTGGCGAGCGGATACTGGCAAGTACAGGTGGACGAGCGGGACCGGGAGAAGACAGCCTTCACGACTCCTTTTGGGTTATATGAGTGGGACCGGATGCCGTTCGGCCTCTGCAACGCCCCGCCACGTTCCAACGGCTAATGCAGCGCTGCCTGGGGAGCCAGCTAGTGGATACCGCTCTTGTGTATCTGGATGACGTGATTATCTATTCCCCTGACTTTGAGACTCACCTTCAGCATCTTGAGCAGGTGTTCCGCTCCCTGGAGAAGTACGGGCTGAAGCTCCAACCGGATAAATGCCAGCTTTTCCGGAAGGAGGTGAAGTTCCTGGGCCATATCGTGGGCGCTGCAGGAATCGCTGTGGACCCAGAGAAGGTGTCGGCTGTACAGGGGTGGACTGCCCCGAAGACCGTGCGTCAGGTTCGATCCTTCCTCGGCTTTGTCGGGTACTACAGGCGATTTATTAAGGATTTCTCTAAGATCGCCAAACCCCTGAACCAGTTGCTGGGTGGAACGGGACACACCAAGGGCCGAGGGTCCCCAGCGATTCAGTGGGATCCGGCATGCGAGACCGCCTTCCAGAGGCTCAAGCAGGAGCTGTTACAAGCACCCATCCTGGCATACGCAGACTTCACCCAGCCCTTTATCCTCTACACTGACGCCAGCCACTTGGGCTTGGGGGCTGTCTTAGCGCAGAAACAGCAGGAGGAAGAAAGAGTCATTGCTTATGCGAGCCGGAGTCTACACCCCGCGGAGAGGAACGATGCCAACTACAGCTCCTTTAAGCTTGAGTTACTGGCCATGAAGTGGGCGCTCAGAGAGAAGTTCAAGGACTACCTATGGGGAGCAAAGGTGACCGTAGTGACCGATAACAACCCACTGGTACACCTACAAACCGCCAAGTTGGGGGCGGTGGAACAGAGGTGGGTGGCACAATTGGCCAACTTTGAGTACCAGCTTCAATACCGGCCAGGAAGGGAACATACCAACGCTGACGTACTATCTAGGTGGCCAGAAGGAGGGCCGGAGGGTCCGAGACCCATGCGGGAGGTGGACCGCGACGAGGGAATGATGGTGGGCATTGTGGAGGCACCGGGACCACCGTTGGAGGAACCGCCCGCAAGTTGGGGATGGGACCCACAGCGCTGGAGGATGTTGCAGGGTGAAGATGAGGACCTGTCACTGGTCCGGGTCTGGCTGGAACAGGACAAGTGGCCGGAGGGTGCGGGACGCCGGGCTCAAACCCGAATCGTGAGGGGCCTAATGGGCCAGAAGGAGAGGCTCCATCTGAAGGAAGGGGTGATTTGTCGGTCCCTCCAGGACTCACGCTCGGGTGACCCGGTCTGGCAAGTGGTGGTCCCCGAGGGAAGATGTCACGCTCTGCTGGAGGCTTATCACACCAAGCTTGGTCATCAAGGGCGGGAGAGGACGACGGCCCTTTTGCGACGCCACTTTTACTGGCCTGGGATGGAGGGGACCGTGAGGACTTACCTACAGGGCTGCCCGCGCTGCACCCTGTTCAAAGCCAGGAAAGAGACACGAGCTCCATTGGTCCCAATTCGAGCTAAAGCACCGATGCATATCCTCGCTATGGACTATCTGACGCTGGGTCGGCCGGTCGATCGCATTCAAAACCTCCTAGTGGTCACTGACCTGTTCACCAAATATGCCTGGGCCATCCCAACTCTGGACCAGACCGCCATTACCACCGCTAATGTCCTGTGGAGGCATGTCATCCAGCCCTTCGGGTGTCCCGAAGTGTTCCATTCAGATCAAGGGCCAAATTTTGAATCCAGGGTAGTACATGAGCTGTGCCAACTGTACGGATGTAAGAAGACCCATACAACGCCCTATCATCCTCAGGGGAACGGAGGGTGCGAGAGGTTTAACCAGACGCTGCTCGGTCTCTTGGGGACCTTGGAAAACGAGCAACAGGGGCATTGGGCTGACAACCTTCCGGCAATGGTCCAGGCGTATAACAACAGCATGCACAGCACGACCGGGTATGCACCGACCTACCTGATGTTCGGAAGGCATGTGAGACTACCAGTTGACCTACTGCTGGGAACTGCGGCCGCTGAAGAGGGAGGCGGTGTAACGGAGTGGGTGGCCAGACACCATCAACGCCTTCAACTGGCCTACGAACGGGTCTCGGACCGAATTAAGCAAGCCGCAGCCAAGAACAAAAGGTTGTATGACCGTACGGCTAGAAGTGCGCCGCTACTGCCTGGTGAAAGAGTTCTGGTGCGAGATAGCCGGCGACAAGGGAAGGGCAAACTCAGTGATCGGTGGGAGCCCCAGCCGTACGTGGTCCAACGACAGCCGCGTCTCGATCAACCGGTGTATGCCCTCCGTCCCGAAGGGAGAGAAGGTCCAGAGCGGGTGCTCCACCGAAACCTGATGCGCCCTTGTCCGAATTACCCCGAACCAACTGTAGAGAGACCTCCGACTGAACCAGCGTGGATGCCTCCCGTGGTGGGATGGGCTGTGGCCCCCCGGAGGCTGGAAATAGGGCCAAGGCCAGAGGAACCTAACTCCCCGCCAAGGCCAGAGGAACCCTACTCCCCACCAAGGCCCGAGGAACCTAACTCCCCGCCAAGGCGATCCCAACGGGAGAACCGGGGGCAACCCCCAGCCAGCTACGGAGACTGGGTGTCCGGATCCCGTTCTAGGGACTAGAACGGTTTGGCAGGGGGGTGTGTCACGGGGTGACAAAACAAACCGAACGGGACTAAGATCCTGGTGAATACTGTTGCAGGATTTTCCAGTGAACCTCCGGTCTATGCCCTGTGAATCTGTTGCCATGGCAGCGGGGCTGATTGCCTGAGTGACAGCAGGTGTGGGGCAATTATAGAGAACGCTGTGAGAGGGACACCTATTGAGATGAGGCTTTAAAAACAGAGAGAAAACAGACTGTGGTGTGGTTCTCCTCCCGTATGATGCTGTGTTTGTCAGCGGGTTGCTCTTTTTATTGAGGCTGGGCTGTGGAGTGGGGAAGATTGGAGTTGTGGAAGAGGAAGGAAGGAGTGAAGTATTTGGCAGCGAAGACTGGAGGAATATCGTCCGTAGTGAGAAAGACGCAAGTGATGAGTATTTGATCCGTTGTTTATATGCACTAACACTGAAGTGGTGTGGAGAGTTTGGAAAACGTTTGGCACGAGTGAACTATTACACCGAGTGAATTAATGATCTCCCTCCAACTTCTGTCCTCTCCTTGCCGAATGTGGTAATCGCTGCATCATTCTTCTGCTTTCCCGGAGCAAAGTCAAGCCCTGATCGAGGACTAGATCCGATCTGGTGGGAGAAAAGACCGGTGGGTGAGTGCTGGCCCGAATGCACGGGGTGCGAGTGGAATTGCAGTGCCTGAAGTGAAGATTTACACGGTTTGTGCTGTGAAGTGAAATTTGTGTGTGGAGAAGTAATAGAAGTCTGCCGTGCACTCCTCTCCTACAGTCTTCCACCCGCTGTCTCTAACGAAGGGTCTTGATAAAGCAACTGCCCAACTTCCGGCTTGAAAAGACCCGGCCCCGCTAGTGCTGAGTGCTTCTTATATCCTGTACTGTTGAAACTGGGCTGTGTCTGTTCTAGTGCTCAGCCGAAGTGAGCGTCCCGCTCTAAGTGTCCTCCCCGCCTGGTGGTCTCCACACGCCCTATTGGAAGCCTTTACCCTGTTCAGAAGAAGAAAAGGTATATCAGTTGCAAGCTTCATGTACTGTTGAACCGTTGAAACTGTGCTGTGTCTATCCCAGTGTTCAGCCGACGTGAGCGCCCCGCTCTAAGTGTCCTTCCCGCCTGGTGGTCTCCACACGCCCCTATTGGAAGCCTTTACCCTGTTCAAAAGGAGAGAAGGTATATCAGTTGAAAAGCTTCCCATACTGTTGAACCGTTGAGACCTTGCTATACTGTTCCAGTGCTCAGCTGAAGTGGAGTGTTCCGTCCAAAGTGTCCTCCCCGTCTGGTGGTCTCCACACGCCCTTATTGGAAGCCTTGATCCTGTTCAAAGGAGAGAAGGTATATCAGTTGCAAAGCTTCACACACTGTTGAACCGTTGAGACCTTGCTGTACTGTTCCAGTGCTCAGCTGAAGTGGAGTGCTCCGCCCAAAGTGTCCTCCCCGCCTGGTGGTCGAGTGTTCCGCCCAAAGTGTCCTTCCCGCCTGGTGGGCTCCACACGCCCCTATTGGAAGCCTTTACCCTGTTCAAAAGGAGAGAAGGTATATCAGTTGAAAAGCTTCACATACTGTTGAACCGTCGAAACTGTGCTTTGTCTGTCCCAGTGTTCAGCTGACGTGAGCGCCCCGCTCAAAGTGTCCCCCCGCCTGGTGGTCCCCACACGCCCTATTTGGAAGCCTTTACCCTGCTCAGAAGAAGAAGAGAGTGGCTCGCTTGCCCCCACCTCTGAGTACCTCCCTCCGGAGTAACCCCAGTGACTCGCTTCGCCCTCGCATCGGCATACTTACCTGGTTCCAGTCTGAATGGGGTTCGTATGACCACGGCCTCCCCTCTTGAGTCCCGTAGAGGAATACTTACCCGGTGACCTACCTGGACGGCGCGGGGATTCCCCCCTGATTCCCCTCCGGCGAGCCTCCGGTCCGTCCCGAGCGACCCTCCCCTCCCGTCCCGGGAGGTCTGTAGACTCTTGGACTGTCCTGGTGGCAAGAAGAAGATTTTAATTAGGACTTATCCAATTCATTGACCTTTTAAATTAAGAAATAAACTGTATTATTTTATTCTCTTGTCTGTCTGGTCCTTGACACGTTCCTCGGGGTGGTTCCCGGGTTTCCAGGGGTGGGTGCAGTCTGGTTTGGCCCGCCCCGACCTGTGACACGTACTCCATCTCCACCATGCTTCTTCCTACAGTCCAAACGCTGCTCCCGCAGGAGCAACTAGGAGCGTCACTGCCGCAGCAGTGCTCGCCCACGACCCAGGTCGATAAATGCAGCAGCGAGATACACCAAACTAGACTTGCTTCCTACACTATCACATCAATACACATTCTCAGCTTCTCGTCACCTCTCGTCATTCAATTTTTACTCTTTTGGGGGGCCTTCCGTAATCAAACTGAAACTCCAGAGCAAATACTGCCATCAACTCCACTCACATATTACCAGCTTGCTGCCCTAAATCTAATTTGCACTTTTTGGGGGATAAATCTAAGCTTGAGTGGAAGCGGCTTCCTCGAGCCCCTCCACCGCGGACAGCAAGCCAAATACGCTAAAAACCTTATCAGCTAAAGAGTATATGGGTAAACGAACTCGTGAAGTGAAGTTCATAACATAATTTCGGGAGGAGTGAACCCATGTAATCTTTCAATTAGCAACGTACACAAATGCAAATTCGGGAGGAGTGAACCCATCTAATCTTTCAATCAACTGCTAAGCATATAAGCAGCCTCCTACCTCCTTCAGGCATCAGTCGTTTGCATCCCTCCACCTCCCCAACTCCACCTACTTACATTCATGTTTACCTTTCTCTTCTTCCTAGCACTAGTAGTCCCTGGGGGGTAAATCTAAGCTTGAGTGGAAGTGGCTTCCTCGAGCCCCTCCACCGCGGACAGCAAGCCAAATACGCTAAAAACCTTATCAGCTAAAGAGTATATGGGTAAACGAACTCGTGAAATTAGATTAATCCTTACACTTAAGGTTGCAAAAGTTAGTCATTCAAGAGCAGTGAGTGTCATAAAGGTTCATCAAGCAGCAGTTTATTCGACAGCTGTCACTTTAAGAGCGAACACGGATACATACAGTTGCACAAACGTTCACTCGTCTCTCCAGACCGTGCGCGCGAGTGTTGAGCGGTTTGAACACTGGCAAGACTTAAAAATATATGCAAATGATAAACTTAGTCACGATGCGACACTGCCTCGATTGTGCAAAGTGGCAAATCCTGTGTCAACTGTGCAGCTCGATTTTAGTGCACATGCGATGCGCTGATGTGAAGCCATTTGAGCATTTTCAAAAGGGAGAGAGAGAGCGCGCGCACGCGGTGATTCACGCCCCCTGTTTGTGAACTGACCTCCCACAGAAAGTTTTCAAATGACTGCGTAAGTTATTTAATATAGAAATATGAATTGTACCTCACCTTCAGCATTATAATTATTTTACCCGCGCTGGAAAGAGAATGAGACGGTGTCGCTGCATTTCATGCCCTAGCTCTCACGGCAGGTGCAGGTTTTATGTGTCGCCAGCATGCGATCGGTTCATGAGATCGGCCTTTTTGGAGACCGCCGATCAATCATCCCAAAGCGATTATCGACCGATCGAGATCGGTTGCCGATCAATCGGAGCACCCCTAGGACCAACACAATAAAGTGTTATCAGATATTAAGCAGACAGTCTATTAATACTCTAATGTGATTAGTTGACACATAGGTGCTACTTATAGTCAACATAATGTTCAAAAGAGACCATTAAAATAAGGTGTTACCAAAGTAAACTGTGCACAATAGATGCATATTGATTTATTGGTTAAGAACACTTGCTCCATATAAATAATGCCCTGTTTGATATGCTTAAAGAACAGCTTTTGATGGTACATTAAATAGCTTCTCACAGAATGAATCGGTAATAAATGCAAAAAAAGTGCACTGTTGTAGTAATTCGGAAGTGAAATGAACCGATTCTCAATTGACAGCAGTTCTCAAGGAGGTAGTACTCGACTTATTGAACTGAGAGCCGATATGAACCGAGTAGTATAGTGAGTTGTGTCAGTAGGCCTTATATCTATATAATGTATAGCCTTTCTAAAAAGGCTGATGTATAATTTCTAATCAGTTCACTGAAATGAGCCACCAAACTGGCTCTATAGGAAATGAATCAGACTTCAAATAACTTACAGCAAGTCAATCGTTTTTTAGAGTGACAATAATTCTAATAACATATTTTTGTAAAATCCGTTTAAAGTTTATAAGGACCCATAAAATGCAGTTCTTCAATATTTTCTGGTGTGCAAATAGTCCCGGAAGCGTTTGTAAACAGTTTAGGCTATCTTCATAATGAGGGTGTATTAAACTTATACATCCTATTATTAGGCTACGAAAAATTTTATAATTTATTTATTTTCTTCAGAACTTTGTAATTGTTTGGTCTATTTGTATATCAAGTGTTCTCTTCTCCCTTTTCAATAGATCTTACTCTATTTCTATTGAAATGTGCCTTGGTGAACAATTTGTTTTTTGAACAATATATTTTTACTTGAAATATTTGCATATCTGATTTTTTTTTATGTGACGTTTAGCAGATGAAATCATGCACATCTATTCTTCACATCTAAAAGCTGTGAAGGCAGTCTACAAAACAGCACAGAGATTTATACATCCAGAGAGACTGGACATTCACTCTTCAGGTGATAAAATCTTCTTATAAACTTGTTTTATATATATATATATATATATATATATATATATACACTGTACACACATATAATCAAAATATTTGCGCTAGTAAACATCACTAGAAAAGAATGAAATAATCGATTAAACATGAAGGTTTTATGCAATAATTTAAGGCATTTTCCTTGTATAAAACCTTTTTAAATTGAGTCAACAACCCTATAGGGTTCTATATAGAGCCCCATTTAATTAACCTTTTTTTTCCTAATTGTGTGGTTTTTTTGGACTGGATCTTTCAAATCCTAAAAATTTGTAATTTTATTTTTTTATTTTTTATTTTTTTCATGCTTTGCTTCACCTAATTTGAATTCTGTGTAATTTGTTTTATAATGATGAAACAGCAGATAAAACAGGACAAGAGAAGCCTGATAATTTTTATAAATTGTTAAAACAGATTAAATCTATTTCAGTTAATCTTTAGTATTCTTTGTGAACCTGAGAGGATATCAAGTTGAGTGGTTTTATTTTGCATTCATTGTCAGCAGTCTATGAAGCCCTTAAAGCAGGGGCCTCCAAACTCGGTCCTGGAGGGCCACTGTCCTGCAGAGTTTATTTCCAACCCTGATAAAACACACCTGAACCAGCTAATAAGTGTCTTACTAGGGCCTAGCAAGACACTGATTAGCTGGTTCAGGTGTTTTTATTTAGGGTTGGAGCTAAACTCTGCAGGACAGTGGCCCTCCAGGACCGAGTTTGGAGACCCCTGCCCTAAAGGGACTGTCATGATTCCCCTTATTTTCAGGACTTTTGTTTGTATCCATGACAACTAATCACCGTCACCTGTTCCTCATTATCCTTCTTGTTACTCAGTACCGTTGTGTTTCAGTTTGTAGTTGTCTTTATGCATCAATGTAAAGCTGTTGAGTCTTCTGTATTTCCTATGTCATCATGTTTGGATTATCTTTCTGTTTGTGCCCAGACAGCAACATAATGTTGGCCCAGATCCGGCCCACATCTGATACGCATTGAATCCATATGTACCAGGTGTGGCCCGGATCTGGGCCAACATTATGTTGCTGTCTGGCTGTAATCATGGAATAAAGACATTTGCTAACAGATCCTCACCTCTCCTCGTTCCTTTTACATCCGTGAAAGCGACATGGTGATGGAAAAAAATATGAGATGGGAGGAAAATTCTATTTCAAAGTTTTTTGCGTCCTCTCGCCAATGTTTTGTGTTCCCTCCATAGACTGTAAAATATGGACCGTAGTGTCCGTGACGTCACCCATAGGTTTTTGAAGCCTCAAAGTCAGCCGTTGCCATCTTGGCAGCGCGTCACTGTGCGTCACTCCCAGATAACTGACAATGGGCAAAGAGGCGGGACGTGGCTGGAGCTGAGGTGATGGGATGACTAACAGACAGCAGACAAAAGGCAATCCACCTGTAACTCACAGTGGCCATGCCCTAAATTAGGCAGAACTTTAAGGCTTTATATAATGTAAATGAATGCGTTGTAGAAAAATTCACCCCCCTCACAGTTGTCATGAAGGGCAAAATTAGCCGTATAGACCAAAACCACAATTTGTACCAGGCTGTAAACATGTTTTTTTTTTTCTGCTGTAAATTTGGGCATTTTAACATGGGGCTCAATGAGATTCTGCTCCCTTTTGGAGCATTTTGGTTTTTGGTTCTTCACCGGTTCTTCAGAGGTTCTTCACCGGTTCTTTGACTAAGGTGCTATATATAGCACCTCTGAAGAACCGCTGTAGAACCACTGAAGCACCAAAATTGGTGCTATATAGCACTAAAAAAGGTTCCCCTATGATTACGAGCCTTTTTTTTTTAGAGTGTAGGGTTGGGTTACATGTTCAAACGTGTCTAAATAGCGTGAATAAAATAAATGTACATAAAATTAATGTAAATAAAATTATGCTGGCTGATTAAATTGAGAATCACACTCCAACATAATGGGTCATAATGGCAAAATCATAACCCAATATAATTTAATCATGATGATAACGTTCCCATGCCCAACACGTCTGTGTATGACGCCAAAGGTTTCTCATTTATCCTAGATAGTTTGATTTTAATGTGAGACCAAATATTCACTAGGGTTCAAATCTGGACTCTGACTAGGCCAAAACATGACCCTGAGGGACTTGTTCTCAAGCCACTTTTTGGTTGTCTTTGCAATTTTGGCAGGATCATTGATAACATCTGATCATTCCTCTTTAGGAAACGACTTTTCGGGGTGGGAAGCAAGCCATTCTGCAATATTTTTTCTGGACTCCAAAGCATTAACTGACTTTCCACAGCAGCAAAAAAGGCAACCCACCCAATGAAACATCTTCCTCCATGCTTCAGATACATTTATTATTATATTTCTCCGCAGATTTTTGAAGACACCATTCTAGAGCATCACCATGCGATCCTGAGACATGTTTTTCTGAGACAGCAATGGCTTTTTAAATAGTGCATTTGCTTAAATGTTGCTATTTTCCAGACAAATAATTTGTGATTAAGACAATTTAAAGCTTGGTGTTTAACCATTTTGCGCCTTTTTTGTGTAATGCATAGATTTATTAATTAACCCTAAATTTAAAAAACAAAAGTTTTTTATGATCTCCAGGAGGTCAAATTTAGAAATGAGTAATTACGTTGGGATACTTGAACTATTTTTATATCACTGAATCACAAAGGACTATGACACTGCATTATTATCTGATTATCCATACCATTCTTTTTTCTTCCTGCATAGATCGCAATATTTCATTTAATTGCTTTATGAGATGCTGGGCTGAAACGACAACCAAAGGAGAAGAGAAGATGAATAACTCTACAGTGAACTGCGCCTCACCTGAAGCTTCAACAAACTCCACAACTAATTTTATTGGGTTACTGGACAGTCTGGACATATGTGTGTACAGCATTAATTTCATTTTTGCCCTTCCTATACACTCCTATATTATCTGGCTCATCGTCACAGGAGCAGGAAGTGAAGTTTGGCCCAGATCTCAGAGCTCTGAAGCAGTCAGGACCAGGAGAGAGAGTGAGAGGGAGAGGGAGAGAGGAGGAAAACAACATTAAAAGAAGAGCTTTTTATATCATTCTAATAACTACTGTGAGCATGGCTATCATATATTGGCCATTTACTATCTCTGGATTCCTTTTTATTCAGACAAAACAGAATATAGAGCAGCTTTTTTCTGTTTGCTTTATTTGTTATGTTCTAGCTGGTTTTGTTAAGCCTTTTCTTTATCTGCACCGGGCTGGAAAACTGTCCTGCGTTGGCTTTCCTTAAATCCCATGATTGTGATATTTGATTGATCCTTTTTTATGTCTGATATATGTTTTATTTATGTTTGGAAAATGTCAAGTAAATATTCCTTTGCCATATTGAGGATTGCCCACAAAAGATTATTGCATTAAACATGACATTCATAATAACTTTTTTTTTCAACAGAAAAACAAACTAACAAACAAACAAATTGCTCTGTCTAAAACATTTGCATGTCAGGTGTTTAATGAGTGGCACCTGTGTGGCCAGTTTCAAATGTATAAAGTCAGAAGACAGAATATTCACTGTTCAGGTGAAAGTTTCTTCAACTGGATTGAATGTGAAAAAAGCCTCGGAATTAAAGTTAAGGATCAGTTGATTAATATTGTGTAAAAAAAAATCTTGGTGCATTATTTAAATGTCAATTACAGGATGTCAGTCAAATCAGATTAAAATAAGATACAGTAAACATATCATTGCATGCTGAACTAAAAAAAATAATATATATATATATATATATATATATATATATATATATATATATATATATATATATATATATATATATATATATATATATATATATATATATATATATTCATAATGTAGCACCTCACATTTCCACCACAACTGATTTTAAATTCACAATTTTCTGAATAAATGTGAATGAGGTTCAAATCCTTCCAAATACACATTTTCCAAATCGAAGTAAACTAGGAATACTAATAAAATCTGCCTGTAATGGTTGTTGTACGTCATCCAATAAAATTTCGCCAGTCACCCAGTGTCACCTTTTCCATACTGAAGGTTGTAAAAGAGTAATAATTGCTTTACACTTGACATCCAGTCATAACACAATTATTTTTCTGACGTGTAGCAGATAAAATCAGTCATATATTATTCTTGTCTCTAAAACACATACACATGCAGAGAGACTGGACATTCACTCTTCAGGTGATAACTTTTTGACTCGGTTGTTTTATCTTTAATAATATCAACAGTGTCATTTTTTTTTTCAATTATGTTCTGGGGTGTGTTTAATGCTTTAGCTATTGAGTAAAATGAGACTGGGCTATTTTATACAGATTTATACTTTATACCCATACTGATTATAATGAACCATAACTTAGATGAAACTATTGAAATGTAATATTTGAAAGAAAATTGCATGCTTATATGAATATATATGTGCAACCATATTATGAAGAAATTTAATAATGGTGTCGTCTAGTTATATGAGTTAGAACTTTGTAATTGTATTATACTGTATATTGGGTGAATGTTTTTAAATGTTATGTTTACCAACAGATCACAGTTGTAATATTATATTTGGTTTGCGAGCTGCTGAAATAAGAAGACAAACACAGAGGAGATGAACTTCACCACAACTGAAACATCTACAAACTACACGATTCATTCCATTGGTCTAATGAACTTTGTGTTAACCTGCGTACACAGCATGAATTTCCTTTTTGGTCTTCCTACAAACATCTATGTTATATGGCTCATCATCACAGGGACAGGAAGTGGAGTTGCAGCAGAGTTCTTCAACCTCAATCTCTCTATTTGTGAGATTGGTACCTGTCTGAATTGTTTGGTCTCTACACTGACAATTTACTTTTCAAGTCTTTCACTTTTAATGTTTTTTCTAGAAGGACTAATTCTTAGCGGTCGTCCTCTATTTCAGTGTCTGATGTGTGTTGAGCGTTACTTGGCAGTGGTTCATCCTGTAACCTTTCTGAAGTACAAACCTCTCAGATATAGAGTGATCTGCTGCACTGCTGTCTGGATAATTATTCTTGTCTCTTGTTTCTATCGTTTATTTATTGCAATCTCGCACAACATACAGGTGCACACGTGGTTGTTCTCACTGCAGTTCCTCCTCTTCTTCTCCATCCAGTTGTTTTGTCTTGTGGCTGTTCTCAGAACTCTGAAGCAGTCAGGACCAGGAGAGAGAGGGAGAGAGAGAGAGGAGGAAAACCACATGAAGAGAAGAGCGTTTTATCTCATTCTAATAACTACTGCGAGCATGGCTTTTATATATGTACCATTTACTGTCATAGGATTCTATATCATTCTTACACAACAGAATAATCCTGCATATTGGATTCCTGGTTTGGGATGTTATGTGTTGGCTGGTTTCGTTCAGCCTGTTCTTTATCTTCGCCGGACTGGAAAACTGCCTCAGTTCCTCATAAGACCTGCAATTGTGACATAAATGTTGTATTAGATAACTTTAACTTAATAGTGAATTCATTATTTGTTTAATATTATATTTAGTCATTTTAGTATGTTTTAGTTAGTAGAGTTCTTTAATTGATTGCTACTATTTTGTAATGTTTTTTTTTTATTATTTGTTCTATAAAACTGTTCATCAGTGATTTAGTGTCACCTTTTCCATATTGAGGGTTGCCACAGAGATAGTTATAAAGTGTTTTTCCTTTCCTTGTTTTTGAACACTCAACAATCCAAAAGAAAAATGTCTGTATCCTGCAGCCACAAAAAAGTCAATGTATTCAGTGACACACTAAACATTTACAAGGCACACATTTACATGTATAGCAACATGTTCCAACTGTGATGTTTTATCCTATATTATAACAACACTTTTTCAGCCTCATTATTGAAGTTGAGAGTCAGCTGATCAATATCATGGTCACATGTTGTTGACATGCTGGAAAGGCATTATTATCTGTATGTTCTTAAGGTTGAACAAAAAAAGTCCCATGCATGTTCAGTATGCTTAGTGCTTTGTCTAACAAATAAATAGTTGTCCACACCAATAATTGTTTTACACTTGACAACACGTACCCCCCCCCCCCACCACCACCCCATTTTTATACCTTAAAAGTTCAGCTTAAAAACTTGTATCTTGTGTTTTATGTGACGTATAGCGTATTATATTCTTGTTGTCTCCAAAACACAGCACAGAAATGTATAAGCATCCAGAGAGACTGGACATTCACTCTTCAGGTGATAAAAAACGTTTTGATTTCTTGTTTTAACCTCAGTACTATCAACCAGCAGTGTAAATGTGTTTATGTTTTATAATGCGTTTAATGCTTCAGCCTCATCATTCTTCTACTTTTCATCGAGTTTGGAAGACACACTGTGAGTTTACCTTGGATTTACCTCAGAAGAAAAAAAACTAAATTTTAAGATGAGAATGTGAACATTTATTCTCACTTACATTAGCATTATCATTGCATAAACTTGACATTGTAGGCTACTAGTTGATTAATGCCAGACAAAAATTTATGAAATCCACAGAACAATGTTGAAATATGAAATATAGACAGGTAGGCAACCGTTCAGTGCTAAATAAAGATACACATATGAGATATTTATGCTCTATAATATAAAACAAAGCATGATATAAGTAGGGTTGCCAACTGTCCTGTATTAGCCGGGATGTCCTGTATATTGGGCCTAAATTATTTGTGTCTTTGTGTGCTCTAGTTTGTTATTTTAAATGTCAAATAGAGAGCAACGCTGCCATGATGCTCATTTCTGCAGGTGCGTCCATGCCACAGCGAAATGAAAAAGCTTAGCAACGGCAGACACCACAGGAATGTTTAGTTTGTCGGTTTAGTTTGTTCTGCAAACTAGGTGTGTGCGAGTACAATACCTTTACATGTGACAGGAACATCTGTTTGTGTATGCATATGTAAATTATATTGCAAACAAATGATTATGATATTCACGGTGATACTGTAATGGGAGCTCCATGTTGAAAACAGTTGTTTTTTTTAGGATTCTTTGATTAATAGAAAGTTAAAAAACATCATTAATCTGAAATAGAAAGATTTTGTAACATTAAAATGTCTTTGTCACTTTTGACACACCTAATGCATTCTTGCTGATTAAAACTATTAATTTATTTAAAACAAATTCTTACTGACTTCAGAGTTTTGAACGGTAGTGTTTAATGCTACCTGCATAGCCTACGACCATACCCTGACGTGCACCTCTCCAAAAATGTAACAACTCCTTAATTCTACACGGACTGCAAGTGCTGTGATTGGTCTGCCAGAACCCCTCCCTCAGGTCAATAAATTAAAAAAATGTATCTGCGATAGGAGCGTGTGTCCAGAAATGGGATGATAGTTTCATCCTTACATCTGCTATATAACACAATATTTTGTAGTCCAGAGATTCTTTATGTTATTGAATAAATACATAGATCCTGTCAGGGTTTCTGAAACTGAGGACCCAGATGCAGATTGAACAACAAAGACTTTATAAACAAGACTCTAGACAGGTCACAACAAGGAAGTGGTAAGGTGTGAGTTCAAACAGCAGGGCAGGGGACAGACACCACGATGACAGGCAGGGAGGACGACCACTGAGACCAGTCCAGGGAGACCATGAAATTGAGGATGCTTGGAAGGCAACACCAGGCAGATGGTGGGAAAACCCAGGCTGGAACACCAGGAAACTGAGACTTGATGTCCTCTCCCAGAATCAGCTCCAGTCTTGATTGCCAGGGATAAGGAGACAGTGGCCAAGGGAGGCTCAGGACACAGGGCAGGAACCAACACAAGACACACACACACACAACAAGAAATAAACAAGAGCAAAAATAAAAACTAAGAATAGGGAAAATGCAACTAAGAAAAATAAATCTAAAAAGAAAACAAAAGAGAGATAAATATATAATTCAAAGATAAACTATAACAAACAAGAGGAGCTAAATAAATACTAGAAATAAAAGACTGGAACTAGAAACAAAATTGCAAACTTGCAGGAAACTAGAGAGAGAAAAATAAGACCACTAAACTAGAGGGAAACAAAATCAAAGCTAGAGAAAACCAAAAAATAAGGCTATGGAAAATAAGGCTAAGAACAATAACTAGGCAAGAGCAACAGCTATCACAAGGACAAGATAAGCCAGACAACGAATGCAAACAAACGCAACGAACCAGCAAGGACATGAGGGAAAGTAGCACAATATAAAGGGACCAGAGCACATGAGGATCAGGTGAGCACAATTAGTGAAATGAGGATTAGACAAGGACTAAACAAGGGGGCGTGGTAAAGGGAAACAAGGAGGCAGGACAAGAGGAACACACAAACAAAGACACAGCCATGTGCTCAAGCACAAGATAAACAAAGAAACACTAAACAAGGACAAAACAGACAAGACTGTCAGGGCAGGATCCTGACAGATCCGCTGTGAGTATCTGTGAGCTCTTGATGGTCTAGTGGTAGAATTTTTGTTAAGCGTGCCATCGGTTTTGGATTCTAGGTTATGTCAACTTTATTATCCCCAAGGGGCAATTTGTTTCACAGCCAGCAGTAATACAATCAACAAAAACAACACACAACACACAAGGAAGGAATAATAAAAAAATACAAAAGTGGTAAATAATATCTACGAGTAGAAGGTAACAACTTAAAAACATTCTGCAAGGGATGGCTGATATCTCTCATCATTAACTCAGCCTTCCTCAGAGTCCTGGCTTTATACAAACTATTCAAATCATTCAGACTGGTGCCAACAATTTTACTACACACTTTAACAATGCCCTGTAATCTATTTCTGTTTTTGAGATAAGTGACCCATACCAACGCAGACACAAATTAAAAAGTAATAATAGACTCAATAAAACAAGAATAAAATATTTTCATAAAAGTACCGACCACATTAAAACCACAAAGCTTCCTTAAAAAAAATGTGTATGCTGGTGGGCTTTCTTGCACACAGCATCCACTTGAGCCTCAAAAGTCAACTTTTAATCTATTACAGTACCAAGGTATTTAAAGGGGCACTTCAGCGCTGGGAAGATGAATGTGTATTTAAACTGTGTCATTTATGTAGTAGAAATGTGAAATTCTTTTTGCATTTGGTGCCTTCTAGACTGAGAAAAGACAGAAAATGTATTTGTGTCTCATGTGGATGAAAGACAACAACTCCCAGAATCCACTTGCTTCGCTGCCCTACAAGGCCACTCCCAAAGCCACGGCTATTGGTTATCACTTGCCCCCGACGTCATTTTGATATTCATAGTAATAAAATAATTTCGTTCAGTTAGAGGATAGACACTACAGTTAAAAACTGAATGTGTCTTTCAATAACGTGTGAGTGAGCCGAACGAAAGGCATGGCAGAAACGCAGCAGGAGTCAGATTTCATTCATAACGAGAGAAGATCTGGACAGAGCTGAGGTAAGCGCGGCACGTGTCCAGTCTGGCGCGTTATCAGATCGCATATGGAAGCTAAACTTTCATAAAAATTCATTGAAAAGCTGAAACACTCACTTTGCTCCGCACTGCTCCGTTATGAATGCCCGAGCCGAGCAGCAGCGGGCGTGCGCATTTACATTCTGTGAATGAGATCCCTCCCCAGTGGGCGGGTTGAAAACATGCAGAACTAGCTCCTGTAGTCTCTAGCCTCTGGCCAAAAATCCTCCGATGACGCAAAATGACGATATTTGCGTCATCGGAGGATTTTTTTCAGAAATAAAATGCATAATTCTCTCATCTCAGGGGGATATGAGGGGGGAAAGTACCATCATTTGAATATACTGCCGGGTTTCTACTGATACATAGCTTAATGCTAAATCACTGAAGTAACCCTTTAAATTGATGTAAAATCCAAACATCATGATCATTTATAGCCACAGGAGAGATGCACTGTTAGACATTTCTGTAATTTGTACAGTTATTTACTATATATCACCCAGTATAATACTGTAAATTCTCTTTACAGTAAATAACTGTAATTCCTGTTGCATCATGGGTATTTTCTATGACGTCAAAGACCAAATACAGTGATTTCCTGTATTTTTAAAAAATAAAGTATAATGCTGTATTTACCACAACGGCCTATTTGGCACAATTGGGATCGACAGGATTTGCTTTAGATTTATATTAGGAACCATCAGTGCAGCGTTGAAAGTTTTACCCGAGGAGAGAGCTCACGGTTCCAGAGAACATATGAGCTGTGTCCGGACACCCTGCGAAGATTTTTCATCCCCCGTGAGAACGTCAAACAAGCAAGGTAAGTGTGATTTGTAGCCTACTAGCCGCGGTTGTCTGCACCCCAATTTTAGCTAGTCAGCATTGGTGCTAAAAACTGAGGTAAACCTAACGTTTTATGAATTTATTGAATTAGATTAGGAACCGGTGCAGCGTTGTAAGTTTTGCCCGAGGAGAGAGCTCACAGTCCGGACAACATACTTTACATAACGTTAGGTTATCATTTTCTTAAACTTTGCTGCTAACAAATGAGGCAAACCTAACGTTTTATTTAAAAAAAAATGAGTTTATTGAATTAGATTAGGAACCAGTGCAGCCAGCGTCGTGTGTAACGTTACTGCCCGAGGAGAGAGCTCACGGCCCGGACAACATACTTTACATAACGTTAGGTTATCATTTGCTTCAGCTTTGGTACTAAAACTGAGGTAACATAAACCTAACGTTTTATTTTTAAAAAGACTTAACGTTAGTGAGTTTATAGAATTAACTTTATAAATACAATGAAGATTTTGTTTATCGAGCATATTAAGCGTACATTAGGACGACGTTAGTTAGTAAATTAGCGTTGGCCACTAACTGTTAGTTGCAAAAATAATGTCGTTAACAAGCAAAGTTTACATTTGGATTGACATTATTTATTTTACATTTTAGATAAGAATACCAGGAGCCTGCCTGTGCTGTGCGACACTGGAACTCGGTAAGTAACGTTACTCTTTGTTTCTCCACATATTACTGATAATTCATAGTTTTTCTTGTATGTTTTAGTCGGGTCTGTTTAACAGAATCACAAAATTATTTAGTTTTTCCACCTCTTTTTAGCTGTAACTAGCCAAGTACCATGTTTTTTTTTTTCATAAATTATATTATACTAAAATAATCCAGGACTGACAGATTATAATTTTATTTTCTGGAATTTATGCAGTCCTGGACAATTTTTGGATGATTTTGGCAGATGAAATATAATTTATGAAAAAAAACATGGCAAAACTTTAGAATAATGTTGCTCAAGTGCAAACCTGAATACATTTCTGAACACAAAAGAAGATGAAGAATGTTTGTAACCTAACAGATTGAGGCACCATTCACTTCTATAGTAATTTTTTCCTACTATGGAAGTGAATGGTGCCTCAAAATTGTCTGGTTACAAACATTCTTTAAAAGGTTTAGAACAACAGGGCGAGTAAATGACAGAATTTACTTCTTTTTTTTTTTGGTGAACTATCCGTTTAATGACGGACCATTATTCTAAAGTGTTTCCAAAAACATTTAAAGCAAAGGCACTAAGGGTGATGAAATTTAAAATATCTTTATTCTCTTAATTTTCTCTTGCTTTAAGTTTTTTTCGTGAGGAAAAACCCAGAGGAGGGAACAAGATGCACCACCAAAACCGGAGTGAGTCGGAAGACCGGGGAAGTTGTGAACAGGAAGACAACTGTAATCAACAACAGAGTGTCATCCTTCCTTCGCCACCTAATGGAGTTTGAATGGAAAAACTTGGACTAGGTGAGACACTTTTTTAATAGGATATGTAATGTACACAGACACTTACGCTGCATTCACACAGGGCGTCATGCCGGTTAGAAATGTTGTCTGACTTGAGACAGTGCCGACGCCACGTGACAGTGACGTATGGCATCAAAGCACCGCGAGAGCGATTCGAGAGCAGCCGCTAATACAGCCGGTGCAGTTTCTCCAGAGTGACTGCACGGACTTTGATGATGACACAGCTGTTCCACGATTGGCCAGATTCTCCGCATGACAGCGATCACATGTGTTTCGTGTTTATTCTAAAACCTTCAGTTCCTCTAATGCGCACAAATCTGTTTTTTATAACAGTTAAACCTCTTTTCATGTAGTTGCGATGTTATAATGTCATGTTTATCAAAATAAAACAGATGAAAATGTAGACCCTACTTCATTGATAGTGTAGGCTTGTATGTTAACTTTATTCTTGTACAAACACACGCTGTATTAAGCAGTGCATAAAGTATAACATGACAAAAAATGTCTCTGAAACATCTGTGTATTGACAAATATTGCATTTATTTCACTTCAGCTGATAAAGTGTGCAAACACAGCGAGAGCGTCACTGCGGGAAGCAGAAAGTGTTCGACTTCACGTCTCTGTTTGCAGCTCCTCCCCGCCTGCACGCGGCTACTCTCGCCGATTGGTTGCATCCGGCCACAGCTGATGTCGAACACACCTTTCAACTTCTGCCGCTTGCAACGTGAGTAAAGCGACGCGACGCGACGGAACCCACAATTCAGTTCAGCAACGCATGACGTCAACCATTCAAAGTAAATGAGAAGCGTTAACGCCGGTGCCCCGTGTGAATGTAGCATTAAGTTTGAGGATACCTTACTAAAGCTAATGCAGTATACATGTAATCCATCCTGCAATAAAAGGTTACATTGTTGTTTTTTATTAAATAGTTTGTGAAATCATGTTGAGGTGATTCAGTAATATTACTTTTTTAGAGCATGTAGTTTGTGCTGCTGCTACTATTATGTACTGACAGTTTTCTTTAGTTTTTTACTCAATATCAATTTTGTTAAGCTAAATAACAGAGACACCTCTCTAATATGCAATCAGGTTCAGCATAACTACAAAGTACATTCTTCAAAATATTCATAACATTGAATCACCAGATAAAACAAAAACTGAACATTTCATTTCACATCTTCATGAAGGCATTGTAGGACTGGATTAGACTAGACAGCATACGTTTAGCTAGGTGTACCTCAAAGTGTTAACTGTCTATAAAATAGTATTTTACCATTATGATGAATTGTAATGGGATTATTATTCTTTATTAAATTCCAACAGTGTCAAAAGTTTGTGTATACTCAAATTGTATGACTAACTTCATATCATTCTTATCTAGAGGGACTTATTGCCATAATGGAGCAGAATCCTGGTTCCTGTTTGAAATCATCCAATGTGGAAGATGGCACAGATCGGTACAGACATGAAACTTGTGTTTGTGTTTTGTTGTAATAACTTGTTTCAGAATTAATTTGCTCTTTGTTTATATTTTATTCATGTATATGTGTATTTTGCACCAAAGTTACAGTATTCTTCAACCAACTATTTACAGTATTCTACCAACTATTTTCTGCAGAGTTTTTAAAATTGTAGCTCAAACAGTGTGTGGCACTAGCAAGGTCATGGGTTCAATTCCCAGGGAAAGCAAGAACTGACAAAATGTAAAATGTGTATCTTGAATGCAATGCAAGTCGTCTGCCAAATGCATAAATGTAAATTAAATGTAAAATAAGTGATATTGAATGCACTCTGATTACTTTTATACATGATTTTCTGAAAATATTTGATTCGAGGATGTTTTAAAGTGAACTTTTTCCACACATTTACATGTTTAAGTTAAAGCACTTAAAATGTTTTAAATAAAGAATTGTATATTTCATAATAATTGTCTGTTTGGATTACTTCTGTAGGATAGATTAATGTATAAGAATTAATGTAATTCAGTAAGTATTAATGATTGAATAGGATTAGGATTAATGCACTGTTAACCAAGGTTTACAGTAACGGTACTGTATTACAAAATTACAGTAACATGTTGTTACTGTAAACTGAAATGCGGTTATTGTACTGTAAATCTCAAATACAGTAACTTACTGGCAACAGTGTTGCCAGTAAGTTACTGTAAAATCTCTTATAAATGTCTAACAGTGTGGCTGTACGATTCTTCCGACAATCTACAATCATCTCTTTAGTTTTGAATACATTAATATCCAAAAAGGACAAATTGCACCAGTCAATATAATCTGTCAATACAGAACCATGATCAGTATCCTCACTATTAAGCAGGGAAACAATCACTGAATCATCCGCAAACTTAATGATATGACGCCTCTCTAGTTGCATCTGACACTCGTTGGTATAAAGCACAAATAAAAGAGGTGAAAGGACACATCCCTGCAGTGACCCAGTAGAAGAAAAAAGTACATCAGATAAAACGCCATTTACCTTCACACGTTGAGACCTATTGGTTAAGAAATACATCAGCCAACATATCAATCCAAAATCAATATTATGAACACCTTTCTACTAGGATATGAGGTTGGATACAATTAAAGGATACAAAATCATAAATTATAAAATTCTAATCCACGTATCCACCATTGTATAGTTTAATTATTTTCTCATTAAAACCAAAGATGTTAATCAGTGATTGTAAATCAAGAACAGGGACACATTTGGGTGCAACGGAACGAATAAAGTCTCCGCAACATCAATCGTTTGAAGCGCTTGTCTGTGCACAAGCCAAAACAGCATCCACGAGCATTCTGCATGATTTCAAAAAAGCATTCCAGCGCCAGATCGCCTCTTATTTAACTCTTCTAATCAACTACAGATGCTCAATTTGTATTAGATACGACAACTCAAGCTGCAAGAAAAGTCGCTATCTATTTGCCGCCATCACTGCTGCTGCTACTACGACAATGTACACAACAAGCTGCTTCTTCTTTGGCTTTTGTCTTGATACTGTGGGTTACACCATCAACATGCCCGTGGACACTGCCAACTAGCGGTATGCATGTGTAATTGCACGTTGACGTGGACAACAATGCAGAAGTATAAATGAAAACCAGCGCGTATCTTGCAGCGTAGAGGATACGGCGTAGGTCCGACGCAGAAGTATAAATCAGCCTTAATAGGGCCATTATGGGAGGATCTGTCTTCCAGGTGTGAAACACATCAATATTCATGATGATTCACGCCCTCCCCACATAAGCCTTCCTGACATAAAACATGTAATACAAATTTTAAATCAATATATTGTTTTATGTGAATGAGTGTCTTGAAGAGGAAGTAAGTGCTGCTTGCCAGTTAGCAAAAAGTGTGTGAATGGTTTTGGCAAGCACGTAAATACTGTCTCTCTTCTTCGTCTGTGTGACAAGCGAGTGTCAGAAGCGTAAAGTGGCGCAGCACCACCTTGTGTACCGGGAGTGCCATCTACTGAATTTGCATGTTCACTCGAAAACATGACGAAACATGATGAAAGACGAAAAACGTCTCGAAAATTGCTGGCAATAAGCGTGCGCGATATTCGCCCCAGTGTGCACAGGCCTTAAGGCTACATCTTCAGATGTCAGTCATCTGACAAAAAGGTGTCGGGACAGGACGTCGGATGACCGACGAATAGGAATCCCTGCCAAAGCACCTTGATTGGTGTCCCCCTCCAGTGGATGGACAGAGCAAAGCCAGGGCTGGGTCTGCCTCCTCCAGGGGAAGTGCTTGCAGGTTCACCACCTGGTCCCTGAATTAAATGGTAGGAACCTTGGACACATAGCCAGGCTGGGGTCTCAAACCACATGGGTGTCAACCGGCCCAAAACTCTAGGCACGATTCGTTGACTGAAAATGCCTGCAGGTCCCCTAGCCTCTTGATAGAGGCCAGTGCAGCAAAGTCTTCATTGACAGAATCTTTGGCTCTGCCGACAGCAAAGGCTCAAATGGGGCATTCTGAGTTGCTCTAAACACCAGAGCAAGGTCCCAAGAGGGTATGGAGGGAGGTCGATGAGGATTGAACCGTCTCGTCCACCTAAAGAACCTGACGACCAGGCTGAGGGTTTGGAAACAGGCCGGTGTGATACTCACCTAGTGAGTGCCACGCTGCCAAATTACCACTCTTTTTACTAGGACTACTCTTCAGCGGTCGTCCTCTGTTTCAGTGTCTGATGTGTGTTGAGCATTACCTGGCAGTGGTTCATCCTGTAACCTTTCTGAAGTACAAAACTCTCAGATATAGAGTGATCTGCTACACCGTGGCTTGGATTATTCTCTGCTCCTGTTTCTGTGGCTTATTTATTATATTCACAAAAATTGGACAAATACAAACACATTTTTCTCTCTGCAGTTCCTAATTGCCCTCTGCATCCAGTTGTTTTGTCTTGTGGCTGTTCTCAGAGTTCTGAAGAGAGTGAGTGAGAGGGAGAGAGGAGGAAAACAACATTAACCTCTTAAACGGATAGTTCACCCAAAAATGCAAATTCTGTCATCATTTACTCACCCTCAAGTTGTTCCAAACCTGTATTTGTTTCTTTGTTCTGCTGAACACAAAAGAAGATATTTTGAAGAATGTTTGTAACCAAGCAGATAGAGCAACCATTCACTACCATAGTAGGGAAAAAAAGTACTATGGTAGTCAATAGTTGCTCTATCTGCTTTGTTACAAACATTCTTCTAAATATCTTATTTTGTGTTCAGCAGAACAAAGAAACAAATACAGGTTTGGAACAACTTGAGGGTGAGTAAATGATGACAGAATTTGCATTTTTGGGTGAACTATCCCTTTAACCTGTGTGAGGACGCATTCGTGCTGAAGCTTTATTTGTTTAAATTAGCTCAAATGACTATCAGATGTAAGACAAACTATACATAATTAACAAGTTCTAAGACTCAAGCTTCCATGTTTTATTCTCAACGTTTTATAGTGACAGTAATTTGTTAAAAGAAGAGCTTTTTATATCATTCTAATAATACTGTGAGCATGGCTATATATTGGCCATTTACTATCACTGGATTCCTTTTTATTCTGACAATATAGAGCAGCTTTTTTCTGTTTGCTTTATTTGTTATGTTCTAGCTGGTTTTGTTCAGTATTTTCTTTATCTGCAACGGGCTGGAAAACTGTCCTGCGTTGGCTTTCCTTAAATCCCATTATTGTGATATTTGATTGATCCATTTTTATGTCTGATACATTTTATTTATGTTTGGAAAATGTCAAGTAAATATACCTTTGCCATATTGAGGATTGCCCTCAAAAGATTATTGCAGTAAACATGATATTCATGACACAGATTTTAACTTTTTTTTTTCACATAAAAAAACAAACAAACAAATTGCTCTGTCTAAAACATTTGCATGTCAGGTGTTTAATGAGTGGCACCTGTGCTGGCCAGTTTCAAATGTATAAAGTCAGAAGACAGAATATTCACTTTTCAGGTGAAAGTTTCTTCTACTGGATTGAATGTGGGAAAAAAAAACCTCTGTATTAAAGTTAAGGATCAGTTGATTAATATTGTGTAAAAAAATCTTGGTGCATAATTTAAATTACTGGATATCAGTCAAGTCAGATAAAATTAAAATAAGATAAATTAAGCGTATCATTACATACTGAACTGAGAAATATATTCATAATATAGCACCTCACATTTCCACCACAGCTGATTTTAAATTCACAATTTTCTGAATGAATGTGATAAAGTTCAAATTCTTTCAAATATTTTCCAAATCGAAGTAAACTAGGAATACTAATAAAATCTGTCTGAAATGGTTGTTGTAAGTGGTTGCTACTAGCATTTATCTAATAACATTTCACCAGAGAACCAGTCACCTTTTCCATACTGAACGTTGCAAAAGATTAATAACTGCTTTACATTTGACATCCCGTCATAACACAATTATTTTTCTGACGTGTAGCAGATAAAATCAGTCATATATCATTCTTGTCTCTAAAACACAACACAGATTTATGCACATCCAGAGAGACTGGACATTCACTCTTCAGGTGATAACTTTTTAATTCAGTTGTTTTATCTTCAATAATATCAACAGTGTCATTGTTTTTCCAATGATGGTTTGGGGTGTGTTTAATGCTTTAGCTATTGAGTAAAATGAGACTGGGCTATTTTATACAGATTTATACTTAATACCCATATTGATTATAATGAGCCATAACTTAGATGAAACTATTTAAATGTAATATTTGAAAGAAAATGACATGCTTATAAATATATGAATATATATATGCAATCATATTATGAAGAAATTTAATAATGGTGTCATCTAGTTATATGAGTTAGAACTTTGTAATTGTATTATACTGTATACTGGGTGAATGTTTTTAAATGTTATGTTTACCACAGATCACAGTTTTAATATTATATTTGGTTTGCGAGATGCTGAAATAAGAAGACAAACACAGAGGAGATGAACTTCACCACGACTGAAATATCTACAAACTCCACGATTCATTCCATTGGTCTAATGGACTTTGTGTTAACCTGCGTACACAGCATGAATTTCCTTTTGGGTCTTCCTACAAACATCTATGTCATATGGCTCATCATCACAGGGACAGGAAGTGGAGTTGCAGCAGAGTTCTTCAACCTCAATCTCTCTATTTGTGAGATTGGTACCTGTCTGAATTGTTTGGTCTCTATACTGACAATTAACAACTTAAATCTCTCATTTTTAATGCTGTTTCTACAAGGACTAATTCTTAGCGGTCGTCCTCTGTTTCAGTGTCTGATGTGTGTTGAGCGTTACCTGGCAGTGGTTCATCCTGTAACCTTTCTGAAGTACAAACCTCTCAGATATAGAGTGATCTGCTGCACTGTTATCTGGATAATTATTCTTGGCTCTTGTTTCTATAGTTTATTTATTGCAATCTCACACAACATACAGGTGCAAACGTGGTTCTTCTCACTGCAGTTCCTCCTCTTCTTCTGCATCCAGTTGTTTTGTCTTGTGGCTGTTCTCAGAGCTCTGAAGCAGTCAGGACCAGGAGAGAGAGGGAGAGAGAGAAAAGAGGACAACCACATGAAGAGAAGAGTGTTTTATCTCATTCTAATAACTACTGTGAGCATGGCTTTTACATATGTTCCATATACTTTCACTGGATTCTATATCATTCTTACACAACAGAATAATCTTGCAAATTGGATTCCTGGTTTTGTATGTTATCTGTGTGGTGGTTTTGTTCAGCCTGTTCTTTTTCTTCACCGGACCGGAAAACTGCCTCAGTTCCTCATAAGACCTGCACTTGTGACATAAATGTTGTATTAGATGAATTAATTATTTAATACTATATTTAGTAATTTAGTGTTTTTTTAGTTAGTAGAGCATATTGTTATTGATTGCTACTATTTTGTAATGTTTTTTATTATTATTTGTTCTATAAAACTGTTCATCAGTGATTAAGTGTCACCTTTTCCATATTGAGGGTTGTTGACATGCTGGAAAGTCATTATTATCTGAAACATAAAATTTTTTCTTATGCATGTTCTTAGGGTGAAAAAAAATGTCTCATGCATGTTCAGTATGCTTAGTGCTTTGTCTAAAAAATAAATAGTTGTCCAAACCAATAATTGTTTTACACTTGGCAACACGCTTCCCCTCCCCTTTTTTTATACCTTAAAAGTTCAGCCTAAAAATCTTGTGTTTTATGTGACATATAGCAGATGATATTCTTCTTGTCTCCAAAACACAGCACAGAAATGTATAAACATCCAGAGAGACATTCAATCTTCAGGTGATTAAAAATGTTTTGATTTCTTGTTTTAACCTCAGTAGTTTATCCTATGTTTTGTAATGCGTTTAATCATCGTTCTTCTGCTTTTCATCGAGTTCAGAGTTCACTGTGAGTTTACCTTGGATTTGCCTTAGAAGAAGAAGAACGTAATTTTAAGATGAGAATGTTTATGGTAAAACATTTACTCTCACTTAGCATTATTGTTGCATAAACTTCACATTGTAGGCGACAAGTTGAACTATTGCCAGACTAAAATGTGTGAAATCAATGGAAACATGTTGAAAAATGAAATATAGACAGGTAGGCAACCTTTCAATGCTAAATAAAGATACAAGTATGAGATATTTTTATGCTCTATGTTACAAGCTCTCCCAGTCAGGTTGGGAGAGGGTAACAAATAAATTAAATAAAAAAGGAGAAACATAAGGAGTAGGATTCCCTTCAGTCCTCTGCCCCAGAATGTGAGTCAAACACTAGATTAGGCAAATTAAATTTGTTTTATTTCAGGTAACAAAGTAAATTGGAAGCAAATCAATATTCTTTTGGAATATTGCAAATAACTTTTGGAAGAAGAACTAAATGACCTATACAGGTAAAAAAATAAAATAAATAAACAACATAAACTTCCCTCCACTCCCTGACTAACCGAAAACAGGGATAGGCTAAACATATTTAAAAAAAGAAAAGGTGGCACCCTTTCCCTACAGCTTCACATACCATACAAAGAGTTAATATTAGATTGACAATCCCTTTTAATACCAAAACAATGTAACCAAAAGAAAGAAAATGACTACCTGATATCTAGCGACTACTGCACTGTTTTCACACAACAGCACGCAAAATGACTTCAACACCAATGTCAACACAAAAGTTGTACACTCAATTTCCAAGCAGACACAATTCTGGTGCAGGGGTGAAGTGAACCTCTCTCCAGCAGTGTTCACTTTGCTGCGTTCACACCAAACACGAATAGAGCATCAAATTCGCATCTATCGCGTCTAGTTGGACGCTTGAACATTTTGTATCCATCCACAGCGAATTGGACGCGTGTATAAATTGAGCGTTTGAAGCTAAAGAGACGTGCGTTCAAGGCGCTCCAGGAGAATTATGTCATTAAACATCACTCTGCCTCTTTTCATTTTCATTAAAACAGATATATTAAACATTAATAGCCACACAAATGTGGTCCAGGCAACACACTACATACATTATCTTCACTGCATGTATATCTAAATATTAGGGATGCCACAATTCTCAATATAATATTGAACCGTTCGGTACGGCATTCACGGTTCAATACACGCTTGAGAATTGCGTTTTTTCCGGTTTTTCATTTAATTAATTATTTTTCTACAAATTCTATCATTTGCCTCCATCCCAATATACTGAACAACGCGACATACATTCATATCACACGTTAGTGGTAGAGTTATACTCACGGAACACTATAGTTATTCGCAATCACGAAAGTTCATTATTTGCATGCGGTTTAAAGCCTTGCCGGTTTCATTCGCGTGCGGGGTTTTAACATGCGCTTTTCCGAGTGCGCGAACTAAACGCCTGTCAAACACGTGATTACAGGACTAATTGTCGTCTAATACTGTCAAATACACACAAGGGTTAACATAAACACAGTCGGTTATGTCTAAAGTGAAAGTAAAATCGCGTGTGTCTGTATATTAGATGCACGCAGGTCTTAAATTGACAACAGCGCAGTAGTGAACACGCGGTCCTTAAAGGGACAGTTCACCTCTAAAATGATGTCGTTATTTACTCACTCTAAAGGCCTGCACAGACCGGGACGAATATCACACGCGCTTAACGCCAGCGTTTTTCGTGACGTTTTTCGGCGCGTCTTGAGTGTTCACACCCAAGCGATTTTCACTGGCGATGCACCAAGTGAACGTGCACATTCAGTAGATAGTGCTCCCGGTACACAAGGTGGTGCTGCGGCACTTTACGCTTCTGACACTCGCTTGTCACACAGAAGAAGAAGAGAGACAGTATTTACATGCTTGCCAAAACCACAGATATATTATGTCTATGGCCAAAACCAGTCACACACTTTTTGCTAACTGGCAGGCAGCATTATCAGCTAATTTTCTTCTTTGTCTACTTACTACTTCTTTGTCGTATCAATGTGTGCTCGGCAAGACCGTTTTGTGCTTGAGCGCCACCAAGTCGTGTTTTACTGTCACTTCAGCAGCTCCAGGCACGTGAACAAAAGCGCTGATCTCATTGGTCGGCATGTTTTTAATGCGCCGCGTCAGAATAAAAAAACGAACCTGATGCGTTTGTTTTAAAATGCAGCTTTTACCACTGCCGTTTTACGCGTCGGTGTGCACACTCACATTGGCGCCCTTTGTTTAGTCACGAGGCGTTAAACGCGCGCGAAAATCGTCCCGGTGTGAACAGGCCTTAATACTTTTCCAAACCTGTATTAATTTCTCGATGACAGAATATATATATTTTTTTATTTTATATTATACAGTACACTAGGAATACAAGTTTTTTTTAAAGTAAAGTTTTAAGTTTCAGGTAGGTTTTTTAATTATTTTAAGTAAAATAAGGAGTATTGCAATAAAAAATAGTCTTTTTTCTCCTTAACCTCTTGCTGTTCCTGTCACCTAAGAATAGAATAACAAAAAAATTATGTGACAAGCCATCAGAACCGAACCAAACCGAAAACCGTGGTTAAAAACCGAGGTATGTATTGAACCGTGGACTAACTGTATTGTTGCATCCCTACTAAATATCCTATAAAAAAACTTCTCTTTGCCCTTATTCAAAAAGTATTTGGCAGACAACTAATAATAGATTCATGACAGCAAAGATAGCCCGTTAGATCAACACAAGACGAATACCATCTCATGTTTAAAACACTACAGAGGCATCCGAGCCAGAGGCAGACGTCAGAAGGACTGGCTGAGGAAAGACTGCTTTCGCCGGGGTTAATGAGCGTTGAACGCCCGGTGATCGCCTGGATCGCTCAACTCCAAAAACGCAAGATTTATTTTCAGTAGGGGTTCAATCTTCAACTGGCTGGGAGGAGCCGCCACTGGGAGATCATATGACCTGTCAGTGGGTGGTGGCAGCTGCCAGTCTGTTTCTGGGTTGTCACGTGATCTCCCAGTGGCTGGCCAGTGGCAGCTGGCAGTCGGCTGCCAGTCTCAGCCGCTGTTGAGCTACGAGTATAACGCATTCTCTTTCACTCGCTTTCATTTTTTTAAATAGGTGCTCCAAAACCACAGATTTGAGCTTTAAAAAACTTCGTTCTCACCTGTAAAAGTCTTAAAACTAAAATTTGTGAAACAATAACAGTAGTATTTTTAAATTATGCAGGGTTTCTCATCACTAGAGATGCACCAAGTCCAGATTTTTGGGGTTCAGCTGAATACCGAATCCACTGGTTAAGATTCTGCCGAAACCGAATCCCATTCCCATCCTCAGTCCATTATCACAGTAAACACATTAATGAAGTAAACAACGTCCACAGCAGTGTAGGGATGCTCATATTGCAAAATATGATAAGCGGTATTAAAATACAGCAGAGGTGCAAGCTCTAGATTGGTAAGCAAAAAGCAGTGAACAGCGCTTCTAGAGGCTGGCCGCTCTAGAGAGGCGTTATCTCTGTATTCCCGGGACACCAGTGCCTTATGAAGCCTTGTTTAAGGCTTTTCGTTGTGTGGTTTTGGTCAAGTTCACTAAAGTAAACATTGTCACGCATGTTCTTCTCGCCGCTGTTTCCTGGTGGTTTATAGAACAATTACCCCGAGTCACCCTCTGTTGTTTCAAAGAACAGCACAACGGCGAGCGCGCAGTCAGTCAGCGGAGGTGCGCGCTGCGGAGACAAACAGAAGTATAAGCGAGGCTTGAGAGGTTGTTTTCTGTCAACAGGCTGTGCTCCAAACTAACCCACATCACTTAGACATGTTACTTAAAAAAAAAAAAAAAAACATACAAAGTGAGGGTTGAGGTAGGCCTGCTATTTTTATTTGACAAAAAAAACTATTCTGGTTCTTCAAAGCTTCAAACGGATTTAGTGTATTTTCGTTTTGTCATCTTAATTTGGTAATTATTTAAGTGAAAAATATTTAGTGTAGGCCTATTTATATTATTATTTTTATTTATTTTATGATATCTGATCTGTATGCTGATGTTTGCATGGTAAATAGTAAACCCGTGAAAAAAGTGTATTTTTAACGGGTCACAGACACTCATCAATCGTATTTTTATTTAATGCCAATTCAATATTAGCCTATAATCTTATCAGTTAATGGTTAATAATCGGATAATGAGCAGCGGTTGTCGGGAAAATTAACCGACATGAGCATACAGCAGGTTATTTTTAATTTAATTCAATTTTAATTAAGAATAGGCAACATTATGCCAGGATGACTTTCCTCCCTTTGCCGTACCCGAAGTTGCTGCATTGGCTGCTGTCTGTAGATTCCTATATGCACAACTCGTATTCTTTTGGATGTTTAATACCAAAATATTTTAACAGCTTGTTTAGGGTCCTTGCCACCACAAGACAAATCGGCATTACAAATTGAACATGTAGCTCGACTTGAATCGACTTCTTTTGACTGAAAGTACTGCCAAACAACATATTTTCTGCTCACAAGTTCCATTTTCACTTTCTCACAGCCAACTGCAGTCAAACGGCAAGCCTAGGGTTCGGTTTGGTGGAAAAAAATTCTAAGGTTCGGCAGAAACCGAACCCCGTCAAAAAGCCCAATATTTGGCTGAATCCGAACCCGAATCCTGGATTCGGTGCATCCCTAATAAGTAGGGTTGCCAACTGTTGCCCGTATTAGCCTGGGTGTCCCGTTTATTGGGCCTAAATTATTTGTGCGTCTTTTGCACGCTCAAGTTCGTTATTTTAAATGTCAATATTCATGATGATTCACACCTTCCCCGCATAAGCCTTCCTGACACAACACGTCTTACAAATTTTATATCAATATATTGTTTTATGTCAATGAGTGGGCAGGGGGATTTTTACATCGTCTTGAAACAAAAATTCAAGCCTACATGATCCAGTTATCAAAAGTCTTGTGAACAAATATTCATTATGGCCTTATTTCAGTTTCCCTTTTTTTTTTTTTCACAAACCACGCATAAACGTCATTTTCTCAAAACTACAAACTTTTACACACATGCTGCTCACATATTATTGCAGCAGCATTTGTGCTGAATACAGAGTAATCAGACATTAGCCATGAAAATTTTACAAGTAACATAAATAAGCACAAATGTCAGGGCATGTCAAAACATCTCCAGGGCCCAGAAAACAGCTCAAGGTTCAGAGGATTAAAATAGCATAATAGGGGTATACTTTGAAGTTATGTATGTAAATGATGTAAATGGATGTAAATTACTGGGTTTCAGTCAAGTCAGATGCAATTAAAATAAGATACAAGTGCCATTGCATGCTGAACTGAAAAATATATTCATAGCAGATCACAAACCTAAATTTCCACCACAGAGACTAAAGTATTAACTGATTTTAATTCACAATTTTCTGAATGAATGTGTATGAAGTTCAAATTCTTTCAAATATTTTCCAAATCGAAGTATACTAGGAATACTAATGAAATCAGGCTGAATGGTTATTGTAAGTGGTTGCTACTAGTCTGCCATTTATCCAATAAAATTTCACCAGTGACCCAGTCACTGAAGGTTGCAAAATAGTAATAACTGCTTTACACTTTTTACACACCTGTTCCTGTCGTAACATATCTTTCTTTGTCATAAACCATATAAGTTTGGTCTAAATATTTGCATATATTGTGTTTTATGTGACGTGTAGCAGATGAACTCAAAGTCATATAGTATTCTTGACTCTAAACGCAGCACAGAGATTTGTACACATCCAGAGAGACTGGACATTCACTCTTCAGGTGATGATAACTTTTTGATTCAGCTGTTTTAACCTCACTAATATCAACCAAAAGTAACTGTTTATCCAATAATGTATTGGGATGTGTTTAATGCATATTGAGTAAAATAGAACACAAGTAACAATTTAAATAAAACAATTTAAAGGAAATATATGAAAAATTACATGCTTATAAATTTAGGCTAAGCACTGAATATATATGCAAATCATATTTTGAAGTCATTTAATAATAATGTGGTCTGGTTATACGAATTAGAATTAGGAACTTTGTATTACAAAATAATTGTATGTTGTATACTGGATGAATGTATTTAAATGTTATGATTACCTTATTGACTAAGTCTGAATTAACTGGTTCGTTTACAGTTCTCCATAAAAAAATAAAAACACAGTTGCAATAACATATTTGGTTTGTGAGCTGCTGAAATAAGAAGACAAACGAAGGAGATGAATAACTCTACAGTGAACTTCACCACACCTGAAACATCTACAAACTCCACAGCTCAGTCCATTGGGCAAATGGGCAGTCTGGAAATCTGTGCGTACAGCATCAATTTATTTTTTAGTCTTCCAGTACACTCCTATATTATATGGCTCATCATCACAGGAACAGGAAGTGGAGTCGCAGCAGAGTTCTTCATCCTCAATCTCTGTGTTTGTGAGATTGGTACTTGTCTGAACTGTTTGGTATCTATACTGACAATTTACTTTTCAAGTCTCTCATTTTTAATGCTGTTTCTACGAGGACTAATTCTCACCGGTCGTCCTCTGTCTCAGTGTCTGATCTGTGTTGAGCGTTACCTGGCAGTGTTTCATCCTGTAACCTTTCTGAAGTACAAACCTCTCAGATATAGAGTGATCTGCTGCACTGTGGCCTGGATAATTATTCTTGGCTCTTGTTTCTATAGATTATTTATTGCAATATCACACAACATACAGGTGCAAACGTGGTTCTTCTCACTGCAGTTCCTCCTCTTCTTCTGCATCCAGTTGTTTTGTCTTGTGGCTGTTCTCAGAGCTCTGAAGCAGTCAGGACCAGGAGAGAGAGGGAGAAAGAGAGATGAGGAAAACCACACAAAGAGAAGAGTGTTTTATCTCATTCTAATAACTACTGTGAGCATGGCTTTTATATATGTTCCATATACTAGCACTGGATTCTATGTCATCCATACACAACAGAATAATCCTGCATATTGGACCCCTGGTTTGGTATGTTATATGTTGGGTGGTTTCGTTCAACCTGTTCTTTATCTTCACCAGACTGGAAAACTGCCTCTGTTCCTCATAAGACCTGCAATTGTGATATTTCACTAAATCCAGTTACTTTACTTTACAAATGATGTATTAGATAACTTTACTTAATTAATTTCTTATTTGTTTATTTTAATACTAAATGTAGTCATTGTAGATTTTAGTATTTTGTTTAGTTATATTTAGATATAATTGATTGCTACTAATGTTTTTTTTTTCTTCTATAAAACTGTTCATCAGTGTTTTACTGTCACCTTTTCCATATTGAGGGTTTCCAGAGATTGTTATAAAGTGCATTTCTTTCTCTTTTTGTGTCTGTATCCTGTATCCACATGGAAATTTTTGGACTGTCCAATGAAAGATCCAATGAAAGAGCTAATATTTACAAAAAAAGGTCAATGTATTCACTGACACACTAAACATTTACATAGCAACTATTTACAAATAGCAAAATGTTCCACCTCTGAAAGTCTAGATTTATTTGGCAGATTGATTATGTTTTAGCCTTTTGTATAAAAATACTTTTTTCCAGCCTCAATATTGAAGGAGTCAGCTGATAAATATCATGGTCACATGATGGTGACATACTGGGAAGGCATTATTATAGATTGTTTAATTTTTTTTTTTTATTATGCATGAACTTAGGGTTGGAAAAAAATGTCCCATGCATGTTCGGTATGCTTAGTGCTTTGTCTTAAACATAAACTAGTCGTCGTCCAAAGCAAAAATTGCTTTACATTTAACAACCCCCCCCCCCCCCTTTTTTTGTACCTTAAAAGTTCAGTCAAACAATTTGCATATCTTGTGTTTTATGTGAGGTATATCAGATTAAATTATCCTAGTCTCCAAAAAACAGCACAGAAATGTATAAACATCCACAGAGACATGGACATTCACTCTTCTTTTGATTTCTTGTTTTAACCTCAGTACTATCAACCAGCAGTGTAATTGTGTTTGTCCGATAATATTTTGTAATGCAATTTAATGCTACAGCTAAAATTGGTAAAATTGGAATGATATATTTTCTGAACAGAAGTACATCCTTTTAAAGGAAATATATGAAAAAATGACATGTTTAATAGTTTAGGCTATGCATACATTTTACTCAATATATACAACCATATTTTGAAGTCATTTAATAATGATGTGCTGTTTTTTTTTTAGTTTAAATGATGAACTTTGTATTACAAAATAATTGTATTAGGTTGTATATTGAATATATTTAAATGTTATGTTTACTGTAGTAACTGGTTCCTTCACTCCTTAATAAAGATAATAGTTCCAATATTATACAGTTTGGGAGTTTGAACTGAGAAGACAATCACAGAGAAGATGAATAACTCTACAGTGAACTTCACCACACTTTCTGGAAATCTGCATAGACAGCATGAATGTCCTGTTTGGTCTTCCTACAAACATCTATGTTATTTGGCTCATCATCACAGGAACAGGAAGTGGAGTTGCAGCAGAGTTCTTCAGACTCAATCTCTCTGTTTGTGAGATTGGTACCTGTCTGAATTGTTTGGTCTATATACTGACAATTTACTTTTCAAGTCTCTCATTTTTAATGCTGTTTCTAAAAGGATTAATTTTCACCGGCCGTCCTCTGTTTCAGTGTCTGATGTGTGTTGAGCGTTACCTGGCAGTGGTTCATCCTGTAACCTTTCTGAAGTACAAACCTCTCAGAGTGATCTGCTGCACTGTTGTCTGGATAATTATTATTGGCTCTTGTTTCTAAAGTCTATTTATTGTAATCTCACAAAACATTCATGTGAATGTTTGGTTCCTCTCATTGCAGTTCCTCCTCTTCCTCTGCATCCAGTTGTTTTGTCTTGTGGCTGTTCTCAGAGCTCTGAAGCTGTCAGGACCAAGAGAGAGAGAGAGGAGGAAAACCACATGAAGAGAAGAGCGTTTTATCTCATTCTAATAACTACTGCGAGCATGGCTTTCATATATGTTCCATATACTTTCATAGGATTCTATATCATCCTTACACAACAGAATAATCCTACATATTGGATTCCTGGTTTGGTATGTTATGTGTTGGCTGGTTTCGTTCAGCCTGTTCTTTATCTTCGCCGGACTGGAGAACTGCCTCAGTTCCTCATAAGACCTGCAATTGTGACATAAATGTTGTATTAGATAACTTTAATTTAATAATGAACTAATTATTTGTTTAATATTATATTTAGTCATTTTAGTATTTTTTTAGTTAGTGGAGTTCTTTAATTGATTGCTACTATATTGTAATGTTTTTTTAAATGTGTTCTATAAAACTGTTCATCAGTGATTTAGTGTCACCTTTTCAGTATTGAGGGTTTCCACAGAGATAGTTATAAAGTATTTTTCCTTTCCTTGTTTTTGAACACTCAACACTCCAAAAGAAAAATGCCTGTATCCTGCAGTCATAAAAAAGGTCAATGTATTCAGTGACACACTAAACATTTACATGACAAACATTTACATATAGCAACATGTTCCAACTGTGAAAGTTCTGGCAGATTAATTATGTTTTAGCCTATATTATAACAACACTTTTTCAGCCTCATTATTGAAGTTGAGAGTCAGCTGATAAATATCATGGTCACATGATGTTGACATGCTGGAAAGGCATTATTATCTGATATATTAATTTTTTTCTTATGCATGTACTTAGGGTTGAAAAAAAAAGTCACATTCATGTTCAGTATGCTTAGTGCTTTGTATAAAAAAAATAAATAGTTGTCCAAACCAATAATTGCTTTTTATTGACAACACGCTTCCCCACCCCACCCCATCCCCCATTTTGTATACCTTAAAAGTCCACCCTAAAAACTAGCATATCTTGTGTTTTATGTGACATATAGCGGATTATATTCTTCTTGTCTCCAAAACACAGCACAGAAATGGGTAACACTTTACTTGAAGGGGTGTGCATAAGACTGACATGACACCTTCATAATGACATGACACGTCATGAATATGAAGGAGTTTTAATGCATGTTTATGACAACTGTCATTAAGTGTCATTCGCTCAATTATGTCATTTTTAATGCAATGACATTATTTGAGATGTCTTAGTTAAGACAACTTGACATAAACCAATACATCATAACCTGTCAGTGTCTTTGTCATGACAACTTGACATTACCAAGACAACATAACCTGTTATAAACATGACATAGCAGATTAATTATTAAATTTAAGAAACGACTTAGCTTTATGGGTTAACATTATAATTAAACTGTCACGTGGTTGGTTTTGATGTTGGCTGTCATGAGGCCATTATAATAGGGTAGGTGGCGCTTTTAGGGACAGCCGCATGGATTTTGAGCTGCTCAGCAACCTCCCTGTTTTTAGCTTTTTAAACAATGATAACTTGAAATAGTTTGGAAATGCAGAAACAGATCATTTATTGATGTGACTTAATTTCTTAATTGGGAACTAGGACATGTGGATTTAATTATTTCTAGAAGATTTCGGATGGATTCTGAAATGCGGCCTACTCGTCTACAGCTGGAGGGATTGTTATCTTCACTGCAACCATTCACTGTAAAAAAAAATTGGGGGGAAAAATTGTGTAAATTGATCATTACATATTGGCCCAATAAATGACTTCCAAATAATTATCGCCATGCAAAAAGATGCATTGTACTAATCATAGCTTAAGGTCTTCACTAAAAATTAAAATTGTATATTCACCGAACATATTTAATTGTGCTCAGTCAATCTATGAAGTCGAAGTGAAAAATCCATGTTGGCTGAACAAGTCCTCCGTCCAAAAAACGGTATACGCATGCGCAAAATGCGCTTGAAAAAAAACGTTTGTGTGGAGATTTCAAACGCGGGAGCGGCAGCGCGAGCGAAGCCGAACCAGCAGGTGCTGAAGACCGAGACACATTCCCGAGAGAATAGAGATATTCATCTCACAAAGACGTTGGTGAGTATTTAGCACTGAAATTATTCTCCAGAGTTTTGCTTTATGACCGGGTATGAAGTTTAAAAGACATTTTGTAGAATCACGAGTTCATGCATTCATTGTTTTCATGAGTGTGTTCTCGTTTACCACATAATTATCTAATGGTAGCCAATAGTTTTATTTTCCTCATGTCTTATATGTCTAAAACAATAGGTAATAAGGAAATTAAGTCATTTGTGTGATATGTGCGGCATGCGACTGTTGAACACGGTGCGTTTGGCGTCGGCCTCTTTCTGGGCTTGAGTTATTGCCTTTTAATATCAAACACGTCAAGCTCGTGATTTTCTTATGTCCATTCATTCGTCTCATCCTCATTATATATAATTCATATAATGAAGAAACTTCTGTTCTGTCTCTTGCCAGATGTGATGCAGGGGAGCTTTGTCATTAATGTTAGTTTTTATTTTTATTTGCAGGTTTTTAGCCTGCAGTGCCGCGTTTTCTTCACCACAACAAGACATCATGTTATGCAGAAGACTTCTTGAATGTATTCAGAGTTTTTCCTTATTGAAAATAAGGTATTTTCAGCCAAATATCCTGTTTTGGAATTTACTTGTTAATAAAGTAATGTGATAAAATGTCAACCCTGTTGTCTGTTTCTGTATTTTGCTTAATATATTTATGTTTTTAGTCATTTTTGTCTTTTGGGACAGTGAGAAATAAACAATTGTTACTACAATTTAAAATATTTAATTGGACCAACCACACAGTTTCGCTGTAAAACATTTCTCCAATTCAAAAATTTCTAGTGACTGATCACATCTAAATTTTTCAATTTGGCCAACTAAAAAATTTAGATGTGATCGGTCACTAGAAAAATCTTAATTGGAGAGGTCTGACATTTTTTACAGTGTTGGTAAATTAAATTTTTCCATTAGCTCAACATATTTCTAATTGAGCCCATGTTTACAGGCTGTTGCCAAAATGGATAAAATTCAATTCACAGAAATTCAATTTGGCTAATTGAACATTTTAGATGTGACCAGTCACTAGAAAATTTTGAGTTGGGAAGATTATAAATTTTTTTCATTGGCTCAACAAATTATTTCCAATTGAACCCATGGTAACAGGCTCTTGCCACAATGGATAAAATTACATTTACAGAATTTCACTTGGGCCAATTGAAAACTTTAGATGTAAACAGTCACTAGAAAATTTTGAGTTGGGAAGATTATAAATTTTTTACAGTGTTCTAGTAAATGACTCTTCTAGAAGATTTGGATGGATTCTGAAATGCGGCCTACTCGTCTACAGCTGGAGGGATTGTTATCTTCACTGCAACCATTCCAGTAACTGATTCTGTCCATCTCTTTGTCAGTGATGGCGCTGCTTGGATATAAGTTTTAACTTTTTAAAAAGTCTGAAAAGATATGCACCCCCTTTGGTTCCTGAAGTTAAGAATATACTCCAGCAAAATGGGATTCTACGACTTAGATCGCGCCCAAGGGGTAAGAAAGCTGGGAAAACTTGCATTCGCACAATAGGTACAGTTGTTGGAAATCGTCCTACATTTTGTGGAACAACAGGGTATTTAAATGGACAGCTGAATGAGCAACGGCTGTTTACTTCATCTGATGATTGTTACCATCCAAAGAATTTAATTTGCATAAGGACTAACCAACATAAATTAATGCCATCTATGCCTGGTTTTCTCCTTTCCAATGTGCGTTCTTTACGCTACAAATGTGATGAGCTGCATAGTATAGCAGTGAATAATAACTCAGCAGTTATTGCCGTATCAGAGACCTGGCTAAATCCCGATATTCCAGATTCAACTGTAACTTTTCCTGGATACACAATACATCGGCGCGATCGTGAGGGCAGTGGGGGAGGAGGAGTTGCTTTGTACGTCTGTAATAACATCTCTCAGATTCGACTGACTCACCTTGAAGAAGAAAAATTTGAAGTATTGTGGGTCTGGCTACGTCCCAGACGTCTTCCTCTAGGGTTAAGTTGTATTATTGCTGCTGTGCTGTATCTCCCTCCACAGTCCTCAGCAACTGCCCAACCTGATACACTAATCACTCAGTACCTGGATCGTTGCCTTAGAATTATCGAAAGCAACTATCAGCAGGCCGCAATCATCATACTTGGTGACACAAATAAGTACAAGTCCGAAATCATCTGCAGCAGACATGGTCTGAAACAGATAGTGGCTGGAGCAACTAGAAAGGCCAGTCAATTGGACTCAATCTTTACTAACATTTCATCCATGTATCAGTCACCAGAGCACCTGCCTCCTGTTGGCTCTTCTGACCATGAGACTATCTTGCTCAAGGCTGGAAGCTGGCCTACCAAGCCTACCAAGCATATTTTTTGTCGAAAACGCACTTCAGAAACAAAGAGGCAACTGGGCCTTCTCATGAATACTACAGATTTTTCTCATATCAATGAGGCTAAGAACCCTGAGAGTAAGGTTAGTGCCTTTATTTCCACTATAAGGTCTATCTTGGATAAAACAGTTCCATTTAAGAAAGTTTCAATCACAAACAATGATAAGCCTTGGATGACTGTTCAGATTAAAGATCTGATAAAAGATAGACAGCGTGCATTCTGTTCTGGCAATAAAACCTCTTACAGGAACTTAAAATCAATTATTGCCAAAAAAATTAAGGATGCGAAGAAACAACATTATAAGCATGAGGTGGAGGAATTGCGAGGCACTAAGCCTAAACAGTGGTTTAAGTCTGTGAAGGCACTAATGGGGATGGAAGGAGATGAGAATGATGTGGTGTCTCAGGATCATAACATAATGCAACATGAGTGTGACACCTTGGCTAAGCACTTCGCCTCTGTGTGGGATTTTGCAAATCACACTTCTCTGTCCGAGGAAGAAGTTACCTATAAATTGTCCAATTGCAGTATATCACCTCTGAGTATTGGACAAGTTAAGGCCAGACTCCGTAAAGTGAATGCAGCAAAGCCTACTGGTCCTGATGGCATCCCTTCTTGGGTTTTAAAGACCTTTCATGAGGAGCTGTCGCCGGTGTTATGCAATATTTTTAACTCCTGCATGCAATATAATATTTTTCCAAAACTATGTCAAGGCCATAGTCAAGGCTGTTCCCAAAAAAGCAAAGCCCAGTTTTCCAGTAGATTACCGCCAGATTTCATTACTCAGCTGTGTTGGAAAAGAGTATGAAGGAATACTCAGAGATGCCATTCTGGAGGATACACTTGCCAAAATTGAACCATCGCAACACGGCTTTATGGCAAACAGATCTACTGACACTGCTCTGATTCAAATTTTGCAACACTGGCATGAAGCACTCAATAGCAACCCTAAATTGGATAATCATGCTGTCTTTGTTGATTTTACTCGTGCTTTTGACACTATTGATCACTAAATTGCTTCATGTTTTAGCTGACTTGAATATCAGACGACCCCTCTGGCTCACTGTAAGAAGCTATCTGAGTAACAGAGAGCAAAAGGTGAAGTGGGGCACCTGTGTGTCTAACTCTTGCTTAAATCCAGCTGGTGTTCCTCAGGGGGGACTTCTATCCCCCCTGCTTTTTGTCATCTGCATAAACAGCTTGGATTCTTGTCTGCCTCCTTCGGTAATTCCTGTGAAATATGCCGATGATCTAACAATCACTGAGCTTCTAATGGGATCTCTTCCTGGGTTAACCCAGAAGGCCTTGGATTCAGTGTCGGAATGGGGACAGGAATTTACATTGGCAATGAATGGTACTAAGACAGTGGACATGATCATCAGTGCTAGGAGTGAGGAAAACATTCCCTGTCCTTCTTCTCCTGTTATTTCAGGACATGTAATTAGTAGAGTTTCCACCTTTAAACTGCTTGGAGTTTATATCTCTTCTGATCTGTCATGGGACGCCCACATTAAGTACATGATTATGAAAGTACGTCCTAGAATCTATTATCTTTGTGTTGCTAAAAAAGCGGGTCTCCCTTGTGATTTTCTAACACAAATATATTTAAGTTTTATACGGCCAGTTCTGGAGTACGCTAGCCCAGTATGGGGTGGACTACCTAAAGGTCTCTCTGATGAGTTAGAGAGGGTGCAAAATCGTTGCTGCCGGATAATAGGTATCCCGACTTCAACACTCCCATCACTGAGTGAGAGACGTGATGAAGCCACATTACGTACTTTTACTAAATCAATTAAGGACAGCTCATCACCACTTCCTGTCTGTGGCTCCAACACCTACTTATTTATTGCGGCAGCGCAGGAATTTTGTCATGCCCAGGAGTAAAACAAAAAGACATGAACTTTCTTTTATCCCACGTGCTCTTAAACTGCTTTACAAATAACTTTTAGGTGTTTGATTGTATGAAGTCTATTTCTGCTGTTCTTTTTTTCCTGTGTATTTGTCTTGTATTACCTCACAGAAGTTAATGATAATATTATGTTAGAATTATTTGATTTTATGCTTTGTAGCTTGTTTTAAACCAGGTATATAATGGTTGTTTCTGAGTATGTGTTATGTTTGACACATTTCAGGGTTTTGTACTGCAATACCCTGCATTGTCAAACCTTAAATAAACCAAAACCTAAACCTAAATAAACCTAAATAATGTCATGATTTTTTTTATGACCACTTTTTTTCAGTGGTACAAATTGAATTTGTCATAAAATTTTCATTAAGTGTTAAAACTCTGTCAAATTATTTTATAACAGTGTCATGAATATTTTTCTTGAAAGCATATTGCCCCGTTAGTTAACTCTGCCAACGTCCGATATTTTGTATTTTTTGAACAAGATAGCAAAGCTGCGCGCATAGGATTGTGGGTGATTTGAGAACGCTAAGAGCTTGAAGGCTACACATTTGTATCTTTTCCTGTATAAGGCATATTTTTTCGAACGAAGGACTCAGACCTTGTTTAAAATTCCGAGGATCCTCGACATTGGAACAGTCCTTCGACGGACGTAGATGACGTAGCATCCTCGGAATTCTGGCTTCAGAGGATCCTTCCTTTACATTGAGAAACGCCTCTTGATTAGACTGACAGCACAGCTGATTCGGGGGTTTCCTAGCAACATAAAAAATAAAAAAAACAGCAGCGCACTGCTCTTTTCTCAATGAAAAAACGTCCAAACTACAACCAAAAAAGGCAGTGCGGTGCGCCTCGCGTTTTCGAACCTGAAAAACACATTCTGTGTGATCGGGGCCTAAGCTAGACTTATTCATGATGTAAAAAAGCATTTCAAGAAAATATAAATGTGTGTGATGCTGTAATTAACTATTTTTGCAGTGATATGGACCAACGATATGGACCCACCATTGTACTGTTTTCATTTAATTTTGGGTGAATCAGTTTCCAAATGCAATAAAATATCATTATCCATTTTAATTATTTTTATTTTTATTATTGGATGATTGATTTTATTTCTCGAACACCTATTCATATTTTTAAGACATTTGAAATTGTTTATTATCTGACCTTCTTTTGGAGCTGTTGGAGGAAACTTAAAAAAAACTAAAATATTCATGACGCGGTTATAAAATAATTTGAAAGAGTATTTACACTTAATGACATTTTAATGACAAATTCAACTTGTACCACGGAAAAAGATCCATGACATTATATTAACATCAGTCAACATCAAAACCAACCACATGACAGTTTAATGTAATGTTAACCCTATAAAGTTTCTTAAGTTTGATAATTAATCTGCTATGTCATGTTTATGACAGGTTATGTTGTCTTGGTAATGTCAAGTTGTCATTTTCATTGTTTGGTGAAAGGAAAGGAGCGAGGACTCAATTGCAGAAATATAGGCTTTTTATTATAAAAATAAAATAAAACAAGACAAACAAAAACAACCCAGAGAGGGAAAAACAGACTTGATTTTACTTGATTTGACTTGATTTGACTTGACTTGACTTGGCTTGGCTTGGCTAGCAGGGAGCAGGGAAACATGAGGCACGTTGAACGACGATTCCGTACAGGACTGCAAACACAAGGAGACTAAATAGGGAGCAAACAAAAGAGGGTAACGAGGGAAGACAGGTGGGGCAAATTAACCAATAATCAGGAAACAAGGTGGGCGGGGTTAGACAATAGACATGAGCACATGGCACAAAGAAACACTTGACAAGACATGTGCTCACACCAAACATGACATGAACATGGCAACATGAAAGCGCAGCCAGTGGAAAAACACCAGCCACGTGCTACACAACACAAGACAAACATAACATGAAAGCACGGCCAATGTAAACACGTACCGTGTGCTACACAGAACACAACACACACGGACAAAAGAGCACACGCTCACACGACAAGACAGAGCGAATGCTCATTCTGTGCGCTTGTGACAGAAAACAAATATATGGAGCATGAATGTCCGAATCCCAACACAAAACCAAAACCCAAACTAGACCGAAGTGCTGGGATCCGAACACCACACCCCGCACACAAAACTCACAGGTACAGAAGAGCACGCAGTTGAGCATGCTCAAAGCTGCGCACTCACACAAGACAAGACAAACAATACAGGAGTGTCAGGGCTCTGTCACAAATCAAAAGTAAGCTAGACCAAAGTGACACTGACAGTCATGATAAAGACACTGACAGGTTATGATGTATTGGTTTATGTCAAGTTGTCATAACAAAGACGTCTCAAATAATGTCATTGCATTAAAAATTATATAATTGAGCGAATGACACTTAATGACAGTTGTCATAAACATGCATACAAACTCCTTCATATTCATGACATGTGTCATGTCATGATTATGAAGGTGTCATGTCAGTCTTATGCACACCCCTTCAAGTAAAGTGTTACCAAACATTTATTCTCACTTATATTAGTGTTATTGTTGCATGAACTTGACATTGTAGGCTACTAGTTGAACTATTGCCAGACAAAAATGTTGAAATATGAAATATAGACAGGTATAGGCAACCGTTCAGTGCTAAATAAAGATACACGTATGAGATATTTCTATGCTCTATAATATAAAACACAGCATGAGTAGGGTTGCCAACTGTCCCGTATTAGCCGGGATGTCCTGTATATTGGGCCTAAATCATTTGTGTGTCTTTGTGTGCTCAAGTTAAATGTAGACGCGCGACAAATGTATGCGCTCAAATAGAGAGCAACGCTGCCGTGATGCTCGTTTTTTTCCAGGTGCGTCAATGCCACAGCGAAATGAAAAAGCTTAGCAACGGCAGACACCACGGGAACATTTAGTTTGTTTTGCAAACTAGGTGTGTGCGAGTAAAATACTTTTAAATGTGACAGGAACATCTGTTTGTGTATGCATTTGTAAATTATATTGCAAACAAATGATTATGATATTCACGGTGAGACTGTAATGGGAGATCCATGTTGAAAACAGTTGTGTACAATTTTTTTTTATTTGGATTCTTTGATTAATAGAAAGTTAAAAAACATCATTAATCTGAAATAGAAAGATTTTGTAACATTAAAATGTCTTTCTTGTCACTTTTGACACATTTAATGCATTCTTGCTGAATAAAACGATTTTTTTTTTTAAAACAAATTCATACTGACCCCAGAGTTTTGAATGGTAGTGTCTAATGCTACCTATGTAGCCTACGACCGTACCCTGACGTGCACCTCTACAAAAATGTAACAACGCATCAATTCTACACGGACTGCAAGTGCTGTGATTGGTCTGCCAGAACCCCTCCCTCAGGTCAATAAAAAATAAAATAAAAAATCTGCAATAGGAGTGGAGTGTGTGTGTGTCCAGAAATGGGATGATAGTTTAATCCTTACATCTGCTATATAACACAATATTTTGTAGTCCAGAGATTCTTTATGTTAGTGAATAAATACATAGATCTGCTGTGAGTATCTGAAAGCTCTTGATGGTCTAGTGGTAGAATTTTTGTTAAGCGTGGCAGCGGTTCTGGGTTCTAATCCACGTATCCACCATTGTATAGTTTATTTATTTTTTCATTAAAACCAAAGATGTTACTCAGTGATTGTATGTCAAGAACAGGGACACATTTGAGTGCAACGGAACGAAAAAAGTCTCCGCAACAGCAATCGATTGAAGCGCTTGTCTGTGCACGAGCCAAAACAGCGGCCACGAGCATTCTGCATGATTTCAAAAAAGCATTCCGGCACCAGATCGCCTCTTATTTAACTCTACTAATCAACTAGAGATGCTCAATTTGTATTAGATACAACAACTCAAGCTGCAAGAAAAGTCGCCATCTCTTTGCCGCCATTACTGCTGCTGCTACTACGAAAATGTACACAACAAGCTGCTTCTTCTTTGGCTTTTGTCTTGATACTGTGGGTTACACCATTAACATGCCCGTGGACACTGCCTACTAGCGGTCTGCATGTGTAATTGCATATTGACTTGGACAACAACGCAGAAGTATAAATGAAAACCGACGTGTAACTTGCGGTGTAGAGGATACGGCGTAGGTCCGACGCAGAAGTATAAATCAGCCTTAATAGGGCCATTATGGTAGGGTCTGTCTTCCAGGTGTGAAACACATCAATATTCATGATGATTCAGTACAATGTACTTATTATGTTCATATTGTATTGCAAAACACTTTTGCTGATATTGAGGTGGGATACAGGTGAGGTGGGATACAGGTAAAGTTAGGGACAGGTGTGGTGGTATGGGTAAGTTTAAGGGTAGGGTTAGGTGTAAAGGATGGGTCAACAGTGTAATTATAAATGTAACTACAGATATTAATTACAGATGTAATTACATGCAGGTAATTTTTTAAATGTAAGTACAATGTAAAAGCATGTATATACACAATAAGTGCATTGTATCAAATTATTAATTTAAATGTTAGTACATAGTAGTTAAGACCACCTAATATAAAGTGGGTCCATTTTTTCACAAACCATGCATATACTTCATTTTCTCAAAACTACACACTTTTAAATACATGTTGCTCAGGTTTTATTGTAGCAGAGTTTGTGCTGAATACAGAGTAATAAGACATTAGACATGAAAATGTTACAAGTAACAGAAATAAGCACAAATGTCAGGGCATGTCAAAACATCTCCAGGGCCCAGAAAACAGCTCAGGGTTCAGAGGGTTAAAATAGCATGATAGGGGTATTCTTTAAATGTAAATTACTGGGTTTCAGTCAAGTCAGATGCAATTAAAATAAGATACAAGTGCCATTGCATGCTGAACTGAAAAATATATTCATTGCCGATCACAAAACTCAGATTTCCACCACAGAAACAAAGGTTTTAACTGATTTTAATTCATAATTTTTTGAATGAATGTGTATAATGCTCAAATATTTTTCAAATATTTTCCAAATCAAAGTAAACTAGGAATACTAATGAAATCAGGCTGAATGGTTATTGTAAGTGGTTGCTACTAGTCTGCCATTTATCCAATAACATTTTACCAGTGACCTCACCTTTTCCATACTGAAGGTTGTAAAATAGTAATAACCTCTTTACACTTTTTACACACCTGTTCCTGTCGTAACACATTGTTTTTTCTTTGTCATAAACCATAAAAGTTTGGTCTAAATATTTGCATATATTGTGTTTTATGTGACGTGTAGCAGATGAACTCAAGGTCATATAGTATTCTTGACTCTAAACGCAGCACAGAGATTTGTACACATCCAGAGAGACTGGACATTCACTCTTCAGGTGATGATAACTTTTTGATTCAGCTGTTTTAACCTCACTTATATCAACCAACAGTAACTGTTTATCCAATAATGTTTTGGGGTGTGTTTAATGCACATTGAGTAAAACTGAAATTAAATGAAAAATGCCATGCTTATAAATTTAGGCTAAGCACTGAATATATATGCAATCATATTTTGAAGTGATTTAATAATCGTGTGGTCTGGTTATACGGGTTAGAATTAGGAACTTTGTATTACAAAATAATTGTATTATGTTGTTTACTGGATGAATGTATTTGTGTTGATTAAATGTTATGATTATCTTATTGACTAAGTCTGAATTAACTGTTTCATTTACAGTTCTCCATAAAAAAATAAAAAATAAAATAAAAACACAGTTGCAATATTATATTTGGTTTGTGAGCTGCTGAAATAAGAAGACAAACGAAGGAGATGAATAACTCTACAGTGAACTTCACCACACCTGAAACATCTACAAACTCCACAGCTCAGTCCATTGAGCAAATGGACAGTCTGGAAATCTGTGCGTACAGCATCAATTTATTTTTTAGTCTTCCAGTACACTCCTATATTATATGGCTCATCATCACAGGAACAGGAAGTGGAGTCGCAGCAGAGTTCTTCATCCTCAATCTCTGTGTTTGTGAGATTGGTACCTGTCTGACCTGTTTGGTATCTATACTGACAATTTACATTTCAAGTCTCTCATTTTTAATGCTGTTTCTACAAGGACTAATTCTCACCGGTCGTCCTCTGTCTCAGTGTCTGATCTGTGTTGAGCGTTACATGGCAGTGGTTCATCCTGTAACCTTTCTGAAGTACAAACCTCTCAGATATAGAGTGATCTGCTGCACTGTGGCCTGGATAATTATTCTTGCCTCTTGTTTCTATTGTTTATTTATTGCAATCTCTCACAACATACAGGTGCAAACGTGGTTCTTCTCACTGCAGTTCCTCCTCTTCTTCTGCATCCAGTTGTTTTGTCTTGTGGCTGTTCTCAGAGCTCTGAAGCAGTCAGGACCAGGAGAGAGAGGGAGAAAGAGAGATGTGGAAAACCACACGAAGAGAAGAGCGTTTTATCTCATTCTAATAACTACTGTGAGCATGGTTTTTATATATGTTCCATTTACTATCACTGGATTCTATGTCATCCTTACACAACAGAATAATCCTGCATATTGGACCCCTGGTTTGGTATGTTATATGTTGGCTGGTTTCGTTCAACCTGTTCTTTATTTTCACCAGACTGGAAAACTGACTCTGTTCCTCATAAGACTTGCAATATTTCACTAAATCCAGTTACTTTACTTTCTAAATGTTGTATTAGATTAACTTTAATTAATTCATTAATGATTTGTTTATTTTAATATTAAATGTAGTCATTGTAGATTTTAGTATTTTTTTTCTATAAAAAACTTTACTTCTTTTCTATAAAACTGTTCATCAATGGTTTACTGTCACCTTTTCCATATTGAGGGTTTCCACAGAGATTGTTATAAAGTGTATTTCTTTCTCTCTTTTTTGAACACTCAACAATCCAAAAGAAAAATGTCTGTATCCTGCAGCCACATACAAATTTTTGGACTGTCCAATGAAAGGTTCAATGAAAGAGCTGATATTTACACAAAAAGGTAAATGTATTCATTGACATACTAAACATTTAGATAGCAAAACATTCATATATAGCAAAATGTTCCACCTGTGAAAGTCTAGATTTATAAAGATAGTTTTGGCAGATTGATTATGTTTTAGCCTTTTTTATAACAATACTTTTTTTCAGCCTCAATATTGAAGTTGAGAGTCAGCTGATAAATATCATGGTCACATGATGATGACATACTGGGAAGGCATTATTATCTGAGATTTTTTTAATTATTATTTATTATGCATGAACTTAGGGTTGGAAAAAAATGTCCCATGCATGTTCGGTATGCTTAGTGCTTTGTTTTAAACATAAACTAGTCTTCCAAAGCAATAATTATCCCCCCCCCCCCTCCTTTTTGTTCCTTAAAAGTTTAGTCTAAAAATTTGCATATCTTGAGTTTTATGTGATGTATATCAGATTAAATTCTTCTAGTCTCTAAAACACCGCACAGAAATGTATAAACATCCAGAGAGACTGGACATTCACTCTTCAGGGGTCTCATTTATAAAGCGTGCGTACGCACAAAACGGGACTGGAAACGTACGTACGCCAGTTCCCACGCAAAGGTTGTGATCTATAAAAAACAAACTTGACGGGAGAATGTGCGCACTTTTAAGCAAACTTTGAGCCGTGCGTACGCACATTCTGGAGACAAATGGAATTGGCGACACAGATGGTGAGGTTGTGAACTGAAGTTAGATTGTAAAACATAAATGTGAGAAGAACGATTATAAGAATTAATGGCATTTAATTTTCACTCCATTTCATACGTTATATCGTGTTATTTGAGCCGATTGTTTTAGGCTATATACATCTAGTAAAATCCAAACATAATTCAAAATGTGTTAAAAAAATGCTTACAAACTCTTTTACTAGAGTGAGAAAAGTAATGAAGTAAGAACAATTTAAAACTGTTTTCATATTGATATACACATTTACATTAATGTTCCAGTTTCATTAATGGTGATATGCACTTAAATTACATAAAGTCATTACTCAGAATTTAAACAAAAATTATATGAATTTAGATAGACATGTGGAGGTGCTACTTTGATCAGTTTTCCTGTGACACGCTGTTTTAATGACAGCAAGGATAGGTTCATTCCAATCATTCCTCTTTAAACTAAACTGCAGATCTCATGGTATGACAAAATATGTTTTAGCGAGAACGATGATCAGTGATGCACACTTACTTCGATATCACAGACACTGCAGGATTCGGTGGTCGAACGGTCAATTATTCGGTTTGAATAGGTCCAATGATAATAGCTTACTGTAGCCTACAACCATAGCTGCACGGACACGGAGTGTAAAGACATCTTCACAAAATTATGAAAAATACCACTGTATTTGAAGGATACAACTTAAAGAAAAAATTACGATTTGCACGTTTCCTTTTTTAAAATACTTTGTCAGTGACGCTGAGTCAGATGATTGTATATATTCTGCAATAAATAAGTTGGCCTCTCTATTTAAATTAAAATAGCCTAAACATCCTATATGTTCACATTATCAGCAAAACTGCATGAATTTGAGTTGAAGGGTTTTAAAATAAACTAAATATTTTGAATTAAAATAACATTTGGCCCGTGGAAATTAATGAATAAACTTTATTTTAAAAGAATATCTGAGAAGTATTTTATACAATTTTGTTTTTATGGATATTTTGATATATTTATTCTAAAACATAAAAAGGATATTGAATGATTGTCAGCAATGTACTGTGTAAGGCACAAATGGCATTTATAGTCCGTATCTAATATTTTTCAATGTCTTGTACCTTTGACAGTGTTCAACATGGTGTCACGTGGATGGTAATATGCATGCAAATGATATGCAGATGAGGTTATGCATAGTAAAACTAGGCGTTGTAAGCTCCATATATGGTGATTTCAGGGAGGAGACAGGGTGGAGATGCACGTACACACAATCTTCTGCTGGCTGTGATTTACAAAGGGATTTTTGTGCAGGTTCTGGCGTACACATGGTTTTATAAATCTGAATTTTTTTGTGCGTACGCAAAATCTAGCTTTTGTGCGTACGTTCACTTTTAGGATGAAATCTACAGTACGCAAAGTTTTATAAATGAGAGCCCAGGGGCCTCATTTATAAACATTGCGTACGCACAAAAGAAGGCATACGCCGCTCTCTACGCAATAATTGGTATTTATAAAAAGCAAACTTGACGGGAAAATGTGCGGTCCTTCACGCAAGCTCTGACCCAGGCGTACACACAAAAACGGGTGAAATGAGAAATAGCGACACCGTTGGCAGATGGAAGAAACACGTGAAAGTGTGTGAAACTGTAGACTGTTGAGTAAAAGAAATCGCAATACTGCCTCTCATAAATAACATGAAGACTTCACAAAGCAAGTCTTACAATTTACAGCCTACATGAACTCCCGTTTGATCGATCTACAGTGTAAAAAATTAAATCAAACGAAAATTACAACATAAATGCAAATTAACACATATTTGCAAAAAGAAAAGTGAATATGTTCTGCAATAATATTGGCATGTTATGCAATTCATCCTCATAAATAATCTACATTTACATTTATGCATTTGGCAGACGCTTAAGCGACTTACAGTGCCCTTATTGCAGGGACAATCCCCCTGGAGCAACGTGTAGTAAAGTGCCTTGCTCAAGGACACCAAATAATATGGTAAACAGAACGAAATAATGTACAAAACTGATATTCTCGTCAATGTGTCCGTCTGGTGGAGCAGATATGGATGCAATTAGATAGATAGATAGATAGATAGATAGATAGATAGATAGATAGATAGATAGATAGATAGATAGATAGATAGATAGATAGATAGATAGATAGATAGATAGATAGATAGATAGATAGATAGATAGATAGATAGATAGATAGATAGATTAATTGTCCACTGGGGAAAGTTGTTTTCATAGTAAAAATTTATTCATCAGCTACGGAATCATGGCATTCATGCATATGCCTTTAGTTTTATTTTTTGATAAAATAACGTATATATGACGTATGTCTCAACCATTCAGAAAGCTGCAAGAAATTAAATTTGCACTGAACTATTTCCCATTTCTACGTAGATAATAGGGATAGGGATTAATAAGGATTCCCCAATAATTGCCGCCAGTCTCTCATCAAGAGGGGTCAGCTCCGGTGTCCCCTTTCCCCCACCCTTGGCAGACACACTCTGGCGATGGAGCGCTAGACGCTTTTTTGCCTCGACTTTGATGTCCGACCATTTCTTTTTTATTTCGGCTACGGTCCGACGTTGTGAGGCTACAGCATTTACGGCGTCTGCAACTGCAACCTTTTGCCACTCAAGTGCCTTTTTGGCATTAGTAATGCCCACACTGTGCCCTCCATTTCTCTCCTCTTTTCCACCTCGCCAACGATAACTTCTACTTCACATTGAGTTAAGTTAAGTTTTTTTTTCATTTCCTCTCTGTGTTTGCCATGATTTCACAATCGATGAATATTAACTTGTGGGCGTTTCACAGACTATTTATGGGCAACTATGGGCGTGACATGAAGCCACAAAAGCTGCGCTACATTTAGAATTGATTGTGATTTATTAAGGGAAAACTTTGTAGGATGTTTTATAAATCCGAATATTTCTGTGCGTACGCACGTCCTATGTTTCATCCGTATGCCACTTCTGACGCAAATCCTACGCAAAGTTTTATAAATGAGGCCCCAGCTGATTAAAAACTTTTTGATTTCTTGTTTTAACCTCAGTCCTATCAACCAGCAGTGTAATTGTGTTTATCTGATAATGTTTTGTAATGTGTTTAATGCTACAGCTAAAATTGGAATTAGATATTTTCTGAACAGAAGTACATAATTTTAAAGGAAATATATGAAAGAAAATGACTTGTTTAATAGTTTAGGCTGTTGTGAACTTCTGTTGTTTCTTGAAGTAGAGACCAGGAGACGTCGGGATCAAACAGAAGTTATTCTTTTAATGAGAACGCTCTGTGCTGCAGGTCGTCTGAAAACAGTCTGATTTAACAGTACAAAATAATGCAATTTATCTACATTTCAGGGGGAGGGGTTATACAGCAGAGGAGGAGACACTCTGAACAATACAATGCAAATGTTGTATAGGTAAAAAGGACACACCCTACATAACTGTGTCTCTCGTCCAGATTCAATCAGCATAACAGTGCCATTCAAATGCATAGATGCTAATCCCATCACTCAGGCAGTATTGCTCTAAACTTGTCATGGTAAATAGTCAGGAAATGCTTAAAGACAAAAGACTTAATGTCTCAACCACTTACACAGCCTGACGTAATCTCCTTAGAATTTCCTCAAGTTTACTTCAAAATGTAAAACACAAATATAGATAATGTTTTCAGTTATATTCTATTACATTGGAACCTAGATATAACAATGTATAAATGTGTAATCCCACAAGGCTAAGCATAAATACTACTTAATACATACAACCATATTTTGAAGTCATTTAATAATGATGTGCTGTTTTTTTAGTTTAAATGATGAACTTTGGCCCCCCTCCTCCTTTTTTCAGTTTATGACGATTTTAAACCGTTTCGTGGAAAGACGTGTAAGAACTCGCTACGCTGTTTTCTCTGCGCATACACCCAAATCGCACGCAGAGAACCGCGTCTAGACGGTTCCCTTTTGCTTCTCATGTTCACGCGTCATTTCTTGAGAATGATAATTTCTGTGACTTTTTCCACTAAACTATTTGATCTGAAGGGTTTTCAGTGCTCTCTCCCGTCTCACGGCCATAGCAGGGCAGAAATGTCACCAGAATGTGTGAAAAACAATCTATTTAATGAGTTCTTGAACTGCTGCGTCTCCGAGCAACACTGTTTTATTCCTCAAAGAATCAGCGAATTTGAACAAATCATGAGTAAATGATTTATTTAAGCTACCCATTCATAAATACAATTTGCAATTTGAACGAATCTGTTGAATGAAGGATTCTACTCACTCAATACAGCACCATGAGGACCATTTTAGGTTTATATTTTAAAAGTAGTCTATTATTTAATTAATTACTAGCTAGGCTAAATAGGCTACATCTTCAACAGTTTAATTAGATTACTTTACTATTTACTCTCTTTCTAAAAACCATTCCATTCCACTGGTTATTGCTAAGTAGCCTACTTTGTAAAGCCTATATCAACCTCGACCAGTTGAACAATATAAAGATAGACATGAAACTGCTCTTTTAATTCTATCAATAAATACTATACAATTGCATAAATTATTCTTGAACTGACCAAAGTATTTAAAGGGTGAAGGTTACATTACATTTTAACATAATATGTAAAATCTGACATAAGAGGACACAGATATGACATTTAACACATTTAAAAATACTGTTCATCTCTGGCTTTATTGCTCACTGTTATTTCAGGGTTTTGATCTTCTCTCGACTCTTTGACTAGGCTAGCCATGTTGCATATTAATTGTTCTAGGAACCTCAAAGTATATTTAATTTTTTTGTGTATTTCTTGCTACTCTATAATGCTCCAGTTGAGGTCATTTGTAGCGTATAGGGCTCCAACATAAACTCAAGTCCAGGGGCCCCCAGTCCTACCCTGATTCTATTTATTTGTGCTACTGCTTGTAATTTGTTCTTATTTTAGTACTGACTCTTTACTTGTCTTAATATTTATTAAAATACTAATACTTTTTTTGTGGTGGGGCCAGTGCAAATTTTTGCAGGGCAAATCAAAATCTGGACCAGAATGAACCTGTAGAAAAGCTACGTTGCATTGAGCCCTGCAAATATAGATTTCCTTTCAAGACCTGCCTCTTTTGTTATAAAATTAAGTTTTGTTACGGGGGAAAAAAAATGTTAAAAGTATGGGCCCACCAGGAATTTCAATTGGCCCACCCTGCAACCCAAAGCTGGAGCCGGGACTGTTTGTATTACAAAATATTTGTATTACGGTGTATATTGGATGAATGTATTTAAATGCTATGTTTACCTTATTGACTGAATAACTGGTTCCTTCACAGTACTCCTTAATAAAGATAATAGTTGCAATATTATACAGTTTGGGAGTTTGAACTGAGAAGACAAACACAGAGAAGATGAATAACTCTACAGTGAACTTCACCACACCTGAAGCATCTACAAACTCCACAACTCAGTCCTTTGGGCCACTGGACTTTGTGGAAATCTGCATCGACAGCATGAATGTCCTGTTTGGTGTTCCTATATACAAACATCTATGTTATATGGCTCATCATCACAGAAACAGGACGTGGAGTAGCATCAGAGTTGATACAATGATGTGATGACACAATTGACTGGCGCTGACGCAAGCTGTTAGTAAATCCCATTATTCAGTTATTATAGTTTAAAAAATAAATAAATAAAATGTATTTAATGGAGAAAAAAAAAACTGTCAATACATTCCTTGTGGAACAGGTTACATTATGAATAATTATTATTAATAATATAAAAACATAAATAAATAAAATAAATCCCAGCATGTTGTCAGTTATGTTGTTGGAAGAATATTATGTAACTAATAGGGGTTAGACTAGGATGATAAAGTTGCATAAGGTATTATAAGACCAGGCCAGAGGACTAAAAAAATACAATATTAATAAAAATCATATGAAGAATAATATTAATACAAAATACATGCATGTTACATTAATAATAAGAATATACTAATATAGTAATATGTAAGGATCGGTTTTGGTGCTAAGACAAAAGCTGAGATACACACCCCAGCAATTGAACAATACAAGTCACTAATCTTGAGAGAAGATCTCACAGAAACTGTGTGACAACACCCTGACAAACATTTCTCCCCCCTCCCCATTTTGCCCTCTCCTTGCCCTGTTTTCAAGTCACCAAATGCAGATACACCAGTGATGATGTATCTTGTAAATCTATTGTTTTATCCCTTTCATGTTTGATGTCTTTTTAAAGGTCTCGGTGCGAATGGTAAAATGGTCTCAGTTTCACTGCAGTCACTAGTAGTATTAGAAAGATTGAAAACTAATGAGAATTCAGGAGTCTCTTCAAAGATATCTGATCCAGAGTCCTGCACGGGTGCAGGAAAAAACCTCCTACTGTGTCGGATACGGGTGCGGGTCGGGTCGGACAAGGGAGAAACACGGGTCTAAACACGGGTTTTAAACAGTCACGTGTAACGAATATAGGCCTATATATAAACAATATATGCATGTATATTGTAGATGTGTTCCTAAAAATATGCATATACAAAAATATGCCTTGCCTGTATTCCAAGTTGATAAAATAATTTCAAATCCATATCAGTTTATCTGTGGCCGTGCGGCGCGCGCGTGCCCTCACAGAAGAATCACAACCGCGCGCGATCTGCCTGTACTGCAGTCGTCAAGATGGATCATGAGGAGTTTAAGAAAAGATATCCGCAAATGTGGAACTTCATCGCTGAGGAAGCACGCAGATAACTGTGGTAACAAACCAAGCACAAGCAGTTCTATCGAACAGTATTTGTGTTATGTTTCCTGAGTTTGGTCTCTTAATAACACTGTCTTAGTACATTAAGCCACGTTAAGTGTTTTTTATAATGGTTTTCTATGGTAGGAAAACGTTTAACGTGTAATTATATGCGTTGCGTTCATATTCTGGGCTCATCTGATTTTTTGTACATAGTATACGTTATTAGTATTATGTTTACTGAGTTTGGTCTCTTAATTAACAGTACATTAAGCCACGTTAAGCTCCCGGCAGAAGTTGTCCTTGTGTTAATGGTCGTGTAATAACTTCTGTATGCTGGCAATAAACATTTTTGTAAGTGTGTTTATAATGTGATATGCTTAACTGATTTTATTGCGGGTGTGGGTCGGGTGTCAGTTCTATTTTAAATTTTAAGCGGGTCGGGTCGGGTGCGGATTTTATTTAGTGCTGTTGTCGGAAAACGGGCCGGATGCGGGTTTAAGCACTGCGGGTACGGGCGGGTGCGGGTTTTCAAAATTGGACCCGTGCAGGACTCTGATCTGATCCACTCCCCCAAAACCAGGTGGTTGTGTTGCAAATATTTACAACCCTTTTGTTCTAGTTGGAGTATTTAAGGCTGGGTAACCTAACTTTCGGGGGAATATTCTGTAGTCAGAACCCCCATTGCAATTGTGTTTTATGTTTTTACGCTGATCAGTTGTGTACCATGGATTCTTGTTTACTTATTTACTTTTCCTGTCTGGCCAAAATAAATGTTAATCTTGATTTATCTTGTATGATTCTGAAATCATTATTCTAGTATGGATTGATGTATACTCTATTACCGCAAAATCTAGGGTTATGATAGATCACACCGATGACGGCACGACAAGCATGGGGCGCAGCGTGCACGATATTCCGATTTCTGACTATCGCTGGATTGGCAAGTTGCAATTCGTGAATATTACTAAAATTACACTTTTTGTTGAGTGAGCATGTGCAACCACTTAAAGGTAAAATATTCACTCTGCATCCTCTGACTAATTACAGAAGTAACCATTTTGTGCCCGTGAACGCGCGTCCGGAAGCGTCTTGTTTCTCTGCGATATTGGGTCTCTCGATGAACGAATATGAAAACTAGGAAGATACAAAGAAAATCAACGATCTAAATTAAATCGCAACTAATCTTAAAATCAGCTGATAAACTCTAAACCTAACACACTTTACGGAGTCACATAAAATTGGAGTCAGATAAAAGTATTTATGGAGTCAGATTTAAAATGAGATATCAATAAATTAAGGCTGTGTTCACACTGCAGGGCTTAATGCTCAATTCCGATTTTTTGAAAAAATGCGATTTTTTTGCAAGGCCGTTCACATTTCCAATTAAATGCGACCTTTTGTGATCTCCTGTGTGAACGTGAAATGACCCAGAAGTGACCCGCATGCGCAGAAAAGTACTCAACGGTCAACGACGTCACTTGTTGTTTACGGAAGTAGCCAAATATGGGTGTCAGCATTGGAGTTCGTTTAGCTTTATTAAAGTTATTTTCGCAACGGAGCCAGCACCATTACAACCTTCTCATGTGAAGAAGAAAATTAAAAAAGAGGAGGAGAGCAAGGTTTTTGGCCATGGCGTTTTGTGGAGCAGTGGTAGCAACGTCGGTACAGAGAAACGTGTGTGTGCGCCTGTGCGGAGCCGCAGCCAGGAGTGGTGGGAGACTGATGTGAGTGGCTTTACTGATACCGAATTCGTCAGTAACTTCAGAATGACCAGATCCACCTTCAATTATGTTTACGAGCGCCTTCAACTAACTTTGTCACGGGAAGAGACACGTCTGCGGCGGCCCATAGTGCAGAAACGCGTTGGAGTGTATTTACTAGCAACAGGTGCGTACTTCTTTTATTGGCGGTTAGCAACTATTTCTTGTGCATTACCGCCACCACTGGACTGGAGTAAGGAACGGGAGTTACAATGATGACGTTTGTCGCGTATCAACGACGTGCGGGTCGGATATATGTGACCTGGCAGTTCAGACTGAAGACGCATTTCAAAAGATCGGATATGTATCGGATTTGGACCACATACCCAAGTGGCCTGGGTCGCATTTGAAAAGATCGGATCTGTGTCGTTCAGACTGTCATGAAAAGATCACATACAGGTCGCATAAGGGCAAAAAAATCGGAATTGGGTCGTTTCAGCCTGCAGTGTGAACGCAGCCTAAGAGAACTTCACGAAGAGCTGAAAAGGCTTACACGCAGAATTCCTTTTGACCAAGCCATTAGCATCTGGTTTTTGGGCTAAATGAATGGAAGTTTACAAATACTAATTCAAATAAATTATTATTTAAAAAGGATATGTATAACACCAAGTGCTGCCTATAGGTTCTGTAAAGCACTTTTAAAGCATTGGTTCTTAATGGAACCTTATAAATAGGGTTCTATTTAGCTCCAAATATGGTTCTGCTATTGTAGCCAAAGAAACTCTAATTTGGTACTGTTTAGAACTGTTTTTCTAAAGAGTGTACACATTGGGATATTGATTACTCAAATTCTAGTAACATGACTATGTACAACCTCTACACTATGTACAATGCTGTAGAACGTTACCGCTGGTATTAATCAAGAACAGGCAGGACCTATTTTTATATAATTTTTTTATGATGTTTAAACACATTGTTCTGTTACATATCCTTTTTACATTTCCTTTTTACATCTCAGCCGAATATTAATTATAAATGTCAACTATAAATGTGTGTGTTCACTGCCTGTTTAGTAATGTGTGTTTATGCTGACATAATAAAAATATGCATTGTCTTTTTAAATCTTCTATTAAGTGTCATTATTTTTACTGAGTTGGCTCATGCATTTTATGTTTCGTGTTCCAGAACTGTGATGTAATTTCCAGTAAAGGAGCATATAGTGAGCATCGATGCTCCCTGATTTTTGTGGTGCATTGTGGGATTTTTTGAGGGAGCGAACATTCCAGTGCACTCATACACACTAAATAAATTGGGTTCTTCAGCGGTTCTTTGGGGTGGTACTATATAGCACCCCAATAGGATTTAAAAAAACAACAATAAAATACAGTGTATTTCCTGAAGATAACATGGTTCTCAATATTTTTCCCCTAAGGCCGGTAGATTCGAGGGGAGCTTTGAGGTTTGACTGACAGTTTGATAAGCCAATGGAGTTACGAGATTTAGTCACAAGCTCTTTTTATTACTTTTCATTGGGTAAATATTTTGAAAATCCACAGGGAGACGTAAAGGGTGACCATTAATATTTTACAAAAGAAAATAAATAAATAACATTTATTTCTGCACAACAGCGACAATATGAATTAATGTTTAGAATCTTTTAACGATACACAATAAATGTTTATGCTTACCTTTGCATGCCCTTCTGCAATATTACTCTGAGGTGACGAAGCTTCTGGGATGAACAGAAACTGACGAATCAAACTTTTGACAAGCAAGTGAAATGCACCTAAACTGCTCTTGACTACACCACTCCAATTTTACTTGGGTAGGGAGATCCCCAAATCACTTAAAGGTTTCCCCGCACGGCTATTTAATTCAATGAATAAACTTAAAGGCAGAATTAGTATAACCAAGTCCTTTTTATTTAGATACATAAGTTCTGGAGCACGTTCAAAGCTCAAACCGATGCGCAACGTTTTGCTACGGTTTCCGGTTGAACGTCATGTTTCCTGGAAACGGTGTGTAACGGTGTGCAACGAGTTTGAGATGCGTTTTTTCTCGTTTGGTGGGTGTGTCAAACATGTCAGCCCAATCAGCAGCAGCATGTATATAAACCACGCGGTATTAAAGAGTAAAAATGTGTCCAAGTAAAGATGTTTACAAATGTGTCCGCTGCAGCTGTTGTATTGTCGTAAAAAAAAAAAAATTATACAGTATATATATCGACATGATGATGTATTTATTTATATTTTCTAGCTTCATTGCAAGGCAAATTTCATATGGTAATTAAGTGCTTTACATAAAAATGAGAAAGAAAATACAAGCTATTAAAAAAGTAAGAACTAGAAATAAAATAAAATTTAATTAGAATTGATTACCAGGAGATAAAAAAAGTGAATTAAATGGGATTGGGGTGTTGTCTTTTATTCTGGACGGCAAGGGCAGTGATTGCATGTATTTTGCAGTATTAAACACGTATTTATATCGATTTCATCAGACTCCGAAAATTCCTCGAAAAGAACACAAAGAATGGCCTTCTCAGCTGCCGTAGCTGCAACTCTTGCATCAACAGAACAGGGTGTTCAACGCAGCACCGTTTCCGTTTAAAAAACGTTTTGCAACGTTTTGTTGGGGCTGAACACAGCCCAGGTCTAATTTGGTTTCACTCAAAAAACAGGCGACTGATGTTACAAAAGTAGTAGTAACTAGAGGGTGTGACATACCACTTCAAAAGAAACAATCTAAAAATTACAAATCAACCCCAAAAGGAAATACAATGTCGTATACACCGCAATAATACATAAACTCAACCACACACCATTTCCACACCGCACTCATAGAAGTTGAAGTGAATATGTCCCCTCTTGGTTACTCCAAGCTAGAACGGCCTAGCGGCGAAACACAAAATAAACCATGTAAATACAACACAAATCGACTAATACTGGGCCCACCAAACAATACAAAGAAAATACAAAACTAAATGGGTGATATTTCACAAAACCAAAAAAATATTAAATGAACCAACAAAAATAAAGGTAGCGAAAACTGTGATCAACAGCACGAGACTCTTTGTTGTGTGCCACAGGCGTCTGAACCGCCGTTTCAACATCAACTGCTCATCCGACTCAACATGTGAGGGCTTTTAAAGTACACTTCTGTGCAATAGTTTGTGCCAAACATTCAGCAGTTACTGCTCTTCCAGTCCAAATTAATTAGCAGTAGGATGTTTTCAGCACACATCTAAAATCAACAGAACTTGTTCTTCCAGTGACTAACCACCACCTGCACGCCAAACAATTCAGGCACTACAAGCCTTCAAAAGAAGTGCTGCATTTAAAGGCCCAGCGTACCTTTTCCAAATATGCCCAGCAGCGCCCTCTGTTGACTTGGCTACACCTCTATGGTACGGTGTTGCCTCCAGGCAAAATAGTCTATTTTAGTTTATTTTTAATACAATGAAACACCAATTTATTGGTCAAACCTATTTTAGGGAAGAGGAACTCAAACTAATCAATGAAAGTGCAAAAATTGGTCAAATGACCCACAGGGGTCCATTTTGTGTCCTGTTTCAGCACATGTGCACAGGTCACATGGCTCCATATTTTCTCCAATGAAGAGTGTATTTTTCACTAATTTCCGTCCAGTTAATCAACCACAAAAAAATATGAGTCACCTTCACTGGTAAGTAAAGAAGTATTTTCAAGAACTTTACATTATATATCATCAAATGTTTTAGAGTAAATAACAAAAAACTGTGTTGCCTCAAGGCAACATTGTACCATAATGGAATCGCATAAGGCCATACCAGACACATAAGATTGGGTACAAATATAGTATATTTTTAAGGAAAAAAGTTAAAATTCTCGAAATGTATTTGCATTTTTGCATGATTTTGTAATACACGTATAAGATTAGTAATTCACATACTATAACTGGATATATTATGATCTGCACGTTTTCTATAGTCCTTAAAAAAAAGTATAAAACACAACCGATGAGGGTGAGGATTAGGTCATAGTGACAATCTGGCAGGGAGAGATCGAAGATGGAGATGAGGATGAAGATGGATATGATAACTTGATATGATAACTTGACACGATAACTTGATGTGATAGTTTGGTAATACCTGTGTTCCACGATGGTACAATGTTGCCTGAGAGCAACAGCTGAATTTGAAATGTTACTTTTTATTAAATATGAAATGTGTAATACATTATAAGCTGGATAAATGTGTTTGTTCAGGTGTCTGGTTAAAGAAATCGATGTTTTCAATAAATATATTTATTTTTTCTACATGAAAATGTCAAATGTTTAAATTTGTCCGTTGTGGTACAATGTTGCCTTGAGGCAACAAACTTTTAAAAAATAGATAAATAAAAAAAATTATGAAACATTTTATTGCTATTGTTATAGTGTCCTATTTTAAAGCAGGAAAAACACCACAAATATTTTTTTCCTCATTGAAATCATATTGCGTACCATAGAGGGTTAAAAAACTTACTTAAAAAAAGCATGCAAACTGATTGCCTTTAAAAAAAACACACACAAAAAAAAACAAGTAGGCCTAAAGTGAAATAGGAATAGTATGTTGTGCTAACAAATGCTTAGTTAGTATAGTTCACTTACACAAGAGTTTCAGTAACTAAAAAAGAACTGTAGAGGGTACTTGATATTTTGCTTTAGATTTACTCTTGACTTAGTATAGCCACCATAGTTTATTTATAGCTTATTTAAACAGTAATACGATTGTTGCTGTCATCCTTAGTACTGAAGATAAGTTTTCCCATGAATGTATGAAAAACATATTCCCAATAGTCTATTTTCTTAATTTCATAGCTTTTCTCTTGGTTGCGCTGCTTCCAGTAGTGTTTATTTATGTTAGAGATTTTATCCAATCATATTTCAGGCATCATGTGTTGCCAGGGTCCAAGAAATCTGCCTTGAGGCCTTCAGAATCAATATTGCGGGCGTCTCTAGGTTAAAATGAATGGCAATGAAACTGTGCGCTTTAACCAATCAGATAATCACTCTGATTTATTCAGCCAATCAGATTTCGAGTTGGCGAGACTGGGGTCATCTAGCAGGCGTACAATAACGTCGGCATTTTCACGTCCTTTGATTGGATGGTCAGAGAGCGTACTATAACTAGTGGCCTAGTCAGAATAACTAGCAAACCGCACAAGATAAAACATCTGTAGTTTTAAACGCGTTTTTTCAAACCCTGACAGGGGAGAAGAAATTAATCTATTAATTAACATACTTACAAAGCCATTTTCAAAATTCCCACGCTACAGCCTTCTCCAGCTCATCGCACAGTCACGGAACGCCATCACTGATTTTGATGTCCCGTGGAGCTCCTTGATTTATTTGAAAGCATGGGTCAGCTGCACACATTGGCATGTTTTGTGAATAAATAATCATAGCCTATTTTTATGAGTATACTATAATGCATTTTATTTACATTATTTTATAGACTACAGTCAACCCTGGCTAATCCGTGCCCCGTCTTTTCCGTGATGAATGTGTTTTTTTTCTTTCTTGTAAATTTATGATCAACTTTTTTTTAATTATTATTATTTTCATTATTAATATATTATTTTCAACATTTTCATACTGTTAAAATCGCGAGTTTTGTGGGTTTAAATCAATTTTAATGAAATACTTTGTATTATCTTTGAACCTCGCCTGAAATAAATTTGTCATACTGTTGGTAAGATTTTTCAAGAACTATTTATGCAGTTGCGTTTTCTTTCCTGTAGAATTTGCACAAAAATGCACAATTTGGGAGAACTCAAAAGGTAGGCTACTACAAAAATGCATGGAAAACCCGGAGTGGATCGATGCTTCTGTTAGATATGACGTATGTGTCGCAGCTGTGGCTGCAGTGAAAGGAGACTTGTTGAATTGTGTCAATTGGGTTCCCTGCGTTAATAATTCTTTAATATTTAATTTAATTCTCGCTTCATGAGAGATGCAACGCCCTGTTATACTGTGTTTCTGTAAGATATTAATGGTTTCTATAGCCGTGGTGTCATGATGATTTTATTAAGAGGTGAATTAATTCACTGAAGGCCTGGTGTGAAATGCCTGGCCCGCCACTGGTTTACTTTTGCTTATTTTATGCAGATGAAGTCATATATTCTGTGACAGCTGTGAAGTCAGTCTACAAAACACAGCACATAGATGAATACACATCCAGAGAGACTGGACATTCACTCTTCAGGTGATTAGCGTTTAACTCACATTTTCTATGTGAATGTATGTTGTTATTTTAATAGATCTCAATATTTGTTTGGGTTGTTTTTACTTGGACAGAAAACCTACTTTCAAAATGTACTTTCATTGACTTGTTTCCATTTTGATTCACTTATTCTAAATTACATGCATTTTTGTTCTAAAATGTATAAGATTAAGCTGCCTAACATTTTATGCTGAATTTGTCCTAAGCATTCTTGCCAGTTGTGTTGTTATAATCCATTCATTTAAAATGGGTCAGTAGCTAAAGAGCATTTTATAAGAATTAAGAATTTCAGTCATGACATTACTTTTAACATTTTAATGCAGGGGAGCCGTAACGGGGGACAAAAAGGTTCAGCAAAATCCATGACATTTTCCCGGATGATTTTGTCATTTAAATGGTAAGTTCGTACAAGTACACAAAATAAAAACTGCTCTTAGGCTTAATGACATTTTTGTCGGATTATGAGGGAAGGATTATGGGGGAGGTTTGGGCAGGGAGTGGGATAGTAAGAGAAGGAAGAGAATGTTTTTGGGGTATAGAGCCCCTAATTATTAATTATTGGATTATTTATTGGTTAATGCTTTCACACGCTACCAATGTGGGGTTTCATTTTCTCATTATAAACGTTGCACATCACCAAAATTTCATTAAGGGTGCTTTCACACTTGGTTTGATTGCCTGGACCGAACCCGAGTTCGATTGCTCCCCCCTCCCCGTGCCCCCGCTGGATTGTGTTCATATTATATTATTTGGTTCCGAACCGGGGTGCGTTTGCGTCCTCAAAGCAGCAGCTTTTTAACCGGTTGCTTAGTAACGACAGCGAGCGTGAAGGCAGCGAAATGCATAGTGTTGCTCATCTCACTTTTATATTTTAGTTTTTTAACTGTTGGTTTTGTTTCTAAAGCTTCAGTACGTAATGGCACTTGCGTCTATATGCCGCAAATGTACTGCAAATGCTCTTAAAAACGCTGAAGACGAGCAGAAATGAGATTTACAGCTCTCTGCTTGCAGTATGTCAGTCATGCTCGTCAGGAAAATGAGTGAAACACACACAAACACACATTTTTATCAAATCATACGTCATTAATAGCGGTTCACTTCCGCGATTTAGTACGATTGCGTTCACATCAGCAGCGAACCGTACCGGAGTTTACCTGAACCGTACCCCAGACCACCCTTTTTAAGCGGACTCTGGTACGGTTCGCGGGTGCGCATCCGAGTTCGGAAGACCGCGTTCACATCATCCAAACGTAGCGAACTCTGACATCAATCGAACCCGGGTGCGCACCAAAACTGCTAGTGTGAAAGCACCATAATTCTCAAAGTACTCAAGGGATAAATCAGTCTCCTTTCTTTGAGTCTACTCTGCTCTGATTGGCCAGACAGCCCAGTCTGTTACGATTGGTCTACCGCGTATACAGCGCGTGCTTCGGAAGTTCTCGTTTTTGCAAGAGAACATTGCATGAGACATTGGAAGAACTAGTTATTCGATCCAAGGACAACTTGAGCAGGACGTTTCTCAGTAGCCGCTTTTCCACTGTTGGGCCAGTGTGAGCCAGGGCTTTTAACGGACCGGGCTGGGCTGATAGCCTCGGACCTGTAGCATCAAACCCAAAACCACCCCCGCCAGGCTAGAAACTCCCCAGTGCTTCACTAAAACCTGCCCGTAACACACCTTTTTGGAACAACATCACACAAACCCATAATTTCACAAACAAATTGAAGTTTTATTAGAAAACTAATCAGAAATAAATCACTGGAAACTAGCGAGATTGCAAAACGAGCATGATAAAAGCGTCCGTTTGTTGGCATTTTTCTTGTTCACTTAAAGATTTAAAACCTAAAGGCCTGTTCACACCGGGACGATTTTAGCGCACGTTTATCACCGACGTTTAACGCCTCTTGACTAAACAATGGGTGCCAATGTGAGTGTGCACACCGAGCGTAAAACGCAGGCGCAAAAGCGTCATTTTTTTTAAAAAACGCCTCGGGTTAGTTTTTTTATTTTGACGCGGCTCGTTAAAAACTGGCCAACCAATGAGATCAGCGCTTTTGTTCACGTACCTGGAGCTGCTGAAGTGACAGTAAAACACGACTTGGTGGCGCTCAAGCACAAAACGGTCTTGTCGAGCACACATTGATAAGATGAAGAAGTAGTACGTAGACAAAGAAGAAAATGAGCTGATAATGCTGCTTGCCAGTTAGCAAAAAGTTTGTGAATGGTTTTGGCCATAGACATAATATTTGTGGTTTTGGCAAGCACGTAAACACTGTCTCTCTTCTTCTTCTGTGTGACAAACGAGTGTCAGAAGCGTAAAGTGCCGCAGCACCACCTTGTGTACTGGGACCGCATCTACTGAATGTGCACGTTAACTCGGCGCATCGCCAGTGAAAATCGCTTGGGTGTGAACACTCAAGATGCACCGAAAAACGTCACGAAAAACGCTGGCGATAAGCGTGCGTGATATTCGTCCCGGTGTGTACAGGCCTTAAGTGTCAACCCACAGGTTTACAGCGATAAGTGATATATTGATCATAATGAATTAATTTATGTCAAGATTGCACATTAGTCACACAGAAACAAAGTGGTATTTATCATTATTTTACACAAGAAAGAGGACACACGTACTTATTCAGTCGTGTCTGTTTCTTTTTATTTGTAGTCACAGGACACTATGTTTACATCACAATTAGAAAGAATGATTATTTTAAAAAAAATACATCAAAAATACGACCTGAGGAGCATTAGCACTCTTTCTCTCTCTCCAGAAACAGTCCCAATACAGTAAGAGAAACAGAGGAAGCTCCCGAAAACACAGAGTTAATTTATTTTATGACTTGCGGAGCTAAATTTGGATATCAGACAGTCCGGTATAAAGAGATGAGACATTACTGACAGATATAATAAATACACGATTATGATAGCCTAACTTATGTAATTTTTTTGCTTTCTTCAAGCGGTTGTATATACCATGTTTACTATAGTAGTGGTCAGCACAGATCATGTGGTCTGCCTCATGTGGTCCACATCAGATCACAAACAGAAGATTTTCGCTGCTGTCTGAAAGTGAGTTGAGCTATTTTTTAATTTTTTTTAAGTCTTTAATGCTGATGCTCTGGTGTATTAAATCATGCGTGGCTGAACTTGAACTTAAAGCTGACTTCTGCTGATGAAACTGCACACTATTTTCTAAAGTAAATTTGTCTTCACTTGACTATATCTCCAGAGATAAAATCCTCCTTTGTTCACAACCACTCCTCTAGCCCAAGCTGGCCCGCTTTGAACCAAGGTATTTGGCGGGCTAAGAAACCCTGGCCGTTGGCCCCAAGGAAGCCCCAACAAGGTCCGATCAAGCCCCGGAAGTGACAGTTGAAACGCGACTGGCCCTGGCACGCACTAGCACGGAAGTAGTACTCAAAGTAGTAAGAACGACAATCTGCATTCATAGACACCGTTTTAGGTAATAGTGACACACAGCTGCTTAGCATTAAACAATGCAACGCAGTGAGATTCGAAATACAAACAACTCGTATCAGTTCAGAGTCGATTCTTTCTTTTGGGAGACAATAACATTATGTATTGTGTACTTTCGAACTTACCACTTTGCAGAATGTTTACATTCACTAACCACTATATTACACACTGCATGAAAGGGAATATTCGAAAAACCAAATGAGAGTAGGACACACCATCGGCTGCCAAAAACTGGGATTTTTGTCCGTAGGTTTTTCATGTTTAATTCGAAGCAGAGTTAAACTTTTTTTAGACATTTGCTAAAACACTGAGAATTTGAGTAAAAGTGAGAAAACTTTTTGGGCAGTTCTGGACCGAACGGGTAAAATTTAAGCCTTTTAAGTTGCATTTGAGCAGTATGAACAATACTAATTTGTGAAACAAATTTAGAGATGGCATCATGGAGATGGATGCATAAGACCTATAGTTTTCATCTTGTGTAAAATGTTAAAAAGCTTCTTTAAACTGCTTTTGTTACTGTTTGGTTGAGACAAATTGTCAATGGAAGATCACAAAAAAGTATATTTTAAATATAGGTATAATTCTCAAAACTGTCTCCCAGATCATGGCCCTGCATCCTCATATAATAATCAACATATATTCTCCTCAACTTGTCGGCGTGGCTAATTTCATATAACACCCTTTCTTTTTGCCCTTATAGATCTTGCAACATTAAACATTTGCTTGGTGATCTTCTGTGAAGAGAAGACAGACAGAGAGAAGATGAATAACTTCACAGTGAACACATCTGCCTTTTCTACAAACTTCATACCTCAGTCCAGTGGGCTACTGGAAAATGTGAAGCAGGGTGTACACGGCATCAATTTCCTGTTTGGTCTTCCTACACACTCTTATGTTATATGGCTCATAATCACAGGAACAGGAAGTGGAGTTTCATCAGGATTCTTCAACCTCAATCTCTCTGTTTGTGAGATTGTTAACTCTCTAAACTCTTTGTTATCTGTACTTTCTTATTTTCCTTGGTTTTCAAGTCTAACAAACGTAACATATATTTTAATAGGATTTGCCATCACAGGTCGTCCTCTGTTTCAGTGTCTAATGTGTGTTGAGCGTTACCTGGCAGTGGTTCATCCTGTAACCTTTCTGAAGTACAAACCTATCAGATATAGAGTGATCTGCTGCACTGTTGTCTGGATAATCACTCTTGGATACTGTGCGTGCTGCATGTTTACTTTAGTCTTACTTCACTTTTATATTTATGCATGCATTAACTCGATTCAGTTCCTCCTCTTCTTCTGCATCCAGTTGTTTTGTCTTGTGGCTGTTCTCAGAGCTCTGAAGCAGTCAGGACCAGGAGAGAGAGGAAGAGAAAAAAAGGAGGAAAACCACATGAAGAGAAGGGCGTTTCATCTCATTCTAATAACTACAGTGAACATGGCTATTATATATATGCCATTTACTCTCTCAGGATTATTTTACGTGCTGACACTAAATTTCGAATCTTTATCTTTTGGTATTATTTGTTTTATTCTTGGTGGTTTTGTTCAGCCTGTTCTTTATCTGTACCGGGCTGGAAAACTCTCATGTCTCTGCTCCCCATAAAACCTGCAATTGTGATACATGAATTACTTATCCTAATTTTACTATTTTTTATTTATGGGATTTATGGGAATTTGTAAGCTTCAAATGAAAAGTCGTATTTCTTTATACTAGTGTTTATGCCAGAACATGTAATGCAATGCTCTGTGTATTTTGAGATATTTTAAATGACTTACACTTAAAGATACTTATCGGTTTTAATTCTTTACAAATTAAATTGTAAGAGTTTGAATACATTTTCTATGAACACAGAACAATAAAGGAATAACATACATACTAAACCCCTGCAGCCACATGCGCATTATTTGGACTATACAATGAAAGGTCCTATGAAAGAGCCAATATTTATTAAATTTTTTTAAATATATTTATTTAGTTTTACAACATTTACATATAGCAAAATTTTCCATCTGTGAAAGTTCCACCTGTGGATGTATATAAATAGTTTTGGCAGATTTATTATGTTTTAGCTTAACCACCTTTTTTTCCAGTCTCAATATTGAAGTTGAGAAATCTCATGGTCACCTTTGATGTTGACATGCTGGAAAGCCATTAATATCTGAGATATATATATATATATATATATATATATATATATAATATATATATATATTATATATATATATAATATATTATATATATATATATATATATTATATATATATATATAATATATATTTTATATATATATATATATATTATATATATATATATATAATATATATATTATATATATATATATATTATATATATATATAATATATATATATAATATATATATATATATAATATATATATATAATATATATATATATATATATATATATATATAAATATATATATATATATATATATATATATATATATATATATATATATATATATATATATATATATATATATATATATATATATATATATAATGTATACATGTTTTTTTTTTTTTTTTTTTTTTTTCTTATACAGTCATATAAATCTTTGAACTTAGGGTTGAAATAAAATATTTGCTTGGTGCTTTGTCTTAAAAAAAAACTGTTGTCATGTTTACTATGGTTATATAATTTTAATGTATGACATTTTTGCACCAGTGGGGCCTATTTTCATTATCTCACACCAGGTTCCACAAGGCCACAGGTCCTGCACAGTAAATTCCATGGTGTTGAATTCACGAGTTCACACTTACAGATAATTTATGGAGAGTAGTTTAAATGCATATTTGGCGTGCTGTCCGGGGGGAGGGCTTCGAGCTCGGAATTTGGCCCGAACCCAGAGTACCCCCCGTGTATGTAAGTGGTTGATAAAATAAAAGTGTGGAGAAGGGGTGGTGGAGGGATGCTGGAAACTGTCAATGAATGGAGGTAAGACTGCTGCGTGTATATATACCTCTATTGTTGATTAGCTGAGTGCTCTCCACCTGTGTCAATTATCTGAACGTGCTCCTCCCGAACTTTGTTCATAAAACATCATTTAACACAGCTCTGTGTTCATATGGGAACCACCAGCAGGGTGTTAAAGTAACACTGAGGCCCCGTCCACACGAAGCCAGAGCTTTCCCTATCCAATCTTTTTTCCCCCTCGTTTCAAGAAATATCTGCGTACACACGAGAGCAATGAAAACGTCTCAAAACGATGTAGTATACATGCCAGACCAGTATGTGGCGCTGTAAATCTGCCACAGAAATACACTAAAAACGAAGAAGCAGAGTTGTGGCTAGAAGGGGTACAGCAATGGTAGGAAGTGAGGCAAAATCTTACATAAAATAACAATAAATAAATGTGCTACTTACCAGATGTTTTATTAAGGCCTACACCCTAAACCTACCCTTACAATAATACAAATACAATAATTAGATGACGCAATATTGATGTGCGCATGCCCAGTGCCCGTAGTTGAATCCCATTCTAGTCTTTCCTGTGCAGGACGTGGTGTGATGACATCACCGTTTCACAAAATATACGGATTGGCTGTACACACGAAAATGCAAGGGTGTCGTTTTCAGATTTATCCACTCTGGGACCCGGTTTAAAAAAAATATTGGTTTCATGCTCCTTAAACGCCAGATCCGTGTGGACAAAACGCTGATACGGTACAATATTTTAATATATACAGCTAAACGCGTCTCCGTGTGGACAGGGCCTGAAGCAGTGTTTGTAGTTGTGAGTTAATCAAGTGATTAATTGAGTGATGATTGTTTGATTATTGAAGACACCTGGTGATAATAAGCAGAATCACTGAAGGAAAGAGACACACAAGAACTATAACTGACTTCAGCCACATCGTTAGATGAAATCAAAAGACATTAAATCTCCCATATTACAAATCAGACTGGCTTTATTTCTGTCATTTGTCTACAGTTCTTATTGAGAATTTACAGAGACGTAGATGTTAATGTTTGAAAAAGTGGAATTGTGAAGTGTGAAGATGGTATGAATATTAGTTGGGACTTGAACACCCTGCTGGTGGTTCCCATATGAACACTGAGTGGTGTTAATTCAACACCGGGGGATTTACTGGGAACGACTGCAGTATCAAGATAAGAGAGCCAGAAGAAATCAAATTATAATACCATATTGTGGTCAAACTTTTCTTCCTTTTTTGATTTTATTCTATTTATTATAATCACATAAATATCAAAATGGTAATTTAATCAATACTGTAAATAAAGTACAGTTTTCTTGAATTCCCTGTAATAGCCTATTGTATTTTTTTCTGTTTGTGTTTACACAGTTAACATTATCTGTCATTTGGAACCAATTTTACTTTCAATATTTGCATGTTCATGTACATATATTCTTGTGGCAGCAGTGAAGTCAGTTTCCAAAACACAGCACAGAAACGTATACACACCCAGAGAGACTGGACATTCACTCTTCAGGTGATAAACTTTTTATTAAATTCTTGGTTTCAACAAAAAACACTCTGAATGTAAACCATGACATTGTTTGAATTAACACAATAATTTAAAATTCTCAAGTCATTTAATATTAGAGTGGTTCTGTTATTTGGAATTGACAATGTGGATTACATGCTGGAATGTATATTGCATATTTGAAAATCGTCTAAGGTTACGTATGTAACCTCTGTTCCCTGAGAACAGGGAACGAGCGCTGCGTCTAGCTGACGCTATGGGGAACGCCCTCGGCGTGACTGGTGTCTGAAGCTACTATCGAATCACGGCAAAGTCTTTGACCGACGTCAGCCCATGACGTCATCAACGTGCGACCCGGAAGTATAAAAGGGCGCCGTGCCAACACATACACATCTTCTCGTCTGAAGGGACTGTATGGCAGATAGGCCCTGAAGCATGGCAACGCGACGCAGCGCTCGTTCCCTGTTCTCAGGGAACAGAGGTTACATACGTAACCTTAGACGTTCCCTTTCGAAAGGGAACTCTCGCTGCGTCTAGCTGACGCTATGGGGAACGATATACCAACGCCGCCATGCTGAGGGGAGTGTCTGCCATTGGCAGTGACAACTGTCAACTCAAGTAATTCATAGAAAAAACCTGAGCGATTCCCCCTCAGGTCCTGGGCTGACAGTGACAGCACTCCCTACGGTCATAGCCCAAGCTATACAACTAAACGGAACCCTAACGCACTGCGTGGAGTTCCATCTAGACAGCTCGAAGGCCCGGGACCACTACTTCCAAAGAAGGGGTCCCTTCAAGGGAATGTGGCTAGGGGACCCGAAGGAACCCCAGCCAGTCACTACTCGGGAAATGTTCTCCCGAGTGCCACCAGGGAGGCCTGACCTGGTGCCCTAAGTGTTATGGACACTTCGGTTTAGCCAACCCTGTCTGTTCAAACAGAGCCTCTGGATGGTGCCCAAGGGGCGTCCAAGCTAAGGGACTGAAACACAGGCAGTCTTACTTAGCCCGGAACTCAGAGACGGGTTATCCAAGAGAGCAACACTCAGCGTAGTGCTTTTCAACCCTTGCTATCGAGGGGAGTCTGCCTGCTCAAATCAAGGATCTACCAGGTGCTTGTGTTTCAAAGCAGTAGGGAGGCCGAAAGGGCCTTAATGACTGATCTAACAGGGAGGCCTCATGAGAGGCCTACGACCGTCTGACCAGGCTCAGGCGGCTGAGCACTCATAGACGACCCTCATTGAGGGGAGCAGCTGAGCCTGCCTGGCGAGTAACCTCCAGCTGTAGGCCCAACTACCACAAGTTCTCACAGAGAACTGGTAATTAAAGTGCCTAGCTCAGGAACTTCAACTTCAAGGAGGCCCTGTGGGCCTACTACTTGATAGCGGGTAATCCAGGGAGGCCTATAGAGGCCTACTACCTAACCGCAAGCCATGCTGGAAACCCAAGCATCCAGGCTCGGGACTCCGTCCTCAGGGAGGCCTTAGTGAGGCCTACTACCTGACAGCAATACCGCCTGCTGAGGTTACCCTTGTTTTCTCAAGGAGGCCTAATGGAGGCCTACTACTTGACAGTCAAGCTACGCAGGCTAGTCGGGCATCCTGTTTAAGGAACCCGTCCTCAAGGGAGGCCTATTAAGGCCTACTACCTGATAACCAGCCTTTAGGGAGGCCTGGAGAGGCCTACTACCTGATTGCAATACGTGCCAAATGACTGGGTCCCAGGAACACCTCAGGGAGGCCTGATGGGGCCTACTACCTCGTTCGAGTGACCACCATCTGGGACTCGACAGTCAAGCTACGCAGGCTTTTCGAGCATCCTGATTAAGGAACTCGCCCTCAAGGGAGGCCTATTAAGGCCTACTACCTGATAAGCAGCCTTCAGGGAGGCCTGGAGAGGCCTGCTACCTGTATGCAATGCGTGCTAACTGTTTTCAGATGACTGGACCCCAGGAACACCTTAGGGAGGCCTGATGGGGCCTACTACCTTGTTCGAGTCAGGGAGGCCTATTAAGGCCTGGAATTAACAGCAGGCTCTCAGGGAGGCCTGATGAGGCCTACAACCTGCCTCTGAGAGTGACCACAATCCGGGAACTCACCCTCAGGAAAGCCTAGTAAGGTCTTAGAGTTAACAGCAGGCCTTTCAGGGAGGCCTGATGAGGCCTACAACCTGCTTCTGGTAGTGATCACAACCTGAGAGCTCACTCTCAAGGAGGCCTAGTAAGGCCTTACACCTACCAGCGGGCCTTCGGGGAGGCCTGATGAGGCCTACAACCTGATAGCCTCCAGGCTAGCTGTCCTGATGCGCACATCGGTACATACCTCCAGTGAGGCCTGTTTGAGGCCTTCCAACTGAAAATGCGCCTTGTTCAAGAGGCCTACTGAGGCCTACAATTGACAGCCGACCTTCAGGAGAGCGTATTCACCCCTATTTAACCTGATAGCCAGCTAGGCTAGTAGTACCTTGATGCTTAAGCATTGTCACCTGCCTTACTAGAGGCCTGATAAGGCCTACCACTATCACCGTTATTCTTGAGAACGGTGCAATCCTTCCTGCTAACTGGGACCGTCATGTTTGAAAAATGTGGGTTGTAGTAATATTAGACCCAACGGCTCGTTTTCATGGAGGCCTGCTGAGGCCTAACACATGATAGCTACCCATTACAATGGGGACCCGTTCCAGGGAGGCTTGTAGAAGCCTACAAGCTGTACGAGTTTCGCAAAAACGAGAAATAACTGCCAGACAAACAAACTGACTGCTATTAAACCCAACGACTCTCAATGAGAGGAGGCTCTGATCTAAGTACAACAAAAAAAGGTGACGGTGCCTCAGCAACGCGCCTCCTTTACCACATACCAACTGACGCCGTAGCGCTCAGTCGTAACAGAGACAAACTAATCCAACCTGCAGTGGCTTAGGGGACCGAAGACACATAATAACCCTAGGCGGTAGACAACCACTACATTCTAACAGAAAAATGTGCTACCGCCTAGTAATCCGCAAACATTTCAAAGAAAAGAGCGGCGGCCTAACAATACTCTCAAATGAGAGGAGGCCCATCTTCTGATAACCATAAGCGGTGGCCTATCTGGCGCCATCTTGACCAACCAGGGAAAGCCAACACACGCTCACACACATAGCTCAGATAATGGTGCTGTGTTCAAGCCTAACTAAACAGGGGTTAAAGACAGTTCTCTCTGATGAATACCCAACTCTATACAGGAACCTGGGGTCTGTAAGAAATACATATTTTTAGTATTACATACAAAAAAGACCACTCTCACCTGCGGCATGCTGAGCGAAGACTCATTGTGCAGTTCTCACCACCATGTTCTACCGCCCATGAATGCCTGAAAGGGGCGTTCTCACTCTCCGGGCGGGCCATCAGAACATAGTACTACTCATCATAGGCCCGCCTCAGGCCTGATGTAAGAAGCGCCTGGGTAAAAAGTCATAAAAAGACATAGAAAGGAAAAAGGAGAGGGCTATGATGTAACCGCCCTCAAGGGAAGTGACCCATTACCAACGCCTTCGTTGGGAACGTTTGTCCTGGATCACCTCCCTTAAATCCTTTTTCCCCCCGCGGGAGTCCCGTCTCCTCTGTGCCCTGCTCCTCCAAGGAGGGGGGGCACGAGAGGAGACGCTAGCCCTCTGGTCCTGCCTACGGTCCTCAGACCGTGAAGGACCAGGTCCCGCCTGCCTGGGTGGGGGCGCGGATCTCAGCGGTATGCATGTTTTAAATGCCGCTGAGCGCGCCTTCGCCTCCCTGAACTTTCCAACCACCGCCTCCACGGAGGTGCCGAAAAGCTCAGTAGGCGAAACCGGTGAATCGAGGAGAAAACCCTTTTCTTTCTCCCCGATATCAGCCAGGCCCAACCACAGATGCCTCTCCGTAACCACCATAGCCGCCATAGAGCGGCCGATAGCAGCAGCAGTCTGCTTGGTGGCCCAGAGAGACAGATCTGTGGTGCGGCGCAGCTCAGCAACCGCCTCAGGGGACAGCCCGGCCCCCTGGTCGAGATCCTCCAGCAGGTCCGCCTGGTACGCCTGCAACACCGCCATCGTGTGCAGGGTCGCACCAGCCTGACCTGCTGCCGCGTATGCCCTGCCATTCAACCGCGAGGTAGTTTTCAGCGGCTTGGATGGCAGAGATGGAGCTCTCAGTGTCGACACCTGCCCAGAGACGAGATAGTTCGCAAACGTCTCGTCTATGGGAGGCATCGACACATACCCGTGCTTACCCACTCCCTCGACATCAGCAAAGCTTGCCCGCTGATGTCGGTGAATGCGGGCAGAGAACGGGTTCTTCCATGCCGCCTGGACCTCAGTATGGAGGTCCGGTAGGAATGGAAGGCTCATCTGAGGTGCTGGTGTATGACCGGGGAGAAATCGATCGTCGAGCCGTCCACGAGCGACCTCTCCCCCAGCGCGCCGCCAGGGCAGCCTCAGCCTGTCCGTGGCGCGCTCCATAGCATCCAGCAACTCGGCATACGCGGGACAGGGTGGCTGAGAGGGTCCAGGCAGGTCCTGGTCGCTCTCATCATCCTCCTCAGCCATCTCCTGCCCGTCCCGAAGAGCACCCGCTGCAGGTCTCAGCGGAGAACCATCGTTCTCCACATCGACCTGCAGGTCGCTCTCGTCAGCCGTTTGATCGTCCGAGAGTACCACACCTCTCTCCAGACGATCAGCGAGCTCCATCTGGGAACCCCATGAAGTGCGCCGCCGCTCCGCCTCAGCGAGAGCGGAACTCACATCAGCAGCCCCAGATGTTGCACCCTCTTCCCTCGAGAAGAGGGCCAGACGAGAACGGAGCGTTCTAACTGGAAATTGCTCACAGTTTGCACAGGCAGCTCCCTCGAGAACTGCCTGTGCATGCTCTTCGCCCAGGCAATAAACGCACAGAGAATGTGTGTCTCCCGGTGTCAGAAATCTCTGACACGGGTCAACACACTTCCTAAAGCTCTGCCTCTTCTCTGTGCGTTTCATCCTTTTCCTAGTTTAGTAATACTTTACCAGATCTGCAGATACCGCTTCAAACAAACAGTCCCTGAAGACGAAAAAGATGTGTATGTGTTGGCACGGCGCCCTTTTATACTTCCGGGTCGCACGTTGATGACGTCATGGGCTGACGTCGGTCAAAGACTTTGCCGTGATTCGATAGTAGCTTCAGACACCAGTCACGCCGAGGGCGTTCCCCATAGCGTCAGCTAGACGCAGCGAGAGTTCCCTTTCGAAAGGGAACTTTAAATGCATTTTGTAAAACCATTTCCATAGAAATATATATTTTGTGAGCTGCTGAATTGAGAATACAATACAAACAGAGGAGATGAATAACTCTACAGTGAACTTCACCACACCTGAAGCATCTACAAACTCCACAACTAAAAGTCCATTGCATCACTGGAAAGTCTGGATATCTTTTTGTATACCATTGGCTTACTGTTTGGTCTTCCTATAAACACCTATGTTATCTGGCTCATCATCACAGGAACAAGAAGTGGAGTTGCATCAGAGTTCTTCAACCTCAATCTCTCTGTTTGTGAGATTGCCAGTTCTCTAAATGGTTTGATCTCTGTGCTGCGAGTCAGTTTTTCAAGCCTTTTAACATTGTCATATTTTTTGCAAGGACTTGCCATCACCGGTCGTCCTCTGTTTCAGTGTCTGATGTGTGTTGAGCGTTACCTGGCAGTGGTTCATCCTGTAACCTTTCTGAAGTACAAACCTCTCAGATATAGAGTGATCTGCTGCACTGTTGTCTGGATAATCACTCTTGGATCCTGTTTGGGCTGCATGATTATTTTAATGTTATCTATTATGTTTGCATGGTTCTTCTCGCTGCAGCTCTCCCTCTTCCTCTCCATCCAGTTGTTTTGTCTTGTGGCTGTTCTCAGAGCTCTGAAGCAGTCAGGACCAGGAGAGAGAGGAAGAGAGAGAAAGGAAGCAAACCATATAAAGAGAAGAGCGTTTTATTTCATTCTAATACATATTGTGAACATGGTTATCATAAATGTCCCACTTATTTTGGCTGGATTCTTTGACATTTTGATGAAACAGAATATTGTGTCTCTTTGGGTCCCTGGTGTGGTTTGTTATGTGCTGGCTGGTTTTGTTCCACCTGTTCTTTTTCTGCACCGCACTGGAAAACTGTTCTGTCTCTGTTGCTCATAGCATCTGCAATTGTAAATTATTATTACACACACACACACAACTTTATTTTAGTTATGGACAACTTTGATATCAATATTGATTCTGTATGATACATTCTCTCTTGTCTTTGTGATTCATCTGCAAATACCTTTACACATGTCTGTGAAAAAAAAAAACTACCTTTTCTCTGTACCATATGCTGTACGTGCTGGTTCAGATGTGGCTTCTGTATCTGTTTTATACTCAGAATATCTCTGAATTTGAAATCAAACTTACTTTTTTTAAAATCTACTTTTGTTATCTTTACACATTCAGTTTACTATTTATAGGTTGTGACCAGCCTGCCATTTGTTTGTCCAATAAAACACATTGTTCAATAAAACACATATAGGCCTAATAAATGACCAAGTCTAATCTTTTCCATATTATAATGTCACAGACTCAGGGCCTGTGCACTGACGATAAATGCTACTTATTAGTTTGTGCTACCAACAATTTGCATTGTTTTAAGGGTAGGTTTTGGAAAAAAGCCTCAAAACACGAAGTTGGTAGCACAATCTGATAGGTAAGCATTATTTGCTATCAATATGTGCTACCTATCTGTTTTAATAGGAGGTTGCACAATTTGAGTGGGTAGCACAAATCGTCAGAACACAGGCACAACAGTGCTAGTAGCAGTGTTTTATGTAACTTCAAAGGGTTTCCTGTAAAGTTACACCAATATTGTGTATTTAGACCACTGTATGCAGGTATGGGAAGCTTTTCAATTTGGGTAGGTCAAATCCAGACATAAATGGTCCCAGAGTAATTTAGTGTAAATAAGTTACTTTGTTTGTTTAAAACAATGCATGCCAAAGTCATGCATATCTCCATAAAGTAGACATTCTAATCTTTCAAATGGTACAACATGAGGTCAGAGCAAATTTTTTATTTTTAAGAGGTTAATAAAGTAAAATCAGATTTGGACTGACAGGCTAATAGTAGACTTAAGCCGTGGCCACACTAGACGTTGAACATGCAAAATTTCTTCAGATCGTCTGCAGTGTCTTTTTATAAACATTATAGTAGTAACAAATAGTAATACACTCAAAATGTAAAGAAATACACAATCTACAATCTTTTAATTCAGCTAAGAGGTCACATCATGACGTATTGATCTTCTACTGGTCACGTCTTCATGTGATGCGAATTCGAACTTTAGAACGCTGGGAAATTGGAAATTTTTCACATGAGCTTTCATTTGAATGGAAGTTAATGGAACGAAAAGTGCAGTATGAACTCAGTTTTAGGGCTTAGGCAAACATTTGTGTCTAAGGCTGCTTGTGTTGATCGAAGCAAATCCCTATAAACTGCTACTGTAGCTTACTGTACATTTAAATGATCTGTAAATTTACACTGTAAATGTATTCATTTGTAAATGTATTATTTTTTATAAACATGCATTTATTAATACATTATATAAATAATGGCATTTGAAAGACTATTATTTACATAGCTTTAATATTTGTTTTGCCTTATATGGTTTCGTAACAAACTGAATTATTATTAGAAAATCAAAAATGGCTGGGTCGTCTGTGACTCAAATGCAGATTTTCCACCTTTTGACCCCAATATGTCATTAGATACAGTTGAAGGGAAAGCCTCAGTGCATCCCAAAGCTTAATTTCACCATCCCTACAGATAATAAAAAACACAACAGGGCAGAAAAACAAAGGGTGATCCAGGTAGAAAGCCAAAACCATAGGTAACCAGCAGGTGCACACTCAAAACGAAAACACTGGGGCTGTGTTCGAAATCACCCCCTATACCCTCATTCACTATTACCTACATTGGTGCACTGATAAAGTCAACTTGAGGGAGTGAATGAAAACGAGTGAATGAATTCGGACACTGAGTGAGCCAGAAGGGCTGCAGCTTTTGCAGTTTCTGCTTGCTGTTTATTTGAAACGTAGCAAACCGGCAACTCCAGTAATAATGAAAAGATTTATCTTGAACTCTGCCGTGGAAACTCCCATGTATAAACCTTAATCAAACAATTTAATAATCAATTAAAAAGGAATTTTTACCTGTATGCATGATATTGTGCTGCAGAATCTTATAGGCATGGGTGTCGGAACCATTGTATTTGGATTGGACAAGACCAATGCTATTGGACCCACTCACTTTGATCATCTCTAATTCAGCACGTCTGTTTACCTACCCCTAACCGATAAACACTTATTATTGAAAAACATGTTAGATGCTTTATTTACACTTTTCTAATATTTTCTTCATTTTTATTGAAAATAAATGCCTTTCCGATCTGATATGTGACGGGGAAAAGGGAGTATAGCGAGTTCAGCAAAAGGGGGATTTGAACCTCAGGTAGATTTGCATCAAATCTTTCTGCCATGCGTTTTACCCCTACACTAAAGTTGCTATGAATAATTCTGGATTTTCCGTAAATTTGTCTGCCCCATCCGGACGTTTAGTAAACAAGGCGATATATTTGTACTTAATGTAAATGGCATCTAACAGTTAATCCAGTAAAGATTTTCTGTGAAATCATTATTATTTTTTGGCTTCTGATGCTCATACAGTATAGTATAGTAGCCTACTATATAGTATATATTAATATAGGCTACTATATAATTTTTTTTTACATCAAAGTAATTATTTTTTTTTTTAATAAATGCTTATGAGTTACTTTATTATTATTCCCTGTACATTATTTCCCGGTAAGTTCAGTGCCACACAAGTAGAGTGCGCTATAGGGTTAACTTGTTGACTTACAAGCTGTTGACCATTGCATAAGAGAATAGAACGTCTTGTTGTATGAAAAGTTCTTAATTCCGTTTTTCTCTCAGTTCTATAATTTGAAGAACAATGGAAAATAATATTTCGTAAAAGCACGACGTGGTGATGCAGCAGCTGTTCTCTGAGAAAAAATCTTGCGGGAATACTCGTGCAGGTATACGCACCGCGCGTGATAAAGCGATCACCACACTGTAAGCAATTTTTTTATTTTTTTTTATTTTAACAAACAAGCAAAGCTCAAACAAAACGGCATCCCCTCCGGCGCCTTCAGTGTCAGAATTCGCTCACTCGTTTTCATTCACTCCTTTAAGTGGACTAGTGGAGTAATGGGGAATGAGGGTACACGGGGCGAATTGGACAGTGGTAATTCATTCAGCGCGTGACTCTCACAGTGAGTTGAGAGCACAGTATATGGTTGAGAGTGAGAGCGAACCATTAGCATAAGGAGTCGTTTGCTCTCGAAACGCTCCTTATGAGCCGATCGGTCTGTGTAGTGCTGGTGCATCGAACAAGCCTCTTCTCCAGCCATTGCTCGTACTACATTGGCTGTACACTCGTTATTGCAGTGCATTGTGGGATTGAATGAGTGCACTCAAAAAAGTCCACTATGGTTTTGGACACCACTACAAATGGCTGTTCCCTCAAATAGTGCCCTATTTAAGGGTATAAGGGGCGATTTCTTCTTCTTCATTTAGTTTTATGGCGGATTGCAACCATAACTTATCAGGTGCATACCGCCACCTACTATACCAGAGTATGAAGCATGGATTTAAGGTTCAATGAAACTTTACATGATAATATAATCAAAAATAAAAAATATTATAAAAAAAAAAAAACACCTTATATCCTATAGTACACCCCTATATCTTTCAGGTATTACACAACAGCCTTCTGTGTGTCCTCTATCCCTTCCCCTGTTGTTCCCAATATACCCTCAAGGTCCCATGTTCTTCCTGCCTGACTTATCTTTTGCTTTAGTCTATTCCTTTGTTCCCTATATAACATTAATTTGGGGGCGATTTCTTCTTCTTCTAGTTCCTTGGCAGATTGCATCGTTCATTTGTTGCATACCACCACCTACTGTACAGGAGTGTGTAGAGTGTTGCAGTAAACCTTTGGCTATTCAATCAAAAGGGGGGTAAAAAAAAAAGGGGTTATTATATTCTTCTTATTAAATCACTGTCTTTAAGGAAAATAAATAAACTTCTAATTCTTTCTCTTTGCATTCCTTGTTCCCCAAGAATATCCTTAATATTATCATCCTTTTCTTGCCATCTTGGTCTCTGCTCACTGTACCTCTTACATCTAAATAAAACATGTTTCACATCTTCCTGTGTTTGACATTCTCTGCATAAACAATTTCCTTTTCCTACCAACCTCAGTGTTGCATTCAATCCTGTTCCATTCTTAATCTTGAGTATACTATTTCTTCCTTCCTATTTTTCATATTAATTATTTTTCCTCCAAGCAGTTTCTGAATATTGCCTAGCCTTAGGTTCTGCTTCCCATTCCTGTTGCCACTTCTTTGTTATTTAAATTTTTATTTTAGCTTTCGCTTCTCTTTTCCCTATTGGAACATTTTTGGGGGCGATTTCGAACACAGCCTGGGTTTAAATACACAGACATTAGCAAGCTAATGACACACAGGTTGATATAATCACACAATAATGAGGCCTAGCAAAGGTTTATGGGAAATGTAGTTCATGATGGAATGGCAAAGGACTAGGGGGGAGTGCCTTCACAGGCACTCTGGCTGGCAAGCAAGACAAATACAATACACCATGTTTTATGTAGTAGGCCTATGTACTGTATAGCTGTGTATTTTTTTATTTCTTTCAAAAACAGGATTACATCAAAACAATCATGTTGTTGTCTACATTGAAGATAATTGTCAAAAATGTACATGGTGTGTAAAAATGTGTGGTAATTTGAATTTGTGGACAAATTCAAATTATTAATCTATTAATCTGAGAATTCAAATTTGCTTATTTTGTATTTTATGTGAGTGTAGCAGATAAAGCCATGTACATAGTGAAAGCTGTGAAGTCAGTCTACAAAACACAGGACAGATAATTTTGCACATCCAGAGAGACGGACATTCAGTCTTCAGGTGATAAACTCTTATAAACTATATAAATTCAGGAGTTCTAGATCATTTATATAATCTAGATTGTTATTAATAAAAGTTGTGATTTTGAATAAAATAATCTGATTTTGAGGGAACTGTTTTGGTTAGTTGGACTGAAATGTTACCTTTAAATCATAGGATACTTCTGTTGACTTTTGACTTTTTCACAGTCACAGATATAATGGGGCCCTTTCATGAAAATGACCCTTTTACATAATACACTTAATTCAACATTTGCTTGAGAGTCAGAGATCATTTGGTTATTCTGTTCTGTTATAAAGAAGCTAAAACTTTTTGATGAAATCTGTTAGAATGCTATGCAAAACTCAGCATTTTATAAAGACCATGACAATTTCCTTAATGACATCTTTCTTTGTGTTTTTGTTTTTGCCGTTCATAAAAAAAAATGAGCTCGGGAACATCCATTTTCAGCCATGTTTACACAAATTCGGTAATAAATCATAAAGCAAATATCATATAAACAAATCAGACTCAAGGAAAGTATTTCACAACAAATCAGTGAAACTACATGCAAAAGTTACATTTTGATGTAAATGTTATGTGATGTTTTTGTATATGAAAAGTTGGAAGATTTCTGTGCCAAAGTTATTTTTCTCCCGACAGAGATGAACAGCTCTATCGTGAACTTCCCCACATATGGAACATCTACAAACTCCACAACTCAATCCTTTGGAGTATTGATCATTCTGAACTTATGTGTGTACAGTATTCATTTCCTGTTTGGTCTTCCTACATACACCTATGTTATCTGGCTCATCATGACAGGAACAGGAAGTGGAATTGCATCAGAGTTCTTCAGACTCAATCTGTCTGTTTGTGAGATTGTTTACACTCTTGATTCCTTGCTCTCTGCACTAGTCAATACTCTTCCTTGGCTTTCAAGACTTGGGGCATTAACATGGTTTTTATTGGGACTAGGCATCACCGGTCGTCCTCTGTTTCAGTGTCTGATCTGTGTTGAGTGTTACCTGGCAGTGGTTCATCCTGTAACCTTTCTGAAGTACAAACCTCTCAGATATAGAGTGATCTGCTGCACTGCGGCCTGGATAATCACTCTTGGATCCTGTTTGTGTTTAATTTTTCGTTTAGTCTCAATTAACTTTAAAGGTCCCATGGCATGACATTTTCATTTTATGAGGTATTTCAACATTAATATGAGTTCCCCTAGCCTGAATATTGTCCCCAAGTGGATAGAAATGTTAATCGGTGTAAAACCGAGTTCTGGCTGTCTTTCTCTGCCTTTGAGAAAATGACAGGCCAGACGAGCCAATCCTGAAGTTTCCTGGTTTGACGTCCAAGCAGGAACGGTTTCCTCCCTTTACTCCGCCCAGAGAATCTGTCACGCCCATGAAGTGCTCGAGATCATTAACGTTACTTGTGAACGAATGAATGCTGGCAGTTTCTCAGTGTTTGGATGTACAAATGAAAACAGAAGTCTTTCTTCAGTTCCTTCTGATCTGTGATCAGTGATTTCTTATGTGTTGCTAATTATTTATTATTCGTGCACACAATGCGGCTTCTCTCTCTCCAGACAGAACGGTGTTTTCGTGTCTTCTATCTTGTGAGTCAGTGTTTTTGTACGTCCTCATCGCGTCTATCTGTTCTAAAATGTGCATACAGTATTTTCTGCTTAACATCAGCAGTCACATCTTTAGAGATAAACTTCACACACGCCGAAGCTCGGCCTTCAACATCCCCGACCCCCAGTACTGCATCTGGCCCACAGCGGAGGCACCAAACGCGGCGTGAGATTAAGCAGAAGGGGGGTAAGCGTGAGGGTATCCGGCTAGGCTAGCCAGCTTTCCCCACAATAAACTGGATTACATTCGATTACTGCTGTTGTGTCTTTGTTTGCGCTGTGTAACGTTACTCAATGCGCGTCACTGACACTATTCATATGATTGGAACATATCTAGAAATAATGCTTTAATCAACACTTACTAACTCGTTCATCTCGCTGTAATGGTACATTGTATGTGTTACAAAGTTGGTAGAATAATGATGAAGACGGACTCGGTGTGACTGGGACTCGTGTTTATTCAGAACTCTCAGATACAAACACAATAAACTCGCGCTGACAGACAGCGCTCTCATAACTCAGTAGTTACTATAAATAACTTTGTTAGCAATCGCTCCGTCTCCGTGATGTCCGGTTCGCGAACGAATCATTCTTTTGAATCGGTTCTTTTTAGTGAACCGAATCAGTTCACCCAATCGGACTGAATCGTTCTAAACGGTTCGCGTCTCGAGTCAGCGCTGATCCCTAATTTACTAAAGTTACTAACTTTCTGACATGAGTGACAGCCCCTCCGACTAGAAATAAACTAATAACCTGAAGTATATGCTAGTAACTACAACAGTTCTCCCTGAACTGAGACATGCTGAGAGAACTGATGAGAAGTGAACACAGGTCCATCCGTCTCTGGCAGACTCGTGCCTGCTCGTGCCTCGTTAAACCACGCCCCCTCCGCTCATTTCAAATGCAAAGATGTCAGCCAATCACAACAGTGGGCGTTTTTACTGAAGTCTCACAGCAGACACGCCTCTTGAAGCAGGGCATTCAGCCACAGGGCAAACAGCAGTATAGAAAAAATGCCTTTTATTTCTAAATTATGACATTTTATGATGTAAAAATCATACTAACAATATAAGTACACCTCAGGAAACACTATAAAATAATAGAAAAATGCCATGCCATGGGACCTTTAATATTTATGTATGCTTCTACTTGATTCAGTTCCTCCTCTACCTCTCCATCCAGTTGTTTTGTCTTGTGGCTGTTCTCAGAGCTCTGAAACAGTCAGGACCAGGAGAGAGAGGGAGAGAGAGAAAGCAGGAAAACCACATGAAGAGAAGAGCATTTTATCTCATTCTAATAATGACCGTGACCACGACTATCATATATGTGCCATTTATTATCGCAGGGTTCTCTTTTATTCTGACACAACAATATTTTTGTGAACTTTTTTCTGCTATATTTATTTGTTTTGTTCTTGTTAGTTTTGTGCAGCCTGCTCTTTATCTTCACCGAACTGGAACGCTTTCTTGCCCTTGTTTTTGAACAAGAAACAAGAAATTCAATTGTTTAATGTTCCCAAATTACTGTTACCAAGCCTTATTTTGTTTTTAACTTTGGCTTTACATTTTCCCCTGGTTTTTCAATTAATTTTCCCTTTCATGTAGATTAGCATTTATGATGCCAGAACATGTTAATATGTTCCTCTTTCATTCAATTTCCTATTTATGTAGTAATCCACCCACTCACAGAGTCCTTCCTGACTTTCTTACATAGGCCTAGATATGAACTATTTTGGGTGTTTATTAAATGTTGTAAGTGGTTGGACATTCACTCTTCAGTGGCCTGTTGCACAAAGCTGGTTTTAGTTGCTACCCAGGTAAGTTCGAGATTAGTTTGAACAAACTCTGTTTTTTCGGGCTCAAGAAGGTGGATTGGTTTTTAACAGTGTTCATCACCGTAGTAACTTACACTACACGGCTAACCTGCTCTGGATCAGGTTTTCTTCTGGGTTAGAGATCGCAAAACCAAACTGGACCAATCAGCTGCAAGTAAAGATGCAATAAAGCCATACCCCCTGTATCTCTCGTTCCAAATTAAAGCAGTTTGTAGTGAAAAAATTGCTCATCTTTTGGTGCTAATTATTCATTATATTTATATTAGGCTATATGAATTATAATTACTTTTAATTCATACAGTATATTCATTTAATTATTATATTAATTGACAAGTAGCCAAATATTAGTATAAATATAATACATGCATTCATAATTCTTTTAAACAATGTGTATTCATTTGAACTCTTTGTGAACCTATAATTATTAGGCATATTTCTTTGATTCACATCATGCATTGACATAGTCAGATATTCTTTCAGCTGCCTTCTCAAACTTTCGCAGCAGTGTTTATTCCTGCTTTGTAAATGCGTTTAATTTCATGATAATTTTCAAAATGATCTCTCAAGCTTCAGAAGAGAAGTGAATTGCGTCTCTCTTGCGAGAAGGGAATCAAACGGACACTGTGATTGGCTGTTTTTTTTCCACATGGGTCACACTTTCAGGTGCATCACAAACTCTGGATTAAACAGAGATATTTATACCAAGCTTTGAGAGACCGTTGAACTTGATATGGATTTATCTGGATTTGTCAACTCTAAACCTACTCTGAAACTCAGAGTTTGTTCAGCTAGCTTCATGCAACAGGCCTCAGGTGACTTGTTTTATTTATTCATTTATTTATTTATTTATTGCAGTACATTTCAGTTTCACTATACCATATCCAACTGATCAAAATATTGGCTTTTTTAAAACAAAAAAATCCAGGAAATGATATAAACATGTTTTTATTAGCATAAATCAGCAAACTATAAAAATCCAGAAAAATATTACATGAATATACTCCAATTAAATGAAGTGAAGTGTGTACATGAAATAATGGTCTGAAATATTGTTTTCTAATATTTTATTTAAAATTATTTTCCCTGTATTTTATCCTATAGTGGCAATGTGACTACACAAATGTTTTTGTACTTGTAAATAAAACAAAGACTACATGAGTACACTATTAATCAGTGTGTTCTTTGAAATGAGTTTCCTCAAATACATAGCCGAAATAGCCTAAGTAAATTTGAATGGAAAATATTAATATTTACATTATGTTTTGTCACCTAATCAATTCAAGCACAAAAAAAATAAAAAAATAATCACATGGCAAAGACATGGCCACTGGCGCTCAGAGAGGGAGAGAGACATCACTGACAGTCTTGGAAAGAGATTAAACTAAAGGTAAGGGGTACAATATTCAACTTTCTGACTGTAGGCTATTGCTGGATTCTTATTATCAGTTTATTGATAAAGTTCATGTGCTCGCTCTTAGTCTTCTGAATGTTACGGGGATTTTGGATAACGTTTGCTAACATAATTTGCTTTGTTATACACATAACAAATATGAATCAGGTAAACATGTTACTGAGTTAAACTATTAATACCTAAGCTAACCGAGTTGAGTGTTTTATGTTAACAATCTAATGTGCTTGGCTGATGCAGTCATCTGAGAAAGCAGTTGTTCTTAGCGAAATCTGTGTTGAAAACGGTTTGCTTTTAGCCCAAGTATATGTATTTCTTTAACATATATTAACATAACATAGACTGTAGCTGAGACTCCTCTGCACCTCTGTTAACCTTAATAGAATCTCAATAAAAGTTGTTTGACACTCTGTGTTTGTGTGCTTGAGAGTAAAAGATGGGTATCAAGTTTAGCATTTTATATTGCATTTGTCATCAAGCATCGTCATCAAAAATTGCACGTTTTCAAAGTTGTTCTTGAAAGAACTGTTGCCCATTTTAACAATTCTGCTGTTAAAATTGTACGTCAGCAAATTTGCATTTTGATTAAATCAATTTGGATACTTTGCAAATCTAAGTATTTTTATACAAACCATTAAGATTGTTCATCATTATGTTACTTTCAAATATATTCACCTGGGGGCGTATTGCAGAAACTTTCTATAGGTCTTAACTTTAGATATGATAACTTGATTTAGGATTCTTATCCTATCTTACAAAATCTCATCTGTAGTTGGGAACTCTTACACCGTGTGCTAACTACACGCGACTCGACGGCGCGACACGCGATAAAAGGTATATTTTCCATGTTAATTGGAGTTTTTGTCCTAACCAGCCGCAACGACGACACGCGATGAATCTATTTTAGAAACGGTTTCTATTTCTGCGACGTCGCGGCTGGAACAACAACAACATAAAACAATCTCAGTTAATGTGTATGTGCTTTATTTAATGTTAAAAGCGTGTAATGTGACTTTGAATATCATTTAGTGCTCCCAACTTTGTCTTACTAAAAGCAACAATGGATAATTCACCTCAGATCTTGAAATTAAACAAATGGAAACAAGAACGTTCGAACTGTGAACCAACCAGTATATTCTATGACAAAGATTGTCTTAGTGACTCAGTATGTATTTGTAGTAATGTTTAAATGGCGTGATATTTGTGAATTTGATTATCTACTTATCCATTTCCTTGCGAGCGCCGTCAGGATTAATCTCTGGTGCTATGCACTTGCTGCGAGAGCCCGACCACACGCTGTTCTGATTGGCTGTGGTTTTTGATTGATTTGTTGCATCTCGTAGTCACGTCGCCTCTGGTATGGACAGACAAGTTGCTTGTCGCTGGAATCTTATCGCGTCGCGTGTAGTTAGGACACGGTGTTAAACCACTCCATCAAGTTCGGTAATCAACTGTCAGATCTATTACCAAGCAACCAAAAACGCGCAAACTGCTTCTGAGGTAAAACTAAAATCAAAAAAGAGAAACAACGGTGTGCTTTTAATTTCAGTGTGGCAGAGATTGAAATTTTGATAAGCTCTGTTGAAAGCGTGTTTTATTCGGGAAGTTTTCACCAAGGCGTTTTTCACTTGAAGAATGACCTGTAATGCTCCGTGACAGCTCGTTGGCCTCTAACCACTTAAAGTCCATGGACCCTGATGAGGGTCCGGAAATTACATCATCATGTATATACTTTCAATTGAAATGTCTATAGAGGAGCTCTGACCTCATATCTGGTACCTCTACTTTCTGGAGACATGCATCACTTTGGCATTTGTTTTACACAAAGTAACTTATTTACACTAAATTACTCTGGTACCATTTCCGTATGGATTTGCTCCACCCAAATTGAAAGCTTCCTATACCCACATACATTGGTCTAAATACACAAGTTTGGTAGCCTGGATGCCGGCTGAACTCAGCCCCGCCCACAACATTTTAACTCAGGCAGTTCGGTCTGGACTTGATCCATAGAGACGTAATTATGCACGAACAGAAACTGTTCGGACCAATGAAATTGTCAGGACGGGCTTTAGACGATGACGGACAGATGATAAACAGTAACGTAATCATCCACGTCATCAAAGGCGCTTGGGTTGAATTTGTTCTAATCCTAAACAGAGAACTTGTTCGTATATGCATTCACCTTTACTATTTTTCTCAGAAATGATGATCGTGTTGGTAAGTACTCTGTGTATCCTTAAATATTTTTTTTTACAACACCGGCAAACCGGTGGCATTTGGGAGGTAAAATATATTATTTTGGCAGGGCTGCCTGCTAAAATTTGCATTCCTGGGTCTGTTTATCACATAATTGGGGTCGCTTCAACCCGCGGACTTGGCAACACAGTGCAGTTGAGTTCTGCTGACATTTGACAACTAACGTTATGCGTCACTCCGTTTCTCTGATTGGTTGTAGGTCTATCCAATTGAGGTCTTTCCTGGTTCGGTTGAAACACGCCCCATAATCACAGCCCAATAGAGCAGTATCAGACTCAAATTCTGACTAGAATAGAGTATGACGACGTCAGGCAACAAGTTTGGTGTCATTTTACAGGAAACCCTTTGAAGTTACATTAACCACTGCAAAAAGTATAAACAGTATATATAAGTATATGTTGTCTGAGCTGTAATAACACCCCCCGCCCCCCAAAAAAAGAGACGATTTTTAGATTTTTTTGGTTATAAATACATTTTTGAAAGTGTGTAACTCTGTGTGCTATAGCACCCTGTAGAAAAGACTGGAAAAAATATTTTTGTGTGGATCATGTATGCAAGATTTATTCAAATGAATCTGAATGGAGGAATATGACCTTTTTAATGTAATTTCCGTCAGTCCTTAATTCCACACTTTCATAACTGAATTTATCAGAACCCCCCCCCCCCTCTTTTTTGAGAGGGTTATTACAGCTAAGACAACATATACTTGTTCATCACTTTTAGCAGTGGTTTATGAAACTTCACAGGGTTTCCTGTAAAATGACACCACACTTTTGAATTTAGACCACTGTATGTGGATATGGAAAGCTTTTCAATTTGGGTAGGCCAAATCCAGGCGGAAATCCCAAAAATGGTCCCAGACCTTAAGAGGCTAATGTTGGTCGCAATTCGTCAACTAACTGCAAAATCATGTGTCGTGGGAGTCTGTAATTTTTTACGAGTATTTTATCATTAAAGCGCAGCACATCCTCTGGGTTCTCCAAAAGTCTCTCCACCATCAAATGTCACTGTTCTTCATCTTGTATAATTAATAAATGTAACGCCATTCTCAAAAAGGCTTTTATACAGTGATTTTTACCGTTGGATTTCAAAAAGGTTTGAAATTAGGACACCAGTGGGGTTGTCCTAAAGTTAAGACAGCTTTTAGGATTTTTTGTCGAGGTAAGATGCTTTTGTCATACCCATTTCCTATCCATAGTTAAAATAAGATTATGCACTTAAGAAATGTCATTCTGTAATAGCGCTTGTCCTAAATGAGGTCCTAACTGAAATTGGCATGGTTACGAAACAGATAAGATAGGATTCTAAAGTTATGACTTTCTGTAATACATCCCCCTGATCCAGACATTTAAATGCGTGCTCCATATTTTCTTCATTTTCTTTAAGTTAATGCACAAATTATTTTTTAATATTAAACGTTTCCCAAAGGCACGATTCATAAACAAAACATCAGTGGCGTGCCCTTTCAAGGGAACTCACGCTGCATGGGAACGCTCTGCGTGACTACTTCAGCAAGTGCTCTGTGTGAAACCGTCTCAGTCTATTTATTGTTGTTTGTCTACAAGCATATTTTTTATCTAGACAGGAGATGAGTGCTCCTGCTTGTGGCGCCATTCCCCTCTAACAGGGGGATATTCCCCACTTGAGTTCCCCACTTGGTGAAACCTTTTCCATTTCCTCCAGCATCCTTCGGCAGTCGGTCGCAACGTAGGCATCTGGCACCAGGCTCAGTACTCGTGTGCATGCCGGTTGGTCAGCCCTTGCACTGGACTAGATGCCCATATGATGTGATTCCCTGCTTGGTAATCCCATATGTGTATTGGCCATGATACGGTTTCCCTGACGGTAAACCTGTGTCTTTCCCTGGGTGGCTCTGCTCTGCCCTGTCTCTGTGCCGGAAGAAGGGGTGTAACGGATCGCAGTTGTACGGATCACGACCCACGGTTCGGCACGCACGTGACCCGCGGATTTATTATGCATTTTTTTTTAACTTGTGGATTAATCTGAATTGTTTAGCGATCGCAGACTAAAATACAGTTTTTCTGCCGATATTGCTTTTTAAGTGATCTTGTTCCTTTAAACTCGATGCTGAGTTTCAGAGAAACACATGTGTTCACGTGAACAGGGCATGTTAATCAGTCAGCAGTGGCTAGCTGAGAAGTAGAAGAACTTGAAAAGCCTCCTGCATCATTCAAATCGCGTGTATGGGAGCATTTTGGCTTCCCCGTAAAATATAATGATGACGGAAGAAGGGTGTGGACAAAACTCTAACAGTATGTAGGCACTGTGGCACGAGAAAGCCATATGAAAGTGGCACATACATCGAGCATGGCACCTGCTGACGCCCGTTTCACACATACTCCGTTTGCAGTGCGTATGCGGTGCATATTTTTTCCGTACCTATGTTAACGGATACAGCTGTCACACTGCACGCGGCTTCGGTCCGTCAGTCGCTCCAGGAGCGCATTTCCGCACAGAGTCTATTGTTTGATGTGCTGGTGCTGAATTAAAGTGACAGCGCATCCGCATTAAAACAAACATGTATCGATGCGAAAATCTAGTAATTCCACCACAGATGCATATAATGTAAAGTATACTCTGTTTTAAAGTCAACACATGGCTTTTTGCCTCGAGTAAAGCAAGGAAAACGGCCTTTAAATAAACAAGGAGAAATAATGGAGAGCACCTGTCCTTTCTTGAAGGTGGAAAAACCAAGTTCTTCATGACCTGCAGGATTTCTTGTAAAAAAGATTTAAAAACGAAAGAAAAGCGTAGTTTTAATTTAAAATGTTTATTTTAACATAGTCTATTGTCTGTTTTGCAATTTGCATGAGCAACCTCATATATACATCTAAAGTAGGTATTAGGCTATATAAATACAAAGTAATTAATTCAATAAAACGTTGTTTAAGTGTAGTGCGTTTAAACATGATATCTATAAAATAGAGTATAGGCCTACAAAGAGAATTGCAATGCTGACAAGTGTGAGAGGTCTACTCTCTCCCCTGAGAATGTTGACATCCTAATCTTTAAAAAAAAAAAGAAGAAAAAAAAGCTCAGGCCCATTTTCACGTCTCAGGTTGTTTTTAGTCAAATTTGATTTATTCAGATGGTTATTCATTTATTTTATTTTTGTTAACACCAAAAGTTCCTTGTTAACCTATAAACCATATAGGTTATGTTAACACCAAAAGTTTTCATGTAATAAATGGAAAGCAAATAAAAATAGTCTCCTCCCCCTTTTATTCTGATCCGAAAAATGATGAGTTTTGTGATCCGTTGCACCACTAGCTGGAAGCAGCTCCTCCCTGGCTAGGTAGGCCCAGATATTTTCCATACACTCTAAAAAAAAAGGTTCTGTATGGCACCAAAAATGTAGCCTGGTTAAAACCAGACCATTCTCAGTAGTAACTGAGTTATGGTCTGGCAAAGCTTCATAGACAAATCATTTCCAAAGGGGCGTCACCAACGGGCGTCGCTCAAATGCCTCTCAGAGCAATTGGATAGACCTAAAACCAATCAGAGCGATGAGGGAGATGACGTATGCAGAGCGACGGAGAAACATCTGACTCTGGCCGTTTCTCAATATGTGTTCTTGTCTATACTTGTGTTCTCAAATAGGAAATGTCCCCGGTTTCCATTTCAGAAATCTGGTCACCTTACCTAAACCACATATTAATGTTTAATATATTATTTTTAAAATGTAAACGAAAAGAGGCAGGGTGTTTTATACTTCGTTTTATTATAAATATATAAGATAATCAATGTAGGCCTAGCTACGCGTTGCCTGAACCACATTCGTGTGGCTATTATTATGTTTAATTTTTTTTTTTCTGACTTGCGTCCGTGACTTACCAAGTTTGACTCCGGAGAATGAACTCCCGAGGACGGGAGGACGCTAATCCGCCTACTCTGCTAATGGACAAGCAGCGTTCTTGACAGTTTCACTCAGTATATATGTAGTGCAGGCAATGCATATTATCGTCAATGCATGTTTATAACAAAACAAAATATAAAAAACCCAGCCTCTTTTCGTTTACATTTAAAAACACACACACACACACACACACACACACACACACACACACACACACACACACACACACACACACACACACACACACACACACACACACACACACACACACACACATAATATAGGCATAATATAGGCTATGATTATCACTGTAATAAATTAAATATGACACAAAACACAACCCAGTCTATTTTTGTTAAATGTCAGTTTATGTGTGATCATCAATAGCAATTATAAAAGTATAAGTAAAAGGTGTAAGAAGCTATACAATAAATAAAGCAATTCAGTCAAAGTCAGCGCTAGGAGACTGCAACGGTAAAGTTTAATATCTTAAAAATATAAAGTTATGAAACTTCACTTTGCCCTCAGACAAAACGATCTGTCTAGGAACAAATTATAGATTAATGAGAGCAAAGATCAGCCGTTAGATCTACACAAGACGAGACGGTTTAACCACTACAGAGACATCAGAGCCAGCGGCAGACGGCAGAAGGACTGGCCGAGGAAAGGCGCCTCTCGGCGGGCTGAATGATCAATTGAGCGCCGCTGAACCACTGGAGCTCACAACTCCGAAAACGGCAGATCAAATTTAAAAAAAGGCGCTCTCTTTATAAATAAACCACATATTTGAGCTTTAAACAACTACATTCACGCCTGAAAAGGACTTAAACTATATTTTGTAAAACATTAACACTACCAGAGGGCTCTCGCTAAGACCCATTCGTTTAGCCACCAAAGGGCCAAGTTGGTATCAGACTTTTGCCGAATCCAGTCGGTAAGACAGCGATAACATCTTTTTTTAGATATGAAGGCTTCGAGTGTTGTTCTTTGCTCGGGTTTTAACGAAAAGGAAAAGTTTAAATGGCTTAAAACAGACGCGATAGCTGATTCGAACGAGTGATGCTCCACAGCGGGCGACAAATCTGCTTCAATGTCGCTGCGCTGTCGTCATCGTCTAAAGCCCGCCCCAACGTTTCTAATTGGTGCCGCGATTTCTAGGGTTTAGAAATGGGATTGAATGGGGTCTTTGCCAGACTACTTGCAGAGCAAATCTAAATTTGCCGGAAGTTGTCTGGGTTTTCCCAGGCTACCAAAAATGGTTCTTGGCTCGTAATCATAGGGGAACCTTTTTTATTTTGGTGCTTCAGTGGTTCTTCAGAGGTTCTACACCGGTTCTTTGACTAAGGTGCTATATAGCACCACTACCATATACAGAACATGTTAAGATATTGTGCTATATTGTACCAAAAGTGATTCCTCTATGATTACGACGAAGAACCATTTATGGTGCCATATAGAACCTTTTTTTTTAGAGTGTATATAGCACTGCCTCACGTTACCTCCCTTTGGGCAGGGTGTGGTATCCATAGCGTTTCCCTACTTTGGGATTGCATTTAATTTCGAGGAAATAAATGACAATTAATCATCTGATTTTGGGGAAATTCGATATTTTTATTCACTATATTTGGCCTTTCATCCGTGTTTACTTGACTTGGAAGATGGCACCTGTGGCATGCCGTTTGCAGTCCTCCCTGTTGTTATCTCTTGCACTTTCTATGATTTTATTTATGTAATTTAGTTTTAAATTGCAACGCTACATTGGTTCATGACCGTTCAACACTACACTCTAAAAAAAAAGGCTCGTAATCATAGGGGAACCTTTTTTGGTGCTATATAGCACCAATTTTGGTGCTTCAGTGGTTCTTCAGCGGTTCTTCAGAGGTTCTATATAGCACCTTAGTCAAAGAACTGGTGAAGAACCTCTGAAGAACCGCTGAAGAACCTCTGAAGAACCGCTGAAGAACCACTGAAGCACCAAAATTGGTGCTATATAGCACTAAAAAAGGTTCCCCTATGATTACGAGCCAAGAACCATTTTTGGTGCAATATAGAACCTTTTTTTTTTTAGAGTGTACTTAACATTCGTAGTGCGGTCATTGCCTTGCCTAGGTGCGATGTTTGTGAACCATGTCTCTGCATTCCACCTTGTTCATCTCCTCTCCCCGCATACATGTGTCAGTTTCAAGTGGATCTAGCTTGCCGTAGACTTGGGAGAAGGCTTGGCAAGTGCAGGGGTATTCTTTCCGGTGGGGATCTGAGTTTGCTCATCGATACACCACTGGCCAGTTTGTCCTGGATGGCCAATATCGATGGCTGTTCTCTATTCTCCCTGGATTCCTTTCTGCACCTGCTCTGATTTTCTCTCTTCCTCGCCTGAATTTACAACCTTCGTCCGTTGTGCCGTGAAACACAGCCAGAGAAAGTTTAATCGCAGTTGAAGATCACTCTCATTAATGTCTGGTCTCTGGTAAAACTTTTTCATTTTAAGTGAATTTTGTACCTCACATGGATTGAGGTAAACCGTGCTGGTTTTTCTTTGTATCACGGAGACCTGGACTAACCCTGGCAAGTTATTCCCTTTCACGGAACTAGTGCCTCAGGGAGGGAACAAGACATTGCAAGGCCCCCCATACTTCCGGCGTGCCAGTGATCGACTTGCTTCGGCCTATCAGAAGCTGACATTGTTTAGTCTTGGTGTGCTTTATAGCTTCCTGGTCATGACGTCACCCGTCTGTTGCATTGGACTGATTTCACACGTGCTTCACAACGCAGTCCCACAGAGCATACACATAGCGTCAATTCTCGACGCAACGTCTCGTTCACTCTTCAGGGAACCGAAAGTCGATTTTATTTATATTTTATCAATAATCTGTTAAAGGAATTGCCCTGCAGGAATTAGTAAACAAATCAAATCATTGTTATATGTTGAGTATTGAGTATAGATGTGAAAAAAAGGGATCATTAAGTTTAAACCAAAAATGAAAATTCTGTCATCATTTTCTTCTATGATCCGCAAAATGAAGATAATTTGAAGAATGTTGTGTTTAAACAACATTGACCCCTTTGACTTGCATTGTGTGAACAAATAAAACATTTAAAAAATAATAACTTCAAAATATGTTTTGTTGCACAGCAGAAAGAAATTAATACATGTTTGGAATGACATGACAAATAAGGCGATGAATAACTCCGTGAACTTCAACAAATTTGGATCATCTACAAACTCCACAACTCCCTTGTTTGGGCTACTCAACATTATGGAAATGTTCAATTTCATGTTTAGTCTTCCTGCAAACTCCTACATCATATGGCTTATAATCACAGGAACAGAAAGTGGATATGCATCAGGATTCTTCAACCTCAATCTCTCTGTTTGTGAGATTGGTAACTCTCTGAATTCTTTGCTCTCTCTATTTGAGACTTGGATCCCCATTAAGAAATTAACAATTTTTTTAATAGGACTAGCAATCACTGGCCGTCCTCTGTTTCAGTGTCTGATCTGTGTTGAGCGTTACCTGGCAGTGGTTTATCCTGTAACCTTTCTGAAGTTCAAACCTCTCAGATATAGAGTGATCTGCTGCACTGTGGTCTGGGTAATCACTCTTGGATCCTGTTTGGTCTGCATCTTTGTGTTTTTTATTTATACATGGTTCTACACTCTGCAGTTCCTCCTCTTCCTCTCCATCCAGTTGTTTTGTCTTGTGGCTATTCTCAGAGCTCTGAAGCAGTCAGGACCAGGAGAGAGAGTGAGAGAGAAAGAAGAGGAAAACCACAAGAAGAGAAGAGCATTTCATCTCATTCTTATAACTACTGTGAGGATGGCTTTTACCTATATGCCATTTATTGTCTCAGGATTGTTTTTAATTCTGGCTCAAGATTATATTCAGGAGCGTTTTACTGTTGGATTATGTTGTTTTATTTTGGCTGGTTTTGTTCAGCCTTTTCTTTATCTGAACCGGGCTGGAAAAATATATTGTTGTAAGATATTGTTGTAGAAGTTTTTCCCCTGGCTGTGAACCACTGCAATAAATAACTTCATCAACATACCCATTATTGATATGTCCCATTAAAAATAGAAATCTCATCATAATATATTGCTGTGTATTTAAATTCGACACTTCAAAAACTTTGCATGTCAGGTGTTCACTGCATCACACCTGTACACCAATTTCAGATTTATAAAGATCAAGTCTGCTTGGGAAAAGTAAACATTCTCTCTTCAGATAATATTTTTAGATAAGATATGAATTCTATTTTTATTATTATTAGTGCATACTGTTCAGCATGTGTTAGAAAGTTAGAGTCTTTCTCATTGTTGTTTTGATTGTTTTACTCACACTCATATTAAGTTTGCTTCAAGTCTGTCATTTGTTTATCCAATAAAATAATACTTAGGCTTTGACCCTGTGTTACCATTTCCATATAATGTTGTTGCCATGCTTATTACTAACGATGTGATTGTGAATCATTCAAATGTTGTGTGGAAATGATGAACAATTTTAAATTCAAGACAATTAGTGTCAGTCCAGTCAAATGCTATGACTTTTTTAACCTTACATTTGTTTCCTTTATATATTTGAATGTGTCATGTTTTATGTGAAACAGATGGTCATACACATATATTATTGTGCCTATTCAAAACAGCACAGACATTCATACACATAGAGAGACTGGACATTCGATCTTTAGGTACTAAACTCCTCTTAAAAACATTTTTCTGTTTAAATATAGGGAAAGTATTCTTTTTCCTTTTTTTTTTTTTTAAATCTATTGGCTGTTTTTTTCAGCCTTTTCTTTATTGGGGGTATTCCAGAAAACAAGGTTAACCTTCCGTCACATATACCTTGAACTCTCGGTTGATTAACCCAAACCTTGCTTACTCGAGATATGCTGGTTCCAAAAACGAGTCCGGGAGTAAGTTCAGACAACCCAAGACTCATAGTTTCCCATCTCAGAGTAAGTCAACTCAGAGTTCAGGTTTAAACTCAGAGTTGGTTGAACTTCCTTAATGAAATGGGCCCCTGGTTATGTTCAGAGAGTGAGTTGCTATGGCTACTAACATACCCTGAAAGTTACCTCTGTTTTTAGAACCGAAAGTTGAGGTTATCCGCTAACTTACTCTTAAACATTCCCGGGTATGTCACATAACATGCTTTCTCGAATACTCCCCTGATCTGGGTTGGAAAACTCTCCTGTAAAACATCAATTGTTTAGTTTTTAAAAATTAAACATGTTAGTGTGACTTTCTATCATTGTTTCAATGAAGTATACAGCAACAAACTGTCTTGATTGTCTGTCCTGATTTTTATGTTTTCCATAAAGATTAATTTTATTCTGAATTTGATCATTAGATATGGGTATGGTCATGAACCTTCTATTTGTTTTACGTGTTCTCATTTGCCAACACTCATCTGTCACAACGGACACCAACTCATTTATCAATCTGTGCATCGTTTCTCAATCATTGTGTATGTTCCTGCCTGTATTCTGTTTAGTGTGCGATCACGTTAATGTGTTGTGTATTGCCCTTGCCTGTTGGATTGCTTAGTAAAGTTTGTGTTGGAATCTTATTCTTCAGTGTCTTCGTTTTCCTGCCTGGACAACCCGTGACAGAAATATCGATACGCTTTATTGATGCTGCTTTTACCCTATAAATAAAATTGATGAAAGTCAGTCACTGGCTATCAGTCCAAAGGTTTAGTTTGATATATTACTTTTTTTAACCTTACATTTTATATATTTGCATTTCCAATGTTTTATGTGACGTGAAAATGAAATAATGCACATATTATCTCGGCAGCTGTGAAGTCAGTCTACAAAACACAGCACAGAGATTTACACATCCACAGAGACTGGACATTCACTCTACAGGTGACAAACTCTTCTTAAAAACAAATGCTATTTTCCATTTAAACATAGACTACATACTCTAAAATGACCTGAACTCTAAAAAAAAAAAGCTTTTTTTTTTTTTGCGTTTTGATAATTTGGCTTTATATGAGTATATAATGTTTTTCAAATTTGGAATTTTTGATTGTTCCGTGCAGTCTGAATTAAGTGAAATTTTTAGTAATGATAAACCGACAGATATAATGGGACACGTTCATGTGATTTACCCGATTGCTCTGTATTAAACTTCATTCAACTTATTTTGAGCATTAAAGGGATAGTTCACCCAAAAATGAAAATTCTGTCATCATTTACTCACCCTCACGTTGTTCCAAACCTGTATGAGTTTCTTTGTTCTGCTGAACACAAAATAAGATATTTTGAATAATGTTTGTAAAAAAGCAGATAGAACAACCATTGACTACCATAGTATTTTTTCCCCTACTAATGGTTGCTCTATCTGCTTGGTTACAAACATTCTTCAAAATATCTTCTTTTGTGTTCTGCAGAACAAAGAAACTCATACAAGCTTGGAACAACGTGAGGGTGAGTAAATGATGACAGAATTTTCATTTTTGGGTGATCTATCCCTTTAATTCTGTGAACCTGAGACTGTGTGTATGCTTGAGATAAATGACAGATGACTGTTCTTTACATTTGTTTTGTTTTGTTTATGTCTTAAAATATGTGCTTAAAAGGCATGTGGCCCATTTTAGGTATTTTAAAATGGACAGCAGCTAAATAGACTTTTGACAAAACCTTAGGTATTTTAAAATGGACAGCAGCTAAATAGACTTTTGACAAAACCAGATGCTTAGCAAATCTTAGCATTTTTATGCAGACTTTGAAAATGTCATCCAAAATTAATTACTTTATGATGTGTGTTTGTTTCTAGTAAATACTTATCTATTAATTAATTTATGTGTTCTGTGTTTCCATGAGAATTTAAGTTAATACATACATTATTTTTTTGCATTACATGTTTCCCCAAACATAACCGTGCAAGTTTAGGTTTATGTAGCCAATATGTTTTCATCTATTTCCCCCCCCCATAGGGATGAATAACTGTACCACACCTGTCACATCTACATTTTCCAATACTAAGGTCATTGGGCAAATGACCATTTTGGATTTTTTTCTGAACAGCTTCAATTTCCTGTTTGGTCTTCCTACACACACCTATGTTTTATGCCTCATTGTTAAGGGAACAGGAAGTGGAGTTGCATCAGAGTTCTTCATCCTCAATCTCTCTGTTTGCGAGATTGCCAGCTGTCTGAACATTTTTTTCTATGTACTTGATTATTGGTTTTCAAGTTTCATGACATTAAGATATTTTATAATAGGATTAGGCATCACCGGTCGCCCTCTGTTTCAGTGTCTGATGTGTGTTGAGCGTTACCTGGCAGTGGTTCATCCTGTAACCTTTCTGAAGTACAAACCTCTCCGATATAGAGTGATCTGTTGCACTGCGGCCTGGATAATCACTCTTGGATCCTGTTTGTGCTGCATGTTTACTATAGTCTCATGTAATTTTTATATTTATGTATGCTGTTTCTCGATTCAGTACCTCCTCTTCCTCTTCCTTCAGTTGTTTTTCTTTGTGGCTGTTCTCAGAGCTCTGAAGCAGTCAGGACCAGGAGAGAGAAGGAGAGAGAGAGAGGAGGAAAACCACATGAAGAGACAAGCATTTTATCTCATTCTAATAACTACTGCGAGCATGATTATTATCTATATGCCATTTGCTATCTCAGGATTGTCTTACATTCTGACATATTTATATTTTCAGGAAGCTTTTACTTTTGGATTTGTTTGTTATCTACTGGCTGGTTTTGTTCAGCCTTTTCTTTATCTGAACCGGGTCGGAAAACTCTCCTTTTTAAATAAAACATTCAATTGTTCTGTTTTTAGCAGTTAAACTACTACACTTAACAGCATTTATTTCTAGATAGAAGGTTTTCTGTTTCTCTTATATTAGTGTTTATGACAGCAGAACATTTTAGTTGATTTAATGAAATGTGGCTTCTGTACTGTGTTCGCAGTGTAAAATGGCCCAGAACATGTGTGTGACTTTGTTATTCACTGTTTATTTAGAGAAATATACAGTCACAGACTGTCTTATAGTACTTTATACATATATGTGTTTACCAGATATGGTTATAAATGGTTGCTGTAGATTGTTTATGCAATACAACTCCTCATCACAGTGTCACTGAAGATTTCCACTGAGATTTTTGCATTCAATTTTATACATTTACATTCATCCTACATATTTTCTAAATTAAAATTCTATTAAAAATGTTACTCTTCTAATGATAGAATTACATATAATTATGTGTAAAAATATATAATTGTATGTGTTGTTTACAGTATAGAAACATAGTAATACTAATACTGTATTTACCCTAGAAATATGCATTGGTAAAAGTCACTGGCTATATGTTCATATATGTCCCTTTTTAACTTTTTTGCATATCTAATGTTTTATGTGACGTGCAGCAGATGAAGTCATGCACATATATTCTTATGACAGCTGTGAAGTCAGTCCACAAAAAACACAGCACAGAGATTTATACACATCCAGAGAGACTGGACATTCACTCTTCAGGTGATACACTCTTAAACTTCATATTTTCTATGAACCTAGGTTATAAGAGTAAACACTTGATTGTTATTATTTATAGAATATTAGACTTTTATTTTATAGATGTAGATACTTTTTTGATTCATGTTCATTTCAGTTGTGATCTGAATTATGCTCATTTAAAATTTTTAAATGGTAAAACAACAAATATATAAGGATATTTTTCTGAAACAATGCTTAAAGGGATAGTTCACCCAAAAATGAAAATTATCCCATAATTTACTCACCCTCAAATCATCCTATGTGTATATGACACTCTTCTTTCAGACGAATAAAATCTGAGTTAAATTAAAAAAAGTTCTGGCTAATCCAAGCTTTATGATAGCAGTAATAGTTGCTCTGTTTTTGAAGTCCATAAAAAAATGCATCTGTCTGTCAAATAACGTGCTCAACGTGGCTCCGAGGGATTAATAAGGGCCTTCTGAAGCGAATCAATACGTTTGTGTAAGAAAAATATCAATATTTAAAACTTTATAAAGTACAGTTCCAGCCGATAGCCTTCCATGGAAAAGTGTTGAAAGTGCCTTCTCGCAATTCAAGATGCATACGTGACGTCTGACAAGCGTACCTGGTAACGGAAGCCTTTGATCGGCAGAGGCACTTTCAACACTTTTTTCCATAAATTGAATACAGAAGGCGATCGACCGAAACTTTTACTTTATAATAAAGTAACTTTACTTTATAATAAACTGATGAAACTGGTGTTGACTGATGAATTTGCACATGATTTGTCTTAAAAGCATATTGTAAACTCCACACAGACATAAAAACAACATTAAAAACTTAATTTCCACTGCAGGGGGTCTTTACATTTGTGTGAGCTGAGAGATAAACAAGGAGAAGATGAATAACTCTACAGTGAACTTCACATCTGAGGCATCTACAAATTCCGAATTTGATTTACTTGGATTAACTAACCTGGACATTTGTTTGTACTTCATCAATGTCTTGTTTAGTCTTCCTACACACTCCTATGTGATCTGGCTCATCATCACAGGAACAGGAAACGGAGTTGCATCAGAGTTCTTCAACCTCAATCTTTCTGTTTGTGAGATTGGTATCTGTCTGAACTCTTTGTTGTCTGTAATTTATTTTTGTAATGGACATCCCACAATATTAGCATGTTTTTTATTAGGACTATTCATCACCGGTCGTCCTCTGTTTCAGTGTCTGATCTGTGTTGAGCGTTACCTGGCAGTGGTTCATCCTGTAATCTTTCTGAAGTACAAACCTCTCAGATATAGAGTGATCTGCTGCACTGTGGCCTGGATAATCACTCTTGGCTCCTGTTTAAGCTGCATGTTTACTATGAGCCGAGTTCATTTTTATATTTACATATACTTCTACGCGATTCAGTTCCTCCTCTTCCTCTCTATCCAGTTGTTTTGTCTTGTGGCTGTTCTCAGAGCTCTGAAGCAGTCAGGACCAGGAGAGAGACGGAGAGAGAGAGGGGAGGAAAACCACATGAAGAGAAGAGCGTTTCATCTCGTTCTAATAACTACTGTTACCATGTCTATTATATACATGCCATTAATTTTTGCAGGGTTCTCTTTTATTCTTGCAAAACTGTTTATTGTGAACTTTTTTTCTTTTGGTTTGACATGCTTTATTCTGGGTGGTTTTGTTCAGCCTCTTCTTTATCTTCACCGGGCTGGAAAAGTCTCTTGCCTTTGTTCTTTATTTTGTCCAAGTGCATTTACTGTACATTTTCTTTTTTGAATTGCCTCATTTGGAAGATACTGTTGTTGTTTTTTTGTCGTTTTTTTATAAATTTTCTGAAACATGCTAACGTGAACATGTGTAATTTAATGGTTTATTTTGATAAATTCTCCACCACAATGATTTAATTATGCATACAGTCCATTACTGTCTTATTATATACATTCTGAATAACTCTATTTTGTGTTTATTTGATAAAGTTTACATATTTAAGTAGTGTCACAGAGATGATTTCATTTGACCTGAAATTCCATCACACACAGATACTGTACGCTGTAAACAATGTACCGTAGAATTTACAGGCAAAAAAAAAAGTTGCCAATAAAAATGTTTAAAATTAGCCACCAATTCGCCATAATGTAAAATAGTTATGAATTGCCATGAGGTTGTGAGGTCTATTGTGCAAGAAACTTTGAGAAACTGAGAATCTGTCCTTGTAATCATAATTTGTATGAAAAGGAATAAAAATTGTTGGTGATTTACAGCCACTATAGTTGATTTCAGCTGGAAACTGCTAAATAAACAAATTATTCACAATTTATTTGGTCATCTTTATTTCCAACAAATAAAAAAGCAACGGTTATTCTTTTTCCTGTTAGATTCTTCCAATTCTTAGTATTGTGGCCATCTCCTCTTCATCTGTCAGTGGTGCTGGTGCAGGTCCTCCCATCATTTTTGGAGCTGTTGGCTGAGTAGAAGTCAAATATTAATTTTACTACCCTAATTAAGAAATGTAACAGGCTGGACTAAAGAACATTCAATTATGTGAAAAGAGCATTAGACTATATGGAAAAAGCTACTGCACATTGAAATAGAGTGAATTACATTTATTTTATACGTCAAATGTTTGTAAAGCCATGAAGCCTACACCTATGAAACGTTTTATGCTTAAAGCTTTACCTGATTGAATTATGTTTTTATAGTTAATTTTTTAGTTACTGCCACATTATTTTTTTTATTGCCCATGGGATACCATGAAAATAAATATTCAATAACTTACCATTCTGCTAGTTTTCACCACTAAAATGTACAGTTATTAAGAATTAAACTTACGTATTGACTTGGTTGCGGACATCATTTTTGTCGGTTGCTGTTGTCATGGTGTATAGTAATTTCGAAGCTCCATTGATCATGGCTTTTCATAGTCGTTGTGCACGCACAAGTGAGGCTAGAGTTGATTGAACAAACTGAATTCAGCTGTTCTGAAACCAAAAACTCAGAGTTTCCCATCTCAGGGTAAGTCAACTCAGAGTTCAAGTTTAGAGTTCGAGTTGGTTGAACCTTATTGAAATGGGCCCCAGGATGCAGCTTCCACATTGAACTAAAACATTTAAAAAAAATTTTTTTTTTTTTTTTATCCCTGTTTACACTGTCTTTTTCATATCATTTTTCCCCCCATAAATATTTGCATATATGATGTTTTATGTGAAGTATAGCAGATGAAGTCACGCATATTCTTGTGACAGCTGTGAAGCCAGTCTACAGGCACAGAGATGTACACACATCCAAAGAGACTGGATATTCACTATTCAGGTGATAAACTTTTGATACATTTTCTTGCTTTCAACTATTCATTTTTTTCCCTGTTAATAATAGGTATTGTAAGGTTTATGAGCATTTAAGATGATTTAACTTTTAAATAAACAGGGCTGAGATCTACATGTTTCTAATCTAATCAATTAAAATGTGTAGGATTTAAAAAAAAAAACTGTAACAGCCATTTAAGGGAAATATAATATAACTGAATTTTCATGTAAACTGTGAAAGAAAAACACTGTTTTATTTGAATTTTATATTTTAGGCATTGTGTAGTGAATTACTGCATTAAAATGGCCTCTAATATTAGACATTTAATATTGAAACATTCCATATTATGTGTGTTTGAAAACTTGTATGCATGAAAAAAAAGTATCTTCTTATTTCATAATGTCTGACATTTTCACTTCTTTCTTCCTGTTGTACACAGTTGCCATACTTTTATATGTACATTTCTTGAATTTCTGAGCTGAAAAGACAAATACAGAGGAAATGAATAACTCTACAGTGAACTTCACCACACCTGAAACATCTACAAACTCCACAACTCAGTCTACTGCAATAATCAACAGTTTAGACATTTGTCTATTTAGCATCAGTTTCCTGTTTGGTTTTCCTACTCACTCCTATGTTATCTGGCTCATCATCACAGGAAGTGGAGTTGCATCAGAGTTCTTCAACCTCAATCTGTCTGTTTGTGATATTGGTACCTGTCTGAATACTGTATTAAGTCTACTGTCACTTTTTTTTTCAAGTCTCACAAAAACAACAATTTTTTTGCAAGGACTATGCATCACTGGTCGTCCTCTGTTTCAATGTCTGATCTGTGTTGAGTGTTACCTGGCAGTGGTTCATCCTGTAACCTTTCTGAAGTACAAACCTCTCAGATATAGAGTGATCTGCTGCACTGCGGCCTGGATAATCACTTTTGGATCCTGCTTGTGCTGCATGTTTAGTTTAATCTCAAGCGACCATCGTGCATTTACATGGTTCTACACTCTGCAGTTCCTCCTCTTCCTCTCCATCCAGTTATTTTGTCTTGTGGCTGTTCTCAGAGCTCTGAAGCAGTCAGGACCAGGAGAGGGAGGGAGAGAGAGAAAGGAGGAAAACCACATGAAGAAAAGAGCATTTTACATCATTCTAATATCTACTGTGAGCATTACTATTATATATTTACCATATATAATCGTAGGATTGTCTTTCATTTCTTCTGGGCAGTTTATTGATGAACTCATTGCTTTTAGTTTTATTTGTTATATTTTTTCTGGTTTTGTTCAGCCAGTTCTTTATCTCAACCGAGCTGGAAATCTGTCCTGCCTCTTCTCTCCATAAAACATTAAAATGTTTAATTTTATGAAGTTAAATCAATAAATGAAAGGGGAATTTTGTAAGTATAAAATCATTGACTCTACCATGCTACTTTCAGATTACCTCTATTATGTGTGTGTTGTTAAAATATAGTTGTACTCCATAAGATTGTCCAAAGAAATTGTGATTTTTTTGTATTAATTGTAAATTGCATGTTGTATGTGTTCAACATAAAAAAACCAAACGCAATGTTGTTCCTGTTCCTGAGTTAAATTTTACTTTTAAAGGGGACCTATTATGCAAAATTCACTTTTATTTTTTTTGACATGTAATGTCATTGTTTTTATATTTTTGTAATGTTTGTGTACACAACCACCCTATTGTGGTAAAAATCCAACTACTCCGTTTATTATTTTCCCCATGTGAGCAGAAGCTAGCACCGCCTAAGATGTAAAATATGTATTGTAAATGTTCAAAACTACAGGTTTTCCAAACAAATGGAAAGAACAAGCAGAGATGTGCACAACCAATCTTTAATTAACCCTTGCAAAAGTTTAAAAGAATAATCATACAAAAGACACAAGACTTCAAAAGAAAATACACCAAATCACAAAGAACGTTTACACAAAAGAAAAAGAAAAAAACATGATACCATGCAGTGGCCACCTGTAGGTGTATATCTTGAATATCAAGATCCCAATGGATAATTCAAGATTTGTGAAGGGAAGAGAAAATAAAAATCCAAAACAATTGAATTCTCACAATAACCTCAATTGACACCTTCATACAAATCATAAAACAAACAAAATTAACCCCACTCAAATAAGCAACCAACACTACAATCCATACAAACAAACAAAAGAAATATAAACCCTCCTAGTCACAGTAGATAATAGCCCTGGATGGTTAGGGAAATTGATAACAGGCGATCAAAGGTGGCAATAGCCACTCGCAGTATTCAAGAACAGAACAACAAAAAATAAAACAAAAACAATACAATTAAATCAATTACAAGAAAATATAACACCAACTGATCACGACACAAACACACTCAACCACGTATTCCCCCAAGCGCTCACCCAAACACGCGCTCACAAGAAGATGCACTCACAAGAAGACGTGCCACTAAATCAGGTTGGTGCGGCTTGAGTATACACACACACACACACACACACACACACACACACACACACACACACACACACACACGATCGTGTGTAGCACTTGAGGGAAACCCAAAACTGAGGGACGCAGTGACGAGCTGCCATACAGCAGCAAAACAGCAGCAGACAGATTTCTATAAAATATTTACCCACATTTACACACATTTAAAATTACATTAAGTAACAAACAACTTATAAAGTCGCATATAAAACCTACCTGCAGCAGAATCGACCCGCCCTCGGTAAGAGTGGTGAACAATCCACCAATACTGCCTGGATAACGCTAAATAAACAAGCCACCATTAATAAACGCCACTGCTAAAAATAATGCAGCAAAAATTCCATGCAGTGACACCCTTAAAATGCGTTGATGCGGTTGAACACCTTCAGGCCCAAGATTAGACAGAAATTTCAGCCGTATACAGGTCCACGGCGCTTACAGTTTTTCTTGATTGCTTTGATGCAGTCGTCAGCTCAAACTCCACATTTTCAAATTAGTTAACACACAGGCCTAAACAGTGGCACTCATGGTCAAAATGACACATTTTGTTTGCAAAAGGCTGTAACCGCACCAAAACATTTAAAATATGCAACAAAAGCAAATTTTACCTTCAAACAACACAACTTGCAAACAAGTATATGAACTCTTTCAGTCAATCATTACACAATTGACAACAAAATACAAAATACAGAACTCAGTGCGAATCAGTGCACCATTGCTTGTCATTGTAGCCTATTGCCAGTCACATTTGTTGTCTTTCTATATAGGCTGTGTCAAATTTGCCTTTTTACAAAGAATTGGATCCAGAATAAGAAATACTTTGATGCATTTTTTATTGATTCCATGACATTAATTTTTTTTCAAACCGTGTCTGAAAACTGAAATACCGTAAATATTACAGAGAATACATGTAAACCAAAATACAGTAAAGACTATTGGAGTATAAGACATAGCCAATACTGATACTCAGTCTCTTCTGTCGTGATGATGGGACCATATGGCCTCATCCACATCACATTCAATATCCTCTCTTGCAATGCACCCAGGGAAAAATCTTCTTGCATGCCTTATCCAACCTTGACATTCTTCTGCACCTATTTCTTGGGCAGCAGCAGTCATTGCATTCAGCAAGGGCATTTGCTCATAGGGATGGTGATCATAAACCTTCCACCTCAAAGCACTGAAGAACTCCTCTATGGGATTGAAAAATGGGGAATATGTCATCCACCTCGCACACAGACTCCTCTTCCTCGTACCCCTCTACCTCTTCCTCTCACTCTCATCTGCCTTAAACCTCCTCCATCCATGCTGGTAAAGAACAACACAGACGTGGCACCTTTTTTTTATAAGGCCTGCAGACTGATTGCTAATTGAAGATTTTTGTAAAGGAGTGTCAAACAGGTGCTTCAGTGATTTCATACTGATCTAGGTAGTTTCTAATAGTTAGGAATAAATGGTTTCTGTTTGGTTACCATAGCTAAAACAATGGAGTTTGGACTGCTTGAATGACATCCGTGTTAACTGTTTTGCAAAAGGGTGGGGAAAATGTGTCAATCCAATGAGAAAGGGTGAACACATTTGCATGATGTGTCTTCTGCTCTGCTGAGATAGTGATGATGAAAACTGAGTGGATCCCAGTTTCTTTAACCAGGTCAAAGCAATCAAGAAAAACTGTAATATGAGCTCAATGCTTAACGCAAACCAGACAGCTATCGCGACGCATGAGCGCAACACCTGCATACCATGGCAAAGGAAAATCGGAAGGAAACGGGAAATCCCTGCATTTTTAAAGGTTTGGTTACCATAGCTAAAACAATGGAGTTTGGACTGCTGTCATGACGAGCTTAACTTTCGCCCAGCTCCATCCACTTACGCAACACAGAAAACCCACCTAATGGGGTCACCCCATTACACCCATTAAAATGTCTCATCTCAAAATGAGCCGTTCAGGAATGTACTTTAATGTGACGTCACATTGGAAAAGGCCCCGCCCATGACTGGCGGCGGAAATCTGCCTATAGACCTTATTCAGGGCAGCGTCATGACAGGTATGAAAGCGAGGCTGTGGGGGATAAACTTACCATGTTTTCAATGGCATCTGCTCTAAAAAGCTGTACAAAGCTCCTAGATCCCTTATAATTTTCCACAGGTCATGTTGTTTAGAGTTTTTTGTCTACTGAAATTTCTTGGAAAGACATTTTTGCAGTGTTCCATTAACAGAACAATCCAAAAACACACACAAAAGTACAATCTACTAAAGAGATGCATGTCTATCCCTCACAGCCTCGTTTTCATTCCTGTTAAAAATCAAAGAGGGGCTTCTTAAAGTCTATTAGCTTAGCTCCTCCCCTGAGTGAGCTGTATACAGTCCACCCTGTTTATCTCCTCGCCAGAGCATTTAACAGCAGCAATCAAGTAAGAAATGTATTCTTAACAAAGCTACTAAAGTTGTTAAATCAAGAGCAGTGATTTTCTGTTTTTCTTTTGATGTTCGATTCATATTAACAGCATGTATAGCAGTAGGTACTGTATATTACACTGCTACTTCAATGCACAGATCTAATATACACATGCAATTTATTTTCCTGCTGTTTAGTCACAAGCATGTGAACTTTGAGTGATTTGACAGCCTTGTTTATTTGAGAATTGTTGACGGAAGCGCAATAAGAAGCGAAAGAAAAATACTCACGCAGCACGCCATCTGACAGCTTTCTGTGTGCGTGCTCAGAAAACCATATAACAGAAGTTTAAACTGATATGGCTTCAAAACTAATGCAAATACTACATTTTTTTCATGTTTTTGCTTCTATTCAAAAATGGGAATTTACAACATGATATAATACATCATCTGTGGGGTATTTTGAGCTGAGACTTCACAGATACATTCTGGGGACACCTGAGGCTTCCATTACATCTTGTAAAAAGGGCCATAATCGGTCCACTTTATGATTTGCATATTTGATGTTTAGTGATTTGTTGGAGTCATGCACATATAATCTTGTGCCAGCTGTGAAGTCAGTCTATAAAGCACAGCATGCACAGAGATTTATAAACATCCAGAGAGACTGGACATTTACTCTCCAGGTGATGAACTTTTGATTCAAATTCTTGTTTTCAGCTTAAAAATATACAACACTTTTGTAAGATGGTTTAATTATTAAATAAAACAAGTCTGATACCTAAAATAATTTTTAAAAGAAAGCGAAGGACCATTAAAAGTAGAACTGATTTGAATGTTTATGCAAACCTATAGGCAATGTAAGGACATTATTTGAAATAATAGCCATTTCATGTTGTGAAGTCATTTAACCCTAGCTCTTTTGTCTGAGCTCTTTTGGGGCCCTTTAGAAGTTTTGACATGCTCTTACATTTGTGTTTTTTTTTCAGTTGCTTATAAACACATTAATGGCAAAAGTGTAATTACACTGTATTCAGCAGAAACTTGGCTACCATAATTTGTGAGCAACATGTATGTACATGCTTGTATTTTTGAGAGAAAAATGTTTATGCACAGTTTTTGAAAAAACAAAAAACTTTGTTTTAAAATTAACGTCTCAAAACAAACAATAGATATGTGTTCACAATACTTTTGACTCCATCTTGTATTTCCATAGAGTTTTTTCTTTATACTGATGTGAGAATCATTGAATTTACTCATTCGCATAAAACAATACACTGATTTAAAATTTGTAAGACAGATTCTCTTCACAAAGCCAGTATGCACGGAGGCGTGATAGCTAATGAATAATGATGAGATAGCACCTGAGATAACAAAGGACATAATAGCCCGCATTAATGAGCTGCATAATGAATGAGCTTCAGGTAGGCCTATGTGACAGAGAGCAACAGAGCAAAGGAAATATTTTTTTTGTAGTTTATTTTATTTGGAATGTAATCAACAAAGGCCTATTATATTTTAAATCATCAAAAGATTTGACTACACTGCAAAAAATTATCTTCTTATTTGGTATTTTTTCTTGTTTCCAGCCCAAATATTTAAAATTCTTAAATCAAGATTAACTTACTAGATAAGTAAAAATTGCTGGGGGGTGGGTGGCGAAATCAAAATGAAGTGAGTTTTTGCTTAGATAGTTAGTTAGTTAGTTAACTTTATTGTCCCCAAGGGGAAATTCTGCTTGGGCACAGTGCAGAGTTGCTTCATAAAGGTAGACCAGATAACTTAAAACATATTATCTGTATTATCTGCCACAACAAGTTATGATTTATTAAACCATAATTTATGATTTATTACACCAATTTATTAAAACACAACAATTAATGAGATTAAAACCATGTTTTTACTCCAAACTTACTTTCACAAGTCAAATGTTATAAATAGCCAAGCCAACATGGTATAAATAACACAGATAAGCCATATATTGTCGCAATTGTGTGTTTATTATCTTCAAACGTGTCTATCTGCATGTTACAGCGATTTCTGGAAGCTGTTTATGTCAGAGAGAATGTCACATGGTATCTTCTTCATGCATGCTATATATGGACTACATGTGCACGGAGCGCCCTCCGGCTGCCAGTATGAACTGAAAACACAACAGATTGAAATAACACTTCTCTGTATAGATATTTGACACAGACATATGAGAATCTATCAATATTTCTCCTAATCTGCACACTTTTTGAATTAAAAACCTGAGGGATGTTGTTTTGTCATGAGTCTTCATGACGAGAGGAGTTTTTTATGAATGATATCAGCTGACACTCATATTACAATCAAAGGTAACGACGCGGTTTTCATATTCATAACTCCTGACACATATTAACAAATTACGGTCACTATATGACTTTGAGAATAAAACAGAGGTCAAAAATGGAAGCTTGAGTCTTAGATCTTTTAAATGATGTATAGTTTGTCAAGGTAATTACTTACATCTGACAGTACTTTTGAGCTAATTTAAACAAAGAAAGGTTCAGTGCGTCCTCGTGCAGGTTTTTGCATTTAATATTCACAGATGCTTACAGAGTAAACTTTGCCTACTTACACACAGCGGTGGATCGTTTCTTTCAGAAATTAACAGCTTGTAATGGAGAATTATTCCAGGATTATTAAACGCGTCTCAAAACGATGTAGTTGAAGTAGGAATGCAGAACAGATGATGTGTGTGTGGGCGTCTCCGGAGCCTCAGTATTTGAATCTCAATAGAGCGTGCGCTTCGTGGGCGTGGTCGCATTAGTGTATAATGAGTCCATTAATGAGTCCATTATGAAGAAGATATCTTCTTCATGCGTGCTATATATGGACTACATGTGCACGGAGCGCCCTCCGGCTGCCAGTATGAAGTATGAAGTGTTTTTTATGAATGAGAGCAGCTGACGCTCGTATTACAATCTTTAGAAGGTACCGACGGTTTTCATATTCATTGATCGATTTCTGGAAGCTGTTTATGTCAAATGTCACATCACCAGAAATCGCTCTAACAATGTTAGACTAACATGCAGATAGACAAGTTTGAAGATAATAAACACACAATTGCGACAATATATGGCTTATCTGTGTTATTTATACCATGTTGGGTGTTTTCATAATAGATTATATTTATAATGAAATGCTACTCGAGCTTTTATAATTATGCAGAATATTGTAAAATATATTTTCTGTCTGATTTTTTGATCCAAAGCCAAATGAGATCACATAAGGTTATTTAAAACAATTGGTGAAATAAATCATAAATTATAGTTTAATAAATCATAAATTGTTGTGGCAGAGAATATAGATTGTTTTAAGTTATCTGGTCTACCTTTATGAAGCAACTCTGCACTGTGCCTAAGCAGAATTTCCCCTTGGGGACAATAAAGTTAACTATCTAACTATCTAAGCAAAAACTCACTTCATTTTGATTTCGCCACCCCCCAAAACAGCTCAGACTCCTAGGGGTTAATAATCGCATCCATGAACATGATTTCAGCCCGAGTTTTATCCTGATTCTTTTACACCGGCTGTGAGGAAAAGACCACATGTCCCAAGATTCTGAGCTCAAACGTGGCGTCATCAAACTATGTTTTGAACAGGCGAGCTCTAGTGGATGGAAAAGTTACATAGTGTAGCTTTAAACAATAAGACTAATTGTGTTGAGCTTTATGACAATGATTAGTTTTCTGTCAATGAATGTATCCAAACAGTTGCGGAAATCAAGGGCAATGCGGGTATGATGTCATTGATAGGCGACGCACGGACACGGTCTGTGTCCTGGTTAAAAATGCTTATTTATCTGGATTTAAACATTGTTGGAAACATTTGGGATAATATAAGTACAGAAGTCAACAAAATATATAACATTGTTCTAGTGGTTTTTGGATATTTTAATACAAAAATCTTACAAACTGTGCCTTTAAAATTGGATTGAAATTAATTTTTGTAATTTGGTCGTATACAAGTGATCTGCCTTAAAATTACCTGGCAGTAAATGTTCGACATTTAATATTGAAATATTAATTGCAATTGTGTGGAATTACACACGGTTTGAAAACCTTCTAATTGAATTGTTGAAGACATAACATTGGCTTGTTTAATATAGTCTGAATTACATTTTCTCTTTTCCTATTGATCACAGCTGGTATATTTATTTATATATTTTTGAGTTGTTGAGCTAAAAAGAAAAGAACAGAAGAGATGAACAACTGCGCATTGAACCTCACCACACCTGAAACATCTACAAACTCCACAACTCATTCCATTGGGCTAGTGGAAAGTCTGAACGTTTGTATGCACAGCATCAATTTCCTTTTTGGTCTTCCTATACACTCCTATGTTATATGGCTCATCATCACAGGATCAAGAGTTGCATCAGGATTCTTTAACCTCAATCTCTCGGTTTGTGAGATTGGTAACTGTCTGATCTCTTTGTTCTTTATATTTAATTATTGTACTGGGTTTTCACATCTAACAACATTAACAACGTTTTTGATAGGGCTAGGCATCACTGGTCGTCCTCTGTTTCAGTGTCTGATATGTGTTGAGCGTTACCTGGCAGTGGTTCATCCTGTAACCTTTCTGAAGTACAAACCTCTCAGATATAGAGTGATCTGCTGCACTGTGGTCTGGATAATCACTCTTGGATCCTGTTTGTGCTGCATGTTTACTACTTGTTTTACATTTATGTATGCTTCTACTTAATTCAGTTCCTCCTCTTCATCTCCATCCAGTTGTTTTGTCTTGTGGCTGTTCTCAGAGCTCTGAAGCAGTCAGGACCAGGAGAGAGAGGGAGAGAGAAACAAGATGAAAACTACATAAAGAGAAGAGCATTTTATCTCATTCTAATAACTACTGTGAGCATGATTATTATCTATGTGCCATTTACTATCTCAGGATTCTCTTTCATTCTAACACATAAGTATATGAAGGAACTTTTTTATTTTAGTTTTATTTGTAATGTACTGGTCGGTTTTGTTCAGCCTGTTCTTTATCTGCACCGTGTAGGACAACTCTCACGTCTTTGCTCTCCACAATTTTTTATTTATTTTTTCAAACACCTTTAACAGGAAAATTTGTAAGTTACATTTATAAACTTTCAAATAACTTTTCAGGTTCTTCCATGACCTCAAAACATGTTAATATGCGCCTATGTCTTTTAATATTAGAGAGATATTGCATTTTACACTCTAAAAATGTGTTGCACCTGTTCAGGTCAGTTTTAGAATTATGAATATTGTTTGAGAAGACTGATTATGTGTGTAGTAAAATAAGATTGTATAACAATCATTGTTTTTTGAGTTAGCCTTTGTATTGATGTCCATTGTCAGTTGATAAATGTTATTAAAATGTTGCTTGTAGTTTTAATCAAAATAAGCCAGTCATGTCTAATGAATTTACTAAACAAAACTTGAAAACATGGTTATGGATTACAATTTCTCCAAAGAGATGTATGATTCTTTAGACAATCAGGTAATTTTCCTTGTCAAAATGGTAATTTGCTTTAAATAAAGTATCTGTTCAAGTATCCTTTTTTTTCCAGTGTTAATTTTTTTACATTTAATATTTGCATATCTGCTGTTATATGTGATGTGCAGCAGATGCAGTCATGCACATGTATTCTTGTGACAGTTGAAGTCAGTCTACAAAACACAGCATAGAGATTTATACACATCCAGAGAGACGGAAATTCACTATTCAGGTGATAAACTTTTGATAAGTTTGTTGTTTTCATTTCTGTAATATGATTTGATTGTCCATGTAAAGTAAAAAAAAAAAAAAAAAAACACCAGCTTTTATGTGATTGCTTTTACACTTCTTTTTTTGTGTGGATCACAGCTGCAATAACCTAAATAATGCATGTGACATTCTGAGCTGAGAGGATGAATAACTCTACAGCAAACTTCACCACACCTGAAGCATCGGCAACTTTTTTCTTTGGACTAGTGGACAGTCAGATAATGTGTGTCTTTGGCATCAGTTTCCTGCTTGGTCTTCCCACACACTCCTATGTTACATGGCTCATCATCACAGGAACAGGAAGTGGAGTTGCATCAGAGTTCTTCAACCTTAATTTGTCTTTTTGTGAGATTGGTAGCAGCCTCAATGCAATGTTCGGTCTACTGTCATATATGTTTTCAAGTTTCACAATATTAACACATTTTTTGCAAGGGCTAGGCGTCACTGGTCGTCCTCTGTTTCAGTGTCTGATGTGTGTTGAGCGTTACCTGGCAGTGGTTCATCCTGTAACCTTTCTGAAGTACAAACCTCTCAGATGTAGAGTGATCTGCTGCACTGCAGCCTGGATAATCACTCTTGGTTCTTGTTTATTCTGCATCTTTATGTTATCATTCAACACAGAGCCATATGTATGGTTTTTCTCAACAGAGTTCTTATTCTTCCTCTCCATCCAGTTGTTTTGTCTTGTGGCTGTTCTCAGAGCTCTGAAGCAGTCGGGACCAGGAGAGAGAAGGAGAGAGAGAGAGGAGGAAAACCACATGAAGAGAAGAGCATTTTATCTTATTCTGATAACAACAGTGAACATGATTATGCTTTATGTGCCATTTATTATCACAGGATTCTTTGTCATTCTAACTCAACAGAATATTGTTGACTTTTGGTTTCCTGCTTTTCTTTGTTATGTGCTGGCTGGTTTTGTTCAGCCTGTTCTGTATTTACAACGGGTTAGAAAAATCTTCTGCCACTGTTCTTCATAATACGTGGTATTGTAGTGTTGTACATTGAGTAACTGAACCTTATTTTATTTTTGAATAGTTCTGTCATCCGATTCGTTCAAACATACAGATTCATTCAGAAACGAAACACCACTGTATCTTGTTCTGAGAAGCTTTTAGTTCTTTTTTCCCTTTGTTGGAAACAATTTCTTTGGCAGTGCGAAAATATACAAACTACTGCAATGTTGTATCTAAAATGGAAGTTACTAATTATTAAAATGAACATCATTTAATTAATTTGTACCCTGCTTCTTTGAGAGCAACGTGGTAAAAGTGGCATGAATACACAATCAAAAATGTGCAGAAGAGAGAGTGAGAAGAGAGATTTACATTTAGTCATTTAGCAGATGCTTTTATCCAAAGCGACTTACAAATGAGGGCAATAGAAGCAACTAGAACAGTCAAGGGCAACAATATGCAAGTGCTGTAACAAGTCTCAGTTAATCTAGCACAGAACAGATTATTATTATTTTTTTATTTAAAAAAATAAATAAATTAGACAGACAGAAGATGAATAGAATGATAAGTGCTATTCTTGAATGGTCAGGTGCTGTCACTATCACAGAGATGAGTCACTATCACACAAAAAAGGTCTTGAGAACTTTAATATAAAATCTGTAACGCTAGAAAATGTTAAGGAATTTGAGACAAAACTGTTTATTTTATTTATTAACTATTATGGGATTTGTACATCTCGACATTTAATGTGAAGGATCACAAGACTGGTATAAAATTCGGCTGCTTGATTTGTATGTTGTCGGCAGTGTTACTGACAGCTGCAATTGACAGTTGAATTGATGTAACATTTATTGGAGTTGTGCTTTTCATAAATTTTGGATCCTGATAAGTTTTTAAACAGAATTATTGTAAATTATTAATTGAAACTAGTAATAGTCAAACATCAGACATGGTCATGATCTTACAAGTCTTAAAGGTCCCATGGCATGGCATTTTTCTATTATTTTCTAATGTTTCCTGAGGCGTATATTGTTAGTATGATTTTTACATCATAAAATGTCATAATTTAGAAATAAAAGGCATTTTTTCAATACTGATGTTTGCCCTGTGGCTGAATGCCCTGTTTCAAGAGGCGTGTCTGCTGTGAGACTTCAGTAAAAACGCCCACTGTTGTGATTGGCTGACATCATTGCATTTTAAATGAGCGGAGGGGGCGTGGTTTAACGAGGTTTACGAGGCACGAGCTGCTGCCAGAGAGACGGATGGACCTGAGTTCACTTCACATCAGTTCTCAGCATGTCTCAGTTCAGTGAACTGTTGTAGTTACAGCATATACTTCAGGTTATTAGTCTATTTCTAGTCGGAGGGACTGTCACTCATGTCAGAAATTTAGTAACTTTAGTAAATTATGGATCAGCGCTGACTGGAGACGCAAACCGTTTAGAACGATTCAGTCCGATTTGGTGAACTGATTCGGTTCACTAAAAAGAACCGGTTCAAAAGAAAGATCGTTCGCGAACCGGACATCACTAATGTACCAGAGACGGAGCTCAGCGATTGCAAACAAAGTTATTTATAGTAACTACTGAGTTATGAGAGCGCTGTCAGTCAGCGTGAGTTTATTGTGTTTGTATCTCAGAGTTCTGAATAAACACGAGTCCCAGTCACACCGAGTCCGTCTTCATCATTATTACCAACTTTGTAACACATGCAAAGTACCATTACAGCTGTCGATATGAACGAGTTACGAGTAAGTGTTGATAATAGCATTATTTTTAGATATGTTCCTGTCATATGAAAAGCGTCAGTGACGTGCATTGAGTACACAGCGCACACAAAGACACAACAGCATTAATCGAATGTAATCCAGTTTATTGTGGGGAAAGCTGCCTAGCCCGGATATGCTCATGATTACCCCCCTTCTGCTTAATCTCACGCCGCGTTTGGTGCCTCCGCTGTGGGCCAGATGCAGTACTGGGGGTCGGGATGTTGAAGGCCGACCGGTCAGTGCAGCCCGAGCCTCGGCGTGTGTGAAGTTTATCTCTAAAGATGTTACTCTGCTGATGTTGAGCAGAAACGACTGTATGCACATTTTAGAACAGATAGACGCGACGAGGACGTACAAAAACACTGACTCACAAGATAGAAAACACCGTTCTGTCGGGAGAGAGAGAAGCTGCAGTGTGTGCACGAATAATAAATAATTAGCTACACATAAGAAATCACTGATCACAGATCAGAAGGAACTGAAAAAAGACTTCTGTTTTCATTTGTACATTCAAACACTGAGAAACTGCCAGCGTTCACTCGTTCACAAACAATGATCTCTCGAGCGCTTGCATGGGCGTGCCAGATTCTCTGGGCAGAGGAAAGGGAGGTAACCGTTCCTGCTTGGACGTCAAACCAGGAGACTTCAGGATTAGCTCGTCTGGCCTGTCATTTTCTCAAAGGCAGAGAAAGACAGCCAGAACTCGGGTTTACACAGATCAACATTTCTATCCACTTGGGGACAATATTCAGGCTAGGGGAACTCATATTAATGTTGAAAAACCTCATAAAATGAAAATTTCATGCCATGGGACCTTTAAGGCGAGACATGGCAGGTGAAAACATCTTTTTTTTCATGCAGTGGTCAATTTGGAGATTTTTGGCCAGTTTGCTCCCTTAAAATGTAAGCTTTCATGTCAAAATAAAAAAAATGTCAACCTTACACATTAAGGTGGTTATTTCATTATATTTTGTCAACTTGCACCTTTAGATTTCTACCGGAAATAATCAAAAGTTGGCATTCTAACGCAAGCTCTTGTGCCGTCTCCATTCACAGAAACATGTCATGCCTGGTATCATTATAAAGCTCCCAGTCTCATACACAGAGCTGTATAATCCAAATATGGGAGTTTCCTTTGTAGAACTAATCAACCGCGAAAGTTTGCAGCCGAAAACCACTGATTGGTTGATGTGAATTTCTCACTATGTGATACGCGCTGCCGCTTCTTTGTGTAGGGGAGAGCGGGGTCTCAACCTAATGCTTTTTGACTGTCTCAGTTTGTGTAAATTCACTTGGGGTGACACATTGCTAAATACAGTTAAACAGCATAGTTCAAAACATAATAATAATGAATAATTTCTGAACATTGACTCTCAGTCATTATTCACCCTTTTCTCGTGGTTTCTCAAAATAATTCATAAAAGTATAGAATATAATGGCATGTTTCTAATAGGGGCTCATTGTAAAAGCAGGGTTACAACACACCCCACCGGCGCAAATAGGATTTAAACCGTGGCTTGTGTCTTCTGCTGTTATATCAACATTAGAGAACAATCTCAACTGTTAAATAACAGATATAAGATTAATATAATATCAGATTTGTCTTATTTTAAATAAACACAAAAAACAGAGATGCAAAATAAACTTAAGATATTTACTTTTGTTATGGTTAAATAAATGTTCAGTAATATCTTCCAAAGATTTTTTAATTTTGGCGTCATTTTTTGTCTTGTGTGCTCACGGCAGCTTTCCCGCGAGTGGGCGTGGTTTCAGCGTTTAAGAGCAGAGAATGCTGCTTATTTTTTCAAGTTTTTGATAAGCTATTTTATTTACTTGGTGGATTTTTTTATGATTCAAATTTGGCTTGGTGGTTAATAACACATTTGTCTGTGGTGTGACAAACTCTGCAGAACACATATTTAATTTTGACTTTACAGGGACTTTAAGGTTGTTCTCTTCAGCTTAAGGTTATTACTATTAATAATTTATTAATTTATCAATTTACATGTGTTTTAAATATTATACACTACTGATATTAATGAACTGAATATATATTTTGTTTGTAGGTTGGTGGTTTCATAGAAATGTATGCAATTATACAATATGAAACTTTAAAGGCCGTTTTCTCAAAATGAGTTTCTCACACTCAGTCAGATATATCCACTTCAGTAGCACCAACTTTTCCAGTCTTAAGGCATCTTTACACAGCAGACGCGGCACAGAAACTGATTCTGAATTTACACAGACCGTTTAATGCGTCTCTGAAGCGGCATAAATGCATTTACACAGGAATGAAAATCGCGGGAAACAATGCTTTGAACATTACAACAGTTTTAACAAAGTGTTATAAATTAATTAAAAAATAATGGAATATATAAAAATAAAATAAAAATACAGAATTTTAAATTATTTTCCTCTGTGCTGGCGCTTTTGATGTTTGTCATGATTCTGTATAGGCTTGTACACTCAAAAAAACGTTTTTGTGGCACTGTTCTTTTTACCCAAATATATTTAATTAAAATAACACACATATATTTATTTTACCACCAAAACACTATTGTATTGTGTTTAATTAACTTAACCTGTATAATTTCCCACTATACTTAATTATCAATCGTTAAACTAATGTAAAGGGTTTAATTTCGCGATTCAAAAAAACCGGATGTGACGATTTCCAACGTGTCTATGATTGGATGAAGACGGCGCGCGATGAAGTGGCAAGGTGCATGGCGTCAGAGCTAGTATCCGTCAGGTAAGAAAATATAAAGTTAATCTAAAGGCAAAGTCTTTCATTTTTGTTAATATTTCGGAACGTCTGAATGTTCTGGGATGCTTTTAATATATTGTTTAACTATTGAGTATTGTGTGAAATGTGTTTATTGTGCCATTATTGGGTGATTTCATGCGACTGAAAGATGCTAGTTTAATGTGGTTAGGTTAAGTGCATGATTCATTGTAGTATATAAAACGTATGTGTGATCGTGGAACAAATTATTTGGAAATATATTAAAATTCTAAATGGTTTTCAGTCGAAGTTATAAAATGAGCAGTTAACAGGTATTCTAAAATTCTTAATGTGAAAAACATTTAAAGTGGCTTAATGTACTAAGACTGTAATAGGCTACTATAAAAACCAAACTCAGTGAAAACACCATACAAATAAAGCATAGAAATAAATGTTACACGTTAAGCGTTTTCACGTAGCATTGCTTTGAGCGGCTGGTCATGGAACACCTAAAAGACTCTCTACCATCCACATTGGACTCACACCAGTTTGCCTACTGCAGCAATAGGAGCACAGATGATGCCGTTTCCATGGCACTGCACTCTGTGCTCACTCACCTGGACAATAAGAACACTTATGCTTGTATGCTGTTTGTTGACTTCAGCTCAGCATTCAACACTGTCATCCCAACCAAGTTAATAGCCAAACTTGGAGACCTTGGCATCAACACCTCAATGTGCAACTAGATTTTGGACTTCCTAACTGACAGACTCCAGAGTGTTCGATCAGGATTCACCTGCTCCACATCCATCACACTTAACACTGGTGTACCACAGGGCTGTGTGCTAAGCCCGTTTCTCTACTCCCTCTTCACCTCCGACTGCAAGCCTGTGTATGGATCTAATTCCATCGTCAAGTTTGCGGACGACACTACGGTGATTGGTCTCATCACTAACAACGATGAGACTGCCTATAGGAAGGAGATCCAGCACCTGGCCACATAGTGCACTGAAAATAACCTGCTCCTCAACACCACCAAAATAAAGGAGCTCATCGTGGACTTCAGGAAGGAGTCAAGAGGCACACACGACACCATCCACATCAATGGAACGGCTGTTGAGCGTGCCTCCAGTTTCAAGTTCCTGGGGATCCACATCTCGGCGGACATGTCGTGGACAACCAACACCTCCAGCCTGGTCAAGAAGGCTCACCAGCGCCTCTTCTTCCTGAGGACACTGAGGAAGAATCAGCTCTCCTCGGCTATCCTGGTGAACTTCTATCGCTGAGTAATAGAAAGCATCCTTACCAACTGTGTTGCAGTATGGTATGGGAGCTGCTTGTGTTGCGGAGCGCAAGGCACTGCAGTGGGTGGTGAAAACTGCCCAGCGCATCACAGGGACTCCACTACCTGCCATTGCGCACATCCAGAGGAAACGCTGTCTGCATCGAGCTCGCAGCATCCTTAAGGACTCCTCTCACCCAGCCCACAGACTGTTTTCTCTCCTGCCCTCCGGCAGGCGTTTCAGGTGCCTCCGGACCAGGACCAGCAGACTAAAGAACAGTTTTTTCCCCAAAGCTGTCTCTTTACTGAACTCTAACCCTCGTTGATCCACATCTCTCATATACTGCTAATTCTCCCCCCTCACATCTGCCTTCACTTTGTTATTTGCACTACTGGAATGTCAATTTGCACTACCAACTGTTTATTTACAGTACCAACTGTTTACTTTTGCATTTTGCAGCGTACTTCTAACTGTAATATGCAACCACTTTCCACTGCAATTTTACACTTTTTTTCGGATAGCTTCTGTCCATACTTTATTGCACTACCTTAATCCACTGCTATATTCCTCATTTTAGCCTAACATATCATTGTATACCTCTATCTGTAAAATTCTGTTTATAGTAATAGCCATCTGCATATTATATTATACTGTACATATTCACCTGTAAATTCTGTTTATAGTAATAACCATCTCTATTTATATATATTTATATATATTCAGTAAATATCCATGTCCTGCACTTATTCAACCATTGTATATCCTGCACTTGCTGCTATTGCACCTCTGGTTAGACCTAAACTGCATTTCGTTGCCTTGCACCTGCACTTGTGTAATGACAATAAAGTTTAATCTAATCTAATCTAATCTAATTTAACCCTAACCCTAATTCAGCTCCTGAAACCGACCCATTCTTTCACAAATGTTTGTGGAAGTGATGATGTATAAATCTCAATAAAAAAAAAAGGACTCTTATGACTGGTTTTGTGGTCCAGGGTCAGATTTTGTCTTACCCTGATTCACATTGCCTCTTATAAGTGTTTATATTTCAACCCATTCTAACTCCCAAGGCGTCAAAATTTGAACCATGGTCAAGTGCCTTTCGCGTCACATTAAAGATGCTAAAAGCACCCCTAGTCGTCACTATATCGACGCAATGGGTACTCCATAGATTTCAATAGTTTGCCCAGTGCGTTATATCAGGATGCATTTAATTCTTTGCATTTGTAGCAGACTTGATTTTATGAATATTTATAGGCTACTTTTATATTTTTGAGCAACTAACCCCACTCCTACCCTAAACCTACCCACTTATAAACAAAATAAAACACGTAACAGGCAAATAAAAGTACAGTCACAGGTATTTATTGCAAAAAACTGACCGAAACAGTATAAAAGTATTAAAGGGGTGGTAAACCACGATTTCACTATTCTAACTTTAACTAGCGTGTAATGTTGCTGCTTGAGCATAAACAACATCTGCAAAGTTACAACGTTCAAAGTTTAAAGCAAATGGAGATATTTGCTTTTAAAGAAATCAATTTCTAAGGACTACAGCAAACGGCCGGTAGGCGACTACAGACATTCCTCCAGGGTTGCTGACATCACCAACCCCAATATTTACATAAACCCCTCCTCCGAGAATATAAAAAAAAAAGGGGGGGGGGGTGAGGCCATTTTGTATCGCTGCGTTGTTGTGGTATAGTTAGGCTGGAGTGGTGTTGCTGCAATGCCGACGAAACGCTGTTATTTTCATCCGGATTGCAGGTCTGGGGTACTTGCTTTGTTCAGCCTTCCTAGGGACGGGGGTGCGTTGCAGAGCGTTTAACATACACCATGTTATATGCATGTGTGTTTGAGACAGAGGTGAACAGGTCGCAGATATATGCTGCCCATCATAAATCACGAGAAAGACAAGAGTCGGAGGAGCAGACTGGAAAATGTGACATAATGGACAATATTCGTCTGTATTTGCAATTCATGAGCCGCGGTTCAGCTGCGCGAGACAAACTCTGCCAGTGTGAATCATGCACCACGGGCGCGTGGCTCCCGCTGCACTTCTCACGGAGGAAAACGTCCACAATCTTCGAGAGTTCAATGCAGGATTCGCACAACGGCTTGTCCTGAAAGCTGGATTTACAAACAGAAGCTATTTACGGGCCACAACCTGTAAGTCTGATTTATTTTTCATCTATGTGTTTTCCGGTAATAGGTTAATTGTACGTTGTAGCAAGGAAGTAAACAGATGACAACGCTGTTCTGCAAACCAATCTGTTAAATGCTCATTCATACTTAACGTTATCCGACGAACACCTAACGTTACAAACACCTAACGTGAAAATCTCAACAGGGAACTTGGCATTAGTGTAAATGATTCTTTGATTAGAGCTTTTTGTATTGTTTATCTACCGGCATGCTAAACATGGTTCTGTGTGTGATTTGGCTACTAGTAAAGCCAATGTTTAGTGTTCGTTTTCGGTTAATAGTTCTTGCGACAGATATTTGGCTATAATCGTTCTAAAAATACAAGTGCCATTCAGTAGCGATCACTATAGATCCGCAGTCTTTACTCTTGAGGACTGAACAGGTTGAACAGGTTCTGCTCGATCATCTTCACTAAAATTGTTGTGGTCTGATTTGGGCTCAAATTGGTATGGTTTTATTGACGCCATTGTTTCTAATACTGACCAAAGCACAGCCTCCGGTAAAGGTAAGGGGCGTGGCGTTTCCAACAAACATGCACTGTGGTTAGCGAATCACAACACACTGGGCCAGCTAACCAATCTGAGCCCATCGCATTTTTGAGGGACTGGCTTCATACAACCCGGAAACCATCAGACCGTTTTACAAGGAGGGACAGAGCAGTGTAGAATAAAGGTAAAATATATGAAAAATAATGCAATTTTTTTAAAAACGAAGCATGAACACATGTTACAGTGCACCCCACAAACACAATCAAGCCTTCAAAAGAATGTGTTTTACCACCCCTTTAACTCATGTTGCATTCCAAGTCTTCTGAAGTCATACGATACCTTCATGTAAAGAACAGAGTTGATCTTAAATGTTTTAATCGCTGAAATGATCCCACCACTCCGTAAACACAACACACTCTTTCATATCTCATTCAAATGATACACACGACTCTCTAGCATGACACAATCGGTCACAAGACACATGAGACCCAATGACATTTCACTATGAAATCTGACGTAACTTTTCTTCGGGCAAGAATTTTTGAAATTTGAATGTGTGCGCATGATCTTCGGCGGATGGAGATGTTACAAGTCGGGGTGGGAACTTAAATCACCGGTCGTCACCCCTGACTTGCACACTACCATGAAGAGCTGCACCACAGGACACAGCAGGTGGGACAACAAAAGGTAAGTGTAAAAATCTCTTTATTTACTTTAAAACATCTCTTTAAAACAATTACTGTAGTGGCTTCAACGTTCTCTTCAACAGGATCCGAATGGAGGAAGAAGTGAGACGGAGAGGAGGGTATGTATACTTCACAGCTTTAGCAGGCTCTTCACTGGACTCAGACGGAGAGGAGGGTACGTATACTTCACAGCTTTAGCAGGCTCTTCACTGGACTCAGACAGAGAGGAGGGTACGTATACTTCACAGCTTTAGCAGGCTCTTCACTGGACTCAGACGGAGAGGAAGGTACGTATACTTCACAGCTTTAGCAGGCTCTTCACTGGACTCAGACGGAGAGGAGGGTGCGTATACTTCACAGCTGTAGCAGGCTCTTCACTGAACTCAAACAGAGAAAGAGATGAGTATTTTCAACCACATTAACGTTTTTTTACAGCTTTTTGCGTTTTCAGCAACTGGATGCAAACAGAGAGAGAGAGATGAGTATTTTCACCCACATTAACGGGCTTTCACAGCTTTTAGCGTTTCCTGCAACTGGGTTCAACCAGAGAGAAAGATGAGTATTTTCAACCACATCAATGGGCTTTCACAGCTTTTAGCGTTTCCTGCAACTGGATGCAAACAGAGAGAGAGAGATGAGTATTTTCACCCACATCAACGGGCTGTCATAGCTTTTAGCGTTTCCTGTAACTGGGTTCAAACAGAGAGAAAGATGAGTGCTTTCAACCACATCAACGGGCTTTCACAGCTTTTAGAGTTTTCAGCAACTGGATGCAAACAGAGAGAGAGAGATGAATGTTTTTAACCACATCAACGGGCTTTCACAGCTTTTAGCGTCTTATGCAACGGGATGCAAACAGAGAGAAAAATGAGGGTTTACGCTAGAACCACCAATGCCTTCCGTGATTCAGTCCCACACTCGTGTTTCACTGCAACCCACACAAGCATTTGCACGTGAATATATATATATATATATATATATATATATATATATATATATATATATATATATATATATATATATATATATATATATGTGACCCTGTCTGTGAAAACCCAGCTAAAGTCATTTTTTTGTCATTCGCTGTTTTATACATAAAATCATCCTACATAATGTAAAGAACATTCTGTGAAAATATAACCTTGATATCTTTAATATTGACTGAGTAGCATCATGTCAAAAGTTAGCTGAATTGCGGCCTCAGAAAATCATGATTTTGAGAAATTCCAATTTTAAAATCAAGCTTATTTTTTAAATTGTAAAACATTTTAACCATTATTATTCTGATAATGTGCCATATACCACATTAAAGCTAAGATTCTCCCATTTTCAGTGATATAGGACACATTTATGGGAAAATTCTTAGTTTTGTAAAACAAGTCTATTTATTATGATGTGCATGTCCAAAAAGCGTGAAACATTGAAACGAATGGGGGCACCACAAGAGCTTGATTTACCAAGTCAGTTCACTCTAATGATTTGTAGGCTATAACTTTATTAGTAAAATGAAATCTCAGTAGAAAATGTCATTAATAGGCCTATATATATCCATTAATATATAAAACATCCATAGAAAATCTCACTGTGTCACATTTGGAGTAAATCCAGGACTAGGCCTAATGCCCTAACAAGTGAACAGGTCAGTCTCAAACTTTGTGCAGATAGTTAGTCATAACTATGAATCTTCACTTGTCTCACAATTCGATTAGATTATGATTCATTAGGATTTTTTCATGGCTCATTGTGCTTAATAACTCTTTTAGCCTACATAAAGCACGTCCTGCACTTTATGTTCTCATTCATGCATGTTATATTCGTATAGGTTTACAAACCGAAACCAAAACATCAGACGCAAGAGCTTTGCTTCCGAAGGACACACGCAACTTTTTTATATTAATATATAATACGGGTTCTTTATTTAGCCTACGAAAAACAGTAGGCCTATATTAATCCTTATTAATTAAACTATCAGCTGTTCTGTTTCTTGCGCTTCACTTGCCGCAGCTGCCCTGTCAGAGAGCAAATTCATAAACCCAGCGCATCAAGACCAAACTATTTAGACACTTAGCAGCCATTAAATATCTTTAAAATAAGATGGATGTATAGGCAGAAGGTGGAGTTAGGAAACAAATAAACTGTTCCTGAAATGTCGGTGATGACACAAAGAAATCCACACAGAAATCGGAACCCGGCTTAAGTCGCCGTTTTCTTGCCTTTCCCGAGACTGATCTGATCCTTGGTCGTGCGGATTGATATTATGGTCTGTTTGCACTTTGTAATTGTAAAAAATACGTTTCTGAACCGAATGATATAAGAATCAGGAGTTGTTTCTGCGTCCAAAGTAAACAAAGAGACGCCCACGTCCGGTATTTTTTGGTGCAAAATAATAAAACGTAGCGTCAATAAAATCATTAATTTCAGTATTTATAATATTATAAATGAAAAATTGAGTACTGCATCTCAAAGCCCTTGGTATAATCTATCATTTACAGCAATAAACACAAATTGCCTGTTTTGGTCATTTTTATGGCTATGACTACTTTGACGCTCTATATCTCCTAACTAGATTATGCGACTTTAGCCGGGGTTTCACAGAGGGGGTCACATATATATAAAGCACTGCAAATATCACAACTCACAGAGAAGGCGCCGGCATGGGGTCTCGTCCACCACTCGCTGATGTTAAGTTAGATGGAAAGCAGCTGTGAAGCGCAAATCACTCAATGCAGTTACAAGTCCTCCAAGAAAAGTTTCAATCATCATACGATTCCATACACTTCACACTTCACAGTCCATTGTTCCATAATCCGACTAGAATTCGTCACCTATCTCACCCCAGGTGCTGGCCTCACTTCAGTTTCTCACTTCACCACCAGCCCGTCCTTCTCCTTGCCCGGGTCCAAATCTCTCTTCCTCCTCCACATGAATAACTCCACCCCCTGAACTCAATCACAATGCCCTTTTATACTCCCCTACTGCAGCACACGCCCCAATCGCCACTCTGTTCTTCTTGCTCCTGCACCTGATTGTAATTCCAGTCATAAATCCCGTCATTTGCCCATACTGGCAGCCTCCTCCGTCCCCCGCCGGAAACGCTCCCCGTGGAAACTCGGGCTCCATTTCAAGTTCCTTCCCCGTAACAGAGACACTGATCACTTTTAGGGATATTCTTCACACAAATCAATCGTTTGGCCTCAGAACACTTGGAATATTTGTACTTTTTGAATAAATTGTGCATGCAGTCGTATATGCCTGTTATATCCTGTATTTTATATCACATAATACACAAATGGGTAGGTTTGGGGATGGGGTTAGGTTATATGTTCAAATGTGTCTAAATAGTGTAAATAAAATTATGCTGGCTGATTAAATTGAGAATCACACTCCAACATGTCATAATGACAAAATCATAATCCAATATATAATTTCATCATGACGATAACATTCCCACGCCCAACTCGTCTGTGAATGATGCCAAAGGTTTCTCATCGAAATAAATAAAGCACCCTGCGTGTCAAAAAATTATGCCTAGGGGTACCTTTAGCATCTTCATTGTGACGCGGAAGGCACTTGACCATGCTTCAGATTTTGACGCCTTGGGAGTGAGAACAGGTTGTATATTTTAGACCTAGCCGGATGGTTTTTCAGAGGAAATTACTTACATACCTACTCACATGTGGGTGTATCGTCATGTCCCTTTTATGGACGCGTGTAAAAGTTGACATTGAGCATGCTAAATCTCCAACCTCTGGAAATCACCAATTAAAAAAAAAAAACAGAACAGAGATTCTTTTGGCAAAAAGAAAACACAACAGAGCTTGCAGTAAAACAACAAGAACCAATACTGGCTTGGCTAGGCTTTTCAGAGATGTTGAGAACTGAGAGATTTGAAATGTAAAATTGACATGGAGATGGCGTTTTTACATTGCCATATGTAGCTCTCTAACAAAGTTCATTGTTAAGAAGCATTATCTATTGTGAAGGGTTATTTTATTATGGATTGTTCGCTGTGCTGGAATTATTTTTAAGGAAGTACCGTGTCTATTACTCTGTGTAGCTACAGTAGCTAGACAGCTTAAGATCCTTTCTATCTGAACTGGTTATATATCTTAAGCCAAGAAGTGAATGTTTTATGAGCAGTAGGATTTATTCGCACAATCATGCAGAAAACACAACAAAAACAACGTTCTTTCGCAAAATGCCTGTTTTTTTAACTGATAGAGAGTCAAAAGTTACATAGTAAGTTTTTTTGCATTCATGTGCAGTAATTGAGGTGTTGTAAGTATTCAACATGCAATTTTCCATTTAGAACTAAGATGCAGTTTTTTCTGCTCCTATGTTTACTTATAAGGCTATCCATCTTTCTCATGTTCATGTTTACTTATATTTCCATCCCTCATATTTTCATATTTGGTTCATGTATATATAGTAGTATTTTGACAGGTGAAGTCAGTCTACAAAACAGCACAGATTTATATAGATCCAGAGAGATTGGACCTTCATCTCTTCAGGTGAATGTTGAGATCTACTTGCTATGTAGCTGAAATCTTTGTGAAAATACATTGTAAGAATATAAAAGCCATTTCCAAAACGGAAATATTTAAGGGAACTTTGATCGGATTAGAAACCTAGGTAAGTAAAACACTACCTTTTTAATTAAAATAATAATTTCATGTTATTGTTTTCAGTTATTTAGGTGTTGTGTATACACCTAAATATACCTAAATATTCCCATATACATACACATACATATACGTATGGGCAATTCTTAGACTATGGGCACTTTCATTTCCTTTGATCATATTTTATAAAAAACATTTAATTTTGAAAAATTCACACTTTCATAGTTAAATTTACAATGAAAGTACTTTAGGAACTTTTTACCGGTAGTCTATAATGATTTTTTCACCTTTTTAAACATCATTATACATGCAAATATTGCTGTTTTGTGCTTGTCCCACACCCAGACTTCTAATCTTCAATAATGAAAAAGAAGTGTAAAAAAATTATTTCTCAATTGTTTTTTTAATATGACTGAATAAAGTATCAGTAAAATAATCAAAACATAATTGAGATTTTTAAGGTCATACAACTATTAATGTTATTTTATATACAAAATGTAGTTGTCCCACAGTATTGCCGTCATTTCCACCACAACGCTGTAATGTCCCTTTAAAAAAGTTTTTTTTGAAAGATTGTTTGGGTAGTTTCTATGGAGATGAACAATGACATCACAACACATGTCTGACATGGAGGAGATTTTAAATTTCTTCAGCAACTTGGATAAGAAAACTCAAGGTAAACATTGCTTGAAATGAAAATATTTTTATTGTATGTCATTTCCAAACATAGCGTAACATCAAATGAGTTTGTAAATAATGTGTTTTTTTAACACAAAGAGATGTATTTTGCATGCATGCAATGCTTGCTACCAATTCATAGCTAATCTGTAATACTAGCTTGGATTTTTTTACAAAATACTGTAGGATACTCATTTCCACCACCGTCATTTCCACCATATTACCTCTTTGGGTGGAAATCACAAAGGTGAGGTGGAAATTACATTTATGCTTACAAGGTGCAATTCATAGATTGAGTGGCTACATATGAATATTTTTTTTTATTGAAATGTACAACGCTAATGTATTTATTCAAATATATATTTGTTGAAATGCCTTTTCATCTATTTTTAAGATTACATTTTTCATGTGACTATTTGTGGTTAAAGTTGTTTACAGTAAGACTGTAACTGTTCATCTGGTTATGGAACCAAACAGACTAATGACTAATGATTTGTTAAATGGGTTTCAAATAATTTTTTTCAGTTTTTCTACATGGACGTCCATTCATTGTCATTTCCACAACACCCAGTCATTTCCACCACCTCATAACTTTTTTTAAAAATAATACAAAATTCTAATCACTCATTCAAAATGTCTGCATAGTTTATGGGATAATGTTCCACTTAATGTAATAACACAAGTAGTTATTTTTCTGAAATGTATCTAACCAATGCAATATTATATTTCAGGTTGTGGTGGATGTAAGCTTTGTGTTTGGGCCTCATGACAATTAATTTACTTAATCCACAAATCTATGGTAATTGCAATATAGGTATAAATTGGTAAAACTATGTGTGAAAGTGGTCTTACACTGTTAAGAAATTATGTATATCATAATAATTTTAAATAATAATAAAATATTTACATGTGATGGAAATTATATATATATATATATATATATATATATATATATATATATATATATATATATATATATATATATATATATATATATATATATATATATATATATATATATATATATATATATATATATATATACATACATACATACACATACACATTATGGCATGCCATCCAGGAAATTATTAGCTATTAGCTAACAAACAATTATATATTAGCTAACAAATCCCAGCTTCACTCTTGTAGGTAGATTATTCCCTTCAAACTGAATCATTACACTCATACTCTCACATCTTTGGTTGTCTTTCCACATCTGCAATCTTCTAGTAGATACAACTGTTCCTCCACTTAGATTTTCTTTGATATCACCATCACTTACATTTAGAGGCACTCCTGAGATAACTCCTCTGATTCCATTACCTATTTCTGTGGATGATAATTTTCCTCCTGCCAGTGATTTCAGTTTCAACATTTTTTGTTTTTGTTTTTCATCCTTACATTTAATCATTATTCTTCCATTGTTTAGATACTCTACAGCTTTTACTACTCCGATCTCTTTCTCAATTGCCTTCGATAGCTTAACAGGATGAATTTGTTGTTCTGACTGCTTAGCAAAAGTAATTAGTACCTTGATTTCTCTTTCTTCCTCTTTATCATATACACCTCTTGTTTGCTTTGTTTTATTACTTGTTTGTTCACAATCAGATCCATCACCCATGCTATTCTTTTTCTTCCTTTTAAATCTTACTTCTTGAAAATCCATTTCTTGTTCATTATCACTATCTGATATTTCTCCCCTCGTTTTCCTTCCTTCCGCCGCCATTTCTTTTTATATACGCGGACACACCATATTTGGGAATTAACCATATGAGGGCTGATTACATCACCACACAGATATAGAGTGATCTGCTGCACTGCGGTCTGGATAATAACTCTTGGATCTTGTTTATTCTGCAACTTTATTTTAATATCACCCAACATAGAGAAATATGTATGGTTTTTCGGTGGTTGGCTACTTTAAAAAAAAAAGCTGGTGGGGAAAGAGTTAATATTTTCTATTGAGGCAACAATTACTTATTTTGACTTGAAATCTAATCATAACACATTTACTGTGTATTCAAATTTGACACTTCAAAAATTTGCATATCAGGTGTTCACTGCATTACACACCAATTTCAGATTTGTAAAGATTGTTTGCATGGGAAAACGTCTCAGGTTACGAATGTAACCATTGTTCCCTGAGAACAGGGAACGAGACGCTGCGTCAGCTTCGACACTACGGGGAACGCCTCCAGCATGACTGGTGCCTGAAATCACATTGAATCACGTCAATCCTATTGACCAGCGACAGCCTATGATGTCATCAAGGTGCGACCAGGAAGTATATAAGGGAGCCTTGCCAACATGACAGTATCTACTCGTCTGAAGGGACTGTTTTTCGGCAGGCAGGCCCTGCGGCATGGCAAAGCGACGCAGCGTCTCGTTCCCTGTTCTCAGGGAACAATGGTTACATTCGTAACCTGAGACGTTCCCTTTCGAAAGGGAACTCGCGCTGCGTCAGCTTCGACGCTACGGGGAACGATATACCCACGCCACCATGCCGACGGGAGTGCATGCCCACTGGCAGTGACAACTGTCAAGACAAGCAAATCTTGCTGAAATGCCTGAACCACTCCCCTTCTAGTCACGTTAGGCTGTCAGTGACAGCGCTCTCTACGGTCAAAGCCCAAGCTATCACCTGAGAAGGAACCTTCACACACATGAGGTCCTTCCCAGGCCTTGCTTGAAGGCCTGGAATCAACCCATTCGACTTAGAAGGGGTTCCTTTAAGGGAGCGTGGCAAGGGAACTACGAGGGAACCCTATGCCAGTCACTATTCGGGAGGTTCTCACCGAATGCCACCAGGGAGACCTGACCTGGTGACCCAGTCTGCTATGGGACACGTAATACGGTCAACCCTGTCTGTACAGTACAGAGCCTCTGGTACTCGCCTCCGAAGAGACATCCCGGTAGGGTGCTGCAAGAAAGGCAGTGTCACCGACTAGCCGGACCTCAGAGACGGGTTATCCCGGAGAGCAGCGCTCAGCGAAGTGCTATAAGACCCTTGCTAGCGAGGGGAGTCAAGCCGCTCAATCCTCGGATCTACCAAGCACTTACTTTAAAACGTGCTTAGGAGGCCAAAGGGCCTTACAGGCTGATACACCAGGGAGGCCCCGAGGGGCCTACAACCATAAATCAGCGCCAGGCAGCCGTAAGCTCATAGCAGACCCTCACTTGAGAGGAGCTCATAAGCGTGCCCGGTAGGAAACCATGCCGTAGGCAGACTATGAAGGTCCCGCTCCTGCATGGACCGCATAGTCGCAGTGACGTCTCGTCATGCTAGGGTAAGAACATCGCCTTCAGGAATCGCGAACGGCCAGAGACCGGCGCCTGATAGCGGGTGACCACTAGCTGTCAGCGTAAAGCCAGTTATGTGTTCCCGCCTGGGGAACTCGTTCCCCAGGGAGGCCGGGAGGGGCCTCCACCTGGTAACATGTGTCGACTGCTCGCGCATCTAACAGGAGCGCTCGCCCTCAGGTAGGCCAAAAACGGGCCAAAGACCTGATCGCAGTCTCGCTAGCCCTCGAGGTAGCTGGGAAGACCAGGGACTCGCTTCACCAGGGAGGCCATGCGGGCCTACCAACTGCAAAGAAATCGGGCATTCCTCTGTCACAGCTTAGCTGGACGTGCTACTCATAGCACTTCATGCTCATCCACAGCGGCTGGGGACCGGGAGCTGGCTTCAGGGAGGTACCATGCCTACCATCTGATAGCAGAACGTGCTTTCCATTCATAGCACTTTACATCCACCACAGCGGCCGGGGAGCCGGCCTCTGCTCAGTGACTGGAACTGACCAGGAACCACGAGCCAGAGCGTGCCCTCAGAGGAGGCCACGTGGGCCTACTACTCCAAAGCGAATCCCCTCAGGGAAGCCCGTGCAGCTTGCCTGATAGCAGCCCATGCTACAATCCGTTACCGAAACTGGGGACCGGGGAACGATTCCAGGGAGGCGCAATGCCTCCACCTGGTGGCAGAACATGCCGTCCATGGCGCTTCGCTCCAGAGAATCGGGAGCTCGCTTTCAGGGAGGCAACCGTGCCTACCAACTGATAGCAGAACGTGCTACTCGCAGCACTTCACGCTCATTGCCACAGCGACTGGGAACCGGGAGCTTGCCTTCAGGTAGGCCACAATGCCTAACAACCTGATAGCAGAACGTGCTACTCGTAGCACTTCACACTCATTACCACAGCGACCGGGAACCGTGAGCTATTCATCAGGGAGGCTACCGTGCCTACCACCTGATAGCAGAAAGTGCTACTCATAGCACTTCATGCTCACCGCCACAGTGGCTGGGAACCGGGAGTTTGCCTCCAGGGAGGTCACTCAGGGAGGCCGGATGAGGCCTACTACCTACTAGCACTCGTGCTAGCCATCCAGTGACTGGGGCCCAGGAACGCCATCCGCAAAGGAGGTCGAGTGAGCCTGCTTCCCCACAGCAGGCCCATAGGGAGGCCCGGTAGGGCCTACCACCTATTTAGCAGCTCGTACCAGCCGTCGAGGGACTTAATGCCTATGGTGCCCCCTCGGGGGAGACCAGGCAGTGCCTGCTGACCACAGCAGGCTCTCAGGGAGGCCGAACAGGGCCTAGCTCCTGAGCGAAGGTAACCCAGACCGGGAGCCTACCCCTCAGGGAGGCCTGGCAGGACCTATCCCCCGAATAGGGGGTCTGCAGATTCCAAGGATCCTGCCGAGACTTTAAGAAGGCTGGCTGATTCTACCTGGGCTGACGGCAGCTGTCTGCTGCTGACGAAGGCCTGGAAATCCAGTTAACACCTGGGGACTCATCCCCAGGGCCAAATGACGGGTCACTGCTGACGTTGACACCAGTGGAGAAGAGCCTCCGAGGCCCACTCGTGGGCCATGGTGGCGGGACTTTCCTGCAAGGAGGCCAGTTAACGCCTACTACCTGTCTTGAAGTCCTACTGCCCAGACCGCCCAAGCTGGCCGCTCACAGCCAGCTGGCTCCTATGCCCGCACCTGGGGCTTGCTCCATCCCAGAGGCAGCTAGGTACAACTGCTTCGCCGAGTCCTAGGGCCCCCAGGACGGCGCAGTCTCTCGGGCAGTGCTTACAAACATGGACCTAATCACATTGCCAACAGCAGTGTACTCAGCGGAAGTGCTTAAACAAAGACCCTCTAAAGCGAGGGGAGTACAACTTACGTCACCTGCATAGGGGCGGCTGCTTACTTTCCATGCAGCGGCCAACATAAGTGCGAGGGCGTCAGCCATTGGCAATGCTCGGGCCTCAGGGGAGCATCCGACCAGAACCGTACAGACAGAAGGATTATCCGATGTTCAGCTCGACCCGGGCCCTAAAGGAGGTGGAGCAGAGACATAAAGCAAGGGAACAATATCACAGAAATGTGAAATCCACCGGCCGTACCATCCTCCAGGAAGAGGCCGGGGGCCGCCAGCAGATGGCAGCCACCAAGCTCCGAAAGGCGGAAACAGCAGATAAAGTCTAGTCGCAAACCGGCGAAAGACACTTAATTCCACCCCACGACCACTGGCAAAGTCGCTGTCTCCTGCAACACCTCGTCTGCATTACACGTGACCCCAGAACGCAGAGAAGGGGGCGGGCCTTGGCCGGACGACTCTGTAACAGAGGAGGCTGAAACAAGGATGCATAAACAACGCCATGTTCTTAATTAAAAAGACAGCCCAGGGGCGAACATCTTCATTAAAAGGGAACGCCCCCATCCTTGACAAAGCCTAGGCCAAGTGGTGCGACATAAGTCCGCACTAGATCTACTCAGGGCCCGGGAAAGAAATATTATCACCTCTAATATTACACGATGAGGCCCCAAAAACCCTTTTCCCAAAGCCCCGCAGAGCTGGGCGCAGATCTCACTACAGCTCGTGCATTAGCGCGTACCCGGTCTTCAGCTACTCTTCACTTTACGCTAGGAAAAACACAGCTCGCCCCCAACGCTATATGCCCTCAGGCGAGAGCGCAATACAGTTACCCACATAGTGGGGAAACATAGCACGGAGAGGCAGCAAACTCTCTAGCAGAAAGTGAAGTATTCACACACAACCACATAATGTTGCAAAGAAGATCGTTCTTAGCTTACTCACAGGGAGCTGCAGGCCCTGCGAAGATCCAGCGGCGATCCAAATTTCCCCAGAAAACCTCTCAGGCGAGCGAAGGTATAGGAGTTCTGAAAAACATAGTTTTGAAAAATTTTCGCCCTCAGAGAGGGGGACTCACCAATCGCTCCCAGCGGTGCTTCCAGCCAGCCATAAGGCTAGTATCCGCCCGCCATCCTGAGGGGGGCGCTCTCACAACCAAGCCAGGCGGGCCATTAGAATTCTTACATTTCTGCTCACCATGGGCCCACCGGCCTGATGTAAAGCGCCCGGGGAAAAACCAGAGGAAGGGAAGAGGCAGCGTTCACCTGCGTCCCCTCGGGGGCGGAGTCCGCTGCCTACGCTGGTCCTGGTTGCCAGCTCCAGCTTCCTTCCTCTTTCCGTAGCGGGTGTCCCGCCTCCTCTGCGCCGTGGTCCTCAGTGGGGGCGCTCGAGAGGCCACACTGGCTCTCTGTTCCTGTCTCCAGCCCTCAGACTGGGACGGGCCAGGGACACCCGACTGCCTGGGCGCGGTCCCGGACCTCAGCGGAATGCATGTCCTGAATGCCGCCGAGCGCGCCTTCGCCTCTCCGAACTTTCCCACCACCGCCTCTACGGAGGTGCCGAAAAGTTCAGATGGCGAAACCGGGGCATCAGGGAGAAAGGATTTTTTCCTTCTCCCCGATGTCCAAACGGTTTAACCACAGATGTCTCTCCGTGGCCACCCTCGCCGCCATCGGCGCTATCTGTACGGTGGCCCGGAGAGCGAAAACCGCGGTCCGGCGCGAATCGACTACCGCCTCAGGGGGGCCCCTCCCCCCTGATCGAGGTCCCTCAGCAGGTCCGCCTGATAAGCCTACAACACAGCTGTGGTGTGCAAAGCCGCTGCAGCGCGACCCACTGACATGTACGCCCTGCCGTTCAGGCGTTTAGACCGGCAAGGTGGGAGCCACAGTGTCGCCGGCCGCCCAGAGGCGAGATAAACATAACATCTCGTCCACGGGCGGCATCGACACATACCCAGCCAGGCAGTCCCTCGACATCAGCGACATCTAGCTCGCCGATGTCGACAGATGCGGGGCTGAGTATGGTTTCTTCCATTCCCTCGAGATCTGCTGATGGAGATCTGGAAGGAATGGAAGACTCCCAGGAGTTGGGAGGTCATGGGCGGAGAGAAACCGATCGTCCGAACTGTTTGGACGCTCAGCCTTTCTCCTCACGCGCCGCAAAGGCAGCTGCAGTCTACCCGCAGCGCGTTCCATGACTTCCAGCAACTCCCGTACATGGGACAGGATGGTAAGAAAAGCTTCAGCATTTTTAACTGACTCACCCATCCTCTGCTCGAGTGGAAGAGCAGCAGACGAGGAGGAGGAACATAAATCCAGCTCCTTCCTCCGAGGTCCGCCTCTCGCGATCTGGATCGTCCTCAAGAACCATAACTGTCTCCAAGCGACGAGCCAGATCCATCTGGGAAGCGCTTTTGGTATTTAGACGCCGCTCAGCCCCAGCTCGAGCGTGGCCGTTCCCAGATGCTGAAACCTCTCCCCTCGAGAAGAGGTCCCACCGAGAGCGGAGCGTTTCCAGAGGACAACGCTCACAAATACTTTCACAAGAGGTTCGCAAACCTCTCATGCATGCTCTTCTCCCAGACAGTAAATGCAAAGTGTGTGTGTATCCAAAGCGCAAGATACACATTCAAAACACACCTGCAGAAGTGGCGTTCTCAGCACACTTCATTGTTATCCTTCTTGTAGACGTTTCACGTGAAGACAGGCAAAACAGTCCCTGAAGACGAAAAAGATACTGTCATGTTGGCAAGGCTCCCTAATATACTTCCTGGTCGCACCTTGATGACATCATAGGCTGTCGCCGGTCAATCGGATTGACGTGATTCAATGTGATTTCAGGCACCAGTCACGCTGGAGGCGTTCCCCGTAGCGTCGAAGCTGACGCAGCGCGAGTTCCCTTTCGAAAGGGAACTATACATTTCCTCTTCAGATAATATTTTCTTCTTCACTGTGATAAGACTGATTCTATTTTAGCCCATGAAGAATATAAATGTCAATTCTATTTTTATTAGGCCTATTATTAGTGCATTCTGTTCAACTTGTGTTAGAAAGTTGGTGTCTTTCTACTCACACTCAGATTGCTGCAAGTCTGTCATTTGTTTATCCAATAAAATACTTAAGCTTTGACCGTGTTACCATTTCCATATACTGTTGTTTTAATGCTTAATAATTACTAAAGATGTGAATCAGTTGTGTTGTTTGCAAATAATGAACAATTTTACATTCAAGTCAGTCAGTCTCAGTCCAGTCCAGTCAAATATTAAGTCAGATATATGACTGTCTTTTTGAACCTTACATTTCTTTACTTTATATATTTGAATATGCCATGTTTTATGTGACATGAAACAGATGGTCATATACACATACAGTATATTCTTATGCCTGCATGTTAAAAACACATCACTGATATTTATACACACATAAAGAGACTGGACATTCACTCTTCAGGTACTAAACTCTTCTTAAAAACATGACATTTTCTATTTAAACATAGGGAACGTACTCTTATTTGCTCTTACAAATTATTATTTGTTTTGCAAAATTAAGTTTAATTATAAGCTAAATTAAGTTGTTTTGCATTTTGTATTATAAGTATATAATACAATGTATTTCAAATGTGAAATTTTTGACAAACTTTCGTGCAGTCTAAATTGTGAAGTTTGTTAGTTTAATAATGATAAACCGACAGATATAATGGGACACGTTGTTGACCTGTTTACTCTGTACCCTATTAAACTCCATTCAGCTAATTTTGAGCATTAATTCTGTGTGAACTTGAGACTGAGTTCTTGAGACAAATGACAAATGATTATCATTTTGAGCTTTTTTACATTGTTTATGTCTTGTGTTTGAAAGGTACGCGGCCCATTTGAGCTATTCTGTTCTGTTAAAGTGGGACCGCAGCTAAATAGGCTTTTGATAAAATCAGATGCTTTGCAAATCTAATTTTATTTATACAGACCATGAAGATATTTTAAGCTGTTTAAGCTGTAAGCTCTGCATGCAAATTTAGGTACATGTATATGTTAACATTTCTTATTTTCCATAGAACACATTTTTCTCTGAGATATTTAGAGATAGAAGGAAGACATGAATAACTGTACAGTGAACTTCACCACACCTGAAGCATCTACATTCTCCACAACTCAGTTCATTGGGCTAATGAAAATTTTGGATCTTTGTCTGCACAGCTTCAATTTCCTTTTTGGTCTTCCTACACACTCCTATGTTATATGGCTCATCATCACAGGAACAGGAAGTGGAGTTGCATCAGAGTTCTTCATCCTCAATCTCTCTTTTTGTGAGATTGGGAACTGTCTGAACATTTTGGTCCATGTACTTGATCGTTGGTTTTCAAATCTCAAGACACTGAAATATTTTAAATTAGGACTATTCATCACTGGTCTTCCTCTGTTTCAGTGTCTGATGTGTGTTGAGCATTACCTGGCAGTGGTTCATCCTGTAACCTTTCTGAAGTACAAACCTCTCAGATATAGAGTGATCTGCTGCACTGCGGCCTGGATAATCACTCTTGGATCCTGTTTGTGCTGCATGTTTACTATGGTCTCAAGTCATTTTTATATTTATGTATGCTTCTACTCTATTCAGTTCCTCCTCTTCCTCTTCATTCAGTTGTTCTGCTGTTTGGCTGTTCGCAGAGCTCTGAAGCAGTCAGGACCAGGAGAGAGAGGGAGAGATAGAGAGGTGGAAAACCACATGAAGAAAAGAGCATTTTATGTCATTCTAATAACTACTGTGATTATGCCTATTATCTATATGCCATTTGCTATTTCAGGATTCTCTTTTATTCTGACTCATCAGTATATTCAGGAACCTTTTACTATTGGCTTTTTTTGTTATCTTTTGGCTGGTTTTGTTCAGCTTTTTCTTTATCTGAACCGGGTTGGAAAACTCTCCTGTAAAACATTACATTGTTTAGTTGTTGGAAATTAAACATGTTATTCCATTTGATGAAGCTTCACATGTGCTTCTACTTACATTGTAACTGTCTTGTTAAATGGCTCAGAATATGTTAGTGTGACTTTCTATCATTCACTGTTTATTTACAGAAATATGCAGCAACAAACTGTCTTGATTGTCTGTCCTGATGGTTATTTTTTCCATAAAGACTAAGTTTATTCTGAATGTGATCTTCAGATATGGTTATTATATATGTTATAAATTGTTCATCCAAAAAAACACTTCTTCAATGACACAGTGTCACTTTTCGCACTAATTGTTGTATTAAATTTTGACATCCTAAGAGTTATTAGAACTGTGACAATTTAAAAATGTTACACATCTAATGTTTTGGTATCCCTTTTGCTGCCAAAACAGCCCTGACCCGATGAGTCATGGACTCTACTAGACCCCTGAAGGCATGCTGTGGTTATTGATTGTTATTAGCAGATCCTGTAAATCCTGTAAGTTGCGAGTTTGGGCCTCTATAGATCTGAATTGTTTTTGCAGAACATCCAACATATGCTCGATTGGATTGAGATCTGGGGAATTTGGAGCCCAAGTCAGCACCTCAAACTCATTGTTGTGCTCCTCAAACCATTCATGAACCATTTTTGCTTTTTGGCAGGACACATTATCCTGCCGAAAGGGGCCACAGTCACCAAGGAATATCGTTTCCATGAAAGGGTGTACATGGTCTGCAACAATGCTTAAGTAGGTGGTACATGCCAAAGTAACATCCACATGGATGGCAGGACCCAAGGTTTCCCAGCAGAACATTGCCCAAAGCATCACTGCCTCTGCCAGCTTGCCTTCTTCCCATAGTGCATCCTGGTGCCATGTATTCCCCAGGTCAGTGACGCACACACACCCGGCCATCCACGTGATGTAAAAGAAAACGTCTCGGTTACGTATGGTAACCCTCGTTCCCTGAAGGAGGGAACGGAGACGTACGTCGGACGTACCGACGAATTGGGATCACTTCTGGGAGCCCCTATCAGCTTCGAGCTATCTAGAACCGGCCAATGAACAATTGGCGTCCGAGATTTGCATCTCGCGCCCCGCCCCGCACCGCGGGTATAAACAGGAAGCGAGAGCGAATGCACGCTGTTTTTCACTGAGGAGCCACACGTAATGGCTCAACCTGCAGTGATGGTACAGCAACTGTGGCGACGGGACGTACGTCTCCGTTCCCTCCTTCAGGGAACGAGGGTTACCATACGTAACCGAGACGTTCCCATTCAGTCGGTCACGTTCGACGTACGTCGGACGTACCTCGGACGTACCGACGAATTGGGATCCCCTATGGAAAACGCCATAGTTACAACCACTTCCAGCGCCCAGCGATGAGCCCCACAGACCCCGATCTGATGCAGGCGGGTAGGTTCACGCAGGGAGAGTCAAAGCTGCTTTTCCGCAAGACCCACTCAGCTGACTGTATTGGATAACGCTGGGAAAGCGTGCCTGTGAAGGCAGCTGCGGAAGCCACATCATGCCCAGAGGGAGTTAACATGTGGAGAGTACACGTATGGGCTGGCCGTGGGCAGCACAACATACGGAAGTCCCAGGGGTGGCCCCGGCCATTAGGAGGGAGACAACACGTACCTGGGACGGCAGAGGAACTCTGCCAAGGGAAAGACACGGGCTCGCCGTAGGGAGCCGTACCGTGGAAGAATACACATATGGGACCGCCATGGGGGTCACTACATACGGAACCCAGCCTAACACAAGTTCCACCAATGCATACGAGTGTTAGACCTGGCGTCGAACGCTCCGCCACGTCCGACTGCCGCGGGTTGCGGAGGACTCAACAGGGTTCGCCGATCCGGGGAACTCGACTGGAGCAGAATAAGCGCACGCATCCGTCTACCATAGGGGAGGGAATGGCGCAGCAAGCCGACACTAGAACGGTCACTTCTGTGTTACTGACTATGGGAAGTGAGCACACAGGAAGAAACTGGCTCTACACGGAGGCTATAGAATCTAGCGAACGTGTTAGGTGTCGCCCAGCCCGCAGCTCTACAAATATCTGTCAGCGAGGCGCCACTAGCCAGCGCACAGGAAGAGGCAACACCCCTAGTGGAGTGGGCTCTTAACCCGAGCGGGCAGGGCACGTCATGGGACTGATAAGCCAAGACGATGGCATCCACTATCCAGTGGGCCATCCTCCGCTTGGAGACAGCCTTTCCCTTCTGCTGTCCTCCGTAACAGACGAAGAGCTGCTCTGAGGTCCTGAAGCTTGCGTTCTGTCCACGTAAGTCCGGAGAGCACGGACGGGACAGAGAAAAGCTAGGGCTGGGTCTGGCTCCTCCGAAGGCAGCGCTTGCAGGCTCACCACTTGGTCCCGGAAGGGAGTAGTGGGAACCTTGGGCACATATCCAGGCCGGGGTCTCATGATCACATGAGAGTTACCGGGCCCGAATTCCAGGCACGATTCGTCGACCGAAAATGCCTGCAGGTCCCCTACCCTCTTGATGGAGGCCAACGCAGTCAGGAGTATTGTCTTTAACGACAGAACTTTCAACTCAGCTGACTGCAGAGGCTCAAAAGGTTCTCTCTGTAGTGCAGTTAGCACCAGAGTTAAGTCCCAAGAGGGTATGGAGGGAGGACAAGGCGGATTTAATCTCATCGCTCCCCTAAGGAACCTGACGATCAGATCGTGCTTACCTAGAGATCTTGCATCTACGAGCTCATGATTGGCGGCGATAGCGGCGACATAGACTTTGAGGGTGGAGGGAGACAGCCTTCGCTTCAACCCATCCTGTAGAAAGGTAAGCACAGATGCGACCGAACATCTTCGGGGGTCTTCTCGGCGAGAAGAGCACCAATCGACGAACAGGTTCCACTTCAACGCATAGAGGCACCTCGTAGAGGGGGCTCTAGCGGAAGTGATGGTGTCAACTACCGCTTGCGGTAGGTCACCTAGAACCTCCGCGTCCCGTCCAGGGACCAAACATGGAGTTTCCAGAGGTCTGGACGCGGGTGCCATAGGGTGCCCCGTCTCTGAGTCAGGAGGTCCTGCCTCAGAGGAATGGGCCAGGGAGGTGCTGTCGCAAGGAGCACTAGTTCCGGGAACCAAGTCCGGTTGGGCCAATACGGAGCGACCAACAGGACCTGCTCCTCGTCCTCCCTGACTTTGCACAGTGTCTGCACAAGAAGGCTCACTGGGGGAAACGCATACTTGCGTTCTTCCCGGGGCCAGCTGTGGGCCAGGGCATCCGACCCGAGGGTCCCCTCGGTCAAGGAATAAAACCACTGACAGTGGGTCGTCTCTGGGGAGGCAAACAGGTCTACCTGTGCGGCCCCGAAACGACTCCAGATTAGCTGGACCGCCTGGGGATGGAGTCGCCATTCTCCCGGAAGTACCTGCTGACGTGACAGCTTGTCGGCCGCACGATTGAGCAGGCCCGGAATGTGAACAGCACGAAGCGACCTCAGATGCTTCTGACTCCAAAAGAGGAGATGGCGGGCGAGTTGCGACATGCGACTGGAGCGTAGACCACCCTGTTTGTTGATGTATGCTACGGCCGCAGTGTTGTCCGTCCGGACCAGAACGTGCTTGCCTCTGAGCGGCACCTTGAAGCGGCTGAGTGCAAGACGAACTGCTAACAACTCGAGGCAATTGATATGCCATTGCAGTTGAGGCCCCGTCCACAGACCCGAAACTGCAAGCCCGTTGTACGTGGCACCCCAGCCCGTGGATGAGGCATCCGTGGAGACAACGGAGTGCCTGGACACTTGTTCTAGGGGGACTCCCGCCCGGAGAAACAGAGCGTCCGACCACGGGCCGAAGGTTTGGCGGCACCTCGGAGTCACTTGGACGCTGAGGGAACCGCTGTGCCACGCCCATCTCGGGACTCGATCGTGTAGCCAGCGTTGAAGCGGTCTCATATGAAGCAATCCGAGCGGCGTTACTGCGGCTGCGGATGCCACATGCCCCAGGAGCCTCTGAAAATGTTTCAGTGGTACCGCTGTCCTGCCTTTGAACGAATTCAAGCAGTTCAACACTGACTGGACGCACTCCTCGGTGAGGCGCGCTGTCATGGCGACCGAGTCTATCTCCATACCGAGAAAAGAGATCCTCTGTGTGGGACAGAGTTTGCTCTTCTCCCAGTTGACCCGAAGTCCCAACTGGCTGAGGTGACTGAGCACCTTGTCCCTGTGTTCGCACAACTGCTCTCACGACTGGGCAAGGATCAGCCAGTCGTCGAGGTAGTTGAGAATGCGAACACCATGCTCTCTCATGGGGGCAATGGCCACCTCCGCAACCTTCGTAAAGACGCGGGCGACAGGGACAGGCTGAAGGGCAAGACGCGGTACTGACATGCCCGTCCCTCGAACGCTAAGCGCAGAAAGGGCCGGTCGAGGGGAAACGAGAATGAAAGTACGCGTCCTTCAGGTCGATCGCTGCAAACCAATCTTGGGGACGGACGCACCTGAAGATGTGCTTCTGCGTTAGCATTCTGAACGGCAGCCTGTGAAGGGACCGGTTCAAGAATCGCAGGTCCAAGACCGGCCATAACCCGCCGCCTTTCTTGGGTACAATGAAGTACGGGCTGTAGAACCCGGACCTCATATCGGCTGGAGGGACCGGCTCCATCGCGTCCTTCGCCAGTACGGGGGCGTTCTCCTTCGCTACTGGGAAGTGAACGCCCCCAAACTTAGGGGGACGCCTGGCGAACTGAATCGCATAGCCGAGTCTGATGGTACGGCCCCGAGACGGGCTGGGAAGCTCTAGCCAGGCTTCCAGACACCGAGCAAGGGGATTAACCACAGACGTACCCGCAGCGGGGCAGCGACGCGGAATGCAGGGATCCGACTCGGACGGCATGGAGCGGCCCGAAGTGGGATCTGAGTGTGCTGTGCAACACTTACCTGCGTCCGCGGAGGGGGCGTGCGAGTGTGGGGAGGCCGCTTGAGTGCGTTCCCACAGCCGGCGCCCCCTGCTGGCGAAGGGAGAGGCGTCTGAGGGTGGCGAGGCATGGGAGCGCCGACCACCGCCAAGCGCGCTCCCAAATGAAGGAGGGGCTGAGCGTGGCAAGGCTTTGTGGCGTTGCGCACGGTCTGCCTCACCTCCTTCCTCAGCGGGGAACAAGAGTGGCGAGGCATAGTGTCGCGCACTGTTGTCCACGCACCGCTGAGAAGAGGGGAATGAGAGTGGCGAGGCTTTGTAGCGTCACACACTGCCATTCTCGCCCTCTTGTGGGGAGGGGAATGAAAGCGGCGAGGCTCTGTAGCGTCACACGCTGCCATTCCTGAACTCCCGAGACCCAGAGGTATTGGAACTGCTCTTTTTTTTTTTTTTTTTTGGGTACCACTGGCTGTTTTTAACATCAGTGGCGGAACAGAATTACTAATGGTTTTCCACCCGGCCCTCCTCCGGGGAAGAACAGTTCCAGACCAAATCCGGGTCAATTGTGTTTCTGGACCAGGGTGGACATCGTCTAGCCAAGGGCCAGCGCTGTGCGCAGCTCAACCTCAGCTCAGAACTACCCTCGTGCACTAAGCAGGGCGGAGGTGGCCTGCCAGTGGCACTGCCACCCCACCGATGAGGGTAGTGAGAGAGAGGAAAACCAGATTATGGCCCTATTGGTGTTCCATATTTTGGCACCAATAGTTCCACAATGCCAAAGCCTTCCAATGCACATCCGAAAAAAGGCAAGGGGCAGGCAAGGCGATTTACGCGTTGCACTATGCCTCAGCCATCCGGGAAAGCATGGCTGTCAAGTATGAATCTGATTCAGCACGAGCGCCCACTATTACGGTGGGAATCTCAGCATCATCTTCATTTTCAACACATAACAGCCCTCTCTCCGATGCAGCGATTGACATCTGTCCTCTGCTAGAGCCCCAAATGAAATGCTAGGTCCCCTTTCAAGGACCAGCAATCCCATCTGTAAGCTACCAGCAGACACGTGAGACAGTGGGCGTGGCCGTGAGACGGCACACGGCGCGCTGAACACTCAAGCCCTTATGAAAAAGGCAAGACGAACAGCGCGCCGACGTGGCCATGCTCTCGTGAGAGAGCATAGACCACCCACGAACACAGTCTCAACATGCTTGCGATGCGATAGAGGAGTGAGGGGCCCACAGAGATGTACGCGGCGGGGAAGCCTCACTGTAATCCTCAGGCCACCCAGGCTTATCAGCCAAAATAGTCCCCCCTCTGGTGCACCAGAAAAGAGACTAGATCGGGGTATAAGCGAAGGGACTCAACCCCGTTTGAGGCATCATAGTCTCGACCGCGCATCGGAGGCGCCGAGTGACGCGCGCAGAGTTGCCGTGGCAACCCGCGCTGTCACCCGGCAGCCAGACGGCACACGGCGCGCTGAACACTCAAACCCTCACGCGGAAGGTGAGATGACCAGCGCGTCGACGTGACCACTGCAGACCGGGAACACTCCACAAGAGCTGCAGTTTTGGAAATGCTCTGATCCAGTCATCTAGCCATCACACTTTGGCCCTTGTCACACTCACTCAAAGCCTTACACTTGCCTATTTTTCCTGCTTCTAACACATAAACTTTGAGGACAAAATGTACACTTGCTGCATGCCTAATATAACCCACCCAGAGCCCTGCCAATGGTGAGTTCCCAGACCCAACATCTTGATGTGGGTCTGGCTTGTCAGGCTAATATTATATCTAATTATATGTAAATATATGTATATATATATATATATATATATATATATATATATATATATATATATATATATATATATATATATATATATATATATATATATATTCTTGTGACAGCTGTGAAGTCAGTCTACAAAACACAGCAGAGAGATTTATACACATCCAGAGAGACTGGACATTCACACTTCAGGTGATCAACTCTTAAACTTGATATTTTCTGTATGAATGTTATAAGAGTAAACATTTGATCGTTATTATTTATAGAATATACAACTTTTATTTTATTGAACTGTAGATGTAGCCTTTATAGAATGTATTGTAATTAAAATTATACTTTTGTTGATTAATTTTTTATTTCGGCTGCAAACTGACTTATGCAGCAGCTAAATATGCTTTGCAAAAATTCAGTATTTTTATGCAGAACAATTTCCTTCATGATGATACTTTATGGTCTTTATGTGTTTAATTAATTACTGATTCAACTGATTCAGGAGGAGAAAAGGAAGATATAATTATTCAGGGTCATCTACAAGTTAATGTATCAGTATGGTAGGCGTTTTATGTATCGCTCTCTACAACGTAGGACAACAAATGGTAATTGATATGATTCACCGTTATCAAACATGTTGCTAAAAATGTTGCTAATTGCTAATGTTACACAAACAATGTTCCCATTTACCATCTCAGAGTCAAACAGCTGCCTTCTAAAAATTAGCATCCTTAGGAAAGGGTTGAACATCACAGAACGTCATTGGAGGAACGCATATAGTTCATCATAACATCGTAATACACATCATATACATATTTCAGCCGCTATTTTTCTATAGCCCTATGTAGCCTATTTTCCTGTCCCTTCATAAAGGTGTTCTTGTGCTCATTGTGGAAAAGCCCCACCCTCAATTTGATGGGATTGGTTACAGCTGTGACGGTAGGAAACAGGCTGTCTTTGGTACACTGCAGTTCTAAGGAGAAATTACTAAACAATAGACTGGGTAAACCCAGCCTGATCTGCCAGCGATTTGATTTCGCCCGGCAACTCAGTCTGGAAACCCCGTACACTCATTTCTACTGCTTCTGTTACACTTTTACAGGAACCAATCACTGACTGGCTTATCCACCTATCCCGCTATTGGAGGGATTATCATGATGATGGATAGAGAAGGGATGGGTCGTTGCCCGATCACGCCTCTTGTGGTCTGATTGGTTGAAGGACTATCCAATTGCATACAGAGTCATTTGAATTCTGCTTGTTTATCATGCCTCTTGTGGTCTGATTGGTTGAAGGACTATCCAATTGTGTACAGAGTAATTTAATTTATACGTGTTTATGCTCGCGTGTGCAGTAGAAAATACAGAGCAGACTCCCCAGACCAATGTTCAATTTTAAATTGAGCTTGGTCTGGTGATAGCCAGACAAACTAAACAATGGTGTTGACTGATAAATTTGCAAATGGTTTGTCTTAAGCATATTAAAACACCACATAGACATACAATTGTTAAAAACAATATAAAAAAATTGATAAAATATTAAAAAAATCCTATACACTCCTATGTTATATGGCGTATCATCACAGGATCAAGAGTTGCATCCGGTCTGTTCTCAATCCGCGTTCACGACTCCGCAGTGACATATGGTGTGCCCAAGCTTCATTTACAGTCTGAGGGAGACGCACATGGACACACGCTTTATTCAAGCTATGGAAGCTCGGGCGCACCAGATAACACGTCAGCAGCGTCTTACGTCAGCAGCATCACTGCGGAGTCGTGAACGCGGATTGACAACAGACCGGAAGAGAAGACAATGCTGAATAAAGTTGTAGTTTTTGTTATTTTTGGACCAAAAAGTATTTTCGATGCTTCAAATAATTCTAACTAACCCACTGATGTCACATGGACTACTCTGATGATGTTTTTATTACCTTTCTAGACATGGACAGTATACCGTACATGCATTTTCAATGGAGAAAGCACTCTGACTAAATCTTAAATATCTTAAACTGTGTTCCGAAGATGAACGGAGATCTTACGGGTGTGGAACGACATGAGGGTGAGTCATTAATGACATCATTTTCATTTTTGGGTGAACTAACCCTTTAACACTCTAAACATTTGTTGCAGTTGTTAAATGTGTTGCACCTGTTCAGGCCAGTTTTAGAATTATGAATATTGTTTGAGAAGATTATGTTTTTAGTAAAATAAGATTGTATGACAATCATTATTTTTTGCTTTTGTATTGATGTCCATTGTCAGTTGATACATGTTATTCAAATGTTGCTTGTTGTTTTAATCAAAATAAGCCAGACATGTCTGAGGAAATGACAAAACAAAACTTGAAAACATGGTTATGGATTACAATTTCTCCAAAGAGATGTATGATTCATTATCAGGTTATTTTCCTTGTCAAAATGGTCATTTACTTTATGAATGTAAATAAAGTATCTGTTTAAAATTCACTAATGTTTTTTTTTTTTCAGTGTCCATTTTTTACATTTAATATTTGCATGTTGTTATATGTGAAATGCAGCAAATGTACATGTACTCTTGTGACAGTTGAAGTCAGTCTACAAAAAAGCACAGAGATTTATAGACATCCAGAGAGACGGAAATCCACTATTCAGATGATAAACTATGATCATTTTGTTGTTTTCATCTCTGTAAAATTATTTGATTGTCCATGTAAAGACATGGAGAGTAAAAAAATTGTTTTACACTTGTTCATTTACATTTCTTTTTTTGTGTGTGTAGATCGAAGCTGTAATAATATTGATAGCTAAATAATGCATATGTGACGTTCTGAGCTGAGAGGATGAATAACTCAACAGCAAACTTCACCACACCTGAAGCATTGACAACTTTTTTCTTTAGGCAAGTGGACAGTCAGAGAATGTGTGTCTTTGGCATCAGTTTCCTGATTGGTCTTCCCACACACTCCTATGTTATATGGCTCATCATCACAGGAACATGAAGGGGAGTTGCATCAGAGTTCTTCAACCTTAATTTGTCTTTCTGTGAGATTGGTAGCAGCCTCAATGCAATGTTCTGTCTACTGTCATATATGTTTTACTGTCAATATTGAAAATTCTTTTACAAGGGCTAGGCATCACTGGCCGTCCTCTGTTTCAGTGTCTGATGTGTGTTGAGCGTTTCCTGGCAGTGGTTCATCCTGTAACCTTTCTGAAGTACAAACCTCTCAGATATAGAGTGATCTGCTGCACAGCCGCCTGGATAATCACTCTTGGTTCTTGTTTATTCTGCATCTATATTTTATCATTCAAATCCAGTTGTTTTTTCTTGTGGCTGTTCTCAGAGCTCTGAATCAGTATGGACCAGGAGAGAGAGGGCGAGAGAGGAAGAGAGAGAGAGAGAGAGAGAGAGAGAGAGAGAGAGAGAGAGAGAGAGAGAGAGAGAGAGAGAGAGAGAGAGAGACTTTTGACTTTTAACATGTCTTTAATTAACAATCCATTAACTCATAATACAAACACACTTAACACATTACTTTATAATTATATATTCCTCAATAAAAACACATTAAAAAAGTTAAAATAAACATCAGCTTTACAACAATACATCACAACCTCCCTCTTCATTGGGTTGACATAAAATATTTCCAACACCCCATAAAAATAAGAAAGATTCAGTATCATTCACCATTTCATAATACTTATACTCCATAACTAGCCTACTTTTTACCAGAGCTCTGAACATGTTCAAAGGATCATTATCGCTATTAAACATTTTTCTCTTTCTTGTCAACCAAATAGCCATTTTTGCCTGACCAAATAAAACATTTATCAAAACAAGTTTTCTTTTATTTGAGGCACTATATTTTGGTCCAAAAATGAAGAAACCATTTGTAAAAATAAAACCAAAATTATGGCTCAAGTCTCGTAACACCTCATGAATTCCAAACAGCCTTGGACATTCAATAAATATATGAAAAACTGTTTCTGGAAGACCACAAAACAAACACTCTTCTCCTTGCAAAGGATTTAGATGAACTTTAAAAAGGTTTGTTGCTAAAATCCAATGAGAAATCCTCCATTGCAAGTCCCCACTTCTTTTTTCAATCGGTTGCTTATAAAATGTCCTCCAACACCCTTTTGGAGAGGCACCTGACTCAACAAAATTAGTCCATTTAGTCTCTGGAAGATCCTTCAATGCTCTTATATTTAGATATTTGACACAAACAAGATAAAGTGACTTCTTAGATATAGTGTCAAAGAGACCAAGTTCAGGTGTTGTAAAAGAAAGTAATCTTCCATTAGCCTCCTGCCAATCTCCTACATTAGCAACCACACTGATGCTGGGGAATACATTCTCAACCATCTCCGCTTGCAATGGTATTTCAGGAAAAGACTCCTGCATCTCAGATAATAATTTTTCAACCGTCCGAACAGAATTAATTCCAATCCTCATGGCCAAATTTTCTGCAGAAATCCATCGGTCCCTTGCCCGAAGATGACCGATTTTACATATTCCTGCTTTAACCAGGCTTGTGCAGACACCTTTAGATTTCAACATCACACTTGATAAAAGAGGATTAAAAAGTAAAGGGTCTTCAAGAACCCACTCATGAGTTACCTCCGCCAGCTCTCTTTTAACAATGAATATTTGCCATACATTTAATACTGATGCATAAAAAGAAGAGAGCCCATTAAAATCCACTTCCTTCAAATTCATCAAAAATAGGTGTCTGTCCAAATTCATCCGACCCACTCTTTTTAGCAATGCACAAGCTATTTCTATCCAGTTCTGAGACTTATGATAAAGGAGTCTTTGTGCAGTCTGGAGTCTAAATGCCGCTACTTTGGACTTAATGTCCATAAGGCCTTGGCCTCCTTCACTTAACGGCAGATACAGAACTGATTCTCTCAACCAATGTTTTCTATTCCAGAAAAAATTTACCAACACTTTTTGAATTTCCGTAATGAATTCTTCTGGTGGATTCAACACAATCATTTTATGCCATAAAATAGAGGCGGCAAGATTATTTATGACGAGCACTCTCCCTCTATAAGATAGTTGGGGTAAAATCCAATTCCATCTTGATAATCTATTACAGATTTTATCTTTAACTCCTTCCCAGTTTTTTCTTTGATGTACTTCGGATCCTAAAAAGATGCCTAAAAACCTAAAACCATCTTTTTCCCAGTTTACATTTCCAGGGATAACAGGTTTTGCTTTGTCATTACAGCATTTCTCTTTATCATTGCACCAGAATGCCTCCGTTTTACTCCAGTTCAGTTTTGCAGATGACGCTTTCTCATATACTCAGATACTGTCATTAACAATATCAATATCTCTTTGATCTTTCACAATTACAGTAATATCATCTGCGTATGCTGTTAACTTAAAACCATTGCAATTATCATCAACCTTTAAACCAGACAGTTTTTTTCTTAAAAGACAGAGTAGTGGCTCCACTGCTAAAGCATATAGCTGACCAGACAGTGGGCATCCTTGTCTTATGCCTTTAAGCATTCTTATTGGTTTACTCAAACCACCACCTATTTTTAGGATACATGAGGCATTCATATATAAGAGTTTGATCCAGGACATAAAACCTTCTCCAAATCCAAACACACTCATTGTGTCATACAAAAAACCATGATCCACTCTATCGAATGCTTTTTCCTGATCCAGGAACAGAAAACCCACATTCAACTCGTGTAGTTTAGAGTACTCTAAAATATCTCTGATCATAAACATATTATCATATATGGTTCTTTCTGGAATGCAGTATGATTGATCCTCATGTATTAAATCTCCTAATACAGTTTTCAGCCTATTTGCCAAAATTTTTGCTATTAGCTTATAGTCAGTTGTTAAAATTGACACAGGCCTCCAGTTTTTAAGAACACTCAAGTCACCCTTTTTTGGTAAAAGTGTTAGAACTGCCCTTTGGCAACTTGTGGGAAGGCGTTTTTCTTTAAAACACTATTGGATCACTTCATAAAAGTCTTGTCCGATGTAGTTCCATACAGCTTTAAAAAAGTCCACTGATAGTCCATCAATTCCCGGTGCTCTACCAGGCTTCATCTGTTTAACAGCCTCCGTTAACTCCTCAAAGGAAACAGAACTGTCCAGATTCTCCCTCTGTGCTTTAGTAAGAGACGGCAATTGCTGCAGTAGCTGTGACACACATTCAGTCTCAGTTTCTTCTTTTCTATATAAATTTGAATAAAAGTCCACCGTAATCTTTCTCATTTCTTGTACATCAAAAGTCTTTCGTCCATCAGGGGTTGTCAGACAATACATTTGATTTTTTTTGTTTTGACACTCTCTCCAAATTAAAAAAATAAGCAGTGGGAGCATCTACCTCATGTACAGACATAAATCGGGATCTTATCAGGGCACCTTTAGCCCGCACTTGCAACAAAGATTCTAGATCTCTTTTCTTTTCACATAACATGCCAGCTGAAGATGCATTAGCATTCTGAATCATACAAGATGTGATGTGTAAAATCTCCTGTTCTATTTCAGAAATCTTTTGCTTTATTTTTCTTGTTGAAAAACATGTAAACTGCTGACAAAATATTTTAATCTGTGTCTTACCTATTTCCCACCACTGTATCAAATTTTCAAATTCATTTTTCCTAGAACCCCAAACTTTCCAAAACAATTCAAATTTCTCATAAAACTCTTTCTCTTTCAACAATGCAACATTCAATTTCCAATATGGACTTTTATATTTAGATTGTGTCAGAACTATATTAGCTGTAATATAATGGTGATCTGATAGACAACAAGGAAAAATATTACACCCCATTATTCTATTATTTTCAGCACGCTTAGCATAAAACCTGTCAAGTCTTGCAGCACTTATCATTCCCTGTGAAGCTTTTGTCCATGTGTATTGTTTTATCTCTTTATTCTTATCTCTCCATACATCTACCAGATCATTCTGAACTATAACGCTTTTTAAAACAGAAGCTGATACAGGATGTGGCTCCTCATTATTCCTATCTAAAAGAAAATTAAGAGAACAATTCCAGTCGCCTCCAACAATTAGCATACCATCCAAAGTATATGTTTTTAAAAACTCTCCCAATTTTCTAAACAAAATGATTCTATCTGACCCTTTATTTGGAGCATAAATATTTATAAAATCGAATATCTGATTTTCAACTTTCGCTTTAACTATCAAAATACGTCCTCTCTCTATTTCCAATTCTGATAAAATGCTGACATTAAGATGATTTGAAAATAAAATCGCTACACCTGCACTAACATTTGTGCCATGGCTTAAACAAAGCTTTCCTTCCCACCACAGGTTTAACTCAGATTTGTTTTTTATGTCACTATGAGTTTCCTGTAAGAATATCACTTCTGAATCTTTAAGCCTAAGAAACTCGGAAAGTAATACTCTTTTCCCTGCATCCCTCAGCCCATTCACATTTAAAGATCCTAATCTAAGAATCTGCATTGCAGGGGTAAGAGAGAAGAAAAACAAATAACAGAAAAACAAAACAAAAATTAAGATAGATTCCACACCCATGTGCTTTATTTTTTCCATTTTGACAGTTTCACATTATCTTTTTGAGTTTTGCGTACAGTTGTTAAAAACTTTTTCAGCCGAAATCGTTTTTGTTTTGAAATGACATCATATCCCACCGTCTTCTGAGCCATCGCCACTGATTTTATAAATGTATTAACATCGGGGAAAAATTTTGCCACATCAACCTTCTTCCCTTTAGTTACATCCAGAAACTCATTATATTCTTCGACAGAATAAACGTCATCTAAAGACTGACTGCAATCAATCTCCGAAAACTCAGAACAATTGTCACAATCCTCCATCAGTTCCTCATCACTGTTTTCGCTCTCCACAAGCGCATTAAACTGTAACCCGCTAACACTCGGAAACTCATCACCATTAACACATTCCTTATCCTCAACCGCAGTAACAACCTCCTTCAAAACAATCGGGCCTACAGCATCATCACCAGCTCGCATAGATGAAATAAACCCACTCACCTCTGATTTAGAGCTTGGGTCTATAGGACTCTTCTCGGGTGGAGAAACCGTCTGAGGAATAACGCCGGGTTCACCTGTCACAACCGAAGCCTCCGAATCCTTATCATTAACCCCGATTACCTTTTGTTTTTTTTCTGGAATCATTGCCTCCTTTACAGCTATAGGCCGTTTTTCCTTAACTGGAGTTTCGTTTTTTTCACTTTGATCCGTTTGCTCATCATTAATTCCTTCGTTCTTTTCGATTTCTGATTGTTTTTTATGCGGGCACGTGAACTTCTTATGTCCCAAATCACCGCATTCAAAACAACGCAAACTATCTGTCGTTGCAAAAATCATATAGGAACTGTCTCCCTGTTGAATGCGAAACGAGATATCCAGAGACTTCGAATGCTCATTTAAAAACATGAACACTTGTCTTCGAAACGACATCACATGCTTTAAAGCTGCGTTTTTACAGCCGAGCGGAACCATTTTAATGGATCCAGAAAACTTTCCAAATCGACTCAGTTCTTTTATAATTTGCTCATTGGAAAGGAATGGCGGCGCATTCGAAATTGTAACTCTAGTAGCAGGTGCGCGCAATGGCATTACTTGCACCAGCGTTTCAAAAATTACGATTCCTTCTTCAACTAGGGTGTTTACGAGTATTTCATCTTTAAGAAATACCACCACCGCCTTATTCATTCTGGAGTCCGATGCTATTTTTTCATGCCCTACAATCTCGCCCATTGCTAGAAGCACGTCTTCTACGGTAAACGCGGGATCCGAGAACACTTTACACCCATTTTTGATAGAGAGCCCCGGCGTTCCCTCACCTGAGAGAGACGCCATGGCCTTTATCAAATAATTAACCACACCAGTGTTTAAAAATAACCACAAAACAAAAAAAACTTGAAATAGAAAGATAACAAACAAACAAACAAACAAAAAAATTAACCTTGAAAACCAATTCAAGCGTGCCGCTCTCACACCCCCACACTACACTTCCGCTCCCAGCATGCAATCCACACAGAGAGAGAGAGAGAGAGAGAGAGAGAGAGAGAGAGAGAGGGGGGAGGAAAACCACCTGAAGAGAAGAGTGTTTTATCTTATTCTGATAACAACAATGAACATGATTATGCTATATGTGCCATTTTATCACAGGATTCTTTGTCATTCTAACTTAACAGAATATTGTTGACTTTTGGTTTCCAGCTTTGTTATGTGCTGGCTGGTTTTGTGTATTTACAACGGTTGGAAAAATGTTCTGCCACTGTTCTTCATAATACGTGGTATTGTAGTGTTCTCAGAATCATTCTGTCATCTGATTCGTTCAACCATACAGATTCATTCAGAAACGAAACACCACTGTATCTTGTTCTGAGAAGCTTTCAGTTCTTTTCCCCCTTTGTTGGAAACAATTTAATTGGCAGTGCGAAAATATACAAACTACTGCAATGTTGTATCTAAAATGGAAGTTACTCATTATTAAAATTAACGTCTTAACTACTTTTTACCCTGCTTCTTTAAGAGCAACATAGTAAAAGTGGCATGAATAAACAATCAGAAATGTTGCAGAAGAGAGTGAGAAGAGAGATGAGTCACGATCACACAAAAAAGTCTTGAGAACTTGAATATAAAATCTGTAACGCTAGAAAATGTTAAGCAATTCGAGACAAAACTGTTTATGTTATTAACTGTTATGGGATTTGTACATCAAGACATTTAATGCGAAGGATCACATGACTGGTATAGGATTCGGCTGCTTGATTTGTATGTTGTCGGCAGTGTTATTGACAGCCGCAATTGACAGTTGAAATGATGTAACATTTAATGGAGTTGTGCTTTACATAAATTGTGGATCCTGATAAGTTTGTAAATTTTTTACTAAATTATTGTAAATTATGAATTTAAAGTGGTAATAGTCAAACATCAGACATAGTCATTATCTTACAAGTCTTAAGGCGAGACACGGCCGGTGAAAACATCGTTTTTTCATGCAGAGGTCAGTTTAGAGATTTTTGGTCAGTTTGCTCCCTTAACATGTAAGCTTTCATGTCAAAATAAAAAAAATGTCAACATTACACATTTAGGTGGATATTTCATTATATTTTGTTAACTTGCGCCTTTAGATTTCTACCCGAAATCATCAATAGTTGGCATTCTAACGCAAGCTCCCGTGCCATCTCCATTCACAGAAACATTTCATGCCTGGTCTCATTATAAAGCTTTCAAGTCTCATACACAGCGCTGTCTAATCCAAATATGGGCATTTCCTTTGTAGAACTAATCAACCGCGAAAGTTTGCAGCCGAAAACCACATCTGATTGGTTGATGTGAATTTCTCACTATGTGAAACGCGCTGCCGCTTCCTTGAGTAGGGGAGAGCGGGGTACAACCTAGCGCCTTTTGACTGTCTCGACGCTAAAAGCACCCCTAGTCGTCACTATATCAGCGCGAAGGGTACTCCATAGATTTCAGTTGTTTTGCCCAATGCGTTAGATCAAGACACATTTAATTTACATTTATGCATTTGGCAGACGCTTTTATCCAAAGCAACTTACATTGCAATCAAGGTACACATTTTTTACATTTTTGTCAATTCTTGCTTTCCCTGGGAATCGAACCTATGACCTTGGCGTTGCTTGCACTATGCTCTAATGTTTGAGCTATAGGAGAGCTATAGGAAAGCTATAGGAAAGCTAATTCTTTGCATTTGTAAAAGCAGACATGATTTTATGAATATTTATAGGCTACTTTTATATTTTTGACTAACCCCACTCCTACCCTAAACCTACCCACTTCTAAACAATATAAAACACGTAACAGGCAAATAAAACTACAGTCACAGGTATTTATTGCAAAAAACTGACCAAAACAGTATAAAAGTATTAACTCATGTTGCATTCCAAGTCTTCTGAAGTCATACGATATCTTCATGTAAAGAACAGAGTTGATCTTAATGTTTTAATCGCTGAAATGATGATCCCGCCACTCCGTATCTCATTCAAATGATACACACGACTCTTTAGCATGACACAATCAGTCACAAGACACACGAGACCCAATGACATTTTACAATCAAAGCTGACTAATGACGCAATTGACCTATCGGTAAGGCCCTCCCATCGAACGCCGATGAGCCAATGGCAGTTGAGTATCAATTGCGCTGGGACCGGAACTCTGACATCTTTAGGTGTCAGCGCCATAGAGATGCATTGGAAAATCCGAAGCTCTCATCGTTTTGATGGTGTTTATGCTACAAAAATGGTAAACGTCGTGCCTGAGGTACTGTAACACTGATTCCAGGGATCCTGAGAGGATTTTCTGGTTGTCATACTCTCATTAAGTTACGATTAAAGTTAGTAATTCCCTGCTAACGTACAAACTGTACAAACTATAATTAACTGTTCTCATGCAACCAACAGTGTAACGTTAGGTCAGAAACATGAAGGTCTACATTTCAGAGCATCTCTCCATATTAAACTGATTAAATGTGAATTTATGTAATCTTACCCTGTGGTACATGAACAGTGTTGATCCTGGATGTTATCATCTGCGATCGTAACAAGAGGCTTCTCCCGTTTGCATTGAGATCTGTAAACCATAGCTTCCAATTAAATTAATCTCTCACCATATTTATTTTATTCCCATTTTATTTCTGTGAGTTTAGATATGTTTAAATGTCTGCATTATCTGTCTAATAAAGAGGACTCTTATTTTGATGGGTATTATAGTCTCCGGGTAGTGAAAAGGAGAGCTGGCATGCAGTTTATCGGAGTTGTTTTGCAGATACAAAGTTCACCAGTTATTAACTGCACCCCCGAAAAGCATAAGTTCTGTGTATATGTTTGTTTACTGTTAGTTAGTTTACTGTTTTTCTTTGAGTGAAAAACGATGTAATAAACTTGATAAACCATCAGTAAAGTTTGGCCATCAATCGGACGAGGTATGCGCTACATTCTGTGTCCAAAAACATCTTGGGATAAGGTTTTCACACTGACAGCTTTCATTGTAAGATATAGCAACTCCGTTTGTTTGTCCGAGTTGGCAACAGTAACTAAGGGGGGCAGGGCTTACCGATAGGTCAATTGGTCACGAGACATACGAGAGCCAAGGCAATTTCACTATGAAATCTGAAGTAACGTTTCTTCGGGCGACAATTTTTGATATTTGAATACAACATTTATCTGATCGCTTCGGGGGATTTTCTTCACACAATTCAATCGTTTGGCCTCGGAACACTTGGAATATTTCTACTTTTTGAATAAATTGTGCATGTAGTCGTATATGCCTGTTATATCCTGTATTTTATTTCATATAATACACAAATGGGTAGGTTTAGGGATGGGATGGGGTTGGGTTATATGTTCAAACGTGTCTAAATAGTGTCAATAAAATTATGCTGGCTGATTAAATTGAGAATTACACTCCAACATGTCATAATGGCAAAATCATAACCCAATATATAATTTCATTACGACAATAACATTCCCACGCCCAACTCGTCTATGTATGATACCAAAGGTTTCTCATTGAAATCAATAAAGCACCCTGTGTGTCGAAAAATGATGCCTAGGGGTACCTTTAGCGTCTTCATTGTGACGCGGAAGTCACTTGACCATGCTTCAGATTTTGACGCCTTGGGAGTGAGAACGGGTTGTATATTTTAGACCTAGCCGGATGGTTTTTCAGAGGAAATAACTTCACATGTGCGTGTATCGTCATGTCCCTTTCATGGAAGCGTGTAAAAGTTGACATTGAGCACGTTAAATCTCCAACATCCGGAAATGACCAATTTTTAAAAAAAGCAGAACAGAGATTCTGCTGGCAAAAAGAGAACACAACAGAGCTTGTAATAAAACAAGAAGCAATACTGGCTTGGCTAGGCTTTTCAGAGATGGCGAGAACTGAGAGATTTGAAATGTAAAATTGACATGGAGATGGCATTTTTATTATTCGACAGATGAGTAAGGTAATTTATTGAACAGATAAATTGCCATATGTAGCTCTCTAACAGAGTTCATTGTTAAGAAGCATTATCTATTGTGATGGGTCATTTTATTATGGATTGTTCGCTGTGCTGGAATTTATTTTCAAGGAAGTACCTTGTCTAATACTCTGTGTAGCTACAGTAGCTAGACAGCTTAAGATCCTTTCTATCTGAACTGGTTATATCTCTTAAGCCAAGTAGTGAATGTTTTATGAGCAGTAGGATTTATTCGCACAATCATGCAGAGCTGAAGCACAACAAAAACAACATTCTTTCGCAAAATGCCTTTTTTTTTAACTGATAGAGAGTCAAAAGTTTGTTACGATTCATGAATTCACTTACTCATTCTCTCTGTGTGTTTGGTTGTGTTGGAGGCGGAGTCACTGATTATCACCAGTCATCACACAGCCAGCTGCACCGCATTACACCTGCCTATTTAATGTCTCACCACCCATTCCTGTTTGTCAGATCGTCATTCCTGTCCGGGGCTGCTGTGTGTGTGTGTGTGTGTGTGTGTGTGTGTGTGTGTGTGTGTGTGTGTGTGTGTGTGTGTGTGTGTGTGTGCTTGTTTATGTGATTTATGAGGACACAAATTTGTATAATGACATGGGTATTACACTGGTATTACAACATCAAGGTGGTTTATGAGGACATTTCAAATGTCCCCGTAAATCAAATCGCTTTAAAAACATATTAAACAATGTTTTATTAAAAATGTAAAAATGCAGAATGTCTCCTGTGAGGGTTAGGTTTAGGGGCAGGGGCAGTGTTGGGGGATAGAATATACAGTTTATACAGTATAAAAACCATTACGCCTATGGAGAGTCCTCATAATGCTGTTGCACCAACATGTGTGTGTGTGTGTGTGTGTGCGTGTGTGCGTGCGTGCGTAATGCAAAATGTCTCAGTTCACATTACTTTAATCTCTGACCTCTGCATGTATGTCATTAAAAAGCAGCACATTAAACTTTAAGTGTAATTAAACTGACTGGAACTACCTGTGAAACAAATTATTTTAATGCACACCTTTTAGCCAATCAGAATCAAATATTCAGACAAACCATGGTATAAATAGATTTATTACAGTAACCGTTCAACAAACCAAGCAACTAATGGTAGTGTTAAGGAAAAAAAAGAACATACTTTTTGTGTTTGTGTCAATTTGCTGAAGTAAACTGTTCAGCACATCCCTCTGACTTCCATGTCTAGCCACATTTAAGATGTTTGGGGCCGGAATTTGAAGAGCAGTCTCTAGATTAAGATGAAGGTCCTTCCCAAACCGCATCTTCACTTCATGCAGCAGCTACCAAAAAAAGAAAGAAAGAAAGAAAAATTAATTAAAACAATTTTGACTGTTTTGATTCATACAAAAAAAATTTGAAAATGCAGTGGAAATACTAAACTCAAAGGAAACAACACTAAAAACAAATACTCACAAGTTGTGGAACCCGAAGAAATTGGAACATGTCCATGACCTCTCGTGTTGATTTTGTCATTTATTCGACTCTTTTAAAAAGAGTGCATCTCATTCGATTTTTTATGTTGGTGTAGTCGGGTTGTCTTTTACGTAGTTCAGCATTTATCACAGTAATGTGCTCCTGAAAACTTAATTGATCTTCTCCAATATTTTCCAGGTTTAATATAATCTGAAAAAAATAGTAAATAACAAAATTCCTATTGTATATCTACCATCTCCTAGCATTACTGGTCAATAACCAAGCAATTTTAAGACATTTTAGTGAAGAAAGATAAAACAGACACACCTCCTGGGACTGGATGGAAACCGGATTATCAGTACACAGGAGTACTGGAAAGGTTGCAGTCTTGCATCTTTTTGTTTGCTGAAATGAGCAAAAGACAGTTCATATAAGGAAAAATATTTAGAAGTGACATAGCACAAATAACTGAAAATCGAGAATCAGCCAAACCCCCCGCCCCCCAGATTTATGCGTGCGTCGTGGAGGCACACACGGAAGACAAGAAGAGGTAGAATAAAGTCGTTATTTAGATTTTTTTTGCGCACAAAAACTATTGTCGTCGCTTCGTAAAATTATTGTAGAGTCACTGTGGTGAGATGGACTTTGTAACGAAGTTTTTAGTGCCTTTTATGGGTCTTGGGAGTGTAAATGTACTGAATGCCAATGGAGGCCTATCTGAAGCCTTTCTCAGCCATCAGCTTTCAACAAAAATATCTTCATTTGTGTTCTGAAGATGAACGGAGGTCTGACGGGTGTTGAACGACATGAGGGTGAGTAATTAATGACAGAATTTTAATTTTTGGGTGAACTAACCCTTTAATAGATTTATTGCTGTCAATCTATTAAAAAATTAACTAATTAAATCAAATTTTTCCATAATTAAAACAAGTCACATCAATATATTTATATTGTCATAATTACCCATTATTTTCTAAATTAATGTAGAAAGATTATTAAGATGTTATGAATTATATTTGTTTTATCAAGCCAATTATTCACAATTACTACATTTTTCTATATATTTATTTTTTATTACCTTTTGTTTGGGCTACCATAGAAAAGCACTGAGACTGTTTATTACCATGTTTCAGAAATTAACTTGCTCACTAATGAGGAGGAAATATGACAGAATCACAATGCAATAAAATTATCTTGCAGATATGAAATGAGGGGCAAGCAAGATTTGAGGTTGAGTTTGAAACCTGTGGACTTAAGCTTGTGAAATGTAACATTGTACTTACATGACCAGAGGGGCTAGTATCCTTCAGGAAAGGAAATCTTGTGATCAGACTTCCAAGAACATCCGTGTATATCTTGTGGCTTGGATACCTAAGAAAAAGGCATATATCAGTTAAAATGAACTATTTTGCTTATGCTTTTTAGGCAGTTTTTTTAATAATATGTATACCATGTGTACTTTGTGATGCTATCAAACAACACTTGAATTAGCAGAGATCACAGATGTGATTTTTCCTTTTTCTTGAAAGATGGAACCTTCCTCTGTAATGATTCCTTAAGTTCTGGTGGAAAATCAGGGAGGCTAAAAACTGCAGGCCACGGCTCACAGCACTTTTGCCTATACAAAACGGAAGTGTTAATTTTCATCTAGGCCAAATGCATAAACTAATTTAAATTCAAGCCATTCTACTAACTGAGTGTGATGCAAGTGAACTATCCCTTTAAGCTGAGTGTGCTTTAGAAACAGCCCCCTGGCCTGCCTCCAGTTCCTTAGACACCACTTCACTTGACTTGAACATAAAATAATCATTCATAAAGTTTGAAAAAGTTGAAGTGAATCACAAGAGTGTTCACATTGGGCTGTTTACAATTATTTAGCATCATAAAAGCATTCTGAGCCGAAGTGCGAGTACATTTAACGTTAATTTCTCTGACTTACCACAACAATATTTCCGTCACACCATCAATTTAAATCAGCAGACGGGGATCCGTCTCTTCTCGACCGTTGGAATTCAAAAACATGCACTGCACTCGCGAGACAGCGCTGCGAGAATATGCTCGAGCAAATAAATTGTTTACTTGGTGAAATTAATGAAAATAATGAGTTTATTACTTCTTTTTGTTTATGTTTGCTGTTCAACAGATAAAAAATTTAAATCCATAATGCAAAATTGTTTAGTTGCGGTACAATAATTTCACAAAATCACATCTAGGCTAATGTAAAGTTACATGATGAAGTCTAGTAATAGGCTAGGCTACTAGTGCGCATGTGCATTTTGAGTGCGTTCTTTCACTGCATTATTCAGTGTATTCAAATGCATTTATGAATGCATGTGAATGATCACAAAATTCAAGATATGGGGTTTAGAAAATGTATATATTTATCTCATTTTATGTAGTTAATCAAAATCACACAAAGAGTGCCATTTCAGTTTTTCTCTTCCAAAAATCAGCATGATTAAAATGTGATATTAAGTTACTACACAGTTTAATAAACAATAAATTAATAACAACTACAAAATGTTGCAGAATAATGTAATATATGAATGAATAATCGCCTAAAGAACCTTTGTGCCAAAAGGGTTCTTTCTTGTCATTATAAAACCTTTTTAGCATAAAAGGTTCTTTGGAGTTGAGTAAAGAACCCTATGGTTCTATATAGAACCCCAATGAACCCTTTTTTCTAAGAGTGTGTGTGTGTGTGTGTGTGTGTGTGTGTGCGTGCGTGCGTGCGTGCGTGCGTGCGTGCGTGCGTGCGCGCGCCTGGGTCGCTCTCGAGTCTCTTCCTCCGTTCCTGAGGTTCGTCTGCTGCGGTTGCCCATTGCGTCCCTGCGCCACTCTGCCACTGCCTCGTCATCTGTTCCAGTGTTCCGCTGGATTTGGACTCCTGCTCTGTCTCCACGTAGTGGATCTTAGTGTTCGTTCCGACACTGTTCACCATGCTCTATTTCCACGCTGTGGTTATATTCTCTGTCTCTTGTGTTTTGAGAATAAATTAACTTATGACTCGCTATTGGATCCTTTGCGGTTATTACTACTCGGGAGTTGACAGTACGATCTGACCAACGATGGATCCAGCGAGGATGGCCGAATTGCAGGAATATCTATCTAACAGCAGTCACCGGATGGACCGGCAGGACGAGCAGGTGCTCGCTACAGCACAGGCAGTCCAGACGCTGGTGGCGCAGGTGTCCGAGCTCTCTACCCGGATGCAACAACTGTCAACACCCACTGCGCCAGACCCACCGCCTGTTCCCCCCAACCCATCCAACACCACCAGTCATCACGAGCCGCGCATTCCCACACCTGAGCGTTATTCTGGTGAGCCGGAGTTATGCAGAGCGTTCCTTACCAAGTGCTCTATGTTCTTCTCATTACAGCCATTGAGGTTTGCCACGGAGGAATCCAGGGTGGCGCTGGTGTTAACCCTACTCTCGGGACGCGCGGCTCAGTGGGACTGTTCCTCATTCCTGGCACTCACGCAAGAAATGAGACGGGTCTTTGATCGGGCGATTGTGGGCCGCGAGGCGGCTCGCAGATTAGCGGAGCTTTGTCAAGGTGACAGACCCGTCTCCGACTACACCATTGAATTTCGTACCCTAGCGGCCGAGTGCAAGGGGAATGAGGAGGCGCAGTGGAACGTTTACCTGCATGGGCTGGCTGACCGTGTTCAGGGTGAGATATATACCTTGGAATTACCCAAGAGTCTTGATGAGTTGATGCAGCTGGCCATGCGCGTGGCTACGCGCTTACAACAACGCGACCAGCGTCCACGCACCAGAGTGTATTCAGAGTTCCCAGAGCCTCCCGGAGTGAACACGGTCAGTCCACCATTTCATCACGAGCCCATGCAGGGGAGAGCTCGGCTTTCCCGGGAGGAGAGAGAACGCCGCCGATCAAGAGGACTATGTCTTTACTGCAGAGTGGCGGGACATTTTCTGAACACCTGCCCTGCAAAAGACCAAGCCCGGCAGTAGGTAGGAGGTTACTGTCGGGTGGGTCAATGCTGGGTAAATCCTCGTCCACCACTCTCCTCCCGGTAAGACTGCAGTGGGCAACCAAATCGCATCATTGTCAGGCTTTAGTGGACTCGGGAGTGGAAGGTAATTTTATGGACAAGACTTTTGCACTTCACCATCACATTCCGATCACACCACTTCATCACAAGATTTCCGTCAGTGCACTCAACGGTCAAGAACTCCCTGACATTTCATTCACCACCAACAAGATCACACTCACTACTTCCGGGAATCACACGGAGAAGCTTACATTTTTGATCACTGACTCTCCGTTGATTCCCATCGTCCTTGGTCACCCCTGGTTAACGGAACACAACCCCAGAGTGGACTGGGGCCGTAATTCCGTTTCTGAATGGAGTAATCAGTGTTACGCCTCTTGTCTTGTGTCTGCTTGTACGTCTGTGTCTAGTTCTGTGTTACAGGATGAGCAGGTGGATTTGTCAAGCGTGCCGAGGGAGTACTTCGACCTGAAGGGGGTGTTCAGTAAGTCTCGGGCTGCTTCTCTACCTCCGCATCGTCCCTATGACTGTGCTATAGATTTACTGCCAGGTACGTCTCTACCTAAGGGCAAGTTGTATTCTCTTTCTGTTCCAGAGAGGGAGGCCATGGAGAAATATATTTCTGATTCTCTAGCCTCCGGGTTCATTCGCCCTTCCTCTTCTCCAGCGGGGGCGGGGTTCTTTTTTGTGGGTAAGAAGGATGGTTCTCTGCGACCTTGTATTGATTACCGAGGGTTGAATAACATCACGGTAAAGAATACTTATCCTTTGCCGTTGATGACTTCAGCCTTCAAGAGGTTGCAGGGAGCATCTATATTCACAAAACTGGATTTACGTAATGCATATCATTTGGTTCGCATAAGGGAGGGGGATGAGTGGAAGACTGCGTTCAATACTCCCCGGGGCCATTTTGAATAATCGGTCATGCCCTTCGGGCTGTCCAACTCCCCTGCGGTCTTCCAAGCGAGACTGGAGACTGGACATTCACTCTTCAGGTGATAAACTCTTAAACTTGATATTTATTGTATGAACCTATGTTATAAGAGTAAACACTTGATCGTTATTATTTATAGAATATTAGACTTTTATTGTATTGAACTCTAGATGTAGCCTTTATATAATGTATTGTAATTAAAATTGTACTTTTGTTGATTAATTTTTTATTTCAGTTGCAAACTGACCTATGTTAATTTTAAATTTTAAAATTGTAAAACACCTTTGTCTGAAACAATGCTCAATTCAACTAATTTTGCTTTCTGTGTGAACCTGAGACTGTATGTGTGCCTGAGGCAGAGATGAGAATCATGCTGAGTATTGCAGTCATGAAAAGATGTATTTGAACATTTTATTTAGATCAATTTAGCTATTCTGTTCTGTTGAAATGAGACAGCAGCTAAATATGCATTTGCAAAATTCTTTATTTTTATGCGGAACAATTTCCTGAATGACAATACTTTATTGTTTTTATGTGTTTAATTCATTACTGATTCAACTGATTCAGGAGAAGAAGAGGAAGATATAATTATTCAGGGTTGTCTACAAGTTAATGTATCAGAACGGTAGGCGTTTTATTGCTCTCTACAACGTAGGACAACAAATGGTAATTGATATGATTCGCCTTTATCAAACAGCTATTAATGTTGCTAATTGCTAATATTACACAAACCATGTTCCCATTCACCATCTCAGAGTCAAACAGCTGCCTTCTAAAAATCAACATCCTTAGGAACGCGTTGAACATCACAGAACGTCACTGGAGAAACGCATATAGTTTATCATAACATCGTAATATACATACATAATTCAGGCAATATTTAGCTAAATGTAGCCTATATTTCCTGTCGCTTCATAAAGGTGTTCTTGTGCTCATTGTGAAAAAGCCCCACCCTCACATTGACGGGATTGGTTACAGCTGTGACGGTAGGAAATCGGCTGTCTTTGGTACACTGGAGTTCTTTCACGAGTTCACACGTACATCAAATTAAATGGAGTAAAGATTATGCGTATTTGGCGTGCTGTCCGGGGGAGGGCTCCAGGCTCGGAATTTGGCCCGAACCCAGAGTATCCCCCCCATGATAAATATAGTCTAGAACTAGACTGTATTTTATTATGGATTGTGTTGACGTCTAATGAGTTTATTAAATCAAAGTGAGGAGATGGGGTGGTGGAGGGATGCTAAAAATAAAAACGGTCAACGAAAGAAGGTAAATATGCTGTATATATACACACACCTCTTATCGTTGATTAAATCGATTGGCTTGATGTGCTCCACATGTGTTTAATTAGGTTTAATTATCTGAGGGTGCTCCACTTGGGTTTGATTAGGTTTAATTATCTGGACGTGCTCCTCCCGAAATTAGTTACTAAAACTTCACAATGAGAAAATACAATACAATGGTGTTGACTGATGAAGTTGCACATGGTTTGTCTTAAGCATATTAAAACACCACATAGACATAAAAGCAATATTAAAAACTTGATTTCCACAGCAGGGGGTCTTTAGCCTTTTTGAGCTGAGAGATAAACAAGGAGAAGATGAATAACTCAACAGTGCACTTCAGTTTCAGATCCGACTCAATTACAATGTTTTTTATTAGGACTATTCATCACGGGTCGTCCTCTGTTTCAGTGTCTGATCTCTGTTGAGTGTTACCTGGCGGTGGTTTATCCTGTAACCTTTCTGAAGTACAAACCTCTCAGATATAGAGTGATCTGCTGCACTGCAGCCTGGATAACCATTCTTGGATCCTGTTTATGTTTCATGTTAACTATAAACCAAGAAAAAATATATATTTCTATATACTTCTATGCAATTCAGTTCTTCCTCTTCCTCTCCATCCAGTTGTTTTTCCTTGTGGCTATTCTCAGAGCTCTGAAGCAGTCAGGACCAGGAGAGAGAGGGAGAGAGAGGGAGGAGGAAAACCACATGAAGAGAAGAGCGTTTTATCTCATTCTAATAACTACTTTTACCATGTCGATTATATATATGCCATTTATTATCGCAGGATTCATTTTTATACTTGCACAACTGTTTACTGCGAACCTTTTTTCTTTTGGTTTGATATGTTTTATTCTGGGTGGTTTTGTTCAGCCTGTTCTTTATCTTCACCGGACAGGAAAAATCTCCTGCCTTTGTTCTTCATAAAACATTTGGTTAATTTAATTTTACTAACTTCTTTTACTGGACATTTTCTGGACTTTTTTGAATAGCTTCATTTGGAAGTTACTGTTGCTTTGTTTGTCTTTCTTTTTTTTAATTTAACATTTCATATGCATTTTCTGAAACGTGTGAACCTGTGACATTTAACGGTTTAGATTCTCCACCACAATGATTTAATGATGCATAAAATCCTTGACTGTCTCATTCTACTTTCAGAATAAATATATAAAGTTTATAAAAATGTTTACCAATTCAAGGATCGTCACAGAGATAATTTCATTTGACCTGAAATCCCATCACACACAGATACTGTACTGAAATGTTATGCTTAGGCTAGTCCGGTAGTATACATAGGAATTTACTTAAAATCTACTTTACTCTTTCCCCAGTATTGACTGAATTTTCTGGCTATCCATGTTTTCACTGTTATACTATGGGGGGCGCTATTACACATCTTCTGAAATAGTACAGAATCTCTGGATCAAAACACTGGATCTGGATCAAAGGTGAAGCAGCAGCAGTGATAGAAGATTGCTTATGCAAATGTAAAACAATGTGTTATCGAATGACATAAAGAGGAAACGACTGTGAAGCTTTGGGGATGTTGATCGACTCGATCTACTCCATCTAGGTTTTGATCATCATTCTGAATCCCATCCAGACGTAGTCAGCTTTTTATTTAACATTATATTTTTTTAATGAAACATACCCAGATTCAAGTGTTGATAAAAACGGATGCATGAAGCTAATCAAATGTTTTTGTTGTTGTTTTTTTAATGGATTTAAAATACATATTTCAAGTATTAAAAAATAATACCTAAATGGGAACATAGAACTTAAAGTGCAAAAATAAGATTTAAATAGTAAACTATATAAGTATGATGTTGAAGAAAACTTACAATTATACTTGTAGTATAAAATGTATCTTGTTTTAAGCATTTTTTTATATTCTAACTTGAAATAAAAAAAAAAAAAAAAAAAAAAAAAAATTGCAGTGTAAATAGTATAAACATTTCCAAATGTGCAACTGTATTCACATCTATTGAAGATTTCTATAGCTAAATATGTCATGATCAGTTTCAGGCCATTTTCCATTCGTTGTATGCTTGATCCAATTTCTGGAGCTTGAAACTATAGGCATTCCCAATTAAAACCCTTGCTTAGATGTAATTATGCTACAGGTACATTGGTAAATGGTGAATGTGCAATGATGCTTAATGTTAATTCAATTAAAATTGTTAGGTTCTTGATGTTATGTTGGCCACCTGTTAGACCACAGTTATATCCTTTCAGACATGACAATACAATTTAATTTTTTTTTACTTACTATTCAAATGGTTTAAAAAACATGTCATTTTAAACCACATGTTTTTTATTTGACTAATATTTGCATATGTATTATTTTATGTGAAATGTTGCATATGAAGCTGTGCAAATGACATTGAAGTGAGACTACAAAAAACAGCACATAGTATTATTTACATCAGGAGAGACTGGACATTCTCTCTTCAGGTGACAAACTCTTCTTTTAAATTAATTTGATTATATAGTAGTATAATATATAGTAGTATAATAGGATAGTTATTCCATTCAGTAATATGCAAGATAGCATTGTGATTATCAGACATAGTTCCCTTTCGAGGGAACTCTCACTGCGTCGAAACGACGATTTGGGGATGCTCCCTAAGAATCAGCGTATCTGAAGTCTGAATGAAAACTAAACCAATCCGAATGGCGTGCGTGATGACGTAACTGTGACGGCATACCCGGAAGTATAAAAGGGGAGCCGGCGCATAATATTGGCAGTTATTGCTCTTCAGTATAGCGCTCTCTGTCAAAATTTTCTGTCTATTTACTGTTGTATTGTCCAGTTGTGAAAGCGAAAAGTGTGTGAATGATGGAAAAGATAAGAGAGTTTAAGCAGTGTGTGCATCCGTGTCCCCGTTACATGTTGGGCTTGGATGCACACCTGCTGTGTGTGCAGTGCCTGGGTGTTCAGCATGCTCGGGCGGCTCTCGAGGGAGCCGCTTGCGAGCATTATGAGAAGCTGACACTCAGGCTGCTCCGCTCTCAGCTGGCCGTGTTCGATGAGGCCGGTCAGCCTCGTGAGCCCCGTGGATTGGTCCCGCATCCGCCGAGGCGGTGCGGCGAGGCCGGTCATGGGGCTCACGGATCGACATGTCAGTGAGACTTGGGACTGCTGAGGCATCTTCCCAGTCTTTGTCTGACAGTTCAGATGTTCTCCTTCCCTGCGTGGAAGCCCGCGCTGCGGCTTCTTCCCCCGGGGCGGAGGACCCGATGCTTGAGCGGTCTGATTCTGAGGAATTAGACGTGCTCAGCATCGAGGCAGTCAAAGTTATAACGCACTTCTTATATGCAAGATTCAAGCTCGCGATTGCAGAGGCAGCACGCAGGTTATGGGTCTGCAATTAAAGTGAACACACACGATCAGTGTGCATGGGATACTGGTTGGCTTAACGGCTTGAGCCACGTTGCTGAGGCAACGTGTGGTTTATGAGTCCGTATAGTATGATAAAACAGTATCGCCTGATGATTATGGCTGCATTTAAGTCTGAGGATTTAAATGAAATATGATCTGACTCTGAGGAGATAGATATTCAGCCTGTCATTCAGACCATGTTTCACCATATTGTGTGATACTGAATATTGTGTTTTCTCAAGGGATGGAAGCCAATTGTATTATGACGGCTTGAACCACGTTGCTGAGGCAACGCGTGGTTTATGAGTCCGTATAAATACAATAAAACTGTGCCGTCTGATGATTATGGCTACATTTAATTCTGAATTAAATAAAATATGATCTGACTTTGAGGAGTTAGATATTCAGCCTATCATTCAGACCATGTTTTACCTTATTGTGGCTGCATTTAATTCCGAGGAATTAAATTCAAATATTATCTGACTTTGAGGAGTTAGATGTATTTTTTATTCAGCCTATTATTCAGACCAGGTTGCACGGGTTTGGTGATTATGATGGCATTTAATTCCGAGGAATTGAGTGTCATGTTATCCGACTTTGATAAGTTGGATACTTTAATTCTGTCACCCAAGCGTGTTTGACTTGTCTGGATATTCATCTAAGATGGAGCCCTCCTGAAGTTGATGTCATTCTCGCCGCCTTGTGGCCTGCGGGACACATCAGTTTCAGGCAATTGCTAATCGCAGTGTCTGCCCTAGTGTTGCGGCCCTGTCGAGCTGCTCCCTTAGATGAGGCCCCTGCTGGCCAGCCCCCTCTCCCGGGTAGGAGCGATCGAGGTCGTCTCCCCTGTGGAGTTTTCGGGAATCGATGCTGTGCTCCCGCCGTCTAGTACGCTTCGGGCCACATCGTTTCCCCGCGCACGCGCGCTGCACCAGCCGCCTCTAGCGAGACTTGCGGCGGTCCAGCAAACGCGTACGCACACCGAAAATCTTCCTCGATTTTGCCCTGCCGGTTAGCCGCTTCAGGGGGTCGGGAGGAGGCTCGGTTGACACCCGAGGCCGGCCTCGAGAGGCTGGTTCCCTTAGCAGATTATCTCGCCGCATGGTTATGCCTCTGAATATATCACCTTGGGGCCTGCGACTGTAGAAAAGGGGATACAGACTGCAGTTCGGTTACTTTCCTCCGAAGTTCAGTGGGGTGGTCTGGACGGTAGTGGTTCCTGGGCAGGTTCGGGTAATGGAACAGGAAGTTCACTCCCTGTTGGTAAGGAGGCCACAGAATGTGCTCCTCCGCCAGACAGGGAGTCCGGGTTCTACAGCCGGTACTTCATAGTTCCTAAGAAGGATGGCGAGTTGCGTCCAACTTTAGATCTAAGGTACTTGAATCGTTCTCTGAGGAGATTCAGATTCAAGATGCTTAGCAATTCCTCCATTGTGATTCAGATCCAGTCTGAGGACTGGTCTGTCACGATGGGTCTGAAGAGGACGCATACTTCCCTGTATCCATCCTTCTGTGTCACAGGGAGTTCCTGAGGTTCGCTTTTGGGGGCAAAGCGTACCAATATCAGGTTCTTCCAGGCGGCCTAGCCCTTTACCCTCGCAGTAGCAGTAGTTCGGCACTTGGCTGCTCTCAGTGCTTGGGGCTGAGACTCTACACGCAGTAGCGTGTTGACGCCTTCTCAGAGAACTGTGTTCCTGGGAGTCGTATGGGATTCTCTACGTTGTGGGCACAATTGTCTCCCGCACGTATTGAGTCCATACGGGCGGTGGTCTCTAAAATGAAGCTAGGTCACAGCATCACTGTGAAGTAGTTTAAAGGGGTGGTAAACCACGATTTCACTATTCTAACTTTAGCTAGCCTGTAATGTTGCTGCTTGAGCATAAACAACATCTGCAAAGTTACAACGTTCAAAGTTTAAAGCAAAGGGAGATATTTGCTTTTAAAGAAATCAATTTCTAAGAACTACAGCAAACGGCCAGTAGGCGACTACACACATTCCTCCAGGGTTGGTGACATCACCAGGCTCAATATTTACATAAACCCCTCCTCCGAGAATATTAAATAGGGGGGGCGGGGGCGCCATTTTGTATCGCGGCGCTGTTGTGGTATAGTAAGGCTGGAGTGTTGTTGCCGCGATGCCGAGGAAACGCTGTTATATTCATCCGGATTGCAGGTCTGGGGTACTTGCTTTGTTCAGCCTTCATAGGGACAGGGGTGCGTTGCAGAGCGTTTAACATACAACATGTTATATGCAGGTGTGTATGAGACAGAAGGGAACAGGCGCGTGCGGGGCTCCCGCAGCACATCTCACGGAGGGAAACTTCCACAATGTTCGCAAGTTCAATACCGGATTTGCACAACGTCAGCTGTGTGAGACAAACGCGGCCAGTGTGTGAATGCACGACGTGCGCGGGGCTCCCTCCCGCAGCACATTTCACAGAGGAAAACTTCCACAATGTTCGCGAGTTCAATACAGGATATGCACAACGGCTTGTCCTGAAAGCTGGATTTACAAACAGAAGCTGTTACGGGCCACAACCTGTGAGTCTGATTTATTTTTCATCGATGTGTTTTCCTGTAATAGGTTGTACATTGTAGCAAGGAAGTAAACAGATGACAACGCTGTTCTGCAAACCAGTCTGTTAAATGCTCATTCATACTTAACGTTATCCGACGAACACCTATCGTTACAAACACTAACGTTAAAATCTCAACAGTGAACTTGGCATTAGTGTAAATGATTCTTTGATTAGAGCTTTTATGTATTATTTATCTACAGGCATGCTAAACATGGTTCTGTGTGTGATTTGGCTAACTTACTAGTAAAGCCAGTGCTTAGTGCTTTGGGTTAATAGTTCTTGCGACAGATATTTGGCTATAATCGTTCTAAAAATACAAAAGTAACAGTGCCATTCAGTAGCGATCACTCTAGATCCGCAGTCTTTACTCTTGAGGAATGAACAGGTTGAACAGGTTCTGCTCGATCATCTTCACTAAAATGTTCTGGGTCTGATTCGGGCTCAGATTGGTGTGGTTTTATTGACGCCATCATTTCTAATACTGACCAAAGCACAGTCTACCGGTAAAGGGCGTGACGTTTCCGACAAACGTGCACTGCGGTTAGCGAATCACAACACACTGGGCCAGCTAACCAATCTAAGCCCATCGCGTATTTTTGAGGGACTGGCTTCATACAACCCGGAAAGCATCAGACCGTTTTACAAGGAGGGACAGAGCAGTGTAGAATAACGGTCAAATATATGAAAAATAATGATTTTTTTTTTTAAACGAAGCATGAACACATGTTACAGTGCACCCCACAAACACAATCAAGCCTTCAAAACCATGTGTTTTACCACCCCTTTAAGGACTGCTGGGGCTCATTGCGGCTGCGTCCAACAGAATATCTCTTGGCCTGCTGCACAAGACCCTTACAGTGGTGGCTGGGAATCAGGGGTTTTTTCCTCGAGGGGAAAACCATTCTGTATGATCAGGGTAACGCGCAGATGCCTTCGTTCCCTAGTCATATGGAAGAAACCTTGGTTTCTGTCCCAGGGGCCAGTGTTGGGAGCGTCCTGTTGCCGGAAATCCGTTTCAACAGACGCCTCCCTCACTGGCTGGGACATGGTCATGGCGGCCGCTTTGCGAGAGGTCTGTGGGAGACCCGGCATTTCTCCTGGCACATCTACTGCCTGGAAATGCTGGCGGTCTACAAAGCTCTGAGGAGCGTTTTTCCCGGACCTCCGCGGCCACCATGTCCTGATACGGAAGTAAACCAGGTGGCTTTCCTTGAGGGGAAATCCATTCTGTATGATCAGGGTAACACGCAGTGGCCTTCGTTCCCTAGTCATATGGAAGAAAACTTGGTTTCTGTCCCAGGGGCCAGTGTTGGGAGCATCCTGTTGCCGGGAATCCGTTTCAACAGACGCCTCCCTCACTGGTTGGGGTGCGGACATGTCCTGGTACAGACAGAAAATATGGCTGTCGTAGCGTACCTCAATCATCAGGGGGGTTTGAGGTCGCACCCTCTATGCAGACTGGCGCATCACATCCTCCTGTGGTCCCAAGGGAAACTGTTGTCCATCAGGGCAATGTATGTCCCGGGGGTCCAAAATCAGGGAGCAGACATCCTGTTGAGGCAGGGGCTGAGGCCCGGGGAGTGGCGACTCCACACAGAGGTGGTGGAGGCCATGTGCGAGAGGTTCGGCCCAGTGGAAGTGGACCTGTTTGCGTCTCAAGAGACGTCCCACTGTCCACTGTGGTTTTCCCTCACGCATCCAGCCCCGCTGGGGTTGGATGCCATGGTTCAGACGTGGCAGAGGCTGCGTCTGTACGCATTTCCCCCGATTGCTCTGCTCCCGGGAGTCCTGGAGAGGGTCCGGCGACAGGGGGTCAGCCTACTTCCGGTAGCACCCCGTTGGCCGACTCGAGTTTGGTTCTCGGATATCATAGCTCTGCTGGCAGGTCATATGTGGCAGATTCCTCTGAGGAGCGATCTCCTATCTCAGGCGGCGGGCACGATATTTTACTCCCGCCCGAAGATTTGGAACCTTTGGGTCTGGCCCCCTAGAGGCTGGCCTATCGGCAGAGGTGATAGAGACCTTACTCAGTTCCAGGGCTCCGTCTACGAGGAGACTGTACAGCCTCAAGTGGAATGTATTTTCCACTTGGTGCAGGGAGCGTGAGGTGGACCCAGTTAACTGCCCAGTGGCTTCAGTGCTGGAGTTCCTCCAAGATCGCTTCTCTGCGGGTCTAACCCCGTCCACACTCAAGGTGTACGTGGCTGTCATTGCGGCTTTCCACACTCCTATGGGTGTTGGGCCTTTGGGTAGGCACCAGCTGGTTGTACAGTTCCTCCGTGGGGCTCGGAGGATGAGGCCTGCGGCTCATTCCAGAGTTCCAACCTGGGATCTGGCAGTGGTTCTCGAAGGGCTGGTTGAGGCCCCCTTTGAGCCATTGGAGTCGGCTGAACCAAAGAACCTGACCCTTAAGGTGGCTTTTCTCCTCGCCATTACCTCTCTTAGGATAGTGGGGGATCTCCAGGCCTTGGCGGTAATTCCAGTTATGTCATCACGCATGCCAATCGGATTGGTTTAGTTTTCATTTGGACTTTAGATACGCTGATGCTTAGGGAGCATCCCCAAATCGTCGTTTCGACGCAGTGCTCGTTCCCTTCTCAGGGAACATGGGTTATATACATAACCCGAGCCGTTTTAGGGTTAGACGATTTAGCTTCTCAACAGGTTGAGATGCATCCCAAAATGGTTTCCTTAACCCATTCAATAAAACTGACCTTGCTTTCCACAAAACCTGTTGAAGATATCCGTTGTAATGTAAACACTGTAAAGTAACTAATCATTATTTTTATTCCAGCTGAACTGACAGTTCTCATTTTAAATCAGTTTAAAAAATGTTAGTCAGCCATTCACTTATTCTAATGCCTTTAAAATAACTAACTAATGCATTCAATAATAGATAGTTTTTTAACATATGCATAGTGTGCTTTTTTATGTGTGTTTAACAAATTAGCCATTTATAACAGCTATAACTGATAAAGAGATTAAATTGAACTTGAAATGCGGTTTTACCCTGATTTTTTATGGCATAGGTTAGTTGTTACACAAGCGAGAAAGGTTGACATGGATGTGCTAAATCTCCAACCTCCGCAGAAAAACAAAACAAAAACAAAAAACTCTTCATTTGACCTGTTGTGACCATGTAACAGCTTCAAAGCTTCAACCATTCTGGGAAGGCTTTCCACAAGGTTTAGGAGTGTGTTTATGGGAATTTTTGACCATTCTTCTAGAAGTGCATTTGTGAGATCAGGAACTGATGTTGGATGAGAAGTCCTGGCTTGCAGTCACCCGACATTCCATGAAGCTCTCTACGCACTTCTTGAGCTAATCTGAAGGCCACACATAGTTTGGAGGTCTGAAGCTATTGATTCTGCAGAAAGTTGACGACTCACTTCATAGCTGATTTACTGTTGTTCCCAATTGCTTCCACTTTGTTATAATACCACTACAGTTGACCATGGATTATTTAGTTGTGAGGAAATTTCACAAATTGATTTATTGCACAGGTGGCAACCTATCACAGTACCATGCTTAAATTCCCTGAGCTCCTGAGTGCGATCCATTCTGTCACAAATGTTTGTCTGCATGCCTAGGTGCTTGATTTTATACACTTGTTGCCATGGAAGTGATTGGAACACCTGAATTCAATGATTTGGAGGGGTGTCCCAATGCTTTTGGCAATATAGTGTATATCCAGTCATCCTTGAAGCCTTCTGTCAACCGCCATTCACGTCATCAGAGCAGTAGAGACTACACTTACTGTAACCAGTTCGTGTTCTTCAGATTTACATCCACCGCACTAGCCAGTGGTATAAGTCAGAGCAGCTTATAATTTGTTATGGGGGCTGTAATCGGGAGGGGGGCGGCCACCACAAAAAAGACTATGTCGCATTGAGTGAGGGACGACATCGCGCTAGCCTATGAGGCACAAGGTCAAGCTTCACCTCTAGGCGCCAGGGCTCATTCTATCAGGGGGGTTGCATTCCTTGCAGCAGGCTGGTCCTGTATGCACACATTTATTATATTCTATAGTTTGGATGTTCACGTTACTCCAGGCTCTCACATCCTTGAGTCGACATCCCAAGCTCATGTCTGAGGCTCTTGTTTGTGCGCACACACTTCACAACCTTGAGGGTCCAGACCCTGGTTATTTGTATTTAAATTTTAGAACTTCAGAACTAAAGATTGGAAAATATCATATATATCTTGTTTTTGACTTTCTTCCATGCAGCCTGAAGTTGAAAAAAAAGGAAGCAATGAACTCTACACTGAACTTCACTACAAACTCAACAGCTCATTCCATTGGACCAATGAACAGTCTGGCACTGTGTGTGTGCAGCATCAATTTCCTTGTTGGTCTTCCTATACATGTTCATGTTATATGGCTCATTGTCACAGAAACTGGAATTGCAACAGACTTCTTCAACCTAAATGTTTCTGTTTGTGAGATTGGCAATTGTCTAAAATGTTTAATTGATATACTGTCATTTTGGTTTTCAAGTTTCAAGACATTGTCACAGTCTTTGCAAGCACTAGGCATCACTGGTCGTCCTCTGTTTCAGTGTCTGATCTGTGTTGAGCGTTACCTGGTAGTGGTTCATCCTGTAACCTTTCTTTAAAGAGCTCATTTCTAAATGACTAGTTTCTTTAAAGAGGTCTACCACTAGTGATTTAAATCGTTATTTGCATACACATTTTGCCTTTTCTGTGAGTGTTCATCAGATATGGTTGTTACACTTGTTTGTGGTTTGTTCATTTTGAATAAATACTTCCTGCATCACCAAGTTTCACCATTTTCCATATTTATGGTTGGAATTGGATCACCCCATCTGGGTTTATTTTGCGACCGACTCAATGTGCATTTTCCCTTATTTGAAATCCTTTCATAGTGCAAACAAAATATTGTGTATTAGTTATACTAGTAGTGTGTTCTAATGCTTAACACTTGAAAAAACAACAACAATACTTCCATTAAATATCTTACCTTTGAGAAATTTAAGAAAAGTTGGATTTTTTTTTTTTTTTTATTTAATTTTTAAAAAATATTTAAGAATTTTAATTATCTTTATTTTTGTTTTAGACAAGTAATACCTTTTCATTTTTATTATGTTTAAAATAAAAACAATTTTATTCTTAATGTTTTGTAAATCCGGCCCACGATTTTGTTGGCTGGAAGAGAAAACTGTGGGCTGCTAATGGCTTCAATAAACAAATTAGCAGTCTTTTAGAGGTTTCATGGGTGATTTAACACATCAACATTAACACAGGGAAGGTGAGTTCTGTCTATATTTGACTGCATGGAAACAATGAACAGGATGAGGTTTAAGGCCAAGAAATCAAGAAGCCAGGTGATGAAGGAGAAGTTTCGGGAAATTATATATGGTCCTTTGATAAGAGTAACACTGGCAATTCAGGTCCTACAACAGAATTTTAATGAAATTAATGTTTAGATTTGGATTAAACCATTCCTAAACTAAAATGTATTGTGAGGTTCTGTAGTCATGCAACATCATTTGATGTGTAATTCTGACGACAGCTGACGTTGGTATTAAGTTAACTCAACGGCTGAATCCGAAATTGCCTCCTAAACCCTCAATCACTATTCCCTACTAATGCAGTTTACTTGAAAGAGTAAATGAAAACAAGTGAGTGAATTCAGACAGCCATTGAGTGTACATTGGCTGTACACTCGTTGTTAAGGTGCAATGTAGGATAGAATGCTCAATAATGTCCACTATGGTTTCAGACACCACTACAAATGGCTGTCCCCTGAAAACAATGCCCTGAGGGTATAGGGGCGATTTCGGATTCAGCCCAAGTCTTCAAAACGCCAACATCATAGTAACATTAAATTATGTTTTATAAACAAGATTCGGGAAAAGCATGTTCAGATAATTTAACACAGGTGGAGAGCACTCAGCTAATCAACAATAAAGGTATATATACACGCAGCAGTCCTACCTCCGTTCGTTGACAGTTCTCAGCAACCCTTCCACCACCCCTTCGCCACACCTTTTAACTCTAAAACCACTTACATATACGAGGGGTACTCTGGGTTCGGGCCTAATTCCGAGCTCAAAGCCCTCCCCCCGGACAGCACGGCAAATACAGCACGGAGAATTACTCTCTATAAATTATATGTAAGTGCAAACTCGTGAAACACTAACATTTAGTCGTGAGGTATAGTAACCGAAACCCAGCATCTGCTAAATGTCATAATGTTAACTTACACTCAACATGAAATTATAACGTTAAACATAGATGTTGCATTGGTTTTAAGTTGCAGAGTTAAGCAACAAAAATCCAGTAGCTTCTAAATGTTTCATGCCAGCATCATATTGACATAAACACCAACATGTAATCATGCGGTATGGTAACCAACAACTACTAAATATCAGTTAAACCGTTAAATTATAATATCATTACACTTTGATATTTTGTTGCTTTTCAGTCGCGGTATTAATTGAATCGTTGGTGATTTTTTTTTTGTTTTTTTACATTGGTATATGGCTAGATTTTATGGAGTGCTCATTCTGTTTTGGCTTGATGTCAACATTTGACAGACATTTGCATTTTGGTTGGAAATGAAAATGGTATTGACGTCAAAACTCAACCTTTGGCTTGAAGTCAACCTCCAACATTGGACAGCCATTGAATTTTGGTTACTTAATATAAACTTAATTTATTCACTTTTTATTAGGGGTTCAAGCATGAAATGCTGAAACCCTATTGTAATTGTAAGGATTCGTAAAACGCATCGTGCAGGCCAAACCGTGAGGCCTAGAGACTTGAAACCTGGCCAGATGGTAGGCCTCAACTTGGGGACAACCTATCAGAGTATGACCCCGAATGGCCCATAGGTGGCGCTACAGCAACCAAAAGTTACAAATTGCTCATAACTCTTAGACCGATTGTCCCAGGATCAAGTGTCTTATATCCTTGGAATCCGTGGCTCAAGTCGGACAAAATGGCTATCTCCGATTTTGATGTAGGCAGGGAAAGTTTTCTGCTATGTCGAATTTTGTCCAAAACCTACTTTTGCAAACTAGTCCCTGGTTTTTCGCCCGATCGGAACCAAACCAGTCTAGGACAATTCTCTGGACTCTTTAGATCAATAATTATCAAAAAAAAGTTGAACTTTGGCATTTGAGTGGCTGTAACAGGGTCATTTAGAAAAGGGGCGTGGCAAAATACACTCAAAAGCCTATAAATCCCAAAGGAAAACTCAGAACTTCACCAAAATTGATGAGCATATGTGTCAGAACATGGTGAGGAAGCATGCAGAGTTTCATGGAGATCGGACCATAGGTGGCGCTATAAATGGCAAAAAGCCTTCATTCTTTTTAGGGGTTCAAGCATGAAATGCTGAAACCCTATTGTAATTGTAAGGATTCGTAAAACGCATCGTGCAGGCCAAACCGTAAGGCCTAGAGACTTGAAACCTGGCCAGATGGTAGGCCTCAACTTGGGGACAACCTATCAGAGTATGACCCCGAATGGCCCATAGGTGGCGCTACAGCAACCAAAAGTTACAAATTGCTCATAACTCTTAGACCGATTATCCCAGGATCAAGTGTCTTATATCGTTGGAATCCGTGGCTCAAGTCGGACAAAATGGCTATCTCCGATTTTGATGTAGGCAGGGAAAGTTTTCTGCTATGTCGAATTTTGTCCAAAACCTACTTTTGCAAACTAGTCCCTGGTTTTTCGCCCGATCGGAACCAAACCAGTCTAGGACAATTCTCTGGACTCTTTAGATCAATAATTATCAAAAAAAAGTTGAACTTTGGCATTTGAGTGGCTGTAACAGGGTCATTTAGAAAAGGGGCGTGGCAAAATACACTCAAAAGCCTATAAATCCCAAAGGAAAACTCAGAACTTCACCAAAATTGATGAGCATATGTGTCAGAACATGGTGAGGAAGCATGCAGAGTTTCATGGAGATCGGACCATAGGTGGCGCTATAAATGGCAAAAAGCCTTCATTCTTATTAGGGGTTCAAGCATGAAATGCTGAAACCCTATTGTAATTGTAAGGATTCGTAAAACGCATCATGCAGGCCAAACCGTAAGGCCTAGAGACTTGAAACCTGGCCAGATGGTAGGCCTCAACTTGGGGACAACCTATCAGAGTATGACCCCGAATGGCCCATAGGTAGCGCTACAGCAACCAAAAGTTACAAATTGCTCATAACTCTTAGACCGATTGTCCCAGGATCAGGTGTCTTATATCGTTGGAATCCGTGGCTCAAGTCGGACAAAATGGCTATCTCCGATTTTGATGTAGGCAGGGAAAGTTTTCTGCTATGTCGAATTTTGTCCAAAACCTACTTTTGCAAACTAGTCCCTGGTTTTTCGCCCGATCGGAACCAAACCAGTCTAGGACAATTCTCTGGACTCTTTAGATCAATAATTATCAAAAAAAAGTTGAACTTTGGCATTTGAGTGGCTGTAACAGGGTCATTTAGAAAAGGGGCGTGGCAAAATACACTCAAAAGCCTATAAATCCCAAAGGAAAACACAGAACTTCACCAAAATTGATGAGCATATGTGTCAGAACATGGTGAGGAGGCATGCAGAGTTTCATGGAGATCGGACCATAGGTGGCGCTATAACTGGCAAAAGCCTTCATTCTTATTAGGGGTTCAAGCATGAAATGCTGAAACCCTAATGTAATTGTAAGGATTCGTAAAACACATCGTGCAGGCCAAACCGTAAGGCCTAGAGACTTGAAACCTGGCCAGATGGTAGGCCTCAACTTGGGGAAAACCTATCAGAGTATGACCCCGAATGGCCCATAGGTGGCGCTACAGCAACCAAAAGTTCAAAATTGCTCATAACTCTTAGACCGATTATCCCAGGATCAAGTGTCTTATATCGTTGGAATCCGTGGCTCAAGTCGGACAAAATGGCTATCTCCGATTTTGATGTAGGCAGGTAAAGTTTTCTGCTATGTCAAATTTTGTCCAAAACCTACTTTTGCAAACTAGTCCCTGGTTTTTCGCCCGATCGGAACCAAACCAGTCTAGGACAATTCTCTGGACTCTTTAGATCAATAATTATCAAAAAAAGTTGAACTTTGGCATTTGAGTGGCTGTAACAGGGTCATTTAGAAAAGGGGCGTGGCAAAATACACTCAAAAGCCTATAAATCCCAAAGGAAAACTCAGAACTTCACCAAAATTGATGAGCATATGTGTCAGAACATGGTGAGGAAGCATGCAGAGTTTCATGGAGATCGGACCATAGGTGGCGCTATAACTGGCAAAAGCCTTCATTCTTATTAGGGGTTCAAGCATGAAATGCTGAAACCCTATTGTAATTGTAAGGATTCGTAAAACACATCGTGCAGGCCAAACCGTAAGGCCTAGAGACTTGAAACCTGGCCAGATGGTAGGCCTCAACTTGGGGAAAACCTATCAGAGTATGACCCCGAATGGCCCATAGGTGGCGCTACAGCAACCAAAAGTTCAAAATTGCTCATAACTCTTAGACCGATTATCCCAGGATCAAGTGTCTTATATCGTTGGAATCCGTGGCTCAAGTCGGACAAAATGGCTATCTCCGATTTTGATGTAGGCAGGGAAAGTTTTCTGCTATGTCGAATTTTGTCCAAAACCTACTTTTGCAAACTAGTCCCTGGTTTTTCGCCCGATCGGAACCAAACCAGTCTAGGACAATTCTCTGGACTCTTTAGATCAATAATTATCAAAAAAAGTTGAACTTTGGCATTTGAGTGGCTGTAACAGGGTCATTTAGAAAAGGGGCGTGGCAAAATACACTCAAAAGCCTATAAATCCCAAAGGAAAACTCAGAACTTCACCAAAATTGATGAGCATATGTGTCAGAACATGGTGAGGAAGCATGCAGAGTTTCATGGAGATCGGACCATAGGTGGCGCTATAACTGGCAAAAGCCTTCATTCTTATTAGGGGTTCAAGCATGAAATGCTGAAACCCTATTGTAATTGTAAGGATTCGTAAAACGCATCGTGCAGGCCAAACCGTAAGGCCTAGAGACTTGAAACCTGGCCAGATGGTAGGCCTCAACTTGGGGACAACCTATCAGAGTATGACCCCGAATGGCCCATAGGTGGCGCTACAGCAACCAAAAGTTACAAATTGCTCATAACTCTTAGACCGATTGTCCAAGGATCAAGTGTCTTATATCGTTGGAATCCGTGGCTCAAGTCGGACAAAATGGCTATCTCCGATTTTGATGTAGGCAGGGAAAGTTTTCTGCTATGTCGAATTTTGTCCAAAACCTACTTTTGCAAACTAGTCCCTGGTTTTTCGCCCGATCGGAACCAAACCAGTCTAGGACAATTCTCTGGACTCTTTAGATCAATAATTATCAAAAAAAGTTGAACTTTGGCATTTGAGTGGCTGTAACAGGGTCATTTAGAAAAGGGGCGTGGCAAAATACACTCAAAAGCCTATAAATCCCAAAGGAAAACTCAGAACTTCACCAAAATTGATGAGCATATGTGTCAGAACATGGTGAGGAAGCATGCAGAGTTTCATGGAGATCGGACCATAGGTGGCGCTATAACTGGCAAAAAGCCTTCATTCTTATTAGGGGTTCAAGCATGAAATGCTGAAACCCTAATGTAATTGTAAGGATTCGTAAAACGCATCGTGCAGGCCAAACCGTAAGGCCTAGAGACTTGAAACCTGGCCAGATGGTAGGCCTCAACTTGGGGACAACCTATCAGAGTATGACCCCGAATGGCCCATAGGTGGCGCTACAGCAACCAAAAGTTACAAATTGCTCATAACTCTTAGACCGATTGTCCCAGGATCAAGTGTCTTATATCGTTGGAATCCGTGGCTCAAGTCGGACAAAATGGCTATCTCCGATTTTGATGTAGGTAGGGAAAGTTTTCAGCTATGTCAAATTTTGTCCAAAACCTACTTTTGCAAACTAGTCCCTGGTTTTTCGCCCGATCGGAACCAAACCAGTCTAGGACAATTCTCTGGACTCTTTAGATCAATAATTATCAAAAAAAAGTTGAACTTTGGCATTTGAGTGGCTGTAACAGGGTCATTTAGAAAAGGGGCGTGGCAAAATACACTCAAAAGCCTATAAATCCCAAAGGAAAACTCAGAACTTCACCAAAATTGATGAGCATATGTGTCAGAACATGGTGAGGAAGCATGCAGAGTTTCATGGAGATCGGACCATAGGTGACGCTATAACTGGCAAAAAGCCTTCATTCTTATTAGGGGTTCAAGCATGAAATGCTGAAACCCTATTGTAATTGTAAGGATTCGTAAAAGGCATCGTGCAGGCCAAACCGTAAGGCCTAGAGACTTGAAACCTGGCCAGATGGTAGGCCTCAACTTGGGGACAACCTATCAGAGTATGACCCCGAATGGCCCATAGGTGGCGCTACAGCAACCAAAAGTTACAAATTGCTCATAACTCTTAGACCGATTGTCCCAGGATCAGGTGTCTTATATCGTTGGAATCCGTGGCTCAAGTCGGACAAAATGGCTATCTCCGATTTTGATGTAGGCAGGGAAAGTTTTCTGCTATGTCGAATTTTGTCCAAAACCTACTTTTGCAAACTAGTCCCTGGTTTTTCGCCCGATCGGAACCAAACCAGTCTAGGACAATTCTCTGGACTCTTTAGATCAATAATTATCAAAAAAAGTTGAACTTTGGCATTTGAGTGGCTGTAACAGGGTCATTTAGAAAAGGGGCGTGGCAAAATACACTCAAAAGCCTATAAATCCCAAAGGAAAACTCAGAACTTCAACAAAATTGATGAGCATATGTGTCAGAACATGGTGAGGAAGCATGCAGAGTTTCATGGAGATCGGACCATAGGTGGCGCTATAACTGGCAAAAAGCCTTCATTCTTATTAGGGGTTCAAGCATGAAATGCTGAAACCCTAATGTAATTGTAAGGATTCGTAAAACGCATCGTGCAGGCCAAACCGTAAGGCCTAGAGACTTGAAACCTGGCCAGATGGTAGGCCTCAACTTGGGGACAACCTATCAGAGTATGACCCCGAATGGCCCATAGGTGGCGCTACAGCAACCAAAAGTTACAAATTGCTCATAACTCTTAGACCGATTGTCCCAGGATCAAGTGTCTTATATCGTTGGAATCCGTGGCTCAAGTCGGACAAAATGGCTATCTCCAATTTTGATGTAGGCAGGGAAAGTTTTCAGCTATGTCAAATTTTGTCCAAAACCTACTTTTGCAAACTAGTCCCTGGTTTTTCGCCCGATCGGAACCAAACCAGTCTAGGACAATTCTCTGGACTCTTTAGATCAATAATTATCAAAAAAAAGTTGAACTTTGGCATTTGAGTGGCTGTAACAGGGTCATTTAGAAAAGGGGCGTGGCAAAATACACTCAAAAGCCTATAAATCCCAAAGGAAAACTCAGAACTTCACCAAAATTGATGAGCATATGTGTCAGAACATGGTGAGGAAGCATGCAGAGTTTCATGGAGATCGGACCATAGGTGACGCTATAACTGGCAAAAAGCCTTCATTCTTATTAGGGGTTCAAGCATGAAATGCTGAAACCCTATTGTAATTGTAAGGATTCGTAAAAGGCATCGTGCAGGCCAAACCGTAAGGCCTAGAGACTTGAAACCTGGCCAGATGGTAGGCCTCAACTTGGGGACAACCTATCAGAGTATGACCCCGAATGGCCCATAGGTGGCGCTACAGCAACCAAAAGTTACAAATTGCTCATAACTCTTAGACCGATTGTCCCAGGATCAGGTGTCTTATATCGTTGGAATCCGTGGCTCAAGTCGGACAAAATGGCTATCTCCGATTTTGATGTAGGCAGGGAAAGTTTTCTGCTATGTCGAATTTTGTCCAAAACCTACTTTTGCAAACTAGTCCCTGGTTTTTCGCCCGATCGGAACCAAACCAGTCTAGGACAATTCTCTGGACTCTTTAGATCAATAATTATCAAAAAAAGTTGAACTTTGGCATTTGAGTGGCTGTAACAGGGTCATTTAGAAAAGGGGCGTGGCAAAATACACTCAAAAGCCTATAAATCCCAAAGGAAAACTCAGAACTTCACCAAAATTGATGAGCATATGTGTCAGAACATGGTGAGGAAGCATGCAGAGTTTCATGGAGATCGGACCATAGGTGGCGCTATAACTGGCAAAAGCCTTCATTCTTATTAGGGGTTCAAGCATGAAATGCTGAAACCCTATTGTAATTGTAAGGATTCGTAAAACGCATCGTGCAGGCCAAACCGTAAGGCCTAGAGACTTGAAACCTGGCCAGATGGTAGGCCTCAACTTGGGGACAACCTATCAGAGTATGACCCCGAATGGCCCATAGGTGGCGCTACAGCAACCAAAAGTTCAAAATTGCTCATAACTCTTAGACCGATTGTCCCAGGATCAAGTGTCTTATATCGTTGGAATCCGTGGCTCAAGTCGGACAAAATGGCTATCTCCGATTTTGATGTAGGCAGGGAAAGTTTTCTGCTATGTCGAATTTTGTCCAAAACCTACTTTTGCAAACTAGTCCCTGGTTTTTCGCCCGATCGGAACCAAACCAGTCTAGGACAATTCTCTGGACTCTTTAGATCAATAATTATCAAAAAAAAGTTGAACTTTGGCATTTGAGTGGCTGTAACAGGGTCATTTAGAAAAGGGGCGTGGCAAAATACACTCAAAAGCCTATAAATCCCAAAGGAAAACTCAGAACTTCACCAAAATTGATGAGCATATGTGTCAGAACATGGTGAGGAAGCATGCAGAGTTTCAATGAGATCGGACCATAGGTGGCGCTATAACTGGCAAAAAGCCTTCATTCTTATTAGGGGTTCAAGCATGAAATGCTGAAACCCTATTGTAATTGTAAGGATTCGTAAAACGCATCGTGCAGGCCAAACCGTAAGGCCTAGAGACTTGAAACCTGGCCAGATGGTAGGCCTCAACTTGGGGACAACCTATCAGAGTATGACCCCGAATGGCCCATAGGTGGCGCTACAGCAACCAAAAGTTACAAATTGCTCATAACTCTTAGACCGATTGTCCAAGGATCAAGTGTCTTATATCGTTGGAATCCGTGGCTCAAGTCGGACAAAATGGCTATCTCTGATTTTGATGTAGGCAGGGAAAGTTTTCAGCTATGTCGAATTTTGTCCAAAACCTACTTTTGCAAACTAGTTCCTGGTTTTTCGCCCGATCGGAACCAAACCAGTCTAGGACAATTCTCTGGACTCTTTAGATCAATAATTATCAAAAAAAAGTTGAACTTTGGCATTTGAGTGGCTGTAACAGGGTCATTTAGAAAAGGGGCGTGGCAAAATACACTCAAAAGCCTATAAATCCCAAAGGAAAACTCAGAACTTCACCAAAATTGATGAGCATATGTGTCAGAACATGGTGAGGAAGCATGCAGAGTTTCAATGAGATCGGACCATAGGTGGCGCTATAACTGGCAAAAAGCCTTCATTCTTATTAGGGGTTCAAGCATGAAATGCTGAAACCCTATTGTAATTGTAAGGATTCGTAAAACGCATCGTGCAGGCCAAACCGTAAGGCCTAGAGACTTGAAACCTGGCCAGATGGTAGGCCTCAACTTGGGGACAACCTATCAGAGTATGACCCCGAATGGCCCATAGGTGGCGCTACAGCAACCAAAAGTTACAAATTGCTCATAACTCTTAGACCGATTGTCCCAGGATCAAGTGTCTTATATCGTTGGAATCCGTGGCTCAAGTCGGACAAAATGGCTATCTCCGATTTTGATGTAGGCAGGTAAAGTTTTCTGCTATGTCAAATTTTGTCCAAAACCTACTTTTGCAAACTAGTCCCTGGTTTTTTGCCCGATCGGAACCAAACCAGTCTAGGACAATTCTCTGGAATTCTTTAGATTAATAATTATCAAAAAAAAGTTGAACTTTGGCATTTGAGTGGCTGTAACAGGGTCATTTAGAAAAGGGGCGTGGCAAAATACACTCAAAAGCCTATAAATCCCAAAGGAAAACTCAGAACTTCACCAAAATTGATGAGCATATGTGTCAGAACATGGTGAGGAAGCATGCAGAGTTTCATGGAGATCGGACCATAGGTGGCGCTATAAATGGCAAAAAGCCTTCATTCTTATTAGGGGTTCAAGCATGAAATGCTGAAACCCTATTGTAATTGTAAGGATTCGTAAAACGCATCGTGCAGGCCAAACCGTAAGGCCTAGAGACTTGAAACCTGGCCAGATGGTAGGCCTCAACTTGGGGACAACCTATCAGAGTATGACCCCGAATGGCCCATAGGTGGCGCTACAGCAACCAAAAGTTACAAATTGCTCATAACTCTTAGACCGATTGTCCCAGGATCAGGTGTCTTATATCGTTGGAATCCGTGGCTCAAGTCGGACAAAATGGCTATCTCTGATTTTGATGTAGGCAGGGAAAGTTTTCTGCTATGTCGAATTTTGTCCAAAACCTACTTTTGCAAACTAGTCCCTGGTTTTTCGCCCGATCGGAACCAAACCAGTCTAGGACAATTCTCTGGACTCTTTAGATCAATAATTATCAAAAAAAAGTTGAACTTTGGCATTTGAGTGGCTGTAACAGGGTCATTTAGAAAAGGGGCGTGGCAAAATACACTCAAAAGCCTATAAATCCCAAAGGAAAAGTCAGAACTTCACCAAAATTGATGAGCATATGTGACAGAACATGGTGAGGAGGCATGCAGAGTTTCATGGAGATCGGACCATAGGTGGCGCTATAACTGGCAAAAGCCTTCATTCTTATTAGGGGTTCAAGCATGAAATGCTGAAACCCTATTGTAATTGTAAGGATTCGTAAAAGGCATCGTGCAGGCCAAACCGTAAGGCCTAGAGACTTGAAACCTGGCCAGATGGTAGGCCTCAACTTGGGGAAAACCTATCAGAGTATGACCCCGAATGGCCCATAGGTGGCGCTACAGCAACCAAAAGTTCAAAATTGCTCATAACTCTTAGACCGATTATCCCAGGATCAAGTGTCTTATATCGTTGGAATCCGTGGCTCAAGTCGGACAAAATGGCTATCTCCGATTTTGATGTAGGCAGGGAAAGTTTTCTGCTATGTCGAATTTTGTCCAAAACCTACTTTTGCAAACTAGTCCCTGGTTTGCTCCCAAGTCCCAAGTCCCAAGGGGCGTGGCAAAATACACTCAAAAGCCTTTAAATCCCAAAGGAAAACTCAAAACGTCACCAAAATTGATGAGCATATGTGTCAGAACATGGTGAGGAAGCATGTAGAGTTTCATGGAGATCGGACCATAGGTGGCGCTATAACTGGCAAAAAGCCTTCATTCTTAGCAAAAAGCCCTTCAGGCGCCAATTTCGAGTAAATTGCATTTTTTTTAAAAACATATTTTTGCTGACTTCTCCTAGGTTTTTGGCCCGATTGGAACCAAACCACTGCAAGACTATTCTCTGGAGTCGGACAATCAATAATCATCCAAAAAATTCAAAATTTCAATTAACGGTCGATAAGGGGAACCAAAATCTTTGATGGCACCAGGGCCATTTTTACTAAAATGGTTATAAATTGTGAACGGAAATATATTTTTTTGCTAAACTTGGGATACATCTTTGTGAGCTCATTCTGAGATCACTTGAAAAAAATCGCAATGATTGGCCACTAGGTGGCACTATAAAACGGTTATAACTTGTGAAAGGAAAGGGATATTTTCGCAAAACTTGGGACACATGTTCATGAGCTCATTCTGAGGTCACGTGAAAAAAAATCATGACAATTGGACACTTGGTGGCGCTATAAAATGGTTATAACTTGTGAACGGAAAGAGATATTTTCGCTAAACTTGGGACACATGTTCATAAGCTCAGTCTGAGTTGACATGAAAAGAATCGTGACAATTGGCCACTTGGTGGCGCTATAACAGTGAAAGAAATCATGAAAATAGCTATAAGCGCACCCAACCGTTAGTCTACTGAAAATTGGCATGCAGTGTCTTTGTCCAGGGTGCCATGATAGTCTATGAGAACATTGGTGTATCTCAAAAAACTCAGTATACGTCATTGGCACAATGCCTTGAAGGAGCCTTAGAAGTTTCAAGCCCGTGTTTTTTTCACAGGAGTGACCTCCTAAGAATCCTTGCCGAGTCCAACAATACCAAACATGCCAGGTTTTGCCTTATGGTTTTTGTAATTGTCATTTAGAGCTTTAAAAAATGGTGGTTATCTTCAAAGCTGTTAGTCTGATCGAGACAACAACAAAAAAACTAAGGAAATTTGTAAACATAGGTAAATAGCTAAACAATAACGCCAAAATGTTAAAATTATGATAGGAACTGACAAAAAAATAAATTAAATCCAATCAATTTCACCCATGGATCATTTTGATGCTCTCACATGTTTGAAACGAACAATGATGGATTGTGATGAAATTTGTTCTGAATTGGGACTGGCGAATCCCCGTCCATACTGTCAATGACCGTTCGCAAAGACCCGCCCACTTTAGTTACTGTTGCTATGTCTGACAAGCGACGCCACTCTCACACCACACCAAGTTCTCACGCATTGAAAAATACATTGCGGATCAGAGAAAAGACTGCGTGCTGACAGACAAGTACTTTTGATATGAAACAAAGTCTCACCTTTCAAATGTAGTCAATTTTTAGAGACATTTAAACAATAAATACCATTTTGTGAATCTTTAATGTGTCTGATAGATTGCTGTAGACTCGAGGCTCAGTTAAAGCTGCTTGTGAACCGATCATCTCTTCCTTCTAGTTAATTTATATCATTAAAATAAACATGAATGAACATAAAAGGAATGTTGTTTTAAAGTGCTAAGACGTCAGTACACTTTGTTTTTCAAATTTAATTCCTCCTATGTTAATCTACTAACTTTCCTGACTGCTTTGTTGGACAAAATGGCAGATTATGATTAGTCAGATCGCCTGTCAATCAAACTCCCTCCACATATATACAGTATGGGCCAGTGTTGTGCGTGAACGAGTTCAAAAGAACGCGTTCATTGAACACGCTCATTTTTTCGTGAACGTTGAACTGAACGCAACAAATTTTTTAATAAAGAACTTGAACGTGAATTAGTTCACATTATGTGTCATGAACGGCAGACATCACTGTAAATGAACGTTGGAATTTGTTTTCCATTGAAAACTGAGTGACATCTGTTTTCTCTTTTGAAACGCAACGAGAGAAAGTTCCTCCCTCCTGTATTCTCGCTGGTGCCGCTTAAATCATGTATCACCAGACAGAAATGGTTTTGACATTGTGTGCGCAATGCATTGCGGGCAACGTAGTGTCCGGCTGAGAATAGTTGAATAGCATACTGGCTTCCGCACAACGTTACCCGTGATGAATTGCAGCAGAGCGGGGTAGGCATAGCAACGCCGCGTAGCAGGCAACAACGAGAGCGCGGAGGGCTAGAGGAGCGAGAGAGAGAGAGAGAGAGACAGACCAAAGACGAGAGTGAGAAAAAGCGCTGCAATTTAAAAAAAAAAATGGCTAGTGGAAGTGATGGCACGGAGACGGACACCGACAAATGCAGTGTCATGAGCAAATGTCTACAATGAGCAGCTTCAAAGAACGTATAGTGATTTCTAGCTCGTAGTGTGAAAAAAAGTATTTATTTGAATATCTCACGAAAAAAGTAAAATGAACTGAACTTTGAACTAGTTCAGAATTAAAATTGTGAACTTTGAACGTGAACTGTTCACTTTGAGCATGTATGAACTGAACTTGAACTAGTTCAGAAAAGCTGTGAACTGGCACAACACTGGTATGGGCACACTTTGAGTACTACTAATAAAAGTGGTGGAGATCAGGCAAGACTATAAGAAGACTCAGGCAAAAGGTGCTATAACTGTAAAAACGCTTTAAAACCATATATCTCCTATGGTAAACTGCCTGTAAAGGCTGTAAATTGAGTTTTTCATCTATGATGGCAGTTGTTAAATGCTTGCTCAATAAAACTTAATGTCTTTTGATGCTTGTGTGCTTAAAGGCCTTAACTGCTTGAACCCCGATAAATGCTGCTTGCAGCTTTAATTATTATTATTATTATTATTTAAAATTTGGCTTAAAAATTGCTCTCACAATTTCTCACTTCTATAGACCTTATTACACTCTCAAAAAAAAAAAGAGTACAAAATTGTACCTTTTAAGGTACAAGTGGCCGTCACAGGGGTAGGGTACCCTTAAGGGTAAATATTTGTACCTCTAAGTCAGGGGTAGGCAAGTTTTGTCCTAGAGAGCTGATGTTCTGCAGAGTTTAGCTCCAACCCTACTAAGGGAACGGAAACCGAGGGTAACGCTGATATGACACAATCGACAGGCAACTCCCTCACACGTCCCGGTTCTTTGGTAAAAATAGCAATTTTCTCATGATTTACAAATAGTTGGAAACATTTGTGATATTGTAAGTACTCAACTGAACAAAATATATAAAACTGGCATAGTGTTTTTTGGATATTTTACTGAAACATTTTTACATAGTGCACCTTTAACACTGTTACAAAAACCACAAACTCACATAAAAAGCCAAGAGTCAAACTGCCCAGGAAACACTAATCACCATAATGGGAACACAATATTCAGTTATACTCTTTGTTCCCCAAGAAACAAAATTGTACCTCCACTGTACCTTTTTTTCTGAGAGTGTAGTGTTGTAGTCAAGACCACCTAAACCGAGACCAAGACCAAGGCTTTGAAGGGTCAAGACCATGTCAAGACCAAGACTTTGAAAGGTCAAGACCAAGACCAAGACAGGCAGAGAACGAGTCAAGACCACGAACAGTGCAAGTCCCCACACTGCATGACACACTTATGATAAAATGTGGAATATGCATACGATTGGCACTTCTCTCGTGTGTGGGTGTGTAAGTGTACCATGAGATAAGTTTTGATAAAATAATCAAAAGGCATTGCAGATATGTGGGAATTTATATTTTTCTTCTATAAGCAAATAAATGCGAACAAACACTTTAGAGCTGAAATTAACTTAAGGCGAGACACTACAGGAGAATAGGGATTTTTTTTTAATTACAAGATATCACTGTGAAACTTCTCCAGTTTATTACTGGCATAAACATAAGAAAAAAATTATTACAAGTTTTGAGTAAATTAATGTTTTAATATGCAAATGAGGTCTTATATACTTAAATAAACGCTCATTTGCATACTTTTACAAAAACAAAATCTGGAAATTGGAAAGGACCATGTTTAAAATTCTTGGTTCTATTTGTTGACATGTTAGATGAGAGGGCTTTTACAGAGGGGATTCTGGATATCTTATTTTGTGCTTTAGTAAATTAGAGAATACTGACAATAGCCTTAAAAAAATCAATTTCCGCCATGTTTTTTGGAGTTAAAGGACCTATAACTCAGGATAGGAATGATATCAACAAATCCCTCAGTAAAAGCCTTCAGAATATAGGTCAGTATAAGACTGCAAAAGTTGGTTCTTGTAGGTGCTACTGAAGTGGATATATCTGACTCTGAGTGTGAGAAAAAACTCATTTTGAGAAAACGGCCTTTAAAATTTTATACTGTATAACTGCATACATTTCTATAAAACCCCCAACCTACAAACAAAATATGTATTCATTTAATTAATATCAGTAGTGTATAATATTTAAAACATGTGGAAATTGATAAATTGATAAATTATTAATAGCAATACCTATTAGAGAACTACCTAAAGAGAACTACCTTAACAAACAACACCAGTCACAAAAACTGCAGACGAACTGTCCCTGTTTGTTGTATTGGTCCATCTATAACTATTTGAATCTAATTCTGACAGGGTTTCGTCGTCTAATCTGTTGTTGTTTACTTTCTTTTTTCTAGCTCTTGCTACTTGGTCTTTTATGTGTGCGTTTATGAGCCGATTTCAGCGTTGTCTGCACTTTCTCTCAGGCGTAGAAAACACAAGCAAGCGGCAGCGTGTGAGAAATTCACATCGACCAATCAGATGTGGTTTTCGGCTGCAAACTTTCGCGGTTGGTCAGGAAAATGCCCATATTTGGATTAGACAGCGCTGTCTGTGAGATTGAGAGTTTTATAATGATACCAAGCATGACATGTTTCTGTGAATGGAGACGGCACGAGAGATCGCCCTAGAATAACTTTTGATGATTTCGGGTAGAAATCTGAAGGCAGACGGTGACAAAATAAAATTAAATAACCACCTTAATGTGTAATGTTGACATTTTTTTTATTTTGACATGAAAGCTTACATGTTAAGGGAGCAAACTGGCCCAAAATCTCAAAATTGACCACTGCATGAAAAAACGATGTTTTCACCGGCCGTGTCTCGCCTTAACCATTTGTTCAGAATTACTTTTCAATGGTTTGCCATCCACCTAACACAATGCAGGTGTTTCAGCCATAAAATTACAAAAATTGTAATTGGGAGAAACTTAAACAATGATGACATCATATGCCAAAACTGAATGAACTGCAGTGGCAAAACACTCCTAATAAGCTCGCCACCAAGCATAAACATAAAGGTGTAGTTAACGAGAAAAAAATCGTCTCGGTTACGTATGTAACCCTCGTTCCCTGAAGGAGGGAACGGAGACGTATGTCGGAACTGACCGACGAGCCAATGGAGATTGGCATGCGATCCACGCATTCCACGCTCCGCCCCACGGTGCGGGTATAAATAAGGAAGTGGAATGCTTGATCATTGCTTTTTTCTGCTGAGGAGCCGAACTAGTGACTCGGACCCCTAGCGGAAGCGCAGCACCTGGCGACGGGACGTACGTCTCCGTTCCCTCCTTCAGGGAACGAATGTTACATACGTAACCGAGACGTTCCCTTTCCCTTACGAATTGGGATCCCTACCAAAACGCCAGGGCGCTGGCCCTTCCAGAGTCCTGCTTGAGCGCACTGGACCGTCTTAGATGGTACGGAAGTCAGGGCTCCAAGCAGGGAGGTCAGTCACTGCTGTTTTCTGCAAGACCCAACCAGTGTGACTATTGGATAACGCTGGGAAAGCGTGCCCGTCTCGGGAGATGGTACGCTGAGGAGCCACGTCCTTCAGTGGAAGGATTGGTGGTAGAATACACATAAGGACTAACCTGGCAGGGTAGTGCAACATATGGCAGTCTTTGTGGTGGTTCCAGCCTGGTTCCAGGGGGGAAAGAACACGCCCAGATATGACAGAGCGGGCTCTGTCAAGGGAAAGACACAGGGCTAGCCGAGTAGGGTAGCTGGTACCATGGAAGAATACACATATGGGGTAGCCATGAGGGGACCGCTACATATGGAACCCAGCCTACACACACGTTTCACAAGCATACGGGTGCAGGCCTGGCGTCAGATGGCCGCAACGTCTGGCACCGCAGGGGTGACGGAGGAGCTCGACAGGGTTAGCCGTTTCCGGGGAACACAACTGGAGACAATAGACGCACGTATCCGGCCCAGAGGGCGGGAGTGGCGTTGCAAGCCGACACTTAGAAAGGGCACTTAGCGCTACTGGCCCCTGGGGGCGAGGATGCGGGAAGATACCGGCTCTACACGGAGGCTATAGAATCTAGCGAACATGTTAGGTGTCGCCCAGCCCGCAGCTCTACATATATCTGTCAGCGAGGCACCTTAAGCCAACGCCCAGAAAGAAGCAACACTCCTTGTTGAGTGTGCCGAACGGGCAAGGCACGTCTTGGGACTGGTAAGCCAAGACAATAGCATCCACTAACCAGTGGGCTAACCTCTGCTTGGAGACAGCCTTCCCTTCTGCTGGCCTCCGTAACAGACGAAGAGTTGCTCTGAGGTCCGAAAGCTTTGAGTCCAATCAACGTAAACGCGAAGAGCGCAGACGGGACATAAAGCCTGGGCTGGGTCTGCCTCCTCCGAAGGCAGCGCTTGCAGGTTCACTACCTGGTCCCGGAAGGGAGTGGTAGGAACCTTGGGCACGTATCCAGGCCGGGGTCTCAGGACAACGTGAGAGTTGTCCGGCCCGAATTCTAGGCACGTTTCGTTGACCGAAAGTGCATGCAGGTCCCCCTACCCTCTTGATGGAGGCCAATGCCGTTAGAAGCACTGTCTTCATTGACAGGACTTTTAAGCTCCACAGACTGCAAAGGTTCAAAGGGAGGGCTCTAAAGTGCTCTGAGCACAAGAGCCAAGTCCCAAGAGGGTAACGAGTTTGGACAAGGAGGATTTAGCCTCCTTGCACCTCTGAGGAACCTGATGATTAGGTTGTGCTTTCCCAAGGACTTACCTTCGACTGTGTCGTGATACGGCGCTATTGCTGCAACGTACACTTTGAGGGTGGAGGGAGACAGCCTTCGCTCCAGCCCATGTTGCAGGAAAGAAAGCACGACACTAACCGAACACCTTCGGGGGTCTTCCCGGTGGGAAGAGCAGCATTCAACGAACAGGTTCCACTTCAAAGCGTAGAGGGGGCTCTAGCAGAAGAGATGGTGTCCACCACTGCCTGTGGTAGACCACCTAGAACCTCCGCGTCCCATCCAGGGACCAGACATGGAGTTTCCAGAGGTCTGGACGCGGGTGCCATAGAGTACCCCGTCCCTGAGAAAGAAGGTCCCTCCTCAGGGGAATCGGCCAAGGAGGGGCTGTCGCGAGGAGAGTTAGTTCTGGGAACCAGGTCCGGTTAGGCCAGTAGGGCGCAACTAACAAGACCTGCTCCTCGTCCTCCCTGACCTTGCACAGGATCTGTGCAGGAAGTCTCACTGGGGGAAACGCATATTTGCGCAGGTCCCGGGGCCAGCTGTGCGCCAGTGCATCCATGCCGAGGGTGCCCCCGGTCAGAGAATAGTACCACTGGCAATGGGTCGAGTCCGGAGAGGCAAACAGGTCTACCTGTGCGGCTCCGAAGAGGTCCCATATCAGCTGAACTTACACGCCCGAGAGGGGAGACGCAGGGCACCCCGCCAGTCTGCAGCGGTCATGGGACACAGCTGCATCGCCACAGACCGCTCAACTGGGGGGGATTCCCACATAGCCCTTAGCCACACCACCATCGAGGGTAGTGAGTTACCGCGCTGCAGACGACTTCGTCATCTCCTGATGCACTTCCTGGAAGAAAGGAACCGGGGCGGGGCGCTGAGAACCAGCACGGGCCGTCCCGAGAAACCAATTGTCCAACCGCTAGGGTTCGGGACACGGTGGAGGGTTCCACTCGAGCCCGACACTCGCGGCGGCCCGGGAAAGCATAGCCGTAAGCTCTGGGTCGGACTCAGGCAACGCTGTCACACCCGAAGGGGGCAGCGCAGCCGAATCTTCATCCTCAGAGCCCATTAGCTCGTCCCCGCAGCTGAGGGGGGAGGGACCCGAGGAGCCATTTGACCCGTCGGGGAAGCCCTCACAGTAACCCTCAGGTCCCCACCAAGGCCATCAGCCAAAGTAGCAGCCCTCTGCTTTGCAGCGGGAGGACCACTAGATCGGGGGATGCGCAATGGTGCTCCACCTCTTTCGAGGTATTGGAGTCTGGACCGTAAAACTGCGATGGTCATGTTCCCGCAGTGGGAACATGAGTCATTCACGAACGCTGCCTCAGCGTGCTGAACGCCCAAACACGTGAGACAACGAGCTTGAGCGTCAACTGGAGACAGAAATCGACCTTATCCAGAAACACACGGTTTGAATGACATCTTGAAAAAGATGCAGGGTCAAACCGTGTTGCTCTTTTAGAAAGGAAACTGCTCTTTTACGTGCCCAAGCACTCAGTGAGATGACCGCGGCACCACACAGTATAAAGGTGCAAGCCTGTGTGTGCACTCAAAACGGAAACGCCCAGCGAACCAACACTTGATCTCCGTTGAAGCGGCCACCCGCTGAGACGCGCCGTCACACCCGCACTGGAAGCAGTCGTTCCTCTCACAAGACTCTTGAAACACTCTTCGTAGAAAGCAGGAAAACATTCACTGTTCGGCTCCGAAGTAGAAAGCAATGATCAAGCATTCCACTTCCTTATTTATACCCGCACCGCGGGGCGGAGCGTGGAATGCGTGGATCGCATGGCAATCTCCATTGGCTCGTTTTTAATACACTCGTAGAGTAGATTGGTCTCTGAGATCAGATCCCAATTCGTCGTTCAGTTCCGACGTACGTCGAACGTGACCGACTGAAAGGGAACAAATATTATCAATGGGACATTTTTTAACAGTAGCGTTTGGTTACATTTAGGAAAAATTAGAGATTGCAACATTTTGTGACCCAAACGTGCACGATGGGGTCTCGTCATAATGCCCCCTCTACTAAGAACTCTCTCCACTGGTGCAGAGGAGGCAGGGACCGACAACACCTTCATGGCCAAATTGTGGAGTTGAGGGTATCTGTCATGGTTTTTGGCCCAGAAGGAGAGTGCATTGTCAGTGTCATTATCTGTATCATGGATGGTATCAAAGTATTTGCTTATCTGTGTTTCAATACTTGAATCCTGGGTTGTTGAGCTGCGCTTCATGAGAGCCTTGTATGCATTTGACTGGTGACGAATCACTGGGTGGATCCACATTCATGGCCTCTGAGTAAGTTGCTTCTCCTTCACTGCTTATCATTTTCTCCACCTCTGAGATCAAAGTGTCTGAGAAGCAAAAACATAATAAATTGGTTAGATTTAAAGAGATACATATCAGAGAGTTACTAAGAAGGATTTTTAGACAAGTCTATTTTTCTTATTTAATATAAACTTCGAGATCTTTGTTCCAGTGCAGACTCAGAGGTCAGTTTTAGATAGGAATATGGCAGGTTAGTAAGAAAATGATTCTAGTATGACCTGTATATTTATTTAGCTTAGATATAGTGCTACTGTAATAAATCTAATTGTGGCCCTACTTTTTTACTTAAGTACATAGGCAAGTAGTAGACTTTTCTTGGATTTATCTCTTCAGGTGACCATGACAGGCAGTTAGTGAGTTTGTGTAATGACAAACATAAACTGTTAATAATTAAAACCCAACTTTATTAAATTCAACTTTAAGACCTGTGAGGCCTTTCAAGTACTACTATTTAAAACATTTATGACATTTTAAGATTTGCAACAAGGCTATTGTTTTCACTGAATAAGAATGTACTGTATATTAAAGGCCTGTCAGTGTCTTCTTCAGTTCATCTCTGAGTTTCTTCACTGATGTTGCATTTTCCCCATTGTTAACGTCCAGATCCACCCAACTTAAGACAAAACTGTGGATCCAGCATGGTAGCTAAGAAGTACACATTGTGATTAAAAGGTTTCTCTCTTCCACTCTCTTTGGCCATATTTGTTTTGGCAAAGAAGACTGGCGGAAGACCTTAACTAATGGCCGGCACTGCATTCTGGTATCCTCCATCTTGAGGAGGTGTGTATTCAAGTCCAGGACAGTTGGAACCATGATGCTGATTGTAACTGATTTCTCCCCTTCTGTCTGGTCCGGTAACGAGGTCACAACATGTCAGTGCCATATTCAGACGTTGGCGGCTTCACTTTTCTTCAGTGGAAGGCAGTGAAGACACGTCATCCATATTTTTTGACAGTCTATGGTGGACAGAAACACCAAACTGACACTGACACTGCTTTCTGCTTGTGAGTTTGCTTTGTGAAAATATCGATGAGGTATTAATCTAGACACAGTCCATTATGTCTTAAATTAATGTGAATAACAGGAGGTGGAATATGTGGGCCTATAATACAGATCCACACATTAAGTCTTGCTTAGTATGCAAATTATTTTAGATAAATTTTACATTTACATGTTGGTAACGTTATTCTGCAGCTTTATTGTGCAACGGGGAAGGAAACCCTGTATTTGCATATTATTTTGATTACAGTTTGTTTTAACAAATATCTCACATGTGGTTTGACTTATGCTCTTGGTTAATATCGCCCAGTACTATGGGGAGGGGTGAACATGAGTTTACAGGGCTCTCAAGTCTCACGCATTGGGCGTGAGACACACGCATTTCAACCCGTTCACACGCCACACCTTGTATTTCTCACGCAGAGAAATTTCCAGTATAATGCCCACGCAGCCCACCAAGTTGCGCCGCTATTAAGAGGAATCAAGTGAGTTCCACATAGAGTTCCGAAGGCCCTGCCACGCACCAGCCAATCAAATAAAAAATATAGCTACCGAACAGCCAATCAGAAAATAGCATTGCTGTATCCGGGTAAGATTTAGATATTCCCGCAACAACAACGTTTACATTCTGCCACCTACTGGGGCCCGTTTCAGAAAGGAGGTTAAGTGAAAACTCTGAGTATGTTAACCCTGAAATAAGGGAAACTCTGGGTTTTCAGTTTCAGAATGGGAGGTATGTCAAACCCGAGAAAGCAGGGTAAGTCAAGCCCGTTTCTAAAAGAGAGGTAACTTATACTCAGAGTCAGTTACCAGGGTAACTTACTCTGTGAACCTAACCTGGTCAGGAGCAGGTTTTCTTTGGTAAACCCAGAGTTTCTTTCAGTCACCACCCCTTTTTTAAAGCGCCAGCTGTGTTTAAATAGTTTATTCATTCATTCAAACTGCACAAATGCTTTTTTACTAAGTATTTTGGTCGTATTTCAAGTACAAATATCAACAAATTATAAATGTAATCTAAATCTAAAGTAAGCGAAGTTTATTTAAAACAAATTAAATTATCTGCCACTTGACAAAAATACATAGTGAGAAAAGCATTCTTTGCAGTGGAGGTACATTCATTCATTGCTTATATTTTCATCATGGGGACACTGTCAAACTGACAAAAATGGCATGTCCTTTTATACAGGAAGGATCCTGACGTTCACTTGATTAACCTCTAGAAGTAACCTGATAATTAGAATTTCCTTTAGGATTTCCATTGGTTGGACACATTGATGACGCTCATATTCCCATCATCACACTTTCTGAAAACGGATTACTGTATGGAATGGAAGGATGCTGCCAGATGGTAGTACAAGATATATGCCATAACCACCACCACAGCTGTTAAATACCTTTATTTACAATTTTTATGGTCATCTTTATTTCCTACAAATACTTTATTCTTTTTCCTGTTGGATGTTAATATTCTTCCTCCATCTCCTCTTCATCTGTCAGTGGTGCTGGTGTTTGGCTGGCCTGAGTAGAAGTAAACTGTTTAATGTCATTACCCTAATTAATAAATGTAACAAGTGGGATCAGAGAACATTTCATTATGTGAAAAGAGCATAGACCCTTTTCACATTTCTGGGTTTCTCAGAATGGAAGTCGTCATAGGGTTAACTTTTATAGCGGTGAATGAAAGAATAAATTAAATATATATATTTTTTGACCCTATTTGCTGAAATAGCAAAAGGAAAACTCCACAATAGTGATTTAACAACTTTCAAAAAGAGGGAAAAATAGAGTGAGTTTGATAATGGAAGTGGAAAGAGAGAAAGATGTAATTTTTCACCATCACTCCCATAGACACTGTATTAGAAACACTCTCACAGCAGCGGTAACTTGTGTTTTGTAATTTGATGCAAAAGTAATATAATACAAAGTATTAGTGTTATAAATGTGCATACATTTTAAAAAAAATAATAATAATACAAAAAACGTTGCAGGATTTACGATATTGATGACCATTAAAACACGTCATCACTGTGAAAAGGGTATATGTGGGAAAAGCTGCTGCACATTGGACACTGAATGATATTTAATTAATATGTCAAATGTTTGTAAAGCCATTAAACCAACACCCATGAAAATTTTATGCTTAAAGCTTTACCTGATTGAATTATGTTTTTATTTTTCATTTTTAGCTGCTGCCACATTCTTCGGTAATTTCGGAGCTCCATTGATCGTGGCTTTTCATAGTTGGAGTGCATGTGCTTACAGTTTTTCTCGATTGCTAAGACACATTTCTTGAAAGCTGCTCTCCTTTTCTCTAAACTGTGAACACAAAACCCAATTTTCAAGCTACATTCCGAAACCTCAGACTCTTCTTGCAAAACCAAACTTTCACCTCAAAACAGTTCAATCTGTGCTCAAAACTGAACCATGTTGTCAAATCGTGCCACGAGTCAATCAAAATTAAAAACACTACTGAACAGTCACTAAACACTACGTAGAAAAATAGAAAACACAATGCTCAGGACATGAAGCTGGATAAATAAATGTTTATTGTTCACTGTAGGCTAAATGCATGTTGCAAAACAAAAAAAAACCTGTTCATTTAGCACTTGTACAAAAAGACAAAACAGAAATCTTATGCATTTGCCACTTGTGTACAGAAAGCCCATGTGAAAATACAGTTCTCTTACGAGAGGTTCTCTCGTATTGCGTAAGTTCCTCACGCTACGGGAAAGTATTCTTTCTTCGAGATTTCTGAAAAACCCAAAATTATCCTTAATTTTGTAACATTGTCAACGCAGTGCGGCAGCCTGGCAGACCATAGCAGGCTATTCCAGCGTGCTATTGGCTGCTCTGCTGGCAACTGCAGCAGCCTATCGGTGAGCCCGCGTGACGTGGCGACCAATGAGGGCGCTTCGCGCCCACCTGGCTTAATTTGCCTACAGGTGGGGCGTGGCCACGTGTATATAAGCAGGGCTCACGGGCTGCATATTCGATTTTCTTTTCTTCAGCGAAGCCCTTCGCATCGCTGGATCTGGAACCCGCCGCCGTTGAACGTGCAGACGAGCAAGCAGAGGACAGCGCCTGAAGAAGCCGGCAGCATCGCGCCACCTTCAGCCATCCGTGCCTGCTCTGCTATCCGGCAGCATTATATCCTTTTATTGCTCAGTGTTGTCGCCGCTGCGTCACACTTTCACAAAAAGAGCCGAGCGTTTTTCTAAAAATGTCTCGTTCCACCTGCGGCTCATGTCACGCGCAGCTCAGTTCCGGGGACCGCCATGTGATCTGCGCTCTCTGCCTGGGCCGTGATCACGCCGCCGCCGCACTTCTCGCCGGCGGATGCCCGGAGTGCGAAGAACTAACGATGTCGACCCTGCGGGCTCGACTCGATCAGTTCGAGGATGACATCCCTCCAGTCTCTGCTAAGCCGCGCAGGAAAAAGCGCCGCTCGCAGCGGACTCCGGAGTTGGCCGAGAGAAGCTCGCCGGAACCCTTCCCGCCCGCTTCACTCTCGCCTTCCCCGCCCCCACCCCAGGCCGCCATTTCTGTTGCCGCCTCTGGGGATGAGGCGGATGCGGCCGCGGAACGCGCCGACAGCTGCTCCATCATGGCTTCCGACAGCGAGGAATGGTCTTCCGCGACCTCTTCAGTCCGAGCCTCCGGACGCTCTCGAGCGGGTGAGGACGCCGAACTGTTGCGCCTTCTCACCCGGGCTGTCGAGCAGCTAGGCCTCGAATGGGCCCCGCCTAAGGTGGCAGCGCCGAATCGGCTCGACGAATGCTTCCTGAACAGTCGCCGCCGTGCGCCCACCGCCAGGACTGCACCCTTTCTGCCAGAGCTTCACGAGGAGCTTGCGAAGTCCTGGAACGCGCCATTCTCCGCGAGGGTCTCGTCTCAGGCTTCTTCGACGCTCTCACAAGTTGACGGCGCGGCTGAGAAAGGCTACAACGCTATCCCTCCGGTGGAAGAGGCGGTCGCAGCGCACCTTTGCCCGCCTTCTGGTTGGCGCTCAAAGGCTGCCCTCCCGTCTAAGGCCTGCAGAGTGACGTCATCGCTGATCGGCCGCGCTTTCGCTGCCTCCGGTCAAGCTGCGTCTGCTCTGCACTCTATGGCCGTGCTGCAAATCCTCCAAGCCAATCTCCTCCGTGATCTGGACGAGAGGAGCTGTGACGCTGAGCTGATCACGGATTTGCGAAGCGCGACGGATCTCTCCCTCCGCGCTACCAAGACCGCAGCACAGGCCCTCGGACGCTCCATGGCCTCCCTCACGGTAGCTGAGCGCCACCTCTGGCTCACGCTCGCGGACATGCGAGAAACAGAGCGCGCGGCCTTCTTAAACGCCCCGCTCTCTCCATCTGGGCTCTTCGGACCAGCGGTCAAGGGGATCGTCGACCGTTTCTCCGAAGTACAGAAGACGACGCAGGCCATGAACCTCTTCCTGCCTCGACGCCCAGGCGCCAGCGTTAGCTCCGTTGCTCGCCGTCCTCGCGACCAGCCAGCACCGAGCTCCACGCAGCGCCCAGCGCGGCCCCCTTCGTCTCAGCGAAGACCGAGCGGCCGCCCCAGATCGCGCTCTTCCAGCCACGGTAAGCCGCCTCCCCCTCGGGGCCCCCGGCCTAGGATCGTGCTGAAGTCCGAGCCTCCAAAGCCCTCCTAGCCAGAGGCAAGAAACGACGGTTAAGTCCCGCTGCGGCCGGACCACCGTCAAAACTCTTTTTCCTGTCAGCCCCCACCACTGTGGCTGCTGCAGAGGAATTTCACGCAGCCAACGAGCCGGCAAAAACGCCCTCTCGCCTGTCAACCACCGCCGTTTTTATGGCGAACCAGAGAAATCACAAAAGTTGCATTATTTCTGGTTGCACGGCTCACGCCGTATGTGTTTCAAATGCAGTAAATGTGCCCACTTTTCTGTGTTCACCCCTGCACATAAGCACTATAAACCCCGTGTCCCCCACTCACATAAAGCGGCCTCCGGCCGCTCGAGTGCTAGAGTTAGGTCACGTGTCCGCTTGTCTGCGTCCACGCCTAGCCACCACACGCGCTGTCACACAGCCACTCTTAACCGGTCATGTTCCACGCGTAAGAGTTGTGCCCGCTCAAACGCGCTCACACATTTTCGCGAACATTATGCCCCAGGCGCTACGCGCCGCGCCACACACCATTTGTTTTCCGCCCAAGGTGGCCGAAGCGATGAGTGTAGGGCCACACACAAGACATTCCCCGCTCAAAGCGGTAGAGACACAGTGTGTAAGGCGGCCAGCCACCGAAAGCGAGCGGCTGGCCCACAGCACAGAGAGCGCGCGCACCGCGCCCGCCCCTCTTATACGGGCCGTCAAACCCGCGAAACGCGGCGTTTCGAGCCCAGAGGCCGTTCTGTCCCGTTTGGCACACGCGAAAGCGTGGGAAGCCATTCCAGGTGTATCAGAATGGGTGCTGAGAACAGTGAAGCACGGCTACACTCTGCAGTTCGCTCGCCGCCCTCAGCGCTTCTGTGCGCGTATAGAGACGAGAGTGAGCGAAGAAGTAGCACATCTACTTCGAGCGGAGATAGCCACGCTGCTGTGCAAAGGGGCTATAGAACCGGTTCCCCATTCTATGAGCGAGTCAGGCTTTTACAGCCGATATTTTCTCGTGCCAAAAAGGGACGGGTCGCTCAGACCGATTCTGGATCTCAGGCGTCTGAACAAAGCTCTTTTGAGGAGATCGTTCAAGATGCTTACGACCAAGCAGATCCTCGCGCATATCCGCCCGAGAGACTGGCTAATTTCCCTAGATTTGAAAGACGCATATTTTCAAATCAAGATAACGCCGCGTCACAGGCCATTCTTACGATTCGCCTTCGACGGCCAGGCTTATCAATACACCGTCCTTCCGTTCGGCCTGTCACTAGCACCCCGTACATTTACGAAGTGCATGGACGCGGCCCTCGCTCCCCTGAGAAACCGGGGGATGCGAATATTGAACTACTTGGACGACTGGCTCATCCTGGCGCAGTCGGAGGCCGAGCTCCTCGCCCACAGGGCAATGCTGCTCAGCCATTTGGACAGCCTGGGGCTCACGGTCAACTGGACCAAGAGCTCATTAGTGCCCACGCAATCAACCTCATTTCTGGGTTTGAATCTGGACACTGTGGCTATGTCTGCCCGCCTGTCACCACAACGCACGCGCCAAGTTCGGCGCATGGCTGCGTACTTCCGGCCGGGCAAAATCGCACCTCTCAAGCTTTTTCAGAGGATGCTGGGACGTATGGCCTCAGCTGCAGCTGTGCTCCAGCTGGGCTTAATGCGCATGCGCCCGCTGCAACGCTGGTTAAACGCCCGAGTGCCTCACAGAGCCTGGGCTGCCGGAGGTTTCAGGATCAGAGTGACTCAGGGCTGTGTTGCAGCCCTAGAGCCCTGGTTAGTAGCCGACTGGTACCAGCGGGGAGTGACAATGGGAGCCATCTCACACCGCAAAGTCATCTCGACGGACGCCTCCACCTCGGGTTGGGGCGCCGTTTTCGAGGGCAGACCGGCCTCGGGCCTCTGGTCGAGCGGAGAAAAACTCCTACACATAAACTGTTTGGAGATGATAGCGGTAGAGAACGCGCTCAAGCAGTTTCTCCCGTTTATACGGGGACACCATGTGTTGGTCCGGTCGGACAATACCACGGTGGTGTCCTACGTGAACCGGCAGGGCGGTGTCAGGTCCAGGTGTCTGGGCAATCTGACGGAACGCCTGCTCGTGTAGGCACACAGCTCGCTGCGCTCGCTGAGAGCGGCGCACGTTCCGGGCCACCTCAACGTGGGCCCGGACAAGCTGTCCAGGGGCCTCATTCTCCCAGGAGAATGGTCCCTGCACCCCCAGACAGTCCAGCTGGTATGGCGCCTATTCGGCAGAGCGGAGCTCGACCTCTTTGCAACAAAAGAGAACGCCCGCTGCTCGACGTTCTTGTCCAAAAGCGAGGATGCGCTGTCCCAACTTTGGCCCAGCCTCCCGCTGTATGCTTTCCCGCCGATTTCCCTATTGACCCAGGTTATAGCGAAAATCAGGGAAACGCGCCGCCCGGTGCTCCTTATAGCGCCGCGCTGGGAGAACCAGATTTGGTACCCAGAGCTGGTGAAGCTGTCGCACTCACCCCCCTGGCCAGTTCCGCTGAGAGCAGACCTCCTCTCTCAAGCAGGAGGGTCAGTTTGGCATCCCCATCCAGAGCGATGGTCTCTGCATGTATGGGTGACCAACGGATACCCGTTGACCTGCCCTAAGGGGTTATGAACACGATTTCACACTCTAGAGCCCCCTCGACGAGGCGGTTATATAGTTCTAAGTGGTCGGTGTTCACTGAGTGGTGTGCTTCCAAGGGATTGGTACCGCAGCAATGTGGGGTCCAGCGGGTGCTCTCCTTCCTCCAGGAGCTCTTGGAACTGGGCAGGTCCCCTTCCATGCTCAAAGTGTATGTAGCGGCTATAGCAGCGTTCGCCCAGACGACGCTAGGCAGCACGCTAGGAAGGAACGAGCTCATCATCCGTTTCCTCAGAGGAGCTAGACGGATGAATCCCCCGCGGCTCCCATCGGTTCCTATTTGGGATCTGGCCTTGGTCCTAGAGGCCATGAAGGCTCATCCCTTTGAACCGCTCGAGACTGTGGAACCAAGGTTCCTTTCGCTAAAAACCGCGTTCCTGATAGCTCTGGCTTCAGTGAAACGCGTGGGGGATCTACACGCGCTCTCAGTGAGCCCGACGTGTATGGAGTTCGGTCCTAATGACTCTAAGGTCATTCTCAGACCGAGGCATGGTTATGTCCCCAAAGCGATCGGCACTCCTTTCAGGGCGCAGATTATCTCCCTCTCGGCTCTGCCAGCATCCGACGAGGGGGACGGTGGCAATATCCTCTGCCCTGTCAGGGCATTGAGGGTTTATGTCACACGCTCCGCCGCCTTCAGGCGTTCTGAGCAGCTATTTGTTTCGTTTGGAGGGCGCGCTAAAGGTCTCGCCTCCTCGAAACAGACCCTGTCCAGGTGGATAGTGGACGCGATTGCAACTGCATACGCTTCCAAACACCTGCAGTGCCCGCTAGGTGTCAGAGCACACTCCACCAGAGGCATGGCCTCTTCGTGGGCTTGGGCCAGAGGGATTTCCATCCACGATATTTGCGTGGCGGCAGGCTGGGCCTCCCCGTCTACGTTCGTGAGATTTTACAATCTGGAAGTTCCTGCCTTACAGGCGAAAGTGTTATCAGTTCAATAAGGCTGTTGGTTCTGCCCGGTGATTCTGCGCAGACATAGCTCACATACTGGTAGTAAGTTCGGTACAAGGCTTATGTAAATTTGAAGGAGACCGGCGGTACCGTTCCCTCATTTACGAAAAGAGCTGTTGTGAGTTTGAAGGTGACCGGCGGTGCCGTTACCTCACTCATATGACAAGATATTGTGAATTTGAAGGCGACCGGCCTTGCCGTTCCCTCATTCATGAGACAAGGTGTGGTGAATTTGAAGGCGACCGGCAGGTGCCGTTCCCTCATTCATAAGGCAGGGTGTTGTAACCACCCGTTGTAACCACCCGTCAGTTCAAACGAAGTGTCCGTATATGTGGTGGCCCGTTTCCTTTACCGGCCACCCTGCCCGAGCAGTGTTATGGTCCCCGGTTCCCTGGGATACATATGCTGTATGCGAGGCGCGCACGGCGTTGACAATATGTTCCCGTAGCGTAAGGAACTTACGCAATACGAGAGAACCTCTTGTAAGAGAACGATACTCGGTTACTTAACGTAACCTCGGTTCTCTCTAGAAGAGGGAACGAGTATTGCGTTCCTTGCCGTGCGCCCCGCGGGCTTTTACGCTTCAGAACTATGAAAACCGAATATGCAGCCCGTGAGCCCTGCTTATATACACGTGGCCACGCCCCACCTGTAGGCAAATGAAGCCAGGTGGGCGCGAAGCGCCCTCATTGGTCGCCACGTCACGCGGGCTCACCGATAGGCTGCTGCAGTTGCCAGCAGAGCAGCCAATAGCACGCTGGAATAGCCTGCTATGGTCTGCCAGGCTGCCGCACTGCGTTGACAATGTTACAAAATTAAGGATAATTTTGGGTTTTTCAGAAATCTCGAAGAAAGAATACTTTCCCGTAGCGTAAGGAACTTACGCAATACTCGTTCCCTCTTCTAGAGAGAACCGAGGTTACGTTAAGTAACCGAGTATCGTTTTTCTCAATTGCTAAAACACTAAACCCTATTGTCTGAACCAAATGCTCAGTTGCCTGAACCCACTGATTGAATCAATCACTCTTTTGGCAAAACCATAAGCACTTTTCACCTGTTTAGACACAACTTGCCAACACATTTTCATTGTGATCCACCCGTGCTGCATAATGGTGAGCACAGGTGACAAAAGTCAAACACAATTAAAGCACAGATGTCACCACTTGAACACAACAACTCAAAATTGATCACACTTGTGGCTAATGATGTGAGGGAACATATACAGTAAGGCAGTTCAGAGAGCACTGGTTTGTGAGGCCCTACAATGGATAGAAATCTGAGAGGAAGAGTTTGTGTGAGAGGAGGTCGAGGTGGTCAGCGAAGACAAAGAACAGTAATATCTAATGAAATCAGAGCTACTGTGATTGACCATGTTCTTGTCCATGGTATGAGCATGAGGGAGGCTGGATAAAGGGTACAACCAAACATCAGTAGATTCACTGTGTCCACCATAATCCAAAGATTTAGAGAAGAGAACAGGTAATTACCTTTTTTGACATTATAGTACAATATGTAAATGTTGACAGCAATTACTGTATGACATACTATACTGTACCACAGTATACTGTAAGTAAATATATGTTTCAGTACATCACTGTACCAATATACTGTAGTATTGTAATGGAGGGTTGGTCTAACGGTTTGTAGGCCTAGTATTCCATGTATATTTTTGTTCTTTATTTTTACATGGGCTTACTGTAAACAAGTGGCAAACGCATAAGATTTCAGTTTTGTCTTTTTGTACAAGTGCTAAATGCACAGGTTTTTTTGTTTTGTAACATGCATTTAGCCTACAGTGAACAATAAACATTTATTTATCCAGCTTCATGTCCTGAGCATTGTGTTTTCTATTTTTCTACGTAGTGTTTAGTGACTGTTCAGTAGTGTTTTTAATTTTGATTGACTCGTGGCACGATTTGACAACATGGTTCAGTTTTGAGCACAGATTGAACTGTTTTGAGGTGAAAGTTTGGTTTTGCAAGAAGAGTCTGAGGTTTTGTGAATGTAGCTTGAAAATTGGGTTTTGTGTTCACAGTTTAGAGAAAAGGAGAGCAGCTTTCAAGAAATGTGTCTTAGCAATCGAAAAAAAACTGTAAAATACAAAAATATACATGGAAAACTTGGCCTACGAACAATTAGACCAACCCTCCAATATATACTACAGTATATTGATACAGTGATGTACTGAAACATATATTTACTTACAGTATACTGTGGTACAGTATATAGTATGTCATACAATAATTGCTGTCAACATTTACATACTGTACTATAATGTCAAAAAAAGGTAATTACCTGTTCTCTTCTCTAAATCTTCGGATTATGGTGGACACAGTGAATCTACTGATGTTTGGTTGTACCCTTTGTCCAGCCTCCCTCATGCTCATACCATGGACAAGAACATGGTCAATTACAGTAGCTCTGATTTCATCAGGAATTACTGTTCTTTGTCTTCGCTGATCACCTCGACCACCTTGACCTCCTCTCACACGAACTCTTCCTCTCAGATTTCTATCCATTGTAGGGCCTCACAAACCAGTGCTCTCTGAACTGGCTTACTGTATATGTTCCCTCACATCATTAGCCACAAGTGTGATCAATTTTGAGTTGTTGTGTTCAAGTGGTGACATCTGTGCTTTAATTGTGTTTGACTTTTGTCACCTGTGCTCACCATTTTGCAGCACGGGTGCATCACAATGAAAATGTGTTGGCAAGTTGTGTCTAAACAGGTGAAAAGTGCTTATGGTTTTGCCAAAAGAGTGATTGATTCAATCAGTGGGTTCAGGCAACTGAGCATTTGGTTCAGACAATAGGGTTTAGTGTTTTAGCAATTGAGAAAAACTGTTCTCAATTTGTTTTACTTCCTGATTAGGTAATTTATTTATGTTTTATTTATAAGGTTGTTTTGTTTGTTATGTTGGCCTTGGGGCACCCTGAAGCTATTGCTCCTTTATTCACTCATCTTTCTTTTTTCTAAAATAAATGTATATCTTCTATGGAAGTTAGTGTTTGTGTTTTTGGTGATCTGTCGGCTGGGGCTGGTTTTCCTATTTGACCATCTCAAATTTGCACGTCAACCTCGTCGTTATACCACGGGTCGTAACAAATGCTGGCTCGTCATATAACGAACTCGGACACGTTATGGTAACAAGTTCGTTGTGAGGTTTTTCTGGTGCAAACGTTTTGTTGGCAGTTTTTGTCTTGAGTATCGGGGAAAGGGGTATAGAATAATGGAATTTAGCATTGAGGCGGTTCGACAAAATCCTTCGTATGAAGCATTAGAGTTGTGTCGTAAAGCGGATTTGTACTTAATTGCTGATGATTATTAAATTTCTGTAGTAAAATCAGCTCGTAAGAGAGAAGTGCGGGACGTGATACAAGCTGCGTTGATTCAACTGGGTGTTTTAACAGCAGTTCAAAATCCTGGAAGTGAGAGTAGGAATATGGATGAAAGCGCAAGTGATGAAGAACAGGGTCCGAGCAGTGATCCGGTGCTTCGTTCACTTAGTTGGTTAGGTACAGAAGATTTAAAACTTGCTATCCAATTGAAACAACTTGATTTGAAAATTAAACGTCAAGAACACACTACCAAACTTTTGCGCTTTAGACAATGTTGTAGTTGGAGTTGGAGAGAGAGGCTGGTCACCCGCTCGGTGAGTCTAAACCACCCGCTGTTGTTCGAGCTAGTCTGAGTTTACATCATGCTTCTGATTCGTCGTTGCCTACGCCTTCTGTAACTTCTCTGGATTTTGACATTAGTAGACATCAACCTCGTTCCACCGTTTCGGGAGACCGAGGTTGATTCATATTTCGGTGCATTTGAACGCGTGGATGCTGCTTTGAGGTGGCCGAAAGAGGTCTGGCCTCTTTTGTTACAATGTCGTTTAACCGGGAAGGCTCAGGAAGTTTGTTCCGCTTTGTCCGTTAACGACAGTCTAGATTATGAAAAAGTAAAAACCGCTGTGTTGAGAGCCTACGAGCTTGTCCCCGAGGCTTATCGCCAAAAATTCTGTTTACATGCGAAAACTGCCAATCAAACGTTCGTTGAATATGCGTGTGAGAAAAGTCTTTTGAAAAGTCTTTTCTAAAATGCCATTTAGTTTTAGTCATATTTTAGTCACCTGAATTGTTTTTAGTTTTAGTCTAGTTTTAGTCGACTAAATCTACAGTAGATTTAGTCTCCTAAAATCTAATGAGTTTAGTTAAATTGTAATAAATTAAGCGTTTAACCCTTACATAACTGACTGTAACTTCAACTGACATTATTTTGTTTTTGACATTAAAAATACACAAGAGCTCAATTCACTTTTTTGTTTGTTTTTTAAAAACAGCTATATAGTTTTTATAACTTTGTATTTCTGTTTTAGTCAGTAGGCCATATCAGGTTAAGCTAAAGCTTCAAATAAGTTTGTTTATTTATTTGTTTAATTTTTTAATTTAATTGATTTAATTTCAAGTAATGAAGATTTTTTTAAATGGTTTTAGTTAACCCTGATACTTTATTGAATATGTGTCAAATACTGGTCTTTCCTCCTGAATATGAATGAAATGGGAATTAAATTAAATACAGTTTATTGTGTAACCAAAAACGAATATATAGCTCAAAATAACCAGGGTTACATCCTCCCCCCTTAGATCATGCACGTCCCCGCTGCATAGTAACTATAAGAGTATTACAGGTTGGGAATAGTGTCCGCTGCAGCGGTGTAACTAAGGGCCTCTGTATAAGCATTAGACAAACTATGAAAAAAAGTTTGAACAACTAGGATTAAGGGGCTACCCAATGCTGTATATTGAAAACATTGAAGGGGTTGGCGCTGTCGGCCTGAACGTCTGGGTACTACATCAGATCTCACTATATCACCAGAAGTAGTAGCACTACTCTGAACATCAGAACCCACAGATGACTCAGATTGGACCGGCTCCCGATCTTCAGCCTTAAGCTCCAGCAGCACTCAGCTTCGGGCACATCGGTAAGCATCTCTTCCCCTGATAACTCCATTCCTCTTTTAGCATGTTCATCCATCGGTTCAGGTAAGGAATTTCCAGGTTCTTCCACCACAGTTTCTTCCACCAGAGTGTCTACATCACAGCTGAACATCAATGAACCTTCTTCAATGGTTGGCCTAGACTCTTCAGCTTCAGGTAGGTGGTTTTCAGGTGATATTGCAATTGAAGGTCTGGTAACCGGGCTTTGTGGGGAAGTTAGGGCAACATCAGTATCACTTGGGGCTGTCGATAAGGTAGACCTCACAATATCATGGGTCGGGAGTTCTTGTTCACATTCACCCGCTCTTTCCACACTGAACTTCATTGGGGACTGATGAAAACTCCCAGGGATGGCAGGTTCAGCATCCTCTGTATCCTGATCCTCAAAGATATCAACTGGATCAGCAGCGTGGTTGCGACTCTGGCTGCGAGTATGTGCTTTGTGAACAGGAAAATTCTCGGGAAGGTCCTCTGTAGTACAAGCCGTCAAAAAGCCACAAGGCAAGAGCAGATCACGATGGAGCGTGCGGGTAGGTCCCTCCTTGGTCTCTGGCCTCACAATGTAAACTGGAAGATCCCCAACACGTTTCACAACCACATATACCTCTCGTTCCCACTTGTCTTCAAGCTTGTGTTTGCCTCGGATTATAACATTCCCGACAAGAACTCTGTCGCCAACCTCCAGGATTGCAGGTTTTACACGTTGATCAAACCAACCTTTGTTCCTTTTAGCGGACTTCTGAGCATTCTGGGATGAAAGCTTCTAGCTCTCCTTAAATCAAGACCTTAAATCCTTCACATAATGGGAATGCAAGGAAGGTGGAGATTCACGAACAGGCAAGCCAAAAGCCAAATCAACTGGAAGCTGTGGTAATCGCCCAAACAGGAGTTCATACGGCGTAAACCCTGTTACCTCATTCCGTGTACAGTTATACGCATGGACAAGAGGTTTAACGTATTCCCTCCACTTAGCCTTCTGCTGGTTAGCAGTTGGAATGGCGACAGCAAATTTGATGAAGTGGTCAGTTAGCACCAAGATGTTCTTTGTGTTGCTACTATCCGGCTCAATTGTAAGAAAATCTTAGGCCAGAAGAACCGCTGCCGTACCAGATCCAGGGTTTGCTCTATGCCCATGTGCCCCATGTCACTGTGGAGACTCTTCAAGACAACAGAACGCAAGACTGGGGGCAGGACAAGCTGAAGAACAAGTTTATCTTCGTCCTGTCTTCTCCTATACAAAATTCCACCTTCCATCTCTAACCGATTCCACTCCCGTAACAACAATGCGAGCTCAGGAAGTTCCTCTCGAGTAGTGGGGGGAACATTTTCTCCTGTCTTGAGCTGATGGATAACTTCACGGATTACTGGGTCAGAACGCTGCTCTTCTCTCAGGTCAGCGTGGGTCAGAGGGAAAATAACAGGAAGACCATGTAACTCCTCCCTGGCGAAACTGTCAGGAATGATATTGGCATGGACAGAAAGTGACTAAACTAAGGTGACATCAATTTGAGGGTAATCAGCAGGACCACACAATCTAACCAGACTGCTCTGGCAAATAGCAACCACACTATCAGGGGATATTTCTGCAACTTCACCCGGATCACACAGTTGCTCCACTAGACTGTTCACAAGTTCCCACTCCTCACAGCCTGTTGTTTTATCTAGCATTTCTCCATGACGACGGCGGGACAGAGCGTCGGCATTAAAGTTGTGTTTGCCAGCACGGTACTGCATCTTAAAAGAATACGTTGACAACGCAGCTAACCACCGGTGGCTTGTGGCATCCAGCTTTAGTGAGGTCAAAACGTATGTAAGAGGATTGTTATCCATAACCACAGTAAAGTTAGCACCATAGAGATAATCATGGAATATTTCTGTGACACTCCATTTTAAGGCCAGAAACTCAAGTTTGTGTGCAGGGTATCGAGACTCACTCTGAGATAGGCCTCGGCTGGCATAGGCGATGACCCGCTGTTGACCATCCTGTTCTTGGTATAGAACGGCTCCCAATCCGATTATGCTAGCATCTGTGTGCAGAATGTAAGGCAACTTTGGATTGGCGAACCCAAGGACAGGAGCAGATGTTAACTTGGAAATGACTGTGTCCCAAAGGACTGCTTCGGGTCCAGGAACTTCCCAGCAGGACTTTTATCTTTGGTAGACCGACAGAGGGGTGCATAGCCTTGAGTAAGGGCGTTGAGGGGTTTTACCATAGTGGCGTAATCAGATCCAGAACCGTGAACCATTTGGAACCCGTTAATGCTGAAAATAACTCCTCAAGATTCGGCAAGGCATAGGCATCTTTCACTGTTTGCAAATTTAATTTACGATAATCAATGCACAACCTTACATCACCATTCCCTTTCCGGACCACCACAATTGGAGAAGCAAAGGGTGACTCTGACTCCCGGATGATGCCAGCTTCGAGCAGGTCTCGCAAACGGCTTCGAACAGCTTCAATGTCACGAGGATGGATTGGCCAGGCCCGCTGCTTAAAAGGAGTTTCATCATGGAGCTTGATGTGATGCTTTACCTGGTCCGTACAGCCGAAATTAAGATCGTCATGAGAAAACACTTCAGGCATTTGATTGAGCTTGAATGTTACTTGCTCCTTCCATTCAGGTGGAATAGGAGATTCTCAAAAATTTAACTCCAAAGTGCCTCTCTGAGAACTTCCTTGAACTGAAGTGGGTTTTACAGTATGCTGGCCCAGGATAGTGAGTGATGTGCCAATATCAGCAATTACGGTCGTTGGTGGAATACAAACATCTTGTTCAGGCTCGTTCATGACAAGAACAGGAACCTTGTAGGGAGCATGAATTGGAACTGTGATGAGACAGCTCTGGACACACAGCCCACCAGGAAGTGATGATGTAGGAAGTTCAATTAAAGCCCATTGAACTACAGACGAGCCGTCCACCCTAGCAGAACCTTCAAGGACAATGGTCTGACCAGCAGGAATCAAAACTGGGGTCTGGCTCAACAAACTCACAACTCCTGTTTGGCCCACCTGGTTCTGTTGGTGCTTCAGTTGCAGGAGCTTTAAGACTGCACAGTACCCTTGGGCCGTGGGTTGAAAACTAGTGATGTCATTGCTGATATATCATTCATATAAAGGCTCTAGGGTATTCATGCTGATGAGCACAGGTGAAGAATCCCCAGGATGTGCATCGGGTACGACAAGAGCAAGGGTGGGTACATCAATTTCTTCTCCCAAAAACTCTTTGGGAAAGGCGATATTCACCTCTACATAACCCAGGTATGGCACTGACTGACCGGCGGCACCCTCAACCTGGAGTAAGTTGTAAAGTGGCTTCACAGGGAAATTGCTGAGGCTCTGGTTATAGAAAGAGACTGGAATCGTGGTGACCTGCGAGCCAGTTTCCAAAAGACAGTGATAATTCTGTCCAGCAATCTGGATGACAGCAACACACTTTGACCCCACCAGCCCCTTTGGAAATTGCATGGGTGCATTTTTCATCTTGGATCGTGACATTGCCTCACAATTGACAGTCTTTTCTTTCTTGGGACGGAGTTGATCCCCGCTGGCCCCTGGCTGTCCCGCAACAGGAACCGAACTCAGTTTAAATGAACAAAGTTAGAGGTGTTCTGTTGGTTGCTGGTAAATTGTTTCTTTTTACGAGCAACCAGAGTAGGATTGGGCTCATTCTCACACTGGGGACGGATGTGGCCATCCTCACCACAACGAAAACAGTAACCAGGTTTGGGCTGAGTAAGTGTGGGTTGACGGAACTGCTGATTAGTGGCTCTGACATGTGGCTTGCTGTGGGAGGGAGTCTTGGAAATAGAGCTGGTCTTTGACTGGCTGGCCGTAAGCATGGCTAACTGTCGCTGGACATCAGCTAGTTGTTGTGCCAGTTGCTGGGTAGTGTTAATCAAAGAGGTGACTGCCCCTCCATCCTCATTGTCAGCACGAGCAAACTGGGCATGGGATGCAACTTTCTGCCGTATGGATCCCAGATGTTGCTTCATTCGAATCGCTTTTGCTGCCTCCCTATCCTCTTCGGTGCGCAAGAGTAGCAATAGCTCAGAAAAAGTGGGCGGATCAGTCTTCTTTTGCTTTAGCTGAAGTTCATAAATCAGGCAGTTGTCCCAGCACCCACGACAGAACTGATTCAACAAATGTCGATTAACTTCAGACTCTATGACCCATCCTCTTTTCATCGCTGAGTTCAGGACAACCTGGAGCCGTTGGAGGTAAGCAGATGGTTTCTCACCGCCATTCTGAAATGTGTCCATAAATTTATCAAATAATTCATCCCCATCTTGCACAGTAGCGTAGGCCGAATCAAGAGTGCTTAAAATACACAACAGGCAATGTGCTGGAACTCAATTGCTTGACCATATCTGCTGCCGGCGGAAAGAGGCTCTCTACTATCCTCCTAGAGCGATGGAGATCAGACACAGATGGATCCTTCAACAGCAATTCCACCCCTGACCACCAGGTGTCGTAGTCAGCCTCGTGCACAGGTCTGGGGAGCCGACCTGAAAATACCCTGAGCCGTTGGTGATGTACTGCATTCTCTTCATTCTTTACAATGTGCTCCACTACATAGCGCTGGACCTCAGGTGGATGGACATCGATGCTGGAAACTGATGGCCTGTACTCTGGCCGTACAGGATCAGACGGATCATTGGGTGGCTCTGTGGCTGACCTGGAAGAATTAGTTGATGAATGGAACTGAGTTGATGGCTTCACAGATGGCTCTGGTGGCACTGCCGACTCGATGATGGGTAGCTCTGTCACGAGTCGCAGAACGGAGCTCGGGAACCGAAAGTCCAATCGGAGTCATCGTTGTTTTAAGCATTTCTTTGTAATCCACCCCAGTTAATTTGGCTAAATTCTGAAATTCAGACAAATATGATATAGTTTTAGCTTTAGCAAAATGCTCAGTACAAACAGTGGATAACTCTAAAATGCAACATTTATATGTCTTTTTAGCAGAGACAAATGTGTGAGGTAAAGTGGGACGCAGCACGTCCAAAGTGGTACCACTAGTAAACTCAACAATAACTGCACCATTAAACTCAGATTCTTTTTCAGAGATAGTTTCAGTCTTACTAATTGAACCATATTGGTTTAAAAACTCAATGACTTTATCACCTCCCAGTTCTGTTATGCCTTCCACCAGCACAGCATTTGGTAATTTGATACCACATTTCAAAAACATCCATGATTTTTTTTTTTTTTTACTGAACTGAAATTACTCAAATTAACACTCAATGTACATTAAGCCAAATGTAACGTGTATAAATACTGCAATAGTAGATTTGAATAGTGGACCAGTATCAGAAGAACCAAATTCAGCTCAGGGAGGAAAAGGTTGTGCTTAATGAAACACAGACACAAGATTGCGGTACCCAAAGGTGTAATATATTACAGTGACATAAGTTGACAGACAATTACAATATTTACAAGTACTCAAAGATAGTATTGAGCTCATAATTGTTAATAAACAGATCTAAGTGTTCTCAGTCCAGTTCATACGCAACAATTCAAGTGCTTGGATTCAGCAGCCGTCTATACACAACCCACACAATGGGCAAAGTCCGACAATCAGTTAATGTTCATGAAAAGATCAGTCCGTAAAATAAAATGAATGTGCAAAAATATATGAAAGTGTATAATGGTGTGCGGGGGTGTGTGAGGGGAGCAGCTGTAGCGCCTCCTACCACACCGGCAGATGCTTGCACTCTTAATCTTCGGTTCAGGGCCTAGTAGCTCGCCATCCATAAAAGAACCTGGCCTGTATAAACAGGACCAAGCAATGAGTAACACTGGTTAAGTTTTACAAATAAATAACAATCATATAATATCATAATGTCATCATATTATCATAATCATCAATCATATCATCATTATTGTCATGTACATGATTCAACTTTATCCTGAATATAGCAACAAGAGTACTCTATAAATAAACAATATCATCCAAAATCTCAGCATTAAATAGTGAACCATTTCACAATCAAACATCAATATTGCTATAAATGTCATCAAATATTAGTGCATTATTCATATAAATTCGATACAATTAAGCACATAATATATACATATACGAAATCTGATTTAGTAATAAATAAGTACAGCCAGCGCCAGCACTGGCTAATAAATTTATTTGCCACACACAAGAGCACTAGTCTTTTAGCGCCGTATGATACAAACAAATGACACTCACCAGTTCCCGTCTCATTAAATCACTCAACACAGCAGTCTCAACATGAAATGGAGGCATCTAAAAAGGTTGACAGGCATAACAGTTCAAGACCGGAGCTGTGTCCCAATTCAAGGGCTGCATCCTTTGAAGGCCGTGTCCTTTGAAGTGCGCGGCCGACGCGGCCTCCAAAGGACGCACCGAGACTCGTTTACAGTGGAAGGTATAGCGGATTGCGTCACCGCGGCGCGACGAAGGCTGTCCCAATTCGTAGGTCCTTCGAAGGATCCTTCAAAATACGGCCTGCAAATGCGTCCTTCTTTTCCCATGAAATGAAGGATAGTTGGATGGATGCTTCGCAGCCTTGCCTACCCCAGAATTCATTGCGCGCCGCGACGTCACATTTTTGAAGAGAAATTGCCAGATTACACTTTTAAATGCTAGTATTGTGTTTCAATTTACTCCAGTAATCTATATCTATAATAATAATCTATAATAATGTATCTACTGATTAAAATAAAATTTTGACTAAATATGTTACCAACATACGATTTTATATAGTTTACTACATATTTAGTGGTTTTGTTTTTAGGCAGTTGAATATAACTTTAAAGTCCAGTATAAATGTTAATTTCAGTTCTCTTCAACAGCAGCTGTCAACAGTTGCTAAATATTACTAATAATGTAACGAAATGCATTTACTCTGTATTTGAGTATAATTGTGAAGTACCTCAGATTTTTATTCAACTTCATCTCAGAGGCAAATATTGTGGTTTTATGAAAAACTGACTTTTTACACATGATTATTAGATTTCGTTATTAGTTATCGTTTAAAAAAGAATCTAAAAATAAAATACACTGTCTTAAATAAATATGTCTTCTAGATGAGGGATAGGCACCGTTGGTCTTGGAGGGCCGCTGTTCTGCAGTCAGAGTTCAGCTCATAGAACAGTTATGCATGTTAAAATATTTTATGGTTTGATTTGAGGATGTGAGGTAATTTAATTTATTCTTCCCTCTTTCTGAAAACATATTAGCTACATGGCAGCCATCGAATAAGTCAGCACTGCAAACCTGTTGGTAGACAGTGGAAAATGCACTGATCCCAGATGATGTCCCGCTGACAGAGGCTTCACCAGGGTCAATAAAGCCCAGCTCAATAAAAGACTACATAAAAACATTTTCTTCCATCTGTTTTATGTACTGTTAATTTTAAAATGTATTTTGTTTTTCTAATCTTAAACGTAACTTATGTAAATAGTTGTAAAAAGTACTGTAAATAAAAATGTATAGAACAATTTATTGTTTCATTTACAAATTAATTGACATAAAGGTACAGAATTGTTTATTTCATTTACAAATTATAACTTGCATTACAAAAATAATATGTAGAACGATAATATTTAATTTACACATTTTAATTTACAAAACCAAAATTTTAGTTCTCAACAATCTCTCAAGAAGAGAAAACAATCAGTCCATTCTCTCCCTGCTGGCAGAGGTGAGGTGTCTGTCTCTTCATGTCCTCCCTCAGTATCTCCATCAGCTCATCCTCTCTGTCTCGTTTCCTCTTGGTGGAGTTGCTCCTCATCTTGGTCATCCTCTGCTGAACTTGGCCCTGGTGTGTCCTCAGGGATGGAGGCAATGAGGACAGTGGGGTTGTCCCAACACCTCATTCATGAAGACAAACCATGGCCAAGTTTCCCAATTCCTCACCTGTCCCAGGACACTTTCAATACTAAGGCAGAGGAAATAAACATGTCACTCAATAACAAACACAACAGCACAATACATTTCAGTAAAGATGTTTCTGTTAACTTGCATAGTTTGTTTGTTTGTTTTTAAGTTGTAATTTTTTTTAACCTGCAAGGCAGGGGTGCAATCTTAAGAAAATTTAAAAAAATATGATGCATCAGTAGCCTACAAACATACAAAATACTCCAGAAATCATATTTATAGATACTCAAACTCTATATTCTTTTTTTTGTGGGGTTTGTATAGGATAAAGCCTCCCTATAGCCTACCTACACAAGAACCTATGGAAATACTAAAAATGGGTCGTACTCCAATCCACACTGGCCGAGTTTTTCGGCCCGGTAAATAAATACTCATTTGCTGCCCTCATTTTAATAAAGCTGTCATCCATAAAACTTCATCCATAAAACAAAACGAAATATTACATCAGATCACGTAACGAATAAAGCCGTGCAGTGGTAACACAGAAATAAAGAACACCGGCTTTTAAAACGTTTCGTTGGTTATTTGAGTAAATGAAAAAACACAATACTTACATTTATAAGTGTATTCCTCGGCCGCGGGATGGGCAGAGGAATACACAGCGAACGATCCACTTGTTCTGGTTGGTTCTATCCTTCGCGGCCGGGGAGAAGGACGGTGGGTAGGGTTGCCAGGTCTCTGCAACAAAAGTAGTCCAAAACTGCCAATGCGATTTTCTCCATCGAGCGGCCAAATTCTCCACTGGAGTTGTACGTTTGGGGGTGTTGGAGCGGCGAAATCGTACTTATGGGGTAGAAACAAACCCGCGGAAATAATTTTTCACCCGCGGAAACAACTTAAAAGTAGCCTAATTCGGCTGAAAAGACGCGGACTTGGCAACACGAACGGCAGGCTGCATTTGAAGGCCCCTTCGAATTGGGACAGCCTTCGTCGCGCTGCAGTGACGCAATCGGCCTTCAAATGCGGCCTTTGAAGGATGCAGCCCCCGAATTGGGACACAGCCCGGGAGTTTAGTGAATCAATATAATAGTGATGTTACGTATGACACTGAAGCGTCGATGCGCGTATCGCGCATGCGACACATTTTGTAGTGAAGCTCCGTATCGGGGTGTGTATTGGTTTCCTAGAGTCACGTGATCGATGACAAATGAAGCCTCACTTTCTGTCCAATCACGTGCGCGTTTCACTTTGCGTGTCAGAAGCTTCGAACCCCCAGATCTTACTTAACAAGTCCTTGTTGCCTCAGTCTGGTTGATGGTTTTGTGAGGAGAGTGCTGTACTTTGAAAGTTAAACAATATTACATTTAGATAAAATTTATTCGTCACTATTTATTATTTTTTGTTTGTTGGAGTTGTGTCTTTGTATTTTGGTAAAATATTTGCCTTACTGTCATTACTGTTACACAAGCACTATCACTGCCTAGTGTCATAAGCACATTTAATTACAGATGATCCTATCACACAATGTCCTTATTGTGTGTGTGTGTGTGTGTGTGTGTGTGTGTGTGTGTGTGTGTGTGTGTGTGTGTGTGTGTGTGTGTGTGTGTGTGGAGAGAGAGAGAGAGAGTAGGCTTACATTACATCTTATTGAATCATATAAGCTCATATTATATTTTATTGACACACTTTAATGGGTAAATTAATTTATTTACTGGACACATTAAACACAAACATATAAAGCTTTTATTTGTACACATAGCATTGAAACGATGGAGTGTGTTGTGGTTGCTTCATCTGACAGAGCTTCTTCCACAGACTTCTGCCTGCTTTATTTTAAATAAGCACCAGATGGCGCTGTTCTTGACACTCTCGAAGCTTTGAATCTTTTCCCGAAACAGTCAGGGTAAAGCCTCACTGCTTCATGAGGCTTCATTTCCACATCCCTACAATATAATTCAATTACAGGGTTAAACGCCTACCTGCAGCAGCTCAACACATCGACTCCCACACACACACACAAATCAACTGCGCGCCGCCATATTTAAAGGGAGATGACGCAGCCTCTGTATCAAATCTCGCGATACTTGGGCGATAATATAAACAGTGGGGAGTCGTGAGAAGAGAGCATAAAGCAGGAAATAACCAGGGTTACACAGCTATATAGTTTTTATAACTTTGTATTTCTGTTTTAGTCAGTAGGCCATATCAGGTTAAGCTAAAGCTTCAAATAAGTTTGTTTATTTATTTTTTTAATTTAATTGATTTAATTTCAAGTAATGAAGATTTGTTTAAATGGTTTTAGTTAACTATTATAACCCTGATACTTTATTGAATATGTGTCAAATACTGGTCTTTCCTCCTGAATATGAATGAAATGGGAATTAAATTAAATACAGTTTATTGTGTAACCAAAAACGAATATATAATGCGTGACTTGTAATTATAAACAAGCTCGAAATACACTGGGACTCTTATTTTGAAATGTCTACGCCTCTGTTGCAGTTGCTCATTCAAGTTCAGATGAGGAGATAAAATATGCATTGTTACAACCGTCTTAAACATATTACTATATAAACATCGTAAAGTAAACATTGTAATTATTCATCAGCATTAGTTCATAAAGAATTGCGTGGCATAAATGTGTATTATACATTGATTGTGAGCTGCTCTGGAGCACTGGATTGGGGATGCGTGAGTGAGCCTGTAGAAGCGCAACAGCGCCGAGTTCTCCAGCGGTTAGATCAGCACGTTCAAATCAAATGTGCGCATCTGTTACACAGGACATCAGTCAGAACTGATGTCCTGTGTAACAGATGCGCACATTTGATTTGGTTAGATCAGCACGTTCAAATCAAATGTGCATCTGTTACACAGGACATCAGTTCTGAATGGATCTCTTCCTTAATCGTCCCTCCCTAACATTTTCGTCTCATTTTTATTTGTTGACGAAAATGACAGTTGATTTTCGTCATACTTTTTGTCATCCAACACTAGTTTTTATTTAGTTATCGTCTCATTTTCGTCAGTGAAACGTCATTGACGAAAATTATGACGAAAATTATTCGTCAACGAAATTAACACTGGGGACAGCGCAGTCTTTTATTTTGAAAAGCGCTTTGCTTTTTTCAGAGAAAACGTATTGTGGTTCTGATGTGTTGGTGCAGGGAATTGTGATGCGAGTGGAAAAGGTTCCCTTGCATCAAATATATATTCGATCTGAGTGGGTAACTGGTTTCGTAAAAGTGGCCGTTCGTTCGCAATTGCCTATAAATGGTGTAACTTTGATAATTGGAAATTACTTGGCAGGTGGAAAAGTTTTCCCTCTCCCTGAAGTCATTGAGAATCCGCTTGATGAAACCTCTATTGGGTGTAAGCATAATGCGGTAGATTTGTCAGTGTTTCCTGCCTGTGTGATTACTCGGGCGCAATCACAAAGATTTTCGAAAGTAATTGATCTTTCTGACAGTTTCCTCATTGATGAAAACGTGACAAATTGTGATTCATTACAGCCTGATGTGTCCGTTAAACATCACCAAACTGAAATGTCCGCATTTAAGCCACTGTCCACTAGCGGCGGTGCTGAAATTGGTTCCGCTGATCTGTTACTTTCTGTAGATCGTACGTTGTTGACTGCCGAACAGAAACAAGACCAGTCGCTCAAACTCTGTCGAGATTCTGCTGAAAATGCAAAAATTGAGAATAAGCCAATTGGTTATTACTTCGAGGATAGTGTATTAATGCAGAAATGGACCCCTTCAGTGTCGGATAACTCAGGTTGGGACACAGTGTTGTAACAACAATGAGTTTCGGGGAATAATTAATTCAAATGGTGTAAATATTCATGAGTCTATGAATATGATTTGCTTGTTGTACAGACAATATTAACGTATAACGGAACCTTTAATCATTTAAAAGTAACCTTTATCCAAATTGATTTCTTCATCAATTATCAATCTTACAAACCTTTAGAAACATTAATCTGCTTGATCAGGACAAATAATATTTCTTATGTTTGTACAATTTGTATTACTAAAGTAGTAATACAGGAAAATCAAGCTTAAATGGGTACAAAACGGATTCAATTTAATGTAATTATTGGGTTTTAATAAAACAACTACAGAATACAAAGCTACGAGTCACACAGGGGTAAATATGCATATATATGTAGGAGAAAACAAACGATATGGTACAAACAAGGAAAAATCAAACTGAACGAATAAAATCAAAGGGAAAAGAATGATGGAAAGAGAGAATTAACAAGGGAGAGAGAGAGAGAGAGAGAGAGACAGCTTCACCGCAATTTCACCAGAGCCCTCAAGAAATTCACAATTCCGTGAATCAGGAATAATTCAGACAACCTTTTACAAGCAGTTTGATTGTGAAATCGAATACTTGTATTATGGCTTTCTCGTGTAAGTGTCTGAGTTCGAATCGTCGGGGAAGTTCGCTAAGGAGTTGCAGGTCCCGGGAGAATTTCTTTGAAGTTTAGGAAAGTCGCTCCAGAAGTCTGCCGGTTTCTCTCTCCGTAGCAGGGATGCAAAAGGGATCCTTCTCTCAGGGCGGCGGAGGCCGGGGTGGTCTTCCTCGTCGTGGCGGAGTGCAAAGAGTTAATGATCAGCTCCTGTTCTTATAGATGGAATGGCTGACGCCCAAAGGGTTGGAGGTATCCAATCATGTCCGTGGAGACAGAAGGCGCGAGTGTTCCATTGTTTTGGATACCCCTCCTCTTGGTTAATCAATAGGGTGGTAATTTTAAGCCTCTATTTCTTAGAAAGCTGGTACTTCTGTAACAATGCATCTTGTTGTAATTTGTGAACGAGATTCGGTACAGTCTGATCTCTGCGATAACAGAGATACCAAGAACTGTCATTCTGCGACGTGAGCGTACAGATATACAGGATTATCACAGTTACTGGTATACAGGGTTTGATTTACATACAGTAAACATCCTAGTTATTCTAATACATCGTATAAAGACATTAAATCAACAAAATATATATAGTTGAACATTATTGAGAACGTTTTTGGTCCACATGGTTCAAATAACGCGTGTGTGTGTGTGTGTGTGTGTGTGTGTGTGTGTGTGTGTGAGACACAAACAGTCCCGTGTCTTGGTCTATGTGTGTGCGTTTGCGCCCCCTTCACACAAAGGGTGTGTGTGCGGGTTTAAAGTCACATTAATGTCTCGGGGCTAAAACATTCAAAGCTCCATTCTCTTGCAGAGACATTGTGGCTCCTCGGGTTGTTAATTAACTTAGATAGTTAACATCCACACAAAAACCCTTTGTCTATGTATGGTCTGATTAGACAAGTCACGAGAGACTGTGAGGAGTTCAAACTTTAGTCCATCCGGCCAGATGTCCAGAGCTATAATGCATTATTGCTACAGTTTTCCCCCCTTTTGTCGGATGATGTCCTATGGTCATTATCGGACAACCCTTATCACAATGGTCGGATGGCAGGTGAATCGGGACGGTTGGATAGCAGGTGTTCGTTATGGCTGAGGAGCCAGTTCGATGAGGTTCGCATCTGCTTCTGGCGTGGTACCCTCCCTCAGGGGTTTCCATCTGAGACCTCCAGACACAGCTGTCGTGAGTTTGGCTGTAGAGGTTCTCATCTCGTTGAACTTCTTGTACAGGAGAAAGGCTATGCCCAGGGTTAGGGTATTGCCGATGATCATGGAGATACATAGCGCAGTGTCAGCTGCGGTCCAGGTTTGGACAACAGGTGAGGTATTCAGGATAGGCAATCGGGACAATGCTTGGAGGGCTGTGTCGAGGGGAGCAATGTCAATGAGCTGAGGCCCCCCTTTTTCAATCCACCGTTCTAGTTCTGGAGCTAGGGTGAAGTTGTGGTCCTTGAAAAAGGCTGGGATTTCTAGCTCTGACTGATACTCTTCACTTGGAAGATGGTACAAAGCCAAATCGTCCAGGTGGCGGATGGCCCCTCGCGGTACTTAGATCCACATGCTCTGGTCAAGCAAGTTGATACGGGTGGCGGTGTCATGCTGGTCGTAGATCAGCATAGCGGTACGCACCGGAGTGTTGACGAGCCACCTGTCTCCTACGTTCTCTGCCTGCGTCTCGGTGACTTGGGTACGAGGCGTGGCATCGGTAGGGCAGCGGGTGTCGCTGATCATCGGTTGCAGTCCGCAGATTCCTTCGGTGTTGTCTCTGAGGAAGGGCTTGCTGGGGCAGAGAGAGAAGGAGCAGGTCAGCAAGGTTTGTCCCGGGTTGGATGGGACAGTCTTTTCGAGTCATCTGCCGTCCAGTCATGAGCTCGAAGGGGGACACCCGTGTCGATTCCTGCGGGGTAGCTCTGAGAGCCATCAGAACGAGGGGGAGTTTCATTTCCCAGTCTTTCTGGTTAGCAGACACATACTTCTTCAACATGGCGACCACCGTTCGGTTCGATCTCTCGACCTGGCCGGACAAGATTGGATGGTGGCTGATGTGAGGTTTAGCCCGTACCCCTAGGCATTTCCAGATCTGTTGCATGATCTCGGCCGTGAAATGGGTGCCTCTGTCTGAGTTGACTCTCAGTGGCAATCCGAACCAGGAGAAGATGTGGTTCATCAGGATGTATGCCATGGTTTGGGCGGTGTCGTTGGGTGCTGGCAGACACTCTACCCATTTGGTAAACTGGCACACCACCTTGAGGAAGTACTTGTTACCTCTTGCGGACTTGGGCAGGGGTCCCACCCAGTCGATTTGTAGGTCCGACCACGGGAACGTGATCCCTCTGCGTTGCAGTGGGGCTCTGTGGTTCGGATTTGCTGGTTGGAACTGGCAGCAAACCAGGCATTTTCTGACATACTCTGCCACATCTTGTTGCATCCCGGGCCAATATGCCACCTGTTTCAGTGTGTCATACGTGGCTCTGGTGCCGTGATGTCCAGCACATGGTGTGTCGTGGGCGTACATTAGCATGACCCCCCTTTGCGACCGTGGCACCACAAGCCTTGACGCTGTGCTGTCATCGGGCGCAAACCACAGAATGTTGTCCTGTATACGCAACATGTGTCTGGAGTTACGTAGATGTCTGAGGCCTGAGTCATCAGTGAGCTCAGAGTCAGTGATAGGGTGGCAGGAGGTGTCAGAGAGGTGGTCAAGGATTGTCTTTATTGCAGTGTCAGAGGCTTGCATATCCGCAATGTCGTTGTTGGAAATCTGCGGAGTTAGCGATAGCGGCTGCGAGGCAGGCATTGTAGCTGGGGCCTGTCGCTTGCTGCGGGTTAGCACTGCAACGTTGGGGCTGGATGTGGGGTTTGGGGGTGCCCACATGTCGCCGTGTAGTGCGCCCGTCTTGGCGAGGGCGTCTGTTTGGTCATTCAAATCTTTGTCGAGACCTGGTAGCTTCGAGTGTGCTTTTACCTTCCTCCAGTACACTGTCAGGTCATGTGTTCTTGTGATGTTGTCACATTCCTGGAACAGGTGTTGGTGTTTGACTAGCTTGTTGTTAGCGGTCTTGAAACCATTCTGTTTCCAGCTTGGAAGTTGGCACACGAAACTGAGTCTGGCATAGTTAGAGTCTGAGCAGATGAGCAGTTCTTTGATGTCATTGGCTGATGCGATCTTTAGGGCTATGAGAATAGCTGCTATCTCTGCATACAGGTCAGTTGTTGTTGTTGGGGTTCTTGTGCATCTGCTGCAGCAGCAGGCGTGTTATCAGAGCAGTTTTGGCATGCAGCCAGGCCATTGCCCAGTGCAGACTTGTGAGTCTGTGCGTACCGTGCCTCAACATTGCGTCCCTGGAGGGCCATTAACCACGAGGCTATACGTGAATTAGTGACAACGCCATCTCGGATGCGTTGGCTGTTGAGGAACATTACGGGCTGGTGGCAAGTCTCAATGATAACTTTCTGTGCCCCAATGTAGTTAGAGAATCGCTGAATGGCCCACACCGTGCAGAACAGAGCTTTTCACAGTCTGAGAACTTGCACTCTGGTGGGAGAAGCGTTTTGCTGGCATATGCGACCACCTTTTTGTCTTGGTCATGTCGTTGATATAGGCCAGCACTGAGACATTGGTCGGAAAACCCAGATTCCAGGTAGAATTCCTTCTGTGGATCGGGGTAAGCAAGGCATGGAGCTGTGCATAAATGTCTTTTTAGTGCCGTCATGGCGTATTCTTGAGCGTCTGACCAGATGAAAGGGCAGTCTTTCTTCAGCAGGGCTGTTAGAGGTCTGGCAATGTCTGAGTAGTTTTCGATGAACTGTCGGGAGTAATTGCATACCCCTAGAAAACTGCGCAGCTCAGAGACGTTAGAAGGAGGCTTGATGTTTTGAATGGCATGAATACGGTTTGACTGAGGTTCAATGCCTTGGGATCCGATGAGCAGGCCCACGTAGTTGACCTTGGTCCAGCACCACTGTCCTTTGTGGAGGGCGATCTTGGCACCAGCTGCGGATAATTGGTTCAAAACATAGTCTATTTCGTTCAGGTGACCGGCCACCGTTGTGCTCTTCATGAGAACATCGTCTACATTGATCAGGTTGCCTCTTACTCTGGTGTCTGGGCAGGCTTTGTTCAGAAAGATGTTGAACTCAGCTGGTGAGTTGGCATAGCCGAACGGACATCTATTGAAGGTAAATTGTCGGTTGCCGAATGTGAATGCTAGCTTGTGTTGGTCTTCTGGGTGCACCGGAATGGTCCAGAATCCAGAGGCCACATCAAGTGTAGAGAAGATTGTGGCTCCCCTGATTCGGTGTATTTCTTGTTCTAGTTGGGTCATAGGCCATCTTGACAACGGTACCTGTTGATTCAATCTCCGATAGTCCACCGTGGGTCGCCATTGGCCGCTGGGTTTCAGAACCGGCCATATTGGACTTGAATAGGTACTGTTGCAAGGACGGATGACACCTTTTTCAAGCATGGATTCGATGATCTCCTGCACTGGTTCGTGTGAGGCGATGGGAATCTTGTATTGCTTGACAAAAGTGGGAGGCGCATCAGGGTGCGTTGGGATGCGCACCGTGTGGAGGTTGGTGAGACCGCAGTCTAAAAAGTCTTTGGCAAAGGATTCTTTGAACTTATAAAGGACTTGTTTGAGTCTTTGACAGTCTGTCTCGCTCTGGAGCGCGTCAGCGTCTCGTAGAATTTGCTGCACTTGAGACTCAAAACCTGGGTACGGTTCCTCTGTATGTGTGTCATCAGTCAGGTTGGTCTTGAGAGGTGTGGCAGGTCCATCAGTCTCACCGACAGGTTGGTGGGAGACTGTGTATACTGCGAGGTGACTGTCCTCAGTCAGCTCCGTTCGGCACACCTGGACTTTGGTCATCGGCATGACCGACATGATGGCAATGAATTTGAAGGGTGCAGTGAACAGTGTGTTATCTGTACTCCCTTCGGGTATCAGTGCAGGTGGAATGGGCCCAATGATGGGTAGTACAAGTTCAAAGTCATGAAAGTCAAGTCAATAACCAAAATAATTAATAATCAGAGAGGGAAACCGGAATAAGCACTTCACACAGAATTGGAAGAAAGTGGAAAATAGAGAGCTGTAAGCTGACTTAGCAGGGTACGGCCACACGGTGGCGTCCTTCCTTCCAAGCGGACTGTCAGTAACTTTAAGAACCTAATTTCAATTTAAGTTAGAGGAAATTCATTTTTCCTTTTAAACCCAAATTCAAATAAGTGTGTTTAATCAGCGAGAATGAGACCTGGTTGCTGCCTAATGCTTAGTAAAATTGCATAAATGAAAACGTTTCTAACAGTAATCAATAAACAATTCACATGCTCTACTTAGGAAGGAAATTAAGTTTGTCAAGACAAAATTAATAGCGGAGAGTAGAACTATCCGAAAATCCCCACGAGATGGCGCAGTCGAGTCCACCCAGACTAGAGTTAGTTAGGAGGAATGCCCACCAGATGGCGCTGTTGCGCCCGCTCGGGATAAAGTTATGATGAAGTGTAATTCGAGAGCTGTGAGCTCGCGCCCTCTGGTGTCTAGTATGCGGAGTTGCAACACGGGCTCGTGTGACTTGGACCAAAAATCAAATGATGGTCGCACACAGAATTAACACAAATCACAATTACTCTTTAGACCACGGCAGATCTTTTTGTGCTATAATGGCACAAGAAGCACGTGGATACAGGAATTAACATCTGCTTTGCTTCACATTTAAAAGAACTCCAATAGACATTTATCAAACTGGCTGACGGTCAGTCAGCATTTATGAGTCAAATGTTTTAGGTCTCCGATTTGGGTAGCTAAGCCAATGTTTAACCAGGAGTTTTATCGTTTATCTTAACGATTTAATATTATATTAGGCCTATTATTGAAGAGAGGAAACTCGCTCTATTTCAATCTTCCACTTGAAAGAAGATTTCTTCGTTCAAGTCAAGCGGGATAAAACAATATTACTCATGTACGGACTGTACAGAGATTTTATTATCTCTGCTGGACATATAATATTGCCAATTTAGCATCTGTTAATATGCTTAAGCTGAGCTCGGCATTGTGCCTTAGTCAGTAAGTGAGTTCGCTTTGCGCGATTTGTCTCACAGTTCAAACAAACGAACGAAAACGCACGTGCATAATATTAATCCCTAAAAATACACATGAATATTAATATTAATATTGCTCACAAAAACAAAGTTTGAAACATGCCCAAAATATCCTCCACCAGAAATATAACAACAATGAGTTTCGGGGAATAATTAATTAAAATGGTATAAATGTTCATGAGTCTATGAATATGATTTGCTTGTTGTACAGACAATATTAACGTATAACGGAACCTTTAATCATTTAAAAATAACCTTTATCCAAATTGATTTCTTCACCAATTATCAATCTTACAAACCTTAAGAAACATTAATCTGCTTGATCAGGACAAATAATATTTCTTATGTTTGTACAATTTGTATTACAGAAGTAGTAATACAGGAAAATCAAGCTTAAATGGGTAGCTAAAATCTTACGTCTCATTGACTTCGATATTTGTGAGCAAAACAATACGGATTCAATTTCAATGTAATTATTGGGTTTTAATAAAACAACTACAGAATACAAAGCTACGAGTCACACGGGGTTAAATATGCATATATATGTAGGAGAAAACAAACAATATGGTACAAACAAGGAAAAATCTAACTGAACGAATAAAATCAAAGGGAAAAGAATGATGGAAAGAGAGAATTAACGAGGGAGAGAGAGATAGAGAGAGAGAGAGAGAGAGAGAGAGAGACAGCTTCACCACAATTTCACCAGAGCCCTCAAGAAATTCACAATTCCGTGAATCAGGAATAATTCAGACAACCTTTTACAAGCAGTTTGATTGTGAAATCGAATACTTGCATTATGGCTTTCTCGTGTAAGTGTCTGAGTTCGAATCGTCTGGGAAGTTCGCTAAGGAGTTGCGGGTCCCGGGACAATTTCTTTGAAGTTTAGGAAAGTCGCTCCAGAAGTCTGCCGGTTTCTCTCTCCGTAGCAGGGATGCAAAAGTGATCCTTCTCTCAGGGCGTCGGAGGCCGGGGTGGTCTTCCTCGTCGTGTCGGAGTGCAAAGAGTTAATGATCAGCTCCTGTTCTTATAGATGGAATGGCCGACGCCCAGAGAGTTGGAGGTATCCAATCACGTCCGTGGAGACAGAAGGCGCGAGTGTTCCATTGTTTTGGATACCCCTCTTCTTGGTTAATCAATAGGGTGGTAATTTTAAGCCTCTATTTCTGAGAAAGCTGGTACTTCTGTAATAAAGCATCTTGTTGTAATTTGTGAACGAGATTCAGTACAGTCTGATTATCACAGGATTATCACAGTTACTGGCATACAGGGTTTGATTTACATACAGTAAACATCCTAGTTATTGTAATACATCGTATAAAGACATTAAATCAACAAAATATATATATTTGAACATTATTGAGACAGTTTTTGGTCCACATGGTTCAAATAACGCGTGTGTGTGTGTGACACAAACAGTCCCGTGTCTTGGTCTATGTGTGTGCGTTTGCGCCCCCTTCACACAAAGGGTGTGTGTGCGGGTTTAAAGTCACATTAATGTCTCGGGGCTATAACATTCAACGCTCCATTCTCTTGCGGAGACATTGTGGCTCCTCGGGTTGTTAATTAACTTAGATTGTTAACATCCACACAAAAACCCTTTGTCTATGTATGGTCTGATTAGACAAGTCACGAGAGACTGTGAGGAGTTCAAACTTTAGTCCATCCGGCCAGATGTCCAGAGCTATAATGCATTATTGCTACAGTGTACCAAATAGTCGTTCCTAACTGTTTTCGAGAACAGGTGTTAAGTGTGGCGCATGATAATGTGGCTGGCCATTTAGGCGTGGCTAAAACGTTTTATCGAATTTTGCGTCATTTCTTTTGGCCTAGGATTAAGTCAGATGTTACAAAATATTGTAGATCATGCCATGTTTGCCAAATGGTTGGGAAGCCTAACCAGGCTATCTTCACAGCACGTCTTAAGCCAATTCCTGCTATCGGAGAACCATTTGAGCGCATAATATTAGATTGTGTTGGGCCTCTACCGAAGACAAAAGCAGGTCATACTTATTTGCTTACACTTATGTGTACAGCAACTCGTTATTCCGAGGCAATACCACTTCGGTCTTTAAGGGCCAAATCCATTGTGAAAGCTATAACTGTTTTCTTTTCTACCTTTGGACTTCTGAGAATCGTTCAGACGGACCAGGGAACAAATTTTATGTCCTGGCTGTTTAATCAAATTTTGTCTCAGTTGCATGTCAAACACATCGTTTCCAGCGCTTACCATCCTGAGTCTCAGGGAGCGCTGGAACGATTCCATCAAACTCTGAAAACTATGTTACGCACTCATTGTGTTGATTCGGAAAAAGAGTGGGATGAACGGTTGCCGTTGCTGTTGTTCTCAGTACGTGAAACTGTTCAGGAGTCTTTGGGGTTTAGCCCCGCAGAGCTGGTTTTTGGGCATACAGTGCGTGGCCCACTTAAATTGCTCAAGGATAATTGGTTGTCCGAAACAAAGCCAACTTGCCATCTTCTAGATTATGTGAGCTCGTTTCGAGAACGTTTGCATAAAGCTCGAGATCTGTCAGCTTTGTTAAACGCTCAAACAAAGATGAAGAAGCATTTTAATAAAAAGGCAGTCGCTCGTTGTTTTGTGAAGGGAGACAAAGTTCTTGTTTTGTTACCCCTACTTGGTTCTTGATTACAAGCAAAATTTGCTGGACCTTATGTTGTGGAGCGAAAGCTCAGTGATAATGACTATATTATCTGTACCCACGATCGACAGAGAAAAACCCACGTGTTCCACATTAATATGTTGAAGCGTTATGTTGTTCGTGGCAAACAAATAGAGTTAAAGAGCGCTATTCCAGTTGCTTCTTTTCTGTGGTACCTCCGCTCTGTGGGGATGAAGATGGGTTAAATCTACGGAGTATGCCAGTGTCTGAGGTCAGATTGAATAATTCTGAAATTTTGGCAGATCTTAGGCTGCATTCACACTGCAGGCTGAAACGACCCAATTCCGATTTTTTTGCCCTTATGCGACCTGTATCTGATCTTTTCATGACAGTCTGAACGACACAGATCCGATCTTTTCAAATGCGACCCAGGCCACTTGGGTATGTGGTCCAAATCCGATACATATCCGATCTTTTGAAATGCGTCTTCAGTCTGAACTGCCAGGTCACATGTATCCGACCCGCACGTCGTTGATACGCGACAAACGTCATCATTGTACGTTGAAGTAGGCGGGAATGAGAAGATAAACAACTATGGCGGACGATGCTGAGACCAGTCAGTGGAAGGGAAGCGAGATTTCAGAGTTAATTAATATTTGGGGGGACAGCTCTATTCGTTCCTCACTCCAGTCCAGTGGTGGCGGTAATGCACAAGAAATAGTTGCTAACCGCCAATAAAAGAAGAAGTACGCACCTGTTGCTAGCCAATACACTCCAACTTCAACGCGTTTCTGCACTGTCATGGGCCGCCGCAGACGTGTCTCTTCCCGTGACAAAGTTAGTTGAAGGCGCTCACAAACATAATTGAAGGTGGATCTGGTCATTCTGAAGTTACTGACGAATTCGGTATCAGTAAAGCCACTCACATCAGTATCCCACCACTCCTGGCTGCGACTCCGCACCCACACGTTTCTCTGTACCGACATTGCTACCACTGCTCCACAAAACGCCATGGCCAAAAACCTTGCTCTCCTCCTCTTTTTTAATTTTCTTCTTAACATGAGAAGGTTGTAATGGTGCTTGCTCTGTTGCGAAAATAACTTTAATAAATCTAAACGAACTCCAATGCTGACACCCATATTTGGCTACTTCCGTAAACAACAAGTGACGTCGTTGACCGTTGAGTACTCTTCTGCGCATGCGGGTCACTTCTGGGTCATTTCACGTTCACACAGGAGATCACAAAAGGTCGCATTTAATTGGAAATGTGAAAGGCCTTGCAAATTTTTTTTTTCAAAAAATCGGAATTGAGCATTAAGCCCTGCAGTGTGAACGCAGCCTTAGTTCTCACTTATGTCCTTTGACTGAGAGTCAGCGAGCTGACATCATGAATATGATCCAGTCTTTTCTAGGACTGTTTTCAGACGTGCCTACTCAGACAAATTTCATTCAGCATGATATTGAAGTGAATGATCATCCACCCATTAAGCAACATGCGTATAGAGTCAATCCAGTGAAACGCAAAATTATTGAGTCTGAAGTGAAATACTTACTGGAAAATGAGTTCGCTGTCCCGAGCACAAGTGCTTGGAGCTCGCCCTGTCAACTGGTTCCGAAACTTGACGGTACCCATCGATTTTGTACGGATTACCGTGAAGTAAATGCGATTACAAAACCTGATTAATTTCCCTTTACCGTTAATGGAAGATTGTGTGGATAATGTGGGATCGGCTCAGTTCGTTACAAAGCTCAATCTTTTAAAGGGGTATTGGCAAGTTCCCTTAACTGAACGTGCAGCCGAAATCTCTGCTTTTGTCACTCCAGACAGTTTCCTGAATCATACTGTGATGGCTTTCGGGCTTATGAATGCGCCAGCGACTTTCCAGTGGTTAATGAACACCATACTGGCTGACGTTAAGAACTGTAAAGCTTTCTTGGATTATATTGTGGTTTATTCCACTAGCTGGAAAGAACATCTAGAGACCTTAGTTAAATTTTTTATACGCTTGCTTAATGCTTCCCTCACGTTGAATTTGGCAAAATGTGAATTTGCAAAGGCAACCGTTATGTATTTGGGAAAGCGGGTTGGACAAGGACAAGTGCGTCCTGCAGTCCAGAAAGTGCAAGCAATTGTTGGTTTTCCTGTGCCTCAAACCAAACGTGATCTTCGCCGTTTTCTAGGAATGGCAGGTTATTATAGAGCATTTTGTCGAAATTTCTCTGACGTGGCTCTACCATTAACTAACTTGCTTCGTGCCTCGCAAAAATTCCTATGGTCTGAAGAGTGTCAACATGCTTTTGAAGCGATGGAAGACGGGGAGCTTATTCTGGCGTTGACCAGGTGGCGTGCAGAGCTCCGGATGCCTCCTCCCGTCGGCAGATCCCAAAATGTTTCGTTTGATTATGAGTGTTTGTTTAAGCTGATTTACTTATGTTCACATTTGCGTTATGGAGCGTAGGGGTGTCCTGCCATTTATTTTAATAATATTAGCATTTGTTTATTAGTAGGGAGTTAGGGAAGTTTCTTTGTAACTTTTGTTTTACTTCCTGATTAGGTAATTTATATACATTTTATTTATAAGGTTGTTTTGTTTGTTATGTTGGCCTTGGGGCACCCTGAAGCTATTGCTCCTTTATTCACTCATCTTTCTTTTTTCTAAAATAAATGTATATCTTTTATGGAATTTAGTGTTTGTGTTTTTGGTGATCTGTCAGCTGGGGCTGGTTTTCCTATTTTACCATCTCAAATTTGCACGTCGACCTTGTCGTTATGCGGCGGGTCGTAACAGCCGGTCTTGAAATAAAATCCTGAGTCTTCTTCGTCTGAGACCGAGACAAGACCGAGACCTTTAAAAAGTGGTCTCGAGATCAAGACCGATCTCGAGTACTACAACACTAGACCTTATGCACCACAGCCATCTTTAGAATTTTGTGTTTGAGCTTCTGTTTTTTTGTGTTATCTCTGTATATTTCTAAGAGTAATTCATGAAATGTATTTGCTTATTGTAGAGTTAACGAACGATTTCATGAGTATTGTAATGTTTGAAGCGGATGCCACAACAAATGTCAGTAGACCAGGAAGATTAAAAAAATTGTGGTTCATTCGTAAATCCGTAAGATCTTCACTTCATGCTGTGGAAATACATAACGCAACGAGCACAGCACAGTGCTGAAAAAGGGTGGGGCAACATATGGTCTATAGAGACAGAGCCCACAGGGGAGAAACCATCTCCATTGACATTGTATTGCATGAAGCAGCCTCCTTGTCATTTTTGACTTATAACAAAAACAGACCAATGTCTAAAAGATGATATGTGACAAGGTGTACAGCAAACAAGCTAAAAAACTGTTTTTATAAGCTGTTGACCGAAAAAAACAAGCTTTTAAGGACACAAAAGTGGATACACTCAATTGAGACAGAGCGCGACATGTTATAGTACACTGAGAACTATACCCACTAGAGGGGATCGTAATCAGCGACAGGAAATATAATATGTGACCAGTCACGGAAGGTAGGGACACAAGTCGGTTCTGTGGCATTTTGAGTTATTTACAGAATCTTGAAAGTGTAATCTTCAAGCTTTCCAGTTATGTGTAACACATGGAAATCTGATAATATTTGGAGAAGTTGTGGCCATTTGAAAGTAGGCACTCAAAAAAGCTAAACAGGGAGAAATTTGCCTCTAAAGATTTTTTTCTCACCTGCTGGGAGTGACAATAGGGCTCATTTACATCTCATTTAGATAAGCCATACCCAATGTAAAGCTCCCCCTGTAAAGCTGCATGGTTACAATCGGACCGCATACTATTAATAATAAAGGATAATGTGCATTGTAAATGTCAGTAATTTATCTTTTTTGACTAAAAATTATTTAGAGGCTGAAATATGTGAGTTTTATCTTTTTATAAAACCTTTTTATTTGTTATTTGCTGGTTTTCTACATAAAACTTGGTGAATTGATTTCATTGTGTAGCATTGGGACTTTTTAACAGGATTCTGTGATAACCGTCATGATCAACTATGATAAACTAAAGTCAACTATAATTATGTGTTTTTATAGTATAATTTGCAAAGAACAATTTTCTATAAGAAAAAAAAAATCTCTGATTCTGTTCTTTTCTCTGACATTTAAGGGTAACACAGGCCTACAAAGGCTCTTTTAGGTCCAAAACAGTTTGGATAGCTGTTAATACAGCGTTCCCACAGCTTGGTTAACTTCAAATTCAAGAACCTTTCAAGGACTTTACTTTTGGCCATATGACAGAGGTCTGATATTCTATTTGTCATTTCTGTTTTGCATAAAACTGAAGAATATTCGGTACATCCTATACTGTATTCTAAAATGATCTGATATTAACTTTTGCATGGATTTTATTGAAAAGAGCTTAGGCTCATGTAACCAGTCTATTTTTGCAATATTTCACGGTGTGTCTGTGAAACGCTGAGGTACCGTAGTGGTTTTGTGCACGCATGAACATCATGGCAATGTACAACACAAAGTACCTCACGCGGGAAACACTTAATGTAATGCATAAATGTAAGTAACAAACGTAAATCAAGCATAGTCCACGAAGTGTTGGTGAAATAACACATTATCGGACCGGAGAGAATACTATGGAATTTCTTCCAGAAAACTTCTTGCACAAAATAAATTGAAGCACTTTCAAGGACCTGCATGTATGTTTATTTTCAGTCATGTCATTCTACTCAGCCCTCTCTTTCTGCACAAGGGAAAGATGATTGTGTTGGTTCTTTACTGCTTCAGACATTGTGATATCTGGGAGGTTTGCACTTCGTATCAGCTGCTCGTTGCTCGCTGCTCGTGTATCAGCCACCAGGGTTGCCAGGTTTTCACAACAAAAGCCGCACAATTGCTACTCAAAACTAGCCCAAAACAAGCCCAATTGCGTTTCAGGAGGGCTTCTCCGGTAAAAATCACATTTCAGGGGGTAAAATATGTTTTTTTGGCATGGTTGCCTACTAAAATTCACATTCCCGGGGCTAAATATCACATAATTGGGGTCGCTTCAACCCGCGGACATGAAAAACAGCGGACTTGGCAACACTGAGCCACGCTTCCCTTAGAGGGCGGGACAATAACAAAAGAGAAACACGCCTCTGCTGCATGCTAGAATCTCCTAAAAACAAGGCGATTTCAACCTCAAAGTGTATGCTTTTAAATATACCAATACTGCTATCTCAAACATGGAGAGGCTTCTTCATGATCTCAACTAACAGACGCTTCATTCTCATTTTGCTCGAAACTTGTGCTGCCGACTTGTGTCCCTGGTTGCCGTAACGGGTCACATATACAAAACGAACATTTGGATATTTGACTTAACAGTGACTAAATGTTTACTGCACACATAGGCATATTGAGGCATACCGAGTGTCAGGATCCCAAAATTTGCCCATTCTTCCTGCTGATGCTTCACGTCTTATTGCCTGTATTCACTTTTGTCTCCTTAAATACTCGTTTTTGGGGTCGACAGCTTATAAAAACGTATTTCTGTGTTTACTAGCTTGTTTGCTGTGCACTCTGTAACATAGCAGCTTTTAGACATTGTTCTATTTTTTGTTATAAATCAGAAATGACAAGGAGGCAGCCTTACGCAATGCAAAGTCAATGGAGAGCGTTGAATTGTTTTCGCCCGGTGTGGGCGTGGCCTAAATGCGCTCTGTCTCCATAGAGGGTATGCATTGATGGCACTTTCCCGCCAGAACACGCCCCCACGGACTGAGTGGCAAAAGAGCCTGCTGCATGACTGGATTTATTAGGGGAAATGTACGATCATGGGCATCACTAGGCCCTTTTTAGAGGGGCTTCAGCCCCCCCTAAACTTCTGTCCAGCCCCCCTAAAAAAATGTGTGATTAACCTTTCAAACATATGAAACTGGCAGGAGGCTACGGCTTCGGCTTCGTCCCGTCTTTTAATCTGCGTTAATCAGCGTGTTCTTCAATCCGCTGTGGCCGCAAATAGAGAGCACGTCAGAAGCAGAGGTGTGTGCGTTGATCTGAGCCTCATTGGTCTGTCACCGCTCGTCAATGTCAAAATATTTGAGAAAACCAATCAAATCTGTGTTGGCAGGCTTTATGCTCACACACAAAGTGCGAATTTTAGCAGCAGGATTCGACGTCAAGTGAGATATATGTAAGTAGCTAAACTAAACATTTCATATTTGACAGCTGCTTCTTTCAGTCAGAAATGTTAAACAAAATGACAAAAATATTCAGGTAAATTAATAAACTTTTGTCTAATTTTGCCATTTTGATTTGAAATAGGCCTATGTAATGTAATTTATAATTTAATTAACAAACAAGAAATATTAACAAAGTAATATTAGTAATAAATGTGTGCATATTGTAAATTAATATAATTCCATGTGTAGCTCTCAGTAAATAAAAAAGCTCAACTTTTTTCAGCCTGTATTGGGCATAAGATTAGTAATGAATGTGTGCATATTGTGAATAAATTTAACTCAATAAATTCAGTTAGGCTACCTAGCTTTCCTGTTAGCCTTTAGTAAATTAACATGTCTACAAAAAATGATTCATAAAACATATAAACATCAGTTAAACATATGTTTACTTTCTTCACTGACGAAAATGTAAAAACTTTATCAGTCATATCTGCCCACTGACATGGTTTTCAAGCTATTGCTATCTCATTTTTTTGGCTTTCAGAACATTTTAAAATACATATATGTAATCAAAATTTTCTCGAGGGGCCATGCCCCCCAAACCCCTGACTACCTCACATTTGGGATCTCATTGATTATAAACCTGCCTACATTGTATGATTAAGGGATGTACAATATGGTCATGCAGAATGAGGCATTACTATTTGCTTTATAGGTATAAGTAATAATAAACAGTCAATATCCTAATATGCATACTAATAAGCTATTAGTTAATAGTGAGAATTGGACCCTAAACTAAAGTCTTACCCATTTTTTTTCTTTTTTCATATTCTCACTGGGGGCTGAGCCCCCCTAAAATGAAAATCCTAGAAACGCCCCTGTGTACGATTATCAGATTAACAAACGATTATCAGTTTAAACCAGGGGTGCCCAATAGGTTGATCGCAAAGACAATGCTGGTAGATTACACACAATTTTAATATACAATTTTGTTCAATTTTAATAAAAATAAATATAACAATGTCCTTCCTTCTTTTAGTTTCTGTCTGACTTGCACTTGACTAATACATTTTGAACGGGTGAGATTTTTGTCCATTCAGTTGCCATGACAACTAGCCTGCTTCGCGCCTTCCAAGAGCTTCAGAGAACAGAGCGCAAAATTGATAAGCTAGCAGTATTCCGTAGCTTACACAAATTACATTAATTCGCAAAATATAGATCTAAAACAAATTCCAACAAAATGTGTGGTACCAAGCAAAAAAACTAAAACTTTCCATTTCCATGCGGAGTGGGAAGAAGGCTTTTCTCTACACCATGTTCTTTTCCAAATGCATTTGTCTGATCTGCCAAACAAGTATTGCTATTTCAAAGAAAGTAAACGTTGAGAGACAAGATAAACAACTTAATTTAACAGCATTTGCAGCAATGTAATTTAAAATAATAATAATAATAATTTTTACAAACAACAATATTTTTACTGAGGCACAAACAATGTAAGTGAATGGGATCAAATGTTGAAGGCCATAGGGTCAGCCATCAAACACTGAACTGGACTAGATCCAAAAAGTGACAGTATGAATAAAAAGGGGTCTGAGATCACATACCTACTAAAGTGGACCAAAAAAGGACCTGAGTCCTATTTCAGGTACAGGGACAGTGTGAATGTGAAGTGGAGGGACAGTGTGAACCATTAGGGTGTTTTCACACTTGGGTCCTCTTTAAAAGAACTGAACTCAGAATGCTTTAAGTGGACCAAGAGGTGAACCAAGTGAAAAGGGGCCCAGTTCTCTTCATGTTCACACTGTCCCTGTACCTGAAATAGGACTCAGGTCCTTTTTTAGTCCACTTTAGTAGGAATGTGATCACAGACCCTTTTGTGTTCATACTTTGTGTTCATACCATAAGATGAGATCGAACCGAACCAAACCGAGACCATCTCGGGAGGTGGTCTGGGTACGGTTCGATCTCATCTTATGGTACGGCTTTAAAGGGGTCTGAGATCATTTGGAGTCTTCATATTTGGCCAAAAATCACGCGAACCGCGCTCAGACCCCTGAAAAGGACCAAGTGTGAAAACACCCTAAGTCTCTTCTTGGCTTAACATGCTCCATTGCTCAAGTATTTTACCTGTGTTTTCTTTCCTTTAATATAGTTATCTTTGCTTGTTTTTTTGTTGTTGTTTTTCCTCTGGTGGTTGTTCCTGTTCTTGTTCTCCCTATTGGTGCTATTTGTTATCTATCTCTTTTACATTTCTTTCTTAAATGTATTTTTATCTCTTTATCTGTAATGCTTCATTGTTCCTAATAAAAAAAAATAATAATAATATGAATAATATGAATAATAATAATAACTAGAATGTACATTTCCTGAAGAAAATGTGAGTGGTGCTTGCCGTGGCAAAATTCGCCACCCGGATAATGCAAAAAAGCCAAGAAACATGTCTGTAGGATGTTCTGGGGCTGAGATATAGGTCTTTGTAAACGGTTGCTAGGGTACTCTGTTTGGTTGCTATGGAGTGGCTTGGCAGCTGCCAATGATGATACTGCTTGTCAGTATGAATTATATAAACCAACCCCCATGTCTCTATGATGATCTGATGCAGAGATATAGGTCTTGGTAAACGGTTGCTAGGGTACTCTGTTTGGTTGCTATGGAGTGGCGTGGCAGCTGCCAATGATGATACTCCAAAGGCTGCTTGTCAGTATTAATGATATAAAACAACCCCCATGTCTCTATGTTGTTCTGATGCAGAGATATAGGTCTTGCTAAACGGTTGCTAGGCTGCTTGATAATGGTTGCTAGGGCGTGGCTAGGAAGTGTTGAGGGTGACTTTTGATTGGTTGTTGATGCCCCGAGTCAAACAAACCCACCCTCATGTTTCTATGACACTTCTATCAAAATATATCCCTTTGATCTCATTCAATGGAAGTCTATGGGATCAGTTGCTAGGGAGTTCTAAATGGTTGCTAGGGCGTGGCTTCATAGGTTGACAATCATCCTGAGATAGTGACTGGCTGTCTGAGTAAATTGAGCCCACCCCCTTGTATCTGAGACACTCTGAGCCAGAGCTATGGTCAATACAAAATCCCTATGCAATTTCCCATTGTAAGAGAAACACATGTGTTTTATGGGACGTCCTCTCCCATTATAAGTCAATGGGAAAATTTGAGGAATTTTGGGGAGCTCTAGCGCCCCAGGGGTACAACTTATACCCCATTGCGATGTGTCATCTTACAGGGCCTGTCAGCCTCTTCAAATGTGGTGACACACGTGTTTCTACGAAATCCTCGCTCAGAGCTATGAGGGGTCAAATTTCGTCCCAATGCAAAGCGCATGGGATTTTTTCGGCTACTTTTTCGCCCCTGGGGCGAACACCGTACCCCCAATCCCTTATAAAAGTCATAGCACACCATTCCCGAATAAGCCGCACGATTTGACACCTCATTCATGGGTCTGTGACAAACGGTGCGGGAGGAGTAGCGTGCCGAAATTTCTACGGAAGAATAAGTTACTATATAATAAACTAGAATGTACATTTCCTGAAGAAAATGTGAGTGGTGCTTGCCGTGGTAAAACTCACCACCCGGATGCTACTGGGATGCTAAAAAGCCAACCCCCATGTCTCTATGATGTTCTGAGGCAGATATATAGGTCTTGGTAAACGGTTGCTAGGGTACTCTGTTTGGTTGCTATGGAGTGGCTTGGCAGCATCCAATGATGATACTGCTTGCCAGTATGAATGATATAAACCAACCCCCATGCCTCTATGATGTTCTGAGGCAGAGATATAGGTTTTGCTAAACGGTTGCTAGGGTACTCTGTTTGGTTACTATGGAGTGGCTTGGCAGCATCCAATGATGATACTGCTTGTCAGTATGAATGATATAAACCAACCCCCATGTCTCTATGATGTTCTGATACAGAGATATAGGTCTTGGTAAACGGTTGCTAGGGTACTCTGTTTGGTTGCTATGGAGTGGTTTGGCAGCTTCTAATGATGATACTGCTTGTCAGTATGAGTGATATAAACCAACCCCCATGTCTCTATGATGTTCTGAAGCAGAGATATAGGTCTTGGTAAACGGTTGCTAGGGTACTCTGTTTTGTTGCTATGGAGTGGCTTGGCAGCATCCAATGATGATATGTCAAGGCTGCTTGTCAGTATGAACAATATAAACCTACCCCCATGTCTCTATGATATTCTGATGCAGAGATATAGGCCTTGCTAAACGGTTGCTAGGGTACTCTGTTTGGTTGCTATGGAGTGGCTTGGCAGCATCCAATGAGAATATTCCAAAGGCTGCTTGTGAGTATGAATGATATAAACCAACCCCCATGTCTCTATGATGTTCTGAGGCAGAGATATAGGTCTTGGTAAACGGTTGCTATGGTGCTTTATAATGGTTGCTAGGGCGTGGCTAGGAAGTGTTGAAGGTGATTTGGGATTGGCTGTTGATGCCCTGAGTCAAACAAACCCACCCTCATGTTTCTATGACACTTCTATCCAAAGATATCCCTTTGATCTCTTTCAATGGAAGTCTATGGGATCAGTTGCTAGGGAGCTATAAATGGTTGCTAGGGCGTGGCTTGATAGGGTCACTATGATCCTGAGATAGTGATTGGCTGTCTGAGTAAATTGAGCCCACCCCCTTGTCTCTGAGACACTGGGTGCGTCCGAAACCGCGTACTATGTGAGTATGTACTACATTTGAATTAGAACGTACTTCACGACCGTTAAAAAAGTACGTTCTATATAGTATGAATACGGGTAGTATGAAAGGATTCCGGACGTACTACATGCGCCATGATGGAATTGTCACGTGTCATAACAGCGCATGTCACGTGACAGGCGCTGTATTCCACTGACTGAATCAACTTCGAGCTATGTTTTTAGTTCTGCTTTCCGCTTTCATCAGCGTTTTTTACGTCGTTCGAGCTCACAATCCAGAGGAAGCGTCGGTCAGCTACTCGCAGATCACGCCTACATCGAGAGCTTTTGAGGAATTTCTCAAATAACATAAGTATTATTTTGATACTTACGTTATAAAGACTAAAGAATAAAGAATATTTTGAACATATTCTTTAGTCCTGTTGCACGACTCAAGTAGCTTGATTGTCCTACCAATATTTTATTTCGTTCTGTGAGATTTTTAGCCTTGTATTCTGCCATAGCCAATTGCAAAATTGCATTTGAATAAGATAATCTGACGTTGTTATTACCGAGAAAGCTTTGCACTTAAGTTGCCTAGATCCAGGCATAAATTGGTTTTGATTTAAAGACATTCACGGCCTATCATCTGCCCGTTGAAGTGCAATTATCAGAGCCAGCTGAGCGAACGAAATAGTGTATATATACAGTAGCCAGGTGTCTTCCCATTCGGGAAAGCGAACGGCTTTTGAAGCACGTTGGCTGAGCGCGCATGTAAGTTTTGAACATATTCTTTAGTCCTGTTGCACGACTCAAGTAGCTTGATTGTCCTACTAATATTTTATTTCGTTCTGTGAGATTTTTAGCCTTGTATTCTGCCATAGCCAATTGCAAAATTGCATTTGAATAAGATAATCTGACGTTGTTATTACCGAGAAAGCTTTGCACTTAAGTTGCCTAGATCCAGGCATAAATTGGTTTTTGATTTAAAGACATTCACGGCCTATCATCTGCCCGTTGAAGTGCAATTATCAGAGCCAGCTGATCTCACTCAGCAACGAATAGGTTCTATTTAAGGAGCGTTCCATAGCTGGCGCGGAAGCGCCGAGTTATCTCCTCCTTCTCCCTTCATCTATTTCTTTTTCCCCTTTTCCTCTTCACCTTCCTTTCCTCTCTCTAACCATGTGCGTCCACTCCATCCCCGTTATCTCGCAACCACGACCTACTATTACACGTAGACGTAGACGGCACCGTAACACTGCTAATCTACTTCCTGTTCCCTCCTCCTCTAATGCCCCTCCGTCTCTTTCTTTTTCTGTGGGGCTATGGAATTGTCAGTCAGCTGTCAATAAAGCTGACTTCATTCCTGCCTTTGCCACTCAATCCACTCTCAAAATCCTGGCCTTGACTGAGACCTGGATCCGTCCAGAAGACTCAGCAACACCTGCTGCTCTTTCTAATAACTTCTCTTTCTCCCACACCCCTCGCCAGACTGGGAGGGGTGGGGGCACTGGTCTTCTCATTTCTAACAATTGGAAATACTCATCTCACACAGCTCTATGCAAAAACAACACATTTGAATATCATGCTATAACGCTTACAACTCCCACTAAAATACATATTGTAGTCATTTACCGCCCCCCAGGTCCACTGACCACCTTTGTTGATGAGCTAGATGTTCTGCTGTCCTCATTTCCAGAGGATGGCTGCCCACTCATAGTACTCGGCGACTTCAACATTCACCTGGACAAATCCTATGCCTCAGATTTCCACACCCTCCTAGCTTCATTCGACCTCAAACGCCTCATCACGTCACATACCCACAAATCTGGTAACCAGCTGGACCTCATTTACACACGCAACTGCTCTACAGACAATATCTTGGTCAAACCCCTACACATCTCGGATCACTTTTTCATCACATTTAATCTTCAACTTACTACTCACACACCACCAGTTCCTCCACCAGTTACTTTCAGACGAAACCTACGCTCACTCTCTCCTTCTCATCTTTCCTCTGCTGTCTCTTCCTCCCTTCCCTCATCCACACAATTCTCTTCTATGGATGTTAACACTGCAACTGACACTCTATGCTCCACCTTAACTTCATGTCTAGACAATATCTGCCCTCTTTCTTTTAGGCCAGCACGAGCTACTCCCTCTAACCCTTGGTTATCTGATGTTATTCGTGAACACCGGACGATACTCAGGGCAGCAGAGAGGAAATGGCATAAATCAAATCACCCATCTGATCTAGCTAAGTATCAGTCTTTGCTCTCGTCCTTCTCGAATGAAGTACACGCAGCTAAATATTCTTATTTCCAAAACAAAATCAGCAGCACTCCAAACTCACGCACACTATTCAGAACATTCAACTCTCTGCTCTGTCCTCCTCCACCACCTCCCACCACCTCCCTATCTCCAGACGACTTTGCCCAATTCTTCACAAACAAAACAACAACTATTAGCAATCAGTTCTCACCCCCACACACTGTGGATTTTAGATCTGCCACTTCCACGACCGCACATACTCTCTCCTCATTTTCCACACTCACTGAGGCCGAAGTATCTAAACTTCTCCTCTCCAGCCATCCTACCACCTGTCCTCTCGATCCCATTCCCTCACACCTCCTTCAAGCCATCTCTCCTACTCTCCTTCCTGCACTCACACACATCATCAACACATCGCTCTGCACTGGCACTTTCCCTACCTCTTTCAAGCAGGCTCGGGTAACTCCACTGCTTAAGAAACCCACTTTAAACGCATCACTCATAGATGACTACAGACCTGTCTCTCTCCTGCCATTCATAGCAAAAACTCTTGAACGAGTTGTTTTCAACCAGGTTTCATCCTTCCTCTCACAGAATAATCAGCTGGACACTAACTAATCCGGTTTCAAAAGGGGCCACTCCACAGAGACTGCATTACTGCATAATCTCCATTCTTTCGCGATCCTGCTCGCCTCACTTGGAACATTTAACTCTCATGTGCCGGCCTTTCTACCTGCCGAGGGAGTTTTCCTCGGTCATCTCCACTGCCGTTTATATTCCACCACAGGCAGACACGGGGCTGGCTTTATCTGCCCTCCATGATGTGACCAGCGGCTTCATAAACAAACACCCCGACGCTGCTTTCATCGTCGCGGGTGATTTTAACAAAGCTAACCTAAAGAAAGTATTGCCAAACTTTCACCAGCATGTCTCCTGTCCCACACGAGGAGCAAACACACTGGATCATTGCTACTCTCCGTTTAAGAACGCCTACAAAGCTCGTTCACAGCCAGCTTTTGGCAAATCGGACCATGCCGCCATTTTCCTCACACCGGAATATAAACAAAGGCTCGTTCAAGAGCCCCCGGTGAGGAGGGAAGTCAAACGCTGGTCATCCCATTCAGAGATCACGCTACAGGCAGCTCTTGATGACGTCGACTGGGACATGTTCCGCGCGAGTTCTGAAGACGTCAGCGAGTTCACAGAAGTGGCGCTCTGCTTTATCAACACACTGACAGAGCAAGCCACACAAACATTAACTATAACGTCCTTCCCTAATCAGAAACCGTGGGTGGACAGTTCAATCCGCACTGCAGTTAACACGCGCACTATCGCGTACAATGCCGGTCTCCAAACGGGGGATATGAGGGAGTACAAAGCTTCATGTTACGCCCTCCGGCGCGCCGTTAAAGCCGCAAAACTCCGCTATAAAGACCGAGTGGAATCTCATTTCCAACTCAACGACTCCCGGCGGATGTGGCAGGGACTGAGGACCATCTGTGCTTTTGGAACTAAATCCTCTGCAGAGGTGAGAGCTGATCCGTTGCTGGTGAACGAGTTAAACTCTTTCTACGCTCGCTTTGATGGTAATCGCGGCAGCGCGACTCCGGCGAGTGACGCGTCAGAGAGAGTCCCTCAGAGCAGCAACAGTCACGTGATCTCTGTCTCGGAGGACGAGGTTCGGAGAGCACTCAAACGTGTGGATGTCAGGAAAGCTGCTGGGCCGGATGGCATTTCAGGTCGTGTTCTGCGGTCCTGTGCTGATCAGCTCGCAGGGCTCTTTACATCCATATTTAACGAGTCCCTTGCTACATCTGTTGTCCCCACCTCCTTCAAACGATCCTCCATCATCCCTGTACCTAAGATCAGTAAACCCTCTTGCCTAAATGACTATCGTCCAGTGGCTCTCACATCTTTAGTCATGAAGGTCTTTGAGAGACTCATTAAAAACAACATTTGCTCCTCCATTCCTGACACTTTGGACCCTCTTCAGTTTGCCTATCGTCCCAATAGATCGACTGAAGATGCCATTTCTCACGTCCTTCACTCCTGCCTCACTCACATCGACAGCAAAAGTGGGAACTATGTCAGGCTGCTATTTATTGACTATAGCTCAGCCTTTAACACCATAGTTCCCATTAAGCTAACACACAAACTCCTGGATCTAGGCCTGAATTCTTCTCTCTGCCTCTGGATTGAAGATTTCCTCACTGGCAGACCCCAGGCGGTGAGAGTAGGCCAGTTCACCTCCACCTCCATCACCCTGAGTGTTGGAGCTCCACAGGGCTGTGTGCTGAGTCCCCTGCTCTACTCTCTCTACACCCATGACTGTTTGTCCACACACAGCTCCACCTCGATCATCAAGTTTGCTGATGATACTGTTGTCCTGGGTCTCATCTCCAACAACAATGAGACGGCATACTTGGACGAAGTGGAGCAACTGACATCATGGTGCCAGGACAACTGTCTCTCTCTGAACGTTAACAAGACCAAAGAACTGATTGTGGACTTCAGGAAGAGACAGCATCGGTCATACTCCCCTCTCATGATCAGCGGGACACCGGTAGAGAGAGTGAGCAGCTTCAAATACCTGGGTGTGAACATCTCCGAGGATCTGACCTGGACTACACACATCCAGACACAGGTGAAAAAAGCCAGGCAAAGACTGTACCACCTGCGCCAGCTGAGGAAATTCAGGGTTTCACCAGCCATCCTGAAAACTTTCTATCGAGGGGCGATAGAAAGTGTCCTGACTCAGTGCATCACAGCGTGGTACGGGAACAGCACCAGTCACGATGGCAAAGCCCTGCAAAGAGTGGTGCGCTTATCCGAGCGCATCTCAGGCTCAGCTCTCCCGTCTCTGCAGGACATCTACACCAAACGCTGCAGAGGTAGAGCTACTAAAATCATCAGAGACATTAATCACCCTGCAAACTCTCACTTCACCCTGCTGCCATCTGGTAAGCGCTTCCGTAGCCTGATGGCAAAGACTGAAAGACTCAGGAGGAGTTTCTTCCCCCAGGCCATCAGACTCCTGAACTCAGTCACGTGACTTCACTTCACCCCCGCACACACATAAACATCCAGTTTAAACATTAACATCCACATACTGCCATTGCACTGCACTTTACTTTCCTATTGTTACTGCGTAACAACCTGTAATAAACCTTGCACATTATACTTCTTTATATATACATATATATATATATTTATGTTAACCACTTATTTCTAAGTCTACAGTTTATCTCACTTATCATATCCACTTATTTTTTTATATTTTTATATTTTAATTTTTATATTTTAATTTTTATCTTATTTCCTATTTTTATCTTTTACTTGATTTATTTATAATTCTACTTATGTTAATACTTTTTATTCTAATTTTATTCTATTTCTATTTTAATTTCTTGTAACTGTTATTTGCACTGTCCATGGAGCGGACCTGTTTACATTTCACTGCCAGTTGTATATTGTGTATATAACTGTGTATGTGACAAATAAAACTCTTGAATCTTGAATTACTGTCGGTCACGGAAGCCCTGCGGATAGCTAAAGCTGAGTCCAAATCATCAGTCCTCATCCTCCTTGATCTATCTGCCGCCTTTGACACGGTCAATCATCAGATTCTTCTGTCCACCCTCTCATCACTGGGCATCACAGGGACTCCGCTCCATTGGTTTGAATCTTATCTCACAGGTAGGTCCTTCAAGGTTGCCTGGAGAGGAGAGGAATCCCAAGCCCATCAACTGACCACGGGGGTTCCTCAGGGCTCAGTGCTTGGACCTCTCCCTTTTCTCCATTTACACTACTTCATTAGGTTCCATCATACAGGCACATGGCTTCTCATATCACTGCTATGCTGATGACACTCAGCTCTACCTTTCATTCCAACCAGACGACCCCACAGTAGCTGCACGAATCTCCAGCTGTCTGGCTGACATCTCAGCATGGATGAGTAAAAATCACTTACAGCTCAACCTGGCAAAGACTGAGTTCCTCATCTGTCCCGCCAGTCCCACTATGCAACATGACTTCACCATCCAGCTAGGTACATCCCTGATCTCCCCTTCAAAATCACTCAGAAATCTTGGAGTTACATTTGATGAGCAGTTGTCCTTCAGTGAACACATTGCTAAGACAGCTCGCTCGTGCAGGTTTGCGCTCTACAACATCAGGAAGATCAGACCGTTCCTAACAGAACACGCAACACAGCTTCTTTTCCAGGCCCTGGTTATTTCTAGACTGGACTACTGCAATGCGCTTCTGGCTGGACTCCCCTCTTGTGCGATCCAAACACTTCGAATGATCCAGAATGCAGCGGCACGTCTGGTCTTCAATGAGCCCAAAAGGACCCACGTCACACCACTCTTCATCTCACTGCACTGGCTACCACTCGCTGCTCGCATCAAGTTTAATATGCTGACGCTTGCCTACAGAGCCACCACGCGCTCAGCTCCTGCATACCTTGACTCGATTCTACGACTCCACACCCCCACCAGAAGCCTTCGCTCAGCTAAGGAGCGAAGGCTTGTGGTACCTTCACAGAGAGGCAAAAAATCCCTTTCCAGAACATTTTCATTCAACGTTCCCAGCTGGTGGAACGATCTGCCCACCGCCATCCGAAATGCTGATTCATTGACAACATTCAAAAGTCAACTAAAAACTCATCTCTTCCGTGAGCACTTAACCTCTTAAAAAAAAAAAAAATAAATAAAAAAATAAACACCTTTCCTTTCCTCTTTTCCTCCTCTTTCCCTCCCTACTCTAGCCTGTACTACACTGAGAAATGTACACGGACTAAGTATTTCAGGCACTTGTTGCGCTCACTCGACGCTTCACGACCAATCGCTTATTGTACCCCCAAGTTGTAAGTCGCTTTGGATAAAAGCGTCTGCTAAATGCATAAATGTAATGTAATGTAAATGTAAGTATTATAATTTATTTAGCTATCAAATTTTACCTCAGAAAACACACACACACACACACACACACACACACACACACACACACACACACACACACACACACACACACACACACACACACACACACACACACACACACACATGTGAACGATGACAGATGTTGATTTTTGGCAAGGAAAACGTACTTTATTTGCTTGTGATATTATCATCAATGAATAAACATGAATTAATCAATAGAGATAAATATATGTGTGCGTGTCTCTATTGATTCATTCAGCCTGTCAGGTACAATACACATGTATTAATGTGTACATATGAAGACTTCAGATGTAAAAGCCTCTAAATGCCGTCTGAAATTTTCTTCTAAAATGACAATTTTATCAAGCACGTATGTTTAGGTTCAGTAATTTAATTTGAATGGCAATATGTCCTTTTCACTGTCATTACATGATATGAACATGATATCTTCAGGTAAAGCGAGTCCTCATAACTCTTATTATATAACTGTTTTTATTTAGAGGATGAAGTTAGAAATATATATTTGTCATTACAGTGAAATAACTGAACGGAAATATACAAGCTCAATAAAAATGATAATTCTATGAGAATTTCAGATGGCACTTCAGAAGACATCTAAAGTCTTCATTTTATATATATATATATATATATATATAATACACAAATATACATAAGAAATTGTATCATATACATATAAATTATATTTATAAATAAACCAACACAGGAAACAAGTGTCTTCAAGTGTATTAAAACTGTATTCTAAAATAAAACTATATACACATTTACAGATTGTGAGCCCTACAACCTACTGCCACCTGAATGCTGCTGTGCCAATTCTTTGGCTGTATTTTGAAGATGGAGCTGACCTCCGCCCCAACCTCCGACTTTCACGGCAGTCCATCCAGTACCTGATTGCTGCGGTGAATCCTGATTGCGACCACGGCTGGGAAAAGGACATCGAGGTGCTGGTGTTCCTTAACTGGCTGGCCCATGCAGCATCCTGTGAAAGTTACCTTACTGAAACTGTTGAAGTTCATTTTCTTTCCTCATGATAACACTATAATAAAACGTTTTAATACTTTTTCTTTTGGTGGTGTTGTAAGCTGTATTATACTACTTTATGCCAAAGTTATGTGATTTTGTTTTAAGCTTTGTATCCTGTATCCATTTGAAAGTTAAATACACAAAAATAAAGCAAATAGATTTGAATGGTGTCTGGATTTTTCTCTACAGTGCAGCGCTCATATTCAGAGTCAGACAGCATATTTTTCAGTTATAAAACCATCTGGAATCTGCAACAAAATAAGGACATACACAAAACACTTTAAAAATTATGAATTACTCAATGCCACATATTAAGCACTTTAAAACTGACAATCTAGATACTGTAAATCCCTGGGAATTAAGTGTTTTGTAATATAACTTGCTAAAACAGCATGACACTGAACTTACAAACAAATAAATGGAAAGAGAGTGTATCATTTGATTTCTTTATTAACATTATTTTTTTAGCAATTATTTCTAGTAGCTGAAGGAATCTTTCCTCTCTCTTTTGTCTCCCTTTCTCTCCCTCTGACTTCTCCCCTGCAAAATCAACACAGATTTTAACATGTGATGAACAACCATGGTCAATCTATTAATGTTACATGGACAAGCTGAGGTAACTTACACTTGTTAACAGTAGCTTGCTATGTAGCCAACAAATATTTGATAATATCAACACTGTTAAAGGAGAAATAAAATCGTTTTAATTTACTGAAGTTGTGTAACTATCTCATTAAACTGCTAAACAACGAACGTTGTTGTTTAATGAAAACAGTGTTAGCTAGCTGATTTACATTAGCTCGGTCTAATAATGATAAAACTAAAATTTTTCTGGAAAAGGACACCCTCAATTTACATTATTTAAACTTTTAACAATCAATAGTTTACTTATATGATGTTAAACAAATACAATTTAACAACAAATAAACAAAAAATTGTTTCTAAAGAACTTACACTTGAAAACAGCCGCATCTCCGTTTTCCGCCATTTTCAAATATAACGACAACTCCTCTCTCCCGTGGCATCATGGGATAGTAAAGTGTCCATCGTATGCGCACTTCAGAATCTCGCCGGAAGTAGTAGGCCATCCGGGTACTTTTCGCGTACTGTTTTTCGAATTCTATGAATTCGGACATACAACTCTGCTCGCGTACTGTTTTTCGCATACTATATAGTATGGAAGTACGCGATTTCGGACGCAGCCACTGTGAGCCAGAGATATAGTCAATACAAAATCCCTATGCAAGTTCTCATAGTAGGCAACACATGAGTTTAATGGGACGTCCGTCCCCATTATAAGTCAATGTGGCAAATTTGGGGAGCTCTAGCACCCCAGGGGTACAACTCACACCCCATTGCGATGTGTCATCTTACAAGGCCTGCCAGCCTCTTCAAATGTGGTGACCCATGAGTTTCTACGAAATCCTTGGTCGGGGCTACGAGGGGTCAAAGTTGGTCGTAATGCAAAGCGCATGGGATTTTTTGGGCTACTTTTTCGCCCCTGGGGCGAACACCGTACCCCCGATCCCTTAGAAAAGTCATAGCACACCATTCCCGAATAAGCTGGTCGATTTGACGCCTCATTCATGGGTCTGTGACAAACGGTGCGGGAGGAGTAGCGTGCCGAAATTTCTATGGAATAATAAGTTACTATATAAATCTATAATAAGCCCACAGAATAGTAATACACTCTTAGAAGGAATGTGTAGAAAAATTACACAAATAATGTGTAACACTCCAATTTACACATTTTGTGTCAATATTAACTCAAAATGTGTAGAAAAAAACAACCTCTATTACACATATCAATGTGTAGTTTAAAATTAACACAACTTGGGAATTTACTCACAGCATTTAACACAATATGTGTAGACAGATTGCTAACACACTTCATGTGTCATTTTTATATGCGACCGTTATTTAAATGAGCTAACTGAACCAATAGGGACTAGGGGGGACTTAGACTGAATAGAATCCAGTCAGCCAGCCCATAATCTGTTAAGGACAGCAACCATTACGTTTTTACTTCTATATTGTTGAAAATAAGATATTTATCATCATATCACTTCATTGAGTTAATCGGCTGATTACCCGTTGCGTCAAAGCTGCTTCTGAACGTGAAAACGCTTCGGTTATCGAGGGAGGATGTGATTCGCGCCGAATCGCGGCGGTGACTGCTAGCAAGATTCTTAAGGTAAGCTCTACCTACAATCATATTTTTACTCATATTTATTACTAAAACAATATTTTCTGCTGCTGTTATTTTAATACTGGTTTGAAAGCGCCGTCACGACGAAGTTTTGCGGGCAATAAACGTCCATTGTCAGCAGTGTATGTTCTTAGCTGAAGCTAAACCAAGCAAACTCGTCACGTTGACCAATATAAAGCTTATATGTTGGTCAACGCAGCGAATTTGCGTGGGAAACCTGATTCAAACTTAATGTTTTCCATTTTCACATGAAATTCCCGATACTGAAGATACCTTTAATGGATTTTGCACGTTAAATGTTGCCAAGCAATGGTAACGTCAGGTGTGACCGCGCCTTTAGACTGTGGATTGTAAGTTCAGTTAACGTTAGCCGATTTACACGAAATGTTACCTGTAATGGCGTATTAAAATAATGTACTTGGTTATGTCTAAAATAGTTGCAGTGGATTTGAAAGTTTGCTGAATGATTAGCAATAGTTATAAGTGCTTTGGAGCTAACTTAACTGGTGGGGTGCAGGGCCAGGCTTGGTAGGATGAGAAAATTTGCTAACTTATCAAATAAGTGACTTTTGCATTATGTCTAACATTATATTTATTACACAGCAAATATGAACCAATCAGAAGATGGAGCATTTTCTATGTTCAGTCTCACCAGATTGGATTTATTCAGGTAAGCATTGCAGTAAAAGTCACTAAATCATTAATTCATACCAAATCAAGCATTCCAAACAACTTTAGTTTTTATTTTTGTATTATTTTGATCTTTTATTAGGTCGAACAGTCCCTCCTGGCCAGGAAGATGCCTAATATCATTCCAGCATATCAGCGCACAGGTGGGTTAACTACTGATGGGAAGAAAAAGATCACATGGTGATTTCTTGCATGTGTCTTACTGTGTATTTGTCTCAAAAAGATATCCCTTTGCTCCTGACAAGCTGGAATTGCCTAAAACCTTGATTGCATTCTTGGCGTCTATGCATCACAGCATTTTTGTAGAAATAAGTATATGCAAGTATTACAATTTGAGTCTGGCATAATTAAGTTTGCAGTTCAGCTGAAGTGTTTGAATATGCTGACAAAAGGTTGTTAAATATATTCTCCAAATTATATTATGTTGTTGGAGATTAAAAACAATTTGACACTCATGTGTAACTTTTTCCTCTCTCTCTTTCCTGCTTATATAGTGTTGGAACCGCTATCTGAGAAGACATGGGCACATTTATGTTTGTGGACACGCATGCATCCTGGGAACGTTCTGATGTCAGTCAAGTTCTGAACAGGAACCAATCTTTGGAGAAGTTAATTTATCCCCAAAGGTGGACAAGAACATTGTGTTGTCTTTTTACAGACTTTTTATTTTTATGATCACTTTTACTTCTATGCTGTGGAAAAGATGTACATAGTACAGACATTGATAATAATCAGAAATTATATTAGATTAGAATGATTTCTGAAGGACCATGCATCACTGAAGACTGGAGTAATGATGCTAAAGATTCCGCTTTGATCACTGGAAAATATTACACTTTACTATATATATTCATATAGAAAACGGTTATTTTAAATTGTAATATTTCACAATATTGCTTTTATATTCCAAATTAGTTCTTTGGTGAGAGACTTCTTTCAAAAACATTAAAATGCTTAATGTGTCATGTTACCTAATGAGATTGTGTAAAAACTGTTTTGTCCTGTGTTGGACATTTCCTTTTTGACTGCTTAATTCTATTGTTATATTCTGCATTGAATTTAACTGTTGATATTTCATTATAATATATATATATATTTTTACAATAAAATTAACAACCAGTGACTTGAGATTCATTATTTTCAAATTCTAACGTTTTGTGTAGGATTTTAGGTACCTTTTTTAGTGTAGCCAAGGATAGCACAAAATATGATAGTTACACAAGTTTACACATCTTTGTGTTCAAATTTTCTGACACATTTACTGTGTTAAACTCATTAACACAGTGCTTGAGTTAACATTAACACAAAACTAGTGGTCCTGGAGCTCACCCACAGATGTGTTAAAATTTAACACGGGTTGTGTCATTTTTAACACATCCTTTCTAAGAGTGTAGTGTGCTTCGCCTTTACAGGCAAGCACCACTAATAATAAGCCCACAGAATAGTAATAGTGTGCTTCGCCTTTACAGGCAAGCACCACTAATAAGCCCACAGAATAGTAATAGTGTGCTTCGCCTTTACAGGCAAGCACCCCTAATAATAAGCCCACAGAATAGTAATAGTGTGCTTCGCCTTTACAGGCAAGCACCACTAATAAGCCCACAGAATAGTAATAGTGAAGCACCACTAATAATAAACCGATCCTGGGTGAGATAGTAATAGTGATGCCTTGCTTCGCAAGCACCACTAATCACTCATTCAACATGGAGGAACAACTGATATTGGCAGTGAGCAGTCATACGGAGCTATAGGGGTGAGGGACAGGCGCTGAAAGCAGCCATCATCCAGACTCCTGGAGGGCCTCGAACGCACGTCTATTTCGCGTCAAACGCTCGCTTTGGATTCAAAATGCTCAAGCGTCCAACTACACGCGATGGAAGCGAATTTGACACTCAATTTGTGATATACATTGATAGTTTTAGGACATTCAAGACCACCTTCATCATATGTCTAAGTAAGAGTCAATTATGTTGTTTTAATGAGAAAATAATGGATTGTCTTAACGGTAACTTCCAAAAGCCGAGGAGAAACCAAGGAAGATCACCTTTAGCCTATAGCATAAATAGGCTAGTCAGCTATCCAAAGAAAAGACTACCTACCTGCTCCATTTAAAAAAACAATTGTAAATAATCCAAAATAAATGCCATGGTCACTAGATTTTATACAGGCTTTACTATAATGATTTTGTAAAAGGTAATCAGCAACCATATGATTTGGAGACAGTTCGGGGTGGCACAGGTCGACCTGTTTGCCTCACCAGAAACGTCCCACTGCTAGTGGTTCTATTCGCTGACCGAGGGTACACTCGGCACGGATGCACTTGGCTGCACTGGCCTCCATCAAGAGGGTAGGGGACATTTACATTTAGTCATTTAGCAGACGCTTTTATCCAAAGCGACTTACAAATGAGGGCAATAGAAGCAACTAGAACAGTCAAGGGCAACAATATGCAAGTGCTGTAACAAGTCTCAGTTAATCTAGCACAGAACAGATTTTTTTTTTTTTTTTTATAAATCAATAAATTAGACAGACAGAAAATGAATAGAATGATAAGTGCTATTTTTAATTGGTCAGGTGCTGCTGGAAGAGATGTCTCTTTAGATGTTTTTTGAAAATGGCTACAGACTCGGCCGCACGAATTGAGATAGGCAGGTCATTCCACCAAGTGGGGGCGGTCCAGGAAAAGGTCTGTGACAGCGATTTCATGCCTCTCTGGTATGGCACCGCAAGGCGTCGTTCACTGGCAGAAAGTAAGTTCCTGGAGGGTGTGCAAGTCTGAACAAGCGAGTTTAGGTATAATGGTGCAGAGCCAATGGTTGCTTTGAAGGAGAGCACCAGTGCCTTGAATTTGATGCGAGCGAGTGGCTATTGGTAGCCTGATGAAGAGAGGTGTGACGTGTGCTCTCTTCGGCTCATTAAAGACCACCCTCGCCGCAGCATTCTGGATCAGTTGCAAGGGTTTGATAGTGCATGCCGGAAGGCCCGCTAGAAGAGCATTACAGTTGTCCAGTCTGGAGAGAACAAGAGCTTGTCCCAGTAGTTGTGTGGCCTGCTCTGATTGGAAGGGTCTAATCTTCCTAATGTTGTATAGTGCAAATCTGCAGGACCGAGTTGTTGCCGTAATGTGTTCAGTGAATTTTAGCTGATCATCAATCACAACCCCAAGGTTCCTGGCTGTCCTGGACGGAGTTATGGTTGATGAACCTAGTTGAATGGAGAGATTGTGATGAAGTGCTGGGTTGGCTGAGACCACAAGCAGTTCTGTCTTTGCAAGGTTGAGTTGCAGGTGATGTTCCTTCATCCAGGCAGAAATGTCTGTTAGGCAGGCAGTGATATGAACACCAACCGTGGGATCATCTGGTTGAAATGAGAAGTAGAGTTGAGTGTCGTCAGCATAGCAGTGATAGGAAAAGCCATGTTTCTGAATGACAGATCCCAGTGATGACATGTAGATGGAGAAGAGAAGTGGTCCAAGCACTGAGCCCTGGGGAACGCCAGTGGCTAAATGATGTGACTTAGACACTTCACCACTCCATGACACCCTGAAGGACCTACCTGAGAGGTAAGACTTGAACCACTGGAGAGCAGTTCCTGAGATGCCCATCTTCACGAGAGTTGGCAGGAGTGTCTGGTGATTAACTGTGTCAAAAGCAGCAGACAAATCCAGTAAGATAAGTACTGTGGATTTGGAAGCTGCTCTTGCCTGTCTCAGTGCCTCCGTAACCGAGAGCAGGGCAGTCTCAGTTGAGTGGCCGCTTTTGAAGCCGGATTGGTTGATGTGCAGGAGGTTGTTCTGTTCAAGAAACGTAGAGAGCTGTTTAAACACAACTCGCTCAAGTGTCTTTGCAATGAAAGGCAGAAGGGATACCGGTCTGTAGTTTTCTAAAAGTGCTGGGTTTAGAGAGGGTTTCTTAAGCAGTGGGGTTACCCGAGCCTGCTTAAATGCTGTGGGGAAGGTCCCAGTGTGAAGAGAGGTGTTGACAATGTGAGTGAGTGCAGGAGTAACAGAAGAAGAAATGGCCTGAAGGAGGTGGGTGGGGATAGGATCAAGCGGATAGGTAGTGGGATGACTGGAAAGGATGAGTTTGGAGACATCTGCTTCTGAGAGCAGAGAGAATGAGGGGAGCGTGTGTGTGATGGCTGTTGAGATGTGTGTGCCGCGGAGGAGAGTGTGTTGTGTCCGGAGTCAGTAGGAGGTTAAGAGTGATGAGAAAGTGATCTGAGGTGTGCAGTGGAGTAACTAAAGTGTTGTCTGTGGAGCAGTAGCGTGTGTAGATCAGGTCCAGATGGTTACCTGATTTGTTAGTAGTTGTAGTGGATACTCGCTTAAGGTCAAATGAGGTCAGAAGAGTGGTGAAGTCAGCAGCCTCGGGTTTATCAAGGTGGATGTTAAAGTCACCAAGCAGTACCAGAGGAGTGCCATCCTCAGGGAAGTAAGAGAGTAAAATATCCAATTCCTCCAAGAAGTTACCCAGTTGACCTGGAGGGCGATAAATAACTACAACATGGATTTTAGCCGGGTGAGTGATAGTGATTGAGTGTGATTCAAATGAGCAGTTACCAGATAGAGAAGGAATGGGCTCAAATTTCCAATCATTTGAGAAGAGAAAACCAGTACCTCCACCCCTCCCAATCGGGCAAGGGGTGTGTGAAAAAGTGAAATTATTTGAGAGAGCAGCAGGAGTGGCAGTGTCTTCTGGTTTGATCCAGGTTTCAGTTAGAGCCATGAGACTGAGATGTGAATGAGTGGAAATAGATGGAATAAAGTCTGCTTTGTTTACAGCAGACTGGCAATTCTACAGACCAATTGGAATGGACATTAATGTAGCAGAAGATATAGGTACACTACGCAGATTATTAGGATCACGGCGCCTAGAATGTACTGAGCGTGACTTACGGGTGTATGTGGTAATAGTAGAGATTTGGAAGCACATAGTGAATACGGGGTAGAGAAATAAACAGATGAAAACAAGTAAAACACAAAAGTGGACAAAGTAGAAGGAAGGCAATACTCAAGTGCCTTGTCGGTGTCCTTGCTCGAGGGGAGTCGCGCAGAGTAGAGTCGAATGGTCTTTACACTCTTTGGTCTTCACACGAGGAGGCTGAATGCTCCCGCTGACGCTTCCGCACCAGCGTTAACGAGCGTATTATAAGGACCTGCAGGCATTTTCGGTTGACAAATCGTGCCTAGAGTTAGGGCCGGGCTGACACCCATGTGGTGCTGAGACCCCGGCCTGGCTACGTGCCCAAGGTTCCTACCACTCCCTTCAGGGACCAGGTGGTGAACCTGCAAACACTGCCCCCGAAGGAGGCAGACCCAGCCCTAGCTTTGCTGTGTCCCGTCCACGCTCTGCGGATCTACGTAGATAGAACTCAAAGCTTCGGGACCTCAGATCAGCTCTTTGTCTAACGGAGGCCAGCAGAAGGGAAAGGCTGTCTCCAAGCAGAGGATGACCCACTGGATAGTGGATGCCATTACCATGCACAAGGTGTGCCCTGTCCGCTCAGGGTGCGAGCACACTCTACTAGAAGTGTTGCATCCTCCTGGGCGCTGGCACGTGGTGCCTCGCTGTCAGGCATCTGTAGAACTGCGGGCTGGGCGACACCCAAAACGTTCGCTAGATTCTATAGCCTATGTGTAGAGCCGGTTTCCTCCTGTGTTCTCACCTTAAATGGGTAGAAACACTGGGAGGCCCGGCTCTTGTCGGCTTGCGACGCTACGGTGCTTATTTTCTACAGAAGCAAACTCTGTGAGTCCTCCATCACCCTCGGTACCAGACGTGGCGTAGCGTCTGGCATCAGGCCCCTTGCCGCTGAATCCTTGAGAACCGGTATTGGGCTCGGGTTATATGAGTGACCCTGCGGGGATCCTGTATTACGTATGTAACCTCGTTCCCTGAAGGAGGAAACGGAGTCGCCACGTCCCGTTGCCATGTCCTCTGTACCCTGCTGGGGTGCCGTTTACCTACTCGGCTCCTCAGCAAAAGGCTGATTTGATGCAATCACCTGTGTCTCATTTATACCCGCGCTGCGTGGCATTAGCACCTGGTGCAATCATTGCATGCCAATGTGCATTGACTCGTTTAGTTACACTCAACGTAGATTGGCTGTCGCAAGCGAGATTCCTATTCATCGGTACTCCGGCTTGGCATCTTCGTTCCCTCCTTCAGGGAACGAGGGTTACATTTGTAACTGAGACGTTTTCTAGGAGGTATGGGACAATTGGACTGGAAGTTCAATCATTGTATAAAGGTTTTTTTTTTTTCACCTCACTCATGTTAAAGTCTTCCTAAACATTACATTTCTTAAACACTCTTTTTTATCTACCAATATCTACCAAGAAGTGCCACATTCATTTGTTTGTTCATAAGACATTGCGTATCACCCAGGTGCTTATTAGTGAATGTGAAACAAACTTTTTCTTGGTGAGCACTCTTTTCTGCCTTGGTACCTTGTCATGAACACAGCATATAGCTGAGACCTGAAGGTCTTTGAATGTTTTGTTCTGTATATATAGTGCAATTTCTATAATTAAACTGTCCGCAGAAATCAAATGCACAATTTCTCCCTTCTATTTAAATGCTTCCCAGATAGCAGACCAACACTGAATCATCGTTGAATCAATGTTAATGCATCAACTAAAATATCATTGAATCAATGTTGAAATCTAACATTGATTTGTCGCCAGGTTTGCACCCTGAAATAATGTTATTTCAATGATGAAAAATAGATGAAGATGGGCTTAAAATCAATATTTTTTCAACTACAATTAAATCACTTATTTAACACTGAATCAACATTGAATCAATGTTAATGCATTAATCAAATTATCATTGAAACGATGTTGATATTTAACATTGATTTGTTGTCAGGTTTGCACCCTGAAATAATGTTATTTCAACGATGAAAAATAGATCAAGATGGGCTTAAAATCTATATTTTTTCAACTTAAATTAAATCACTTATTTAACACTGAATCAACATAGAAACACTATAAAATCAATCTTGCTTTATGTACAGCAGGATTCTATGCCAGTTAATTTTCATGTTAGGCTGCAATTTATATGATTTTGTATCAAAAAGTCACTCAAAGTAAACAACATCCTTCAGTTTACATGCAAATGTATTTATTTATGCCCTCACAGTTTCAACAGGAAATCTCACATTGACTTAAAACAATTACATCTGAATTTATAAGACAAGTGAAAAACATGACAACCTGGCAAAACGGAAGTAAATACAAATGGAAACTCGTCTATAAAGACAAAAATGGGACAGTACTACTGAAAGAAAAAAGGTAGAAGAAAGAATTAAATACTCTAAACTCAGGGGTTTCCACCACGAGCAATGGCCCCAAGCCTTTCAGGGGCGTAACGGAGCCATTTTTACACCATCCCAGCAAAGATGAACTCTGATACTTCCTTTTTTATCAGCATTCACTTGTAATGCCCCTAAAACAACAAGAAGTTAGTAAATATTTGGAAATGTGACTAATTATACATTACAAATGTACTACAAAATGAAGTGAAACTTGAAATGTGATCAAAATCTTTACATTCCAGTTAAAACACGCTGAATTTAAATTCAATACTATTTAATTAATTTTAATATAGACTTTTCCCTTTAAAGCACCTGCAGACACACAGGAGGAATGAATGGAAAAGCAAGGTGAAAATATCTTCAAATATCTATCTTGTTTTATCTAATATTAATACTGTCTTTTAATAGTAAATAATAGTAAATAAACAAATAATGTGAGAAAGTGAAACAAGTAAATCAATAATCAAGTAGCTAAATTAATAAAAAGGAGCTGGATAGGCTACACAGTGATTTGTAAGAGATTATCCATTTTACAACACTAACTGGAGGTGCAGCAGTTTGCTAAATTTCTGCAGTTTGATATAGCTGCCTACAGAACTTAAAGCTCTCACTCTTCTTTCTTGCTGCATTAAAGATTAAATTGGAATTCTGTAATTCTGGTCGCCCCTCGTGAGCTAATATCACAGATGAAGCAGAGCTACGGACTGATTGTCCTATTTCCCCTCACCACGCCAACAGGGCGATCAGTTCTAGATCTGCTTCAGCTGTGATATTAGCTCACGAGGGCCGACCAGAATTACTGACATGCCAGAAATTCATCCGATCGCCGCTCGTTTCTCCCTCTACACTGGACAAATATGGGGTGATTTTACTATCAAAATTATTAATAAATGCACGCACAATAATCCATGAATTTGATACATTTTGTAGATATTTTTAATGTCCACAAACACCTTTCAACTTGTGTGTGCTAAATACAGAATTGCATGAATGTGCAGTATTTTGTACAAATAGACATAATTGTGAATGCAAAACTTCGATTTTGTATTAATGTTGGTCAGAATCTGTGCGTGCAACGAGTCATATGTGCATTTGTGGATCCGGTGCCGCGCATGCATTCATTAACTCATATGAATCAAATGGGATCCACTCACAAACGAGTCAATGAATGCATGCGCGGCACTGGATCCACAAATGCACATCTTACTCGTTGCACAGATGAATAATTTTGATTCTAAAATCACGCGAACACCTCACAACAAACAACGCACGACAAAGCAGAAAATCGTCCCGACCCAAATAAGAGTTGCACGAGTCAGAATTCGGCTCGAAATCGAACGAAAATTGCACCGTGTATGCCCAGCTTAAGAAATAAAGATTAATAAAAAAATATGATAGGGTTTGATTTGGTTTGGCGAAAAACAAACTGAAATTCAATGTATTAAAGAATATTCTTGGCATTGGTTGTGTACGGAGGGCATTCACGTGACTTTATTAATGTTGCAGTTCACTCTGACTCGCCCAGGAGAAGCACACAAGTTGTAAGAAATAAAGATAAATGAAAACACGAAATTAAAATTGAGATTAATTGTATTAATCTTTTTGTACTTACCTCTAAAAAAAACACTGTTGCTGTCCTGTCTCTGTCTTCTTCGCGCTTGAAGTCTGTTAAGCCGCGCTTTGATCTGAAGGTGCATTACCGCCACCTACTGGATTGGATTGTGTCGCATTCGATCGGTAGGGGAAAATATTCAAAATTCTTTATTAACCCTGTATTCTTTAGATAAATAATTAAATGTATATAAATTATACATGATTTAAATAATAATAATAATAGCCTACATTTTATAAATTTAAAACAGCCTATGATTTATATAACTGGATGACCACAAGAATTAAGGACTCTGTGACAGTCATTATATATCTCTCTGCATGTGATGTAGCTAGCCGAAAACACTAGAGGATTGGAGATGTTTTCCATGATGGAGGCGATTTTAAAACAAAAATTAAAACATTAATATTAACAATATGCTTACTTGTAATAATCAACTGGTTCGTCCCATTGAGTTAAATTTATGGTAGTAGTTCTTTGTTAATCCACACACTCGGTGGAGATTCATCCTTTGAGGATACTGAATGTGCTCACATTTCACAGAAATGTACCCAATTGATTTGGATTTGCTTTAACATGTTGAATGATGGGACAGATAGATTGATAGTAAGCCTCACCAGTGGAGAATTAACCTGACCAAAAATCAACAGTGATTCAATGTTTGTCTTTTCAATACTGAAAAGCATGGAATTATCAACATTGATCCAATATTATTTAGCATTGCATTTTCAACATTGGTCCACTATTTATTTTGCATCGAATTTTCAACATTGATCCAATATTATTTAGCATTGACATTTCAACCTCAACCAAATGGATGATTCTGATGGAATTTCAACATTGACTCAATGTCACAATGCTATCTGGGTAAGCCATTTGAATAGAAGACCATCAATCCTTTTTGAATATTGTGCATGTGTTGCATAGGTTTGCATATGTTTTGTTTTATGTGACATGTTAAATATGAAGATGTGCACATATATGCTTGTGACAGCTGTAAAGTGAGGCTAGAAAATCAGCACAGAGTGTCATTTACACCCAGAGAGACTGGACTTTTACTCTTCAGGTTACAAACTCTCCTTTTTGATTTATTTGTTTGTTTTACTTACATCATGCAAAAACATGAGTGTGATTACCAGATGTAGTTTAAGTGTAATGGGTTAATTAGATAAATTAGCTGAATGAGTAAAATAGTGCTGAATGTATTGTTTCAAATATGACAGAAAAGTATATAATATAATAAAACAATAAATTTAGGCTAAGAAATGCACTACATTTGTTTTATAATAGAATCTACAACCTAGAATTCTACAATTTTGAAGTAATATTTTAAGTAATTTAAAGAATGTGTTTCAACTATTTTGTAGAATTATGGCTTGCGATGTATTGGTTTATTAATTATGTTACTTAAAATTTCCTGGATATGAAAGTAATTCAATATTGGAAAGATCTGGTAAAATGGATGTAAATTGTGTACAATTGGAGACTGGGATATATTGAAAATTTAAATTTTGAGTCAATTTGTTTTGTCTTTTCTTAGAACATTTGCTCTTCTCTTTTCCAATAGATCACTGCTACTAGTTATTAATTTTATGAATAAGATTGAGAACTCAAGAAGAAAATGAACAATTCTACAGTGAACGTCACTACACCTGCATCATCTACAACTTATTCCTTTGGGCTAGTGGAGATTCTGAGAATGTGTGCATGCAGTTTTAATTTTTTATTTGGTATTCCTGTACACACCTATATTATATGGCTCATCATCACAGGAACAGGAAGTGGAGTTGCATCACAGTTCTTCAACCTCAATCTCTCTGTTTGTGAGATAGGTAACTGTGTGAATTCTTTGATTTTTCTACTGTCTTTTTGGTTTTCAAATCTCACAAGATTATTTCATTTTTTAATGGGACTAGCCATCACTGGTCGTCCTCTGTTTCAGTGTCTAATGTGTGTTGAGCGTTACCTGGCAGTGGTTCATCCTGTATCCTTTCTGAAGTACAAACCTCTCAGATATAGAGTGATCTGCTGCACTGCGGCCTGGATAATCACTCTTGGCTCCTGTTTTTTGTACTTCTCTCTGAATAGTACAGGACAAACATGGTTCTACTCAGTGCAGTTCCTGCTCTTCCTCTCCATCCAGTTGTTTTGTCTTGTGGCTGTTCTCAGAACTCTGAAGCAGTCAGGACCAGGAGAGAGAGGGAGAGAGAGAAAGGAGGAAAACCACATGAAGAGACGAGCATTTAATATCATTTTAATAACTTCTGTGAACATGGTTATCATATATGTTCCATATATTATCTCAGGACTCTTTACCATTGTGACAGAACAGAATATTCGTGCACTTGTGTCCATTTGTATGCTTTGTTTTTTGCTGGCTGGTTTTGTTCAGCCTGTTCTTTATTTGTACCATAATGAAAAACTATCCTGCCTCTGTTCCACAAAGGTTACGTAATCCTAATTTAATATTTGTACTTATCCACACAGCTGCAATGAACTGCGTTTGCTATGGCTCTTAGTTCAAAAGTGTGCATATTTGGAGAAATATTGATTTATTATCACGTTTGCAAAATATTTTCTATTTTCTTTTCTATTAATTTCCCACTGTCTATTCGCTGTCTATTTTCAAACTATGTCTTAAAACCCACCTTTACTCCTTGGCATTTGACACCTGATGTTGACATTTTGTTTTATTTTATTGATTCTATGGTATTGGCGTTTGTCTCAAATCTGTTTCATTTGTATTTTATGTAATATGACTGAGTTATGGATTTTTTGCTGTACAGCACTTTGGTCCACTTTGGTTGTTTTAAAGTGCTTTATAAATAAAATATGATTGATTGATTGACTGATTGATTGATTGATTGATTGAGTGATTGATTGAGTGATTGATTGAGTGATTGAGTGATTGATTGTGAATCCCTAGAAGGAGTGTTTCACCAGTTAAATTGTCCTGATAATGTGGGTTAGGACAGCTAACTCTCGCTGAACAAGTCACTATTGGCTGGGCAGTTGCAGCAACAGCAGCACCAGTAGCAGGTGCTTCACTCTGAGATGGCAACACTACAAATGACAGGGGGGTTGTGGGAGGTGAAACTGGTGAAAGGGGCCTATAATCATATTACCCACGTGCAGGCTCTTGAACACAGAGAAGGAAAAGTTGATTTCTTGTGTACTGTTTGCCTTGAGAGATCACCACATAGCTGTTAGGTTGAGAGCTTCTCCAGCAGATGTTTGTTGGATCGCACTGCATGCTCTGCAAGGCCATTAGACTGTGGGTAGTGAGGGCTACTCCGAATGTGCTCAGAATCCTTAGCACATGCAAAATCGGAAGATTCACTACATACAAACTGCCGTGCATTGTCTGTCATGAGCGTCTGAGGAATGCCATGGACTGCAAAGTGTCTCTTAAATTTTCGCAATTACACTGACACTCATGTCAGGTAGATGGTCGAGCTGAAACCAATCCGAGAATGAGTCTACTAGAACCAAGTACATTTTGCCATGTAATTCAAAGATGTCTGCAGCAGTGAACATCCAGGGAAGGTCAGGAAAATTGTATGGAAGCATTGGTTCTCTTGAGTGATGTAGTTTGAGGGCATTATAAGGAGCACAACGCGAGCGTGCCCTCTCTATATCACTATACATTGTGGGCCAGTACATTGTTACTTTTGCCCTGCGTTTTGTGGCCGCCAGACCTGGATGGCCTCGATGTCACATAGTAACTTTGTAGCGATATTGGTATCAGGACTCTCTATCCTCTAAAAATCAGTCCATCCTCAACAACAGATTCCTCGCTCATGGTGAAGAAATAGGTGGAGATCATGTGAAAGCTCTTTGAAAGAGCTTGGCCAGCCATGCATTATCATGTTAACGAGGGATCAGATTACAGGGTTAGGGTTAGGGTGGTGTTATTACAGCTCAGACAACATATACTTACATGTTTATCACTTTTAGCAGTGTTTTATGAAACTTCAAAGGGTTTCCTGTACAATGACACCAACATGTTGTATTTAGACCACTGTATGTGGTTATGGGAAGCTTTTCAATTTGGGTTGGCCAAATTCAGGCGGAAATGGTCCCAGAGTAATTTAGTGTAAATAAGTTACTTTGTGTAAAACAAATGCCAAAGTGATGCATGTCTCCAGAAAGTAGAGACTCTAAGCTTTCAAATGGTACCACATATGAGGTCAGAGCTCCTCCACAGACATTTAACATTTAAAGTATATACTTGATGATGTCATTCCGCACATGGAGCATTAATGTCCGAAGCCTGAACCAAACTAGAATGAAATGCCAGGATCCAAACACCACACAGAGAAATTCACACAGACAGAAGAGTTCATTATCCGAGCGAACTCAAACCCGCAAGACAATAGGAGTGTCAGAGCTGTCACCAAACCAAGATTAAAACCTTATCCATGTAATAGAACCCTGACAAAATTTATATGTAAAATACATGTTCCTAATATCTGTCTCATATTCTTTTGTATTATGCATATGAAATGCATATTTATACAAATATACTTTATTAAACATGGCTTCATATACGTATTTGTTAGCCTACATATATTTTAATACAAGTTATGAACATTTGCCATCAACCATATTTTGCAGTTACAGTTTTGTGATCCAATCTCAAATCAAATAAAAATGTTTTTGACAGTTTAGACTGCCCAAAATTAAGAAGGGAATTCTATGAGCATACAAAATGTTTGCATATTGTCACATGCTTGTCTGTTTTGTTGTCATCCTGTTCCATGTCACATGTTCCTTTGTTCTAGTTTTCCCGCCACTCCTCTGTTGTCATGGTCACCGTCACCGTCATCATTAGTTCTACCAGAAAGACTCGGGAGAATAAATACTGTGACAATTATCCATTTATTAATAACCCAGCAAGCAATAAAGTACTTTGGCGTAGGCCCCGTCCGTAGCTCGCAATCTGAGGGTCCGGACTCTGCATATCCTGCATGAAGACGAAGGCAGAGGCGCAGCCGACCCCCCCTTGAGGTATGGAAGGGACCATCCTGGTGGTGGTGGGGTGGATGTAGGGAAGGATTTGACTTGGAGGTGGTGGGGAGGATGGCGGTGGATTGGAGCGTCAGCATCTGCGAACTCAGACATGAGTAATTACCGATCTTTTATACCCAAGTATTAGAATGTGATTGGACAGATAAAAAGTTTAAGTGACGTGACAATTAAGTCTTCCTGGCAGAACTTATGCTAAAGCTTTCATTTCTACCAGAAAGACTCGGGAGAATAAATACTGTGACAAGTATCCATTTATTAACAACCCAGCAAGCAATAAAGTACTTTGGCGTAGGCCCCGTCCGTAGCTCGCAATCTGAGGGTCCGGACTCTGCATATCCTGCCTGAAGACGAAGGCAGAGGCGCAGCCGACCCCAAAAATAGGTGGAAGAATGCTTCCGCCCGGACGGAGCCTATCCCCCAAAACGGTAAATAAAGTAGACCCACCGGTCTTGTGTCCTGGAGTTCCTAAAAGAAGAAGGACAAGAGTTAACGTGGTAGGCGTGGACATAGAACGCCGCCTGCTGAAAATATTTTTTTTTTTTTTTTTTAAACACATGTATAAACCACAGAGACAAGGCCGTAGGGCCACGCGGTCTACTTAGACCACAGAGACGAGGCCGCAGGGCCACGCGGTCTGCTTAGACCACAGAGACAAGGCCGCAGGGCCACACGGTCTGCTTAGACCACAGAGACAAGGCCGCAGGGCCACACGGTCTGCTTAGACCACAGAGACAAGGCCGCAGGGCCACACGGTCTGCTTAGACCACAGAGACAGGCCGCAGGGCCACACGGTCTGCTAGACCACATACAATATATATAGTATATATATATATATATATATATATATATATATTTTTTTTTTATATATTTTTTTTTTATATACCACCACCAGTAGTTGCATAGGGATTACCTGAACCATTATTGGAGAGCTTGCTGAGCTTCAAGGATGATTTTTGAATCAGGTCTTATGTAAGACTCGAATGCCGAAGAAGACCATCTGCCCAGGATCTTGATGGCTGCAGTAGAAATGCCACGTTCAGCTGCTGTAGTGGCTGCCCCAATCCTGAAGGAATGGCCGGTATACTGGGAGGAAGATAGGCTGCAACTTTTGAGGACAGACTAGGTGATTCCTAAACCAGCTTTAGAGAGAGGTGCTCCGTTAAGTAGGATAAATAGAGGGGAATGATCTGAGGATCTCTGACGAACTTTAAGAAATTTGAGCATGGATGAGAAGGGACAGAAATTGTTGCCAATTTTAGAAATTGTTAGTGTGACTCCAGAACCTTCAGAAACACTTTTAGAGTGCTTGAGAAAAAGTGTAAAGAATTTAGGTGAAAAGCGTAAATCAGAGAAGGAAAGACCATGAGCAGGATCGAAGTGATTGGTTGCTGAAGTAAATTCCCCCTGACGCATGAACCCGTAAAAAGCAGTTAGAAACACAGCTTCTAGTAAAATGTTAGTATATGTGGAAAATAGGCCGTTACGGTACTTAATCTTTGCAATAAGGGTAACGTAAAAGGCAACCGTTTATCTGGAGAATTACTAGAGGATTTACTAATGCCTTTTAGCAATAGCCGAATGGAAGTAGCAGAGAAAAGACTTGGAAAATAAGGATTAAAATATTTGGCGTAGAATTGAATTCCTGCAAGTACTCTCCGAATGGAAGAAGGTTTAAGATTGCGTTTTTCGAAATTAAAGATAAGAAAGGAGCAGACCGTCGTAATCAAAATGGGAAATAAAGGAATCTGAAAGGAAAAACAAAACATTAAAAAAGAAGACCAAGTGGAAGTGTAAGCTTTATAGGTAGAAGGAGCTACTCCTTTAGACATATAATGTCTGGCTGATCTGACCAAGTCGTCTAATTTAACAAATCGCTGCTGATAGGGGAGGGCAAGGTGTGGGATCCATATTGGCTGAAGGGCAAAGCCGTCTGAAAGTCTGAAAACGAAAACGAGATACTGCATCAGCAATGACATTGGAGTGTCCGGGTAAATGAGCAGCTTTAATGATAAAATTAAAGACAACTGATTGCCAGATTAGGCGTCTCACGAAAGGCAAAATCGTAGGGCAAGATGATCTGCCTTTATTAATGATGGCAACGACGGCTTCGTTAGCGCAGAACATCATGATGCGTTTCCTTGACCACTCTGGGCCCCAAATAAAACTGGCTATAACTATGGGATAAAACTCGTAGAGCGCGGAAGAAACGGAGCCAGGAGTAGACGCGGGAAATGCTATTGGCCATTTATCTGCGAACCATTGTCCTTGGAAAACCCCCCCGAATCCAATGGATGGGGCGGCGTCGGTAAATAGATGTAGGTCTGCTGATGATTCGAAAGCATCATTGTAAAAAAAAGAAATGCCGTTCCAATCATTTAGCAACTGAGTCCAAAATTTTATATCCGACAGACATCCTTCGTCTAACTGAAGCGAATCGCTTAGGTCTTGAGTAGAATGAGCCAATGTTAGCAAACGAGAAATAAAAGCCCTTCCTTGCGGAATTATACGCATGGCAAAATTTAGGTGACCGAGCAGGGAAAGTATATCACGTTTCGAAACGACACGTAAAGAGGAAAAACTGTCCAGAAAGGATCTGATCCTTGAGAGCTTTTCGTGAGGAAGAGAAGCTTGCATTTTGACCGTATCGAGAGAAATGCCAAGAAATTCAAGAGAAGTAGAGGGCCCCAATGTTTTTTCTGCAGAGAGAGGCACGCCAACATCACTAAATACCTGTTTAAGTATGTCGAGGATGGAAGATTGAGAATTAGGAAAATCAATCAACAGAAAATCGTCAAGTAAATGCAGAACAAAAGGAAGCTTACAGACATTCAGCAGAATCCAACACAAAGCTTCGGAGAGACTGTTGAATATGTGGGGGCTACTTCTACACCCGAATGTGAGCCTTACAGCAAAATAGAACTTAGACTTCCATTTAACTCCAAAAAGATGCCAGTCGGAAGGTTGGATTGGCATGGTTTTGAAAGCATCTGTAATGTCAGCCTTAGCTAACCAAGCACCTTGGCCAGCTAACTTGATTAACTGAATGGCGTTGTCAACCGAGGCATAGTGTAGAGAGAAAGGAGTTAGAGGAATACATTCATTAACGCTTGCTATGTTAGAGGAATGAGGAGAAGACATATCGAAAATTAGACATTTTTTTCCAGAATATTTGCGCGTTGCAATACCGATAGAATTAATCCGAAAGGGAGAAAAAGGAGGGGAAGCGAAAGGGCCAATAACACATCCTTTATTAACCTCTTTCTCCAGTAGTGCTGAAACCACGTCGGGTTCATTTCTGGCTGATTGCAATTTTTTTGCAACGAAAGAGGCAGAGAGGTGTGAACGAACTCCCACCCGAAACCCTTGAGACAAGCCAGTGATTAAATAATCCACAAAGACCGGATCAGGGTGAGAAAAAAGGTAATTTGAAAGGTTTAAAATGTTGATAGGAGTAGATGGGTGACTATTCAGAATTTTCTCTGATTTGGGGCTTTCCTTTTGGCTTCCGGTTTGTACCGGCGTGGACAGACGAATTTCGGGTGCGGATCCTTGCAAGAACTACAGATGTGGAGAAATTTACAATTAGAATATGAGCAGACAGATTCATTGAAACGAGAACATACAGGAAAACCATTGAAATTTGCGGTATGGCGACTTCTGCTGTCTGAAGAAGGTCTTACTTTTTCAGCACTATGGACAGCAGCCGGATCATTGTTTGCGAATGCTTTGGGGCAGAATGCAGCCGAATGACCGTGAGCGTTGCAAATCGCGCACGCCAAGATTTTTGGCCGCCGAAATGACGGACGGTATGCCGGCTTCTTCCAGAGCTTTAGTTATATCCTCGGATGACATCTGAGCCCATGGAGAGGTACGGCTCTGAATTCGTGAGCTGCGACGTGCAGCCGGAGGAGAAGGTGAGACGAAATCATCGTCAGATTCGGAGTAGTCGCAAACGAATTGCGTGTCCTTAGATATTTTTGGTCGGCGAGTGACGCGTGCAATTGGATTGGAGCGTCAGCATCTGCGAACTCAGACATGAGTAATTACCGATCTTTTATACCCAAGTATTAGAATGTGATTGGACAGATAAAAAGTTTAAGTGACGTGACAATTAAGACTTCCTGGCAGAACTTATGCTAAAGCTTTCATTTAATTTGTGTCATCACCCTCGTTTGTATTCCCTATTTAAGCTCTGCCTTTTTCAGTCACTCGTTGTCCGGTATTGTATGTCTTACGTTTGTGTGTGATGCCCTGTCCACACGAACAAGGGTATTTTCCAAACCGCAGCTTTTTCTACGCGGTTTGGCTGTTCGTCCACACGCAATCGCAGTATCCGGTTACTGAAACCGGACTTTTTTGAAAACTCCGGCCAGGGTGAAGTTTTTTAGAAACTCCGGTTACAGCGTTGTCGTGTAGACGGTGAAACCGGAGATTTCGGCTTGTTAAGTCAAAATGTGCGCCGTTATCGCTTTTGTTTATACATGAGTGGAGTCTATGCAATGGCGGACGTAACTTTAAATAACTCTGCTAACAGCGCTTATTACATATATACAGATACATGCGCAGTTATCTCATTGTATTGCAGAACAGAGGCGCCAGAATACAATAATACAACATAGTAAGGCAAGTGTGTGAAGCTTCAGTCCACTTGAGCCCTGCCCCTGTGTATATACAGTTCTACCAGAAAGACTCGGGAGATAGAATGATGAACGAAGCATACATTTATTGACAGCCCAGCAAGCATAATAAAGTTTTGGCATAGGCCCCGTCCATAGTTTATAATCCGAGGGTAGCGGATCAGCATATTCCTGCCTGTGAAGGCAGTGAGCGCAGCCGACCCCCCTTTTGAGGTATGGACGGAACCATCCTGGTGGTGGTGGGGAGGGTGGAGGTTGTCGCATCGGCATCTGCGAACTCAAACATGTGTAAGTACAACCTTTATACAGAAAATATGAAGACGTGATTGGATAGAGATGAAGTTAATGAGTGACGAAGTGATTAAGTCTTCCTGGCAGAACTTAAGCTGAAGCTTCCATTTACCTGTCACTGATTCCAAAGTAAACTTGTAGAAGAGTTTCACTGAGTCCATGGCATCCCTCAGTGCATCGGTGCCGTGGATGGGACCCATCGCATCAACACGCGAGGGAACCGTGTTTTAGACCACTGCTACTCCCCCTTCAAGGAGGGTTACAAGTCCCTCCCTCGCCCACCATTCGGCAAATCAGATCACGCGTCCATTCTACTTTTGCCCGCTTACAGGCAGAGACTGAAACAGGAAGCACCCGCCCTCAGAACCATCCAGTGCTGGTCAGACCAATCGGACTCTATGCTACAGGACTGTTTTGATCACGCGGACTGGGAGATGTTCCGGTCGGCCTCTGATGACGACATCGAGGTCTACGCTGATAGCGTAACGTGTTTCATCAGGAAGTGCGTAGATGACGTTGTTCCGACCAAAACAATTCGGCTGTACCCAAACCAGAAGCCGTGGATAAATGGGGATGTTCGCGCGGCACTCAATGCGCGGACCTCCACTTTTAACTCTGGTAATGCGGAGGAGCATAAACAAGCAAGTTATGCCCTCCGGAAAACAATCAAAGCAGCAAAACGCCAGTACAGGGACAAGATTGAAGGACAGTTCAACACCACCGACTCCAGAAGCATGTGGAGGGGAATTAACACCATCACAGACTATAAAGGGAACACAAACTCCACCGTGAACACCGCTGCCTCTCTCCCGGACGAGCTCAACACCTTTTATGCTCGCTTTGAGGGAAATAACACCGCCCTCGCGGAGAGAGAGCTCGCGGCTGAAGATACAGAGGTTAGTGCACTCTCCGTATCTGAAGCGGATGTAACCCGATCCTTCCGGCGGGTGAACGTCCGTAAAGCTGCGGGTCCAGACGGGATTCCCGGCCGCGTCATTAGAGCGTGCGCGCGCCAACTGGCTGGAGTTTTCACGGACATTTTTAACCTGTCCCTCTCCCTGTCTGTGGTCCCCACATGCTTCAAAACGTCCACCATTGTTCCTGTACCTAAGCAGTCAAAAACACTCTGCTTAAACGACTGGCGTCCTGTTGCTCTGACCCCCATCATCAGCAAATGCTTTGAGAGACTAGTCAGAAACCACATCTGCTCTGTTCTCCCCCCCTCACTGGACCCACTGCAGTTTGCATACCGCAAAAACCGCTCCACTGATGATGCCATTTCATCAACAATTCACACTGCTCTCTCCCACCTGGAAAAGAGGAACACATATGTGAGAATGCTGTTTGTAGACTACAGCTCAGCATTCAACACCATTGTGCCCTCCATACTTGACATTAAACTCCGGGCTCTCGGCTTAAACAGCTTGTTATGCAGCTGGATCCTGGACTTCCTGTCAAACAGACGCCAGGTGGTCAGAATGGGCAGTAACATCTCCTCACCACTGACTCTCAACACTGGAGCCCCTCAGGGCTGTGTTCTCAGCCCACTCCTGTACTCTTTGTACACACATGACTGTGTGGCAACCCACAGCTCCAACACCATCATCAAGTTTGCTGACGATACGACGGTGGTAGGTCTCATCACTGACAATGATGAAACGGCCTACAGAGAGGAGGTGCACACTCTGACACGGTGGTGTCAGGAGCACAACCTCTCCCTCAACGTCAGCAAGACCAAGGAGCTGGTGGTCGACTTCAGGAGGAATGAGAGAGAACACCGCCCCATCACCATCGATGGAGCACCGGTGGAGAGAGTCAGCAGCTTCAAGTTCCTCGGTGTCCACATCACAGAGGAACTCTCATGGTCCGTCCACACCGAGGCCGTTGTGAAGAAGGCTCATCAGCGCCTTTTCTTCCTGCGACGGCTGAGGAGGTTTGGAATGAGCCGCCACATCCTCACACGGTTCTACACCTGCACCATAGAGAGCCTGCTGACTGGCTGCATCACCACCTGGTACGGCAACAGTACCGCCCGCAGCCGCAAAGCCCTGCAAAGGGTAGTGCGCACGGCCAGCTGCATCATCGGAGGTGAGCTTCCCTCCCTCCAGGACATTTATGTCAGGCGGTGTGTGAAGAGAGCTCAGAGGATCATCAGAGACTCTAGCCACCCGAACCATGGGCTGCTCTCACTGATGCCATCAGGCAGACGGTACCGCAGCATCAGATCACGCACCAGCCGACTCCAGAACAGCTTCTTCCCACAAACAATCAGACTCCTTAACTCTTGACCCATCAGGATCATAACACACACTGGACAGAATATCACTCAGCACAACCCACTGTAGATAAACACACATTATATACACATTTATTTATCATACAGCATCTATTGCACTTTGGATTTCAATTTTTCAATCTGTGAATAATATTTTATACTGTACATTGTATATTATTATTACTATTATAGCGTAATGTATATTGTTTAGTGTATGTTTAGTGTATATTGTTTAAAGTATATGTATATTGTAAGTATGTGTATATTGTTTAAAGCTGTGAGAACTACACTCACATTGTGTAAATTATTTATTGTTTATTGTAGAGTTTACTGTGCTGTGAGTAATTGTGGGCGCATCAGTGTAATCTGATGCTGCTTTAAATGTTGTACATGTCATGTCATGACTACCATGTTGCTCGGAACTGCACCTAAGAATTTCACCTACTGTTGCACTTGTGCATATGTAGAGTGACAAATAAAGTGATTTGATTTGATGTGTAAATCAAGCAGCCAATCATAGCGCGGTTTTGCGTTTCAATGTGGACGGAGATTTTTTTTAAACCGTGCTTGTGTGGACGCGATTGTTTTTTAAAACGGAGGAGGAAAAACTCCAGTTATATACCCATGTACGTGTGGACTAGGCCTAACATTTGGCTGTTCTGCCTGTGTACTCACCTGAGAGATCCTTCTATATTAAACTCCATTTGTGAATTGAATCTCTCCTCCTTCGTCTTTCTGTCTATGCTAAACCCTGACATATGTTTAAATTAAGGCTGTCAATCTAGACTCAGAGAGAACACCAAATAACCAAATATAAGGAGTCCATATAATTATATTATATAATAAATGTATACACCCATGAAAAAAAAAATATTACAGAATTCACAGTGTATAGTATGTGTACAGTAGCCTGACAAGCCAGACCCACATCAAGATGTTGGGAACACACCATTGGCAGGGCTCAATCCGAGGGGTGGGATAAACGGTTGTCTTTCAAATTCCCTCTGCACGCAAATATAGGATAACGCTGCAACCAACCAGAGCAACGAAGAAGGTGAAGCGGAGCTAGTTGGTAGATTAAACTTTTGCCGTATCTGGTCGGCAAAACTCCAAACACATCTTCCTTTTTTAAGAATGACTTCAGTGCCGTTCTTTTCTCAAAGAAATGCTTAACTCCAACTCTTCCAGAGTCGCGGCCAAAGCCTGACTAGAGTTTGTTTTTTCAAGTTCGTAAGCCAACGGAGAGTTGCTAGATGACCCTGGCTGCAAATGACATATTCTGCCACTAGGGTGCATCTAGCACTGCATGAAAACACTGAAATCCGGCACTATCCGGGCAAGGTATACTCATGTGTAATTTGATGTTTACCGGATGTATGTGGGAAAAAGCGGATCAGAGTAACACGGAACAGTATATTTCCAGAAAAACCCGGAAACCTCACGTATGCGGACGTATTCAGGAATCCGTGAAATTTCACGGACATATACAGCTGAAACACTGCTGGGTGTGCTAGGACTGAAGACTGTATGTGTGAAGAAGACCTTTCATATGTTAATGACTGACACTAGGTGCTGGCTGTTCTCAGAGGGAGGGGGGGCAGGGGAGGACTTCAGGATTGAGAATTATCTCTGGTCTACTGTAGGCTACAGCAAACAAGCTTTTTGTACAGTAAAAATAATTCTTAAGGCCCTGAAACACTAAACCCAACTAGCAATGACTAAAGCCGACTGTGGGGTTGGTTCACGTTGCCTGGATCTGAGCCAAACCATCAGAATGGTGTGTCAGGGCCTTAAAACCACTGCATGAAAACAGTCTCTTAATCAAATATTTTTTATAAAAGCAGTACAAAATAAAAACCCTGTCTGAACATATACGTTCACAAAAAAATCTGAATATGTAATGAAATAAACAAAGAAATGTAATGGAATTAACAAAGGATAATTAACCAAACATTTTAGACTATCCCCAAACAATTTTTGCAAAGTTTTACAAATTGTAGGCAATAATAGCATTAAATAAAAAGGAGATGAAATGTGGAAAATAAAAAAGTTTGTTTTAAAAACACCAAAACTGATATGCTCAAAATAAAATATGGAATAAAAAAGAGCAGGGATTCACTTGCTCAAGAAACACAGAAACACAAGAAGATCTTTCAGCTCTGCAACTGTTAACAAAAGGTGTCACTCCAAGATTCTTAACTTTAACACGCTGCAAAAAAGGGGCGTTTTGAGGTTTGAAATCCACCACTCACAATATAGATGTAGGTGCAACCAATAAGGTTACCAATAAAAATAAGGCAACCAATAAAAATAATCCTAATTTTACAGAAAAAAACTTCAGTTTTTTACAGTATTTTCTTGTAATTTTGAATTATGTTTAAAACGATGTAAAATTACAAACAATATCTAAATAAACTTGACTGTTATTTTAAGGATTATATCATTAATGACAAATTACAGTAATTCTCATTTTTTTATACAGAAACATCAATGTATTGTTTTTCTGTTTTCATAAATAACAAATTCATGCAAAATTACAAACAATATCTGTAAATTAACAACTGTAATACAATATTTAGCTCATTATATTAAAAGTTTAGGTTTATGTCCATACTAACAATTTAACATTATTCTTTGTCATTTTAAAGTAAATCTTATTAGTTTTATATTTACACTGTAAAAATAAAAACCTAAAAAAAACAGCAGCTACAGCTGCAAAACAAAAACCATAAAATTAAAGTCAAATATCTTAAGTCAAATAAAGTTAAAAAACTTCACAGAAATTTACATTAAACATTTTAGAGAAAACACAATTAGTTTACAGATTTTTCCTTATTTAAATTAAGATATTTTACTTTAATTTTCTGTTTTACAGTGAAGGTGTATTTTGACATTCAAACTGGTTTTACATTCAATTCTGGATACAAATATAACAAAATATATAGCAAACTAAATATCAAACAATAATTGTTTTTAAAGAGTACAAATCTGCACTGCTCTCCAGGTTGAAACTTCCAGGCCTCTGCCCACACCACAAAACACCATTTGACCAATTCATTAAATATAACCAAGTACACCTGGCTGCAGCCTGCAGATTGGGCGGGGTTGCACCTGGGGGGCGGGGTTGCACGTGTCACCCCGCCCATAACGCTTCTCATTGGTTAGTGGTAAATAATGACGTCGGTCGAGGCGGGGTCGCTTCTTGGGCGGGACTGCATAACTCGTCCCACCCACGACTTTTTTATTGGTTAGTGGCGTTAAGTAATGACGTAATTCTAGGATCTCATTTCCGCTGTTTATCGCTGTATGGTGAGTACAGGCGAGCAGTTTGTTTACAATTTTTAATTTTAAAGTGGCGTGTGGGGTGTTGTTAAAAGGAAATGTGAAAAAAGAAGATTGTGTAACTTTACTCACTCAACCATATCACACGAATAATTACCAGGGTTGCGTTTCTCAAAAGCATTGTTAGGCCTAACGTTACGCGTATAACGTTTATATATGTGTATATGCGTTTATATATGCGTGTGTTCTAAAATAAGCCCCTTAAAAAGAAATGCAGTGGTAAAACTACACCAGGAGGATAGATATTGGACAAGTTCATATTAAAAGTATACACAATTATATTGTAGGACTTTTTTTCCCATGAATACAATGATAAGCCTAAATGTTAAATATCTATATTATTATTAATTAATTAATTAATTATATTAAAATGAACAGAAAACCAGACAGGTGTGTTGAGGCAAGTTGGAGCTAAACTCTGCAGTACATGACCCTCTAAGTCCGACTTTGGACACCCCATATAAAATAATGAAGCATTTTATGGTAATACTGATGATCTCTTTCCTTCTGTTTGCAGATCCTTGGCACTGTCACCCCCATTTACATTCCCTGTGTACCCTGTTATCTGTATTCTTTGTTTTGCTCTGTTGATTATTCTCCAATCCTTACTCTTCTTAATCCTTACACCTCCATTTCTCTCCTCTTTTTGTCATTGTTCATTTTATAACTCAAAGGCTCTTTTAAGAGCCATTCCCCCTTGTGCAAAAATGCACAAAACTGTGTTAAGCAAGGAGGAGTGTGAGCGGTGTTTAAAAGACTGCACTAGCAAGTGCCCGTTCTGCCAGTACACCAGCATGCCACAGCTGATGTATTACCACATTCAAAACCACTTTCATCGGGCAGTGCAGCATCAGGGTGAGTTTACAGACTTTTGCTTGTCACTTTAGATCAAGTAAAATATGGTGACAAACCAGTCAATAATACACTCTGCATGCTTCTGATTTCATTGCGTTTGAATTTGTAATAGAATGCTTAATTTTAAGGCTCAGGTAAACCTTATTGTGCAAATATCCAAAGTATAGTCTTTGTTGCTCAAATCACAAAAATGGGTGATGACAATTTGTCACTGTCTTGTGAAGTGAAGTTTAATTTTAGATTATTTTTAATACCTCTTTTTTTTGGCCTTTTCAGATTTCACCATTTTAAAATGCAGTTTGAAATGTCGGGCAAAATCCCACTTTCACTGCTGCTATTGTTCAGTGACGCTGATAACTCGGGCAAATTTGTTGAAGCATATTGCCAGCCATCCTTCACCACCAACCAAGCCTCAGTCATCCTCTGTCCAGCAGTCGGGGGCTCAGTCATCCTCTGTCCAGCAGTCGGGGGCTCAGTCATCCTCTGTCCAGCAGTCGGGGGCTCAGTCATCCTCTGTCCAGCAGTCGGGGGCTCAGTCATCCTCTGTTCAGCAGTCGGGGGCTCAGTCATCCTCTGTCCAGTCACCAGCCATCCTCCCAAAATCCTTGGCAAAGAGGACTGTCACTTGCAGCCATACATTGCATACAGGTTGAGGTTGTTCTTCAACTCTTGAAGTTTGGTTTGCTTAACTTTTAAGTGATTTGTTTGATCTTTTTCTTTATGTACAGCTTCCCAGTTGCAGTGTGACCCTAAATGTCCAAATCCTGTGGTAACAACAAGCCTAAACATGATCAAAGCAAACAAAGCATTTTGGGGAACGATGCCAAATGAGGGGCAACAGCAGCTGGTAAGTTAATCTTTGCAAAATTTTCTTAACAAGATGCTGTTCATCAACCTGTGCATTTATTTATCTTTATCTGAATTTTAGCTAAACAATGCTTTGGATGTCAGAAAAAGCAAATATGAGCGATTGGCAACCGTATATAACACAACACTGCAACGATCAGACCTGTGCTCTCTGGGACTCGAGAAATATGTTGAGGGAACGGTACACAGTTCAAAGACTCATTTGAAGATAGAAACTCAATAAACACTCATCATTAATTACTGTTTAATTTAAACGCAGGTTCTCAACTGTTGCCTGAAAGTGGTAGAGGCCATAGCGAAATCACAGGTGAAATATTTTGTGCTCCTATTACTTAAGCTGCTTACAGGGATAGTTCAACCCAAAAATGAAAATTGTCATTCATTTAGTCACCCTCAAGTTCTTCCAAACCAGTATGAGTTTATTTCTTCTGTTGCACATAAAAGATGAAGACAATTGGTAACCAAACAGTTCCCCATTGTTTTTTTTCCAATTCAATGGAAGTATGTACAGGTACAATCATACACCAAAATTTAAATTCTTGGTTGAACTACCCCTTTAAGCAACTCCTTAGCTGAAATATACATACTTTTGTAGATGTGCTTACAGTGGTCAGAATGTTAATACTCTCAGCTGTTGGTGAATTTAGAATTTAAATGTAACACCAAGGCAAAATCGAGAATGTTAAAGTATGTTGAATGTTTCCATACAGAATGTGAATGTATTTTCGGCTAATTCATATGTGATTTCGACATGGCCAGACAGCACACTTGAAGAGCAACTTCTGCACCTGCCGGTATGTATATAAGTTTAATGTGAAACCTAGTCACACAGTTTCCAAATTTTTTAGATTGACCAATATTATTTGTTTTCAAGCTGGATGAAAACATTGACTGGTTTATCTTCCCAACATGGATACCAGGACATTGGATGGTTTGTGTAAGTCATTCTTAATCTGTAGTCTTTATCTGGAATAACTTATGTCAGCATAATATTGTCGATAAATTGCTGTTGTTGTCTTTCGGTGTGTGTATATATTGTGACTTATCAACAGATTATGAAGCCAAGGGAGCATGACATTTTTTTCCTTGACCCTCTACATGGCAAAACATTCAGTCAGGAAGAATACATGCTCATCTACAGGTTTTATAGTGCACTGTTCAGAGTTCAGAGATTGTGGTCGTTCCAAACCACGTTCTGATGCGCTTGTGGTCGTTCCAAACCACATTTTGATAAAATTGTGGTCGTTCCAAACCACATTTTGATACGCGTGTGGTCGTTCCAAACATCCTTTTGATAAGATTGTGATTGTGGTCGTTCCTAACCACATTTTAATAAAACTATGGCCACTATTAACTGTTTTTTGCAACTGTTTTTAAAGTTATGGTCTGTGTTTTGTCATCACAGAAACATTGCACAAATCTTGTCTCCTGGGCATTGGCATGAATACTGTGTCAATGATATTACGGTACCAATATTCATATCAATATGTAATTGTAAAAGCATTGTAAATGGTTTAACTTTTTGTCAAGGTAATTTGACTCTGTGCATGTCAACATCAACAGGGCCTTCCACGACAACATCTGAGCAACAGCTGTGCTGTTTTTGTCCTGATGGTAAGTTAATAATGCTGATCTGGCGTTTGCTAGATGTTTATCCAGTACATGTATCTAAGCAAATGTATTTGTAATGTTTTTACCATTTCAGTATTCACTGAGCTTTGTGACAGGAGGTCCCTTTGATTTTACAGAGGTAAGTGAAATATGCAATGGCAAACCCCAATATTATTAAAAGTTAATTGAGTATTTCTTTTTTTTATCTTAGGCTGACGTGCCTTGCATCAGGAGGTGGTGGTGTTTGTTGCTTTTGGAGAATTTCCCCTTGAGGTTTGTTTTTTTGTCTCTACACATTATACAAACTATTGAAGCTCCAATTAGTTTTTCTCATTCAGGGTTTGTACGGCCAAGAAAAACCTGGAAAAGTCATAGAATTCTAAAATGGCTATTTCCAGGGCTGGAAAAGTTTTAGGAAGTCTCATACATTTCAAATATGAGTATATAATAGAATGTTTATCTGATAGTATTGGTTAAACTACAATACTTACGGTTCATTCAATACATCTTACTGGAAAAAAAATTATTAGTCATTAATTAGTTAAGATGAGGTGCTTTTGTCATTTGAACATTGATTTTTATTAATCTTATTTTTAAAAATTAAATGGAAAGTAATGGAAAATAATTGGTATATATTGGTTGAAAGGTACAAACCTTGTGCTTAACACATACCTGTCCTGTATTCCTTTTTATTATAGGTCTGATGAAGAAAGACGGGCAAGAAAGAGACAAATGAGGCATATTGAAAAAAATGTACGAGACATTTCATAAGATTTTTTTAATCTCTTACCATATATAGACTGACTTATTTTTGTTTTGTTATCCTTTTAGGCACAAAAGGCAAACATGACTCCTGACTTACAACTTTTGAATGTAAGGTTCCTTTTTTTTCTTAAGTGCTGAAATCCTGTCGTATTTCATTCAAGCAAATAAAGGATTAATCCTTTTAAAAATACTTTCCAGCTACCCTGGAATGTCTTGGAGATGATACTTCTAGAAGTAGTGCTAGAGGATGGAGATGCTGCCTACATGAATCTGTCTCTTACTTGCAGTTGCTTTAGAGCAATTGTAAACAAGGCCCTGTTCAGACAGAAGGCGCACTATGCATGGCTTGACAGTAAGTTTGTTAAATGTGTGCAATAAAGTATGCATAAGGCCAAATGGGTATAAGAGTGGCTTTAGGTAATCATGCTTCTTGCATTTCCTAAAGCAGTACCAAGGCTAACATAATCTTTGACGTGCATTATGAAAGATTTCTCTTTTGTGTGTGTTTTTGGCTACAGGTGTTGTGGACTGGGGGAAATGGAGTGAAACATCAAAGGCTGAATTGCGGGTGCCTTTTGAAATTAAAGAGTGCAGAACATGTGGAACTTTTTTCAAAACCTGTTCAGGTTTTTATGGAAACGGGAAGCGTGGTTGCCTTAGAGGATTCTACGACAGCATAGAGGACCCAGACTGCTGTTTCATGTGTCAGTGGTAGAGTGTCAGGGGAAGTGTGTGAAGGAAGGATGAATGAATGAATGATTAAAGGTGATTTAAAAGAGGAAAGTGTGTGAAGAAAGGAAGGATGAATGAATGATTAAAGGTGATTTAAAAGAGGTAAGTGTGTGAAGGATGTATAGAAAGACACCGAGAGATATGTACAAAAAGAGAGGTGTATGTTTGTCTTTATCAAAACTAATTAAACTGTTTCATACCTAAATAATTAACTACTTGTCTTGGCTTGTTATTCATTTTACCATAACCCTTTTCATTATCAAGTAAATCCATAATCTATAATTATTAATGCCACTTGACACTCTTGCTGAGAATATTACACTTTTATTTAAATGTTAATAATTAATGTGCAACCAAAGCACTTACAATATGAAATGGTAATAAAACAGAAATAACTTACAAATAAGTTGTAAATAAACAATATACATGAACAAAAATAACGTTATCCAAATGTTAACAAACTTACAATGTGTTTGATAATATATATCATCATCAGGTATAAGTAATTAACGGATTCACAGTTTTGTTTTCTACATGATAGCACGCACTTCATAAGTATATAAGAAACTGTGAGCATTGCTTTCTACCACATTTCCTGTTTTGGGATTAGCGTCAAGTCTGACGTCACTAACCAATGAGAAGAGTTGCGGGCGGGACGAGTCGTGCAGTCCCGCCCCAAGTGCGACCCCGCCTCGACCGACGTCATACTTTGCCACTAACCAATGAGAAGCGTTATGGGCGGGGTGACACGTGCAACCCCGCCCCCCAGGTGCAACCCCGCCCAATCTGCAGGCTGCAGCCAGGTGCTTCTCAATATAACAGCAAATAAAAATAAATATACACATTTTCTAACTGTTGTTTAAAACAAGTTTTTTTTCTATATTTGCAAGGCTATTTGCTGTCTTTCCGTGTTCTTTTGAGCGTGATTGGTCAATCTGAACGTCATCCAGAAATCTGGCCAATGAAAGTGCGCGCCTTCAGTTTGAATTATACACCCGTTGTCGTTGGAGTGGCTCGCGGGGACGCGACGCGATCGCAGCTTCTAATCTGCAACAGCACTGCTTCTTCGGTCCATTAATGGCATTGCATGGATCATTTTAAATCTGTTAAAATCTTATTTTGGACGAATTTTGATTGTGGGATGTCGACTGAGAATGAAAAAACATGAATACGAACAGACTAAGTTTCCAATGGCGGACAGCAGGCGGCAGAAGGTACCATAAATCCCTTTATATTGTTTCTACTGCTCATCAAGATATATCTCTTATATATAACGTTATTGCAATAAAGTCATATGCTAATCGTGATTAACTTACATATTCTGTTTCTGTGTTTTGTTGTGTTGTAATATTGTTAAGATAGGGCTGGGTGTTATGACGATCTGATGATACTGACTATTGTTAGCGATTTTGCAGTAAATGTTAACATCACCTTTTTATATTGCGGAATGGGAATATAGCGTATATAACGCAGCACTGACTGTACTAAAACTTTTTGACATTTTGACAAGGAAACATGCATGAATTTAGAATAATGAACGGGACATACATGTGTTAAAATAAGCCTCTCCCAGACAGCATGCGATCCCGAAATCAATTATCTTTCTGTAAAATGCACACAAATATCTCAGTAACCCTGTCATGTGAGGTATTCACTTGATTTAAACAGTCAGTTATGTCTTAAGTAAAGTCAAACAGTTCAAGTTAACGTGGGGAAACCCGGATGCGTGTCATTCTGTGCATCCGTTCTTAAAGGGGCTGCAGCTTTGTCATCATTTTAATAAAACAACAAAAGAATAGAGAAGACCTTCTGCTTCTTTAAAGGGGCTATATGCAACTTTTTCCCCAAAATAAACGTAACATTAGCCTTTTTATTTTACCATTTATGACTAAAATATCTCCTGATTAGCATTCTGACACCTTGTCCGCTCACAGTGGGTGCACCTATAAGCCTGTATCCTATTTTTCCTATTTTCTGGCGGGTCGTCTTTTCCCGCGCTGTCTGCGGATGTGACGTCACCACCGCTGCGAGAGCGAGCAGAAAATGAGAGCAGTTCTGTTTTTTGGCCACAGGTGTCAGTCGCGAGTTTAAATTTCAGAAAAACGCATATAGCCCCTTTAAGAATCAAGTGATATTAATTAATTGAATATCATACAGTGAAGACTTTTAAAGCAGTATTATTCTGTAGCATTTAAAAAAAATATCCATCAAAATAAATATATTGTGATATCGTTATTGTAAAATAAAATTTCTCATGTATGTAGAATTATATGGTCATAATGCCCATCCCTACTGTCAGCAAGTTTTAAGATCAAGCTTGTCATAAAATGTAAAGGAGCTTTGGAATTAATAATCTGAGATCATGTACACTTGTTCAGCAGAGAGGACAGGAAACCACCATCCTTGGACTCTGAAGAATTATAGGCAAACCAGGATTTTGGATCTACTGTGAAGTTTTTGTATGGGCCTGGTGAGTACGTTCCCCTTCGAGGGAACTCGAACTGCGTCATCGTGACGACACTTTGGGGAACGCCCCTCGCGTTAAGCGTCTGAAGAAACAGTAGAATCAGCCCAATCCGATTGGTGTTGCGTGATGACGTCGTATGTGACGGCATACCCGGAAGATACAAAGAGACGTCTGAACGAAACAGAGATAGCTTTTTTGCTCTTCAGCGTGAGCGCTCTGTTTGTTCAGTCTGAAGGTGTTGTTACAACGTGAAAGCAAGCATTATTATATATTATGGCGAGCGAGCGTTTCAGGCTGTGTGTGCACCCGTGTCCGCGCTACATTACGGGCACGGACACACATCAGCTTTGTGTGCAGTGTCTCGGCGTGCAGCACGCCCAAGCCGCTCTTGAGGGGGCGGCTTGCGGTGATTGTGAACTGCTGCCGCTGAGGGTGCTGCGCTCGCGGCTGGCCGTCTTTGAGGAGACCGGTCAGCCTCGTGAGCCCCGCGGTTCTGGGCCTGCGTCTGTTGAGGCAGCGCGGCGCCGTAGATCGTGGGGCTCACAGCGGGATCTTTCAAGAGGATATGGGACTGCTGAGGCATCCTCCCTATCCTCCTCTGAAGATTCTGATATCCTCCCGCCCCGTGTGGAAGCCCGCGATGCGGCTTCTTCCCGCGGGGCGGAGGATGCGGTTCTCAGGCTGTCTGATTCTGAGGAATCAGACAATTCGAGGATCGAGGTGGATGATGTGGGGCTTTCGCCACCCCACGCATCCGCTGTTGAGGAGCTTGTGGAGGTTTTAACCCGCGCTGTGGCCAAACTGAGTTTGGATTGGCCACAAGAAATAGTGGACATCCAGCCACCATCTAAGCTGGATGAACGCTTTTTCAGGCGTCGGGTTCAACCTCCACGGCGGGGTCTTCCTTTTTTCCCCGATCTGCATAACGAGTTGTGTAGATCGTGGGAAAAACCCTTCTCAGCCCGTGTAGCTAATCCCCCAGTACTCGATTTTGCTAATGTGCTGGGGACGGCTGAGTTGGGTTATGCAGCGTTGCCACAGGTGGAAGAGGCGCTTGCGAGCCACCTCTCACCCGGGGCCGCTGCATCATTGAAGGCTCCGTCGCTGCCCACTAAACCTTGCCGCGACACATCCAAGTTAGTCGGCAGGGCTTTTGGTGCGGCAGGTCGAGCTGCTGGTTGTCTGCACACCATGGCGGTCCTGCAGGCATACCAAGCCGACCTCCTCAAAGAGCTGGATGAGGGCGAGGGACCATCTCCGGATGATTTCACTGAGCTCAGGAAGGCAACGGATTTGTCTCTCCGCATTACCAAAGAGACGGCTCGCGCTGTGGGCCGCTCTATGGCTGGAATGGTATGCGTTGAGAGGCATCTCTGGCTGACGCTGTCGGGAATCAAGGAGAGCGAGAAACATTTTCTCCTTGATGCTCCGATCTCGCCTTCTGGCCTCTTCGGCGGGGCAGTGGATACTGTCGTCGAGAGGTTTCAGGAGGCGAGGAAGCAGTCAGCCGCCTTCCAGAAGTTCTTCCCTCGCCGCTCGGGCTCTGCAGTTAGAGCAGGCCCGGGTGGGCAGCCCGGACCCTCACCCAGCTCATCGCACCGCGATGTGCAGAGGCAGAGTGTCGCCTCCCGCGCCCCTCCCGAGGGAGCTTGGCAAAGGAGGCGGCGCTCTCGCAGGAAGCCTTCTCAGCCTAAGAGCGACCTGAGGGACGTCATCCAGGCTAAGAAGGCTCCCAAGCGGTCCTAGCTTCGGCAGGATCGCTGAGAGTCGTCCCCCACAGGGTGGAGCGATCGAGGTCGTTTCCACTCTGGGACTCTCGGGGAATCGTTGCTGCGCTCCCGCCGTCCAAGACGTTTCGGGCCGCATCGGTTCCCTGCGCGCGCGCACTGAACCAGTCGCCTCCATTAGGACTTGCGACAGTTCAGCAGCCGCGTGCGCCTCACGGACCTCTTCCCCGACGACACCCTGCCGGTCAGCCGCTTCAGGGCGTTGGGGTAGAGGCTCGAATAACACCCGAGGCTGGCCTCGAGAGGCTAGTTCCCTTAGTAGATTATCTCGGCGCATGGACATGCCTTCCGGGTATATCTGCGTGGGCCCTGCGTACTGTGGAACGGGGTTACAGACTGCAGTTCGGTTTCCCTCCCCCGAAATTCAACGGGGTGGTTCGAACTGTGGTCGGTCCCGAGCAGGTGCGGGTGATGGAGCAAGAAGTACGCTCTCTGCTGGTCAAGGAGGCTATAGAGAATATTCCTCCACCAGACAGGGAGTCCGGGTTCTACAGCCGGTACTTCATAGTTCCCAAGAAGGATGGGGGGTTGCGTCCAATTCTAGATCTAAAAAGAGAAGAAAAAGAAAAAGAAAGAGCAGGCACCTGAACCGGTCTCTGAGGAGATACAGGTTCAGGATGCTCACAATTCCAGCCATCGTGACTCAGATCCAGTTCAAGGACTGGTTCGTCACGATAGATCTGAAGGACGCATACTTCCATATCTCCATCCTTCCAGCTCACAGGAAGTTCCTGCGGTTCGCCTTCGGGGGCGAAGCGTACCAGTATCGGGTTCTTCCGTTCGGCCTAGCTCTCTCCCCTCGCACCTTCACGAAGTGTATGGATGCAGCACTGGCTCCGTTGAGACTCCAGGGCATCCGCATACTCAATTATATCGACGACTGGCTGATTTTGGCTCAGTCGTACGATATGGCGGTTCGACATCGAGATGTCGTTCTAGCCCACATAAGGTGCTTGGGTCTCAGACTCAACACGAAGAAGAGCGTGTTGACGCCCTCCCAGAGGACTACGTTCCTGGGGGTTGTATGGGATTCGACGCTGATGCGGGCACGACTGTCCCCCGCACGCGTGGAGTCCATACTGGCGATGGTCTCGAGAGTGAAGCTGGGCCGCAGCCTCACTGTGAAGCAGTTTCAGAGACTGCTGGGTCTCATGGCAGCAGCAGCCAACGTGATTCCGTTCGGTCTGCTCTACATGAGACCCCTCCAGTGGTGGCTGAGAACCAAGGGGTTTTCCCCCAGGGGGAATCCTTTTCGCATGATCAGGGTAACGCGCAGATGCCTTCGTTCCCTCGTCATGTGGAAGAAACCTTGGTTCCTGTCCCAGGGGCCGGTGTTGGGAGCGTCGTGTTGGCGGAAGTCCGTTTCAACAGACGCTTCCCTCACTGGTTGGGGCGCGGTCATGGAAGGCCGCTTTTCCAGGGGTCTGTGGGGGACCCGGCATTCTTCCTGGCATATCAATTGCCTGGAAATGCTGGCGGTCTACAAGGCTCTGAGGAGCTTTCTCCCGGACCTCCGCGGCCACCATGTCCTGATACGATCCGACAGCATGTCGGCAGTATCGTATCTGAACCACCAGGGGGGCCTGAGGTCGCGCCCTCTTTGCAGACTGGCGCATCAGGTCCTTCTGTGGTCCCAGGGGAAATTGTCATCCCTCAGGGCGATGTACATTCCCGGGGACCAAAATCAGGGAGCAGACATCCTGTCGAGGCAGGGGCTGAGGCCCGGGGAATGGCGACTCCACCCCGAGGTGGTGGAGGCTATGTGCGAGCGGCTGGGCCCGGTGGAAGTGGATCTATTTGCGTCTCGAGAGACGTCCCACTGCCCGCTGTGGTTCTCCCTCACTCATCCGGCCCCTCTGGGGCTGGATGCCATGGCTCAGACGTGGCCGAGGCTGCGTCTGTACGCTTTTCCCCCGATCGCTCTGCTCCCGGGAGTTCTGGAACGTGTCCGCCGGAAGTCGTCAGCCTTCTTTTAGTAGCACCCCGGTGGCCCACTCGGGTATGGTTCTCCGACATCATCGACCTGCTGGACGGTCCCCCATGGCAGGTCCCTCTGAGGAGGGATCTGCTGTCTCAGGCCAGGGGTACGATTTTCTACCCACGGCCAGAGGTATGGGATCTCTGGGTCTGGCCCCTGAGGGGGCTCAGTTCCTAGCAGAGGGCCTGTCGGCAGGTGTCGTGGAGACCCTACTCAGTTCCAGAGCTCCATCCACCAGGAGGTTGTACAGCCTAAAGTGGAATGTATTTTCCACTTGGTGTAGAGAGCGGCAGGTGAACCCAGTTAACTGCCCAGTGGCTTCAGTGCTGGAGTTCCTTCAAGACCGCTTCTCCACCGGTCTTTCCCCGTCCACACTTAAGGTGTATGTGGCTGCCATTGGGGCTTTCCACGCACCTTTAGGTGATGCGACGTTGGGAAGGCACCATCTGGTTGTACGTTTCCTCCGTGGGGCTCGGAGGATGAGGCCTGCGGCTCATTCCAGGGTCCCAACCTGGGACCTGGCAGTGGTGCTCGAAGGGCTGGCTGAGGCCCCCTTTGAGCCGCTGGAGTCAGCTGAGGCGAGAATACTGACCTTCAAGGTGGCTTTTCTCCTTGCCATCACTTCTCTGAGGAGAGTGGGGGACCTCCAGGCCTTGGCGGTCACGCCGACTTGCCTGGAGTTTGCCCCGGGCATGGTTAAAGCCATCTTGCATCCCAGCCAGGGCTACGTGCCCAAGGTGCCATCTAACAGGGCAAGGTCAGTGGTTCTCCAGGCATTCCATCCTCCACCTCACGTGACGGCGGAAGAGAGCAGACTTCACCTCCTCTGCCCCGTGCGGGCATTGAGGATTTATCTGGAGAAGTCTGCTCAGTGGAGAAAGTCAGACCAGTTGTTGGTGTGTTTTGGTTCACCCAAGAAAGGGCTGCCTGCGTCAAAACAGACGATTAGTAACTGGATTGTCCAGGCTATAGCCATGGCTTATCGGGTGTGCAACCTGCCTTCACCCTTAGCCGTTAGGGCCCATTCTACCAGGAGCATGGCCTCCTCGGTAGCCCTCCTTTCTGGGGCCTCGATGCTAGACATCTGCGAGGCGGCTGGGTGGGCCACTCCTCACACCTTCATTCGTTTTTATAGTCTGCATCTCCCTGAGACGCCTGGCGCGAGAGTGCTCGCCCCCTAGTTGTGCCTGGTTCCAGCTTCACACTGGGGTGGTTATGATTGGTGCGGGATAGTTGGTACTCGTTCCCCAAAGTGTCGTCACGATGACGCAGTTCGAGTTCCCTCGAAGGGGAACGTCTCGGGTTATGACTATAACCCTTGTTCCCCGAGAAGGGGAACGAGACACTGCGTCTCGGGTCCACCCAATCATCAGAGCGCTCGCTTCATCGCAAAGAACGCTATCTCTGTTTCGTTCAGACGTCTCTTTGTATCTTCCGGGTATGCCGTCACATACGACGTCATCACGCAACACCAATCGGATTGGGCTGATTCTACTGTTTCTTCAGACGCTTAACGCGAGGGGCGTTCCCCAAAGTGTCGTCACGATGACGCAGTGTCTCGTTCCCCTTCTCGGGGAACAAGGGTTATAGTCATAACCCTAGACGTTTTGCTAGTCCATGTCCGTAAGTTGATAATTAATATTAATGTTTTATCAAACAAATTAATATTAATTTGTGTGTGTGCATGTTTCTTCCCCCCTCATGATCCAGAAGTTTTGGATCCATGATCCTGAAGAACTTTTACAGATGTTGACCCTGAATGTGTAAAAGGTAATCTTAAAAATGTTGTCATTATTTTAATGTTCTCTGTTTTTTCCTGTAATGTAGACGCATGCATTTTCTGTGAAGTTGCTTTGAAACAATATGTATTTTGAAAAGCGCTATACAAATACATTTTATTTTAATTGTTTTACTACTTTTATTGGCATTAACTATATATTATTCATGTATTATTTGGCAGGTCGCAAGATGTATTTTATTTTGTGAGACTTTGCTGAGGAAGTATTCTTTGGCTCAGTCTGAAAAGGCCCAGAAAAGAAACACTATGAAGAACATCACACAGAACCGTCAGAGAAAGAGACGGGTAAGTTAAGAAACCGGTTAAGCTTTTTCCCTCCAGAATGTTACTATACTCCTCTCTGAGTTTTAGTGGTTAATTTACTGTCATGTTTTGCAGTTGCTGGAGACCAGGTCCAGGGTTGCACAAACCAACACAGAACCTGTGGAAGACCGCAACAATAGACCTGATGTCTGATGAAGATGATGCTGTTGTTGATGGAAGGCCAGTGTGGATGGTTAGGCTAGCTACTACAAACCAGACTAGGCTGACCCACACTTCGCATCACATCACCAGCCCATCACGGCAGTTTGAAAAAATTTTCAAAACTCAAACAACATTGTGTTAGAATTGGTCACAATTCTTTTATAATTATAATTTTAATATTCAATTGTTCCATTTTATATTTTCTTTATTCCTATGTTTATATACTTATACTTTTATTGGTTCCCATATATAGAATATTTACATAAATTTTATATACACTTTTTAATTTATAGATTTCTTTGTCTCGTTTTATATTGTATACTTTGTATGTTTGTTCATTTTTAGATGTCCATGTTGCTTTTGATCTCCACGTTTTGTATTGTTGTTCCTCTTACGTCGCCTTCCTTTAGAAACATTTTGTTCACTTATCTTTTCCCCCATTCATTTTAATTTATGTTTATAATGCTCTTTGTTCTTTTTACTTGGTTATATTGTTTACTTGGAAATGTATGTGTATTTTATATACACTTTTTTTTGTCTTATAAATTTATTGTTCTCATTTTATATTGTTTAATTTGTACATTTATCCTTTTCCTTTTTATGTTCACTGTGTATTTTATTCCTTTACATCTCTGTCCTTTAAATGCATTTTGTTCATTTTTTTTCCCTTTTTGTTTCTTTACCAATTCATTTTAACGTATATTTATGTTCTTTGGACTGTTTATATTTTTACATTTGTTCCTTTACATTTTCATCCCTTTTAAATACATTTAGTTCACTTGTTTTTGTTTCACCATTGTTTTAATGATTATTTTTTATATATATATATATATATCATATATTAATGAGCAAAATCTGCATAGCTGGCCTATAACCAATCAAGTCCCTATGCTACAAAACCTAGCCCACCCTTAACCTGTTAACTGTCACTGGCCCACCGGTGGGCCCATTTGCCACTGCATGTTTAAAACAATTATATCCTATATTAATATAAATATTAATACAAACTATATATCATTTGAAAGCTTACAAACTCAAGATTCATCCTGTGAAACCCATTTTCAAATCGGATTTTGCGTTACCAAGGAAACGGTACCCTAAATTCTTCTAGCGGCTCCTCCCCTAGTGGGCGTCGTCATGTTTCATATTACAACATTTATTTTTAAAACTTTATAATAAAAACTTTTTCTAATCTTGACAAAACACATATCGTCGGAAAGGTCTGAGTCTCACGGCTCTATATGTCAACTGTTTTGTGATATTTGGACGAAAATATATACATTTGTTACAGGAGATTGCATAAAAAAATCTATGGAATTTCAATGACACCCGGTGGCTATTTGTTGTACAGCGCCTAAACAAAATATCATGGGAACTTCAATTTTTGTGATATCAACTTCAAATTTGGAACAAAAATTGGTTAGACATTTGCCTTAATTTAATAGTAATTTTAGAGTACAAATTATTTTGTAACGTATATTTTTTATATTTTATATAAAATATTTAGTAGAGTATATTTGATTTACAGTAAATTTAAACTTTCATAACCTTATGAAGTTATTCCACTTCAGCCATAATCTGCTGACTGTCTTCTTTAAAATGAGACCAAACTTATGTCTATATTCCAAAGTATTATTGAATTGCAACCATTTAAGTTTGGATAGCGCATCTTCATGTATATCTTCAAAAAGGGGGGTGACAGTTAACAGGTTAAGGCCCGGGTATACTTCACTTACCGCGCCCGGACGCGTCACGCGCGCAGCCCTGTCCGCGCGTCTTTTAAAGTATACTACACAACGGATGCGCGCGGAGGATCGTGTTCGACACATGCGCAGTAAAAAAGTGTCTATGCTCTACCAGACATCGGAGGGCAGCACTGAGTCCTGTCATCAAAGGGACATTTGCTGGGCATGATCGGAGAAGAACTGTAGTGGATCCACCATTGCAACATAGTTTGGAAGAAACACTGAAGAATCAAAAATGCTCTCTTTTTTTCAAGCGTGTTGTTTTTAAACCGGTCTTTGCACACTCTTCTTCGACGGCTGAACACTGTGCTCAATACTGTGTGTATTGCCACCTAGTGGACTCTTCTTTACTGCTGGCGCATGCGCTGTTGCACGCGGACCGACCAAAATTTGGGCTGCGCGCGGACGGGGTGTGCGGCCGGCTGCGAGCCCTCCGAATGACGAAAATTACGTCATGCGGGCGGTGCACGAACGCGGACGGCCGAAGTATACCCGGGCCTTTAGCCTTAGAAGTAACCAATAAAGTCACTTGACTGGGTTTTCAATGCGTTCTGTCCTCCAATAGCAGTCTGGGTTTTGGGAGTGGTTTTAAAAAAAACAACCAATCCAGTTTGAGATGAAGGACCAATAGGGGGTGGAAGGCAAAGCTGTTTAGAGGTGTGAAAATGTCTCCTGGGAAAAACTTGATGGGATTATTTGCCATGGCAACAAATGGCTGTTGCATGGGAGTATACGGCCACAACATACATCCGATTTGGTACCATTTCGGATGAATACGGACATATACGGATCCATGGAATTTGACCTATCCGGCCTGTATACTCCTGGATTCTTCCGAATTTCAGCAGTGTATACAGGAGTATACTGGTCCGGATACACCTTTTTTCATGCAGTGTAGATTTCTAGGCTATGTGTACAGAGCAACAACAACAGGATTGTTTTCATTTTAGCCAAGTCAAGCTGCGATTTCGAACAGGACCACATGGAGACACCAAAAATTCCTAAATCAACCGATTTGACTGCATAAACATATGATTACCAAACAAAACAACGTACACATGACAAATCAAACATTATCCTTCCCGAGTGTGTGTGGAAACAATGCGAATGCACTGTGTGTCTGTACATGAATGCACCGTGCGATTAGTGATCGAGAGCGCACACATACACGGTTTGTTCTTTGTGCATCTATGGCAATACCCCAGGGATGGGACACATGAATCCGTTAAATGAATCCGACTACGCCACCCTGGTGGAGGACCAGGGAAATACTCCAAATAAGTACACAGGTACGTTTTACCAATTGAAGGCAAGGGAATACGTTGCGAGATGGGGTATCGTTATGAAAATATATTTTATTACAAAAGCATTAAAACTCTTGTGAGACATGTCCAACATCACAATAATTGTTCTCCGGAGCCAGGTTTCGGGAACAAGGCAGGCCAGCTGTTACTCAGGAGGTCGTACCAACCCACTTCGAATTCACACCAAATCAGGCACCCCGCGCACACACTCTATGAGGAAGTGGTGTCAGCACACACAGCACTTCACGAGTTCACACTTACAAATAAGTCAGATAGAAAGAATGGTATGCGTATTTGGCGTGCTGTCCGAGGAGAGGGCTCCGAGCTCGGTATTTGGCCCGAACCCAGAGTACTCCCCCCGTATGTCTGGTTTAGGAAGTAACCAGGTGAGTGTGAGGAAGATGGGGTGGTGGAGGGATGCTGCAAAACTTGTCGAGAAACATTGGTGAGTTGACTGGGTATTTATATGATCCTCCACTTGTGCTGATTGGGTAGACATGTTGATTACTGATTGCTGACAGCTGGTTGGAATTACATGATGATTAGATAGATCATTTGAACGTGCTTCTCCCGAACTTTGTTACTGAAACATCATTTCACGAGTTCACACTTACAAATAAGTCAGATAGAAAGAATGGTATGCGTATTTGGCGTGCTGTCCGAGGAGAGGGCTCCGAGCTCGGTATTTGGCCCGAACCCAGAGTACTCCCCCAAAAATTGCAACTAACATGGGACAGCAGCCGGTAAATGATGTTGATACCCCCCAAAAGTTGCAGAGCATGAAACTGATGCTGTGCCAATCGAAGGCGAGGGTAAGTCACTGGATCGGGAGGTCTTGTCATCGTCTGAGGTTTTGATGGTCGTGGTATCAGAAAGTGAACCTCGTTGGTAGTCAGCTGGGGATGGAGATAGCACTGCTGCGGCAGTGGCAACGAACTCCTTCCTTTCCAACTTGTTTTCAAACTGTCTAATAAGCTGGTTGTATGGAAAATTTAGCTCCTGCCAGAGCAAAAGAGATGACTCTTCTCAGTGGAGCGAGTTTGAATGGAGTAACCGAGCTCCTGCGGGAGCGGATTTGACGACACTGCTGCGGCAGTGGAGACAAGTCATTTTTCACTTGCTTTCCAACAATCAAATGAGCCAGTTGTATGGAGAATTGAGCTCCAGCCAGAGCGGAAGAGATGACTCTTCTGTGGCAGTGGAGCGAGTTTGGATGGAATAACAGAGCTCCTGCGGGAGCGGAGGAGTTGACGACACTGCTGCGGCAGTGGAGACGAGCCGTTTCAAAACTTGCTTTCCAACTATCCAGTTGTACGGGGAATCGGGCTCTTGCGGGAGCGGAAAAGATGACACTGCTGTGGCAGTGGAGCGAGTTTGGAATGGAGTAACAGAGCTCCTGCGGGAGCGAAGTTGATGACGCTGCTGCGGCAGTGGAGACGAGCCGTTTCCAACTTGCTTTCCAACTATCCAGTGAGCCAGCTGTACGTGGAATCGGGCTCCTGCGGGAGCGGAAAAGATGACACTGCTGTGGCAGTGGAGCGAGTTTGGAATGGAGTAACAGAGCTCCTGCGGGAGCGGAGTTGATGACACTGCTGCGGCAGTGGAGCGAATTTGGAATGGAGTAACAGAGCTCCTGCGGGAGCGGAGTTGATGACACTGCTGCGGCAGTGGAGCGAATTTGGAATGGAGTAACGGAGCTCCTGCGGGAGTGGAGTTGATGACACTGCTGCGGCAGTGGAGCGAGTTTGGATGGAGTAACAGAGCTCCTGCGGGAGCGGAGTTGACGACACTGCTGCGGCAGTGGAGACGAGCAGTTTTAAAAACTTGCTTTTTTGAATATCCGGTGAGCCGGGTTAGACGTAGGACTCAGCTCCAGTATGCAGATAACACTGCTGCGGCAGTAGAGGCAAGTTGAACGGAAATGGAAACGGAACTGTTGCGGCAGTGGAGACCTTTTGGGCAGAGAACTGGGCTTTGTTAGAATGAAAGAGATGACACTGCTTTGGCAGTAAAACCGGTTGGATGGAGAAACTGAGCTTCTGTTTGAGCGAAATTGATAACACTGCTGCGGCAGTGACAGAATGAGGCGGCTCCAGCGGGAGCGACTGGGGAGATGCTGCCCGGGGCAGTGAATGTATGATCGTTTCCCTTATTGGATTGATGATGTTGAAATGAAGCAGATGCGGAGATCCTGTAGGTTTGGGTGTATGGAAACAGATTTAGCTGATTAGAGTCAGTTGGGCTTCTTTGATGTGGAAGCGATTAGAACGAATGTAGCTCTTGAAAGCTTCTGACGACCAGCGACCAAGTGCTTGGATCTGATGCTGGGAGAGGCCTTTTTGAGCGGCTGTGGTTGCTGCACCTATGCGGAACGAATGGCTAGAAAAGTGATCTGCTGGGATGCCGGATTGAATCAGTATGGACTTGAGGTGTTTTTGGACGTGTGACAGGGCGGTTGGAATCGTCTGTGAAGAGTGGGTCAGAAGGGAATTTAGTCTGCAAGCTTCTGAAATGTAGGTAAGCTAAAAGGGATTGGTACGGCTGGATTGGTGATGGGAGGTTGAAAATGTAAATGAAATGGCCTTTTTTCATTTGATCCGTCTTACTTTGTTTGATGAAATAAGACATGGTTTCGTCATCTAGCGCTGATAGATCTGAAATTGTAGGATGGACCTTTGGGTTGAAGGTGGACGTGATGGTGAGTTCTGAGCTTCTGAGAAAACCAAAGAAGGCCAAAATGAACATTGCATCCAGGGTGCGGGAGGTATTGGAGTGGTAGCCTCGGCGGAGGGTGGAGATACATTTAGTGAGTATATCTAGAGTTATTGGTTGTCTGGCGTCTGGGTGGGTGGGTTGGGTTTTTTGGATGCCTTTGATGAGCATGGATGTTTGTGAATTGGCTATTTCTGAAGAGGGCAGACCAAAAATGAGTTTGTGAAAAATTGAATTCCGCTTAGATAACCCTTGATGGAGCTGGCTTGGAGGTTCTTAATACTGTTGAGATGAGATATGAATGAAGTGATGGTAAGCAAAGAAAAATCAGGGAAATTCAGGTTGTATGTGGAGTGGAAAGACTTGAAACACTTCCATGCAGTTAGGTAAGATTGGAGGGTTCTGGGGGAAACGGCTTGAAGAATGGAATTCAGAGAGGCGTCAAGGAGGGGTTTCAATGGGTGGTTTATGGGAACATCAGCTCTGAATAGTGAGGTACTGGGGTTGGGAATGGGTCCGCCTCTGGTGCCAACAGCCTGAATTTCTGGAAAGCAAAACGAGAGAGAGAGTCAGCTATTTGATTTTTGGACCCAGGAATATGTTTTGCAATTATGATGAATTGGTCACAGGCTGAAATCCAAATGAGGCGTCTCAGGAGAGGCATTAGTGCGGGGGAATGTGAACGTCCTTTGTTAATGCAATGCACGGTTGCTTCGTTGTCACAGTGCACTATAATGCTGTTCGTGGACCATTCTTTACCCCACAGGAAGGCTGCTACGACTAAAGGATACAACTCGAACAGTGCTGAGGATGTTAGTGACTGTGGTGAGTCTGACAGCTGGGTGGGCCATGTGGATACGAACCAACGGCCTTGGTAAAATCCCCCAAAACCAATGGAGGGAGCTGCGTCGGTAAACAGTTGAATATCCACAGGGAGAGAAACCAGATTATTATAGAAAAAAGACAGACCATTCCATTGTTTAAGGAAAGTTATCCATAAACTGAGCTCGTTGCAGCACAAACTAGTAAGGGAGATTTGGTCCTCTAGCGCGTGAACTGAAGATGCGAGGGAGAGGAGATGTGAGATGAAAGGGCGGCCTTGCGGTATGATGCGCATCGCAAAGTTTAAGTGGCCGAGCAGAGATAGTAGCTCACGTTTGGAACAGTTTGGACTGTCTAGGAGGGTGGATGCGACCAGAATTATCCTGTCGATTTTTTCCTTGGGAAGTGAGGCCTGGAAGTTAACTGTATCCAAGTTAATGCCCAAAAATTCGATGGACGTTGCTGGGCCCATGGTTTTGTCTTGGGCGATTGGAATCCCGAGCTCAGCGAAGACCTTTTGGACTGTGAGAAGATGTGCAGCCGGGATCGAGCCTGGTGGTGAGATGATTAGGAAATCATCTAGCAAGTGAATTATGTAGGGAATTGAGTAGTTGTTGGAAAGAATCCAACAGATAGCTTCTGATAGCATGTCAAAAATCTTGGGGCTACTTTTGCAGCCAAAAGTTAAACGTACAGAAAAGTAAAATTTTCCGTGCCAGCGTACGCCGAATAAATGCCATGAATCTGGGTGGATTGGCATCACTTTAAATGCGGAAGTGATGTCGACTTTGGCGAGCCAAGCGCCGCGACCCGCGTCTTGAATCAAGGCTATAGCTTGATCGATGTTGTGGTAATTGAGAGAGAATTCTTCAAGCGAGATTAGGCTGTTTATGCTTGGAAACGGAGAGTTGTGAGGGGCTGAGAGGTCGATAATTAAGCGTTTTTTGCTTGAAAACTTCCTGGTGGCCACTCCGATAGGGTTAAAGGGTCCGATCATGAAGCCTGATTCGATTTCTTTATTGATTAGAATATCAACTGTATCAGGCTCAGCGAGAGCGGACTGGAGATTGTCACATATGATACTTTGAGTTGGGAGGCTTTCCACGCCGGGTTTGAAACCGTGCTCGAGACCAGACAGTAAATAGTCAGTAAAGTTAGTGTTAGGGTGGTGAGACAATTCAGTAGACAAACGGGAAATATTCACAGGAGTCGACAGGTAATTTTTTTAATCTTTATTTACGGCTCTTTTTACAGGGCATATTGAGCGGGCATGAGCGCCTCCACAATAGCTGCAAATGTGCATGAAACGACAACGCTGTCGTGAGCATCGTCCCGAGTTGAAGTTGTTGCAAACTTGACTGCTGGATGAAAAGGGGTTTCTTCTTTTGGAATCAATGGAAGAGTCGTTGAAATTGATGTTTGCTGGCCGCGGGACATAAGTGGTAGATTTTACTTGTGGTGAATCCGTGCTGGGGGAATTTGAAGGGTTAATCAAAGGACAAGCTGTGGTGGAGTGAGAAACAGATCTGCAAACCGCGCAGGAAATGTTACGGCAGCCTAGGAACACTCTGTTGTGTAATTCTGTGTCTAAAGCGCCCCAGTAAGGACACTGGTTCCACTGAGCTACACGGACGGCGCATTTTGCTGAGAACAGCTTATGATAAGTATAAAAATGGGTCCCTCCATACGATAACGCAAGCTCTGCAATTATCGCGAGATAATCGTTTAATTCTCGTCTCCTGTGGGGGAGTGCAGCGCAAATTATTTCCCTGAAACGGCTGAAGGCAATAGCAAATTCAGAGAATGAAAGAATGCGGGATGAATTATGTGCTGGGTTTTTGAGAGTGACTGCAAAATCACCACAGTAGATTTGACGATCTGAAACTGAGGGAGGGAGTAAAGAAAGAAGGGAAGATAAATCGATGTCCGCACCTGTGAGGATCTGTGCTCTGATGTTGCTGGCAACAGGGGGAGGTTCCAAGGCTGTAGCATTGGGCGGGATGGGCATTGATGTCGCAGAAAATAAGGTAAAAGGAGAACGAGTTTGGGGAAAAGTGTTAGGAGGAAGGAAAGCTGGAGCTGAGGCCGCTTGCGGAGGCAACCTCTCGCTTAGGTCGGCCCCCGGCAGAGGAGGAACGGGAAAAGTGGGAAAAGAGCCAAGTTGGGGAGAAAAAAAAAAAAAAAGGCAACTGGGCCTGCGCCGCTAGCGGAGGCAGCCTCGCGCTAAAGTTTGATGGTGGGGCTGCAGGCCAAGGACAAGGGAAAGGGTTAGAAAAAGTGGCAGAAAAAGGCTGTGATAGCGGAGCCTGCACTGCTGGCTGAAGCATACTCACGCTGAAAGGACAGCCTGGGGAAAAGGAAGCTGGCATTGTGGGCTGTGGTGCAACACTGGAAAAAGCTGCGGCCTGTAGCTCGGCGGAGCAGAGAGACGAGTTGGGCTGGGTGGCGGCAGCGGTGGCAGTGGCGGCGGGATCTGGGGCGCGGCCCAGGCTAGCTGAAGGCCTGCTGCAGCGGACTGGCGCTCGAGGAAGGACCGGTCCTGCGAGGGACCGAGAGGGTGTTTTATGAGAGCGTGAGTTTGGAGCCTTGTGATTTCTTGACCTGTTGGCGGTTCTGGAAAGTGGAGTGGATTTTGGAGATGGAGAAGCTGCTTGGAGAGACACGTACAGGTTGTATAGTTGAGATTTATTCATTCTTCTAGAAAAATGCACGTCAGCGCTTATTAGCGCTTGTCTTAACCCCAACACGGTCCATTTTTCTATTGCTGGAATCGTAGGTTGTGCTGAAGTGTAGGAGGAAGCTGGAGATGATGGATGTCTTGATGGTGCAGGCGATGGCAAGCCTCGGCGTCTCGGGGTACGGGAGGCGGCGCGGCTGGGCCGACGGCCGCGTTGTGTTGCTGGAGGTTCGGGTGCTGTGTCCTGTTGAGTTGGGGTGCTCCTTGCATCGGTGGGATGCTGTAGGGGATCCTGGGCAACAAGAGAATCGTCATTGGACGGATAAAGTTCTATCTCAGACATTGTAACAGATGGTAAGGACCAAATGCTGCAAAACTTGTCGAGAAACATTGGTGAGTTGACTGGGTATTTATATGATCCTCCACTTGTGCTGATTGGGTAGACATGTTGATTACTGATTGCTGACAGCTGGTTGGAATTACATGATGATTAGATAGATCATTTGAACGTGCTCCTCCCGAACTTTGTTACTGAAACATCATACAGTGAAAAACACACCACAAATGAAGCAGCTAGCCTCCCCTGTTCCACACTGGCTCCTGGAGGAGAGAGAAACACACATTAACACCAGACCCCAAAAGAACTTACGCAAATTACACTGAATAATAAAAGAAGAAAATTAAAATAAAAATAAAATAAAAAATAAAAAGAAATAAAAGAAAATTTACAAACACTGAGCAAGGAACTTAAAATGAACACAACGTACCTGAGCGAACTCTGACACAAACTTGCCACAGTGCAGACGCCACCAACACCGCTCTGAACTATAAATAGCGCATATTAACAGCGCAGCTTTAAGCGGTTCACATTACACCATCAGCAGGATCTCGACATACCTGTTCAGTAACGGACTGAGGTCAAGCCAGCCGCCACTCCGAGATGCACAGTCAATCTATCCGCCACGTTATTTCGTGGTGCGCGCATACACTGGCTATTACAGTACGACCGTCAGAGAACTGTTATGAAAACAAGTGTTCTTCTGGTGAACGCGATTTAACATACATTTATTCAGTACGTCTGTCTGAATAAATGAAAACAAATAAATATTGTACCTGTCACTGTATGATGCCGACTTCCAAAATAAAAGTCTTCCTGAATAAATATAAAAACAGACCTAAATAAATATAAATAAATAAACATTTCACAACCCAATTACACCTGAAAATGATAGTACACCTCACAGCCTGTCACTGTATGATGTCGAATTCCAAAATAAAAGTCTCCCTGAATAAATAAACAAATAAACAGGCGTATATATGAATTTTGGGGGCCTATTATTTTGTTATATATATATATATATATATATATATATATATATATATATATATATATATATATATATATATATATATATATATCCTCCTGGGACCCAAGAATAGACTTTTGTCCACTGTAGTGGACATTATATTTTAGTGAATTTCTCTGACATCATACATGTCACATGTCACAGTCTGGATGTCCAGTAAAGAGCACATTCGGGGCTTTGCAGGGATACCAAATGTTTGGAGGTTTCACCAGGACAACAACTTCTTCTTGGTCTTTAAAAATGGCTGACATTAATGTTGAGCACTCTTATGGAAATATGATCATAGTTTTTAATTATAATTTAAATCTGATTAATTTTCAAATTGTTTGTTATAAATCAACATCTCAGGAAAATGTTATGGGGTTTCAAATCAAAATTTGACTTTCTGTTACAGAACAGGGCATTGATTTCATAAATGACCACTATAGTGGACACCAGGATTTAAATCATGTTTATCAGGCATTTTGGAGACATAACAAGTGAACAGGGAAATAAATTACAGATCAATATTCCTATGAAATATTAGATATTATTTTGAAAATGTTGCCAATTTTTCCTCCCATTATTACACTTCTTTTTTCATTACATGCTGCACCAAGAACACATTAATATGCAAATTAGATGCAGTGAATAGATATATTGTATTGAATGGGAAAATCCAAGTATTGTCATTTTACCCACATATTTCATAAAGTAAAATGGTATATGAATGCATTTCATTATATCTTTCATAACATAGTTCAGAATCATCTTTAAATAAAGTTTGTTTAAAAAAAACCCTGAAACCTAAAAATTGATTGATGAATTAAAAATAAATCCCATTGTTTTTGCCTATACATGCAATTTCATGTCATTTAATTTTTTTAACAACTCAGTCCTGGTGTCAACTACAGAGGACACATCATAACATATGAATAAAATATCATTTTTCAAAAATGTTTTTTTTTCATTTTTTTCTTATGCTCTAAACAATGTAATGACATAAAAAAATACTAAATTCAAAAAACTTTTTTTTTCTGGGTCCCAGGAGATATATATATATATATATATATATATATATATATGTGTGTGTGTGTGTGTGTGTGTGTGTGTGTGTGTGTGTGTGGTTGTGTATATATATATATATAAATATATATTTGTGTGTAAATATGTACATATACATATTTATACATTATATATATATATATATATATATATATATATATATATATATATATATATATATATATATATATATATATATACACGTTTATACATATATGTGTGTATATATATATATATATATATATATATATATATATATATATATATATATATATATATATATATATATATATATGTGTATTTATGTATGTATGTGTATATATATATGTATATGTATATATGTATATACATATATTTACATGTATATATATATATATAAACGTGTATATATGTATGTATGTGTATACATTTTTATATATATATATATTACAAAATAAGAGCCTCCCAAAATTCATATTTGCGCTGTTTTGTCTATACATTGAGTAACCCATAAAAACAAAAGTCCTAGTTTACACAGACTAATTTCACCACAGACGGAGAGTACACCTTCTCACAGTGTCAACTACACCGTTTCAAGACAGTCTGATGTGGTATTACAAAATAAGAACACCTCAAATATCATATTTGCACAGTTTTTTTCTATACATTGAGTAACCCATAAAAACAAAAGTCCTAGTTTACACAGACTAATTTAAACACAGACTGAGAGTACACCTTCTCACAGTGTCAACTACACCATTTCAGGACTGTCTGATGTGGGATTACAAAATTAGAGCACCCCAAAACTCATATTTGCACTGTTTTGTATATACATTGAGTAACCCATAAAAACAAAAGTCCTAGTTTACACAGACTAATTTCACTGCAGACAGAGAGTACACCTTCTCACAGTGTCCACTACACTGTTTCAGGACAGTCTGATGTGGGATTACAAAATAAGAGCCCCCCAAAACTCATATTTGCGCTGTTTTTTCTATACATTGAGTAACCCATAAAAACAAAAGTCCTAGTTTACACTGCCTAATTTCACTGCAGACAGAGAGTACACCTTCTCACAGTGTCAACTACACCGTTTCAGGACAGTCTGATGTGGGATTACAAAATAAGAGCACCTCGAATATCATATTTGCGCTGTTTTGTCTATTTACATTTAGTCATTTAGCAGACGCTTTTATCTAAAGCAACTTACAAATGAGGGCAATAGAAGCAGCTAGAGCAGTCCAAGGGCAACAATATCAACAAAATGCAAGTGCTGCAACAAGTCTCAGTTAATCTAGCACAGAACAGAATTTTATTTTATTTTTTATTTTTTTATAAATAAATTAGACAGACAGACAATGAATAGAATGATAAGTGCTATTCTCGATAGGTCAGGTGTTGCTGGAAAAGATGTGTCTTTAGACGTTTTTTGAAAATGGCTACAGACTCGGCCGCAAGAATTGAGATAGGCAGGTCATTCCACCAGGTGGGAACGGTCCAGGAAAAGGTCCGTGACAGCGATTTCATGCCTCTCTGGTATGGCACCACAAGGCGTCGTTCACTGGCAGAACGCAAGTTCCTGGAGGGTTTGTAAGTCTGAACGAACGAGTTTAGGTATATTGGTGCAGAGCCAGTGGATGTTTTGAAGGCGAGCACCAGTGCCTTGAATTTAATGCGAGCGGCTATTGGTAGCCAGTGCAGACTGATGAGGAGAGGCGTGACGTGTGCTCTCTTCGGCTCACTAAAGACCAAACTCGCCGCTGCATTCTGGATCAGTTGCAAGGGTTTGATAGTGCATGCCGGAAGGCCCGCTAGAAGAGCATTGCAGTATTCCAGTCTTGAGAGAACAAGAGCTTGTACCAGTAGTTGTGTGGCATGATCTGATAGGAAGGGTCTAATCTTCCTAATGTTGAATAGTGCAAATCTGCAGGACCGGGTTGTTGCAGTAATGTGGTCAGTGAATTTTAGCTGATCATCAATCACAACCCCAAGGTTCCTGGCTGTCCTGGACGGAGTTATGGTTGAAGATCCTAGCTGAATGGAGAGATTGTGATGCAGTGCTGGTTTGGCTGAGACCACAAGCAGTTCTGTCTTTGCAAGGTTGAGTTGCAGGTGATGTTCCTTCAACCAGGCAGAAATGTCTGTTAGGCAGGCAGCGATACGAACACCAACCGATGGATCATCACGTTGAAATGAGAAGTAGAGTTGAGTGTCGTCGGCATAGCAGTGATAGGAAAAGCCATGTTTCTGAACAGAAGAGAAGAGAAGAGAAGTGGTCCAAGCACTGAGCCCTGGGGAACTCCAGAGGCTAGATGATGTGACTTAGACACTTCACCACTCCATGACACCCTGAAGGACCTACCTGAGAGGTAAGACTTGAAGCACTGGAGAGCGGTTCCTGAGATGCCCATCTTCATGAGAGTTGCCAGGAGGATCTGGTGATTAACTGTGTCAAAAGCAGCAGACAGATCCAGTAAGATAAGTACTGTGGATTTGGAGGCTGCTCTTGCCTGTCTCAGTGCCTCCGTAACTGAGAGCAGGGCAGTTTCAGTTGAGTGGCCGCTTTTGAAACCGGATTGGTTGATGTCCAGGAGATTGTTCTGTTCAAGAAAAGTAGAGACCTGATTAAACACAGCCCGCTCAACAGGGCCGTTCAGAGAGTTCTTCAGGGGCAGGGGCTCAAATGTAAAAAAGGGGCAATATATATATATATATATATATATATATATATATATATATATATATATATATATATATATATATATACATATATATATATCCTTATGCTCATCAAGCCTGCATTTATTTAATCAATAATACAGAAAAAACAGTAGCCAATATTGTGAAATATTATTACAATGTTCTTTTTAACTTTTTATTAATCAAAGAATCTTGAAAATAGTATCACAGTTTCCATCATTAAACATTAAATCCTCATATTAGAATGATTTCTGAATGATCATGTGACACTGAAGAGTGGAGTAGGCCTAATGATGCTGAAAATCCAGCTGTGATCACAGGAATAAATTATATTTTAAATGATTTAAAAATAGAAAACCATTATTTTAATAATATTTCACAATACTGCTGTTTTTTATCAAATAAATGCAGGCTTGATGAACATAAGAGACTTCTTTCATAAATCATAATGCTGCATAATATTAAAAACTGGTAATATAATAAAGTCCTTTCACGTAACCATTTCACCAGCCTACACTTCACATAATAGGCCTGTAGATGCCGGTGGCACTTGGGTTTTGTTAACTTTGATAGTTTCATGAAATAATAAACAGTGTATCAATATACATAAATACAAGTGAATTTAACACTACTTACCATTAATGCGACTTTTGCTGCTGCTGCATGGTTTTGTGCATGTGCAGTGATTTGTTTGTTGTCAGTTAAAATCCATTTTGTCAGTGATGCAATTTATAAAATGAGACAAACCGCAGGAAATCGTTCCACAAACGTTAGTTCGTCTGCCCATGTAATTTTCAACCGATTTATGAATAAGAACAGAAAATTACCGATCCACTTCACATCGCCCAATGGAATTTGAACTTGCTTTGCCAGATCACGATTGGTTGGTGTATATACATGACAAACGGGCATTGGTGAATTGTGTAATACTTTAAAATATATAATATATAGATTTGTAATTAAATCAACACATTAGCTCTGATTATCGATGAAAAAAAATATATATTGGTTTACTTTTTTCCCGTAAGGCCACACACTCTCTGAAAGGACCATATTTGGCTCGAGAGCCGTTTCCGAACAGTGGAAAATCAGCAGTCAATCTAAACGCACGCAACCCATAGCAACGCGTTATGGCAACGCCTCAACAGAAATTGTCCGACTTTTTAGCCGTTCGTTACTATTGTATACATTGTCATGTTATAATAGTCACATTTATTTAGTTTTATTGACAACGATATTATCATTGATATTTGTCTGAGAGGGGCACTTTTGATTCATTTTGAAAAAGGGCAGGGGCTCGAGCACCCAAAGCCCCCCCCCTCTGCACGTGCCTGCCGCTCAAGTGTCTTTGCAATGAAAGGTAGAAGGGATACCGGTCTGTAGTTTTCTAAAAGTGCTGGGTTTAGAGAGGGTTTTTTAAGCAGTGGGGTTACCCGAGCCAGCTTAAATGCTGTGGGGAAAGTCCCGGTGTGAAGAGAGGTGTTGACAATGTGAGTGAGTGCAGGAGTAACAGAAGAAGAAATGGCCTGAAGGAGGTGAGTGGGGATAGGATCAAGCGGACATGTAGTGGGATGATTGGAAAGGATGAGTTTGGAGACATCTGCTTCGGAGAGCAGAGAGAAGGAGGGGAGCATGTGTGTGATGGTCGTTGAGATGTGTGTGTCGGTTTGTGGTGTGGAGAATTGGCTGCTGATGGAAGAGGTTTTGTTTGTGAAAAATTATGCAAAGTCATCAGCTGTAAGAGTTGACGAAGGAGGGGGGGAGGAGGACAAAGGAGCGAAGAGAATGTTTTGAAAAGTGCACGAGAGTTGGAGCAGTTGTTGATTTTGTTGTGGTAGTATGTAGTTTTAGCAGTGGAGACATTAGTAGAGAAAGAAGCGAGAAGAGACTGATACAGGGTTAGGTCAGTAGCGTTTTTAGTTTTGCGCAACTTCCTCTCTGCCGCCCGGAGTGCAGAGCGATGTTCACGGAGAACATCGAACAGCCAGGGGGCGGAGGGGGTGGTGCGGGCTGTTCTGGATGAAAGGGGACAGAGGTTGTCTAAGCAAGATGTTAGAGTGGAGCAAAGAGTGTCAGTAGCACTGTTAGTGTCTAGTGCTGAGAACTGAGCAGGTGGAGGGAGTGAGGAAGTGAGGATGAAACCATAGTGGATAGACGGGAGGGAGAGAGCAAGCGTAGATTGCGCCGAAAGGTAATCTGCGGAGGAGTGCGTGTTGTGTCCGGAGTCAGTATGAGGTTAAGAGTGATGAGAAAGTGATCTGAGGTGTGCAGTGGAGTAACTAAAGTGTTGTCTGTGGAGCAGTAGCGTGTGTAGATCAGGTCCAGATGGTTACCTGATTTGTGAGTAACTGTAGTAGATACTCGCTTAAGGTCAAAAGAGGTCAGAAGACTGGTGAAGTCAGCAGCCTGGGGTTTATCAAGGTGGATGTTGAAGTCACCAAGCAGTACCAGAGGAGTGCCATCCTCAGGGAAGTGAGAGAGTAAAATATCCAAATCATCCAAGAAGTTACCCAGTTGACCTGGAGGGCGATAAATAACTACAACATGGATTTTAGCCGGGTGAGTGATAGTGATTGAGTGCGATTAAAATGAGTAGTTGCCAGATAGAGAAGGAATGGGCTCAAATTTCCAATCATTTGAGATGAGCAAACCAGTACCTCCACCCCTCCCAATCGGGCGTGGGGTGTGTGAAAAAGTGAAATTATTTGAGAGAGCTGCAGGAGTGGCAGTGTCTTCAGGTTTGATCCAGGTTTCAGTTAGAGCCATGAGACTGAGACATGAATGAGCGGAAATAGATGGAATAAAGTCTGCTTTGTTTACAGCAGACTGGCAATTCCACAGACCAATTGGAATGGACATTAGTGTAGCAGAGGAAATAGGTACACTTCGCAGATTATTCGGATTACGTCGCCTAGAATGTACTGAGCGTGACTTACGGGTGTATGTGGTAATAGTAGCAATTTGGAAGCACATAGTGAATACGGGTTAGAGGAATAAACAGATGAAAAAAGAGTAATCCATAAAAACAAGTCCTAGTTTACACAAACTAATTTCACTGCAGACAGAGAGCACACCTTCTCATAGTGTCAACTACACCGTTTCAGGACAGTCTGATGTGGGATTACAAAATAAGAGCACCCCAAAACTCATATTTGCGCTGTTTTGTCTATACATTGAGTAACCTATAAAAACAAAAGTCCTAGGTTACACAAACTAATTTCACTGCAGACAGAGAGTACACCTTCTCACAGTGTCAACTACACCGTTTCAGGACAGTCTGATGTGGGATTACAAAATAAGAGCACCCCAAATCTCATATTTGCGCTGTTTTGTCTATACATTGAGTAACCCATAAAAACAAAAGTCCTAGTTTACACAAACTAATTTCACTGCAGACAGAGAGTACACATTCTCACAGTGTCAACTACACCGTTTCAGGACAGTCTGATGTGGGAATACAAAATAAGAGCACCCCAAAACTCATTTGTGCGCTTCTCACAGTGTCCACTACACCGTTTCAGGACAGTTTGATGTGGGATTACAAAATAAGAACACCTCAAATATCATATTTGCGCTGTTTTGTCTATACATTGAGTAACCCATAAAAACAAAAGTCCTAGTTTCCACTGACCAATTTCACCACAGACTGAGAGTACACCTTCTCACAGTGTCCACTACACCGTTTCAGGACAGTCTGATGTGGGATTACAAAATAAGAGCCCCTCGAATATCTATTATATATTTACACACACACACAATATAAATAGACAAAACAGCGCAAAAATGATATTGAAAAACACATATATATATATATATATATATATATATATATATATATATATATATATATATATATATATATATATATATATATATATATATATATATTTTTTTTTTTTTTTTTTTATAGTTTCCACAGACCAGGCTGATGTTGTATTCCAATCTAAATTGGCTTTAAATAGTTCAGTACATGCTCTGTTTTCTGTCATTTATGAATAATAAAATTAACTTTCCTGTTTTTCTATTTCAGCCACAGCAATACCCAAGGCAGTGGAGATTACATATGTTGCAACTTGTCGAAGTATCTGTCATCTCAATTTGGACAATTACACTCACCTAAAGGATTATTAGGAACACCTGTTCAATTTCTCATTAATGCAGTTATCTAATCAACCAATCACATGGCAGTTGCTTTAATGCATTTAGGGGTGTGGTCCTGGCCAAGACAATCTCCTGAACTCCAAACTGAATGTCAGAATGGGAAAGAAAGGTGATTTAAGCAATTTTGAGCGTGGCATGGTTGTTGGTGCCAGAAGGGCCGGTCTGAGTATTTCACAATCTGCTCAGTTACTGGGATTTTCACTCCCAACCATTTCTAGGGTTTACAAAGAATGGTGTGAAAAGGGAAAAACATCCAGTATGCGGCAGTCCTGTGGGTGAAAATGCCTTGTTGATGCTAGAGGTCAGAGGAGAATGGGCCGACTGATTCAAGCTGATAGAAGAGCAACTTTGACTGAAATAACCACTCGTTACAACCGAGGTATGCAGCAAAGCATTTGTGAAGCCACAACACGCACAACCTTGAGGTAGATGGGCTACAACAGCAGAAGACCCCACCGGGTACCACTCATCTCCACTACAAATAGGAAAAAGAGGCTACAATTTGCACAAGCTCACCAAAATTGGACAGTTGAAGACTGGAAAAATGTTGCCTGGTCTGATGAGTCTCGATTTCTGTTGAGACATTCAGATGGTAGAGTCAGAATTTGGCGTAAACAGAATGAGAACATGGATCCATCATGCCTTGTTACCACTGTGCAGGCTGGTGGTGGTGGTGTAATGGTGTGGGGGATGTTTTCTTGGCACACTTTAGGCCCCGTTTAAATGCCACGGCCTACCTGAGCATGGTTTCTGACCATGTCCATCCCTTTATGACCACCATGTACCCATCCTCTGATGGCTACTTCCATTAGGATAATGCACCATGTCACAAAGCTCGAATCATTTCAAATTGGTTTCTTGAACATGACAATGAGTTCACTGTACTAAAATGGCCCCCACAGTCACTAGATCTCAACCTAATAGAGTATCTTTGGGATGTGGTGGAACGGGAGCTTCGTACCCTGGATGTGCATCCCACAAATCTCCATCATCTGCAAGATGCTATCCTATCAATATGGGCCAACATTGTTGGCACCTTGTTGAATCAATGCCACGTAGAATTAAGGCAGTTCTGAAGGCGAAAGGGGGTCAAACACAGTATTAGTATGGTGTTCCTAATAATCCTTTAGGTGAGTGTATACCCACTCAGTTGTGATGTGACAGATCTGCCAGGCTCTGCCCCCATCAACCACCAAGTCACCTGAGTACTGATCACACACACCAGCACCTCATCTTCAGTCTCATCAGCTGGCTGCATAAGCACACACCTCACCTTTGTCAGTTGTCTGGTCTCATTGATACATACGGACACTTACCCATTCCTCCAGCGATTCCTCCAGCATCCTATACTCCAACGTCCTGTACTCCAATGTATATCTCCAAAGACTTCATGCTCCTAGATCATCCCTCTATGTTGAGGTGTGTGCTTCCAACCTGGTCTCCATCTACTAAGAATCCCACAAGTCCCTGCATCTGTAAGGAAAAGACATTTCATCATTCTCACATCCAAAGAACTCCAAGCCTTTACTGTTTATCTACGTACCTGTTGAAACTGCTTTTGCTTTGTGCTGCTTTGAATAAACTCACATTATCCGTTCTTTTTTGTGTTCTGAGTATAATACATTCCGTAACGTGAACAATGTCCAGAAGAGACTTTTCTATTCCCTTTTGACAAATCTCTTTTGACAAATCTCTCTGTGGTGGATATTTATTAGTGCAATAAAATTTGTGTCATTGTGACATGTAACACTGACATGTAAATACATCTTTTGGAATCACATAAAATAATGTACTTTAAACTATTAAAACTACTGTCTTTGCCTATGTTGCCTCAAGGACTTTTTGTCTGTCAAAGATCGGTGTAACACGGCTCTTCAGTGTTTCTTCATTTAGTTTGTGTCCCCATAGGGGGCTTTCTGCCTTTTACTCACAAAACATCACATATAATACACACATATTTGTATCCTTGACCATGCCTCATGCCTCAAAATTGCTCTGTACAAATCACTGGCACTGTCTATGGTGTTTTCAAACCAGGGGTCAGAAGGTTCTTATGGGTCCCCAGAAAATTTCAGAGAATAAAGAGACAAAGTAAAAATGGATGATGTCTCTTTTCTTCCGTTCTAAATGTTTCTATACATACTTTCCAGAACTGTATATATTTGCTTTGTATCTTTCTAGTTTTTCCTCTCCATGGTCCTTATAAAAAATGGATTAAAAAATAAATGGCACTGTAACATTTTGTGTAGAAAAATGAACTACAACACTAATGCAAAATTAAGAAGCTTAAAATTAAGTATCTTAAATTACTGTTACATTACTTTTGTAAACAAGATACATTGTATTACAGTAGCCTACTGTCTCTTTGAGATTGGACCTTGATGATCGCCATTATCTTTAAAATGAATGATTAGGTAACTAAATAGTGTTGAGAAAATGTTTATTATTATGAAATAATAATCATAATCATATTAGTTAGTGTTGTAGTCAAGACCACCTAAACCGAGACCAAGACAAGACCAAGACTTTGAAGGGTCGAGACCAAGTCAAGACCAAGACCAAGACAGGCCGAGACCGAGTCAAGACCAAGACCAAGACAGGCCGAGACCGAGTCAAGACCAAGACCAGTGCAAATCCCCACATTGCATGACACACTTCTGATAAAATGTGGAATATGCATACGATTGGCCCTTCTCTCGTGTGTGTGGGTGTGTAAGAGAGAAGTTTTGATAACATAATCAACAGGCATTGCCGATATGTGGGAATTTATCTTTTTCTTCTATAAGCAAATAAATGCGAATAAACACTTAAGAGCGGAAATGAACTTAACCATTTATTCAGAACTCCTTTTCAATGGTTTGCCATCCACCTAACACGATGCAGGCATTTTGGCCCAAAAAATTACAAAAATTGTAATTGGGAGAACCTCAAACATTGATGACATTATATGCCAGACCTGAATGAACTGCCGTGGCAAAACACTTCTAACAAGCTTGCCACCAAGGACAAAACATAAAGCTGTAGTTAATGAGAAAAATAAAATAAAATCTGATCAATGGGAAAAGTGGGTAACACTTTACAATACGGGTGCACTAGTATGCATTAATTCATCCTTAATTAATGCACAGATAATCATGAGTTAATGTATTACTAATGCTGAACTAACCCATTTATTAATGATCACTGCATCAGCAACTAATGAAGATTCTACATGATTAATAGATTAAGTCATCATTAAATTGTTATCAGTTAAATATATCATAATGTATTAATTCCTTAATAACATATTATACTAACTAATCATTTAAATTAATTACCACAACGGGTCAAAGCCACGCATTTCAACTTTCAGTTGTCTGCTTTAATTAATCATTAGCTAATGATTTACAAATGTGTCATTATGTTATGACTTGTTGAGGCACATGACTATTAACTAATTGATTAAGTAATATTTACTTGTGGTTATGGGTTTTGAATTAATTTTGAATTAGTTAATAGTCATGTGCCCCAACAAGTAAAGTCATAACACAATGATACCTTTGTAAATCATTAGCTAATGATTCATTAAAGCAGACAACTGGAAGTTGAAATGCACGGCTTTGACCCATTGAGGTAATTAACACGTTGCTTTACATTATTAGTTCATATAATATGTTATTAAGGAATTAATACATTGACACATTTAACTAATAACAATTTAATGATTACTTAATATATTAATCATGCTGAATCTTCATTAGTTGCTGATGCAGTAATCATTAATAAATGGGTTAGTTCACCATTAGTAATACATTAACTCATGATTATCTGTGCATTAGTTAAGTATGAATTAATGCATATTAGTGCACCCGTATTGTAAAGTGTTACCGAAATGTGTTTAAAGTAGCATTTGGTTACATTTAAGAAAAATGAGAGATTGCAACATTTTGTGACCCAAACGTGCACGATGGGGTCTCATTATAATGCCCCCTCTACTAAAAACCCTCTCCACTGGAGCAGAGGAGGCAGGGACCGACAGCACCTTCATGGCCAGATTGTGGAGTTGAGGGTATCTGTCATGGTTTTTGGCCCAGAAGGAGAGTGCATTGTCAGTATCTGTATCATGGATGGCATCAAAGTATTTGCTTATCTGTGTTTCAATACTTGAATCCTGGGTTGTTGAGCTGCGCTTCTTGTGAGCTTTGTAGCGGGACAGAAGGCGCGGGCATTTGACTGGTGGCGAATCACTGGGTGGACCCACATTCATGGCCTCTGAGTCAGTTGCTTCTCCTTCACTGCTTATTTTCTCCACCTCTGAGATCAAAGTGTCTGAGAAGCAAAAACATAATACATTGGTTAGATGTAAAGAGATAGAATGTCTGCACATATCAGAGAGTTTACATTTATACTTTTAGGACAAATTAAAAAATAATTTAAGAATGATTTTTAGACAAGTCTATTTTTTTTATCATTTAAATGAGCATTGTGTTTTAATATAAACTTAAGTACAGGGTCTTTGTTCCAGTGCAGACTCAGAGGTCAGTTTTAGGTAGGAATATGGCAGGTTAGTAAGATTAGTAAGATTTAGTAAGAAGTTACTTAAATTATTCTAGTATGACCAGTGCATTTATTTAGGTCAGATATAGTGCTAGTGTAATGCATCTAACTGTTGCCTTTCTTTTTTACTTAAGTACATAGGCAAATACTAGACTTTTCTTGGATTTATCTCTACAGGTGACCATGACAGGCAATTAGTCAGTTTGTTTTCTGACAAAAATAAACCTAAAAATTAAAACCCCATTAAGGCCTTTCAAGGACTACTATTTGAAACATCTATGACATTTTAAGATTTGCAAATTACAAGACTTTTGTTTTCACTGGATAAGAATTAACTGTATATTAACCTGTTAGTGTCTTCTTCAGTTCATCTCGGAGTTTCTTCACTGATGTTGCATTTCCCCCATTGTTGTTAACATCCAGATCCACCCAACTTAAGCCAAACTGTGGATCCAGCATTGTAGCTAAGAAGTACACATTGTGGCTAAAAGGTTCCTCTCTTCCACTCTCTTTGGCCATGTTTGCTTTGGTAAAGATTCCAGAGAATCTTTTCACCAGAGACTGACGGAGGGCCTTAACTAATGGCCGGCACTGCATTCTGGTATCCTCCATCTTGAGGAGGTGTGTATTCAAGTCCAGGACAGTTGGAACCACCATGCTGATGGTGACTGATTTATCCCCTTCTGTCTGGTCTGTTGCCTCAGAGAACGGAGCAAGAACTGCACTCAGTTCCTTCAGCTGGTTCCACTCACGAGCACTAAACATCACAGTCTCATAGTCCTTACTGCACATTTCCTTTAGGGATTTGTGGTCCAGAGCTGTGAGGGCCTGTACTTGTTTGAACGTGCTGTTCCAGCGTGTGGTGTTTGCTGCTGGAATGGTCTTAGAGTCAAACATAGCCTCAAACTTTTCTTTAAATTGTGAGCTGCTATGTAACAGCGTTGTGAACCGTGATGTTTTGGCTATGGTGCGGGAAATGGCCCTTACCTCCTTCATGCCGTCATTCACAACTAACTGTAGAGAGTGGGCAAAGCAGGAAAGACGTTCACCTGATGACCATGGTAATTCTGTGTCTTCCACTAAATTAATGTCCTCCCACAGGTGTTCATCATCTAGATTCTCCTCCTCACTCTCACTGTCATCAGACTGTTGTTGTGGCATGTGAACTTTGAAAGCGCATTTCATATTAGCAGCATTGTCTGTGATGATATAACTTATCTTCTGACGTACACCATATTCCTCTGTAATCTCCTCAAAGGCAGAAGCAATTCGTTCCCCACTATGTCTGCCTGTAAAAGGCCTACAGTCCAGCAAGTACGATTCGAGTGCATAGGAATCTGAATCCTTCGATTTGTTGCACACATGGGCAGTCACTCCAAGGAAGGAGCGCAGCCTGCGATCAGACCAGAGATCTGTTGTTAAAGAAACAGATGACTGGGTCTCCAGCTTCTTTAAAACAGTTTCCTTGACAGTCCTAACTAACACTGGTATCTGTTTCTCAGAAATTGTTCTTCTAGAGATTGGTGTGTACTTATTGTCCATAATCTCAAGAAAGTGTTTAAAATGTTCATTTTCCACAAGTGACAGAGGCAGACAACACCCAATTATCAAATCTTGGATAATGGCTTTACTGATGGCTTGTTGTCTTGGTGAATGTAGGCTGTAGACCTGCACCTTCTGTGTAAACGACGCTATAGTTGGCTGTGTGACATCTGTCTGTTGCCCTGCCTTGTACTCCAAGAACCCAAAAATTCAGGGAGAAACTGGTTAGATATCTGCTGGTATGAACAATAATCACATTAAAAGAGCAATCTTAAAAATAAAATGACTGCAAATGTATCAAAATTGAATAAAATTGTTAAATCATATCACAAATAAAACACACAACAGATGGGGATGGGTGACAAATCTATATCACGATATATCCTATAGATGATATAAAGTAAAGAAATATAGTGTACATTGATATAATTTAATAACACTTGTATTATATTTAACAGTTAAGTTTGTTTGTGGACACCAAGCCTACCACACTCCTGTTAAAAACTGAAGCTTAAACGCCTCGATCGCCCCCAGGTGGTTGGTTCCAGTAAAGCTTATAATCCCCACCCCCTTCTGCTTGCGAGTTTGCTTTTTGAAAAGCGCTCGCGCACATTTTAAAACTCAAAGTTCCATAAAAATGCTAATCTCGATGAGGTATTAATCTAGACAGTCCATTTTTTCTTAAATTAATGTGAATAACAGGGGAGGGGATATGTACCATACAGATCCAAGCATTAAGGCTTAGTAGGCAAATTATTTTATATATTTTAATGTACATGTTGGTAACGTTATTGTGCAGCTTTATTGTGCAACGGGGAAGATCAGTTTGTTTTAACAAATATCTCACATGTGATTTGACTTATGTTTTTGGTTAATATCACTCGGCACTATGGGTAGGGATGGGTGAACATGAGTTTTGGTCATGGATTTAGTACAGCAAAATTTGCTATCATCACAGCAAAATTTGCTCTCATCACTTGCACTTAGCTTACCTCTCTTTGTGCTTCCTTTCCAAATGTCGATAGAAGTTTGACGTGGTCCCAGCCGTCTCAGTAAGCGTCGCGTTGCAGAACTTACACACTGCTGTATGTTTTCTTTTGGATGCATTTTTGCAGATGAACTCTTTGTGGTTTAGGTAGCCAAATTGTATGACAGAAGATTTGGCTGACATCTCTCCAACAGCCACGGTCACGGTGACGGCACAGCTTGCTCTCCTGTCTCAAGCATTCACGTGTGGAGTGTGTGTGTGATGCGATGTGGGGGTTGGCGGCGCGGCACAGGGAGGGGAGGGGAGTAAAAACTAAAAGTATTTAAAATTAGACACGAGTCAAGCTTTTGGTCTGAAGTTTTTTGTCTAATCATCACAGTAATGATGTTAACAAATAATTTTGTGATATGCTCTCAGTTGTGGTCTTGACCGGTCTTGAAATTAAATCCCGAGTCCTCTGAGTCCGAGACCGAGACGAGACCGAGTAAAAATGCGGTCGATTCCGAGACGAGACCAAGACCTTTAAAAAGTGGTCCGATCTCGAGTACTACAACACTAATATTAGTATTATGATTATGCTGATTACACTGTGCAACGTACTGAAAAAGGGCAAAAGAGCAAAAATATAATACATTACAAACAGGCACCTGCGAAGCCTAAACATTAGCTGGCAGCAACGTACGAATAAAAGTACAGTTCAGCACTCCGCTTTTTCTTGGTAAACAACAAATTGAGGTATTGCTCCAACTGTGGACGGAAAAGATGTCGAAGAACGAGCAAGGGTGACTGCATCTTTTATTAAATTTATAACATAGCTGGATTTTTTTTTACATTTGAGTAACGTTACTAATTACAGCAATGACATTGTTTGCCACACACCATTAGCCAAATGCATGCAAAATCAATTAATAATGGATCAGTATTGTAAAGTTTTACTGGAATATGTATGCTGTCTGTAATGTAGGTTCGGCTGTGGGGGTGTGGGAAGGAAGAAGACGGGGTCGGCTTGACTGGGACTGCACTCAATTTATTACTCAGAATCGTTATAAACATAAAGCACGCACGAGGGCGTTCAGAACAATCAAAATACTCAGATAAAATGCACTCAGTTTCAGTTTCTCCACAAAGCTTTACACTCTCTCTCCGGCAGGCAGGCAGTCCCAGTCCAGATCTCTCTCTCCCTCTCTCACTCGCGACAGCGGCTTAAATGCGGTCTCTCCACGCCAATTACTGCAACGAGACACAGGTGTTAATGATCTGCACTTGACCTATTTACTCACCGCTCGTCTCCTCGCTCTCTCTCTCCCGCTACAGACTTCGCAAAACCACGCCCCCTCCGCCACACTGTCATTATAATGTCTTCTATTTTTGATTTTATCCAGAGTGCACTCATTCAAGTTATTTGGGGTGAGTAATTAAATCATTAACCATCTGCCCATGAAAGTACAATAACTATATCCAACTGTCCAATGTTCTTTGTTTGTATTAATGTCTTTTTTCCCCAATAGAACAAAACCAAACGTATTGGAAACAATGAAATTGTGGAGACAGTTCAACTCCTGAAAAAGGATCTCGTCAACTTTGATGATAATGTGAGAACTAAAGAAGGCTTCTGGGAACAAGTGTGCATTGCACTTGCCATAGCAAATACTAAAAACGTCTCGGTTACGGATGTAACCCTCGGTCCCTGAGGAGGGAACGGAGACATAACGTTAGTGACTAACGAATGGGGGTTTCGCTTAGAAGCCTATCAACTTCGAGTTTTGAGAAAATGCCCAATGGCGTGCCAATGCCATGGGCATGCGGAATTTGCATACGTAACTCCGCCTCACTGCGTGAGTATATAAGGAAGTACGAGGCAATATCGCATTATGTTACCTGCTTGAGGAGCCAAGACTGAACTCCTGCGTTCCAGGTAGCACAGCTGATGTGGCAAGGGGACGTTACGTCTCCGTTCCCTCCTCAGGGAACGAGGGTTACATCCTTAACCGAGACGTTCCCTTTCGTTCAGTCACTACGACGTAACGTTAGTGACTAACGAATGGGGGTCCCAATATAATCCCGCCACTCAGCTGTCTTCCAGTGCCCCTGCGTAAGTGTGAGTACCCTGTCGTAAGACTAGTACGGACGAAGGACTCCCACTTAACACAGGAATACCAAGGTACACTGGGAAGCATATCCCAGTGAGGGAATGCCAAAAATGCCTACCCGTGGGGAGGACTTAAGAGACACATATGACCCGGTGAGGGCTGCATATGGAAGATCTCTAGGGTACCAGCCGAACGTGGATTTTTAACCCTAGGGGTGGCGGGGACACGCCAAGGGAAGAAACCCGCTCACTGCGGAGACTTACGGTGAAATACACATGTGGGGGTCGCCGAAGGGAACCATGCACACGGGGCACCTGGCCGGACATGAGGGTCTGGGCTCGAAAGGGCAGACTGAACTGATGTCGGCGTCGACAGTGCTGGAGGAGCTCAGGGCTCTCGGGGAGCTCACCTGAGGAAATATCGCACGTATCCAGTCCGTGGAGTGGAGTGGCGAGCAAGCGAAGACACCTGAGCCTGGCCCATTACCGGCCCCTCGGGGGGGCGAGTACATAGTCGGACACTGGCTCCACTCGGAGATTGTATAATCTGGCGAATGTGTTGGGTGTCGCCCAGCCTGCAGCTCTGCAGATGTCTGCTGGCGAGGCGCCATGCGCTAGAGCCCAAGAGGAGGCCACACTCCGGGTGAAGTGTGCCCTCACACCAAGGGGACATGGTCGGCCTTGCTGCTGGTAAGCCAAAGCAATGGTGTCCACTATCCAGTGAGACAGCCTTTGCTTTGAGAGAGCACTTCCCTTCCGCTCTCCACCATAACAGACAAAGAGCTGGTCTGAGGTCCTGAAACACTGCGTCATGTCTACGTAGGCGAGAAGGGCGCGTACTGGACAGAGCAATGCCAAGGCTGGGTCTGCCTCCTCCAAAGGCAGCGCTTGCAGGTTCACCACCTGGTCCTTGAACGGAGTGGTGGGAACCTTGGGCACAAATCCAGGCCGGGGTCACAGGATCACGTTAGAGTTAGCCGGCCCGAACTCCAGGCACGCTTCGTCAACCGAAAATGTCTGCAGGTCCCCGACCCTCTTAACAGAGGCCAATGCGGTCAGCAGAGCCGTCTTCATAGACAGAAACTTAATATCAACCGACCGCAAAGGCTCAAAGGGAGGTCTTTGCAGAGCAGTTAACACTACTGCGAGGTCCCAAGAGGGTACGAGAGGAGAGCGAGGAGGATTCAGTCTCCTGGCTCCCCTCAGGAACCTGATGACCAGGTCGTGCTGACTTACCTTTTTGTTCTCCAAGAGATCGTGGTGGGCAGATATTGCAGCCACATATACTTTGAGGGTGGAGGGAGACAGCCTTCGCTCCAGCCCCTCTTGGAGAAACTCAAGCACGGACCCGATCGGGCATTTCCAGGGGTCTTCTTGGCGGGAAGAGCACCAGGTGACGAAGAGGTTCCACTTCAACGCATAGGCATGCCGAGTGGACTCTGCCCTAGCGGAAGTGATGGTGGCGACCACCGTAGGTGGTAGGCCACTCAAACCTGCCACGTCCCGTCTAGGAGCCACACGTGGAGGCTCCAGAGGTCGGGACGTGGGTGCCAATGGGTGCCCCGTCTCTGAGTAAGGAGGTCCGGTCTCAGAGGAATAGGCCACAGGAGGGGCTGTCGCAAGGAGTACGAGTTCGGGGAACCAGGTCCGGCCGTGCCAGTACGGGGCGACCAAAAGGACCTGTTCCTTGTCCTCCCTGATCTTGCACAGGAGCTGTGCGACAAGGCTCACTGGGGGGAACGCATATTTGCGTAGGCCCCGCGGCCAGCTGTGCGCCAGTGCATCCGTGCCGAGCGTGCCCTCGGTCAGGGAATAGTACAGGCTGCAGTGGGAAGAGTCGTGGGAGGCAAACAGATCTACCTGTGCGTCGCCGAACTGTTCCCAAATCAGCTGAACCGTCCGGGGATGGAGTCTCCATTCTCCCGGGAGAGGCTGAAACCGCGAGAGCTCGTCGGCTGCGTGGTTCAGGACTCCCGGAATATGGACAGCACGAAGGGACCTCAGGCGCATCTGACTCCATAGAATGAGATGGCGGGCGAGTTGAGACATACGGCGGGAGCGTAGACCGCCCTGGTGGTTGATGTACGCTACTAGGGCCGTGTTGTCTGACCGGACAAGTACATGTTGGCCCTTCAGCAGCGCTCGGAAGCGGTGCAGGGCGAAACGTACTGCCAGCAACTCGAGGCAATTGACATGCAGGAGGCGCTGGGGTCCTGTCCAGGAGCCCGCGGCTGCTTGTCCATTGCACATGGCACCCCAGCCCGTGGCAGAGGCATCCGTCGATACGACAACATGCCTGGAAACTCGTTCTAAGGGCACACCGGCCCGGAGAAAACTGAGGTTAGACCACGGGGTGAGCGTCTGTAAGCAGGCCCGAGTCACTTGGACCCGGAGCGTGCCAGACTGCCATGCCCATCTCGGGACTCGATCGCGAAGCCAGTGCTGAAGCGGTCTCATATGAAGCAATCCGAGCGGCGTTACCGCGGCTGCAGATGCCATATGCCCCAGGAGCCTCTGAAATAGTTTCAGTGGAACCGCACTCTTGCTCTCGATTTGACGGAGGCAAGTCAGCAGAGACTGCGTGCGCTCGCTCGAAAGCTGCGCGTACATGGCGACCGAGTCGATCTCCATGCCGAGAAAAGAGATCCTCTGCACGGGGCAAAGTTTGCTCTTTTCCCAGTTGACCCGAAGGCCCAGACGGGCTAAGTGGTGGAGAACCAGATCTCTGTGTCCGCAAACCTGCTCTCGAGAGTGGCCCAGTATGAGCCAGTCGTCGAGGTAGTTCAGGATGCGAACCCTGTGCTGCCGGAGGGGCGCAAGGGCTGCCTCGGCGATCTTCGTGAAGACGCGAGGGGACAGAGATAGCCCGAATGGGAGAACCGCGTACTGGTATGCCCGCCCCTCGAAAGCAAACCGTAGGAACGGTCTGTGTCGAGGAAGGATGGAGACATGGAAGTAGGCGTCCTTCAGGTCGATCGCTGCAAACCAATCGTGAGGACGAACGCATTCGAAAAGGCGTTTCGCAGTCAACATCTAGAACGGAAGCCGGTGAAGGGATCGGTTCAAGATGCGAAGGTCCAGGATTGGCCGTAACCCACCGGTTTTCTTGGGTACAATGAAGTAGGGGCTGTAGAACCCCGACCTCATTTCGGCTGGAGGGACAGGCTCGATCGCACCCTTCGCCAGTAGAGTGGCAATCTCTGCATGCATGACGGGGGCATGGGCTCCGGTCACGGTATAGCGGACTCCCCTGTAACGGGGAGGAGCCTGCGCGAACTGAATCGCGTAGCCGAGCCTGACGGTCCGGGCAACCCAGCGGGACAGCCCCGGAAGCTGAAGCCAGGCTTCCAGAGACTGCACCAACGGGGTCATACGGACGTCAGACGTACCCTGGGTGGGGCAGCGAGGCAGCGTTACCGGCGCGGACAAGGGAGGCTGTTGGGCGTCCCGGGGTCGGAGCACGGTTAACGGCTGCGCCCTGACAGAGGAGACCAGGGAAGGACTCGCGTTCCACTGGGGTCTGCTCTGCCAGGGGGCTGGCGACAGAGAGGGATGCGAGTGGCGAGACTCGAGGGTGGCGCGCACTGTCATCACCGGTTTCTGGGTGCTCAGGGATGGGGGTGTCAGTTCTTTCTTTAACCACAATAGGGTGCTGCTGACCCGGGGGCCAGCAGCTGAACAAAAGATTCTCCCCCGGCCCTCCACCGGGGGAAGGAGCGGCCCTGCCGCCGTCTCCTGGAAAGAACTGCCCATCCCTGAGCCATCCGCATCAGGAGCGCCGCTTAGCCTGGCGTTTCTTCGCGGGCTGCGGGGCTGGAGCGGACTGGGACGCCTTCCTGCGGCTGCCTCTGCGCGGCCCGGGTGGAGGCTGCTGCTTGGGTGGCGCAGAGGTAGAGGGGGCCGCAGGAGGGCGTCCTCGGCGGCGAGCAGGCTGAGGCACCTGCGCGGGCGGTTGGGTGGACGCAGCAGCTGACCGCCGGGGCAGGATGTGTTTTATCGCCTCAGTCTGCTTCTGAGCGGCCGAGAACTGTTGGGCGAAGCTCTCGACCACTCCGCCGAATAGCCCATCCTGTGATATGGGGGCGTTGAGGAAACGGGTTCGCTCAGCGTCACACATATCAGACAGGGTGAGCCATAGGTGTCTCTCCTGGACCACATTTGTGGACATCACCTGACCCAGGGAGCGTGCGGTCACCTTCGTCGCCCGGAGAGCGAGGTCGGTGGCGGCACGCAACTCATTGCTGAGTCCTGGATCAGCCCCTCTCTCGTGCATATCACACAACAACTTGGCTTGGTAAGCCTGAAGAGTTGCCATGGTATGCAAAGAAGCGGCGGCCTGCCCCGCAGCTCTATAGGACTTCGCCACCAGGGATGACGAAAACCTACAGGCTTTGGAGGGGTGCTTTGGGTCACCACGCCAGGACGAAGCGCTCTGTGGACACAGTTGCATCGCAACAGAACGTTCGACTGGGGGGACCCCAGTGTACCCATGAGCCGCGGCTCCATCGAGAGAGGTGAAGGCGGAAGAGGTCGCCAAACGTTCACGGGAAGACAACGGGGACTTCCAGGAACGCGCAACCTCTTCATGCACCTCGGGGAAGAAAGGTATTGGAGGAGCGGCCGGACGGGTGTCCGAACGCGCCGCCCTCAAAAACCAATCATCCAACCGCGAACGCTCGGGCTGAGGCGGAGGGTTCCACTCCAGTCCAAGCGCTGCGGCGGCCCGAGACAGCATGGCTGTCAATTCTGGGTCCGACTCGGGCAATGCTGGCGCACCCGAAGGTGGCAGCACAGCCGAATCATCATCCTCAGATGACTCCAGCCCACCTTGTGATGCGGCGATAGACATCACTTCCTCTTCCGCCGCGCCAAACGCCACAGTCAGGACAGCAGGAGCCGGCCCAGATGTAGACGCCTGAGCGCGGACCGGGTCAAGTGCATGAGAGGGGGGTGTGGGCCGAGGAACTAGCGTCGGAGCTTTGTTCCACACCGTCACCCTCAGATCACCCTGGTCACCAGCCAAAGTGCCGCCTCCAGAGGAGACCGCAGATTGGGGGGTGGCGGAGGGGACTCTCGTTCCGGCATCAGCACGGAATTCACGGAGTCTCGATTGAAGCACTGAGATGGCCAGGTTCCCGCAGAGGGAACATGAGTCATCCACAAGCACTGCCTGAGCGTGCTGAAAGCCCAAACACGTCACACAGCGCTCGTGCCCGTCAAAAGAAAAAAGCGATCTACCGCACCCAGAAGTGCACGGACGAAACATCCTGAAAAGGACGTGTCACGTGCAAGCTCTTTTGTGAGAGGAAACTTTGCAGTCGATGCCGAAGCGCCCAGGGAAACACACACCAGCTGTCAGGCGGACCACTGCACAGATCAGCAGGCAGGAAGTATGCGATCACTGGAACGCGCCGCCACACCAACACCGACTGGAAAGCTGCTCGTCTCGAAGAAGCTGACAGAGTCTCAGAAGGCTGTAGGAGTGAAGAGGTAGGTACTCTTGGCTCCGAAAGCAGAAACATAATGCGATATTGCCTCGTACTTCCTTATATACTCACGCAGTGAGGCGGAGTTACGTATGCAAATTCCGCATGCCCATGGCATTGGCACGCCATTGGGCGTTTTCTCAAAACTCGAAGTTGATAGGCTTCTAAGCGAAACCCCCATTCGTTAGTCACTAACGTTACGTCGTAGTGACTGAACGAAAGGGAACAATCGTTATAGAGTGCAAAGTGTATTTCGTAAGGTGAGCATTTCTTTGTTTCATTGTCTGTCTTTCAAAACATGAGTCCTGACTACAAACGATTCAAATTTACACACACACACACACACACACACACACACACACACACACACACACACACACACACACACACACACACACACACACACACACGCAAATATAAAACACCTCTTGCTGATGATAGTTATGTTTACGACACCTCAAATTTTAGGAAATTTCTAATTGAAGCATGCAGCCATGTCATATGTTTACTATATTTTACAATATCAAAGACATCGTCTCAGCCAGACCTATACATCCCCTTATTTGTACATTTTGAGATTAAATTTAAACATAATTTTTATCATCATAGTTGGTCAAAAAGCACCAGCCAGAATCTGGCCCATCTCCTCTGCCATCTCTGGCCAGTCAAAGTGATGCTGAAGACCAGGAACACAAGTCTCCAGAGCAAGTTGGTCATCACTCTTTGTATTCATTTCTGTTTCATGTATGGCCTCCTACCTTGTAATGGCAAACTTTGCTTGTCTTCCTATCAAAGCACCAGCCAGAATATATCCCATCTCCTCTGCCATCTCTGGCCAGTCAAAGTGATTTGATTTGTGAAATCATCATCCATCTACGAGTTTCCCTGACTAGTACAAAGTCTAATTTCACACATAGCATGAAATTAGTTTATTGGAAAGAAAATCTTTACAGAACATACCTGTTACAGTAACATTGTATTTTTTCATTAGGGGTCAATTACTAATCCATCTGATGAAGATGGATTTATCAAAATCAACTTACCAAAGAACCCATCATTCTTTCTCATTGAAAGGAGTGAGTGGGAAAAACTGAAAAAACATAGGAAAAAAAGAAGCTTTAAAGGACTCCAGTGGACCAATGTGATTGCAAAAGGACTTAGCACCATACACCCGTATTGTTCTATTGCATTCAAAAGGCACAGACTGAAGGCTTTAGGTGGGATACAAGCAAGCCCTGAATTCTCTTGTCAAGGCTACTGTAGATTTGAGGATTGCCCTGTCACTGTAACAGTTACTGTGGATAGTGAAGAGGACCTCAAGGCAACGGTAGAGTACCAAGGAGCACAGAGCATTCATAATTTCACAGAATTAAAAAGAAGACCAGTGAGAGCACATGACAGAAGCGCACTGGGCCAAGAATTGCAAAGGCATCTCCCACGAGCCATGTTTCTTGAGAAATTAGTCAAAATACCGGAAGATGTGATTGAGTCTGGCTGTAGGGATGAGGCTCCAAGTTGCAATGTCCTCAAAACGATATCGTGGGAATCACGTCAGAGAAGCCAGCAGCACAGCAATGAAATAATAAGCCTTCAGATAATGCTCGAAAAGAAAAAAGGCAGTGCTGATGAGGTCCTCCAGAAGATTATATTGCACCCAAAAGGGGTTCTTCTTTGGTCTCACAGCAGTATTGCAATATACCAGGAGCGTTGCCGGGAGGACATTGTGTATGTAGATGTGACAGGCAGCATCATGCGGAAAGAGAAGGGCTCTCCTCCTTTCTATGTAAATGAGTTGGTGGTCAGGAATCCCCACAAAAGTTCCTCCCCGTTACCTGTTGCAACATACCTTAACTGTGACCACACCACGGCCTCAGTTATATATTTTCGAGAGGCATTTCAAACGGATGTTGCAAGATTGTATGGAAGGAAAGGTATGCGGACACCCATCATGATCGTCTGTGATGGATCGATGGTGTTAATGCAGGCAATATGCCTGTCATTTGCCAAAAAAATCTTAAAGACACCATTAACCAGTACTATAATATTGCCACTGGAAAAGCAACACAAGAAGATTTGGAGGTGCCCATTCTTCATCGTTGCCTAAGCCATGTGATGAAGAATGCCAAAGAAATGTGCAGAAAGTAGTAAGTAGTGTACATTATCAAAATACTGTTCATGACATTTTATACAGATTCTATGTGATGAATTACCTTTTATTGAAGTCTTTTAACAATTTGGTATCAGAATTCCCCTGCATCGGCTCTGCCAGTGAAATCCATAGAATAATGATTTAATCAATGAACCTATTTATTCTATTACATTCCAGTGCGCCAAACCACTACCATCTGGCCATGCATGTCTTTGGTTCCCTCACAACTGCAAGCACTTTAAAAGAACTAGATGACATGGTTCAAAGTGCTGCTGTTGTCTTCTCAAGTCCGTCCTGTGGGGCCAATGTCGAGAAACACTTTAAAAACCTGCAGTCGTGGCTTGAGAAAACAGGGACTACATTGGATGTGACTGCCAAGTCCAAAAGTGATGCTGAGAGCTTGGAGCTAAATGTCAAATTTAAATGTTTACATTGTACAATGTAATGTGTATGGTTTTATTTACACAATGATGTGAAGGAAAACTGTTATTATCAAGTAAATGTACTGTAAAAAAGCTGAATTAAATGAAATATCTTGAGTGAAAATAATGCCTTAGATAGTGAGTATCTAATGCTCAATGTGCTTAAATTATATGTTACGGCAGTACATATTTGAAATTACAACTATTTTACAGAACACATTTATGGAACAACTGCATTACATGTAAATACAACAACAATACAACACATGTCACCAAGTACATGTCAAATAGGACTTGTGTATTACTTAATTGTATTCCTGCCCAGGTACATGGGCATTGTCAAAAAGTTCAAAGCACAAACATTTAAAGTTTTGTCAGTCATTTTTTCTTTGATAATGTTTATCAAGGTCAATGATTTGTGTCAGAAATCCTACAATTTACAAACACACCTCTAATAAAAACATATTGTTAAATTAAATTTAGGACATTAAAGGAATCAACAAATTTGCAACACGTTGCAAGGAAATGATTTCCAACGCTCCACTGGACATGCATGGAGAGCGCAATGTGTACTATTGCAAATGCCTTATCAATCACCTCAGCAAGTACCTTCTTCCGTACACTGGATTGTGGACCGGGATAATGCTAGGTTTGCCAAAATTAAACAACATATCCCTTGTTGGGTTTGTTTTCTGAAAATTTAAATTAAAATGGCTTTATTTCTTTTTGTACAAAGGTGATCTTGGACGTCATGGGACGGGACCCCAATATGAGCAGTACTCAAGGAAATATAATGTCCTGAGAAAGCTTACGAGACAAGTAATTATAAGATATTTAACATAATAGGACCTCAGTACTGTTATTGTGTTTACTGCTAAATTATGTTACAAATTCACCTGTTTTTTATTTCTTGCTCAGAACATCACAGAGGACAACAAAACGCAGGGCATAATGGAGAAGAGCCAGTGGGACTTGAAACACATTCGCTTTACATCTGGCCGGCTCACAAGGCTTGATGACTTTGTGGCCCGATATCAGATCAGTCACACTGCTCTCCTGAAGGAGTATGAAGACTCCAAAAGAGTTTTCAGAAGAAAGGTTAGAATATGTTGATAAATGTGTCATTGAAGATGTGATGGGTAACAGTTTTTAAAGAAAATTAAATTTTGTATGTCATCCCGTTATATGGTTTGATATATAAACCAGCTCTACAAAGTTATTTCAATTCTCAATGACTGCTTTCATCAATACCTCCGTACATTATGCAGACATACAGAGTGGACCAGGAAAAATGGAAGGAACGCCAGCAGAAAAAGAGGGGGAGATATGCAACACCAATCAGCAAGCCATTCCTGTTCAAGACATCCAATACGAAGGTATACTGTAAAAGTAATGCTGTCATGCCTTCTACAGAATAAACAGTAATAATCGTAATCTTAACATGACGTGTAGTTCTGCTGCAGAAAAGGAAATTGCAGCTGTTACCGGTCTCAAACAAGGAAGAATGAGAAACACAGATTAAAGTCTGCACCATTCTGGCACTTTCTTTAATGACTTTGCCCTTTTTTTTCAGGGAACAGGTAAGTATAACATTTAGAACCATAACCATAAATAATATTCGTTTACAGATCATGCTCTCTAGACAATTCTCAGCATTTTAAATCAGCAAATGTAATACATTTGAACATTTCCCTTCTATATTACTCTTTAAAGGGTTAGTTCACCCAAAAATGAAAATTCTGTCATTAATTACTCACCCTCATGTCGTTCGACACCCGTAAGACCTCTGTTCATATTCGGAACACAAATGAAGATATTTTTGTTGAAAGCTGATGGCTGAGAAAGGCTTCAGACAGGCCTCCATTGGCATTCAGTACATTTATACTCCCAAGACCCATAAAAGGCACTTAAAACGTCGTTACAAAGTCCATCTCACCACAGTGGCTCTACAATAATTTTACGATGCGACGACAATAGTTTTTGTGCGCAAAAAAAAATCTAAATAACACCTTTATCCAACTTGTTATTGTCTTCCGTGTATGCCTCCACGACGCATGCGCGTGAATATGACGTAGCGCCAGCTTTCGGGAATCCATGAAATGCACACTTAAGCCCCATTTTGAGACCTACCCCGAGACCTAAAGCACGAACAATGTAGAATCCAACAGCTTAGACACGTGCGTCTTCCTCTGCTTGTAAACAAATCGCTTTTGGGTCATGTGTCCGAACGCCGGATCTGCGTCATATTCTCGCGCATGTGTCGTGGAGGCACACACGGAAGACAATAACAAGTTGGATAAAGGTGTTATTTTGATTTTTTTTTGCGCACAAAAACTATTGTCTTCGCATCGTAAAATTATTGTAGAGTCACTGTGGTGAGATGGACTTTGTAACGACGTTTTAAGTGCCTTTTATGGGTCTTGGGAGTATAAATGTACTGAATGCCAATGGAGGCCTATCTGAAGCCTTTCTCAGCCATCAGCTTTCAACAAAAATATCATCATTTGTGTTCCGAATATGAACAGAGGTCTTACGGGTGTCGAACGACATGAGGGTAATTAATGACAGAATTTTTATTTTTGGGTGAACTAACCCTTTAAGCTACTTCAATAAACATCTGGATACACTACTCATGTGTCTTGTGTCTTACCATCACCATATGTGCTCACTCAACACTTCCATTGGTCTTTTACATTTCACTTTGTCTATTTTAGATATAGTGAATTTCTATACAAAGAGAAATCAGAATCACTTAAATTCAACAAACATAGTAAATTTGATAGTGTAACCAATTAAGTGTTTAACACTCTCAATTGATGTATATGCAGTTTTAACCCTTATGAGTGTAAATTTTAAGAGAAAACCACCATGTTACGCTCAACTTTTCCACATAAACAAAATGGAGTATATATATAGGCCTATATATAATACATCACACTATACAGCTCAATCTGAGAAATCTATCAAGATTACAGAGAAATACAGTTGATTGTTTCACATCTCTTACTAAAACATTACACTTTTAAGAACATCATGAATTTTGAACTGTTTACTCAACTGGAAATTGCATCGACTGAATCGCAAATAATATATTAATTTGAAAACTCGACAATCACTTTTAAACTGAACAAACATCATCTTGAAACATTTATGAATCTCTCAAGTCTCATTATTGATGAATATTGGCCCATATAAACAACTTTACATACCTGTAGAAATGATGAGAAACACAGGTTAAAGTCTGCAGCGTTCTGGCACTTTCTTTAATGACTTTGCCCTTTGCCCAGAACGTAAATTCCTCATCACTTTAGTGCAATGCGCCCTCTACAGGCATCTTACAGAAGACACTTAAATTACACTCCATGCAGGGGCGTCGCACCCGTGGGGGATGTGGGTGTTTTAACACCCACACTTTTCCCGGTGAGAGGGTTCAACACCCACACTTTTTCTTCAGTTTTCCCGCAGTTTTGCACAAACGCTTTAGGGATGCCACAATTCTCATTATAATATTAAATCGTTCGGTATGGCATTCACGGTTCAATAAGCGCTTGAATTGCGTTGTTTTTGTTGTTTTGTTTTTGCAGTGTGCCTGTGAGTCTACGCGCTGATATGAGCAAATATCCAATCACTACACAGTGCTAGACACGCTTGCAATGCTGGTGTCAGAGAGTTTTATACTCACGGATCTATAGTTATTCACAATCACGAAAGTTCATTATTTGCATGCGTTTTAAAGCCTTGCCGGTTATTCGCGTGCTTATGCACCGTTTTAACGCGCAGAGCGCGCACTAAAAGCCTGTCAAACACTTGATTACTACTAAGTAGTCTTACTGTGCTAATAGTGTCAAATACACACAAGGTTAACATAAACACATTCGGTTATGTGCAAAGTGAAAGTAAATTCGCGTGTGTCATATATTAGATGCACGTCTTAAATTGACAGGAGCGCAGCCCTTAAAGGGACAGTTAGCTCTAAAATTATGTAATTATTTACTCATCTAATGTTGTTCCAAACCTGTATTAATTTCTTCTGTTGAACACAGACGGTTGATGGTAGCCATTGACTTCCATATTATTTCCTACTTTGGGGACTTTAATGTTAATAAAACTACAAAAGACATAGAAAAGCACTCTCTGTTCTTGACTGAAAAACATTAATACAGTAGCTTTAATAAGAATCAATGTATATTTTATAGTGAAGTTTATGTAGTGTTTTATTTTTACATCTATTCATTACATTTCATACTCAAATGCTGCTGTACAGCTCTGAGCTGCCAGTGTAAATCTTTATATATTTATTTTATATTATACTATACACTAGGAATGTGTACAAGGTTTTTTTAAGTAAAGTTTTAAGTTTAAGTAAGGTTTTTCAAGTCTTTTAAGCATTTTTTTTTCTCCTTAACCTCTTTCTGTTCCCGTCACCTAAGAATAGAATAGCAAAAAACTGAATTGACAAGCCATCAGAACTCAACCGAACACTAGGTTAAAAAAAACCCGAGGTATGTATATATATATATATATATATATCTTATATGTTATACCTTTTGTACCCTTCTGTCATTGTATTCATTGTTTTTATTGTTAACAAACAAACCACTTCCATCCCCCACACTTTTGAAAAGCTTGCTACGCCTCTGCATGGTTCTTCTCAGTCCAGTTCTTCCTCTTCCTCTCCATCCAGTTGTTTTGTCTTGTGGCTGTTCTCAGAGCTCTGAAGCAGTCAGGACCAGGAGAGAGAGGGAGAGAGAGAGAGAGAGAAAGGCGGAAAACCACATGAAGAGACGAGCGTTTCATATCATTCTAATAACTACTGTGAACATGGTTGTCATATATGTCCCATATACTATTATAGGACTCTTTACCATTGTGACGGAACAGTTTATTCGTGAACTTTGGTTTATTGGGATGCTTTTTTTTTTGCTGGCTGGTTTTGTTCAGCCTGTTCTTTATCTGTACCATACTGAACAACTTTCCTGCCTCTGTTCCAAAAAAGCTATGTAACTAATCCTTATTTATTATCTTTACTTATTAACATAGACATTTTTATCCATCTGAATATAAACTTTAAATGTATCATCCCAAAATATAATATATAATAGCCTTTATACATAGCCTTTGTCACGTTTATTTAGAGATGTCCACCACCTTCAAATGTATTTGTTTACATAAACAATAAAAGGTTTTGTCTGTTTATCAGATGTTTTTATTTTATTTATTTTTTTTATTGAAAATTAGGACACAATTTACGAGTTTGAGGGTTGTGACAGATATTTAAATATTTTGAAATCCTGTCATAGTTAGGGTTGGGTACCGTTCACATTTTAACCGTTATCGGTACCGGTACCCAACGGTACCTTTTTTCGGTACTTTAGGGATTTACATCAATAACGTCTCGGTTACGTATGGTAACCCTCGTTCCCTGAAGGAGGGAACGGAGACGTACGTCGGTAATACCAACGAATTGGGATCACTTCAGAGAGCCCCTATCAGCTTCGAGAACTTAAGAACAGGCCAATGAACAATTGGCGTGCGAGATTTGCATCTCGCGCTCCTCCCCGCGCCGCGGGTATAAACAGGAAGCGAGAGCATCGCACTGACGTTTTTCACTGAGGAGCCGAACCAGTGACTCGGCCATGCAGTGATGGATGGAACTGTGGCGACGGGACGTACGTCTCCGTTCCCTCCTTCAGGGAACGAGGGTTACCATACGTAACCGAGACGTTCCCTTTCAGTCCCCCCGTTCTGAAGCGGGCGGGGAGATTCACGCCAGGAGAGTCATACTGCTGTTCCGCAAGACCCATTCAGCAGACTGATTGGATAACGCTGGGAAAGCGTGCCCGAAGGACGCTGCGGGAGCCACATCATGCCCAGAGGGAGTTACCATGTGGAAAGAAACGTATGGGCTGGCCGTGGGCAGCTCAACATACGAAAGTCCCAGGGGTGGCCCCGCCCTAATGCAGGCGGGGGACGACACCGTACTGAGACGGCAGAGGAACTCTGCCAAGGGAAAGACACAAGCTCACCGTAGGGAGCTGTACCGTGGAGAATACACGTATGGGACCGCCGTAGGGGTCACGACATACGGAACCCAGTCTGACACAAGTTCCACCAATGCATACAAGTGCCAGACCTAGCGTCGGACGCTCCGCAACATCCGACTGCCGAGGGGTGCGGAGGACTCAACAGGGTTCGCCAATCCTGGGGAACTCGACTGGAGAAAACAAGCGCACGTATCCGTTCCAGGGGAAGGAAATGGCGCAGCAAGCCGACACTAGAACGGGCACTTCAGTGAAGCTGACTATGGGAAGCGAGCACACGAGAAGCCACCGGCTCTACACGTAGGCTATAAAACCTAGCGAACGTGTTAGGTGTCGCCCAGCCCGCAGCTCTACAAATGTCTGTCAGCGAGGCGCCACGAGCCAGCGCCCAGGAAGAAGCTACACCCCTGGTGGAGTGAGCTCTAACCCCGAGCGGGCAGGGCACGTCTTGGGATTCATACGCCAAGACGATGGCATCCACTATCCAGTGGGCCATCCTCTGCTTGGAGACAGCCTTTCCCTTCTGCTGTCCTCCGTAACAGACGAAGAGCTGCTCTGAGGTCCTAAAGCTTTGCGTTCTGTCAACATAGACGCGCAGAGCGCAAACTGGACAGAGAAAAGCCAGGGCTGGGTCTGCCTCCTCCGAAGGCAGCGCTTGCAGGCTCACCACTTGGTCCCGGAAGGGAGTAGTGGGAACCTTGGGCACGTATCCAGGCCGGGGTCTCAGGGTCACCTGAGAGTCACCCGGCCCGAATTCCAGGCACGATTCGTCAACCGAAAATGCCTGCAGGTCCCCTACCCTCTTAACTGAGGCCAATGCAATCAGGAGGATTGTCTTTAGAGACAAGATCTTAAGCTCTACTGACTGTAAAGGCTCGAAGGGCGCCCTCTGCAGTGCGGTCAGCACCAGAGTCAAGTCCCAAGAGGGTATAGAGGAGGGGCGAGGAGGATTTAGTCAGGAACCTGACGATCAGATCATGCTTGCCTAAGGACTCACCATTAATGAGGTCATGGCTTGCGGCGATTGCGGCAACATATACCTTGAGGGTGGAGGGAGACAGCCTTTGCTCCAACCCGTCTTGAAGGAAAGATAGCACAGATCCGATCGAACACTTCCGGGGGTCTTCTCGGCGAGAAGAGCACCAGTCGACGAACAGGTTCCACTTCAACGCATATAGCCGTCTCGTAGAGGGGGCTCTGGCGGAAGCGATGGTGTCGACTACCGCTTGCGGTAGGTCACCTAGAACCTCCGCGTCCCGTCCAGGGACCAGACATGGAGTTTCCAGAGGTCTGGACGCGGGTGCCATAGGGTGCCCCGTCTCTGAGACAGGAGGTCCTGCCTCAGAGGAATGGGCCAAGGAGGTGCTGTCGCGAGGAGCACTAGTTCCGGGAACCACGTCCTGTTGGGCCAGTACGGAGCTACCAAGAGGAGTTGCTCCTCGTCCTCCCTGACCTTGCACAGTGTCTGTGCAAGAAGGCTCACTGTGGGAAACGCATATTTGCGCAGAGCCCGGGGCCAGCTGTGTGCCAGTGCATCCGTGCCGAGGGTCCCCTCGGTCAGGGAATAAAACAACTGGCAGTGGGTCGTGTCGTGGGCGGCAAACAGATCGATCTGTGCGGCCCCAAAGCGACTCCAAATCAGCTGGACAACCTGGGGGCGGAGTCGCCACTCTCCGGGCAGCACTGGCAACCGTGACAGCTCGTCGGCCGCACGATTGAGCATGCCCAGTCATGGCGACCGAGTCGATCTCCATCCCGAGAAAAGAGATCCTCTGTACGGGACAGAGTTTGCTCTTCTCCCAGTTGACCCGAAGACCCAACTGGCTGAGGTGCCGGAGCATCATGTCCCTGTGTTCGCACAACTGCTCCCGCGACTGGGCAAGAATCAGCCAGTCGTCGAGATAGTTGAGGATGCGAACACCACGCTCTCTCATGGGAGCAATGGCCGCCTCCGCGACTTTCAAGAAGACACGGGGCGACAGGGACAGCCCGAAGGGCAGGACTTTGTACTGGTATGCCCGTCCGTCGAAAGTAAAGCGTAGAAACGGTCTGTGTCGAGGGAGAATCGAGACATGAAAGTACGCGTCCTTCAGGTCGATCGCTGCAAACCAATCCTGGGGACGGATGCACCTGAAGATGCGTTTCTGCGTTAGCATTCGGAACGGCATCCTGTGGAGGGAGCGGTTCAGGTAACGCAGGTCCAGGATTGGTCGTAACCCGCCACCTTTCTTGGGTACAATGAAGTACGGGCTGTAGAACCCGGACTTCATATCGGCTGGAGGGACCGGCTCTATCGCGTCCTTCGCCAATAGGACAGCGATCTCCGCCTGAAGCACCGGGGCGCCCTCCTTCGGTATAGATGTGAAGTGGACACCCCTGAACTTTGGGGGACGCCGGGCGAACTGAATCGCATAGCCGAGTCTGATGGTGCGGATGATCCAGCGAGACGGGCTGGGGAGCGCTAGCCAGGCCCCCAGAGAACGAGCAAGCGGGACCATCGGCACCACGGACGTACCCGGAGCGGGGCAGCGCAGTGGAACGCAGGGGCCCCAGGACGACATGGGAGTGGTCCGTGCAGGGGTCTGGGTCTGACACACGACCTGCATCCGCTGAGGGGACGGGCGAGCGTGGGGAGGCACATTGTGTGCGTCCGCACAACCAACGCCCCCTTGTTGGCGAGGAGAGAGGTGTCTGAGGGGTACGAGGCATGGTAGCGTCGCATACCGCCAGACGCGCTCTCTTGGCACCCAGAGATGTTGGAAACTGCTCTTTTATTGAAAATTTGGGTGGAACAGACATACAAATAGTGTTCCCCCGGCCCTCCACCGGGGGAAGGAGTGGTGCTGCAGCCATCTCCCGAAGAGCAGTTTCCTCCATCTCTGGGCGGCCCGTCTCAGGGTCTCTTCCGACGACGCTTGCCACCTGGCTTGGCAGCGGGCTGAGCGGGCTGGACGTTCTTCCCGCGACCGGCTCCACGCCCACGGCCGGTGGAAGGCTGCTGCTGGGCTGGGGCGGGAGCGGGGGCGGCCGCAGGAGGACGTCCTCGGCGACGGGCAGGCGGAGGTGCTGCAGCCGGCGGCTGGGTGGAGGCAGCAGCGGGCCGCCGGTGCAGGATATGTTTTCTGGCCTCCGTCTTCTTCTGGGCGGCCGAGAATTGCTGGGCGAAATTCTCGACCGCGTCTCCGAACAACCCGGCCGACGATATGGGGGAGTCCAGGAACCGGTTCTTGTCAGTCTCCCTCATGTCGGCCAGATATTGTTGAGCCAGAGATGCCATTCCTGGACCACTAAGGTGGACATCGCCTGACCCACGGAACGGGCGGTAACTTTCGTCGCCCGGAGGGCGAGGTCCGTCGCCGCCCGGAGCTCCCGGTGGAGCTCTGGGTCAGACCTACTCTCGTGCATGTCCATGAGTGCCTGGGCCTGGTACACCTGGAGCAACGCCATGGCATGCAAGGCAGACGCGGCCTGTCCGCAGGACCTGTAGGCCCTCGCAGTCAGACTGGACGAAAGTCTACAGGCTTTGGACGGGAGACGAGGATCACCACGCCACTCGGAGGCGGTCGCCGGACGCAGCTGCATCGCGACGGCGCGTTCGGCTGGCGGGATCTTCTCGTAACCCTTGGCCTGTCCACCGTCAAGGGTAGTGAGGAGGGAGGAGCCTCCAGGTCTGTTTCTGGCACTGAAGGGTGTCGTCCACGACCTGGAAAGCTCCTCATGCACCTCCCGGAAGAATGGCACTGGGGCGGGACGCTGAGAGCCAGCGCGACCCCCCCCCCCCCCCCAGGAACCAATCATCCAACCTAGAAGGTTCGGGATGTGGTGGAGGGTTCCACACAAGCCCGACCTTTTCGGCGGCCCGGGAAAGCATAGCCGTCAACTCGGGGTCCGACTCAACCGTTGCCACTCTCCCAGAGGGAGGCAGTACAGCTGAGTCCTCATCCTCCGAGGACTGGAACTCCCCCTCCGATGCTGCGATCGACATCTGCTCGTCCGCGGGCGCTCCGAAAGAGATGACTGGGCGCCCCTGGGCGGGACCAGCGATCCCTTCCGGTGGCGCCACAGGCAGCGGTGCTTGTGAGGGTTCAGGGACCTGCGTAGGGACGCTAGGCGGGTTTTTCCTGAACGTTATCCTCAGATCACCCCGGTCATCCGTCGAAGTAGGTCTATCCTGGTTAGGGATAGCTCTAGATCGAGGTATGGGGAGGGGGACTCCGCCTTCCGGGAGGTAGGTGAGTCTAGATCTAAGCACCGCAATAGTCATGTTCCCGCAGTGAGAACACGAGCTATTCACAAACGCTGCCTCAGCGTGCTGTAAGCCCAGGCACGTGATGCAGTGAGTGTGGCCGTCAGCGGACGAGAGGGAACAACCGCATCCAGAAACGCACGGGTGGAATGACATCTTGAGAAAGACGCAGTCACACCCGTGTTGCTCTTTTTGTGAGGAAACGCTCTTTTAGAGAGTGCTGAAGCACCCAGGGAAACCGTGGCAACACACAGGGGATAGTGCAGCCTGTGTTTGCACTCAGAAAATGGAACGCCCACCGAAACCAACAGCTTGCTGTGATAACAGCAGTTGTTCCTTTTTGCAGCTTGAGTTTGCGGTCCCGCTGGAGAGTGCCGTCACACCAACACAACGATCCTCTTCGTTCTCTGACAGTCGCTGAATTAATCAGGAAAGCAGTCTGTAACTTCAAACGCCGGTTCGGCTCCGAAGTGAATGACGTCAGTGCGATGCTCTCGCTTCCTGTTTATACCCGCGGCGCGGGGCGGAGCGTGAGATGCAAATCTCGCACGCCAATTGTTCATTGGCCTGTTCTTAAGTTCTCGAAGCTGATAGGGGCTCTCTGAAGTGATCCCAATTCGTCGGTATTACCGACGTACGTCGTAGTGACCGACTGAAAGGGAACTATAAATAACCTGTAAGTCAATTATAGAAGTGTTATTATGCCAGAGCTGCCCTTGTCTCTGTCTGCCATTGTCTGTGATGTTTGTATACTGTAATATTTACTAGATAGTAAGCTACTAGGTACTTAAATTTGATTAATAAAAACAACCATATTATTTTTTTTCTTTTTAATTTAATTTCTATGAAAAGATTTCCCACAAATTATGTGCTGTGTATTTTCTGGTAATCAAATGAAGACATAAGATATTAATTTAATTTATCTTTTAATATAATTCAACTTTTTTTTGTCAAACAAAGTTCTGCACAACTGAGCTTTATACAGTTAAAATTAAAACAGAATTGTTTTTATTTATTACTTAAAAAATAAAGTTTTGATTATTATTATTATTACATTTGTGTTAGTATTATTAACTGAGACATATCTAAATTCTACTGTACAACAGTGATGTATTTGTCAAGATAAACCGGACTTTTATTTTGACGGGTTGCCGTTCCTTTGTGTTTATGATATGACGGTAGTTTTTCTCAAATGAAACGGTAAAATGCTCATAAAGTGACTCACAGTGGCTCTGGAGATGACATTCGTGCGTTCATGTCCTCATATGAGATGACAGAGATGGAAACACGCGACCGTCATAGTGATATTGAACGCGATAGTAGCTGTGTCCCAAAGTGAAGGGTGCGCACTTCGAAGGCCGTGCACTTCGAAGGCCAGGCCAGGCCACGCCTTCGAAGTGCACGAAGGGTGAACCGAGGGACAGGGTTGCCAGGTCTACACAACAAAACCCCTCCAATTGCGAATCAAAAGTAGCGGAATCACTGCCAAAATGTGGCAAAATATGCCAAAATGCGGCGGGGGAACGGTAGAAATATTGCTAAAGTAAAGACAACTTAAACCTGTGGACTAGGCTTAGGCTATAGGCTACAAACAACCCACATCAACAGTAAATGCAGCCCAATTCCAGACTTGGCAACACTGAACCGAGCGTTGTTGAATGGGCTAGCAGGTGTGTGATAACTGACAGCGGACGTTCGCGAGGAGATTTTTAAAAGAGAAATGGAAATAATGGAATTTTATAAGTTTTATTGGATTTTGACATGCTTCAAAGCCTGCGACGATGGAAGACCGGATCACAGGCACGTACATCGGTAGCCTATGGTTAAATATTTAATCGTTAAATTGCAACTATTGTTTATTGTGTTTAATGTAACTGTTACAATATAATTTAAACATTTATACATTTACGTCCAAGTCTTTAAGTACTTATTTTTATTCAACTCACATCATCTCAGATGCATTGTACTTTTTATGACATGGCACTGATGGCAGCCGTCGACCGATTCAGGCCCGCAAACCTGCGGACAGTGGAAATATGCACTCATCCCAGATGAAGATGATATCCCGCTGGCACAGGCCTGGTCTCTATTGTGCATTATTCCCCATCCCGGTCCAGCTCCACCAGCGTCTCCCGCTCAGCTCAATTAAAATGTAAATACAAATGTTGTTTTCTTCTGTTTTAGCTGTTAGTTTAAACTGTTTCTGATGTTAAACTTAAGATATAATGAATGAATAGTTGTAAAAAGTAGCCTTATTTAAGTAATGTATAGACCAATTAATTTTCATTTACACATTTTAATTTACATGACAAGAAAATATATGTATGAACATATATGAATTTGTTTAATGTACACATTATAACTTGCATTACAAAAATAAACAATGTAAAGAACCACCACTTCTCTTTTATTTAGCCTATCCACATTTCAAGTTAACGAAAATGAACAATAGACAGCAATTACTTTGTTTCATTTACAAATAACTTGCATTTTAAAAAAAATAATAATATAGAGCAATTGTTCGGTGCATCCCGACCACGACTATACATTAAGCCTTTGGAGGAGACTTAGCAGTTTTCGTTTATTTGCATTTTGACTTATAGTTTTGAGTGACGTCGCATTTGATTTAGCCTATTTTTGTCTGTGATATTTTTTAGCTACAGTGTTGACAGTATGATAAAAAAATAAAGAAATGATTGCATGGCCAACATAGCCTATTACTTTTGTTATCCCTAATCTCTCTCTTTTTTTAGGGGGAATTTAAAAGAGAGATCCTGGAAACGAAATCTAAATTTAGCTGGATCAGTCGGGTCGGGAATAAAATAATTTATAGCGCATGAGCGCGGAATGAATTTGAAGCGCGAGCGGGAGGGTGCGGCGGAATAGAGTGCCGAAGTAATGACATCACTTTGTAGGCCAATACGCGGAAGTGAGTTAGCATTTTAGCCCTACCGGTTCCCTCGCCCTAAAGTCTATGGGTTTTTTGAATGGGTTTTTGCTAAATCGCCTGAAATAAGGTCTGTGGTTAACAAAGCCTCTAAATATTTTCACGTTTTGATCTATGACATAAAACACATTAGTTAAAACCTGCTTGTGATTTTTTAAAACTTTATTGTGTCTTAAAAACGATGGTTGCTAACAAGTTGCTAAAAGGGACTACATCCTTTGGCGGGGACTTTAGACGTCATCGTGACAAACAGGCCATCTCTCACTAGCCCGCGTTTCAGCCGTGAGAATGAAGAACTTATGTGGCGTGAATAAATCGCGCTATTCGCGCAAAGTTGGATGCTTGAACATTTGGAGTTTACTCTCTTCACATGTTCGTCTCGTTGAGAAATGGCTGACATGGGCTGTGTTTACAGGTCTTTTTGTGTTAAAATCTACTGTTAATGTGTGACAAAACGTAGTTTTAAGACTTTTTCAGTCGATAATGTAATTGTTTAAAGCTCAAATCTGTGGTTTAATTATAAGAAGAGTGCCTATTTAAACATTTTATCTGGTGTTTTCGGAGTTGTGAGCTCCAGTGAGTCAGCCTGCGGCGGTCAGCGCTTGTTTAGCCGGCGAGAGCAGCCTTTCCTCGGCCAGTCCTTCTGACGTCTGCCGCTGGCTCTGATGTCTCTGTGGCGTCTCCAGCTATAATTCGTCTTGTGGAGATTTAACGGCCCACATTTGCTCTCATGGATCTATAATTTGTTCCCTGGCAAATCGTATAGGCTGAGTGCAAAGTGAAGTTTCATTACTTGTTTATTTTTAGGCTATAACTGTACGTTACCGTTGTAAGTTAGCCGACTAGCACTGACTTTGAATGTTTGACTGAATTGTTTGCATTATTTCATGTATAGCTTATTATATCTTTTGTACTTTTGTATTATTGATCATACATAAACTTGCATCTAACAAAAAGAGACTGGGTTGTGTTTCATGTCATTTAATGTTATCACAGTGATAATCATATTGTCTGAAAAAACATTAACAAAAGATAAATCTCAGAGAGGCACGCATAAACAAAATTAGTTTCTAACATTTTTGGAAAAAACGAATGGCCAATATTTCTCATGAAAAAGTGGAGAAGTGTTCATACACAGCGCAGATCATAATGAGCGAGCGTGCTTTTTAATAAAGTTTGAGGAAGCTTGATGATGACGTTGACCCGCGACCATGGTGTGGCATGGACCATTTTTTGCGATTTTCCAAAAGTCTATGGGGAAAATGCATGGCTTTTCGATCGAGGGAACCCATGCGCCGCTAACTTCCGGGTTGGCCTACAAAGTGACGTCATAACTTCGGCACTCTATAGATCCTATTGCGGGAGTGGGACGAAAAAACAGCCCCGCGCAGATCTAATTTGTAGGCTATTTAAAGAAAGTGCAGAAAAAATAGAGATAAAAGAAAAAATAAAGAAAGAGCGAAAAGGGAGAAAATGGACTGATTCCTCTTCTTGAGAGAATGGTTGAGAAATAAATAACATTTATGCAAGTTAAAATTGGGAAATTAAAGTTTTGCCAGGTTGCTCAGGGCAGGGAACTGGGGACTGTGCGAATGCACTAAACGTTTTGTTTACTTCCAAGTTCAAGCGGTTGCGGTGTTGTGTTCAATAGTATGCAGGCTAGACTTGCCGACCGCTACCGTCTTTCACTGGGAAATTTAATCCTGCGCCGCAAGAAATCTGATCGAGTGCCGCGGGAATGCGGACGAGTCAAATCGTGAAGTCACCAGTGTGCTATCAATTCTGGGATAGGGTAGGCTGCGAAGTTGTGGTAAGGTTCCATCTGCTGTACCCTTCCTTTGCCTGAGAAACGGAGGGCGCATTTTGAAGTCGCTTAGACTTGCGGGCGCCTTCGTCGCGCCGCTGTGACGCAATCGCACTTCAAATGCGGCCTTCGGAAGTGCAGCTTTCACATTGGGACACCCTTCGTAGTGCCGCTGTGACGCAATCACACTTGAAATGTGGCATTCAGAGGGTGCAGCCTTCACATTGGGACACCCTTCTTAGTGCCGCAATGACGCAATCGCACTTCAAATGCGGCCTTCGAAGTGCACGCCCTTCACTTTGGGACACAGCTAGTGAGTGAGTGTGTGTATGTGTGTTTGTGTGTGGTAATCCGCGCTTCTACGGCATTCATTCGCACAGGGACACGCAGGATTCGTATTTAAATAGTCTTTTTGTGGTTTAATATTCACAGACACTAGTCTATATCACCAGATGTGTCTCAGGTACCGAAATTTGGTCCCGATTGATTTAATGTGAATCGGTACTCTGTAGTACCGACGTAATTCGGTCGGTGCCCTTAAAAGTACCGAGTTCGGTACCCAACCCTAGACATAGTACATGGAGTTTTATTCTTTTATTAAATTTTTTTATTTTTTTTATTTATTAGTTTTTATATAATATAAAGATTAAATTTATTTTCCATTGGAGTCCACAGGGAAAAATACACACAATTTCTCAGTTCTGTTCAAATATTTGAATACATTGTTGAATATACATCAATCATTTTTAAAAACCACATGCATTTGCGTATGTTTTGTTTTATGTGACATCCTTGATATATCATTGTGACAACTTTGAAATGAGACTACAAAAACAGGACAGAGTAATTTTTACACCCAGAGAGACTGGACATTCACTCTCCAGGTAATAAACTCTCCTTTTTGACTTAATTTGTTTATTCCCTTCAGTGATATGCAAAAATATCAACGTGATTAGCAGACGTACCGTAGATTAAGAGTTATGGACAATTTAGATGTATTAGCTGTTGAGTAAAACAGGGTGAAAGGTTTTGTTTTAACTGAGATTTTTGCACCATTGCACCATGACCAGAGATATGCACCATTTTTTATCTAGTATATTTTCTTTCTCTTCCAATAGATAACTTAGTATTCAGTTTGTGAGATTTTCAAGACAAGAAGAAGATGAATAACTCTACAGTGAACTTCACCAGACTTAAAGCATCCTCAAACTCTACTCATACCTTTGGGCTAATGGAAAGTCTAGAATTGTGTGTGTGCAGCTTTAGTTTTCTGTTCGGTCTTCCCACACACTCCTATGTTATATGGCTCATCATCACAGGAAATGGAGTCGCATCAGAGTTCTTCATCCTCAATCTCTCTGTTTGTGAGATTGGCAACTGTCTCTTGTGTTTTTTTTATTTGTTCGCAATTTGATTTTCTTGTCTCAAGACAGTATCACAGTTTCTACAAGGACTAGGCATCTGGTCGTCCTCTGTTTCAGTGTCTGATGTGTGTTGAGCGTTACCTGGCAGTGGTTCATCCTGTAACCTTTCTGAAGTTCAAACCTCTCAGATATAGAGTGATCTGCTGCACTGCGGCCTGGGTAATCGCACTTGGCTCCTGTTTGTGCTGAATGTTCATTTTAATGTTGCAAAATTCTACAGCACATTCATGGTACTATTCACTGCAGTTCCTCCTCTTCCTCTCCATCCAGTTGTTTTGTCTTGTGGCTGTTCTCAGAGCTCTGAAGCAGTCAGGACCAGAAGAGAGAGGGAGGGAGGGAGGGAGAGAGAGAGAGAGAGAGAGAGAGAGAGAGAGAGGAGGAAAACCGTATGAAGAGAAGAGCATTTAATCTCATTGTAATAACTACTGTGAACACGGTCGTCATATATGTGTAGTGGGATAAATGGTGCCTTGATTTTTGAATAATTTTTTATTGAAAACTTGTATGCGAGTTATCCAAACACATACTGTGTAGTGGGTATATAAACAGGGACTTTAAGGCACTGCGTGTGTGTCAGAACACCGTTGTGCGTCACTGCCCATGGACCGCCCTTTCCGGTTGGGCTTCTTAGTAATATTGAGATGTGTGGCTTGAGGTCACTCGCTAAATTATTTGGTTTATAGCGTCCTTTGGACAATCGTTTGTGGGTTGTTGGCGGCCGCCTTGTTCAACATTTTTCCGTTGTATTCCCCTGCCTATTGGCCTGTCATCTGGTTGTGCACGATCGGACTCGCAACTATAGCGACACAAAGGTATGTGTAATGGCCGCTATTCACGCACATCCATTTATGTGTTAAGTAATTGTACGTTTTAATTCATTTTCGGAGAACTAGTTGGGATCCATTGTGTTCAGTACAGCCTGTGGGGCAACATTGTTTGATGCTGCTGCTTTGTCTTCATTGGTTTCTCCGGTGATTATAAATTACTGTCCAGCGCGAGCTCGCTTGGTTTAGGTGTTTCGTGCTACACTTGCTCTTCAGTGCGAGCTCGTTTGATCTACGTGTATTTTCTGTGTCCATTCTGTGATTACAAACTGTTCCCCAGAGCGAGTTCGCTTGGTTTATATGTCTAGCATTAAACCTGCTCTTTAGCATGTTTTTATTTTGATTTACTGTTTTATTATAACTGTTTTCCTTTTTGTTTTGCATCAGCTTTCTGTTATTTGGATTTGGTTTCTAGTTTGTTTGTTTGGTATTTGTATGTTTATGTGAAAGTGCTGTAATTATCAACCTCCAATTTTGGTGTTTTGAGTCCGAACCTCATTACAGATGGTGTTTTCTTTTCTTTTGTGTTTTTCAGTTCATCTAGGTTAAACAGTATTATTTATATTGTTTATTTTGAAAACTGCTTGGATTCATTTTGTCTTTTGTTACAGGAGCCGAGGCTTCAGGGCAGGCTGCTAGTGTGATCACATATAGAGTGATCTGCTGCACTGCGGCCTGGATAATTACTCTTGGATCCTGTTTGTGCTGCATGTTTAGTTTAATCTCAAGCGATGCATGGTTCTACACTCTGAGGTTCCTCCTCTTCCTCTCCATCCAGTTGTTTTGTCTTGTGGCTATTCTCAGAGCTCTGAAGCAGTCAGGACCAGGAGAGAGAGGGAGAGAGAAAGAAGGAAAACCACATGAAGAAAAGAGCATTTCACATCATTCTAATATCTACTGTGAGCATCACTATTATATATTTACCATAAATGATCGTAGGTTTATCTTTCATTTCTTCTGGGCAGTTTATTGATGGACTCATTGCTTTTAGTTTTATTTGTTATATTTTTGCTGGTTATGTTCAGACAGTTCTTTATCTCAACCGAGCTGGAAATCTGTCCTGCCTCTGCTCTCCATAAAACATTAAAATGTTTAATTTTACAAAGTCACACGATTAGTTCACCCCAAAATGAAAATTTCCTGATAATTTACTCACCCCAATGCCATCCATGTCTTTCTTTCTTCAGTCGAAAAGAAATTAAGTATTTTGAAGAAAATGTTCCTGGGTTTTGCATCTTATAATGCTTTTCAGTTGCAACCAAAATCCTGAAGGTCCAAATCAATGCAGTTTCAAAGTGCTTTGATGGGCTCCAGAGGCTCTGCGTGATCCCAGATGAGGAATAGGGTCTTATCTAGCGAAACGATCGGTCATTTAAAAAAAAAAAAAAATGATGAAAAACCCAGGAACATTTTCTTCAAAATACTTAATTTCTTTTCGACTGAAGAAAGAAAGACACGAACATCTTGGATGAGATGGGGGTGAGTAAATTATCAGGAAATTGTAATTTTGCCCTGAACTAATCCTTTAAATCAATAAATGAAAGGGGAATTTTGTAAGTATAAAATCATTGACTCTACCATGCTACATTCAGATTACCTCTGTGTGTGTGTGTGTGTAATTGTCCAATGAAATTGTCATTTTTTTGTATTAATTGTAAATTGCATGTTGTAAGTGTTCAACATAAAATAACAAAATGCAATGTTGTTCCTGTTCCTGAGTTAAATTGTACTTTTAAAGGGGACCTATTATGCAAAATTCACTTTTATATTGTTTTTGACAATTAATGTAATTGTTTTTATATTGTTGTATTGTTTGTGTACACAACCACCCTATTGTGGTAAAAATCCAACAACGTTTATTATTTTCCCCATAAAAATGTCTAATTTCAAAATGAGCCATTCAGGAATGTACTCCAATGTGACGTCACATTGGAAACGGCCCCGCTCATGAATGGTGGCGGAATCTGCCCTATTCAGACCTTATTCAGAGCAGCGTAATGACGGGTATAAAAACGAGGCTGTGAGGGATAAACTTACCATGTTTTCAATGACATCCACTCTAAAAATCTGTTTAAAGATCCTAGATCACTTATAATTTTACACAGGTCATGTTGTCTAGAGATTTTTTGTCTACTGAAATTTCTTGGAAATACATTTTTTGCAGTGTTCCTTAAACAGAACAATCCAAAAACACATAAAAAAAAGTACAATCTACTAAAGAGATGCATGTCTATCCCTCACAGTCTCGTTTTCATTCCTGTTAAAAATCAAAGAGGGGCTTCCTAAAGTCTATTAGCGTAGCTCTTCCCCTGAGAGAGCTGTACACAGTCCACCCTGTTTATCTCCTCGCCAGAGCATTTAACAGCAGCAATCAAGTAAGAAATGTATTCTTATTAAAGCTACTAAAGTTGTTCAATCAAGAGCAGTGATTTTCTGTTTTTCTTTTAATGTTCTATTCATATTAACAGCATATATAGCAGTAGGTACTGTACATTACACTGCTACTTCAATGCACAGATCTAATATACACATGCAATTTCTTTCCCTGCTGTTTACAGTCACAAGCTTGTGAACATTGAGTGTTTTGACAGCCTTGTTTATTTGAGAATTGTTGACGGAAGCGCAATAAGATCTCACAGCTTTCTGTGTGCGCACTCAGAAAACCATATAACAGAAATTTAAACTGATATGGCTTCAAAACTATTGCAAATACTACAATTTAATGACGGTGAAGAACTAATGTTAGATGTACCTGAAAAACCTGAAAAGCATAGTTTACTTTATTAGTAGGCCTATCTCTGCTCAATAGTATTATTTGTGCTGCTGCTTGTATTTAAATTATTTGTTCTTATTATTTTCTTTATTTTTATTTGACAGTAGTCCTTTTTTCCTTGAACATAGCAAATACTATATCGTACCGAAACCGGGCTGAAGCTACCCCAAAATGTTCCTAAGCCCCCCTAAATGATAATAAGAACAACAATAACAATTTGATTTATCAAAAACTGTATCCTCATTCATATTTAGATGCAACAAATGATATATATCCAGCTACAAAAAAATAGCCGAAAAGTCGGAAGTTGGACAGAAGTAGGCTACAAAGAGTCGTTGTGCTATCAAGATGATGCACCTTGTCTCGTTGCATTGGTGTGAACTGTGGCAGCTTTCAGAGCGTTGCAGACCGGAGCGCTATTGCAAGTAACTGGAGGATTCATCTCGTCTCGTCGTTACCAAGGTTATAATCGTTAACGAAAACCAACGGAAAAACGAAAACTAGGTGGGTTGTCGTTAACTGAAATAAAAATAAAAATGAGGCATTACAAAAAAACGATAACTAACCAAAACTGTAATGTGTGTTTGGCAAAACTAACTAAAATGTCCTTAGTTTTCGTCTTTATCAATGTCTTTCATAGAGCAAATAACGTTCAGCTGCATTTCCTTTCCCTGCGTCTCTCACTCACGTCTCCCACAGCCCCTCCTCTCCATGAGAACGAGTGTTCGACGTTGAAAGCAAGCTTGCGAAATGTTGGTATCTCGTGAACACCTTTACACAATCACGCATTAAAAAGTGGTATAAAAATATTTTTAATTCAGAATATAATTTTGTCAGTGTGTTAATGTCGACCCGAGAAGTGATTGCTACTTTAGAAAGTTAACTAGTCGCAAGTTTGAGGTAAAATGCACTTGGGTTGTCGATGTCAAAACACTATATAAGCTGTGATTCAAATATTAAATGATGTTATTGTAATGAGATTAGGTGATTGACAGCCGGATTTGCCTATCAGCATTCAGTATCCTTAGGTGATTGACAGCCGGATTTTCCTATCAGCAATCAGTATCGTGATATAAGGGCTGATTTGTTGTTGGCCGTGGTGCGTCACGTCCGACTTTCCCCTTTTGTGCCCGTGTTTACGGTGGTTACAGGTAAGCGTGCAGTGCTGTAACGGGGGTAATTTTAAAACTGGTTGGTCTGTTAAAGCATTTTTTTCTCGTAATGTTACAGTGTCGTTTGTCCGGGTGTCAGTGTGTTTCCGGCGCTGCTTTAGTGAGTCTAGTGACCGATTGCCTCAGGTATGTGTGTGTGCATTTGTATGAACGCATATTGTACTATCGTTGTTGTGCTGTTGACATTGCCGCATGCTGTCTAGGTAGGGTTTCCTGTACCCCATTGTGATCGCGGGGCTGATTAATAGACCTGTGCCTGCATATTTTCTATTGTGGTGACACCTTGACGGTAAGTGTTTAAATGTAATTAGAAAAATGTAAGTCGTGAAGGGCAAGTTTCATTACTCGTAACGCCTTTCTTTGTGTTCGTTATAGGGTTCTCCCTCTCGTTCACTCTCTGTTCCTCCCGTAATTGTATCATATTATATCGGATTTGCTGTGTTGCTGCTGTCTTCCGCTTTGCGCTGCGGACGTTTGGCTCACATTCCTGCAGTCCTGCTGTGTATAGCCTACTGTCGTGCAGACGCCACAAGGGGGACTGTTCGTTTGGTTCCGACTGTGTAGTGGCTGCTTTTGGTTTGAGATCAGCCTGGATAATACGACGATCTCCTCTTATTGAGGGAAAATAATTGTTCCCTTTTGTTTCTTTTCTTTTGATTAGTTTCTGTTTTCTTTATATTTTTGTGGGTGATTTTTCGTTTGCAGACAACACAGAAATATTGTGTTGTCTATTTTTTTGTTATTTTTCCTTTATTAACGCAACTTGATTTGCTTTCTATTTACATCTGACTTCAAGTTGCTTTGTAATTTCTCTTGAGTTTATTTGATTCCTTTAGTGTTTTTCTTTGTTTCATGTGATATTAATACCTTTTTTTGTTTTTGCTTCATCAGTTATTATCATTCGTTTATATTGTATGTGGAGCTAATTGTGTTTACTTGTGAATTTGTTATAGTTTATTTATTATTTTTGTTTGTCTGCAGGAGCTGGGGGTCCCACGGGTGAACGGATCTTCCTTCTGGTGGTGGGTCTTTATTGCGTGCTGTGTACCACTTCGAGTGTGTGGTAGTGTGTGATCTAAGTGCACCTTGGTGTATGTGCGTGAAAGTGTGCTCTTGTACAACCAGACCTCATTTTGTTCCTGCCGATGGGAGCCTCAGCCCTGCTGATATTTACTTTATTTTGTTTTCATATTTAAAATTGATTTGGTCATTGCCCACATTTATTCTTTTTGTAATGTTGCTTTCCTCTATTTAAAGTGGGGTCTCATGCTGTTTCTCTGACCTTTTTAGTGTCTATTTTTAAAAACATTTTTGCATTAATAAACATTTTGTATTTTTTATACTCCACCCACGTCTCCTGCTTACTTCTATGAGGGAACCGAACCTGTGTGCTTAATATACTCCATTTTTGGGTTTTGAGCATTGTTCCCTAGAGTTAAATTCTAGGGTGGCGTAGTCGGATTTCTTTACTGGTAAATGGTTGGTTTCTCAATTGTACCGCTCCGTCACATTATGTTATTAGGCTATTGTATAGGGTAAATTCTAGCCTGGATGCCAGCCGAACTTAGCCCCGCCCACAACATTTTTACTCGGGCAGTTCGGTCTGGACTTGCTCAATAGAGAAGTAATTATGCCCGAACAGAAGCTGTTCGGACCAATGAAATTGTCAGGGCGGGCTTTAGACGATGATGGACAGATGATAAACAGTAACGTAATCATCCACGTCATCAAAGGCACTTGGGTTGAATTTGTTCTAATCCTAACGGAGAACTTGTTCATATATGCATTCACCTTTACTATTTCTCTCAGAAATGATGATCGTGTTGGTAAGTACTCTGTGTATCCTTAAATTCTTTTTTACAACACCGGCAAAGTTCGTTTACACTCATCTTTTTCTTCTAACGTTAGTCCAGCGTGCGTGCAGACAGGGTTGCCAAGTTTTTACAACAAAACCTGCCCAATTGCTAACGTTCCTCAAAACTAGCCAAAAACAAGCCCAATAGCTTTCCAAGGGGGTTCTCCGGGGAAAAAAAAGGCATTTGGGGGGTAAAATATGTGTTATTTTGGAAGGGCTGCCTGCTAATATTCGCATTCCTGGGTCTGTATATCACATAATTGGGGTCGCTTCAACCCGTGGACTTGGCAACACAGTGCAGTTGAGTTCTGTTGACATTTGACAACTAACGTTATGCGTCGCTCAGTCGCTCCGTTGCTCTGATTGGTTGTAGGTCTATCCAATTGAGGTCTTTCCTGGTTCGGTTGAAACACGCCCCATAATCACAGCCCAACGGAGCAGAATCAGACTCATATTCTGACTAGAATTGAGTATGACGACATCAGGCTAGGTAAATTCAGTATAGGGTGTGAAAATTGTACAGCTGTGGTATTTGTATAGCACCTGAAACATCTACAAACTCCACAACTCATTCCATTGGGCTAGTGGAACGTCTGAACGTTTGTATGCACAGCATCAATTTCCTGTTTGGTCTTCCTATACACTCCTATGTTATATGGCGCATCATCACAGGATCAAGAGTTGCATCCAGTCTGTTCTCAATCTGCGCTCACGAGTCCGCAGTGATGCTGCTGACGTGTTATCTGGTGTGCCCGAGCTTCGTTTACAGTCTGAGGGAGACGCACATGGACACACGCTCAAGCTATGGAAGCTCGGGCGCACCAGATAACACGTCATCAGCGTCTTACATCAGCAGCATCACTGCGGAGTCGTGAACGCGGATTGACAACAGACCGGAAGAGAAGACAATGCTGAATAAAGTTGTAGTTTTTGTTTTTTTTGGACCAAAATGTATTTTCGATGCTTCAAACAATTCTAACTAACCCACTGATGCGATCACGCATTCCACGCACCGCCCCGCGTTGCGGGCATAAATAAGGAAGTGGAAGTGCCGCATACCGCTTTCAACTTCGGAGCCGAGCATTGCAGTAATCTGTGTGTTCCTACGAAGAGTTTTTTCTACAAATGAGTCGAGAGAAGATCTTCACCTGCTTCCAGTGTTCCAGTGTTGGTGTGACGGTGCCCTGCAGCGGTGGTCGCGACCAGGAAGAAAAGGATGAACAGCTGTTCTCACGGCTTGCTGGGCTTTTTTTCTCTGAGTGCTCACAGAGGGCTTGCACTTTTGAACTGCTGTGAGCCGCGGCCATTTCCCCTGCGTGCCTCGGCACTGACGGAGCGGTTTTCTCTCTCTCTCTATCACTAAAAGAGCAACACGGTTTGACCCTGCGTCTTTTTCAAGACGTCATTCAAACCGTGTGTTTCTGGATGCCGTCGATTTCTGTCCCCAGTTGACGGACACGATCGCTGTCTCTCGTGTTTGGGCGTTCAGCACGCAGAGGCGCTTTCGTGGATGACTCATGTTCGCACTGCGCGAACATGACCATCGCAGTGCTACGGTCTAGGCTCCAATACCTGAAAAGGGGTGGAGTCCCATTGCGTATCCCACGATCTAGTGGTCCTCCCGCTGCAAAGCAGAGGGCTGCTACTTTGGCTGATGCCTTTGGTGGAGATCTGAGGGTGACGGTCAGGGCACCCCCGCCCAGTCAACAGGCTGCTCGGGCCCCTCCCCCCTCCGCTGCGCCGGCGCAGTTCCCGGAAGATCGCGGTGGTCCTTCCCATGGGGGGCCACCCGTTTCTTTCGGGGCTCCAACTGAGGATATGTTGTCGATAGCTGCATCGGGGGACGAGCTAATGGACTCTGGAGATGAGGATTCGGCTGCGTTGCCCCCTTCGGGTGTGGCACCGTTGCCCGAGTCTGATCCAGAGCTCACGGCTATGCTTTCCCGGGCCGCCGCGAGTGTCGGGCTCGAGTGGAACCCTCCACCGTGTCCCGAACCCTCGCAGCTGGACGATTGGTATCTCGGGACGGCCCGTGCTGGTTCTCAGCGCCCCACCCCAGTGCCTTTCTTTCCGGAAGTGCATCAGGAGCTCACGAAGTCGTGGACGGCGCCCTACAGTGCTCGTTCACGATCAGCGAGTTCCTCCGTCCTCACTACCCTCGATGGAGGCACGGCTAAGGGTTACGTGGAGGTCCCTCCAGTGGAACGGTCGGTTGCGATGCAACTGTGTCCTGGGCCATCCGCGTCTCCCCTCCCGGGCGTGTAGGTTCTCGTCCAGCCTAACGGGCAAGACCTACACAGCCTGTGGAGAAGCCGCGTCTTCTCTGCATGCCATGGCGCTCCTGCAGGTCTACCAGGCCAAGGCGCTCAAGGAATTGCACGAGGGTAGTTCCGACCCAGGGGTTATGCAGGAACTGCGTACCGAAACGGACCTCGCCCTCCGGGCGACGAAAGTTGCCGCACGCACCCTGGGTCGGGCGATGTCCACTCTGGTGGTCCAGGAACGCCACCTATGGCTGAACCTGGCAGACATGCGTGAGACCGACAAAGTGCGGTTCCTCAACGCCCCTGTCTGTCAGGCCGGCCTCTTCGGCGACGCCATCGAGAGCTTCGCCCAGCAGTTCTCGGTGGCACAGAAGCAGACGGAGGCCATCAAGAACATCCTGCCCCGGCGACCTGCTGCTGCCTCCACCCAGTCGCCGGCTGCACCTCCGCCTGCTCGTTGCCGAGGGTGTCCCCCTGCGGCCGCCTCCGCCCCTGCTAAACCCAAGCAGCAGCCTCCACCATCGGGGAAGCAGGGTGCCGGCCGTCAGGGTGCCGCCCAACCCGTGTCGGGGCCCGCTAAGTCGGCAGGCAAGCGCAAGGGCAAGCGGCCCTGACACGGGGAGCCCAGGGAGAAGAGGAGCTGCTCCAGGGGAGGTGGTGTCCGCACCCCTCCTCCCCCCGGAGGAGGACCAGGGGGAGAATGTCAAGACTGGTACCGGAAAAAACATCCTGCCGCTGGCCCTCCGGGGTCCAGCGGTACCCACATTCTCAATAAAAGAGCAGTTTCTTCCCTCCCTGAGCCCCGAGAGGGACAGGTTGGCAGTGCGCGACGCCCCCGGGCCTTGCCACTCCTTTCCTTCCCTCTCACCCCTCGCCAAGGGGCAGCAGAGTGGGCACCGAGGACGCCCCCGGGCCTTCTCACCCACTCTCTGCCTCCTGGAGTATTCAGACAACACTCCGGGCCGCCTCCGGGCCTCCCGAGTCGGGTCTGAATACTCCACCTCGCTGCCTCACCCCGGGTACATCTGTGGTGCCGTTGGTCCCACTAGTTCGGTCTCTGGGGGCCTGGCTAGGTTTCCCCAGGCCGTCTCGCTGGCTCATCCGTACCATCAGACTCGGCTATGCGATTCAATTCGCACGCCGGCCTCCCAAGTACATGGGCATCCTCTTCACCTCCGTGCGGAGCAGCGATGCCCATGTCTTGCGGTCCGAGATCGATGTCCTGCTGGCGAAGGGCGCGGTCGAGCCTGTTCCTCCTGCCGATATGAGGTCGGGGTTCTACAGCCCCTACTTCATTGTACCCAAGAAAGGGGGTGGGTTAAGACCAATCTTGGACCTGCGCATTCTGAATCGGGCCCTGCACAAGCTTCCGTTCAAAATGTTAACGCAGAAACGCATTTTCCAATGCATCCGTCCCCAAGATTGGTTCGCAGCGATCGACCTGAAGGACGCGTACTTTCATGTCTCTATCCTTCCTCGACACAGACCGTTCCTGCGCTTTGCGTTCGAGGGGAGGGCATATCAGTACAAAGTCTTGCCCTTCGGGCTGTCCCTGTCGCCTCGCGTCTTCACGAAGGTCGTCGAGGCAGCCATTGTTCCGCTCAGAGAACGCGGCGTTCGCTTACTCAACTATCTCGACGACTGGCTCATACTCGCCCAGTCTCGGGAGCAGTTGTGCGAACACAGGGACATGGTGCTCAGTCACCTCAGCCTGTTGGGACTTCGGGTCAACCCAGAGAAGAGCAAACTCTGCCCCGCGCAGAGGATCTCTTATCTCGGTATGGAGCTGGATTCGGTCAGCCGGACAGCGCGCCTCACTCCAGAGCGCGTCCGGTCAGTGTTGAACTGCTTGAATACGTTCAAAGGCAGGACAGTGGTCCCACTGAAATTCTTTCAGAGGCTCCTGGGGCATATGGCATCCGCAGCCGCGGTAACGCCGCTCGGATTGCTTCATATGAGACCGCTTCAACGCTGGTTGCACGACCGAGTCCCGAGATGGGCGTGGCAGAGCGGTCAGTACTGGGTCCTAGTTACTCCTTACTGTCGCCAAACCTTCAGTCCGTGGTCAGACCCCTCGTTTCTCCGGGCCGGAGTGTCCCTAGAACAGGTGTCGAGGCATGCTGTGGTCTTCACGGATGCCTCTTCCACGGGCTGGGGGGCCACGTACAACGGGCACGCAGTTTCGGGTCTGTGGACGGGGCCCCAACTGCGTTGGCATATCAATTGCCTAGAATTACTGGCGGTACGTCTTGCCCTGGCCCGGTTCAAGAAACCGCTTCGGGGCAAGCACGTACTGGTCCGTTCGGACAGCACTGCGGCCGTTGCGTACATCAACCGTCAGGGTGGTCTACGCTCCCGTTGCATGCTCCGGCTCGCCCGCCATCTCCTCCTGTGGAGTCAGAAGTTTGTGAGGTCACTTCGTGCCATTCACATCCCAGGTGCGCTGAACCGGACAGCCGACGAGCTCTCTCGCCAGTCGACACCTCCGGGCGAATGGCGACTCCACCCCCGGAGCGTCCAGCTGATATGGGACCACTTCGGAGTTGCACAGGTAGACCTGTTCGCTTCTCCGGACTCGACCCATTGCCAGTGGTACTACTCCCTGACCGGAGGTACCTTAGGCATAGATGCACTGGCGCACAGCTGGCCCCGGGACCTACGCAAGTATGCGTTCCCCCCAGTGAGCCTTCTCGCACAGACACTGTGCAAGGTCAGGGAGGACGAGGAGCAGGTCTTGTTAGTTGCGCCCTACTGGCCCAACCGGACCTGTTTCCCAGAACTCACACTCCTCGCGACAGCCCCTCCCTGGCCGATCCCCCTGAGGAAGGACCTGCTTTCTCAGGGGCGGGGCACTCTATGGCACCCGCGTCCAGACCTCTGGAATCTCCATGTCTGGTCCCTGGACGGGACGCGGAGGTTCTAGGTGGCCTACCACAAGCAGTGGTAGACACCATCGCTTCAGCTAGAGCCCCCTCTACGAGGCGCCTCTACTCTCTGAAGTGGAACCTGTTCGTCGAGTGGTGCTCTTCCCGCCGGGAAGACCCCCGAAAGTGTTCGATTAACGTTGTGCTTTCCTTCCTGCAGGATGGGTTGGATTGAAGGCTGTCTCCCTCCACCCTCAAAGTGTACGTCGCAGCAATAGCGGCGTATCATGATGCAGTAGACGGTAAATCCTTAGGTAAGCACGACTTAATTGTCAGGTTCCTCAGAGGTGCGAGGAGACTAAATCCTCCTCGTTCTACCTCAATACCCTCTTGGGACTTAGCCCTGGTGCTCAGAGCACTTCAGGGTCCCCCATTTGAGCCTTTGCAGTCTGTTGAGATAAAAATCCTGTCCATGAAGACAGTTCTCCTGATTGCATTGGCTTCAATCAAGAGGGTAGGGGACCTGCATGCACTCTCGGTCGACGAATCGTGCCTAGAATTCGGGCCGGCCAGCTCTCACGTTGTCCTGAGACCCCGGCCTGGATACGTGCCCAAGGTTCTAGTGTTAATTTCGTCAGACGAGACGAGACTAAATATGTTCGTTAACGACCTTTTTTTCCGTGACGAAGACGAGACGATGACGAGACTGCACCATTGTCCAAAAACACTGACTAAGACTAAATTAACATGCATTATTGTTGACGAAAAAGGACGAGACTAAAATGTTTTGCATAAAATAAAAACTAAGATAAAATCTCTCTTCATTTTCGTCTACAATCGTGTCTACTTTTTCATTATGAGATGAATATTCAGCTGTTCAAAATATTCCGAAAGAGTTCCCGCTGTTGCTGGAGTACAGGTCTCTCTCAGACTCCGCCTGTCATCTCGCGGCCGCGCGCGTGTGGTCACGTGGTTCCCGGAGCGCTCAATACCTCTAGCGCTGTGTCTGTATATTTGAATGGCTTAAGCCGCGTAAGTTACACAACAGCTTCACTTTACAGGTGTTTGCAGCAATTTTTGGTAAACCGTACAGCATAGTGTGCGTCAGCCACATTTACAGTATCATTTTATTATGGAGTGGTAGAGATACAAAATTGTTAACATTAATATTAATGTTTTTCTTGTATTTAGCCCTCAGGTATTCCTTACTAATTAAGTCACACTTATACTCATTGATGGTCAAATGTGATCATACACCTTAACTATTTTAAAAATAAATAGCCTATATTTTAAGTCAATAATATTTATTGAATATTTTGAGGAGATCTTTTGGTACTAAATACTATTTGTGCAATACTTATGGTCCATTAATGACCACTTAAAATATTTTTCTTCTAATATTTGTATTATTTATATTACAATTAGTGTATTAATTAAGGTTAAAATAGAGAATTCCACTGCAAAGAGGCAAATTAGAGCCATTTTGTGGCTGGAAAAATAAAAAAATTCACTTGTAATGCCATTCCCCACTGGTGCCCATATGGCTCTTTAATAAATATACATGAAGTCTAGTTGCTCAAAAGATCATAACTGATCATAACTGCTTACTTATTTGGGAAATTTTGAAATGTTAATAATAGTGAATAGTAAAGAATCCAAGCAAATATAATATAACCCCAAAAAAGTGTAAAAAAACTTATTTTTCCTTATATGTACAGTAGGCAATATACATATGAATTCATACTGAATCAAGATCGAAATCAATATTTGTGCCCATCGTCTCATAAGCTAATGCTGATTTTAGGCATCTATGGCAGCTGTAAATCAACCAGTTTGCTGTGGTGTTGTGGCACAAACATTATGCAGGTTATATGTACTTTATGTAACTTATTTTGCCACAAAATATATTGAGTTTTCCTTTGACTAAAGCTAGACTAAAATGACGAGACTTTTGGTCGACTAAAACTTGACTAAGATACCTTGAGTTGTCGTTTGACTAAAACTAGACTAAAATGACGAGACTTTTAGTCGACTAAAACTTGACTAACAAAAAAAGATATGTGAATGACTAAATATGACTAAAACTAACAAGGAGATTTGGCACAAGACTAAGACTAAGACTAAATAAAAAATGGGTGACAAAATTAACACTACAAGGTTCCTACCACTCTCTTTCGGGACCAGGTGGTGAACCTGCAAGCGCTGCCTTCGGAGGAGGCAGACCCAGCCCTAGCTTTGTTGTGTCCCGTCCGCGCTCTTCGCGCTTACGTTGACCGGACTCAGAGCTTCAGATCCTCACAGCAGCTCTTCATCTGTTACGGAGGCCAGCAGAAGGGAAAGGCTGTCTCCAAGCAGAGGTTGGCCCACTGGATAGTGGATGCCATTGTCTTGGCCTACCAGTCCCAAGACGTACCTTGCCCGTTCGGGTTGCGAGCACACTCAACAAGGAGTGTTGCTTCTTCCTGGGCGTTGGCTCAAGGCGCCTCGCTGACAGATATATGTAGAGCTGCGGGCTGGGCGACACCTAACACGTTCGCTAGATTTTATAGCCTCCGTGTAGAGCCGGTATCTTACCGCATTCTCGCCCCCAGTGGCCAGCAGCGCTAAGTGCCCGTTCTAGTGTCGGCTTGCATACGCCACTCCCGCCCTCTGGGCCGGATACGTGCGTCTATTTTTTGCTCCAGTCGTGTTCCCCGAAATTCGGCTAACCCTGTGAGTTCCTCCGTCACCCCTTCGGTGTCAGACGTGGCGGCCATCTGATGCCAGGCCTGCACCCGTATGCTTGTGGAACGTGTGTGTAGGCTGGGTTCCATATGTTGCGGTCCCCTCTAGGCTACCCCATATGTGTATTTTCCACGGTACCAGCTACCCTACTCGGCTAGCCCCGTGTCTTTCCCTCGACAGAGCTTCCTCTGTCGTCTCTAGTTGTGTTCTTCCCCCCCTGGAACCAGGTTGGGTCCACTCTAGAGACTGCCATTTGTTGCACTACCCTGTTAGGTTAGTCCTTATGTGTATTCCACCTCTCCTTCCATTGAAGGACGTGGTCCGCAGCGTACCATCTTCCGAGACGGGCACGCTTTCCCAGCGTTATCCAATAGTCACGCTGAGTGGGTCTTGCAGGAACAGCAGTGACTGTCCTTCCCTGCCCGGAGCCCTGACTCCCACTCTAACATAGGAGTGGTCCAGCGAGCTCAGGCAGGACGCTGGAAGGGCCAGCCTCCTGGCGTGTTGGTAGGGATCCCAATTCGTCGGTCAGTTCCGACGTACGTCGAACGTGACCGACTGAAAGGGAACGTCTCGGTTACGTATGTAACCCTCGTTCCCTGAAGGAGGGAACGGAGACGTACGTCCCGTCGCCAGGGGCTGTGCTTCAGCTGAAGGCCCGAGCCACTTATCTCGGCTCCTCAGTTGAAAACGGTATGCGGCACTTCCACTTCCTTATTTATACCCGCAACGCGGGGCGGTGCGTGGAATGCGTGATCGCATACCAATGTTTATTGGCTCGTTTTTAATTACTCGAAGTAGGTCGGTCTCTGAAAACAGATCCCAATTCGTCGGTCAGTTCCGACGTACGTCTCCGTTCCCTCCTTCAGGGAACGAGGGTTACATACGTAACCGAGACGTTTCCTGCTTTGTTATGTGCTGGCTTGTTTTGTGTATTTACAACAGGTTGGAAAAATGTTCTGCCACTGTTCTTCATAAAACGTGGTATTGTAGTGTTGTACATTAAGTAATTAAACCTTATTTTATCTTTGAATCATTCTGTCATCCAATTCGTTCAAACATACAGATTCATTCAGAAACGAAACACCACTGTTTCTTGTTTTGATAAGCTTTTAGTTCTTTTCCCCCTTTGTTGGAAACAATTTAATTGGCAGTGCGAAAATATACAAACTACTGCAATGTTGTATCTAAAATAGAAGTTACTCATTATTAAAATTAACATCTTAACTACTTTTTACCCTGCTTCTTTAAGAGCAACATAGTAAAAGTGGCATGAATAAACAATCAGAAATGTTGCAGAAGAGAGTGAGAAGAGAAATGAGTCACGATCACACAAAAAAGGTCTTGCGAACTTGAATATAAAATCTGTAACGCTAGAAAATCTACATAAAAATAACATAAACAAAACTGTTTATGTTATGTATTAACTGTTATGGGATTTGTACATCTCGACATTTAATGCGAAGGATTACATGACTGGTATAGGATTCGGCTGCTTGATTTGTATGTTGTCGGCAGTGTTATTGACAGCCGCAATTGACAGTTGAATTGATGTAACATTTAATGGAGTTGTGCTTTACATAAATTGTGGATCCTGATAAGTTTGTAAATTTTTTACTAAATTATTGTAAATTATGAATTGAAAGAAGTAATAGTCAAACATCAGACATAGTCATGATCTTACAAGTCTTAAGGCGAGACACGGCAGGTGAAAACATCGTTTTTTCATGCAGAGGTCAATTTAGAGATTTTTGGTCACACTGTAAAAAATGTAAGGCCTCTCCAATTCAAAATTTTCTAGTGAGCGATCACATCTAAATTTTTCAATTGGCCAAATTGAATTTCTGTGAATTGAATTTTATCCATTGTGGCAACAGTCTGTTATGGGGGTAGATTTGTTGCATTATTCCAAACAAATAGATTGTTAACTAACGGCTCTGGACAAAACGTGATTGGTTGGAGCGAGAATGTGCTACGATTGGTCAGCACAATATGGCCGTTATCTGATTGGCTCAAGTAGACGGTGGGTGGAGTCTACCTATTTGTGGATTTGTTTGAGTGTAGACGCTAGAAATGTTTCAAAATCCACGCGCTGTGCTGCGATTTACAAATGTGCAAGAAGCGATCCACAAATGCAGAGGAAGCGATTCACAAATGCACAGGAAGAGATTCACAAATGAATGCAAGGCAGAGTTGTGTTTGTGACATAAAAACATATGTGTGGATATTTTTTTTATTCACAAATGTCATTGTATTTATTTGTGAATCTAATTCATTTTTGTGAAACTCCTGCATATATTTGTGGATCTCATTCTATTTATTTGTGAATTTATTTCATTTTTGTGAATCTCTTTACATTTATTTGTGGATAACAATCTATTTGTTTGGAATAATGCAACAAATCTACCCCCATAGTCTGTTAACATGGGCTCAATTAGAAATAATATGTTGAGCCAATGGAAAAATTTAATTTACCAACACTATAAAAAATGTCAGGCCTCTCCAATTTAAAATTTTCTAGTGACCGATCACATCTAAATTTTTATGTTGGCCTAATTCAATTTCTGTGAATTGATACAATTTAATTCACAGAAATTAAATTTGGCCAACTAAAAAATTTTGATGTGATCGGTCACTAGAACATTTTAAATTGGAGAAATGTTTTACAGTGAAACTGTGAGATTGGTTCAATTAAATGTTTTAAATTGTAGTCACAATTGTTTATTTCTCACTGTCCCAAAAGACAAAACCTAGTCTAAAAACATAGCCTAAATATATTAAGCAAAATACAGAACACAGACAACAGGGTTGACATTTTATCACATTACTTTATTAACAAGTAAATTCCAACACAGGATATTTGGTGAAAATACCTTATTTTCAATAAGGAAAAACTCTGAATACATTCAAAAAGTCTTCTGCATAACAGGATGTCTTAATGTGGTGAAGAAAACACGGCACTGCATGCTAAAAACCTGCAAATAAAAATAAAAACTAACATTAATAACAAAGTTCCCCTGCATCACATCTGGACAGAACAGGTGACAGAACAGAAGTTACTTCATTATATAATGAGGATGAGACGAATGAATGGACGAATAAGAAAATCACGAGCTTGACGTGTTTGATATTAAAAGGCAATAACTCAAGCCCTGAAAGAGGCCGACGCCAAACGCAATCTAATGGCACCGGGTCGCATGGCACACATATCACACAAATGACTTAATTTACTTATTACCTATTGTTTTAGACATATAAGACATGAGGAAAATAAAACTATTGGCTACCATTAGAGTAAACGAGGTAAAAGAGAACACACGCATGAAATCAATGAATGCATGAACTCGTGATTCTACAAAATGTCTTTTAAACTTACATACCGGGTCATGAAGCAAATCTCTGGAGAATAATTTCAGTGCTAAATACTCACCAACGTCTTTGTGAGATGAATATCTCTATTCTCTTTGGAATGTCTGTTTCGGTCTTCAGCACCTGCTAGTTCGCTATGCTCGCGCTGCCGCTCCCGCGCTCCGCATTTGAATTCTCCACACGAACGGTTTTCTTCAAGTGCATTTTGCGCATGCGTATACCGTTTTTCGGACGTAGCACTTGTTCAGCACACATGGATTTTTCACTTCGACTTCATAGATTGACTGAGCACAATTAAATATGTTCAGTGAATATATAATTTTAATTTTGAGTGAAGACCTTAAGCTATAATTAGTACAATGCATCTTTTTGCATGGGGATAATTATTTGGAAGTCATTTATTGGGCCAATATGTAATGATCAGTTTTCACAATTTTTCCCCAAAAACATTTTTTACAGTGCAGTTTGCTCCCTTAACATGTAAGCTTTCATGTCAAAATAAAAAAAAATGTCAACATTACACATTAAGGTGGATATTTCATTATATTTTGTCAAAATGTCAACATTACACATTAAGGTGGATATTTCATTATATTTTGTCAACTTGCGCCTTTAGATTTCTACCCAAAATCATCAAAAGTTGGCATTCTAACGAAAGCTCCCGTGCCATCTCCATTCACAGAAACATGTCATGCCTGGTATCATTATAAAGCTTTCAAGTCTCATACACAGCGCTGTCTAATCCAAATATGGGCATTTCCTTTGTAGAACTAATCAACCGCGAAAGTTTGCAGCCGAAAACCACATCTGATTGGTCGATGTGAATTTCTTACTATGTGAAACGCTCTGCCGCTTCCTTGAGTAGGGGAGAGCGGGGCACAACCTAACGCCTTTTGACTGTCTCAGACGCTAAAAGCACCCACTATATCTATGTCGTCACTATACCAGCGCGAAGGGTACTCCATAGATTTCATTTTTTTTGCCCAATGTGTTAGATCAAGACACATTTAATTTACATTTATGCATTTGGCAGACGCTTTTATCCAAAGCAACTTACATTGCATTCAAGGTACACATTTTGTACATTTTTGTCAATTCTTGCTTTCCCTGGGAATCGAACCTATGACCTTGGTGTTGCTAGCGCCATGCTCTACTGTTTGAGCTATATGAAAGCTAATTCTTTGCATTTGTAAAAGCAGACATGATTTTATGAATATTTATAGGCTACTTTTATATTTTTGAGCAACTAACCCCGCTCCTACCCTAAACCTACCCACTTCTAAACAATATAAAACTTGTAACAGGCAAATAAAAGTACAGTCACAGGTATTTATTGCAAAAAACTGACCAAAACAGTATAAAAGTATTAACTCATGTTGCATTTCAAGTCTTCTGAAGTCATACGATATCTTCATGTAAAGAACAGAGTTGATCTTAATGTTTTAATCGCTGAAATGATGATCCCGCCACTCCGTATCTCATTCAAATGATACACACGGCTCTTTAGCATGACACAATCAGTCACAAGACACACAAGACCCAATTACATTTTACAATCAAAGCTGACTAATGACGCAATTGGTCACGAGACATACGAGAGCCAAGGCAATTTCACTATGAAATCTGAAGTAACGTTTCTTTGGGCGACAATTTTTGATAATAGAATACAACATTTATCTGATCGCTTCGGGGGATTTTCTTTACACAATTCAATCATTTGGCCTCGGAACACTTGGAATATTTCTACTTTTTGAATAAGTTGTGCATGCAGTCGTATATGCCTGTTATATCCTGTATTTTATTTCATATAATACACAAATGGGTAGGTTTAGAGATGGGATGGGGTTGGGTTATATGTTCAAACGTGTCTAAATAGTGTCAATAAAATTATGCTGGCTGATTAAATTGAGAATCACACTCCAACATGTCATAATGGCAAAATCATAACCCAATTTATAATTTCATTACGACGATAACATTCCCACGCCAAACTCGTCTATGTATGAGGCCAAAGGTTTCTCATTGAAATCAATAAAGCACCCTGTGTGTCGAAAAAGGATGCCTAGGGGTACCTTTAGCGTCTTCATTGTGACGTGGAAGGCACTTGACCATGTTTCAGATTTTGACGCCTTGGGAGTGAGAACGGGTTGTATATTTTAGACCTAGCCGGATGGTTTTTCAGAGGAAATTACTTACATAGAGTCAACGGCCAGACTTGAATTTACTCACTCAGTATTGGCTGAGGCCACAACTTTTAAACAAGAAAAATCCCTCGTGATTGGTTGGCAGATCACTGCAAACCAATCATTATTGGTCCCCCTGGCTCATTATAAATGTAAACCCCAATAATAATAATAATAAATATATAATTTATGTTGTAATAATTTATGTTTTATATTAATGTTATTGTGCTATGAAGTACACTATTCATACCATCAAGGAATATATGGGAAAATTATACGGACCGTGCCGTTTATTCAAAGAAAGAGCTTCTTTATAAACACACAGCTGTTCATTCAAAGAAAGAGCTTAATTTATAAACACACAGCTGTTTATTCAAAGAAAGAGCTTTATTGTTAAACACACAACTATGTACAGTGCAGCAGTAATGTCTCTTATGTTGTCCTCCAAAAACGTCAAAAAGAAGCGCCCAAAACATTCGGGAACACAGGCGTATATGGTGAGTTGCCTGTATTTCGGTATCGCCTCTAATCTGGATTGCAAAGTGGCACAGAGTTCGGCGAGCTCCATGCTGCGAGAGGGCGGTGGTCGCACAATCCATCCAGACAACCCCGTCAACAATGCCGTCTTCCTCGTCAGACATGAGTTCAATGGTCGCGCACTTCCAAATGTCCACCTCATCCTCAGCCAGCCAGCACACTCTCGCTTCCAGCAACTGTAATACAATCCATAAAGACAATAAGCAACCTGAAAAATACTCACATTGACAAAAAACGGATCTAATATAATAAATCTTACCCTTTTTCTTCTTGATCGACTCCGAGCTAAACTTCGCAGTTTCCGCCTGCGATACAAGTTCAGGTTGTTTGTATCTGAAGCTCCGGCGTGTCGAATCATAATACGTCTTACAGGCAGCTGGAAAACAATTACATGAGACTGGTATTAATAAAAACAGTCACGGTAAAATTAAACAAGGAATGAGAAAAACATTATGGGCCCTATTTTAACGATCTGAAACGCAAGTGTCAAACCGCGAAGCGCAAGTAACTTTGTGGGCGGGTCTCGGCGCTGTTGCTATTTTCCCGGCGGGATAAATGGCTCTTGCGCCCGGCGCAAATCTAAAATGGGTTGGTCTGAAGTAGCTTCATTATTCATAGGTGTGGTTTGGGAGTAACGTGAATAAACCAATCAGAGCGTCATCCAACATTCCCTTTAAAAGCAGGTGCGCAAGTTCCATTATGGATTGCTATTATTATGGCGTATTTACCAGGCGCACGCCAGGAGCGGTTCACAGCCGAGGAGACTGATGTTCTTGTAAGAGCAGTGAAAGACAGAGAAGTGAAGTTGTAATGTTGTACATTATGGTAAAGGTGATTTCACAGTCTTTTTTTTTCAGTCTTTCAGTTGTTTCAGTTTTTCAGTCGATTTTTTTTTCCTGGTTCTTGACGGACAAACCAATTTATGTGACAAATAAAACTCTTGAATCTTGAATCTTGAATCTTGAATTTGTCAGATGTCCTTATATACATATATGTCTTGCCACTATTGGGCAAACAGGTCTTATCCTTAATTATTACAATTAGCCTGAATCATTTGTAAGCTAGATTTATGCCTATTTTTTCACATCTTCGTGGCACACCACAATGATTTCCGTCATCTCATGTGTTAATATTTTTTTAGTGTAACAATTTATGATTTGCAAAAATAACTGTTGCATCTGTGTAGATTACATGAGCAAAGTGTATGCGCGTTGTGCACGCTATACATTATGGTCAAGCATGCGCCCTTAAAATAGCATAATGAACAACGCGCAACGCGCCACTGACTTTAGACTAGGTTTTTTCTGGTCAGTGGCGCAATTGTTTAATGGAACAGCAAAATAGCACCAGGGATTGTTTGCGCCGGAACAAGCCTCCTTTTTTGCGCTGAACCGCCCAGGTAGCGCAAGTTCATTCACTAGTTTAGCGACGTGCTTCTGTGGAGGGAAAAGCGCGCCTTGCGCGGGTGCAAAATAGGAATGACACATGCGTCGGTGTACAAAGTCAATTGCGCTGGGTGCAAGATAGGGCCCTATAAGTTATACTTACACACAATTTCGTTGTGATCAGCGGTTAAATCTGGACTCGCGGAAATCGCTCCAAGCAGATAAGAGGTCACGGCTTCGTTATGAGGCGAGGATAGTCTGTGAAAACAAAATGTGAGGTTTAAGCTCGGATCTATTAACGCATCCATTTCCTTATACAGCTGAATAAAAATGCAGTTTGCCTCAGAGTTGTGAAGACGCCGGATAGCCTCCTGAAAATTAGTCGAAAAAGTTAGCCGCGTCCATGCAGAGGAGTTGAAGGGGAGCTGAAGGCGAGACGGTGTCCTGTCATTGTTGATCACGAAAAAGCAAAGCAGCAAAAACACAGGAAATGTATATAAAAAAAAAAGAGTCCAAAACACGTCTGTTTAAAGCTCGTCTTCAAGTTTTGTTCGCGTCATGGCCATGACCTCGCACATGATTGGAGGAGGGTGAGAAGCTCGTCGGGCTCCTCCAATCACATGCAAGTTCATTGTTATAAGGATGTTTTCCAGAATTAATGAAAAAACTCTGTATTAATTCATTTTCCTGGACAGAATGGAAAATGTATTTAGTACCACATGCATGTACAGACTACAGTTCTCGCTCACAAATTTGATGGGATTAGGATTGATTGTCTTGATAGTCAGTTTATGACAGTTTACAAAGAAGGGAGTCTAACAGCAAACTGATTTTAAGAAATGTATTAAATTAACAAGAAAATGAAACAAAAGAATGTTAAGAGGTGAAAAAAATAAAAATGTATTTTGGCTGTGTGTGCGTGTGTGTGCGTGTGTGTGTGTGTGTGTGTGTGTGTGTCTGCCTGCACAGATGTGTGTGTGTGTGTGTGTGTGTGTGTGTGTGTGTGTGTGTGTGTGTGTGTGTGTGTGTGTGTGTGTGTGTGTGTGTGTGTGTGTGTGTGTGTGTGTGTGTGTGTGTGTGTGTGTGTGTGTGTGTGTGTGTGTGTGTGTGTGATTGTGTGTGTGTGTGTGTGTGTGTGTGTGAGAGAGAGAGAGAGATAGAGAATCACAAGAGTCAGGAAATCAGTCCACAGAGGGGCTTAATTTATCCCTATATTCTTCAACCTCATTGAGGTTTCAGACCACCAAGGAGCTCCAGAAAAACCTATTATATTTATTTTCACTTTATTTAAGTTAATGGGTGTGGCAAAAGTGCTTCAATTACATATAGGCATAACACCGTAACTTTTTATTTTGTGTGTATTTTTTTTTACATAACATTGGTTATTGCTAATGACATACAGAGTAATTAATCTACTCTGTTAGCCCGGACAAGTTGAATCTACTTAAAAAATTGGAGCAAACTGGTTGCCCTAAAAATTTAGTAATGTGAACTAAAACGAGTACATTTAACTTAAAATGTTTTAGTTTAAAAAATTCAGAACCTAGATAAAACTCCCCCTGCTGCTCCTCTGATTTGCATTTGTGTAGCTCACAGCATGTTCATTTATATGTTAAAGCCTCCCCTTGAATTAAGGGGAGGGGGAGTCATGGGGGGACAACTGCCAAGCAAGGCCCACGTCAATTTCCAACAATTTACGGCAGTTTTTGGTGTTGCCTGCAAATTGCCGTGCACAGTCGTAAACCTGAAGTTTCACGGCAATCTACAGTGCCACATACTGACGAAAATCCCACTTTTCATGCAGTGATATATTCTTATGACAGCTGTGAAGTCAGCAGCACAGCACAGAGATTTATACACATCCAGAGAGACTGGACATTCACTCTTCAGGTGATACACTCTTAAACTTGATATTTACTGTATGAACCTATGTTATAAGAGTAAACACTTGATCGTTATTATTTATAGAATATTAGACTTTTATTTTATTGAACTCTAGATGTAGCCTTTATATAATGTATTGTAATTAAAATTGTACTTTTGTTGATTTATTTTTTATTTCAGTTGCAAACTGACCTATGTTAATTTTAACTTTTAAAATTGTAAAACAACATTATTAGGACCTTTATCTGAAACAATTCTCAATTCAACTCATTTTGCTTTCTTTGTGAACCTGAGACTGAATGTGTGCCTGGGACAGAGATGAGAATCATGTTGTGTATTGCAGTCATGAAAAGATGCATTTGAAAAATTTATTTAGCCCAATTTAGCTATACTGTTCAGTTAAAATGAGACAGCAGCTAAATATGCATTTGCAAAATTTTGTATTTTTATGCTGAACAATTTCCTGAATGGCGATACTTTATGGTCTTATGTGTTTACTGAATTACTGATTCAACTGATTCAGGAGAAGAAGAGAAAGAGATAATTATTCAGGGTCGTCTACAAGTTAATGTATCAGAATGGTAGGCGTTTTATTGCTCTCTACAACGTAGGACAACAAATGGTAATTGATATGATTCGCCTTTATCAAACAGCTATTAATGTTGCTAATTGCTAATGTTACACAAACCATGTTCCCATTCACCATCTCAGAGTCAAACAGCTGCCTTCTAAAAATCAACATCCTTAGGAACGTGTTGAACATCACAGTACGTCATTGGAGAAACGCATATAGTTCATCATAACATCGTAATATACATCATATACATAATTGAGGCGATATTTTGCTATATGTAGCCTATTTTTCCTGTCCCTTCATAAAGGTGTTCTTGTGCTCATTGTGAAAAAGCCCCACCGTCACTTTGACGGGATTGGTTATAGCTGTGATGGTAGGAAACGGGCTGTTTCAAACCGTGAATTTGAGACTGTCTTTGGTACACTGCATTGTAAGGAGAAATTACAATACAATGGTGTTGACTGATGATTTTGCACATGGTTTGTCTTAAGCATATTAAAACACCACATAGACATAAAAGCAATGTTAAAAACTAGATTTCCACTGCAGGGGGATAAACAAGGAGAAGATGAATAACTCTACAGTGAACTTCACATTTCAAGCCCCTACAAATTTCACAAATGATTTAAATGGAATACAGACTAGGACATTGGACATTTGTGTGTACTTCATCAATGTCTTGTTTGGTCTTCCTACACACTCCAATGTGATCTGGCTCATCATCACAGGATCAGGAAACGGAGTTGCATCAGAGATCTTTAACCTCAATCTCTTGTTTGTGAGATTGGTACCTGTCTGAACTCTTTGTTGGCTATAATTTATTTTTGTATTGCGGTTTCAGATCCCACACAATTACAATGTTTTTTATTAGGACTATTCATCACTGGTCGTCCTCTGTTTCAGTGTCTGATCTGTGTTGAGCGTTACCTGGCAGTGGTTTATCCTGTAACCTTTCTGAAGTACAAACCTCTCAGATATAGAGTGATCTGCTGCACTGCAGCCTGGATAACCATTCTTTGATCCTGTTTATGTTGCATGTTAACTACAAACCAAGAAAAAATTTATATTTACATATACTTCTATGCAGGGCCGGATTAACAATTTCCTGTGCCCTGGGCAACAAGACTCAAGGGCCCCCCTGCCCCTGCCCCAAAGCAACAATCGCAAAGTCGCTATCACCAAGAGCATATAGCCTATACTTCTATAATGACAAGTCAGGCTTCTGCAATGCTCAGTGAAGATGTAATAGCCTCAGCATAAAGTGCATTCAAGAGACAGAACACTAATGATGCACTAATGTTTAACATAACTTTTTACAATGAATCTTTCACAGAACTTGGTGGCTGCTACAGAGTAATTATTAAATGTTTCAATATAGCCAATCAATTATATTTTGACTGCAACAGTGAAATAAAGCAGACCGCTAGTGAAGCCTTAACTTAAAACCAGAGATTTTTTATTTCTAAAATGCTACAGTGTGAAATTGTGGCTATTTTTGGAATATGTTTCACAATGTTATTTCATTTTAAGTTTAAGACTAATTTCAATTAATTTTCTCTTTTAAATTTTCTTTTAGCGCTCCTGTTTAAATTTCAGACAGTGTTGACTGATTGGGTCGACGATTTCAAGCCAAAAAGCTCACTAAAACCCACTCAATTCAAGAAAAAGACCAAAATAATGTTATATAATTTTATTGCCATGTCAATCAAGGCTGATTAGCACCATAGTATCTCCTTAAAACCAAATAATGTCAAAATAAAATTAAAATAAAAAACATTTCTCAGGAAAATGGATCAAAACAGGGCATTCAAAAACAGTCATGCATGACTAAAATGTCCAAGTGGAAACTGTCAAAATCACGAAATTAACCAGTGATTTTAACCCATGGAAAAACACATGCATCATTTAAGTGCAAAAAGTGCCCAATATAATCGGAATAAACAATGTAATTAGCAGGCATTACGCACACTTTACTGCACACACCACAGCCAAAACGTGTCATTCACTGATACTGTACAATAAAAAATTTACAACAATAATGTGTTTACCTTTGTGTTTAACTTGATAGAACTACAGTAACGTTATGTCTTTCGTGAAGTACAATATTTATAGAACATAACGCAGAACTTAACACAGTCAAAATGGATTAATCGTTTATTCAAACCTCTTTCAGCAGCTGTTGGGATGAGTAGAGCGCAGTCTAGACGCTTTAAAAGGTGCAGATGTCCTGATCAGGCCAGTGTGCTCATGATGCTCGAGTCATACACTATTTCAATTCAATCATTCAACCGTGCTCTTGGAGTTAGTTATATGTATAAAGAGTCTTTGAGTCACAGGTGTAATCCACGTTTTGAGAGTTGGGTCACTCTCCCACTCAATACTGTAGATAACTTACATATTTATGCCACTTTGGCATAGCGATCATTTGATATCCAGCTACAATTTCGCGCTGAAAACCTGTCATGAATGAGCGCGAGTCGCGACTCCCTGCTGATCGCTGATTGGCTGAAAGTGCGTGCTCGTCGGCGACGTCAACACTAATGCCAGCTGACTCTACGTCATAGAGAAGGGGGATGTGGGCCGGTGTGTGTCATGATCATAGACCGTAAAAAAATATGGACGACGCGACTTCATTGACTTCCGCTGACCAAAGTTGAAGCTTTCATAGGCCCGCTCACGGCGCTGACATCTTGGGACCGAGTCTGCGCAGTAGCGATCTCGGGACCGGAGTCTGCGCAGTAGAGAACAGGAAGTAGAGGCGCGATTATCAAAAGCCCGCCCACACTCTCGCAGATGCAGAACAATTCATTATGTTGGTGTGAAATAAACAGTTATGGAAGTGTAGAAATTAAAGCTAAAGCTCCAATCTCCTCCCAAAAATCCAGAAAAAAGTCCGTTAGTGCCTCAGTGACAAGTTCATTCAGAGAAGCCGTCAATCTCAGCTGTCAATCAGGACGTCACACCCCCGTTTTTATAGCATCAAATAACTCACTAAAACTAAACTTATTTAAAAAACGAACACTTGAAATGAAATTATTGTAATAAAAACTGCCTAAAATGACAGAAACCATCTTTAGGAAACAATTATTTGAAGTGTAATTAAATTGTTTAGTGTGTCTCGAGCCCATTCTAATACATGGAGAGGCGGGGTTTAGGAGCTATACTGGGACCGGCCACCGGGGGGCGATCGAGGCGCGAAAGCTTCAATTTCTGACTGAAGCACTACAGGCTTGGTCATGATGCACACTTGAGTTTATTATTAACCAATTAGACTATAAAATGTAGATGTTTGAAAACAACCAAACTGACCCCAAACCAGGCCAAATTTTGTCCACCTGCCTCAACAGCTGATTTCAGAGCTTCAAGTCACGTGATTCGGCGTGACAGCTCGTCCTCTCGCTGCGCAGCAGCGCAAGAAGCTACAGACACTGTTTTTGACGTGATTTAACATAATATTTTGATCGAACGGGTTGCAAAAATCTGCATATTATTAGGAAAGTGAGGATTGCGTTTATAACGTGATCTAACATAATATTTGACAGTGCCCAGGGCCCCTTAGATGTCCTGTGCCCCTGGGCAAGTGACCAGTTGCCCTAATGGTTAATCCGGCCCTGCTTCTATGCGATTCAGTTCCTCCTCTTCCTCTCCATCCAGTTGTTTTTCCTTGTGGCTATTCTCAGAGCTCTGAAGCAGTCAGGACCAGGAGAGATAGGGAGAGAGAGGGAGGAGGAAAACCACATGAAGAGAAGAGTGTTTTATCTCATTCTAATAACTACTGTTACCATGTCAATTATATATATGCCATTTATTATCGCCAGAGATGGGACCAAGTCACACATGTGCAAGTCTCAAGTAAGTCTCAAGTCTGAACCTTCAAGTCTCAAGTAAGACCCAAGTATTTTTTTCTCGGGCAAGTCAAGTCAAGTCACAGGCTATGTCAAGTCAAGTCAAGTCAAGTCCTGTAGTAGGTCAAGTCAAGTCCAAGTCAAGTCACCTTATTATTGTAATTTTACCTGCAGAATCTGATCTTAATAAAGTGAAAAGACAAGATATAAGTAACTGTCAGTAAACTACAAAAATTTGGATTTGCATTGTAAATAAGTATGTTCAGTAAAATACATAATTGAATCAAACTAAATTGTAACTTCATGAAAATATTTATTTTTCACTTCTGCCAACAGTGTTTTAAATTTAAATGTAAAATGTTTTAAATTTTCAACATTGCGTCCATAAAACAAATAACAGCAAGGGTCTCCAACCTTTTTTCATTTGAGAGCTACTTTTTAAAAATGAAAGTCACAGAGAGCTACTCATGTTATATAATACTTAAAACTCTTAAATAAAGCATCCTAATTCTCATATTAACAACTATCCAAACTGTTTTACACCTGAAAGTCATAAAATTTTTATGGTACTCTGTACCAATTTTGGTACCACAGCAAATTATTTTATTTAACTATTTTTTAAAAATCAATGTTTATTATTTATGATGATAATCATAAGTAAATAATACATAAACATGTAAAGGATGCTGTTTAAAAGTAAACATTGTTTATAAATGAAAGATCAAGTGAAAAATAAGCAACCATTAATAATTATATAATTAGTATTATTTATTTCATAATTATTATTAGTAGAGATGTATTATTATTACATAGAGACATAGCTAAATTTACTGTAGGCTACAATCTGTAGTCAATTTCTTCACGTTAAAGCAAACTTTTATTTTGACGGGTTGCCGTGAATTGAATACCTTTGAGTGTCTGTGTTCATGATATGACAGTGGGTGCGCGTCTCAATCAGCTCCCTAGTTCAGTCCCATTGACTTGTGTCCTGATCAGTGCCCTGACTACTGAACCAGGAGCTAAATGAGACGCACCCAGTTTTCTCAAATGAAACGGTAAATTCTCATGAAGTGACGGTTTATGCGTTCGTGTCGGCAGAGACTACACACAGCAGAGACTACAAGAGCAAGAGCGAGTGCGCGTGTGTGCGGCGCCCGTCATCCACACAGACGCAGAACATGCAGGAGTATTTTGCAGTTTAATATTTACAGACACTAGTATATACTCTGCTTCAGTCTGGAGCCCTGCATTTAAATAAACACAGAAGTGACTGAACGCAGCTGCTACGTGAGCTATTTTTAGAACAGACCTGCGGTCAACTCATGTGGTCCTTGCGGGCACCATGTTGGTGACCCCTGGGCTAGTGGCTACTTTAGCTTTTATTACATTAGCTAACTACCAACTAACCAGATAACATTAACAAATTGACAAGCACTTACTGGGCAGAATGGCTCTTCAAATGACAGACGAGTTTGGAGGTTGTCGTCTGGCTGTCTGTGATTTTAATGTTGCATGTCTTGCAACGCTGTTCGTCTTTTGCCATCTTGCGAATAATTGTTGAAGCCGAAAGCGATGACCCTCGGTACCCCTTCGGCTGACATGTTGATGTGATATCTGATCTAAGTGGCCGTGGTGTTCGTACGAGAGGGCATGACTGATAGTGTTGTGATCCAGTCATGACAACGCTATTCTCAGCCTGCGCTCCAGCTGGGTCAACTTTATTTTTAAAAATAATTTATATATTTTATATTCAAACTGAAAACATGATGTGATTAACACTCAAGTCATTCAAGTCATCGTGTCTCAAGTCAAGTCAAGTCCCGAGTCTTTAACTTCCAAGTCCGAGTCAAGTCTGAAGTATTTTATTTTTTGTCAAGTCAAGTCACAAGTCATAAAAATAGCGACTCGAGTCGACTCGAGTCCAAGTCACCAAGTCACAAGTACCCATGTCTGATTATCGCAGGATTCCTTTTAATACTTGCACAACTGTTTATTGCGAACCTTTTTTCTTTTGGTTTGATTTGTTTTATTCTGGGTGGTTTTGTTCAGCCTGTTCTTTATCTTCACCGGACTGGAAAAATCTCCTGCCTTTGTTCTTCATAAAACATTTGGTTAAATTAATTTTAAATTAAAACTTCATTTACTAGACATTTTCTGGACTTTTTTGAATAGCTTCCTTTGGAAGTTACTGTTGTTTTGTTTGTCTTTCTTTTTTTTTATTTAACATTTCAAAGGCATTTTCTGAAACATGTGAACCTGTGACATTTAACTGTTTATTTAGAGAGATTCTCCACCACAATGATTTAATGATGCATAAAATCCTTGACTGTCTCATTCTACATTCAGAATAAATATATTAAAGGTCCCATGGCATGGCATTTTCTATTATTTTATAATGTTTCCTGAGGTGTACTTATATTGTTAGTATGATTTTTACATCATAAAATGTCATAATTTAGAAATAAAAGGCATTTTTTCAATACTGATGTTTGCCCTGTGGCTGAATGCCCTGTTTCAAGAGGTGTGTCTGCTGTGAGACTTCAGTAAAAACGCCCACTGTTGTGATTGGCTGACATCTTTGCATTTGAAATGAGCGGAGGGGGTGTGGTTTAACGAGGTCTATGACGCACGAGCAGGCACGAGCTGCTGCCAGAGAGACGGATAGACCGGAGTTCACTTCACATCAGTTCTGTCAGTCTCAGTTCAGTGAACTGTCGTAGTTACAGCATATACTTCAGGTTATTAGTCTATTTCTAGTCGGAGGGACTGTCACTTATGTCAGAAAGTTAGTAAATTTAGTAAATTATGGATCAGCGCTGACTGGAGACGCGAACCGTTTAGAACGATTCAGTCCGATTTGGTGAACTGATTCGGTTCACTAAAAAGAACCGGTTCAAAGGAAAGATCTTTCGTGAACCGGACATCACTAATATACCAGAGATGGAGCTCAGCGATTGCAAACAAAGTTATTTATAGTAACTACTGAGTTATGAGAGCGCTGTCAGTCACGCGAGTTTATTGTGTTTGTATCTTGTGAGAGTTCTGAATAAACACGAGTCCCAGTCACACCGAGTCCGTCTTCATCATTATTACCAACTTTGTAACACATGCAAACACACACCCGGATATGCTCACGCTTACCTCCCTTCTGCTTAATCTCGCGCCGCGTAAGGCGCCTCCGCTGTGGGCCAGATGCAGTACTGGGGGTCGGTGATGTTGAAGGCCGACCGGTCAGTGCAGCCCAAACTTCGGCGTGTGTGAGGTTTATCTCTAAAGATGTTACTCTGCTGATGCTGAGCAGAAACGACTGTATGCACATTTTAGAACAGATAGACGCGACGAGGACGTACAAAAACACTGACTCACAAGATAGAAAACACGAAAACACTGTTCTGTCGGGAGAGAGAGAAGCCATTGCGTGTGCACGAATAATAAATAATTAGCAACACATCAGAAATCACTGATCACAGATCAGAAGGAACTGAAAAAATACTTCTGTTTTCATTTGTACATCCAAACACTGAGAAACTGCCAGCGTTCACTCGTTCACAACCCATGATCACTCAAGCGTTTGCATGGGCGTGCCAGATTCTCTGGGTGGAGGAAAGGGACGTCAAACCAGGAGACTTCAGGATTGGCTAGTCTGGCCTGTCATTTTCTCAAAGGCAGAGAAAGACAGCCAGAACTCGGTTTTACACCGATCAACATTTCTATCCACTTGGGGACAATATTTAGGCTAGGGGAACTCATATTAATGTTGAAAAACCTCATAAAATGAACATTTCATGCCATGGGACCTTTAAGTTTATAAAAATGTTTTCCAATTCAAGGATTGTCACATAGATCATTTCATTTGATCTGATATCCCATTACACACAGATACTGTACGGAAATGTTATGCTTAGGCAAGTCCACTGGTAGTATACATAGGAATTTAGTTCAAATCTACTTTACCCTTTCCCCAGCTAGGCATGTGCCGGTATCAAATTTTCATGTTGCGATTAATTGCTGAAGCTTTTATCACGGTATACGGTATTATCACAATATTGAAATAAGTTGCAAAAAACGTGTTGTCATACTATAAACAGGTTTAATAACTTTCTTGTAACAAAAGAACCAAACATTTAAATACAATAAAGCAATACACAAAAATGTATAAAGTAAACAAATATTTAAAACAGATTAAAGTGCAAAATAATTATAAAGAACAATAGGTATGCTGAAATGTACATTTAATTCAAGCTTTAGAAGTATTTTTCATTGTCAGTTTGTTAATGAATGAACTAATGTTAAATAATGGAGCCTTATTGTAAAGTGTATGATTGAACAACAGTCAGAACATATTCAAACAATATCTAGGGCATGTAATTTAGTCCAGATTAAAATATAAAATGCTCAAGTTTGAAATTGAATAGCCTTAAGTCTTTAAGTATTAAGTATTAGGTTATGTGATGAGCGGGGAAACGGCTGCGTTTCTGCTGTTCCGTCAGCGCCCTCTGCTGTCAAAGAGTGAATGTGCACTTCAGTGCGTCACTCGTTCCGCCATGTGCTCAGCTCATGCACGGTCTATTTACATCATTGCGCGTTCCTCTTTGACGTGTTGTTCATTTTAAACGGTTGATGGGTAAAGTATTCTTAAAATTCATTCAAAAAATCTGAATAATTCGTAATAAATAATTATTCACGGTATTTTGATGTGCCCACGATAACAATATTGAGCATGTTCATTATTGCGGTTAATCATATTACCGTTTACCGGCACATGTCTATCCCCAGCATTGAATTAATTTTCTGGCTATCCATGTTTTTACTGTTATACGATGGGGGGCGCTATTACACATCTTCTGAAATAGTACATAATCTCTGGATCAAAACACTGGATCTGGATCAAAGGTGAAGCAACAGCAGTGATAGAAGATTGCTTATGCAAATGTAAAACAATGTGTTCTCGAACAATGTGTGAAGCTTTGGGGGTGTTGATGGCATCGATCTACTCCATCTAGGTTTTTATCATCATTCTGAATCCCATCCAGACGTAGTCAGCTTTTTATTTAAAATTATGTTTTTTTAATGAAACTTACCCAGATTCAAGTGTTGATAAAAAAGAGATGCATGAAGTTAATCAAATGTTGTTGTTTTTTAATGGAAAGAGTTAAAAAACATATTTCAAGTATTAAAAAAATAATACCTAAATGGGAACATAGACCTTAAAGTGCAAAAATAAGATTTAAATAATAAACTATATAAGTATGAAGTTAAAGAAAACTTACAATTATACTTGTAGTATAAAATGTATCTTGTTTTAAGCATTTTTTTATATTTTAACTTGAAATGAAAAAAAAAAAAAAAATGTATATATATATATATATATATATATATATATATATATATATATATATATATATATATATATATATATATATGTGTGACCAGTCACGGAAAGTAGGGACACAAGTTTCGAGCAAAATGAGAATTAAGCGTTTTTTGCCGAATCTGTTAGTTGAGATCATAAAGAAGCCTCTCCGTGTTTGAGATAGCAGTATTGGTATATTTAAAAGCATACACTTTGAGGTTGAAATCGGCTTGTTTTTAGGAGATTCTAGCATGGAGCAGAGGCGTGTTTCTCTTTTGTTATTGTCCCGCCCTCTAAGGAAAGCGTGGCTCAGTGTTGCCAAGTCCGCTGTTTTTCATGTCCGCGGGTTGAAGCGACCCCAATTATGTGATATTTAGCCCCGGGAATGTGAATTTTAGTAGGCAACCATGCCAAAAAAACACATATTTTACCCCCTGAAATTACCGGAGAAGCCCCCCTGAAACGCGATTGGGCTTGTTTTGGGCTAGTTTTGAGTAGCAATTGTGCGGGTTTTGTTGTGAAAACCTGGCAACCCTGGTGGCTGATACTAGAGCTGTGCGATACCGCTAGATTTGGTATCGATCCGATACCAAGTAAATACAGGGCCAGTATCGCCGATACCAATACCGATACTTTTTAATAATTAAGGTGGATGCGTCTTCAACCTAAATCTAAATGAATTTTTAAATGAGTTTTTGTGATTTGTATTTTGGGTTATTAATCAGTACTACAAAAGCTTTTGTTCAGAAACAACTTTTGGTTATTTCTGTTTTATTTAAATAAACAAAGTTACGAAATGATTACTTCACAAATATAAAATTTTTTTAAAAACAAATTCTCTTTTCTCTGTATTGCCACTGTATTTTAAAGACTTTCTACAAATGGTACAAGTCGCTGTTGTCTCATTTTCGGCCTGAAAATACAGCCATACAACGCTCCTCTTTCTCTCTGCTGCCATTCTCCGCCTCTGACTGACTGCTGTTAGAAATGCGTGGCTGAGCGGCGCGCGCGCCTGACTGCTGGTGGTAGCGCTAGTGGTGAGTCACGTGACGGTACAACACAGGAGAGGGGGAGGAGAGCAGTGTCAAGCACGAGCAGCACTCTTGAGAGCTTGCTCTGCTCTGTGACAGCAGCAGCATTTTGACAAACACGGCCAGGTCGCAAAACGAGAGAAACTGAAACTTAAGTATCGATATTTTCACGTTGGTATCGATCAATACCGATACCAACGTTGGTATCGATATTATCGATATTAGTATCGATCTGCCCACCTCTAGCTGATACACGAGCAGCGAGCAACGAGCAGCTGATGCGAAGTGCAAACCTCCCAGATAACACAATGTCTGAAGCAGTAAAGAACCAACACGATCATCTTTCCCTTGTGCAGAAAGAGAGGGCTGAGTACAATGACATGACTGAAAATAAACATACATACAGGTCCTTGAAAGTGCTTGAATTTATTTTGCGCAAGAAGTTTTCTGGAAGAAATTCCATATTATTCTCTCCGGTCCGATAATGTGTTATTTCGCCAACACTTCGTGGACTATGCTTGATTTACGTTTGTTACTTGCATTTATGCATTACATTAAGTGTTTCCCGCAAGAGGTACTTTGTGTTGTACATTGCCATGATGTTCACGCATGCACAAAACCACTACGGTACCTCAGCGTTTCACAGACACACCGTGAAATATTGCAAAAATAGACTGGTTACATGAGCCTAAGCTCTATTCAATAAAATCCATGCAAAAGTTAATATCAGATCATTTTAGAATACAGTATAGGATGTACCGAATATTCTTCAGTTTTATGCAAAACAGAAATATGACAAATAGAATATCCGACCTCTGTCATATGGCCAAAAGTAAAGTCCTTGAAAGGTTCTTGAATTTGAAGTTAACCAAGCTGTGGGAACGCTGTATTAACAACTATCCAAACTGTTTTAGACCTAAAAGAGCCTTTGTAGGCCTATGTTACCCTTAAATGTCAGAGAAAAGAACAGAATCAGATTTTTTTTTTTCTTATAGAAAATTTTACTTTGCATATTATACTATAAAAACACATAATTATAGTTGATTTTAGTTTATCAAAGTTGATCATGACGGTTATCACAGAATCCTGTTAAAAAGTCCCAATACTACACAATGAAATCAATTCACCAAGTTTTATGTAGAAAACCAGCAAATAACAAATAAAAAGGTTTTATAAAAAGATAAAACTCAAATATTTCAGCCTCTAAATCATTTTTAGTCAAAAAAAGATAAATTACTGACATTTACAATGCACATTATCCTTTATTATTAATAGTATGCAGTCCGATTGTAACCATGCAGCTTTACAGGGGGGTATGGCTTATCTAAATGAGATGTAAATGAGCCCTATTGTCACTCCCAGCAGGTGAGAACGAAATCTTTAGAGGCAAATTTCTCTCTGTTAAGCTTTTATCCAGCTATTATCAGATTTCCATGTGTTACACATCACTGGAAAGCTTGGAGACTACACTTTCAGAATCTGTAAATAACTCAAAATGCTCCAGAACCGACTTGTGTCCCTACTGTCCGTGACTGGTCACATATATATATATATATATATATATATATATATATATATATATATATATATATATATATATATATATATATATATATATATATATATATATATATATATATATATATTGATGTTAAATGTCAAAATTGGTTGTATTGTTTCATTCATTACTTTTATTTTTGGTTATTAGTTTACTATCCATTAGAAGTGCATATTCATTACTAGCATTATTAATCATTGAAGTATTTACTCTTGCATATCTATTGTTAATACATTTCATTCATTTTATTACACTGTGTCTTCATTGTGTTGATGATTAAAGACTCTACTAGTTGTCCAGACTCACAAATCCTTCAGATAAATCAGCTGACCAACTCCCTCTAATTTACATTAATTCTGAATTATTGAACAGCTCCTTTGAGAGTGTTATATATAAGAGTTCCTTTGAGAGTGTTATATATTATATATATATAAAAATAGTATATATATATATATATATATATATATATATATATATATATATATATATATATATATATATATATATATATATATATATATATATATATATATACTATTTTTTTTGCAGTGTAAATGGTATAAACATTTCCAAACGTGCAACTGTCTTCACAACTATTGATGATTTCTAAATATGTCATGATAAGTTTCAGGCCATTTTCCATTCGTTGTAGGCTTGATCCAATTTCTGGAGCTTGAAACTATAGGCATTCCCAATTAAAACCCTTGCTTAGATGAAATTATGCTAAAGATACATTGGTAAATTGTGAATGTTCAATGATGCTTAATGTTAATTCAATGTAGATTATTACTCAATTCACCGATGACGTCAGTGATTTTTAGATCACGTGTCACTTAAGGTGTGGTTATGAGTTTATCAGATGACCCCCTCCCCCTTTTTGATACGGGGCACCAGCTAAGAATACTATCTTAACAATATAAGAACACTCTCAAAGGAGCTGTTCAATAATTCAGAATTAATGTAAATTAGAGGGAGTTGGTCAGCTGATTTATCTGAAGGATTTGTGAGTCTGGACAACTAGTAGAGTCTTTAATCATCAACACAATGAAGACACAGTGTAATAAAATGAATGAAATGTATTAACAATAGATATGCAAGAGTAAATACTTCATTGATTAATAATGCTAGTAATGAATATGCACTTCTAATGGATAGTAAACTAATAACCAAAAATAAAAGTAATGAATGAAACAATACAACCAATAAAAGATGTGAACACAGAATGGATAAATGCAATGCTGTTGAACAGACTGTAGCAATTGAAGAGAATTGTATGGGAATATTTCTTATGGAAACAACCTAATGGTTCTAGCAAATGGTGATAAATAAATGCTTATTTATCATTAAACAAATAATAAACCTATTATTTGTAACAAGCTGACCTCCGGTAACTGTTATCTAAGCAGGTTAGAAAACGTCTAAGGTTACGTATGTAACCTCTGTTCCCTGAGAACAGGGAACGAGCGCTGCGTCTAGCTGACGCTATGGGGAACGCCCTCGGCGTGACTGGTGTCTGAAGCTACTATCGAATCACGGCAAAGTCTTTGACCGACGTCAGCCCATGACGTCATCAACGTGCGACCCGGAAGTATAAAAGGGCGCCGTGCCAACACATACACATCTTCTCGTCTGAAGGGACTGTATGGCAGATAGGCCCTGAAGCATGGCAACGCGACGCAGCGCTCGTTCCCTGTTCTCAGGGAACAGAGGTTACATACGTAACCTTAGACGTTCCCTTTCGAAAGGGAACTCTCGCTGCGTCTAGCTGACGCTATGGGGAACGATATACCAACGCCGCCATGCTGAGGGGAGTGTCTGCCCATTGGCAGTGACAACTGTCAACTCAAGTAATTCATAGAAAAACCTGAGCGATTCCCCCTCAGGTCCTGGGCTGACAGTGACAGCACTCCCTACGGTCATAGCCCAAGCTATACAACTAAACGGAACCCTAACGTACTGCGTGGAGTTCCATCTAGACAGCTCGAAGGCCCGGGACCACTACTTCCAATGAAGGGGTCCCTTCAAGGGAATGTGGCTAGGGGACCCGAAGGAACCCCAGCCAGTCACTACTCGGGAAAAAGTTCTCCCGAGTGCCACCAGGGAGGCCTGACCTGGTGCCCTAAGTGTTATGGACACTTCGGTTTAGCCAACCCTGTCTGTTCAAAACGGAGCCTCTGGATGGTGCCCAAAGGGCGTCCAAGCTAAGGGACTGAAACACAGGCAGTCTTACTTAGCCCGGAACTCAGAGACGGGTTATCCAAGAGAGCAATACTCAGCGTAGTGCTTTTCAACCCTTGCTATCGAGGGGAGTCTGCCTGCTCAAATCAAGGATCTACCAGGTGCTTGTGTTTCAAAGCAGTAGGGAGGCCGAAAGGGCCTTAATGACTGATCTAACAGGGAGGCCTCATGAGAGGCCTACGACCGTCTGACCATGCTCAGGCGGCTGAGCACTCATAGACGACCCTCATTGAGGGGAGCAGCTGAGCCTGCCTGGCGAGTAACCTCCAGCTGTAGGCCCAACTACCACAAGTTCTCACAGAGAACTGGTAATCAAAGTGCCTAGCTCAGGAACTTCAACTTCAAGGAGGCCCTGTGGGCCTACTACTTGATAGCGGGTATTCCAGGGAGGCCTATAGAGGCCTACTACCTAACCGCAAGCCATGCTGGAAAACCCAAGCATCCAGGCTCGGGACTCCGTCCTCAGGGAGGCCTTAGTGAGGCCTACTACCTGACAGCAATACCGCCTGCTGAGGTTACCCTTGTTTTCTCAAGGAGGCCTAATGGAGGCCTACTACTTGACAGTCAAGCTACGCAGGCTAGTCGGGCATCCTGTTTAAGGAACCCGTCCTCAAGGGAGGCCTATTAAGGCCTACTACCTGATAACCAGCCTTTAGGGAGGCCTGGAGAGGCCTACTACCTGTTTGCAATACGTGCTAACTGTTTCAAATGACTGGGTCCCAGGAACACATTAGGGAGGCCTGATGGGGCCTACTACCTTGTTCGAGTGACCACAATCTGGGAGCTCACCCTCCGGGAGGCCTATTGAGGCCTACTACCCGACAGTCAAGCTACGCAGGCTTTTCGAGCATCCTGATTAAGGAACTCGCCCTCAAGGGAGGCCTATTAAGGCCTACTACCTGATAACCAGCCTTTAGGGAGGCCTGGAGAGGCCTGCTACCTGTTTGCAATGCGTGCTAACTGTATCAGATGACTGGATGCCAGGAACACCTTAGGGAGGCCTGATGGGGCCTACTACCTTGTTCGAGTGACCACAATCGGGGAGCTCACCCTCCGGGAGGCCTATTGAGGCCTACTACCCGACAGTCAAGCTACGCAGGCTTTTCGAGCATCCTGATTAAGGAACTCGCCCTCAAGGGAGGCCTATTAAGGCCTACTACCTGATAAGCAGCCTTTAGGGAGGCCAGGAGAGGCCTGCTACCTGTTTGCAATGCGTGCTAACTGTTTCAGATGACTGGATCCCAGGAACACCTTAGGGAGGCCTGATGGGGCCTACTACCTTGTTCGAGTCAGGGAGGCCTATTAAGGCCTAGAATTAACAGCAGGCTTTCAGGGAGGCCTGATGAGGCCTACAACCTGCCTCTGAGAGTGACCACAATCTGGGAACTCACCCTCAGGAAAGCCTAGTAAGGTCTTAGTGTTAACAGCAGGCCTTTCAGGGAGGCCTGATGAGGCCTACAACCTGCTTCTGGTAGTGATCACAACCTGAGAGCTCACCCTCAAGGAGGCCTAGCAAGGCCTTACACCTACCAGCGGGCCTTCGGGGAGGCCTGATGAGGCCTACAACCTGATAGCCTCCAGGCTAGCTGTCCTGATGCGCACATCGGTATATACCTCCAGTGAGGCCTGTTTGAGGCCTTCCAACTGATAATGCGCCTTGTTCAAGAGGCCTACTGAGGCCTACAATTGACAGCCGACCTTCAGGAGAGCGTATTTACCCCTATTTAACCTGATAGCCAGCTAGGCTAGTAGTACCTGATGCTTAAGCATTGTCACCTGCCTTACTAGAGGCCTGATAAGGCCTACCACTGTCACCGTTTACTCTTGAGAACGGTGCAATCCTTCCTGCTAACTGGGACAGCCATATTTGAAAAATGTGGGTTGTAGTAATAATAGACCCAATGGCTCGTTTTCATGGAGGCCTGCTGAGGCCTAACACATGATAGCTACCCATTACTATGGGGACCCGTTCCAGGGAGGCTTGTAGAAGCCTACAAGCTGTACGAGTTTCACAAAAACGAGAAATAACTGCCAGACAAACAAACTGACTGCTATTAAAACCAACGACTCTCAATGAGAGGAGGCCTCCGATCTAAGTACAACAAAAAAGGTGACGGTGCCTCAGCAACGCGCCTCCTTCACCCACATACCAACTGACGCCGTAGCGCTCAGTCGTAACAGAGACAAACTAATCCAACCTGCAGTGGCTTAGGGAACCGAAGACACATAATAACCCTAGGCGGTAGAACAACACTACATTCTAACAGAAAAGTGTGCTACCGCCTAGTAATCCGCAAACATTTCAAAGAAAAGAGCGGCGGCCTAAACACTACTCTCAAAATGAGAGGAGGCCCATCTTCTGATAACCATAAGCGGTGGCCTATCTGGCGCCATCTTGACCAATCAGGGAAAGCCAACACACGCTCACAAACATAGCCCAGATAATGGTGCTGTGTTAAAGCCTAACTAAGCAGGGGAAAGACAGTTCTCTCTGATGAATACCCAACTCTATACAGGAACCTGGGGTCTGTAAGAAATACATATTTTTAGTATAACACACAAAAAATGACCACTCTCACCTGCGGCATGCTGAGCGAAGACTCATTGTGCGGTTCTCACCACCATGTTCTACCGCCCTTGAATGCCTGAAAGGGCGTTCTCACTGAGCAAGTCCGGGCGGGCCATCAGAACATAGTTCTACTCACCATAGGCCCGCCTCAGGCCTGATGTAAGAAGCGCCTGGGTTAAAAGTCATAAAAAGACATTAAAAAGGAAAAAGGAGAGGGCTATGATGTAATCGCCCGCAAGGGAAGTGATCCATCACCAACGCCCTCGTTGAGAATGTTTGTCCTGGATCACCTCCCTTAGATCCTTTTTCCCGCGGGAATCCCGTCTTCTCTGTACCCTGCTCCTCCAAGGAGGGGGGGGGGGCACGAGAGGAGACGCTAGCACTCTGGTCCTGCCTACGGTCCTCAGACCGTGAAGGACCAGGTCCCGCCTGCCTGGGTGGGGGCGCGGATCTCAGCGGTATGCATGTCTTAAATGCCGCTGAGCGCGCCTTCGCCTCCCTGAACTTTCCAACCACCGCCTCCACGGAGGTGCCGAAAAATTCAGTAGGCGAAACGAAGAGAAAACCCTTTTCTTTCTCCCCGATATCAGCCAGGCCCAACCACAGATGCCTCTCCGTAACCACCATAGCCGCCATAGAGCGGCCGATAGCAGCAGCAGTCTGCTTGGTGGCCCGGAGAGACAGATCTGTGGTGCGGTGCAGCTCAGCAACCGCCTCAGGGGACAGCCCGGCCCCCTGGTCGAGATCCTCCAGCAGGTCCGCCTGGTACGCCTGAAACACCGCCATGGTGTGAAAAGCAGCACCAGCCTGACCCGCTGCCGTGTATGCCCCTGCCATTAAAGCACAACGTGATTTAGAAAGGCAGAGTTTGAGCTCTTCAGTGTTGATGCCCACGAAATGCGAGAAAAGTTCGCAAACTTTCCTCGCCAGTCGGTAGCCTCAACACATATCCATATTCCCTTATCCCCCCGACATCAGCGAAGTTAAAACGCTGATGTTGATGAACATTGGGTAGAATATGGATTCTTCCATGCCCTCTCGATCTCTGTAAGAAGATCAAGAAGGAATGGAAGGCTCATCTGAGCTGATGGTTTATGGCCAAGGAGAAATCGATCGTGCAAACTATCACGAGCGATCTCTCCTCTAACGCGCCAACATGGCAGCCGCAGCCTGCCCATAGCACGTTCCATAACATTCATCAGCTCAGCATACACGGTCAAGGTGGCTGAGAGGATTCATACCACTCTCACCAGCCATCCCTAAGAGCACTTGCTGTTTTAGTCTCGTTAGCCGCCAGATCGTCGCGACGATCGGCGAGCTGCATCTGAGAACCCATGATGTATGCCAACGCTCAGCCTCAGCTTGAGCAAGACAGCATCATCCAGTCCCAGATGCCAAACTTTCTTCCCTCAGGAAAAAAGCCAGACTAGAGTGGAGCGATCTCAGATTGAAAACCGCTCACACTCACACACAAACAACTTCAAATGAACTTGACTGTGCATGCTCTTGATCCCAGGCAGTAAATACACACTCGTGTGTATTAATAATTGAATTTGTTTTACCTTAACTCGTATAGCAGTTCAAACAGACAGTCCCTGAAGACGAGAAAGATGTGTATGTGTTGGCACGGCGCCCTTTTATACTTCCGGGTCGCACGTTGATGACGTCATGGGCTGACGTCGGTCAAAGACTTTGCCGTGATTCGATAGTAGCTTCAGACACCAGTCACGCCGAGGGCGTTCCCCATAGCGTCAGCTAGACGCAGCGAGAGTTCCCTTTCGAAAGGGAAACATATGCTGCATGTATAAACTAATGCCAAGTTCACTAGAAAGAGGTTTGGTAAGTTTATATTTACGTTCCACACAGTCGGGTGATCGGTCCGGCAGTAGAGACGTCTTCCACTGGTTATGCGGGTAGTGTGCAGTGGAAAGGCGCAGAGCTGCGATCCAGTAGTCGTAGCCGCGCTGGGCTGAAGGATGCAGATTCAGAACTTTGGTCGCGCCGAGAGGGTCCTTAGGAAATGGACCAGGCAGCTGGGTCAGTCGAATCTTCACAGGGTCCGTTGCAGCACTGAGGAACCGTGTGGGACAGGCAATGTCTGCCGATTCAGAGGTCCTTGGTGGACTGGGCTGTGCTGCTGGAGGAGTCGAAAGGGTCAGATAAGATCTCTCAGTGAGAGAGCCCTTCTTGCAGCTAGAGTACAGCCGAAAGCAATATAAAAGGTTTTGCTCGCAAAAGCTTAACCTCAACCGTCTTGTAGTCTCTTTCCTCGTCAGGTCAGAAACTCAGGACGTGATGTGTCTGTTAGTGTCTCCTTCCCCGTCGGGTTAGAAATGCAGAACAAGGGTGTGTCTACCCGGGGTACATATTTATCCCTTTCTGATGAGGAGGAGATTGAAATCCGGCGCCTTTCCGATCCTGGAGTGTGATTGGCCACTAATGTCCAAAGTAGCCCCGATGTTGCCCACACTAGTGTGGAACTCATTTGCATAGTGTGACGAAGCGGTAAAGGACTCTAATAAATAACCTCATTTGTGGTGATAATTGTCGACTACGCCACCCTGACTCAATCAGGGAATATCAAAGTAAGCTAGCGAATGACACTAGGTCACAGGTTCGAGTGTGTCAGGAAGATCAGAGATACAAGTATAAATAATTTACAAATAAGCTTTATTGATGTACAAAAGATAGTTAAAATAGTCTATTCTCTAAAAGACAAGGCGCTCAGTGCAACATGTACAATTGATGGCAATTAGCAGAAGAGGCAATCACAAAAGATATTATGAGATGACAACCTCCACACAATCCTCCACCCACAAGGGTAGGAGGAGGTTCGGGGAAATTGGTGGTGTCCAACTCAGAACAGGCAAAAGAAAAATATTAAACAACCAGGTTGAGTCTACCGGCGGAAGGACCACTTAATGGCTTCTCCAAAGCACAATCCTACTCTCACACACACACACACACACACACACACGTCACCGTGCACTTGGATCACACCCACAGGCACTCCAAACTGTGTCACCCACTGCAGCACACCACCACAACGTAAAGGAAGGTCCTTCCGCCTGGCCTCCTCAGTCCCTGGTGGAAAAAGACAAATAAACAGCTGAGTTTAAGACAACCCCAAAATAACAAAATTACCCCAGTCACAATACAAATATACAGTAATTAGGGTTGGCGGCGGCGCACACCCTTAAATAACAAAACAAATCCTAAACAAAAAGCCACACGGCTGAACTAAACAAAAGAATAACAGAAAATAGCATTGATGCAACAAACACACTGATTCTCGTACCACTGACCATCAGGTTATAACTGTTCCCAACACTATATAAAAAAAAGGGAGAGATAGAAAAATAAGGAAGTAGACGATACAAATCCCGTTCACGTGTCTGCCAGCCGTGGCGCGATCCAGCGATGCGGATGACCTGCGAGCACAATGTTATCAGGATGGACCTCAATTCATAAGACGTACAATCCACACAGAGTGAAAGGGAGGTCATGCCGAAACCAGAAGAAAAACAGTCCTCAGGACGAGAGAGAGGACCCACGCCTCACGAACGCCACAAGAGGATATCACTTCCCATATAATTCCCACAGGCTACTGTTTACAGCAATTATCAAAGCAGCCGATTAGCTGACAGGTGAGCAGACACCCACTCTGAGCAGATGAAGTGCACCGTCGGAAAAGTACTAGTGTGAACACTGAGGCACTAGTGGATGACGCCACCAGAGGGGGACGAGGCGTGACGCAGCTCAGAGTACAGCCACCCAGCGTTAAATAGCCCATACTCTTCCCCGATAGGACACCACAACTGTCAATCACTTAACTAATTCTGTCACAAGCATAGCATAAAGTGGCATGTCAAGACAATGTCTTTAATGTTTTACCCATGCATTATTTCTTTACCAAACCTCTTTTAAAATATAAAAGGCATCATATGGAAAAGACAGAGACCAAACATGATAAGAAACGGTTAAGTCGTCATCCACACATTTGTTTATCTGTTAATGTATCGGTCCCGTGGACTGTTGCGTTTACAGTCAATGACCATTAACATAAACAGTGCTTTGTGTGAAGATGAAGTGGAGGAGTTGCAGTTTATATAAATTTAAGGCCTCCAAACATGTGTATGAACGGATTTAGATAGATCTCTGTGGCCTCTCTTTTGCTGCTGCATCCAGGAGGTCCTGAAGGAATTTTTATGGCAGCTCTCGCCTAAACCTTAGGAATGAGTTTGGTGGTTAAAGTAAACTTTTAGACCAATGATAGTCCTCTCCTTGGTGGTGGTGGGTGCAGAAGGTCCCCCTTCCTGCCCAGTAAGAGGTGTCTGGCAGTTGTCTTGGCATCTTATCTGATGTTGCTGAACATTTGTTTATGTTCATTCACCAAGGGTCCAATCACAGTGTGGCACATCTTCCTCCACACCAGTAGTTAGAGAGGGGCCTTGCCATAAACTGGTCTCTGGAATGCCATCCTAACTGATGTTCACCACATCAATTATAATTGTTAGGTTCTTGATGTTATGTTGGCCACCTGTTAGACCACAGTTATATCATTTTAGACATGACCATACAATTAAAAAATGTTGGACTTCCTATTCAAATGGTTTAAAAAAAAACATCTGTCATTTTAAACCTCATGTTTTTTATTTGACTAATATTTACATATATATTATTTTATGTGAAATGTTGCATATGAAGCTGTGCAAATGACATTGAAGTGAGACTACAAAAAACAGCACAGAGTATTATTTACATCCAGGGAGACTGGACATTCTCTCTTCAGGTGACAAACTCTTCTTTTTAATTCATTTGTTAGTTATTCCATTCAGTAATATGCAAGATAGCATTGTGATTATCAGACATAGTTTTAGGGTTAGACGATTTTGCTTCTGAACAGGTTGAGGTGCATCCCAAAATGGTTTCCTTAACCCATTCAAGAAAACTGACACGGTTTTCCACAAAACCTGTTGAAGATATCCGTTGTAATGTAAACACTGTAAAGTTACTAATCATTGTTTTTATTCCAGCTGAACCGACACTTCTCAATTTAAATCAGTTTAAAAAATGTTAGTCAGCCATTCACTTATTCTAATGCCTTTAAAATAACTGACTAATGCATTCAATACCATGGATGGTTGACCATGGATTATTTAGTTGTGAGGAAATTTCACAAATTGATTTATTGCACAGGTGGCAACCTATCACAGTACCATGCTTAAATTCCCTGAGCTCCTGAGTGCGATCCATTCTGTCACAAATGTTTGTCTGCATGCCTAGGTGCTTGATTTTATACACCTGTTGCCATGGAAGTGATTGGAACACCTGAATTCAATGATTTGGATGGGTGTCCCAATGCTTTTGGCAATATAATGTATATCCAGTTATCCTTGAAGCCTTCTGTAAACCGCCATTCACGTCATCAGAGCAGTAGAGACTACACTTACTGTAACCAGTTCGTGTTCTTCAGATTTACATCCACCGCACTAGCCAGTGGCGTAAGTCAAAGCACCTTATAATTTGTTATGGGGGCTGTAACCGGGAGGGGCACGGCCACCACAAAAAAGACGGTTACACTTTATTTCGAAAGTCCACTTTAAACATTCTACTAACTATAAGTAACTTTGCTACTACATGTCAACTAACTGTCATTAGAGTATTAGTTGACTGTCAGTAGACTAGTAGGTTATGGTTAGGTGTTAGGGTTCGGGTTAGTAGAATAAGTTGAATTGTAGTTGCCAAGTTACTTATAGTCAGTAGAATGTCTGTTGGGGGACCAACAAAATAAAGTTTTAGTAAATATTAATCAAACAGTCTACAAATACTCTAATGACAGTTAGTTGACATGTAGTTGCAAAGGTACTTATAGTTAGTAGAATGTCTAAAGTAGACTATCAAAATAGAGTGTTACCAAAAAGACTATGTGGCATTGAGTGAGGGACGACATCGCGCTAGCCTATGTGGCACAAGGTCAAGCTTCAACTCTAGGCGTCAGGGCTCATTCTACCAGGGGGGTTGCATTCCTTGCAGCAGGCTGGTCCTGTATGCACACATTTATTAAATTCTATAGTTTGGATGTTCACGTTACTCCAGGCTCTCACATCCTTGAGTCGACATCCCAAGATCATGTCTGAGGTTCTTGTTTGTGCGCACACACACTTCACAACCTTGAGGGTCCAGACCCTGTTTGATGGTAATGAATGCAGCTATATTTTGAAGTACTTTGAAATTGGAATACAATTGAGTAATTTAAGTGTTGTGCAGAATTACTGTCTGTGGATTTATTAAGTTACCTGAATGATCATACCTATTAAAATACTTTGGTTATTTGGATTTTAATTTTAGAACTTCAGAACTAAAGATTGGAAAATATCATATATATCTTGTTTTTGACTTTCTTCCATGTAGCCTGAAGTTGAAAAAAAAAGGAAGCAATGAACTCTACACTGAACTTCACTACAAACTCAACAACTCATTCCATTGGACCAATGAACAGTCTGGCACTGTGTGTGTGCAGCATTAATTTCCTTGTTGGTCTTCCTATACATGTTCATGTTATATGGCTCATTGTCACAGAAACTGGAATTGCAACGGACTTTTTCAACCTAAATATTTCTGTTTGTGAGATTGGCAACTGTCTGAAATGTTTAATTGATATACTGTCATTTTGGTTTTCAAGTTTCAAGACATCATCACAGTCTTTGCAAGGACTATGCATCACTGGTCGTCCTCTGTTTCAGTGTCTGATCTGTGTTGAGCGTTACCTGGCAGTGGTTCATCCTGTAACTTTTCTGAAGTTCAAACCTCTCAGATATAAAGTGATCTGCTGCACTGTGGCCTGGATAATCACTCTTAGCTCCTGTTTGTTTTGCATGTTTACTGTAATCTCGCTCAACATTAGTCCACATGCACGGTTGTTCACTGTGCAGTTTCTACTTTTCCCCTGTGTTCAGTTGTTTTTCCTTGTGGCTGTTCTCATAGGTCTGAAACAGTCTGGACCAGGAGAGAATGAGAAAGAAAAGGTTAACCAATTAAAAAGAAGAGTTTTTAATCATATTTTAATAACTACTGTGGCTGTGGTTATCATATTTGTCCCATATAAAATTGCAGCATTCATTTTAACACAGCAGCACATGTCGGCTCTGTGGTTTATTGCTGCAATTGGTTTTTTGCTGGATGGATTTTTGCAGCCTGTTCTTTTTCTGCGCAGAACAGGAAAAATCACCTGCTCCTCATAATACCTGCCGATGTACCATCACTAATTCTTATTTATTTTCTGTATTGACTAGACACGTTTTTTTCTGAATTGGCATTTTATTCTAAATAAGAATTTATGATTCCCAAATCATGTTAGTCTAGGTAACATGGTCACTAATTTCTTTAAAGAGATCCATCACTAGTGATTTAAATTGTTATTTGCATACACATTTTGCCTTTTCTGTGAGTGTTTATCAGTTTGTGAGATTGGCAAATGTCTGAAATGTTTAATTTATATACTGCCATTTTGGTTTTCAAGTTTCAAGACATCATCACAGTCTTTGCAAGGACTTTGCATCACCGGTCATCCTCTGTTTCAGTGTCTGATCTGTGTTGAGCGTTCATCCTGTAACCTTTTTTTAAAGAGCTCATTTCTAAATAACACATTTCTTTAAAGAGGTCCACCACTAGTGATTTAAATCATTATTTGTATACACATTTTTCCTTTTCAAGTTTTTATCAGATTTGGTTGTTACACTTGTTTGTGGTTTGTTCATTTTGAATAAATACTTCCTGCATCACCCAGTTTCACCATTTTCCATATTGATGGTTGGAATTGGATCACCCCATCTGGATTTTTTTTTGCGACTGACTCAATGTGCATTTGACTTGAAATCCTTTCATAGTGCATATTAAATATTGTGTAGTAGTTATACTAGTATTATGTTCTAATGCTTAACACTTGAAACAAAGACAAAATAAATTCATTAAATATCGTACCTTTTGGGAAATTTAAGACAAGTTAGATTTTTTTTAAGCATTTTAATTATACCTTTTAATTTGTATTAATTTTAAAATAAGAACAATTTTATACTTAATGTTTCAAGATTTTGTTGACTGGAAGAGAAAACTGTGGGCTGTTAATGGCTTCACTAAACAAATAAGCAGTCTTTTAGAGGTTTCATGGGGTGATTTAACACATAAACATTAACACAGAGAAGGTGAGTTCTGTCTATATTTGACTGCATGGAAACAATGAACAGGATGAGGTTTAAGGCCAAGATATCAAGAACCCAGGTGAGAAGTTTTAGGAAATTATATGTGGTCCTTTGATAGGAGTAACATTGGCAATTCAGGCCCTACAACAGAATTTCAATGAAACTAAGGTGTAGATTTGGATTAAACCATTCCTAAACTAAAATGTATTGTGAGGTGCTGTAGTCATGCAACATCAATTTGATGTGTAATACTGACGACAGTTGACGTTGGTTTTAAGTAAACTCAACGACTGAATCCTAAATTACCTCCTAAACCCTCAATCACTATTCCCTACTTTAGTCCACTATCACAGTTTACTTGAAAGAGTGGCTGAAATCATATACATCAATAACATCCACTATGGTTTCAGACACCACTACAAATGGCTATCCCCTGAAAAAAATTCCCTATTTGAGGGTATAGGGGGCGATTTCGGATTCAGCCCAAGTCTTCCAAACGCCAACATCATAGTAACATCAAACACTAACATTAGTCGTGAGGTATAGTAACCGAAACCCAGCATCTGCTAAATGTCAATGTTAACATACACACGAAATGCAATTATAACGTTAGACATACAGTACTGTGCAAAAAGTCTTAGGCATGTTAGTATTTTCACCCCCAAAAATGGTTTTAAGCCAGTTATTTATATATTTTGTAATAGTGTGTCAGTAGGTAATATCAGTTTAATTTTGCCATTAATTGTAATAATCCATTCCAGTGAGATTTTTGTATTCAGAAGGAGTCTGACAACAGAGGTATGATCCACATGGAGAGCTGATCTCACCATCATCGAGTCCGTCTGGGATTACATGAAGAAACAGAAAAAAACTGAGAATAAATCCAGAATAACTGTGGCAGCGTCTCTAGGACACTTGAAGAAATCAAAATTCAGAATGTCTGATCTGTGGCAAGAAAGTATTGTTGGTGAATATTATTTTTAGTCAGTGATGAGTTTAGTCAAACATTTTTCTTTATGATAACTTTTGTGAGTTAGATAACAATAACAGATTGTGTTTTATTAACGCTGTAACAAAACAAAACAAAAACTCATAAAAAGCCAAGAGTCAAACTGCCCAGGAAACACTCATCACCATAATGGTGACCAGATATTTTCAATAAAACATCAACATCTAAAGCTCTGTTAATTCTCAATAAGAGCTTCTATAGACGTCTTTCAGGGTTGGAGCCAAACTCTGCAGGACAGCAGCTCTCTAGGACCGAACTACCCCTATACTCTAAGTAGAGGAAAACAATGGTATAAATGGTATAAAAACTCATCACTGACTAAAAAAATCAAGAATCCAAGATGGCGCTGCTGTGTTTGGCCTGCCACTTGCTCCTCTGTTTTTTCATGTTTGTTCTCGCTACTGTCACACCGTTTATTGTCTATGACCGCACCACGCTCCTGGAATTGCGTTTTACAACTAATCGCCACCTAAATGCCCAGTCCTTTAAACATCCACCACCATTATTGACATTAATTCCTCCTTTTCTGAGACGCCATGTCTGTCTGCTACCAGGCAGAAAGCGCCACAGAAGGCGCGGTTGGAGAGATGGATTACATGTCAGGCTAAGGACTCACCTGGATTCTCCGTTGCCGAGGTGTGAAGATAAATCAGGATTTGGCAATGTTAGAAGATCACGGGAATGCTACCGGTGACTTCGGCCGGTTAGCTCCAACACTGGCGTCCCATTTCCGTGTCCCCGCCATGTTGGAACATCCATCCGGGGTTGCGTCCAAGGAAACCTCCGTCTAATCCCTTGTGTGACATTGCCGCCTGTTAACTTGACTGCGTTCCGCATGGCACTTTGTAACACCAAATTTCTCAATAACAAAACATTTGTCCTCAATGATATCATCTCTCACAATATGGATTTGTTTTTCCTCACCGAAACCTGGCTTCCCCCAGGTGACGTCAGTGCTTTCTCGGAGCTCCTCCCCTCTGGATACCTTTACTTAAACACCCCGCAGCAAGCGGGCAGGGGCAGGGGGATAGCCACCATACATAGACAGTCCCTGAAGTGTTGCCAGCTGTCCACTAGAGGGTATTCCAGCTTTGAGTTACAAGTATTTGTGCTAACACTACCCTGTCCTATTTTATGTGCAGTAATCTACCAGCCGCCCAAATTAAACAAGGTTTTCTTAATTTACTTCTCAGAGTTCCTGACAGAGTTTCTGGCAAAGTTTGATAACATTCTAATCTGTGGTGATTTTAATATTCATGTTTGCTGCCCCTCTGATAAACCTGCTAAAGATTTTAAGACACTTTTAGATTAATTATATCTAGTTTAGTCCATATCCTGTCCCACTCATAGGTTAGGTCACACTCTTGACCTTATTATCTCTCGTGGGGTGATTGTGTCAACTTGTGAGGTCATGGATTTTCCCATCTCTGACCACTCTCTCACACAGTTTGATGTTTGTGCTGTCTCATCAGTGCCTACGTCTACTGCCCCTCATCGTCGTCGCATTATTACCTCACCTACTGTTGATGATTTTGTTGCTTCTTTGAATGATGTTTCTGAAAATACATGCAATGCATTCAAACAATATTTTTTGGACAAGGTTTTGGCTGTTAGGCAAACCATTACACAAGCATCTACTGTTGCCATGATGGAGAAGCTTGTTTTTGCCCAGCTCCAGGATCATCTTCAACTGCACGTCATTGGTGATACATTTCAATCCGGTTTCAGGTCTAGACATAGCACCGAATCAGCGTTACTGAGGGTCCATAATGACATTCTTGGAGCTCTGGATAGTAAAAGCTCTGTGGTTTTGGTGTTACTGGACCTTACCGCTGCATTTGACACCGTGGATCATGCCATCCTCATCTCTCGTCTTCAACATGTTGCTGGTCTGCAGGGTGCAGTGCTAAATTGGTTCTCCTCATACCTCACTAACAGAACTTTCTCAGTAATGCTTAATGACTTTTCCTCCTCGGTTGACCATATGTCATCTGGTAAGGTTCCATTCTCAGTCCTATTTTGTTCTCGCTCTATATGCTGCCACTTGGTCAACTCATCTCCAATCACAACGTTCAATTTCATTTCTATGCAGACGACCTCCAGATCTATCTCTCTGTGATTCTGAGTAATCATTCTGCATTGGACCCTTTCCATAATTGCCTTCAGGACATGGAAACAGTGGCTTTCCCAGAATTTCCTTCATTTGAATGAAGAAAAGACTGACAAGACTGAAAAGACTACATCCTGTTCAGCCCAGCCCAGACCATTTAATTTCGGTCCTCTAACACCTCAGTTGGCTCCTACTGTGCCTAACCTGGGTGTTATTTTTGACAAAAGTTTGCAGTACGATAAACAGATTGGTACTGTAGTGAAGGTGAGCTTTTACCAGCTAAGACTACTCAGTAAGGTCAACTCATTCTTGTCCCGAGCTGACCTTGAAAAATAAATTCATGCCTTCATCAGCAAGGATAGACGACTGCAGTGCCCTCCACACTGGACTAAATCTATCACTCCTCAGTCGGCTTCAATTGGTACAAAACGCGGCAGCACGTCTTCTCTCCAACACCTCCAAACGTTCATACATCACCCCTGTCCTCCGCTTGCTTCACTGGCTGCTGGTGCGGCTTAGGGTGGAGTATAAGGTCCTGCTGTTCGTGTTCAAGGCCATTTATGGTCTGGCCCCAGCCTACCTCGCCGATTTAGTAACGGTCTACCAGCCAGCCAGAACTCTCAGCTCCTCTGAATATACCTTTCTGGTTATTCCCAAGTTCAAGTACAAAAAGTTTGGAGGCTGGTCATTTGTCGTCCAGGGACCAAAGCTGTGGAACGCACTTCCAGCACACTTACGAAGCATCACTGTGCTGAGTGTTTTTAAATTGCAGTTGAAAACACATTTATTCATACAAGCTTTTAACACATAGCCTCTGACTTGACTGCTATTTTATGTACAGTTATGTTGTTACATTCTGTTGTCTATTGATGTTTTACTGGAAAGCGCCTTGAGCTCCTTTTGGTTGTTGTAAGGCGCTACATAAATAACATTTTATTGATTGATTGATTGATAATTGTACCATAAGGACCAATTGTGTACCTTTAAAAGGTACAGTTATATGTTTTGTTCCCCAAGGAACAAAATTGTACCTCCACTGTACCTTTTTTTCGGAGAGTGTAGTGTTGAAGTAAAGAACACCTACACCGAGACCAAGACAAGACCAAGGCTTTGAAGGGTCGAGACCAAGACCAAGACAGAGTCAAGACCGAGACCAGTGCAAGACCCCACACTGCATGACACACTTATGATAAAATGTGGAATGTGCATATGAATGGCACTTCTCTCATGTGTGTGTGGGTGTGTAAGTGTACCATGAGAGAAGTTTTGATGAAATAATCAACAGGCATTGCAGATATGTGGGAATTTATCTTTTTCTTTTATAAGCAAATAAATGTGAACAAACACTTAAGAGCTGAAATTAACTTAACCATTTATTCAGAACTCCTTTTCCATGGTTTACCATCCACCTAACACAATGCAGGTGTTTCAGCCATAAAATTACAAAAATTGTAATTGGGAGAAACTTAAACAATAACCTAACAATCTCGCCACCAAGGATAAACATAAAGGTGTAGTTAGCGAGAAAAAAAAAATCAAATATGATCAATGGGAAATTTGTTTAAAGTAGCGTTTGGTTACTAAGAAAAAAATAGAGATAGCAACATTTTGTTACCCAAACGTGCACGATGGGCTCTAAAACTCTCTCCACCGGTGCAGAGAAGACAGGGACTGACAGCCCCTACACTCTAAAAAAAAAGGTTCTACATGGCACCAAAAATGGTTCTTGGCTCGTAATCATAGGGGAACCTTTTTTAGTGCTATATAGCACCAATTTTGGTGCTTCAGCGGTTCTTCAGAGGTGCTATATAGCACCTTAGTCAAAGAACCGATGAAGAACCTCTGAAGAACCGCTGAAGAACCGCTGAAGAACCACTGAAGCACCAAAATTAGTGCTATATAACACTAAAAAGGTTCCCCTATGATTACGAGCCAAGAACCATTTTTGGTGCCATATAGAACCTTTTTTTTTTAGAGTGTACATGGCCAGCTTGTGGAGTTGAGGGTAACTGTCATGGTTTTTGGCCCAGAAGGAGAGTGCATTGTCAGTGTCAGTATCTGTATCATGGATGGCATCAAAGTATTTGCTTATCTGTGTTTCAATACTTGAATCCTGGGTTGTTGAGCTGAGCTTCTTGTGAGCCTTGTAGCAGGACAGAAGGTGCAGGCATTTGACTGGTGGCGAATCACTATGTGGATCCACATTCATGGCCTCTGAGTAAGTTGCTTCTTCACTGCTTATCATTTTCTCCACCTCTGAGATCAAAGTGTCTGAGAAGCAAAAACATAATACATTGGTTATATTTAAAGAGATAGTGTCTGCACATATGAGAGAGATACATGTATACTTTTAGAACAAATTTAAAAAGGAATTTAAGAGTGATTTTTAGACAAGTCTTTTTTTTGTAAACTACGAAATATTTGTTCCAGTGCAGACTCAGAGGTCAGTTTTAGGTAGGAATATGGCAGGTTAGTAAGAAAATGATTCTATTATGACCTGTATATTTATTTAGGTTATAATGCTAATGTAATAAATCTAACTGTTGCCCTACTTTTTTACTTGAGTACATTGGCAAGTACTAGACTTTTCTTGGATTTATCTCTACAGGTGACCATGACAGGCAGTTAGTGAGTTTGTGTAATGACAACCATAAACTGTTAAAAATTAAAACTCCATGAATTCAACTTTAAGACCTGTCAAGTACTACTATTTAAAAAAAATTACATTTTAATGGACATATTAAATTACATTTTAAGATTTGCAACAAGGCTTTTGTTTTCACTGAATAAGAATGTACTGTATATTAACCTGTCAGTGTCTTCTTCAGTTCATCTCTGAGTTTCTTCACTGATGTTGCATTTTCCCCATTGTTAACATCCAGATCCACCCAACTTAAGCCAAACTGTGGATCCAGCATTGTAGCTAAGAAGTACACATTGTGGTTAAAAGGTTCCTCTCTTCCACTCTCTTTGGCCATGTTCATTTTGGTAAAGATTCACCAGAGACTGGCGGAGGGCCTTAACTAATGGCCGACACTGCATTCTGGTATCCTCCATCTTGAGGAGGTGTGTATTAAAGTCCAGGACAGTTGTAACCACCATGCTGATGGTAACTAATTATTTTCCTGTTTAACACTGTGAAGCTGATTTGAAACAATCTGCATTGTAAAAAGCGCTATATAAATAAAGTTGACTTGATTTCTCCCCTTCTGTCTGGCCCGGTCCCGAGGTCACTACTGCGCAGACTCTGTCCCAAATCTGTGCAACATGTCAGCGCTATATTCAGACGTTGGCTGCTTCACTTTTCTCCAGTGGAAGGCAGTGAAGACGCGTCATCCATATTTTTGATCTATGGTGAACAGAAACACCAAACTGACACGGATACTGCTTTCTGCTTGCGAGTTTGCTTTGTGGAAATCTCGATGAGGTTTTAATCTAGACACAGTCCATTATGTCTTAAATTAATGTGAATAACAGGAGGTGGAATATGTAGGCCTTTCATACAGATCTATGCATTAAGTCTTGCTTAGTAGGCAAATTATTTTAAATATATTTTTCATTTACATGTTGGTAACGTTATTGTGCAGCTTTATTGCGCAACGGGGAAGGAAACCCTGTATTTGCATTTTATTTTGATTACAGTTTGTTTTAACAAATATCTCACATGGGGTTTGACTTATGCTTTTGGTTAATATCACCCAGTAGTATGGGGAGGGGTGAACATGAGTTTTTGTACAGCAATACAGTAATACAGCAATAAAATATCATCGCTTAGCTTACCTTTCTTTATGCTTCCTTTCCAAATGTCAATAAAAGTTTGACGTGGTCCCAGCCCTCTCGTAAGCGTTGCATTGGAGTTTGTGCTATAGCAACACTTTGTGGTTCAGGTAGCCAAATTATATGTTTTTATATATATCATATATTTTATATATAACATCTCTCCGACAGCCATGGTCATGGTCATGGTCATGGTCTCCTGTCTCCCATATTCATGTGTGGTGTCTGTGATGCGATGTGGGGGTCAGGGTTGGCGGTGCGGGAAGGGGAGGGTTGCCACCGTAAAGCAAGACACGAGTCAAGCTCTTGGTCGGAAGTTTAATGTCTAATTACAGTAATGATGTTAACAAATAATTTTGTGACATGCCCTCAGTTGTGGTCTTGAAATCCTGAGTCTTCTTTGTCTGAGACCAAGACGAGACAGAGTAAAAATGCAGTCAATTCCGAGATGAGACCAAGACCTTTAAAAAGTGGTCTTGAGATCAAGACCGATCTCGATTACTACAACACTAGACCTTATGCACCCCAGCCATCTTTAGAATTTTGTGTTTGAGCTTCTGTTTTTTTTTTTTTTTTGCGGTAGCTCTGTATATTTCTAAGAGTAATTTGTGAAATGTATTTGCTTATTGTAGAGTTAACAAAGTATTGTAATGTTTGAAGCGGATGTCCCAACAAATGTCAGTAGACATGGTAAGGTTTAAAAATTAGTGGTTCATTCATAAATCCGAAAGATCTTCCCTTCATGCTGTGGAAATACAGAACTCAATGAGCACAGCGCAGTGCTGAAAAAGGGCGGGGCAACATATGGTCAATAGAGGGTATGCATTGACGGCACTTCACCATCCCCCCCCCCCCCCCCCCAGCTGGACTGAGTGGCATGACTGGATTTATTAGGGGAAATGTGAGTATGATTATTAGATTAATAAACGATTATCAGTTTAAACCAGGGGTGCCCAATAGGTCATACACAATTTTAATATAAAATTTTGTTGAATTTTAATACAAATAAATATAACAATGTCCTTCCTTCTCCTCTCAGTTTCTGTCTGACTTGCACTTGAGTAATACATTTTGAACAGGTGAGATTTTTGTCTATTCAGTTGCCATGAAAACTAGCCTGCTTCACACATTCCAAGAGCTTCGGAGAAAAGAGCGTAAAATTGAGAAGCTAGCAGTATTCCGTAGCTTACACAAACGACATTCATTCGCAAAATATAGATCTAAAATAAATTCCAACAAAATGTGTGGTACCAAGCAAAAAAACTAAAACTTTCCATTTCCATGCTGAGTGGGAAGAAGACTTTTCTCTCCACCATGTCCTTTTCTAAATGCATTCGTCTGATCTGCCAAACAAGTATTGCTATTGCAAAGAAATTAAACGTTGAGAGACAAGATAAACAACTTAATTCAACAGCATTTGCAGCAATGCCATTTAAAAAAAAAAAAATCTTTACAAACAAAAATCTTTGTTACTGAGGTACAAAAAATGTAATTGAATGGGATAAAATGTTGAAGGCCATAGGGTCAGCCATCAAACACTGAACTGGACTAGATCCAAAAAACCAACAGTATGAACACAAAGGGGTCTGTCAATACAGAAAATAAATACAGAAATAATTGTAATTAAAAAATATATATATATAATAATGATCGATTTTCAAATATTGCACATTCAATACAGAATACACAATTCAGTCAATACAGAATGAAAATAGCCTATTTTATCGTCAATACTGCCGGCGTTTTCTTTGCTGTATCAGTAGGCTATATTGGCTATTTATGTTTAACATGAAATATGCCTTCTAGCAGCAGCAGCAGCCCGCGTCAGACATGTTTCTGGTGTAAAAAACGCCCCCCATCTGACACGCAACAGAAACACCAGGCTCACACCGAGCAGCCAGTGTGTAACCGGCCTAAACCTACTACAGATACATTTCATGTCGGAGCGGGATCTGAGCGGGATTTCTTTTACTGGTGAGCTGAGCGGTTCATGAGCGTTCGCTTGGAGCGCGCTGGCATAGAGCGGAATATTGAGGTGAGCGCCACACCTCTCCGCTTCGCTAACATGCTCTGGTACGGAGGCCAAATCTACACCAAACTACACTGGAATCCGCAAACAGAAAATAAAGTATTCCCAGAGCGGTTTGTGTCATCCAGACGCAGCTCCTGGGGCCTATACCATGAAGCCGGTTTAGCTGGCTAGCCAGATATGTTTAAGCTTAGTTTGTGCCAATCCTGGGTTTTAGGTACCATTAAAGTGGTTTGGCTTTTATCAGTGTTCATCTCCATAGTAACTTACGCTCCACGGCTAACCTGCTCCAGGGCAGGTTATGTTCTGGATAAGAGATCTCAAACTGAAATTAGACCAATCATCTGCGAGCAAAGTGACACACCTCTGATGCAATGAAGTCACTCCCCCTGTTTCTACTCCAAATTAAAGGTCACTACATAGCAAATGGTTTTAAAAGACTAAAGTGTCTGGCTTTTAACAATGCTTATTTATTATAATAATAATTTTGAATGACTTATATATCATTTAAGTAATTATTATACCCTTAATCACTTACACATGTATCATTTTAGTTAATCAATCATTAATAGGCACATAGTTAAAATTAATATAAATAGCCTATATAAAGGTCATAAAAAATAAGCTTTAAAATCAATAAATAAAGCTATAAAAATGACTACATGCGAGTTTAAATGTTCAATTCTCTCTATATATCAACTAAACTAACTTCATAACTTTTACTTGTACTGACTAAGTAAGATTTTTCTTAAAGTTGACAGCTTTCATAGACAGCTCTTTTCTTCTTCTTGTGTACATTTGTTTAAATTCTTAATATTTTCAATCATGTAATATTCTGCAGAAGAGATAAATCAATTTCGCTGCTTCTCTCGCGAGAAGTAGATGTCAGTTTCACTGATCCACAGCATGTGATTGGCTGTTCAGTACTGATGTCACAGCTAAAATCCTAAACTCAGGATCAAAGCCTGAGTTGACAGAGAAAGTTGATGAGCTGCGTCATGGTACCAATAAAGCTTGATTGCATCGGTTTGGTTTTGTCAACTCAAAACCAATCCTGTAACCCTGAGTTTGTTCAACTACCTTCATGGTACAGGCCCCATGAGCACCGCGAACGTGCATCCATTTTGCTTCAAACGCTTGTTTTGGAATGCGCGAGTGGATTCAAAATACTCAAGCGTCCAACTAGACACGATAGAAGCGAATTTGACGCTCAGTTCGCGTTTGGTGTGAACGCAGCATAAGACTAGCTATCAGCAGCTACTGCCCAGATTATGCAAAACTATCTGATTCCATTCAGTGCAAGTCATCAGAATAAGGTAAATGCCCTGGCTATTGTAATCTGTTGTGCTTGTAATGGCACTCTTTTTTTCCCCAAGTTTTCTATGTACCATTCGTTCAAAGCAAGCAGTCTGATGCGATGAACTCATTCCATTCGTTATATTCCTTTTGAATTCTTGTTTATTTTTGTACTGCAAAGCAATAACAGCCTTTTAACTTTATATAACAACACAATATGGAACAACGGTCAAAAAATGTATCGCTCCGTCACTTGCTTACAATCCACTGACTTGGTTATGACGTCTTAGTCACCTCATCGGTAAGCATGGTCACAACAAAAGCATATATAATTATAGTATAAACATTTTGAATTATTCTAAAAAAAAAAATGTAAGTACAACAACTAATAATCTAACATTATTTCAATATTATAAAATGTCCACAATGCGCATTATGGCTCTAACAGTGCTGTATAGGCATTTTGAGTTTAGTGTTACAATTGAATCCAGTGATCCATGGATATTGACAATTTTGTTTCCTGACATTTATATGTGCCTGATTTTAATGCCGGCGAAATGCATAAAGCAAATTTGCCTTTGAACGCTTTATATAAATACAAGTTAGATATCAATGTTATAGATATCGTCATATTGTCCAGCCCTAAAACTTGTGTAGTTTTTGTCAGTGTTTATTAAAAAAACATCCAATTATGCAGAATTTAAGAGGGAAAATATTTAATTGAGGAGTATAATATATAACAATACAATATTTTACACCAAAATTCAACACACTGACACAAAATGATAACTGCAAATCTACGTTTCGCTGCCTGGAGTCCAGTTATTTCTGTGAATTGCAGTATACCATTTGCTTCTCTTTTCTGTATCTTTTGGCAGTCTGTTAAAATATACCTCAAATCTATTTGTAAAGTCAATCTCAGAGCTCTTTTTGCTGCATTCACACTGAAAACCAATGCTGCCACTAAGTTTTTTTTTGCCACTGTGGGTGTCACCACAATCACTCCGGCCGACGGTGATTTCACTATACGAGACTATAGAATGCCTTCAGTCATTTTAAACCTCATTTGCGTACGTTTTGTTTTGTGACGTACATATGAAGCTGTGCACATGCATCATATACAGCTGGAAAGTGATACTACACAATATCATTTACTCCCACTGGACACTGGACATTCACTCTTCAGGTGATAACACTCCTTTATGATTCATTTGTTTATTTGTTTAGTTTTTTCTTAGTCAATAGTATGCAAACGATCAGGGTGATTATAGTTTAAGTGATATGAATTAGCTATTGATTAAAATTGGGCTGATGTGTATTGTTTCAACAGACAGTTTATTTAGAAATAAAACTGCATACTAATAAACACACTACATTTTGTATCATTATAAGAACTAGAATCATATCTCATTTTAAAGTCATCTGAATACAGGAATACAATTGAACATTTAAGTAATTTAAGTTTGGTGCAAAATTATAGATTGTGGTGTTTTTGTTTAATTCATAATGTGAATTAAAATGACCTTGGCATAAAGATAATTTAATATTAGAAGGCTCTGGTAATGTGGGTTTAAATTGTGAGTGTTGTACAATTGCAGACTGGGATGTGTTCGGAGATTATTTGCATATTGAGTCTTTATTTTGGCTTGTTCAATACGGTCTTAATTATTTGGTACTTTAACAATTCTCTCTTTCAGTAGGACACCTTTATAACTAATTATTAATTAAATAAAGAACACATGGAGAAAATGAATACCTCTGCAGTGAACTTCACTACATCTGAAGATTCCACATTTCAGCTAATAAATGGACTTCTGTGCGGCACCAGTTTCCTGTTTGTTCTTCCTACACACTCCTATGTTATCTGGCTCATCATTACAGGAAGAGGAAATGGAGTTGCATCAGAGTTCTTCTTCCTCAATCTCTCTTTTTGTGAGATTGGTGTCTGTATGAACAGTTTAATCTTTATTCTGTCATTTTGGTTTTCAAGTCTCAAGTTAGTGAAACTGTTTCTATTTGGACTTTCCATCACTGGTCGTTCTTTGTTTCAGTGTCTGATCTGTGTTGAGCGCTACCTGGCAGTGGTTCATCCTGTAACTTTTCTGAAGTACAAACCTCTCAGATATAGAGTGATCTGCTGCACTGTGGCCTGGATAACTGTTCTTGGATCCTGTTTGCTCTCCATGTTTATTTTAGCCCCCCTCAGTGAAGAAGTACAAAAAAGTTCATGGTTCTTCATTATGCAGTTTCTACTCTTCCTCTTCATCCAGTTGTTTTTCCTTGTGGCTGTTCTCAGAGCTCTGAAGCAGTCAGGACCAGGAAAGAGAGAAGGGAGGAAAACCACATGAAGAGAAGAGCATTTCATCTCATTCTAATAACTACTGTGAACACGGTTGTCATATATGTCCCAAATGCTGTTTTCGGATTCATTATCCGTCTGACACAACAGAATATTCAAGCACTTTGGTACATTGGTGTGTTTTGTTATTTACTGACTAGTTTTGTTCAGCCTGTTCTTTATCTGCACCGGGCTAGAAAACTATCCTGCTTCTGTTCCTGATAAGACATGTACAAATTAGGTAAATGTATATATTTAGACATATTCATAAGTTTCATTATAGTATAGAACATGTAAAAATATCAGTCTTTTTTTTTTTTTTTGAGCTTATGATCCCAGAACATGTTAACCTCCTGGAACCCAAGAATAGACTTTTGTCCACTGTAGTGGACATTATATTTTAGTGAATTTCTCTGACATCATACATGTCACATGTCACAGTCTGGATGTCCAGTAAAGAGCGCATTCGGGGCTTTGCAGGGATACCAAATGTTTGGAGGTTTCACCAGGACAACAACTTCTTCTTGGTCTTTAAAAATGGCTGACATTAATGTTGAGCACTCTTATGGAAATATGATCATATTTTTTAATTATAATTTAAATCTGATTAATTTTCAAATTGTTTGTTATAAATCAACATCTCAGGAAAATGTTATGGGGTTTCTAATCAAAATATGACTTTCTGTTACAGAACAGGGCATTGATTTCATAAATGACCACTATAGTGGACACCAGGATTTAAGTCATGTTTATCAGGCATTTTGGAGACATAAGTGAACAGGGAAAGAAATTACATATCAATATTCCTATGAAATATTAGATATTATTTTGAAAACGTTGCCAATTTTTCCTCCCATTATTACACTTCTTTTTTCATTACATGTTGCACCAAGAACACATTAATATGCAAATTAGATGCAGTGAATAGATACATTGTATTGAATGGGAAAATCCAAGTATTGTCATTTTACCCACATATTTCATAAAGTAAAATGGTATATGAATGCATTTCATTATATCTTTCATAACATAGTTCAGAATCATCTTTAAATAAAGTTTGTTTAAAAAAAACCCTGAAACCTAAAAATTGATTGATGAATTAAAAATAAATCCCATTGTTTTTGCCTATACATGCAATTTCATGTCATTTAATTTTTTAACAACTCAGTCCTGGTGTCAACTACAGAGGACATATAACATATGAATAAAATATCATTTTTCAAAAATGTTTTTTTTTTCCATTTGTTTCTTATGCTCTAAACAATGTAATGACATAAAAAAATACTAAATTCAAAAAACTTTTTTTTCTGGGTCCCAGGAGGATGTAGGCTACTATAGATCTAATTTATGCATTGTTTTATTTAGAGAGGCCTATCAACTCCTCCACCTCAAATTAATTGTGTACTGGGGCACATGAAGATGTTTTGGGTTGGGGGAGTAAAGGGGTAAAGAAATAGTATATAAATAAATAATATATAAAACATCCACACCATGAAGCATAACAAAAAATCCCAGAGAACGCTTGTTTAAATAGACACATGTAATGCTATAAGGAATGTATTTGTATATGCTACTTCAAAAGAGGTATTTTCCATGGCAACAGGAAATAAATGTGGCCGGCGTCAGGTTGCTTAAAGAGAAAGAGAGCTTGAGCAAGAAGAGAAGACGAGTCGACTACGCCACCCTGGTCACTAAGCCAGGGAAGTATCCTATTAAGGACACAGGTCCGATTCTCTTTTACACAGAGACTCTGAGACGTGGGTGAAACCGTACAAAATGTTCTTTATTTAGACAACAATAATAAAATACTAAAATGCAAGGCAATTGGGCTCAGTCATGACTCACAACACCAAGAAAAGCCTATCAGGACTTGTGGTTACCAGAGCAGGATGAGCTAGTGCCAGACTTTGCCAACCTCAGCAATGGGCAAGGGGCACCCACACGTGCACGACACTGCACACTCACGCCAACCAAGATCAATCACTGTGGGTGGTGGATCACACACACACACGGTGCATCAAAACCCAACACCAAATAGGGCAACTAGCCCTCCTGCTCCGGACTCACAATACCTGAAACACAAGAAAACAAATAACAATAAATAAAAAAAAAGAATAACTCTTACACAGGGGTGCCCAATTTACCAGACACCATAAACAAAAACAACAAAGAAAAATATGATCCGCTCAACCCTGCATTTGGTTATAAACCTTTTACCAGGTCACTAACCTGTCCCGGCTTCGCAGGCCAATTTCCACTCACAGCCGCCTGGACAGGCCAAGGATCACTCACAATGATTATTAAAAGGAATTATTCACCACACAAAATACATACAAGGGCAACCCCAAAACAAGCAGAAAATACGGGGAAATTAATCAAATAAACAATCACACCATAATAAAGAGATCAAATAAATCAACTAAATCACACCACAATAAAGGAAGATAAATCAAATAAAAAATCACACCATAATAAAGAAAGATACATGAAATAAATCACAACAAGGGGACATAACTTAAATAAACATCAACGAAGGTGCAGTTGCGCACAAAAGCAAACGCACTCCAACAAGTTGATGAAACAAAAGTTAAAATATCAGGAACAAAACAGCAGAATGAACGTCCCAATCCGAGCAGCAGTCTTCAAGTGCTCTTATACTGGCCACTTAATTCACCAATCAGGTAGAGATCGCTCCACTCGTCCGTCGGCAATGAGATGAACATGGTTTACAAAGGCAAGCAGGAAGCCAAGCAGCAATATGCCAGAGTGCAGTGTAGATGTAACAGGTGTTATTTCCAGCAACGGCGCATTTGTCAATAGCGGCAAACACTCAGCACAACGTGCGCTGATCCACACGCCCAGCACCTCCAGCCAGAACACCAGAATGACAGCAGAAGAAAATGACGCGCTAGAAAGGCAGTCACACATTAACGCCATATTTGGTGACAAAACAGTCACCTTAATATACCCGCATGAATGAGACGCTGATTAACCGCAGGCCTGCAGGGCGGAGTCACACGCAGAGAGGATGCCACGCATCCACTCAGCACTTCACTACATAAACAATAATGAATAAATAATCAAACACTTGTGCCTACCTGACAGACTTTAACTCCACAAGGGAAAGCAACGAAAACCAAGTCACTGGTCTGACTGAGTCATTGAATCATTAATTCAAATCAATTCTTTCAGAAATGTTGATTCTTTCAGGAACGAAACATGTTGTTCAGACACGCACAACGGTTCTGATGAGTTAAAAAAAAAAAAAAAACATTTCATTTCATGTGTCTAAAATGTAAGTTATACTTAATAACAACTATTCTATAATATCAATATCTCTTGATATTAGTCGACTTTAATGCTCTGCCATGACGCTTTAAGCTTGATGTTGACTATTAGCTGGTCATGTCCTATATAGGGCGCAACAGGATAAGCAATTTTTATGCTCTGTTTGACAGATGAGAGACAAATAAATGCATTCTCTGAGAGTGCTCCACATGTTTGATTATACCATCTGGATGCTCAATATAATGACTGAGATAAATAAGAATAATTATTTGTTATATTTAAGCCATGTGGAAAAGGAAAAGGCCACATTTAAGACACAAAGCCTGTAAATGCACACTCTTTGGCCTCAAGTTATAGACAAACCATTCTATAAATGAACATGCACCTCAGGACATTGTGTGTACGAATATAAGTGTCTTGTAAAGCATCTCTTGTATGGTATTTTGAGCAAACTACTAGTTCTTGTAACCTCATATATTTTGTGTCTCCTATCAAATGCTCGTTTCACGACTTACACTTTCGTGTAGTCACTTCTTCATTGGTGGCAGTATGTGTTTTTTTTTTATTAAATGGAGTATAAATGGGCACAGACCCAGTTTAATCATACTTGAAACAAGGAGCCATAAAATCTCCAACAGAGGAATTTCCCGCTGGGAAATCCCAACAATCACATTGGTCAAGTCAACCCTGAGAGGTGTGACTTCTCGCAGACCATAAAAAGAGAGGCACAGATCCATCTCTTCTTCTTCTTTCTACAGAAATGTACTGTCAACACTGTTCTATGATTTATCAATAAAATAGCTTAGAAACTGAAAATGTTTTCGCTTATATTTCTTAGTAACTAAACCCGACAGCTATTAGTAGAGAGAAGCTGCCAGAAATAGAATCAATTCACATGCAATAGCTCTCTCACTAATGCATTCATATACATGTAGGCCAATCTTTACTGTAACTTTAGCTGTATCTGATTTAGAACGAGCAGAAATCTGTGAGAAATATAATGACCCAGAGAAAAAAGAACTGATAAAAAATAAGCCGTTATGTAGGAGCAATAACCTTGTGGACAGTGCTGTGTCATATGTCATAAGCTTTGCATGAGGTCTCAGCTCGAGTGGCAGGCTTATTTATTCATTGATGATGTCATCAGCGACTAGTCAATGTCAACTTGACTTATCACATTAATGTCGACTTCAAAATATCTGAAGTCGTTCAACCCCTAGTACACGATATACTGTTAAACTGAATATTCAGTTTAAATATTAAAATTTTCAAAAAATATTCCTGTGCATTAACACGCTAATTTTAACAGCACTAATAAAAGTTTTCCGTTTTTTGTTGAAAACAGTGTTGTGTAAATGGCCCCTAAAGGCCAAAGAATACTTCTCTTTTTACGCATAAGCGAAAGAATAGTGCACGTGACGCAAATTTCGTCATCAGAAGAGTACACGTGTACTGAACACGCACCGCCGTATTTTTGTAACCGCGCATACTTTGTACGCCCAGGTTGCACATGCGCATTTATTTGAAAATGTCTGTTTTAATTTCCTATTTGGTCCTCTTGTACACTCCTATATTATATGGCTCATCATACAACACAGTCTCACTCCCACTCGTCACATATTGACGCTTGGTCAGGACCCCTCGTCGTCACTTTTTTACGTACAGGGTACCCCTTGAAAGGCATTTTTCGACGTTAAGGGTACTGCAGTGATTCCAATGAGACACCTTTGGCATCATACACAGACGTGTTGGGCATGTGAATGTTATCATGATGTAACTATTTATTGGGTTATAATTTTTCCATTATGACATGTTGGAGTATGATTCTCAATTTAATCAGCCAGCATTATTTTATTTACATTTATTGATTTGTATTTACGCTATTCAGACACGTTTGAAAGTAGCCCAACCCCGCCCCTTAACCTACCCATTTGCGTTATATGATATAAAACACAGAATATAACAGACAACATGCACACTTTATTGAAAAATGTCAAGTATTCCAACTGTTCCGAGGCCAAACGATTGATTTGTGTGAAGAAAAGACCCAAAAGCGATCTGCGTTTCCCTCCGCACCCCGGCGTCATATTGAAGACGCCACAGGTACGGCCATACCCCTCGGCGTCAGTCTATAGACGAACTGGGAACTCCATTGCTTTCAATGGGAAACCTTTGCCGGTATTAGGCTCGTTTGAGATGAGCGAAATCTGCGCAGAACCGATCACCGGTGATCAGCGCGAGATGCATTCCGGTTAGAAAAGTGTCCGAGGGTGGTCCGCCTTGCTCTGATGTCATACTGACGTATGTCAAAAAACTCTCGCGAGCGAAAGGCGGATGTGTCGGATTCTGCAGTCGAGCGCAGCTGCTCTCCACCGACTGCGCGGAGCAAAAGCATGATGGGAAACGACTTGCTGACGACACAGCTTAATGCTTATTGGTTTAAACAACGTGATGTATGGTTCTTTTTTTTAAATGTTTGATTTTAAAACTGATATCATGTTTTTATGTGTGAATATTCCCAAACTCTCTAACAAAGGCGATCTCTCTGTGGGTTATGTGATTGTTGTCATATTTATAAAAATATATATATAAAAACATGTATGTAGGCCTAATTAAAGTAAAAATGATTGATAAACACGTCTTTCGAATGGAAATAAATAACAAACACTTTGGGTGTCTTGTTCATAATATTTTATTTTCATATAAAAGTAACAGAACTTAAATTACATCCAGTTTATCAGCAACAAAGCGCACGAGTGTGAATCCCGCGATATCCGCCTTTGATCTCGCAGGTGTCGGATCCACTACGAGAAGAGAGAACTGTCCGGCTTGCCTGCACTTTTTTCACTCCTCCCCTCACTGCAGCCGCCTAGTCTCGGCTGAATTTCAGGCGAGGCGAGGTGCATCTCAAACAAGCCTATTCTATCGGTATGAAATCTCGCTGAAGAAGTCTCATTCAGAATACATCGCGATGTTTGGCATCAGTGCACGTGGGCCACATGTTGGTGAGTAGCCATGAATATTTGATATAAAGTATTTTCTGTAGTTATTGATCAGATTATGTTCAGTCACTGCATTATATCTTTCATTTCCACTCAGGCTTCGCTTTTCTTTGCTTTCTAAATCAACACACCTTGCTAATAGGGCGATTAAACACTGTCACGTGACGTGCTATAGACCTTTTAAACAGTTATTCATATTTAATAATAACAACTAGTGTAGTTCCAACGTGGCATTTGTAGTAGAAGCACAATAAAAACAACCTTAGTTGTAATGTGATTGTTGTAAATAGACAGTATCCACAACACTTACCATGCTTTTTAATGTCTTTTAATGTAAAATCCAAATATTGTGATGTAAATAGTACTTTGTCCTGTATATAATGTATCTGTTATATATTATGACTTTTTCTCTTTTTTTTTTTAACCTGAAACGACCAAAAGGGCCTTTCGGACTCAGTCAGCCCATTCTTGTTCATGGAAAAGTAATGGAGAAGACCGAAAGCAGCAACAGCAAATATTTGCAATGGTAAGTATGTGTTGGTTTGAACTCTTTATCAAGCATTTGTTATTTCTTAAACATATTCTTACAAACCCCATGGCTCAATCAGTGAGAACATGTTCTCAAAGTCTTAATAATTCACAAGATTTAACAAACTGTCAAATTCATATGATACTCGTACATATTTGTACAAATACTCATACATAATCCTGCAGCTTTTACTCCGACTCCTGCCATTGGCTACAGCCTCAATTCCTGTACATATTTATCATGATTTTTGTAAATCAGTTGCGCCCCTTCTTGGAAAGCAGTCCCAGAAAGAAAAGTTTATATTAGGTCCAATGTATTCTTTAAAATGATTACAAATTGGGCCATTGGGGAGGTCTCTTCACACCTCATGACCTACCTCTGTTTGCAAGAGCGGAAATGCTCACATAACATCAGATATTCAATTATTTTGTCATCAGTTGCACTGCTGATAACGTCCTGTTTGCATGTAAATAATTTACGTGATCAAAAGATTAAGTGAATAATCAACATTTTTAAACAAATTCATATGTGCTATTAAAAATATACTTTTAATAATGGAAATGCACACCTATCAGTGAACTTGTTACATAAATGTATTTAACATTTAATTATGCAACACTTTTTACAGAAGGAAATCCTACAGTTATGTAAAGGGACAACAACAACATCATCATCATGTCCTGTCCTGGGCACACTGGGCAACATGTGTCCTCCAACATATTCGATCTGTGGCCACGTTCTTCACATCTTCTCATGGAACACCTGCATTCTTCAGGTCTTCACGAAACATCTGTCTCATGTCTTCCTTGGTCTTCCCTGTCTCCTGCGTCTTCCTGGTGGTGTCCACTTCATAATTGTTTTGGGGTGTTGTTGTTTGGGCATGCGTAGGATATGTCCAGTGAGGTGCACCCTTTGCTATGTCACAGTTTCTCAAAGTCTTCACGTGGAGTACCACTCCTCCTCATGATCTCTTCGATATATGCAGAACCAATATTCATAAACTGTACTTGATGTCTGCTTATGCCTTTATCAAAAAAGCATCAGTGCTCATCAGGAGTTTTAGTAAAGGACATATTTATTGCCATCGACTTCATGATGCTATATTCCAATGTATATATCTGCATTTGTATATTTGCATATATATGCATTTGTATAACAGTGTTTGTTTGAACAAATGAAGATAGTGAGAGTGAACACCTTTTGAAATCAATATGTATTCATTAAACCTTTTATTACAGTGGGATAGTATTCACTATAGTAAATGTCCACCATAACTAAATACATGGTATCATTATATCACTACCTTGCTAATGTAAATGTAACATGAATGTATTTTATTAAAGCATTTTCTTACTGAAAATGGTTAACATTTATAATAATCATTAACTATTTGAATTGGCCTTTCATTTAGTTACAATAGAAGTGAACAATAATCACAAGGATATAGTTTATATAGTTTTAAAGTTGAGAATGTAAAATGTTCTTAATGTTTTTGCCTTAAAGGCAAGAAACCAATATATTTTCAGATAAAGTTTAACCTCATTTCTTTTATTTGTACCGCAGCATGGTTATTTTATACTGTTGTGCAGTAGTTTGGCCGCTACATTTGTATTTAAACTGTTTGACATTAAATATTGGAATATGCTTACAAAATTGTGTGCATTCATTATGCTTTTGTTACATTTATTTTAATTCCAAGAGTTCAGATGGTGAACGATGGCATAAAGTGATCTAATATATATATATATATATATATATATATATATATATATATATATATATATATATATATATATATATATATATATATATATATATATATATATATATATATATATATATAAATAAATACACACACACACACACACACACATATATATATATATATATATATATATATATATATATATATATATATATATATATATATATATACACACATATATATATATATATATATATATATATATATATATATATATATAGAGAGAGAGAGAGAGAGAGAGAGAGAGAGAGAGAGAGAGAGAGAGAGAGAGATTTATGCATCAGTTTAACCACACAAAGGAGATTTTTGTTTTAAAATGTGAGTTGTATTAATTAATTAGAAGAAATAAATATTTAGCAGCCTAAATATTAAATATTTAAGGATATCCCTTCAGTTGGAACCGGATGAGATCTGTCATCATTTTCCATAAATGGACAAGTAAGTGTGACGCCTCTGTTCTGCTGCGTTGTCATTGGCTAGGACTTTATCGCAGAACTCGCTGTGATTGGACAATCTTTTAACCAATATAAAACGGCGTTTCATGTTACAAAGTATGTTTTGGTGTTATTGTTACGTTAGTAATACGTTAAGTTAACTATAAAGTGTCGCTATGTTGTGAGAAATTACTCCTTTACCGAGATCCCAACCCTAACCCTAAGCATTTCTGCACACTTCAATGAACTACAGCGCCATGTTTCCCATTGCATTGATACACTGACAAAGGTATATGGGTAATGTAGTTTAAAACGTTTAATAATGAGACAATAAATGTTAAGTAAATGACATCTTTAATGGACAACTGGATATCTAATTATGTTCATTGTGTAAACCTTTATGACATATATGAGGGGCAGGCTGAAATTTGATATTTTACTGTGAGCACTTTTAGAAAACCTTTATGCCAGCTTTCCATATCTGTCTGAAAACTGTGCCCAACATTATTTAGTAAACATAGCATAAGCAGTTGTCCTGCCAATTTTCTCTGTGATACGCTAACCAGACTTTGAGTAACAGCCATTTGAAATGTGCTTTTTTTGCCCTTCCAGGGGCCTCTACTGGGTCCCTGAGGGCGGAAGGGCAGTACAACATACACAGATCTATTTTCCTCATCATGGACAACAAACTTTGAGTCACATTTAAATATCAGAGTATTTTCTCTTTTCTATTCTAACATCATGCTTGTATTAGGTTTTGATGGGTATTGTGAGACCATCTGATGAAATACAGAAATATTTGAAAGAAATGTAATATAATTATTAATATTTATTTTCTTTTATGGATAAACACCCATAAATATAATGGATGAACCCACAACAACTTGCCATTATCCAGTTTCCAGTGTAAACAAAAACTATTTAGATTTACACTTCACTATTATTATTAAATATAGGACAATGCACCATTAAGTAAAATAACAAAAGAGACATTGCCAAAATTGTATGTATTTTCACGTACCTGACATCGGTAATGTGCATGCTTTAATTTTTATTGCAGTAGTAGATGTACCGGATTTATCAACATGGATCATCGTCAGTTAAGCTTGAAGTGTTTGAAATCCTTCCCTTTATTTCACTGAAAACTGGCGTATTGTCACAGCATGCAAATACAACTTTTTGGTGCATTGTTGTACCAAATATAATATAACCAGATGAAAAATGTTTATGTTTCAAGTAAAATAATATTGTTAATTACTTTGATAACCTAAATCAGCTCATAAAATGTGTATTTACTTTAAAAACACCATACACAATATTCACCATACTTTATCACTCAACTCTTTATTGGAGGATACAGTATACAGTTGATAAAGTAGCATAAAGAAAAATTAGATTCAAGATAAATAAAAATGGGTCTTCAAAAATACATTAACATCATATTAATCCATTCACAGCTGCTGAAGCCAAACAAATGAGTGCCACAGAATCCCATCCAGTCAACTATGATACAGAAAACAGATTTGATATTGTGTTGAAAAATAATGATACATTATCACAGCTAGACTGGTTTCTTGCTCTTCCCTCTATCATGTTCATGTTCTATCCTGTTCTTCTTCTTCTAAACAGTTTGCCCACTTGTACCCTACAGTGTATAACTGATAAACAGATGATGTGGTCACTGATGTGGTGTAGCCTTTTCTCAACCAGAGGAAGAAGTTGTAACATCCCATTGTCAGGCATTCTCCAGTCCTGGTCTAAAAGTAAAAGAAAAAACACAATTCAAATTAAGTTTAATGTAGTCAGGTTAGCATATGTTCTGCATGATTTAAGCAGTGGTTGGCTACTCTGGGCCTCAGCATCCATTGTCCTGCAGATTTAGCTCCAACCTCAAACCCACCTGCCTATAATTATCTATAAGTAAACCTGAAGACTTTAGTTACAAATTCCAGGCATGCTCGATTAGTCTTGGAGGTAAACTCTCCATTTCAAAAGGCCCAGATTTGCCAATTCCTAATTTAAATTTACAAAGCCGCAGTCAGTACATTATATAATATACACATTGAAGCATTATGTATATAATATTGCAGCACATTATATTAGCCAAGTACTGACAAAAAATATTTTACCCATATCAACAGCAACCTTTTAAACAGCAGATCTTTAAAAATATATTTTAGAAAGGCATGGTCTCTTCTTAGCCTTTGCCAGTGATGCTAGATTTCTTTTAAGACAACATACTCTTCTGTCACTTGTTTCAAGAGCATCACTTGTGATAGCCTGCACAATGTAAAATTGTTAAAATAAGGCAATACAATAGGTACAGAGGCACAAGACTTACCATGCTTATGAAGCACCCATGGCCATGCATAGTTCTCAGAGACTGGAATTTTTGCCTCTTGTATTCCTCCTTGGCTGCACATTAGTCTTTTCCTGTAGAATCTTCTGAAGTGTGTGCCTTCTCTTGCTATCCATCTTAAAACACAAATGCAATGTGTTTTAGTCTGTGGAGTATAAAGCCTTGTTTCAAGCCAAAAAACTAACCAGATATTTCACATAATTCAAAGAACATTTACTATTTGATTCCTAATATATGCCACAACTCATTATCTTCCAAAGCTACAAAGAACCACCCATGGTCTACAAAACAATAGAGAAATACCTGGAGTTTATACCAACTAAATGCTTTTTTTAACCCTTCAATACATGTCTGCTTTTATCTAAGACAAACAGACGGTGCCATTTTTAAGAATTGAAGGCCAAAAGTGTTCCAGCCTTTAGGCTAAAAGGCAATCATTTTAATAATAATTGTATCAAAAAGGGAAACAAATATTTACCATTTTAGATAAATCCAAGATACAGAACCTAATTTGCTCATTTTAGGAGTTATAAAAAGATTTAGACATGAATAATGGTGTGTATTTTATCAGAGTATAGAAAGAATGATCACAGCTGTCCTTTGAGAGATCAACATCAAATTCTGTACTACATATTAAAGCAAGACAATACATCAATACAAGACATACCAATGGACTTGCGCACTTTTCTGTCGTCTTTGGGCACAAGATGGCCATGTTCCTTCCTCACCCTAAACAAAGGACTTATTCGATTAGCTTGCTTCGATATAAGGGTCTGGTCTTTCTTCTCTGCTGTAAAACAAGAAAGTCTCACTTACTTGATGTGCAATTACTATTGTTTTTGAAACATATACATTAAGACAGTTACAATAAAATGAATTTACATACAATTCAGGGGAGCATTTCATGAGTAAATACTGATATACTAAAAATATTATTTACCTGATTACGGCAAGATTCACTACAACTAACTAGTAGCTCTTGTGAGGGTTGGCTCATAAAAGTAATCTGCAAGTAATCCTGCAAAACAGAAAGAAAGGAAATTGCATTACATTGCATGCAAGTTGTGATTTCATACATAACTGTTTCTTTCTTTAAAAAGTGTTGCATAATTAAATGTTAAATACATTTATGTAACAATTTCACTGATAGGTGTGCATTTCCATTATTAAAAGTATATTTTTAATAGCACATGAATTTGTTTAAAAATGTTGATTATTCACTTAATCTTTTGATCACGTAAATTATTTACATGCAAACAGGACGTTATCAGCAGTGCAACTGATGACAAAATAATTGAATATCTGATGTTATGTGAGCATTTCCGCTCTTGCAAACAGAGGTAGGTCATGAGGTGTGAAGAGACCTCCCCAATGGCCCAATTTGTAATCATTTTAAAGAATACATTGGACCTAATATAAACTTTTCTTTCTGGGACTACTTTCCAAGAAGGGGAGCAACTGATTTACAAAAATCATGATAAATATGTACAGGAATTGAGGCTGTAGCCAACGGCAGGAGTCGGAGTAAAAGCTGCAGGATTATGTATGAGTATTTGTACAAATATGTACGAGTATCATATGAATTTGACAGTTTGTTAAATCTTGTGAATTATTAAGACTTTGAGAACATGTTCTCACTGATTGAGCCATGGGGTTTGTAAGAATATGTTTAAGAAATAACAAATGCTTGATAAAGAGTTCAAACCAACACATACTTACCATTGCAAATATTTGCTGTTGCTGCTTTCGGTCTTCTCCATTACTTTTCCATGAACAAGAATGGGCTGACTGAGTCCGAAAGGCCCTTTTGGTCGTTTCAGGTTAAAAAAAAAAAAAAGAGAAAAAGTCATAATATATAACAGATACATTATATACAGGACAAAGTACTATTTACATCACAATATTTGGATTTTACATTAAAAGGCATTAAAAAGCATGGTAAGTGTTGTGGATACTGTCTATTTACAACAATCATCACATTACAACTAAGGTTGTTTTTATTGTGCTTCTACTACAAATGCCACGTTGGAACTACACTAGTTGTTATTATTAAATATGAATAACTGTTTAAAAGGTCTATAGCACGTCACGTGACAGTGTTTAATCGCCCTATTAGCAAGGTGTGTTGATTTAGAAAGCAAAGAAAAGCGAAGCCTGAGTGGAAATGAAAGATATAATGCAGTGACTGAACATAATCTGATCAATAACGACAGAAAATACTTTATATCAAATATTCATGGCTACTCACCAACATGTGGCCCACGTGCACTGATGCCAAACATCGCGATGTATTCTGAATGAGACTTCTTCAGCGAGATTTCATACCGATAGAATACCGGCAAAGGTTTCCCATTGAAAGCAATGGAGTTCCCAGTTCGTCTATAGACTGACGCCGAGGGGTATGGCCGTACCTGTGGCGTCTTCAATATGACGCCGGGGTGCGGAGGGAAACGCAGATCGCTTTTGGGTCTTTTCTTCACACAAATCAATCGTTTGGCCTCAGAACAGTTGGAATACTTGACATTTTTCAATAAAGTGTGCATGTTGTCTGTTATATTCTATGTTTTATATCATATAACGCAAATGGGTAGGTTAAGGGGCGGGGTTGGGCTACTTTCAAACGTGTCTGAATAGCGTAAATACAAATCAATAAATGTAAATAAAATAATGCTGGCTGATTAAATTGAGAATCATACTCCAACATGTCATAATGGAAAAATTATAACCCAATAAATAGTTACATCATGATAACATTCACATGCCCAACACGTCTGTGTATGACGCCAAAGGTGTCTCATTGGAATCACTGCAGTACCCTTAACGTCGAAAAATGCCTTTCAAGGGGTACCCTGTACGTAAAAAAGTGACGACGAGGGGTCCTGACCAAGCGTCAATATGTGACGAGTGGGAGTGAGACTGTGTTGATACAGTCCACCCTGTTTATCTCCTCGCCAGAGCATTTAACAGCAGCAATCAAGTAAGAAATGTATTCTTGTCAAAGCTACTAAAGTTGTTCAATCAAGAGCAGTGATTTTCTGTTTTTCTTTTGATGTTCGATTCATATTAACAGCATGTATAGCAGTAGGTACTGTATATTACACTGCTACTTCAATGCACAGATCTAATATACACATGCAATTTATTTTACTGCTGTTTAGTCACAAGCATGTGAACTTTGAGTGTTTTGACAGCATTGTTTATTTGAGAATTGTTGACAGAAGCGCAATAAGAAGCGAAAGAAAAATACTCATGCAGCACGCCATCTGACAGCTTTCTGTGTGCGTGCTCAGAAAACCATATAACAGAAGTTTAAACTGATATGGCTTCAAAACTAATGCAAATACTACATTTTTTTCATGTTTTTGCTTCTATTCAAAAATGGGAATTTACAACATGATATAATACATCATCTGTGGGGTATTTTGAGCTGAGACTTCACAGATACATTCTGGGGACACCTGAGGCTTCCATTACATCTTGTAAAAAGGGCCGTAATCGGTCCACTTTATGATTTGCATATTTGATGTTTAGTGATTTGTTGGAGTCATGCACATATAATCTTGTGCCAGCTGTGAAGTCAGTCTATAAAGCACAGCATGCACAGAGATTTATAAACATCCAGAGAGACTGGACATTTACTCTCCAGGTGATGAACTTTTGATTCATATTCTTGTTTTCAGCTTAAAAATATACAACACTTTTGTAAGATGGTTTAATTATTAAATAAAACAAGTCTGATACCTAAAATAATTTTTAAAAGAAAGCAAAGGACCATTAAAAGTAGAACTGATTCGAATGTTTATGCAAACCTATAGGCAATGTAAGGACATTATTTGAAATAATAGCCATTTCATGTTGTGAAGTCATTTAACCCTCTGGAGTCTGAGCTCTTTTGGGGCCCTTTAGAAGTTTTGACATGCTCTTACATTTGTGTTTTTTTTTTCAGTTGCTTATAAACACATTAATGGCAAAAGTGTAATTACACTGTATTCAGCAGAAACTTGGCTACCATAATTTGTGAGCAACATGTATGTACATGCTTGTATTTTTGAGAGAAAAATGTTTATGCACAGTTTTTGAAAAAACAAAAAACTTTGTTTTAAAATGAACGTCTCAAAACAAACAATAGATATGTGTTCACAATACTTTTGACTCCATCTTGTATTTCCATAGAGTTTTTTCTTTATACTGATGTGAGAATCATTGAACTTACTCATTCGCATAAAACAATACACTGATTTAAAATTTGTAAGACAGATTCTCTTCACAAAGCCAGTATGCGCGGAGGCGTGATAGCTAATGAATAATGATGAGATAGCACCTGAGATAACAAAGGACATAATAGCCCGCATTAATGAGCTGCATAATGAATGAGCTTCAGGTAGGCCTATGTGACAGAGAGCAACAGAGCAAAGGAAATATTTTTTTTGTAGTTTATTTTATTTGGAATGTAATCAACAAAGGCCTATTATATTTTAAATCATCAAAAGATTTGACTACACTGCAAAAAATTATCTTCTTATTTGGTATTTTTTCTTGTTTCCAGCCCAAATATTTAAAATTCTTAAATCAAGATTAACTTACTAGATAAGTAAAAATTGCTGGGGGGTGGGTGGCGAAATCAAAATGAAGTGAGTTTTTGCTTAGATAGTTAGTTAGTTAGTTAACTTTATTGTCCCCAAGAGGAAATTCTGCTTGGGCACAGTGCAGAGTTGCTTCATGAAGGTAGACCAGATAACTTAAAACATATTATCTGTATTATCTGCCACAACAAGTTATGATTTATTAAACCATAATTTATGATTTATTACACCAATTTATTAAAACACAACAATTAATGAGATTAAAACCATGTTTTTACTCCAAACTTACTTTCACAAGTCAAACGTTATAAATAGCCAAGCCAACATGGTATAAATAACACAGATAAGCCATATATTGTCGCAATTGTGTGTTTATTATCTTCAAACCTGTCTATCTGCATGTTACAGCGATTTCTGGAAGCTGTTTATGTCAGAGAGAATGTCACATGGTATCTTCTTCATGCATGCTATATATGGACTACATGTGCACGGAGCGCCCTCCGGCTGCCAGTATGAACTGAAAACACAACAGATTGAAATAACACTTCTCTGTATAGATATTTGACACAGACATATGAGAATCTATCAATATTTCTCCTAATCTGCACACTTTTGAATTAAAAGCCCTGAGGGATGTTGTTTTGTCATGAGTCTTCATGACGAGAGGAGTTTTTTATGAATGATATCAGCTGACACTCATATTACAATCAAAGGTAACGACGCGGTTTTCATATTCATAACTCCTGACACATATTAACAAATTACGGTCACTATATGACTTTGAGAATAAAACAGAGGTCAAAAATGGAAGCTTGAGTCTTAGATCTTTTAAATGATGTATAGTTTGTCAAGGTAATTACTTACATCTGACAGTACTTTTGAGCTAATTCAAACAAAGAAAGGTTCAGTGCGTCCTCGTGCAGGTTTTTGCATTTAATATTCACAGATGCTTACAGAGTAAACTTTGCCTACTTACACACAGCGGTGGATCGTTTCTTTCAGAAATTAACAGCTTGTAATGGAGAATTATTCCAGGATTATTAAACGCGTCTCAAAACGATGTAGTTGAAGTAGGAATGCAGAACAGATGATGTGTGTGTGGGCGTCTCCGGAGCCTCAGTATTTGAATCTCAATAGAGCGTGCGCTTCGTGGGCGTGGTCGCTTTAGTGTATAATGAGTCCATTAATGAGTCCATTATGAAGAAGATATCTTCTTCATGCGTGCTATATATGGACTACATGTGCACGGAGCGCCCTCCGGCTGCCAGTATGAAGTATGAAGTGTTTTTTATGAATGAGAGCAGCTGACGCTCGTATTACAATCTTTAGAAGGTACCGACGGTTTTCATATTCATTGATCGATTTCTGGAAGCTGTTTATGTCAAATGTCACATCACCAGAAATCGCTCTAACAATGTTAGACTAACATGCAGATAGACAAGTTTGAAGATAATAAACACACAATTGCGACAATATATGGCTTATCTGTGTTATTTATACCATGTTGGGTGTTTTCATAATAGATTATATTTATAATGAAATGCTACTCGAGCTTTTATAATTATGCAGAATATTGTAAAATATATTTTCTGTCTGATTTTTTGATCCAAAGCCAAATGAGATCACATAAGGTTATTTAAAACAATTGGTGTAATAAATCATAAATTATAGTTTAATAAATCATAAATTGTTGTGGCAGAGAATATAGATTGTTTTAAGTTATCTGGTCTACCTTTATGAAGCAACTCTGCACTGTGCCTAAGCAGAATTTCCCCTTGGGGACAATAAAGTTAACTATCTAACTATCTAAGCAAAAACTCACTTCATTTTGATTTCGCCACCCCCCAAAACAGCTCAGACTCCTAGGGGTTAATAATCGCATCCATGAACATGATTTCAGCCCGAGTTTTATCCTGATTCTTTTACACCGGCTGTGAGGTAAAGACCACATGTCCCAAGATTCTGAGCTCAAACGTGGCGTCATCAAACTATGTTTTGAACAGGCGAGCTCTAGTGGATGGAAAAGTTACATAGTGTAGCTTTAAACAATAAGACTAATTGTGTTGAGCTTTATGACAATGATTAGTTTTCTGTCAATGAATGTATCCAAACAGTTGCGGAAATCAAGGGCAATGCGGGTATGATGTCATTGATAGGCGACTAGGGTTGGGTACCGAAACCCGGTGCCAATATGGCACCGGTACCTTTATGATCGGTATGTACCAGACCGAATCAGAACGCAGATTTCGGTGCCACTTAAAATCAAACGTGCTTTCGCGCTTTGGCCGGCGCTGAGCCAGAGACGCTCAGCGCTCGTCACATATCACAACTATTCAGTGTTTTCATCCACATCATGTTTATTTTAGGTTTCAGACATTTAAATGCTCATAAGTACTAGCAAAAAATACACAATGATGTCTATGGAAGTGGCAAAAACAATCCTTTCAGACAGTTAAGATAACTTGACTAAGTGTTTTATTCACATCAGATACACATTATATAGTGACTATACAGTTTACTCTATTCTTCTCCCAGTTCAGCACGTCACTTACTTTCATGTATTTCGTGAGATGAAGATACATGTATGTGATGTAAATCCGACAGATCCGATTCTCTGAGGCGCAAACTAACGTGGCGCCGCCCATCGCGCAGTATAGATCAACTAACACACATTTACTCACACACATATTTGAAAATCAGAATATCAGATAGTTCATGACATAGTTAGAAAGTTTGTGAATATTTTGATTAAAAAAGAAAAAGCGAAATAAACCCGATACAGCTGAGTGAGCTGTCATACAGCGCTATTGTAGCAGCTGTGTGTCATGTGAGAAGCATGACGCGTCTCCATGGAAACAATAAGGTGATGCACTCTAAAATATTTAGCCAGAGAATATGGTCATATTTCTGCAAAATAAAGCTAAAGCTTGAAGCTGGTTTGTAGCATACCAAGAATACAGACTACTGCTGTTATTACTGTATTTAGAGTTAAATTAGGCCTATTGTAGTTGGGTTAGGTGGCTTTAGTTTTACTGTGAATTTGTTATGTAAATTATGTTTTGTATTTATTTATATTTACATATTTAAGTATACTTTAAACTTGTAATAAATTGTTCAATTTAAATAATAATTAAAAAAAAATCAATAAAAAGCCATTCTTTAATCTCATCCACCTCGTTTTGTGGCTCTTTTTTTAAAGTATCGGTTCAGGCACCGGTACCGTTTTAAAAGTATCGGTTTGGCACCGGTATCGGAAAAAACCCAAACGATACCCAACCCTATAGGCGACGCACGGACACGGTCTGTGTCCTGGTTAAAAATGCTTATTTATCTGGATTTAAACATTGTTGGAAACATTTGGGATAATATAAGTACAGAAGTCAACAAAATATATAACATTGTTCTAGTGGTTTTTGGATATTTTAATACAAAAATCTTACAAACTGTGCCTTTAAAATTGGATTGAAATTAATTTTTGTAATTTGGTCGTATACAAGTGATCTGCCTTAAAATTACCTGGCAGTAAATGTTCGACATTTAATATTGAAATATTAATTACAATTGTGTGGAATTACACACGGTTTGAAAACCTTCTAATTGAATTGTTGAAGACATAACATTGGCTTGTTTAATATAGTCTGAATTACATTTTCTCTTTTCCTATTGATCACAGCTGGTATATTTATTTATATATTTTTGAGTTGTTGAGCTAAAAAGAAAAGAACAGAAGAGATGAACAACTGCGCATTGAACCTCACCACACCTGAAACATCTACAAACTCCACAACTCATTCCATTGGGCTAGTGGAAAGTCTGAACGTTTGTATGCACAGCATCAATTTCCTTTTTGGTCTTCCTATACACTCCTATGTTATATGGCTCATCATCACAGGATCAAGAGTTGCATCAGGATTCTTTAACCTCAATCTCTCGGTTTGTGAGATTGGTAACTGTCTGATCTCTTTGTTCTTTATATTTAATTATTGTACTGGGTTTTCACATCTAACAACATTAACAACGTTTTTGATAGGGCTAGGCATCACTGGTCGTCCTCTGTTTCAGTGTCTGATGTGTGTTGAGCGTTACCTGGCAGTGGTTCATCCTGTAACCTTTCTGAAGTACAAACCTCTCAGATATAGAGTGATCTGCTGCACTGTGGTCTGGATAATCACTCTTGGATCCTGTTTGTGCTGCATGTTTACTAATTGTTTTACATTTATGTATGCTTCTACTTTATTCAGTTCCTCCTCTTCATCTCCATCCAGTTGTTTTGTCTTGTGGCTGTTCTCAGAGCTCTGAAGCAGTCAGGACCAGGAGAGAGAGGGAGAGAGAAACAAGATGAAAACTACATAAAGAGAAGAGCATTTTATCTCATTCTAATAACTACTGTGAGCATGATTATTATCTATGTGCCATTTACTATCTCAGGATTCTCTTTCATTCTAACACATAAGTATATGAAGGAACTTTTTTATTTTAGTTTTATTTGTAATGTACTGGTCGGTTTTGTTCAGCCTGTTCTTTATCTGCACCGTGTTGGACAACTCTCACGTCTTTGCTCTCCACAATTTTTTTTTTTTTTTTTCAAACACCTTTAACAGGAAAATTTGTAAGTTACATTTATAAACTTTCAAATAACTTTTCATGTTCTTCCATGACCTCAAAACATGTTAATATGCGCCTATGTCTTTTAATATTAGAGAGATATTGCATTTTACACTCTAAAAATGTGTTGCACCTGTTCAGGTCAGTTTTAGAATTATGAATATTGTTTGAGAAGACTGATTATGTGTTTAGTAAAATAAGATTGTATAACAATCATTGTTTTTTGAGTTAGCCTTTGTATTGATGTCCATTGTCAGTTGATAAATGTTATTCAAATGTTGCTTGTAGTTTTAATCAAAATAAGCCAGTCATGTCTAATGAATTTACTAAACAAAACTTGAAAACATGGTTATGGATTACAATTTCTCCAAAGAGATGTATGATTCTATAGACAATCAGGTAATTTTCCTTGTCAAAATGGTAATTTGCTTTAAATAAAGCTGTTCAAGTATCCTTTTTTTTTCCAGTGTTAATTTTTTTACATTTAATATTTGCATATCTGCTGTTATATGTGATGTGCAGCAGATGCAGTCATGCACATGTATTCTTGTGACAGTTGAAGTCAGTCTACAAAACACAGCATAGAGATTTATACACATCCAGAGAGACGGAAATTCACTATTCAGGTGATAAACTTTTGATAAGTTTGTTGTTTTAATTTCTGTAATATGATTTGATTGTCCATGTAAAGTAAAAAAAAACAAAAAAACACCAGCTTATGTGTTTATGTGATTGCTTTTACACTTCTTTTTTTGTGTAGATCACAGCTGCAATAACCTAAATAATGCATGTGACATTCTGAGCTGAGAGGATGAATAACTCTACAGCAAACTTCACCACACCTGAAGCATCGGCAACTTTTTTCTTTGGACTAGTGGACAGTCAGATAATGTGTGTCTTTGGCATCAGTTTCCTGCTTGGTCTTCCCACACACTCCTATGTTACATGGCTAATCATCACAGGAACAGGAAGTGGAGTTGCATCAGAGTTCTTCAACCTTAATTTGTCTTTTTGTGAGATTGGTAGCAGCCTCAATGCAATGTTCGGTCTACTGTCATATATGTTTTCAAGTTTCACAATATTAACAAATTTTTTGCAAGGGCTAGGCGTCACTGGTTGTCCTCTGTTTCAGTGTCTGATGTGTGTTGAGCGTTACCTGGCAGTGGTTCATCCTGTAACCTTTCTGAAGTACAAACCTCTCAGATGTAGAGTGATCTGCTGCACTGCAGCCTGGATAATCACTCTTGGTTCTTGTTTATTCTGCATCTTTATGTTATCATTCAACACAGAGCCATATGTATGGTTTTTCTCAACAGAGTTCTTATTCTTCCTCTCCATCCAGTTGTTTTGTCTTGTGGCTGTTCTCAGAGCTCTGAAGCAGTCGGGACCAGGAGAGAGAAGGAGAGAGAGAGAGGAGGAAAACCACATGAAGAGAAGAGCGTTTTATCTTATTCTGATAACAACAGTGAACATGATTATGCTTTATGTGCCATTTATTATCACAGGATTCTTTGTCATTCTAACTCAACAGAATATTGTTGACTTTTGGTTTCCTGCTTTTCTTTGTTATGTGCTGGCTGGTTTTGTTCAGCCTGTTCTGTATTTACAACGGGTCAGAAAAATCTTCTGCCACTGTTCTTCATAATACGTGGTATTGTAGTGTTGTACATTGAGTAACTGAACCTTATTTTATTTTTGAATAGTTCTGTCATCCGATTCGTTCAAACATACAGATTCATTCAGAAACGAAACACCACTGTATCTTGTTCTGAGAAGCTTTTAGTTCTTTTTCCCCTTTGTTGGAAACAATTTCTTTGGCAGTGCGAAAATATACAAACTACTGCAATGTTGTATCTAAAATGGAAGTTACTCATTATTAAAATGAACATAATTTAATTAATTTGTACCCTGCTTCTTTGAGAGCAATGTGGTAAAAGTGGCGTGAATACACAATCAAAAATGTGCAGAAGAGAGAGTGAGAAGAGAGATTTACATTTAGTCATTTAGCAGACGCTTTTATCCAAAGCGACTTACAAATGAGGGCAATAGAAGCAACTAGAACAGTCAAGGGCAACAATATGCAAGTGCTGTAACAAGTCTCAGTTAATCTAGCACAGAACAGATAATTATTATTTTTTTATTTAAAAAAATAAATAAATTAGACAGAAGATGAATAGAATGATAAGTGCTATTCTTGATTGGTCAGGTGCTGTCACTATCACAGAGATGAGTCACTATCACACAAAAAAGGTCTTGAGAACTTTAATATAAAATCTGTAACGCTAGAAAATGTTAAGGAATTTGAGACAAAACTGTTTATTTTATTTATTAACTATTATGGGATTTGTACATCTCGACATTTAATGTGAAGGATCACAAGACTGGTATAAAATTCGGCTGCTTGATTTGTATGTTGTCGGCAGTGTTACTGACAGCCGCAATTGACAGTTGAATTGATGTAACATTTATTGGAGTTGTGCTTTACATAAATTTTGGATCCTGATAAGTTTTTAAACAGAATTATTGTAAATTATTAATTGAAAGTAGTAATAGTCAAACATCAGACATGGTCATGATCTTACAAGTCTTAAAGGTCCCATGGCATGGCATTTTTCTATTATTTTCTAATGTTTCCTGAGGTGTATATTGTTAGTATGATTTTTACATCATAAAATGTCATAATTTAGAAATAAAAGGCATTTTTTCAATACTGATGTTTGCCCTGTGGCTGAATGCCCTGTTTCAAGAGGCGTGTCTGCTGTGAGACTTCCGTAAAAACGCCCACTGTTGTGATTGGCTGACATCTTTGCATTTTAAATGAGCGGAGGGGGCGTGGTTTAACGAGGTTTACGAGGCACGAGCTGCTGCCAGAGAGACGGATGGACCTGAGTTCACTTCACATCAGTTCTCAGCATGTCTCAGTTCAGTGAACTGTTGTAGTTACAGCATATACTTCAGGTTATTAGTCTATTTCTAGTCGGAGGGACTGTCACTCATGTCAGAAATTTAGTAACTTTAGTAAATTATGGATCAGCGCTGACTGGAGACGCAAACCGTTTAGAACGATTCAGTCCGATTTGGTGAACTGATTCGGTTCACTAAAAAGAACCGGTTCAAAAGAAAGATCGTTCGCGAACCGGACATCACTAATGTACCAGAGACGGAGCTCAGCGATTGCAAACAAAGTTATTCATAGTAACTACTGAGTTATGAGAGCGCTGTCAGTCAGCGTGAGTTTATTGTGTTTGTATCTCAGAGTTCTGAATAAACACGAGTCCCAGTCACACCGAGTCCGTCTTCATCATTATTACCAACTTTGTAACACATGCAAAGTACCATTACAGCTGTCGATATGAACGAGTTACGAGTAAGTGTTGATAATAGCATTATTTTTAGATATGTTCCTGTCATATGAAAAGCGTCAGTGACGTGCATTTAGTACACAGCGCACACAAAGACACAACAGCATTAATCGAATGTTATCCAGTTTATTGTGGGGAAAGCTGCCTAGCCCGGATATGCTCATGATTACCCCCCTTCTGCTTAATCTCACGCCGCGTTTGGTGCCTCCGCTGTGGGCCAGATGCAGTACTGGGGGTCGGGATGTTGAAGGCCGACCGGTCAGTGCAGCCCGAGCCTCGGCGTGTGTGAAGTTTATCTCTAAAGATGTTACTCTGCTGATGTTGAGCAGAAACGACTGTATGCACATTTTAGAACAGATAGACGCGACGAGGACGTACAAAAACACTGACTCACAAGATAGAAAACACCGTTCTGTCGGGAGAGAGAGAAGCTGCAGTGTGTGCACGAATAATAAATAATTAGCTACACATAAGAAATCACTGATCACAGATCAGAAGGAACTGAAAAAAGACTTCTGTTTTCATTTGTACATTCAAACACAGAGAAACTGCCAGCGTTCACTCGTTCACAAACAATGATCTCTCGAGCGCTTGCATGGGCGTGCCAGATTCTCTGGGCAGAGGAAAGGGAGGTAACCGTTCCTGCTTGGACGTCAAACCAGGAGACTTCAGGATTAGCTCGTCTGGCCTGTCATTTTCTCAAAGGCAGAGAAAGACAGCCAGAACTCGGGTTTACACAGATCAACATTTCTATCCACTTGGGGACAATATTCAGGCTAGGGGAACTCATATTAATGTTGAAAAACCTCATAAAATGAAAATTTCATGCCATGGGACCTTTAAGGCGAGACATGGCAGGTGAAAAAATCTTTTTTTTCATGCAGTGGTCAATTTGGAGATTTTTGGCCAGTTTGCTCCCTTAAAATGTAAGCTTTCATGTCAAAATAAAAAAAATGTCAACCTTACACATTAAGGTGGTTATTTCATTATATTTTGTCAACTTGCGCCTTTAGATTTCTACCGGAAATCATCAAAAGTTGGCATTCTAACGCAAGCTCTTGTGCCGTCTCCATTCACAGAAACATGTCATGCCTGGTATCATTATAAAGCTCCCAGTCTCATACACAGAGCTGTATAATCCAAATATGGGAGTTTCCTTTGTAGAACTAATCAACCGCGAAAGTTTGCAGCCGAAAACCACTGATTGGTTGATGTGAATTTCTCACTATGTGATACGCGCTGCCGCTTCCTTGTGTAGGGGAGAGCGGGGTCTCAACCTAATGCTTTTTGACTGTCTCAGTTTGTGTAAATTCACTTGGGGTGACACATTGCTAAATACAGTTAAACAGCATAGTTCAAAACATAATAATAATGAATAATTTCTGAACATTGACTCTCAGTCATTATTCACCCTTTTCTCGTGGTTTCTCAAAATAATTCATAAAAGTATAGAATATAATGGCATGTTTCTAATAGGGGCTCATTGTAAAAGCAGGGTTACAACACACCCCACCGGCGCAAATAGGATTTAAACCGTGGCTTGTGTCTTCTGCTGTTATATCAACATTAGAGAACAATCTCAACTGTTAAATAACAGATATAAGATTAATATAATATCAGATTTGTCTTATTTTAAATAAACACAAAAAACAGAGATGCAAAATAAACTTAAGTAAGATATTTACTTTTGTTATGGTTAAATAAATGTTCAGTAATATCTTCCAAAGATTTTTTAATTTTGGCGTAATTTTTTGTCTTGTGTGCTCACGGCAGCTTTCCCGCGAGTGGGCGTGGTTTCAGCGTTTAAGAGCAGAGAATGCTGCTTATTTTTTCAAGTTTTTGATAAGCTATTTTATTTACTTGGTGGATTTTTTTATGATTCAAATTTGGCTTGGTGGTTAATAACACATTTTGTCTGTGGTGTGACAAACTCTGCAGAACACATATTTAATTTTGACTTTACAGGGACTTTAAGGTTGTTCTCTTCAGCTTAAGGTTATTACTATTAATAATTTATTCATTTATCAATTTACATGTGTTTTAAATATTATACACTACTGATATTAATGAACTGAATATATATTTTGTTTGTAGGTTGGTGGTTTCATAGAAATGTATGCAATTATACAATATGAAACTTTAAAGGCCGTTTTCTCAAAATGAGTTTCTCACACTCAGTCAGATATATCCACTTCAGTAGCACCAACTTTTCCAGTCTTAAGGCATCTTTACACAGCAGACGCGGCACAGAAACTGATTCTGAAGCGGCATAACATTACAAAAATGTGCATTTACACAGACCGTTTAATGCGTCTCTGAAGCGGCATAAATGCATTTACACAGGAATGAAAATCGCGGGAAACAATGCTTTGAACATTACAACAGTTTTAACAAAGTGTTATAAATTAATTAAAAAATAATGGAATATATAAAAATAAAATAAAAATACAGAATTTTAAATTATTTTCCTCTGCGCTGGCGCTTTTGATGTTTGTCATGATTCTGTATAGGCTTGTACACTCAAAAAAACGTTTTTGTGGCACTGTTCTTTTTACCCAAATATATTTAATTAAAATAACACACATATATTTATTTTACCACCAAAACACTATTGTATTGTGTTTAATTAACTTAACCTGTATAATTTCCCACTATACTTAATTATCAATCGTTAAACTAATGTAAAGGGTTTAATTTCGCGATTCAAAAAAACCGGATGTGACGATTTCCAACGTGTCTATGATTGGATGAAGACGGCGCGCGATGAAGTGGCAAGGTGCATGGCGTCAGAGCTAGTATCCGTCAGGTAAGAAAATATAAAGTTAATCTAAAGGCAAAGTCTTTCATTTTTGTTAATATTTCGGAACGTCTGTTCTGGGATGCTTTTAATATATTGTTTAACTATTGAGTATTGTGTGAAATGTGTTTATTGTGCCATTATTGGGTGATTTCATGCGACTGAAAGATGCTAGTTTAATGTGGTTAGGTTAAGTGCATGATTCATTGTAGTATATAAAACGTATGTGTGATCGTGGAACAAATTATTTGGAAATATATTAAAATTCTAAATGGTTTTCAGTCGAAGTTATAAAATGAGCAGTTAACAGGTATTCTAAAATGCTTAATGTGAAAAACATTTAAAGTGGCTTAATGTACTAAGACTGTAATAGGCTACTATAAAAACCAAACTCAGTGAAAACACCATACAAATTAAGCATAGAAATAAATGTTACACGTTAAGCGTTTTCACGTAGCATTGCTTTGAGCGGCTGGTCGTGGACTCTCTACCATCCACATTGGACTCACACCAGTTTGCCTACTGCAGCAATAGGAGCACAGATGATGCCGTTTCCATGGGACTGCACTCTGTGCTCACTCACCTGGACAATAAGAACACTTATGCTTGTATGCTGTTTGTTGACTTCAGCTCAGCATTCAACACTGTCATCCCAACCAAGTTAATAGCCAAACTTGGAGACCTTGGCATCAACACCTCAATGTGCAACTAGATTTTGGACTTCCTAACTGACAGACTCCAGAGTGTTCGATCAGGATTCACCTGCTCCACATCCAACACACTTAACACTGGTGTACCACAGGGCTGTGTGCTAAGCCCGTTTCTCTACTCCCTCTTCACCTCCGACTGCAAGCCTGTGTATGGATCTAATTCCATCGTCAAGTTTGCGGATGACACTACGGTGATTGGTCTCATCACTAACAACGATGAGACTGCCTATAGGAAGGAGATCCAGCACCTGGCCACATAGTGCACTGAAAATAACCTGCTCCTCAACACCACCAAAATAAAGGAGCTCATCGTGGACTTCAGGAAGGAGTCAAGAGGCACACACGACACCATCCACATCAATGGAACGGCTGTTGAGCGTGTCTCCAGTTTCAAGTTCCTGGGGATCCACATCTCGGCGGACATGTCGTTGACAACCAACACCTCCAGCCTGGTCAAGAAGGCTCACCAGCGCCTCTTCTTCCTGAGGACACTGAGGAAGAATCAGCTCTCCTCGGCTATCCTGGTGAACTTCTATCGCTGCGTAATAGAAAGCATCCTGACCAACTGTGTTGCAGTATGGTATGGGAGCTGCTTGTGTTGCGGAGCGCAAGGCACTGCAGTGGGTGGTGAAAACTGCCCAGCGCATCACAGGGACTCCACTACCTGCCATTGCGCACATCCAGAGGAAACGCTGTCTGCATCGAGCTCACAGCATCCTTAAGGACTCCTCTCACCCAGCCCACAGACTGTTTTCTCTCCTGCCCTCCGGCAGGCGTTTCAGGTGCCTCCGGACCAGGACCAGCAGACTAAAGAACAGTTTTTTCCGCAAAGCTGTCTCTTTACTGAACTCTAACCCTCGTTGATCCACTTCTCTCATATACTGCTAATTCTCCCCCCTCACATCTGCCTTCACTTTGTTATTTGCACTACTGGAATGTCAATTTGCACTACCAACTGTTTATTTACAGTACCAACTGTTTACATTTGCATTTTGCAGCGTACTTCTAACTGTAATATGCAACCACTTTCCACTGCACTTTTACACTTTTTTTCGGATAGCTTCTGTCCATACTTTATTGCACTACCTTAATCCACTGCTATATTCCTCATTTTAGCCTAACATATCATTGTATACCTCTATCTGTAAAATTCTGTTTATAGTAATAGCCATCTGTATATTATATTATACTGTACATATTCACCTGTAAATTCTGTTTATAGTAATAACCATCTCTATTTATATATATTTATATATATTCAGTAAATATCCATGTCCTGCACTTATTCAACCATTGTATATCCTGCTCTTGCACCTCTGGTTAGACCTAAACTGCATTTCGTTGCCTTGCACCTGCACTTGTGTAATGACAATAAAGTTTAATCTAATCTAATCTAATCTAATTTAACCCAAACCCTAATTCAGCTCCTGAAACCTACCCATTCTTTCACAAATGTTTGTGGAAGTGATGATGTATAAATCTCAATAAAAAAAAAATGGACTCTTATGACTGGTTTTGTGGTCCAGGGTCAGATTTTGTCTTACCCTGATTCACATTGCCTCTTATAAGTGTTTATATTTCAACCCATTCTAACTCCCAAGGCGTCAAAATTTGAACCATGGTCAAGTGCCTTTCGCGTCACATTAAAGATGCTAAAAGCACCCCTAGTCGTCACTATATCGACGCAAAGGGTACTCCATAGATTTCAATAGTTTGCCCAGTGCGTTATATCAGGATGCATTTAATTATTTGCATTTGTAGCAGACTTGATTTTATGAATATTTATAGGCTACTTTTATATTTTTGAGCAACTAACCCCACTCCTACCCTAAACCTACCCACTCATAAACAATATAAAACACGTAACAGGCAAATAAAAGTACAGTCACAGGTATTTATTGCAAAAAACTGACCGAAACAGTATAAAAGTATTAAAGGGGTGGTAAACCACGATTTCACTATTCTAACTTTAACTAGCGTGTAATGTTGCTGCTTGAGCATAAACAACATCTGCAAAGTTACAACGTTCAAAGTTTAAAGCAAATGGAGATATTTGCTTTTAAAGAAATCAATTTCTAAGGACTACAGCAAACGGCCGGTAGGCGACTACAGACATTCCTCCAGGGTTGCTGACATCACCAACCCCAATATTTACATAAACCCCTCCTCCGAGAATATAAAAAAAAGGGGGGGGTGAGGCCATTTTGTATCGCTGCGTTGTTGTGGTATAGTTAGGCTGGAGTGGTGTTGCTGCAATGCCGACGAAACGCTGTTATTTTCATCCGGATTGCAGGTCTGGGGTACTTGCTTTGTTCAGCCTTCCTAGGGACGGGGGTGCGTTGCAGATTGTTTAACATACACCATGTTATATGCATGTGTGTTTGAGACAGAGGTGAACAGGTCGCAGATATATGCTGCCCATCATAAATCACGAGAAAGACAAGAGTCGGAGGAGCAGACTGGAAAATGTGACATAATGGACAATATTCGTCTGTATTTGCAATTCATGAGCCGCGGTTCAGCTGCGCGAGACAAACTCTGCCAGTGTGAATCATGCACCACGGGCGCGTGGCTCCCGCTGCACTTCTCACGGAGGAAAACGTCCACAATCTTCGAGAATTCAATGCAGGATTCGCACAACGGCTTGTCCTGAAAGCTGGATTTACAAACAGAAGCTATTTACGGGCCACAACCTGTAAGTCTGATTTATTTTTCATCTATGTGTTTTCCGGTAATAGGTTAATTGTACGTTGTAGCAAGGAAGTAAACAGATGACAACGCTGTTCTGCAAACCAATCTGTTAAATGCTCATTCATACTTAACGTTATCCGACGAACACCTAACGTTACAAACACCTAACGTGAAAATCTCAACAGGGAACTTGGCATTAGTGTACATTATTCTTTGATTAGAGCTTTTTGTATTGTTTATCTACCGGCATGCTAAACATGGTTCTGTGTGTGATTTGGCTACTAGTAAAGCCAATGTTTAGTGTTCGTTTTCGGTTAATAGTTCTTGCGACAGATATTTGGCTATAATCGTTCTAAAAATACAAGTGCCATTCAGTAGCGATCACTATAGATCCGCAGTCTTTACTCTTGAGGACTGAACAGGTTGAACAGGTTCTGCTCGATCATCTTCACTAAAATTGTTGGGGTCTGATTTGGGCTCAAATTGGTATGGTTTTATTGACGCCATTGTTTCTAATACTGACCAAAGCACAGCCTCCGGTAAAGGTAAGGGGCGTGGCGTTTCCAACAAACATGCACTGTGGTTAGCGAATCACAACACACTGGGCCAGCTAACCAATCTGAGCCCATCGCATTTTTGAGGGACTGGCTTCATACAACCCGGAAACCATCAGACCGTTTTACAAGGAGGGACAGAGCAGTGTAGAATAAAGGTCAAATATATGAAAAATAATGCAATTTTTTTTTTAAACGAAGCATGAACACATGTTACAGTGCACCCCACAAACACAATCAAGCCTTCAAAAGAATGTGTTTTACCACCCCTTTAACTCATGTTGCATTCCAAGTCTTCTGAAGTCATACGATACCTTCATGTAAAGAACAGAGTTGATCTTAAATGTTTTAATCGCTGAAATGATCCCACCACTCCGTAAACACAACACACTCATTCATATCTCATTCAAATGATACACACGACTCTCTAGCATGACACAATCGGTCACAAGACACATGAGACCCAATGACATTTCACTATGAAATCTGACGTAACTTTTCTTCGGGCAAGAATTTTTGAAATTTGAATGTGTGCGCATGATCTTCGGCACACTACCATGAAGAGCTGCACCACAGGACACAGCAGGTGGGACAACAAAAGGTAAGTGTAAAAATCTCTTTATTTACTTTAAAACATCTCTTCAAAACAATTACTGTAGTGGCTTCAACGTTCTCTTCAACAGGATCCCAATGGAGGAAGAAGTGAGACGGAGAGGAGGGTATGTATACTTCACAGCTTTAGCAGGCTCTTCACTGGACTCAGACGGAGAGGAGGGTACGTATACTTCACAGCTTTAGCAGGCTCTTCACTGGACTCAGACAGAGAGGAGGGTACGTATACTTCACAGCTTTAGCAGGCTCTTCACTGGACTCAGACGGAGAGGAGGGTACGTATACTTCACAGCTTTAGCAGGCTCTTCACTGGACTCAGACGGAGAGGAGGGTGCGTATACTTCACAGCTGTAGCAGGCCCTTCACTGAACTCAAACAGAGAAAGAGTTGAGTATTTTCTACCACATTAACGTTTTTTTTACAGCTTTTTGCGTTTTCAGCAACTGGATGCAAACAGAGAGAGAGAGATGAGTATTTTCACCCACATTAACGGGCTTTCACAGCTTTTAGCGTTTCCTGCAACTGGGTTCAAACAGAGAGAGAGATGAGTATTTTCAACCACATCAACGGGTTTTCCCAGCTTTTAGCGTTTCCTGCAACTGGGTTCAAACAGAGAGAAAGATGAGTATTTTCAACCACATCAATGGGCTTTCACAGCTTTTAGCGTTTCCTGCAACTGGATGCAAACAGAGAGAGAGAGATGAGTATTTTCACCCACATCAACGGGCTTTCATAGCTTTTAGCGTTTCCTGTAACTGGGTTCAAACAGAGAGAAAGATGAGTGTTTTCAACCACATCCACGGGCTTTCACAGCTTTTAGAGTTTTCAGCAACTGGATGCAAACAGAGAGAGAGAGATGAATGTTTTTAACCACATCAACGGGCTTTCACAGCTTTTAGCGTCTTATGCAACGGGATGCAAACAGAGAGAAAAATGAGGGTTTACGCTAGAACCACCAATGCCTTCCGTGATTCAGTCCCACACTCGTGTTTCACTGCCACCCACACAAGCATTCGCACGTGAATATATATATATATATATATATATATATATATATATATATATATATATATATATATATATATATATATATATATATATATATATATATATAGTGTGACCCTGTCTGTGAAAACCCAGCTAAAGTAATTTTTTTGTCATTCGCTGTTTTATACATAAAATCATCCTACATAATGTAAAGAACATTCTGTGAAAATATAACCTTGATATCTTTAATATTGACTGAGTAGGATCATGTCAAAAGTTAGCTGAATTGCGGCCTCAGAAAATCATGATTTTGAGAAATTCCAATTTTAAAATCAAGCTTATTTTTTAAATTGTAAAACATTTTAACCATTATTATTCTGATAATGTGCCATATACCACATTAAAGCTAAGATTCTCCCATTTTCAGTGATATAGGACACATTTATGGGAAAATTCTTAGTTTTGTAAAACAAGTCTATTTATTATGATGTGCATGTCCAAAAAGCGTGAAACATTGAAACTAATGGGGGTACCACAAGAGCTTGATTTACCAAGTCAGTTCACTCTAATGATTTGTAGGCTATAACTTTATTAGTAAAATGAAATCTCAGTAGAAAATGTCATTAATAGGCCTATATATATCCATTAATATATAAAACATCCATAGAAAATCTCACTGTGTAACATTTGGAGTAAATCCAGGACTAGGCCTAATGCCCTAACAAGTGAACAGGTCAGTCTCAAACTTTGTGCAGATAGTTAGTCATAACTATGAATCTTCACTTGTCTCACAATTCGATTAGATTATGATTCATTAGGATTTTTTCATGGCTCATTGTGCTTAATAACTCTTTTAGCCTACATAAAGCACGTCCTGCACTTTATGTTCTCATTCAAACATGTTATATTCGTATAGGTTTACAAACCGAAACCAAAACATCAGACGCAAGAGCTTTGCTTCCGAAGGACACACGCAACTTTTTTATATTAATATATAATACGGGTTCTTTATTTAGCCTACGAAAAACAGTAGGCCTATATTAATCCTTATTAATTAAACTATCAGCTGTTCTGTTTCTTGCGCTTCACTTGCCGCGGCTGCCCTGTCAGAGAGCAAATTCATAAACCCAGCGCATCAAGACCAAACTATTTAGACACTTAGCAGCCATTAAATATCTTTAAAATAAGATGGATGTATAGGCAGAAGGTGGAGTTAGGAAACAAATAAACTGTTCCTGAAATGTCAGTGATGACACAAAGAAATCCACACAGAAATCGGAACCCGGCTTAAGTCGCCGTTTTCTTGCCTTTCCCGAGACTGATCTGATCCCAGGTCGTGCGGAATGATATTATGGTCTGTTTGCACTTTGTAATTGTAAAAAATACGTTTCTGAACCGAATGATATAAGAATCAGGAGTTGTTTCTGCGTCCAAAGTAAACAAAGAGACGCCCACGTCCGGTATTTTTTGGTGCAAAATAATAAAATGTAGCGTCAATAAAATCATTAATTTCAGTATTTATAATATTATAAATGAAAAATTGAGTACTGCATCTCAAAGCCCTTGGTATAATCTATCATTTACAGCAATAAACACAAATTGCCTGTTTTGGTCATTTTTATGGCTATGACTACTTTGACGCTCTATATCTCCTAACTAGATTATGCGACTTTAGCCGGGGTTTCACAGAGGGGGTCACATATATATAAAGCACTGCAAATATCACAACTCACAGAGAAGGCGCCGGCATGGGGTCTCGTCCACCACTCGCTGATGTTAAGTTAGATGGAAAGCAGCTGTGAAGCGCAAATCACTCAATGCAGTTACAAGTCCTCCAAGAAAAGTTTCAATCATCATACGATTCCATACACTTCACAGGGACGTCCATTGTTCCATAATCCGACTAGAATTCGACACCTATCTCACCCCAGGTGCTGGCCTCACTTCAGTTTCTCACTTCACCACCAGCCCATCCTTCTCCTTGCCCGGGTCCAAATCTCTCTTCCTCCTCCACATGAATAACTCCACCCCCTGAACTCAATCACAATGCCCTTTTATACTCCCCTACTGCAGCACACGCCCCAATCGCCACTCTGTTCTTCTTGCTCCTGCACCTGATTGTAATTCCAGTCATAAATCCCGTCATTTGCACATACTGGCAGCCTCCTCGGTCCCCCGCCGGAAACGCTCCCCATGGAAACTCGGGCTCCATTTCAAGTTCCTCCCCCGTAACAGAGACACTGATCACTTTTAGGGATATTCTTCACACAAATCAATCGTTTGGCCTCAGAACACTTGGAATATTTGTACTTTTTGAATAAATTGTGCATGCAGTCGTATATGCCTGTTATATCCTGTATTTTATATCACATAATACACAAATGGGTAGGTTTAGGGATGGGGTTAGGTTATATGTTCAAATGTGTCTAAATAGTGTAAATAAAATTATGCTGGCTGATTAAATTGAGAATCACACTCCAACATGTCATAATGGCAAAATCATAATCCAATATATAATTTCATCATGACGATAACATTCCCACGCCCAACTCGTCTGTGAATGATGCCAAAGGTTTCTCATTGAAATAAATAAAGCACCCTGCGTGTCGAAAAATTATGCCTAGGGGTACCTTTAGCATCTTCATTGTGACGCGGAAGGCACTTGACCATGCTTCAGATTTTGACGCCTTGGGAGTGAGAACAGGTTGTATATTTTAGACCTAGCCGGATGGTTTTTCAGAGGAAATTACTTACATACCTACTCACATGTGGGTGTATCGTCATGTCCCTTTTATGGACGCGTGTAAAAGTTGACATTGAGCATGCTAAATCTCCAACCTCTGGAAATCACCAATTAAAAAAAAAAAACAGAACAGAGATTCTTTTGGCAAAAAGAAAACACAACAGAGCTTGCAGTAAAACAACAAGAACCAATACTGGCTTGGCTTGGCTTTTCAGAGATGGTGAGAACTGAGCGATTTGAAATGTAAAATTGACATGGAGATGGCGTTTTTACATTGCCATATTATGTAGCTCTCTAACAGAGTTAATTGTTAAGAAACATTATCTATTGTGAAGGGTTATTTTATTATGGATTGTTCGCTGTGCTGGAATTATTTTTAAGGAAGTACCGTGTCTATTACTCTGTGTAGCTACAGTAGCTAGTCAGCTTAAGATCCTTTCTATCTGAACTGGTTATATATCTTAAGCCAAGTAGTGAATGTTTTATGAGCAGTAGGATTTATTCGCACAATCATGCAGAAAACACAACAAAAACAACGTTCTTTCGCAAAATGCCTGTTTTTTTAACTGATAGAGAGACAAAAGTTACATAGTAAGTTTTTTTTTGCATTCTTGTGCAGTAATTGAGGTGTTGTAAGTATTCAACATGCAATTTTCCATTTAGAACTAAGATGCAGTTTTTTCTGCTCCTATGTTTACTTATAAGGCTATCCATCTTTCTCATGTTCATGTTTACTTATATTTCCATCCCTCATATTTTCATATTTGGTTCATGTATATATAGTAGTATTTTGACAGCTGAAGTCAGTCTACAAAACAGCACAGATTTATATAGATCCAGAGAGATTGGACCTTCATCTCTTCAGGTGAATGTTGAGATCTACTTGCTATGTAGCTGAAATTTTTGTGAAAATACATTGTAAGAATATAAAAGCCATTTCCAAAACGGAAATATTTAAGGGAACTTTGATCGGATTAGAAACCTAGGTAAGTAAAACACTACCTTTTTAATTAAAATAATAATTTCATGTTATTGTTTTCAGTTATTTAGGTGTTGTGTAGTGCTGTTATTTAGTTATGTGTTGTAAAATGACCTTTAAATGTTAGACATTTAATATTGAATTGTTTCTATTATTTAGAAATATGTGGAATTACACACTGTTTGGAATTCTCAGTTGCCATATTTTTATATTTCTTGTGTTACTGAACTGAGAAGACAAACACAGAGGAGATGAATAACTCTACAGTGAACTTCACCACATCTGAAACATCTACAAACTCCACAACTCAGCCCTTTTGGTTAGTGGACAGACTGGAAATTTTTCTGTACAGCATCAATTTGCTGCTTGGTCTTCCTACAAACTCCTATGTTATCTGGCTCATCATCACAGGAAGTGGAGTTGCTTCAGAGTTCTTCAACCTCAATCTCTCTGTTTGTGAGATTGGTATCTGTCTGAATTGTTTGTTCTTTATACTTGATGGTTGTGCTTGGGTTTCACATCTCAATACATTAACAAATTCGTTATTAGGGCTAGGCGTTTCTGGTCGTCCTCTGTTTCAGTGTCTGATGTGTGTTGAGCGTTACCTGGCAGTGGTACATCCTGTAACCTTTCTGAAGTACAAACCTCTCAGATATAGAGTGATCTGCTGCACTGTGGTCTGGACAACCACCCTTGGCTCGTGTTTGTGCTGCATGTTTAGTTTAATCTCAGATAACAACCAAGTATATACATGGTTCTTCCCAGTGCAGTTCCTCCTCTTACTCTCCATCCAGTTGTTTTGTCTTGTGGCTGTTCTCAGAGCTCTGAAACAGTCAGGACCAGGAGAGAGAGGGAGAGAAAGAAAGGAGGAAAACCACATGAAGAGAAGAGCATTTTATCTCATCCTAATAACTACTGTGAGCATGATTATTATCTATGTGCCATTTATTATATCAGGATTATCTGTCATTCTGAAACACTTTTTCAAAGAACTTTATTATTTTGGTTTGATCTGTTATATACTGGCTGGCTTTGTTCAGCCTGTCCTTTATCTGTGCCGGTCTGGAAAACTCTCCTGTCTTTGCTCTCCATCAAATGTTAAGTAAATTAAAGTTATTATATATATATATATATATATATATATATATATATATATATATATATATATATATATATATATATATATATATATATATATATATATATATACATACATATATATATATATACACATACATATATATATACATATATAACCTTTTTAAACATCATTATACATGCAAATATTGCTGTTTTGTGCTTGTCCCACACCCAGACTTCTGATCTTCAATAATGAAAAAGAAGTGTAAAAAAATTATTTCTCAATTTTTTTTTTAATATGACTGAATAAAGTATCAGTAAAATAATCAAAACATAATTGAGGTTTTTAAGGTCAGACAACTATTAATGTGATTTTATATACAAAATGTAGTTTATATACAAAATGTAGTCCCACAGTATTGCCGTCATTTCCACCACACCGCTGTAATGTCCCTTTAAAAAGTTTTTTTTGAAAGATTGTTTGGGTAGTTTCTATGGAGATGAAAAATGACATCACAACACATGTCTGACATGGAGGAGATTTTAAATTTCTTCAGCAACTTGGATAAGAAAACTCAAGGTAAACATTGCTTGAAATGAAAATATTTTTATTGTAAGTCATTTCCAAACATGACATAACATCAAATGAGTTTGTAAATAATGTGTTTTTTTTTACACAAAGAGATGTATTTTGCATGCATGCAATGCTTGCTACCAATTCATAGCTAATCTGTAATACTAGCTTGGATTTTTTTACAAAATACTGTAGGATACTCATTTCCACCACCGTCATTTCCACCACATTACCTCTTTGGGTGGAAATGACAAAGGTGAGGTGAAAATTACATTTATGCTTACAAGGTGCAATTCATAGATTGAGTGGCTACATATGAATATTGTTTTTATTGTAATGTACAACGCTAATGTATTTATTCAAATATATATTTGTTGAAATGCCTTTTCATCTATTTTTAAGATTACATTTTTCATGTGACTATTTGTGGTTAAAGTTGTTTACAGTAAGACTGTAACTGTTCATCTGGTTATGGAACCAAACAGACTAATGACTAATGATTTGTTAAATGGGTTTCAAATAATTTTTTTCAGTTTTTCTACATGGACGTCCATTCATTGTCATTTCAACAACACCCAGTCATTTCCACCACCTCATAACTTTTTAAAAAATAATGTACAAATTTCTAATCATTCATTCAAAATGTCTGCATAGTTTATGGGATAATGTTCCACTTAATGTAATAACACAAGTAGTTATTTTTCTGAAATGTATCTAACCAATGCAATATTATATTTCAGGTTGTGGTGGATGTAAGCTTTGTGTTTGGGCCTGATGACAATTAATTTACTTAATCCACAAATCTATGGTAATTGCATATAGGTATAAATTGGTAAAACAGTGTGAAAGTGGTCTTACACTGTTAAGAAATTATGTATATCATAATAATTTTAAATAATAATAAAATATTTACATGTGATGGAAATTTTATATATATATATATATATATATATATATATATATATATATATATATATATATATATATATATATATATATGGAATGAAAATCTGAATATATGGAATGAAACTTGAATATAAGGAATGACGCTTGAATATATGGAATGGATGTCTGAATATATGGAATGAAACTTGAATATATGGAATGAAAATCTGAATATATGGAATGAATGTCTGAATATATGGAATGAAAATCTGAATATATGGAATGAACGTTTGAATATATGGAATGAAAGTCTGAATATATGGAATGAAAGTCTGAAAATATGGAATGAAAATCTGAATATATGGAATGAATGTCTGAATATATGGAATGAAAATCTGAATATATGGAATGAACGTTTGAATATATGGGGCCCTATTTTAACGATCTGAAACGCAAGTGTCAAAACGCGAAGCGCAAGTAACTTTGTGGGCGGGTCTCGGCGCTGTTGCTATTTTCCCGGCGGGATAAATGGCTTTTGCGCCCGGCGCAAATCTAAAATGGGTTGGTCTGAAGTAGCTTCATTATTCATAGGTGTGGTTTGGGCGTAACGTGAATAAACCAATCCGAGCGTCATCCAACATTCCCTTTAAAAGCAGGTGCGCAAGTTCCATTATGGATTGCTATTATTATGGCGCATTTACCAGGCGCACGCCAGGAGCGGTTCACAGCCGAGGAGACTGTGCTTGTAAGAGCAGTGAAAGACAGAGAAGTGAAGTTGTAATGTTGTACATTATGGTAAAGGTGATTTCACAGTCTTTTTTTTTCAGTCTTTCAGTTTTTTCCGTTTTTCAGTCGATTTTTGTTCCTGGTTCTTGACGGACAAACCAATTTGTCAGATGTCCTTATATACATATATGTCTTGCCACTATTGGGCAAACAGGTCTTATCCTTAATTATTACAATTAGCCTGGATCATTTGTAAGCTAGATTTATGCCTATTTTTTCACATCTTCGTGGCACACCACAATGATTTCCGTCATCTCATGTGTTAATATTTTTTTAGTGTAACAATTTATGATTTGCAAAAATAACTGTTGCATCTGTGTAGATTACATGAGCAAAGTGTATGCGCGTTGTGCACGCTATACATTATGGTCAAGCATGCGCCCTTAAAATAGCATAATGAACAACGCGCAACGCGCCACTGACTTTAGACTAGGTTTTTTCTGGTCAGTGGCGCAATTGTTTAGTGGAACAGCAAAATAGCACCAGGGATTGTTTGCGCCGGAACACGCCTCCTTTTTTGCGCTGAACCGCCCAGGTAGCGCAAGTTCATTCACTAGTTTAGCGACGTGCTTCTGTGGAGGGAAAAGCGCGCTTTGCGCGGGTGCAAAATAGGAATGACACATGCGTCGGTGTACAAAGTCAATTGCGCTGGGTGCAAGATAGGGCCCATGGAATGAACGTCTGAATATATGGAATGAAAATCTGAATATATGGAATGAACGTTTGAATATATGGAATGAAAGTCTGAATATATGGAATGAAAGTCTGAAAATATGGAATGAAAATCTGAATATATGGAATGAATGTCTGAATATATGGAATGAAAATCTGAATATATGCACTCTAAAAAATGCTGGGTTAAAAATAACCCAAGTTGGGTTGAAAATGGACTAACCCAGCAATTGGGTTGTTTTAACCCAGTGATTTGGTTGTTTTAACCCAGCGGTTGGGTTAAATGTTTGCTTAAAACAAACCAATTGCTAGGTTAAAACAACCCAATCGCTGGGTTAGTCCATTTTCAACCCAACTTGGGTTATTTTTAACCCAGCATTTTTTAGAGTGTGGGTTAAAACAACCCAATCGCTGGGTTAGTCCATTTTTAACCCAACTTGAGTTATTTTTAACCCAGCATTTTTTTAGAGTGTGGGTTAAAACAACCCAATCGCTGGGTTAGTCCATTTTTAACCCAACTTGAGTTATTTTTAACCCAGCATTTTTTTAGAGTGTGGGTTAAAACAACCCAATCGCTGGGTTAGTCCATTTTCAACCCAACTTGGGTTATTTTTAACCCAGCATTTTTTAGAGTGTGGGTTAAAACAACCCAATCGCTGGGTTAGTCCATTTTCAACCCAACTTGGGTTATTTTTAACCCAGCATTTTTTAGAGTGTGGAATGAACGTTTGAATATATGGAATGAACGTCTGAATATATGGAATGACGCTTGAATATATGGAATGGATGTCTGAATATATGGAATGAAGCTTGAAAATATGGAATGAAAGTATGAATATATGGAATGACACTTGAATATATGGAATGAACGTCTGAATATATGGAATGAACGTCTGAATATATGGAATGAAAATCTGAATATATGGAATGAAAATCTGAATATATGGAATGAAACTTGAATATATGGAATGAAAGTCTGAATATATGGAATGAAAGTTTGAATATTTGGAATGAAAGTCTGAATATATGGAAAGAAACTTGAATATATGTAATGAAAGTCTGAATATATGGAATGAAACTTGAATATATGGAATGAAAATCTGAATATATGGAATGAATGTCTGAATATATGGAATGAAAATCTGAATATATGGAATGAAACTTGAATATAAGGAATGACGCTTGAATATATGGAATGGATGTCTGAATATATGGAATGAAACTTGAATATATGGAATGAAAATCTGAATATATGGAATGATGTCTGAATATATGGAATGAAAATCTGAATATATGGAATGAACGTTTGAATATATGGAATGAAAGTCTGAATATATGGAATCAAACTTGAATATATGGAATGAAAATCTGAATATATGGAATGAATGTCTGAATATATGGAATGAAAGTATGAATATATGGAATGACGCTTGAATATATGGAATGAATGTCTGAGGTCCGTGTACTGTTCCGTTCATTCGATTTTCCTTATAGAAACGGGTATTAAAAAACAAAAAACAGCTTGATTTTCGTTTTTCGTTCAGAGGTGGAAAATTAATAAACAGCTTGAATATTCGATTTCTAGACGTGGATATATGGAATGAATTATACTTTCTGATGATTGGTCAGCCGAAGATCAAATTGTTCCATCATCAGTTCTTCCTCAGTTCAGCACAGCAGAATAATAGTCCTGCGCTGCGTTTCCCAAAACCATCGTAAGCCTAAGTTGATCGTAGAGACCATTGGTGGCAATTGTTCTATGATCAACTTAAGCTTACGATGGTTTTGGGAAACTCAGCCCTGGCTGCTACGGATTCTTAACGTGTTTATTGCAGCTACATTTTATCTTTTATTCATAAAACAGTCAAATTAACGAATGGCTTGCCGTCCTGGGGCAGCGCCTAGACAGGGTTTTCTCCTGTGTAGATATAAATTCACATATCAATCAATCAATCAATCAATCAATCAATCAATCAATCAATCAATCAATCAATCAAAACATTTTGGACCCACTTTATATTAGGTGGCCTTAACTACTATGTACTAACATTTTAATTAATCATTTGATACATTGTAGTTATTGTGTACATGCATGTTTTTACATTGTACTTAAATAAAAATAAAATACCTGCATGTAATTACATCTGTATTTAATTTCTGTAGTTACATTTGTAATTACACTGTTGACACTTCCCTTACACCTAACCCTACCCTTAAACTTACCCATACCACCACACCTGTCCCTAACTTTACCCGTATTCCACCTCAATATGAACACAGGAAGTACATTGTACTTACTTTTTGATGTAAGTACATAGTAGTTAAGGCCACCTAATATAAAGTGGGGCCAAAATTTTATTTATATAGCACAATAAATACAACAGTAGTTGGCCATTGTGCTGTACAAGAGGATAAATACATAAATATAATAATGCAATAATAAAATGAGTTTACATCAGAAGCACTAATTTAAAAATCAATATAAAAAAAAAACACTTCAGATGATGGCTGTCATAGCCTACCAGTAAAAATAAATAAATTAAGATTTAAATTAATTTAATTAGTTGAAATTAAATAAACACTAATACAAATAAATAGATTAAGATATAGATTAATATAAATAGTTGTAAATTAAATATTTTAAACACTATTACAAAAAGGAAAGAATATCGCGTTGACATGTAATAGGTCTATAACGTTCACACAAGAACTGACAACAGAACAACAGATATGTTAATACTCTTTTTGATGTAGGCCTTGTGTTTTATTAAAATGTATTATAATTGATATCTCAAAAGGATGCCCTTCCGAGCGGAGCGAGCTGCTGCGCACGCACAAAGGACTGCAACATTTTCACTTGCCATTTCGATTTATTCCTCACCAGCAAACCCTACAGTAACTATACCTTCAGAACGCTTGGAATATAGCCTACGGCATGAGTTGCAAAGGATTATTTTACACATTTGAATCTGCTTGAAAAAAATAAATGGGCAAATTAGCCTATTGCAACTTGCCTATTTCATCTCTTTCTCATCAAACAACCAGACTAACGAATGGCTCGACCCAACCCGTACCGGGGCAGAGCCTAGACAGGGCTTTCTTCTGTGTAGACCAGCGGCTTTAGTCCTGCGCAAAGTGCCAGGGGGTCCGTGAATTTGCTATATCATACAGTATTTTCCGTCAGGTTTTTTTATTATCGTGATTTTTTTTGTTTTGTTTTTTTATTAGTTAAATTACAAAGTACAAGTAAGGAATAATTGACGACGGGCCGTTCAATTATTAGAATGATAATGCACACCCGAGGTGGTGATGCGGTCACGACGCGAAGCGGGTTACTCACCCAACTTGAGGGTGAGTAAATGATGACAGAATTTTCATTTTTGGGTGAAGTATCCCTTCAAGGACAAAAGATTAGGCCACGCTACAGTGCATACATTTTTCTAAAGGCCATAATGACTATAATGTTATATTAAAAAGTTAATGTTGAACATTTTTAGATGCACTTGGCTACGCGTTTCAGCCGCATATATTCCCATTGAAAATGAACGCATTTTAGGACAATGCAAATACATTAAAGAACCATATACTACTGAGCATTAATGTGTTTCATGGAGCGGAAGATTTGATGACTAGTTGCCTATAAATATTGTAAAGGTGCCAAAAGTCAAAATTCAGAGGCATGTTATCAATAACCATTTTTTGATTGTGTGATTAGTGTGGCCAGATTTGGTAGACGATTTCCAGCCCAAAAACCTCACCACATGTACATTTTTATATATTTTTAAAAAAAAATGGTTATTGATAACATGCCTGGTTATTGATAACAATTTCGACTTTTTGCACCTTTACAATACTTATAGGCAACTAGTCACAAAACTGACAAAATAATATATTATTTTATTGCCATACCAATCAATGTTGATAAGTAAGTTACCATTTTATCTCCTTAAAACATAACATTGATGATAAAAAATAAACAAAAAAATTGCAGTAAAACGGATCAAATATGACTATATGTCCAGGTAGAAACTGTCAAAACGGCTATCCCTCAGAAAAACACATGCATCATTTTCAATGTCAACAGTAAGAAGCCAATTTACGTGCAAAAAATGCCCATTATAGAGATTGGAAAAAGCAATGTAATAAACAGGCATTTCACACGTTAATGCACACACCACTGCCAAAATGCGTAATTCATTGATACTGTACAATAATACGTCAACAAATAAATAACAACAACGCACTTACCTTTGTGTTGCACTTTGCTTTGACAAAACTACAGTATGTCTTTCGTCAAAATGGATTAATCGTTGATTTAAACATCTTTCAGCAGCTGTCGGGTTTGCAAGTTGCAGATGTCCTAAGTGTGTATATGATGATGGACAGGAGTCACGGTTATATTTATAAAGAGTCTTCGATTCACAGGTGTAAGTCACGTTTGAGAGTTGAGTCACTCTCCCACTCTTTACTGTAGATACAACTTACTGTATATTTATGCCACTGGCATAGCGATCACTGGAATATACAGCTACGAGTTATCGCGCTAAAACCCCGGCTAAAGTCATCAATGAGCACGTCTGCCTGCTGATCGCTGATTGGCTGAAAGTGCGTGCTCGTCGGCGAGAACCCGCCCTATCTGGCAGCATGGTGTGTGATTTGTGCAGGTGCAGGCGTGATTGATCGCCTACAACCCAATAGGGTGTCGGAATGGTTTGAGTTTATCCTTCTCATCCAACCACAAATTCACTCTGTCCGGATGGCGTGATTTATCTGGATAGTTTTTTTTTATGACAAGCCGTAATGAAAACATGCCGAAATGGAATAGGAGTAACGAGGCTATTTTTAAAATGTAAGGAGTAGAAAGTACAGATAATTGCTTGAAAATGTAAGGAGTAGAAGTAAAAAGTAGGCTGAAAAATAATTACTCCAGTAAATTATAGATACTCAAAATTTCTACTTAAGTAAGGTAACGAAGTATTTGTACTTCGTTACTTGACACCTCTGGTCTCTAAACAGCGCTGTTATTACCTCGCTATAGTGGAAAAAATGTCATGTGTAGACAATGTAGACATTAAGTTGCTACACTATATAGGCCTATAGGCTAACTGATCAAATCGTCAGGTCAGCGCTGAAAACACCTTTTTGTGCAAACTGTAGTGTATGTGTGCGAGCACATGTGATTGCAGTAATGAGACAGAAAAGCTTGTGAATGTATATATATTCATTTAATTATTATTAAATCGTTGCATTTTCTGTTTTTTTGCTTGTTTTTTTTTTGCAAAAATGAATGAAACACAAAAGGCCTTAGGCATATCTATATTATTTGTTGTACCTGCAATAATAACGGGGGAAAAAATCATGCAGCAGGCCTACCAGCTGTATTATATTTACTTTTTGATTCATGCTACAACTTTATTTATCTAGACCTACATGTTTTATTTATTGAAATTAAACTGCACGCTTCCGTTAATTGTAAAATTAGACATTGAAAATGGCAGATCAAGCGCAGGGAGCTGTGTAGTGGAGATTGTCTTTTCCTGTTGGTCCCGGCCTTGATTTTCTGTGGCGTTTGAATTTTTGTTTCCTGAGAGGCTCAGGCTCCATTGTTCCCTTTCAGTCGGTCACGTTCGACGTACGTCGGAACTGACCGACGAATTGGGATCTGTTTTCAGAGATCGACCTACTTCGAGTAAATTAAAAACGAGCCAATAAACATTGGCATGCGATCACGCATTCCACGCACCGCCCCGCGTTGCGGGTATAAATAAGGAAGTGGAAGTGCCGCATACCGCTTTCAACTTCGGAGCCGAGCATTGCAGTAATTGCTGTTCCTACGAAGAGTTTTGTTTCTACAAACGAGTCGAGAGAAGATCCTTACCTGCTTCCAGTGTTCCAGTGTTGGTGTGACGGTGCCCTGCAGCGGTGGTCGCGACCAGGAAGAAAAGGACGAACAGCTGTTCTCACGGCTTGCTGGGCTTTTTTTCTCTGAGTGCTCACAGCGGGCTTGCACTTTTGAACTGCTGTGAGCCGCGGCCATTTCCCCTGCGTGCCTCGGCACTGACGGAGCGGTTTTCTCTCTCTCTCTATCACTAAAAGAGCAACACGGTTTGACCCTGCGTCTTTTTCAAGATGTCATTCAAACCGTGTGTTTCTGGATGCCGTCGATTTCTGTCCCCAGTTGACGGACACGATCGCTGTCTCTCGTGTTTGGACGTTCAGCACGCAGAGGCGGCTTTCGTGGATGACTCATGTTCGCACTGCGCGAACATGACCATCGCAGTGCTACGGTCTAGGCTCCAATACCTGAAAAGGGGTGGAGTCCCATTGCGTATCCCCCGATCTAGTGGTCCTCCCGCTGCAAAGCAGAGGGCTGCTACTTTGGCTGATCCCTTTGGTGGAGATCTGAGGGTGACGGTCAGGGCACCCCCGCCCAGTCAACAGGCTGCTCGGGCCCCTCCCCCCTCCGCTGCGCCGGCGCAGTTCCCGGAAGATCGCGGTGGTCCTTCCCATGGGGGGCCACCCGTTTCTTTTGGGGCTCCAACTGAGGATATGTTGTCGATAGCTGCATCGGGGGATGAGCTAATGGACTCTGGAGATGAGGATTCGGCTGCGTTGCCCCCTTCGGGTGTGGCACCGTTGCCCGAGTCTGATCCAGAGCTCACGGCTATGCTTTCCCGGGCCGCCGCGAGTGTCGGGCTCGAGTGGAACCCTCCACCGTGTCCCGAACCCTCGCGGCTGGACGATTGGTATCTCGGGACGGCCCGTGCTGGTTCTCAGCGCCCCGCCACAGTGCCTTTCTTTCCGGAAGTGCATCAGGAGCTCACAAAGTCGTGGACGGCGCCCTACAGCGCTCGTTCACGATCAGCGAGTTCCTCCGTCCTCACTACCCTCGATGGAGGCGCGGCTAAGGGTTGCGTGGAGGTCCCTCCAGTGGAACGGTCGGTTGCGATGCAACTTTGTCCTAAGACCGGCTCCGACTGGCGGGGCCATCCGCGTCTCCCCTCCCGGGCGTGTAGGTTCTCGTCCAGCCTAACGGGCAAGACCTACACAGCCTGTGGAGAAGCCGCGTCTTCTCTGCATGCCATGGCGCTCCTGCAGGTCTACCAGGCCAAGGCGCTCAAGGAATTATACGAGGGTAGTTCCGACCCAGGGGTTATGCAGGAACTGCGTACCGCAACGGACCTCGCCCTCTGGGCGACGAAAGTTGCCGCACGCACCCTGGGTCGGGCGATGTCCACTCTGGTGGTCCAGGAACGCCACCTATGGCTGAACCTGGCAGATATGCGTGAGACCGACAAAGTGCGGTTCCTCAACGCCCCTGTCTGTCAGGCCGGCCTCTTCGGCGACGCCATCGAGAGCTTCGCCCAGCAGTTCTCGGTGGCACAGAAGCAGACGGAGGCCATCAAGAACATCCTGCCCCGGCGACCTGCTGCTGCCTCCACCCAGTCGCCGGCTGCACCTCCGCCTGCTCGTCGCCGAGGGCGTCCCCCTGCGGCCGCCTCCGCCCCTGCTAAACCATCGGGGAAGCAGGGTGCCGGCCGTCAGGGTGCCGCCCAACCCGTGTCGGGGCCCGCTAAGTCGGCAGGCAAGCGCAAGGGCAAGCGGCCCTGACACGGGGAGCCCAGGGAGAAGAGGAGCTGCTCCAGGGGAGGTGGTGTCCGCACCCCTCCTCCCCCCGGAGGAGGACCGGGGGGAGAATGTCAAGACTGGTACCGTAAAGAACATCCTGCCGCTGGCCCTCCGGGGTCCAGCGGTACCCACATTCTCAATAAAAGAGCAGTTTCTTCCCTCCCTGAGCCCCGAGAGGGACAGGTTGGCAGTGCGCGACGCCCCCGGGCCTTGCCACTCCTTTCCTTCCCTCTCACCCCTCGCCAGGGGGCAGCAGAGTGGGCACCGAGGACGCCCCCGGGCCTTCTCACCCACTCTCTGCCCCACCTGGAGTATTCAGACAACACTCCGGGCCGCCCCCGGGCCTCCCGAGTTGGGTCTGAATACTCCACCTCGCTGCCTCACCCCGGGTACGTCTGTGGTGCCGTTGGTCCCGCTAGTTCGGTCTCTGGGGGCCTGCCTAGGTCTCCCCAGGCCGTCTTGCTGGCTCATCCGTACCATCAGACTCGGCTATGCGATTCAATTCGCACGCCGGCCTCCCAAGTACAGGGGCATCCTCTTCACCTCCGTGCGGAGCAGCGATGCCCATGTCTTGCGGTCCGAGATCGATGTCCTGCTGGCAAAGGGCGCGGTCGAGCCGGTTCCTCCTGCCGATATGAGGTCGGGGTTCTACAGCCCCAACTTCATTGTACCCAAGAAAGGGGGTGGGTTAAGACCAATCTTGGACCTGCGCATTCTGAATCGGGCCCTGCACAAGCTTCTGTTCAAAATGTTAACGCAAAAACGCATTTTCCAATGCATCCGTCCCCAAGATTGGTTCGCAGCGATCGACCTGAAGGACGCGTACTTTCATGTCTCTATCCTTCCTCGACACAGACCGTTCCTGCGCTTTGCGTTCGAGGGGAGGGCATATCAGTACAAAGTCTTGCCCTTCGGGCTGTCCCTGTCGCCTCGCGTCTTCACGAAGGTCGTCGAGGCAGCCATTGTTCCGCTCAGAGAACGCGGCGTTCGCCTACTCAACTATCTCGACGACTGGCTCATACTCGCCCAGTCTCGGGAGCAGTTGTGCGAACACAGGGACATGGTGCTCAGTCACCTCAGCCTGTTGGGACTTCTGGTCAACCGAGAGAAGAGCAAACTCTGCCCCGCGCAGAGGATCTCTTATCTCGGTATGGAGCTGGATTCGGTCAGCCGGACAGCGCGCCTCACTCCAGAGCGCGTCCGGTCAGTGTTGAACTGCTTGAATACGTTCAAAGGCAGGACAGCGGTCCCACTGAAATTCTTTCAGAGGCTCCTGGGGCATATGGCATCTGCAGCCGCGGTAACGCCGCTCGGATTGCTTCATATGAGACCGCTTCAACGCTGGTTGCACGACCGAGTCCCGAGATGGGCGTGGCAGAGCGGTCAGTACCAGGTCCTAGTTACTCCTTACTGTCGCCAAACCTTCAGTCCGTGGTCAGACCCCTCGTTTCTCCGGGCCGGAGTGTCCTTAGAACAGGTGTGGTCTTCACGGATGCCTCATCCACGGGCTGGGGGGCCACGTACAACGGGCACGCAGTTTCGGGTCTGTGGACGGGGCCCCAACTGCGTTGGCATATCAATTGCCTAGAGTTACTGGCGGTATGTCTTGCCCTGACCCGGTTGCCCTGACCCGGTTCAAGAAACCGCTTCGGGGCAAGCACGTACTGGTCCGTTCGGACAGCACTGCGGCCGTTGCGTACATCAACCGTCAGGGTGGTCTATGCTCCCGTTGCATGCGCCGGCTCGCCCGCCATCTCCTCCTGTGGAGTCAGAAGTTTGTGAGGTCACTTCGTGCCATTCACATCCCAGGTGCGCTGAACCAGACAGCCGACGAGCTCTCTCGCCAGTCGACACCTCCGGGCGAATGGCGACTCCACCACCGGTGCGTCCAGCTGATATGGGACCACTTCGGAGTTGCACAGGTAGACCTGTTCGCTTCTCCGGACTCGACCCATTGCCAGTGGTACTACTCCCTGACCGGAGGTACCTTAGGCATAGATGCACTGGCGCACAGCTGGCCCCGGGACCTACGCAAGTATGCGTTCCCCCCAGTGAGCCTTCTCGCACAGACACTGTGCAAGGTCAGGGAGGACGAGGAGCAGGTCTTGTTAGTTGCGCCCTACTGGCCCAACCGGACCTGGTTCCCAGAACTCACACTCCTCACGACAGCCCCTCCCTGGCCGATCCCCCTGAGGAAGGACCTGCTTTCTCAGGGGCGGGGCACTCTATGGCACCCGCGTCCAGACCTCTGGAATCTCCATGTCTGGTCCCTGGACGGGACGCGGAGGTTCTAGGTGGCCTACCACAAGCAGTGGTAGACACCATCGCTTCAGCTAGAGCCCCCTCTACGAGGCGCCTCTACTCTCTGGAGTGGAACCTGTTCGTCGAGTGGTGCTCTTTCCGCCGGGAAGACCCCCGAAAGTGTTCGATTAACGTTGTGCTTTCCTTCCTGCAGGATGGGTTGGATCGAAGGCTGTCTCCCTCCACCCTCAAAGTGTACGTCGCAGCAATAGCGGCGTATCATGATGCAGTAGACGGTAAATCCTTAGGTAAGCACGACTTAATCGTCAGGTTCCTCAGAGGTGCGAGGAGACTAAATCCTCCTCGTTCTACCTCGATACCCTCTTGGGACTTAGCCCTGGTGCTCAGAGCACTTCAGGGTCCCCCATTTGAGCCTTTGCAGTCTGTTGAGATAAAAATCCTGTCCATGAAGACAGTTCTCCTGATTGCATTGGCTTCAATCAAGAGGGTAGGGGACCTGCATGCACTCTCGGTCGACGAATCGTGCCTAGAATTCGGGCCGGCCAACTCTCACGTTGTCCTGAGACCCCGGCCTAGATACGTAGCCAAGGTTCCTACCACTCCCTTTCGGGACCAGGTGGTGAACCTGCAAGCGCTGCCTTCGGAGGAGGCAGACCCAGCCCTAGCTTTGTTGTGTCCCGTCCGCGCTCTTCGCGCTTACGTTGACCGGACTCAGAGCTTCAGATCCTCACAGCAGCTCTTCATCTGTTACGGAGGCCAGCAGAAGGGAAAGGCTGTCTCCAAGCAGAGGTTGGCCCACTGGATAGTGGATGCCATTGTCTTGGCCTACCAGTCCCAAGACGTACCTTGCCCGTTCAGGTTGCGAGCACACTCAACAAGGAGTGTTGCTTCTTCCTGGGCGTTGGCTCAAGGCGCCTCGCTGATAGATATATGTAGAGCTGCGGGCTGGGCGACACCTAACACGTTCGCTAGATTTTATAGCCTCCGTGTAGAGCCGGTATCTTCCCGCATTCTCGCCCCCAGTGGCCAGCAGCGCTAAGTGCCCGTTCTAAGTGTCGGCTTGCATACGCCACTCCCGCCCTCTGGACCGGATACTTGCGTCTTTTTTGCTCCAGTCGTGTTCCCCGAAATTCGGCTAACCCTGTGAGTTCCTCCGTCACCCCTTCGGTGTCAGACGTGGCGGCCGTCTGATGCCAGGCCTGCACCCGTATGCTTGTGGAACGTGTGTGTAGGCTGGGTTCCATATGTTGCGGTCCCCTCTAGGCTACCCCTTATGTGTATTTTCCACGGTACCAGCTACCCTACTCGGCTAGCCCCGTGTCTTTCCCTCGACAGAGCTTCCTCTGTCGTCTCTAGTTGTGTTCTTCCCCCCCTGGAACCAGGTTGGGTCCACTCTAGAGACTGCCATTTGTTGCACTACCCTGTTAGGTTAGTCCTTATGTGTATTCCACCTCTCCTTCCATTGAAGGACGTGGTCCGCAGCGTACCATCTTCCGAGACGGGCACGCTTTCCCAGCGTTATCCAATAGTCACGCTGAGTGGGTCTTGCAGGAACAGCAGTGACTGTCCTTCCCTGCCCGGAGCCCTGACTCCCACTCTAACATAGGAGTGGTCCAGCGAGCTCAGGCAGGACGCTGGAAGGGCCAGCCTCCTGGCGTGTTGGTAGGGATCCCAATTCGTCGGTCAGTTCCGACGTACGTCGAACGTGACCGACTGAAAGGGAACGTCTCGGTTACGTATGTAACCCTCGTTCCCTGAAGGAGGGAATGGAGACGTACGTCCCGTCGCCAGGGGCTGTGCTTCAGCTGAAGGCCCGAGCCACTTATCTCGGCTCCTCAGTTGAAAACGGTATGCGGCACTTCCACTTCCTTATTTATACCTGCAACGCGGGGCGGTGCGTGGAATGCGTGATCGCATGCCAATGTTTATTGGCTCGTTTTTAATTACTCGAAGTAGGTCGGTCTCTGAAAACAGATCGCAATTCGTCGGTCAGTTCCGACGTACGTCTCCGTTCCCTCCTTCAGGGAACGAGGGTTACATACGTAACCGAGACGTTTTCTCTCATTTACCATAAATATGTTTATATGGTTCTACTCACTGCAGTTCCTCCTCTTCCTCTGCATCCAGTTGTTTTGTCTTGTGGCTGTTCTCAGAGTTCTGAAGCAGTCAGGACCAGGAGAGAGAGGGAGGGAGAGAGAGGAGGAAAACCACATGAAGAGAAGAGCGTTTTACATCATTCGAGTAACTACTGCTAGCTTGGTTATCACATATGTTCCATTTATTATCACTGGATGGCACTCTCTTGTGACACAGCAGTTCATTCAGATCCTTTGGTCAATTAGTTACATTTGTTTTATGCTGGCTGGTTTTGTTCAACTTGGACTTTATCTGCACCGGACTAAAAAACTCTTCTGCTTCTGTTCTCCCAAAAAAACTGCTTCATCACAACTGTCATCATTTGGAAATATTTAGGAAAAGGAAAAGCCAAGTCAGGAAAAGCCAAGTCTTAACTTGGAGTAGGGAGTCCGGGGCAAGAATAGGAACCATCCCCTGCTCGGTAACCTCTGGCTTGACGATCCATGCCACTGTCACCCAGGGCTAGCAACACCATCAAATATGTGCCTTTGTTGACTCAGGGGCCTCCGGCGTTTCATGGAATTTAAGATGGCACAGAGTCTCGCTATTTTCCCTGACTCTCCAAGACCCCCTTATCATTACAGTTACTCCGCCTCTTCAGCTACAAGTGGGGGACTACCAGGAATTGATAGTTAAAGGTACAAAATTGGTCCTTAGGGTACAATTAGACCATTGTTTTCCTCTACTTAGAGCAGGGGCAGGCAAGTTCGGTCCTAGTGAGTCGCTGTCCTGCAGAGTTTGGCTCCAACCCTGAAAGACATCTATAGAAGCTCTTATTGAGAATTAACAGAGGTTTAGATGTTGGTTTTATTGAAAATATTGTTTCCTTTGAAGGGATAGTTCACCCAAAAATGAAAATTAGCCCATAATTTACTCACCCTCAAGTCATCCTAGGTGTATATGACATTCTTCTTTCAGACAAATAAAATCTGAGGTATATTACAAAAGTCCAGGCTAATCCAAGAATTAGAATTTGATTCATAGTTGCTCTGTTTTTGAAGTCTTTATTAACACCCCGGAGCCGCGTGGAGCACGTTATTTGATGGGCAGATGCACTTTTTATGGACTTCAAAAACAGAGCAACTATGAATCCAGTTCTAATGCTTGGATTAGCCTGGACTTTTGTAATATACCTCATATTTTATTCGTCTGAAAGAAGAATATCATATACACCTAGGATGACTTGAGGGTGAGTAAATTATGGGCTAATTTTCATTTTTGGGTGAACTATCCCTTTAACAAAACACATAATCTGTTCAAATCAAAAGAAGCCATAAACAAAAAATTGTCATGAAGAAAAATGTTTGACTAAACTCATCACTGACTAAAACTATTAATGAACAATATTCACCAACAACACTTTCTTGCCACACTTTTCAACACTTTTTTGATTTTTAAATACATAGGGGGGAAAAAAGTTATGACGCACACAGATCTCAAGAATCAGCATATGAATCTCAACAATGGTGACATACTTAATGCTGCAATGCATGCTGGGAGCCATGAGTTTTATACTGTGGTGGCCTAGTAGGGTTGGAGCTAAACTCTGCAGGACATCAGCTCTCTAGGACCCGAACTTGCCTACAGGGTGGTACCTACCTAAGGGTACCACCCTATTTAGCCAAGTTTCTGTCAAACACAGCACATCTAGGTTATGATAATCATATCATCAACAATAAGTGCTTTCGAGAGAAGGGATCGAATATTCAGCAGCCCGAACTTTATCATTTGTTCATCTGTATTCTATCTGTTTTTTTATTTGATGAACATCAATCACATTTTTACCCCTAAATGGGTTCGAGAGTTTTTTGTATTTACTAATTTTGGGTAACAGACTATGTTAGACTATGCACCTAGATCAGGGGTGTCCAAACTCAGTCCTGGAGGGCCACTGTCCTGCAGAGTTTAGCTCCAACCCAAAATAAAGACACCTGAACCAGCTAATCAGTGTCTGACTAGGGCCTTGTGAGAAACTGATTAGTTAGTTCAGGTGTGTTTATTTGGGGTTGGAGCTAAACTCTTCAGGGGCCAGTACCATGAAGGTAGTTGAACAAACTTAGGGTTACAGGATTGGTTTTGAGTTGACAAAACCAAACCAATGCAATCGAGCTTTATTGGTACCATGACGCAGCTCATTGACTTTCTCTGTCAACTCAGGCTTTGATCCTGAGTTTAGGATTTTAGATGTGACATCAGTAGTGAACAGCCAATCACACGATGTGGATCAGTGAAACTGACATCTACTTCTCGCGAGAGAAGCAGCGAAATTGATTTCTCTCTTCTGCAGAATATTACATGATTGAAAATATTAAGAATTTAAACAAATGTACACAGGAAGAAGAAAAGAGCTGTCTCTGAAAGCTGTCAACTTTAAGAAAAATCTTACTTAGTCAGTACAAGTAAAAGTTATAAAGTTAGTTTAGTTGATATATAGAGATAATTGAACATTTAAACTCGCATGTAGTCATTTTTATAGCTTTATTTATTGATTTTAAAGCTTATTTGCATGACCTTTATATACATTAGGCTATTTATATTAATTTTAACTATGTGCCTATTAATGATTGATTAACTAAAATGATACATGTGTAAGTGATTAAGGGTATATAATTACTTAAATGATATCTAAGTCATTCAAAATTTGCTATGTAGTGACCTTTAATTTGGAGTAGAAACAGAGGGAGTGACTTCATTGCATCAGAGGTGTGCCACTTTGCTCACAGCTGATTGGTCTAATTTCAGTTTGAGATGTCTTATCCAGAACATAACCTGCCCTGGAGCAGGTTAACTGTGGAGTGTAAGTTACTATGGAGATGAACCCTGCTAAAAGCCAAACCACTTTAATGGTACCTAAAACCCAGGATTGGCACAAACTAAGCTTAAACATATCTGGCTAGCCAGCTAAACCGGCTTCATGGTATAGGCCCCAGGACAGTGGCCCTCCAGGACCGAGTTTGGAGACCCCTGATCTAGGTGAAAGAGCCTCTATGTGTTGGGATTTATCTGATTTCTGGGACCTGAGACAGCTAGCAGACAGTCGATAAAGCCAGTCCGTCTGCTTCCTGACCTGGGCCCCAGTTAGTCATGGTTCAGCTCTAAGACTATGTGCCAAATTACTAGAGAGAAGAGCGGCCACCCCAGGAGGAATGAATACCATCTCTTTTTAACAAGCCAGGTCTGCCCCAAAAGCTTTTCAAATTCTCTATGAACACTATGTTATTATGCGGACACCACTTAGACAACCAGCCATTGAGTGATGATAGTCTGCTAAGTGTCTCATCACTCTGCCGAACAGGGTGGGGGCCAGAACAAAAACTTTAAATGACATCGTACTTGCGAGTTCACACACCTCTTTAATGTTAATTTTGGTGATTTGTGACTGGCAAAGTCGAACATCATTAGTGCCGACGTGAATAATAAACTTAGAGATTAGCATTAGCCAGCACTTTTAAATTTGCTTTCATGTCAGGAGCTCTGGCTCCTGGTAAACATGTGACTATGGTTGCTGGGGTATCTATTTTCACGTTCCATGTAATAGAATCGCCAATAACTAGGGCACTTTCAACATGATTCTCAGTGGGTGCGTCACTGAGTGGGGAGAAGATGTTTGATGTTCTAATCGGACCGCAAGAGTGGTTTTTAGATTCACGACTATGCCGTCTCAGTCCCCCAGTTGTCCGGCTGCTCGAGCTCTACTGCCGGAACCGAACAATGTACACAGTTCACTAAGCTAGTCGCATCCAAAGCAGTTTCTAAAGCCCTTGCATTCGTACAATTCTCAATTAAAGTTTGGATGCGTGTCTTTAATTCTGAAATATTCTCCGTCAGCCAGACTATCTCCCTACATTTATCACATGTGAAGGAATCTTCGCTGACACAGAAGGAGTTACTAAACATGTGACTGGCAGTGCAAGTGAAAATAACAGGAGATGACATGGCTTACTGTGTTTGTTGACTAATCCAAATCACCCGAGTTGTTTGATGAACTCGTAAAAGGCACGCAAGAGAAAAACCGGAGACTCGGATGCACGTATGGCAGGCTAACAGGCTAGTATGTTAGTGACTAACGAATAGGGGTTCCAATATAACAGCGCCACTCAGCTGTTGTCCAGTGCCCTGTGTAAGTGTGAGATCCCGCCACTTAAGGCCGTAGGACTCCCACTTAACACAGGAATACCAAGGTACACTGGGAAGCATATCCCAGTGAGGGAATGCCAAAATGCCTACCCGTGGGGAGGACTTAGAGAGTACACATTTGACCCGCTGAGGGCTGCATATGGGAAACTCTAGGGTACCAGCCGAAGGTGGATTTTTAACCCTAGGGGTGGCAGGGACTTGCCAAGGGAAAGACACCTGCTCACTGAGGATGCTCACGGTGGAAATACTCGTGTGGGGGGTTGCCAGAGGGGAACCATGCACACGGGGCACCTGGCCGGACATGAGGGTCTGGGCTCGAGAGGGCAGACTGAACTGATGTCGGCGTTGACAGTGCTGGAGGAGCTCAGGGCTCTCGTGGAACTCACCTGAGGAAAATATTGCACGTATCCCGTCCATGGAGAGGAATGGCGAGCAAGCAAAGACACCTGAGCCTGGTCCACTACCGGCCACTAGTAGAGGCGAGTACATAATCGGACACTGGCTCCACTCGTAGATTGTAGAATCTGGCGAATGTGTTAGGTGTCGCCCAGCCTGCAGCTCTGCAGATGTCTGTTAGCGAGGCGACATGCGCTAAAGCCCAAGAGGAGGCCACACTCCGAGTGGAGTGTGCCCTCACACCAAGGGGACATGGTCGACCTTGCTGCTGGTAAGCCAAAACAATGGTGTCCACTATCCAGTGAGACAACCTCTGCTTTGAGAGAGCTCTTCCCTTCCGCTCTCCACCATAACAGACAAAGAGCTGGTCTGAGGTCCTGAAACACTGCGTCATGTCTACGTAAGCGCAGAGAGTGCGTACTGGACAGAGCAATGCCAAGGCTGGGTCTGCCTCCTCCAAAGGCAGCGCTTGCAGGTTCACCACCTGATCTCTGAATGGGGTGGTAGGAACCTTGGGCACATATCCAGGCCGGGGTCTCAGGATCATGTGAGAGTTAGCCGGCCCGAATTCTAGGCATGCTTCGTCAACCGAAAATGCCTGCAGGTCCCCGACCCTCTTAACGGAGGCCAGTGCGGTCAGCAGTGCCGTCTTCATCGACAGGAACTTAATATCAACCGACCACAAAGGCTCAAAGGGAGGCCTCTGCAGAGCACTTAGAACTACTGAGAGGTCCCAAGAGGGTACGAGAGGAGAGCGAGGAGGATTCAGTCTCCTCGCCCCCCTCAGGAACCTGATGATCAGGTCGTGCTGACTTACCTTCTTGTCCCCCAAGAGGTCGTGATGGGCAGATAATGCAGCCACATACACTTTCAGGGTGGAGGGAGACTGCCTTCGCTCCAGCCCCTCTTGGAGAAACGAAAGCACGGACCCGATCGGGCATTTCCAGGGGTCTTCTTGGCGGGAAGAGCACCAGGTGACGAAGAGGTTCCACTTCAACGCATAGACGTGTCGTGTAGACTCTGCCCTAGCGGAAGTGATGGTGGCGACCACCGTAGGTGGCAGGCCACTCAAACCTGCCGCGTCCCGTCCAGAAGCCACACGTGGAGCTTCCAGAACGCTGGACGCGGGTGCCATAGAGTGCCCCGTCTCTGAGAGAGGAGGTCCGGTCTCAGAGGAATAGGCCAGGGAGGGGCTGTCGCAAGGAGTAGCAGTTCTGAGAACCAGGTCTGTCCGTGCCAATACGGGGCGACCAACATGACCTGGACCTTGTCCTTGTCCTCCCTGATCTTGCACAGTACCCGTGCGACAAGGCTCACTGGGGGGAACGCATATAAGCGTAGGCCCCGTGGCCAGCTGTGCGCAAGTGCATCCGTGCCGAGCGTACCCTCGGACAGGGAATAGTACAGGCTGCAATGGGAAGAGTCGTGGGAGGCAAACAGATCTACCTATGCGTCGCCAAACTGTTCCCAAATCAGCTGGACCGTCTGGGGATGGAGTCTCCATTCTCCAGGAAGAGGCTGAATCCGTGAGAGCTCGTCGGCTGCACGGTTAAGTTCTCCCGGGATATGGACAGCACGAAGGGACCTCAGGTGCTTCTGACTCCATAAAACGAGATGGCGGGCGAGTTGAGACATACGGCGGGAGCGTAGACCGCCCTATTAGGCCAAATATTGAGCCTAATAGTTGCAACAAATAAGCAATAGAATAAAGGGTTAACCCTATGTTTTGGAGACAAAATGTTCCCACAAAGATGGCAATATCCAAATTCCTTGTCCTTGTGGGGACATTTTTTGAAAATGCAAAAATGCTGAAAGTTTTCTTTGATTGGTAGGTTTAAGGTTAGTGGATAGAATATAAAGATTGTACAGTATACAAATTATGAATTATATGGAAAGTCCCCATGAAAACCCAGTGTGTGTATGTGTATGTGTGTGTGCGTGTGTGTGTGCGTGTGTGTGTGTGTGTGTGTGTGTGTGTGTAGGAAATGGCCTGTACATTAAATAAGCCATGCATGATAAACAATGTACTTTTGCATCTGTGGCGTGAATGTGTTCCTTTTGGCTTCACAAGTTGAGTACCATGGCCTTTAAAATGCATTATTTCCATAATGCTTTTTATTTGCATAGCTGATGGACTGTGTGATGGTTAGAATATAAAATCTTGCACAAGTATTTGTGTACAAGTACAATGGCAACTGTGATTTCTGAGCATCGAGCATTCCGAGCATTCACTCTTCAGGTTACAAACTAATCTTTTCAATCCGAATAATTATCTTCTATTGTGTTGAGCGCAATGTATAACAATATACAATATACTATTGTTGTTAGCAATCATGTTATGGGAAGGTTATGGAGCTCTGTTTTTGTCATTGAAGGTGAAGTAATTTACTTGAAACCCAATATATTGTTTTAATAACCAGAATTATATCATGATCTGGAGGGATTTTGCATTGAAATGCAATTTCAATTCTACTTCAGTGCACGTTAATTGTATCCTCATATTTTACCTTCAAAACTGGTTGTGATTTAATAGATGTACATGTAGTCTGACTACTAACCTTAACCTTGGTATTTGCACTTCTCTCTTTAGATCACAATTGCAGTATTTATTTATTAATTTAATTATTTACTTTTGGAGTGAGAAGATGGCAGAGGAAGACATCAGTAATTGTGCAGTGAACTTCACCATAGATGAAGCATCCACCAACCGCGCGCACAGCATCTGTATTTTATAAAATGTGCATCCTAGACTTTTATGTTTTTGGCTTCAGTTTTCTGTTTGGTGCTCCTACACACTCCTATGTTTTATGGCTCATCATCACAGGAACAGGAAGTGGAGTTGCATCAGAGTTCTTAAACCACAATCTCTCTATTTGTGGAATCTTTTTTTCTGTGAACTCCTTGTTCATTTTGTTCGCAAACTGCTTTCTGTTCCCAAATCTACTAGTGTTATCTCAGTTTTTGTTAGGACTTAAAATCTCTTGTCATCCTCTGTTTGAGTGTCTGATCTGTGTTGAGCGTTACCTGGCAGTGGTTCATCCTGTAACCTTTCTGAAGTACAAACCTCTCAGATATAGAGTGATCTGCTGCACTGTTGTCTGGATAATCACTCTTGGATCCTGTTTGGGCTGCATGATTATTTTAATGTTATCTATTATGTTTGCATGGTTCTTCTCGCTGCAGCTCTCCCTCTTCCTCTCCATCCAGTTGTTTTGTCTTGTGGCTGTTCTCAGAGCTCTGAAGCAGTCAGGACCAGGAGAGAGAGGGAGAGAGGAGGAAAACCACATGAAGAGAAAAGCATTTCATCTCATTGTAATAACTACTGTGAACACAGTTATGACATATGTTCCATTTACTATAACTGAATTCATATCTGCTGTGGCAAAGCAGCTTTTTCCAATTTTCTGGGTACTTAGTTATTTTTGTTTTGCGCTTGCTGGTTTAGTACCGTCAATTCTTTATCTTCACCGAAATGGAAAACTCTCCTGCCTCAGCTTCAGTAGCATGTAGAGTTAATTGGTCCGTGTATAATTATCTGCATCACTTTGGGGTCTTAATTACCCTGTCAAGATCTCATTGATACAATTGGTGGTAAAAATGTGACTTTGGTTGTCTCTACACTTAGCAGGTTTTATTAAAACAAATTGTAGTGTGATTGCTCTGTTAGTGAGGTATGAACGCTGCTATCTGAACCCTGGTGTGGACAGATTGTAATACAGTCCAAACTCCCAAACAAACTAAAACCAGAATGTGATGTCACAAGATGTGACCCTAAGAAGGACAGAATGCTCAAGCATATGTCACGGTGTGACTTTTCCTGGGGCGGAACCATAGTGGCAGAGATTTGTTCCGCCCGGATCAAACACCACTACTTCCGGGTTCCCGTCCCCGCGCCAAAAATCATAGAGAATCGGCGGCAGGTGCTCCAATAAACAGCGCGATCCCCGGATTGGGTGAAGGGGAGGTAGGAGGAGTACAAAGAGGGCCTCCCGGAAGTCAGTCGGGGTCAGTCGTTGCAGCGGTCATACACAGCCGCAGCTGTTAGTTCCGGGTCGGGCTCAAGCTGAGCGTGGTGGTAGCTGCTTCCAGCCGTTGCGGCGAGAGGATCTGGGCATCTGGGCAAACAAAGGATAACACGAGGTGGATATTGTGGACTGAGCGATCAAAGATCCGGAGAGCTATAAAGAGAAGAAAAGAGACGAGGCTGAGTATAATACAGACCAAGTTTTGCATTGTGATTCAAGTGTCAAGTGTGTGTCCGATTCTGAGAAGTTACATGCAGGACAGTTGCCGGAAGTGCTAATGAGCAAATCCCTTCGGGAGAGAGAGCACAGCGGTCAGGAAGCGAGCCAGACACTGGAAGAGAGAACAAGACGAGCACACGGGTTGATCAATGTGTGAGTACCCTGAGAAACGTATACAGTAACAACTTCATCGGAAGTTTATCATCTGTGAGCCTTGTGACGTTGAAACTAGGAAAACGAGTGGCCCCACCGCGGAGAGTGAGCATCAGCATCAGCATCTTGACTTTGAGAGTGTACACTTGGAATCTGCTGTGTTGTGCTGTGTGTGTGCGTGTCGTCCCAGAGACCATTATCCAGGCTGACCCACTCTCTGGGGAAGGTACGATCCCGAAGCTGGCGGAGTAACTAGCCCTAACCATTCACGCTGTGAACCTCACCCTACTCTCTGTCTCTACGGGGGTAGCACGACCGGAGCCAAGTAAGCACTCTCTTGAATAGCCATTGATACGTGCTTGTGTCGGAGGAAATTGTGTGTGCAGGGCCCGAGGAGAGGAGAGGGGAACGCTACATACTCCCGGAGCAAAGTCATACTTACCTGCACTTACCTATGTGAAACCACCTGGAGAAGCGTCCGATCCAGCACCACCGTCGTGGTCAAGCCCCCTTGAGCCACCGCTATCACGGAGCCTGGAGCAAGGAGAGAGAAACGGATGAATCGTGTCTACGGAGTCTGTGAGTGATATCCATTGAGCAAAGTCATACTTACCTGCACTTACCTGTGTGAAGCCATCTAGAGAAGTGCCCGATCCAGCACCACCGCCGTGGTCAAGCCCCCTGAGCCACTGCTATCACAGAGCCTGGAACAAGGAGAGAGAAACTGAGGAACCGTGTCTACAGAGTCTGTGAGTGATATCCTTTGAGTGAAGTTATACTTACCTGTATGCCAAACAAAAGTCCCAGTATTGACCCAGATCCAGCGGATGCCCCGGAGGTACCGACTTCTATGACACCGGCCCCTTGATCCATTCTGAAAGGAAGCCGTCGGAGCACGCCTGAGAGAGAGAGGTACCCCTGTCGCCCCGTTCCCCTGTACTTACCCGTTCCACCCCTGTGTTCAGGAGAAGGAGCAAGCCGTGGCGTAAATCCCCCGAAAGGTCCGCCCTGGGAAAAAGAAAGAAAGAGACAAGTGAGCACATAGCAGGACATGGAAGCCAAACATTGAGAAAAAGGACGAAACGACTTATCTGAGGTTCTCCTGCGGAGAGAGCCGGCGAGCTCTGAGGCGGTGTCCTCACTCTCCAGTCCTCCTGGATTTTAGCCCCCTCACTTCCCCTTCCCCCCAATTTTAAGTAAATTAATAAAGACTTGTAATTTTAAACTTTACTCCAGTGTCCTCGTGTGTCTGGTCGTCTGGGGTATCACTGGGAACCTCCCCGAGGTGAAAAATAAGGGAGGAGCGGGACTCACGCGGTCCGCTCCGATCTGTGACACATACCTACTTTTTCTCATCATAGGAGTGATGTTGACCACCACCTTTTGGTACAGGCTACAGAACCACTGTCTTCCTGTAGTAGATCTATGTTTGTGTGCATTGAATAAATTCCTGCCACAGCATTGGTTGAACCACTGTGGACTATCACATGGACTATATTTAATGATTTCTTTACTACTTTTCTGGGCTTTGAAAGTTACATTGCAGTCTATGATGGAGTCAGAGAGCTCTCGAATTTCATCAAAAATATCTTGATATATAATATATCTTGAATTTGTGTTCCAAAGATGAACGGAGGTCTTATGGGTTTGGAATGACACGAGGGTTAGTAAGAAATTGCAGAATTTTCATTTTTGGGTGAACTAACCCTTTAAATCAAGGCTGTAAGTTTCTGAACATTTTAAAACTATGGGTTTGCAATGAAGATGTCTGCAATGTCTGTAGGGTGAATTCAGGAGAAGTGCACTTCAGACAATCTATCACAGTCATGTCAATTATAACAGTGCATGTCAATTTTGTTTATATATTTGAGAGGGGTAACACAATTCTTCTGTGAAGTGTGGCCAGTATCATATTGCATGAGCAACAATTGTTTGTGCAATGTATGCAATTAACTTGAATTAACCCTATAGCCTATGTGCTGCAGTAAATCAAATGTGTCAAAACTAAATGAAAAGCCAATTTTTTAGATGTAACTTTTAAATATTGCAAATATGCCTTGTATTCATACAATTCTGTATTCTTTTTTCATTACAACATTGATGCAAAATAAAGTTTATGTGTGATCCATCTCAGTGAGTCAAATGTTTTCAATGCATTCACTATGGATTCATTCACTGACCCTCTCTGCAGGTTACATTGTTATGTAATAGACATAAAAATAAAAAAATGAATCTGATATAGTATCTTTAATGTCACTCCAGTTTGGATCTGACATCAAAAAGCCTAAATGTTAAAACTGTAAAAAAAGAAAGGAATCATAAATAACAATACAATTGTTGGGTGACAACTACATCAACAAATAAATTGGTTATGTTTTGCCTTCATGTAAATTAAATACCCATTTTGAAATAAATGTTCCACAGAGTAGCACAATGTGTAACCTTGTGACTTTTACTTTGCATAGCCGGTGTCATATGTGATAAAAAATAAAATCATTGAAATCATGGCAGCTGTGAAGTGACTATATAAACTAGCAGTGAGCCTGATGTCAAGCCATTGAGGCTGCACATTCACTCTTCAGTTAAACATTTGAAACCTTTCATATATGGCTATGAAAGCAACACTTAATATTATTATATGGTATGTATACTTAAAATTAGAATGCAATATATTATCTGGGTATAATTTTGGTATTGTGTTGAATTGCAGACTGGGTTGTATTAAAATGACCTGCATTTATGTGTAATTTTACTTTACCTTTAGATTTTTTTGGTACATTTACACTTTCCATAGATCACAACTGCAACATCATTCCTTTTGTGCTTCTGGTTGGAGAAGAGAAACATGGAACTAATGAAGAACTTCACCACACCTCTTTCATTTGCCAACCGCACATTAGTTTCATTTTGGGAAATAGGAATATTAGAAATTTGTTTGCTAACCTTCAGCTTAATGTCTGGTGGTTCTACACACTCCTATGTGATCTGGCTCATCATCACAGGAACAGGAAGTGGAGTTTTAGCAGAGTTCTTCAACTTCAGTCTCTCTCTTTGTGGGATCTTTTTCTCTCTGAACTCTTTGCTCATTCTGATGACAAAATGGTGTCCGTTTCCAGTTCTCATAGTATTAACACAGTTTTTAGTTGGACTAGGCATCACTGGTCATCCTCTGTTTCAGTGTCTGGTGTGTGTTGAGCGTTACCTGGCAGTGGTTCATCCTGTAACCTTTCTGAAGTACAAACCTCTCAGATATAGAGTGATCTGCTGCACTGTGATGTGGATTATCACTCTTGGCTCTTGTTTTTTCTTCATGTTTGTTTTTTTATCGTGTCCCACTTATATTTATGCATTGGCCTACTCCACACAATTACTCCTCCTCTTCTTCATCCAGTTGTTTTTCCTTGTGGCTGTTCTCATAACTCTGAAACAGTCAGGACCAGGAGAGAGAAGAAGAGAGAGAGAGGAGGAAAACCACATGAAGAGAAGAGCGTTTCATCTCACTGTAGTAACAACTGTTAGCTTGGCTATCACGTACATTCCTTTTACTGTGACTGGATTAGTCACTATTTTGACAGATAAGAGTTATCAGATCCTTTTGTCAATTAGTTATATGTGTTTTATGCTGGCTGATTTAGTTCAGCCTGTTCATTATTTGCACCGAACTGGAAAACTATTTTGCTTCTAAAGAAAACTGCATCTGTGAAATTTTGTTGAGTTACTAATATTTATATAATCTGATTTGCAACTGAGTCTTATTTTGTTATAATGATCAGCTGACTATTTAATTGCTACTTAAAAAAAAAAAATGTTTACACATAAAAATGTTACAAATCAAATAAAGTTGAAAGTGTTATTACTTAGAATAGAGTGAGACAGAACACAAGCTTGCTCAGTCAATGATACTGTGTTACTCTAGACAACAATCACTGCTCTGAAATAAACATTTTAGGTTGTGTGAAATTAAATGTACCTTTCTGTTTGATATCAGCAGAAAGATTCTACAACACTGACTTTTATGGTGACGTTATGAATGTATGCTTTGTTTAGTGTGAATGAGTGTTATGTAGCCGCTCTTTGGGGTTTAGGTTTATACATTACTAAAGTGTGCTTATGTTATTAACTTAATGTTTGTTATACATAGTATCAGCTCACTTCTGTTTTTTTTTTCAGCGACAGTGTATAATAATCAGTCAGAATTTTAAAAAGGACTTTATTATAAATTATTTAATCAAATAACTCAAATATGGGATTTGTATATGGTATTTAATAAAACATTAAATTAAAAGCCTGTTTGAATACCAATTTATTTTTTATTATAACTTTTATGTAAATTTCTTTTTTAACCAGTTCAAAAAGATTCTTTCAGGTTCATTTGCTGACACTTTCTGCACGTTATATAATTGTACCAGTAGGTGGCGAGTGAGTCATCAGGTGAATTTGAAATGGCAGGCTAAAATACTACTTAAGGCCTGGGCACACTGCGACGATTTCCGCACACGCTTATTGCCAGCGTTTTTCCGAGACGTTTTTCGGCATGTCTTTGTGTTCACACCCAAACGATTTTCACGGGCAATTTGCCAAGTGAACATGCAAATTCAGTAGATGGCACCACTTTACACTTCTGACACTCACTTGTCACACAGAAGAAGAAGAGAAACAGTCTTTACAACTGGCAAGCAGCATTAGCAGCTCATTTTCTTCTTTGTCTACTTACTTCCTCTTCGTCATTTCAATGTGTGCTCGGCAAGACCGTTTTGTGCTTGAGCGCCACCAAGTCGTGTTTTACTGTAACTTCAGCAGCTCCAGGCACGTGAACTAAAGCGCCAATCTCATTAGTTGGCCAGTTTTTAACGAGCCGCGTCAAAACAACAAAAAAATTAACTCAAGGTGTTTTTTTTAAATGATGCCAGATACATGTTTTAAAATCAACCTTGTTGTTTATTTAAAGAAGTTTTAAAATGGGTCCGTTGTGTTTTGTGGTCTGCGCCGACTCACACATATGATCCGCCCGGTGGTATCATGTCCCTGGACAGGAGCAGACTTATGCACTCTTGCAATCATACACATTCTTTTATGGAACAGATTTGCGTAAGTGGTCTCATTACCAAAAACGTGCACCTTGATTTTCAAAAGTTTGCATTTTCAAGACATCAACATCAAACAAGATCGATCAACGAAGTGACAACGAAGTACTTGCATTTATCCTGAGCTGTTGAAGAGCGTTCAATGTGAAATCACAGGAGAAAGTCTTGATAGTTCGGTCCGATGGTGTTGAAGTTGCAATGGATTTCTTCTGCATTGACAGAAGAAGATACGATGCACTTGCAGTTATTTTGACTCCATTGAGGTCGAGGAAGTTGCACATGGCTTGAGGTGTTGGGTCTGCCGGCCTACGACCATGTGCTCCGATCGAGTTCCTGTCCCACACACGCAAATGGCTTGATGTGTGTGTAGGCCATACAACCTAGCCATGCATGGCCAGCCACCGAGGTGACTTGTCGTTTGTCGGTCCAGAGCGAGAAAGAGAGGGAGCAGCTCTGCAGGATATCGTTAATGTATTAAATTATATTAAATGTACAAAATAATTTGGGAATTTAATCTGATTCAAGGGTAATCAGAATACCAGATCCTGACTGGACGAGAGGAGGAGCTGGGGATGGAGGAGGTATAAATGAGCTCTGGAGAACATGATAGCTGCTGATAGTACTGAAGGAGCTTTTATATGTATGCAGTGATAGACGTCGTATTCCTATAGGTCGATGTGATCCGCTGACAGTCAGCTGATGCAAGCTTGACAACCTAGCCTGCCAGAACTGACGCCACCCATGATTTTTGGGAAATAAGACCCTAAATATGACTTTTCTGATGGCAATTACTTAATTGAAGAGAATTGGGGGCTTGCAGGCTCTGTCAACCTCACCATCCTGCTTAGACTTTGCCTGAGGAATGGTGAATGCTATTCTGCATCCTCACCCTAACTACCTGCCAATGGTTCCATTCTCGACCATATAACCGATCACTCTTGAGGCCTTCGGGCCTCCTCCATTCACAATGCAGGAGCAGGCGAAACAACACCGCTTGATTTGAAAGGGATGGAGATACAACGTGAAGTAAAGATATTGTACATGAAGATCCAGTAACTTACAACTGATTTCTGGCATTGCGAAAAGAAAACACCATCACCTTTTCTGTCAGATGAGGTACGTTTAGACTTTTTATTGTCTTCTTTTAAACACACAGATATACTTCTGCCTGTAGTCATTCTTTACCAGCCCCCTCATTAGTTTAATTCATAGTGTTTCTGTTGTTTTCGTTTGTATTGACAGGACTTAACTGCTGCTTTACTGTGCTTCCCCTGCATTCTCATTATGGGTTTGTATTTTGTTTTATTAACAGTTAAATATTGGCAAAAACACATTTAAATTTAAAGTCTGAGGAAACATGTTGAGAGAAAAATATTTTTATGTTTAATGTTATATGGTCAGTAGAAAAACAAAATGTGTAGGGCAGATTTAAATATCTATGTTTGGATCAGTTTTCTGAAGTGAACATGTAATGTTTTTTTATTTTGTAATATCTTTTTTGTTTAAGGTGATGGGCATTCAAGATTGATATCATTCAAGAATTTATTAGAGATCACATTTCCTCCCCCATTGTGGCAGTGGGCTACAAAATACCCAAAGAAGATGGCATTTATCCTGGAGTTCATACAAAGTTAAGCAACACATTTTTTATGAAATTGTGTATAGATCATGTTGTTGTGTTGCTGTTTATTTAGTTGAAAATAGTCCATTGGAAACACAAAGTTCTTACAATTTTTGAATTGGAAAGTATTAAGGATGGCAATTGATCATTTAATGAACTTAAAATACTGAATGATTGATATGGTTTTCCACCTCAACTTGGTCTGCATTCTACTCTGTAGTTCAGTTTCATTCATTGAATTTCTTGTGTAACTAAAAACTATATGTTTCTTTAAATAACGTCCCTAAATCGTGAACGAGGGTCGACAAGGCTGTGATGAAGGAAACCAGATGGCTACACATTCCTCCAAGACTGCTAAAATTTCAAAAAATCCAAAATTTAAAAAACTTCAAAAATCCATGTAAAATATGTGCTTTTGTCAAATCGCATAATGGAACTTTAAAGGGATAGTTCACCCAAAAGTGAAAATTACCCAATAATTTACTCACCCTCAAGCCATCCTAGGTGTTTATGACATTCTTCTTACAGACGAATTCAATCGGAGTTATATTAAAAAAGGTCCTGGCTAATCAAAGCATTATAATGGCAGTGAACGGCAGTCCAAAAATTGGAGACCGTCATAAAATGTGTCGTTAGATAAAAACAAAATCGAACAACATAGATTAAATGGAGCACCGAGCGCCAAACGGACGCAGATTGGTCTACATATTTCCAATCGTTTTTATAATATACAATTGTGTAAGAGCTACTAGATGCGCCCAAAGGTGTGTGCCTCGCTTTGTGTGTGGCAAGCGGGAGAGCAACATTTTTCACCGCAGTGAAAATGTTGTTTTTGAAAGTGTAAATGCCAACAAATATGGATTGAAGGAAATTATTAGATCTATTTTCAATACATTTTGACTTTTGGAAGCCACCAGCATCATCAAGGCTCTGAAGCAAGACTAAAACATCTGCGCCAGTCTCTTTCTTGCTGACATTTCAAAGGTAAAGCTACGTTTTAGCTTAACAATGGCATATAAAAACAACTAGAAAGTTGCTATGCATTAGTGATGCACATCTTCACTGGCGGGGGAAAACACTGACCACCTTGGTAGTTCTAGTGTTAAATATTATAGCCATTTGAATAGAAGACCATCAATCATTTTGAATCTTGTGCATGTGTTGTTTGCATGTTTTGATTTATGTGACGTTACATATGAAGCTATGCACATATATTCTTGTGACAGCTGTAAAGTGAGACTAGAAAAACAGCACAGAGTGTCATTTACACCCAGAGAGACTGGATATTCACTCTTCAGGTGACAAACTCCCATTGTTTTTCTTTTCAATAATATGCAAAAACATGAGTGTGATTATCAGATGTAGTTTAAGTGTTACTGGTGAATTAGATAAATTACCTGAATGAGTAAAGTGGGGCTGGAGTGTATTGTTTCACCTCAGTTTATGACTTCAGGCTAAGAAATGCAATACAATATATGTTTTATAATAATGAATATAATTGTACCATTTTGAGGATAATCTTTTGGGTTTCAAAGACGAGGCTTAAACTTAGTCCCAAACTAAAATGCACGCTTCAGCTGTTTTAACTGAAAGCAACTTTCACTGACATATCTTAAAATATATCATTGCCATTGTTTTTTCTCAAGATGCAAACCGGTGGTGTTTTTTTCTAAGGCACGCTACTTAAATGTCGTAATTGATCTAAGGATTAAATCCTGGCTTATTCTAAGCCCTGTCTGTGAAACCAGGCCTTAAATAATTAGTTTAAACTATTGTGCAGAATTACGGCTTTGTGTTTAATAATAATGTCACTTAAAGTTCCCTGGACATGAAAGTGTTGAAAAGATCTGGTAACACTGATTTAAATTATGAGTGTGTACAATTAGAGACTGAGATATATTGAATATTTAAATTTGGCTTTTTGCTTAGTATATTTGCTCTTCTGTTTTCCAATAGATCACTATTGCAACTATCTATGCATTTTTTATGAAAAAGATTGAGAACGCAAGGAGGAAATGAACAACTCTACAGTGAACGTCACTACACCTGAATCAAACACAACTAATTATTTTAGGCTATTGGACACTCTGGAAATGTATGCCCACAGTTTTAGTTTCCTGTTTGGTCTTCCTACTCACTCCTATATTATATGGCTCATCATCACAGGAACAGGAAGTGGAGTTGCATCACAGTTCTTCAAACTAAATCTCTCTTTTTGTGAGATTGGTAACTGTGTGAATAGTTTATTTTTTCTGCTGTCTTTTTGGTTTTCAAGTCTCACAACATTAATTTTTTTTTTAATTGGACTAGGCATCACTGGTCGTCCTCTGTTTCAGTGTCTGATGTGTGTTGAGCGTTACCTGGCAGTGGTTCATCCTGTAACCTTTCTGAAGTACAAACCTCTCAGATATAGAGTGATCTGCTGCACTGCGGCCTGGATAATCACTCTTGGCTCTTGTTTTTTCTCTGTGTTCCACCCACTGAATACTATAGAACAAACATGGTTCTTCTCAGTGCAGTTCCTCCTCTTCCTTACCATCCAGTTGTTTTGTCTGGTGGCTGTTCTCAGAGCTCTGAAGCAGTCAGGACCAGGAGAGAGAGGGAGAGAGAGAAAGGAGGAAAACAACATGAAGAGACGGGTGTTTAATATCATTCTAATAACTATTGTAAACATGGTTATCATATATGTCCCATATACTATCACAGGACTATTTACCATTGTGACCAAACAGAATATTAATGCACTTGGGTCCATTTGTATGATTTGTTTTTTGCTGGCTGGTTTTGTTCAGCCTGTTCTTTATCTGTACCATGCTGAAAAACTATCCTGCCTCTGTTCTCTGTTCTGTAACTAATTATATTTTTTATTTTTTCCTTATCATAACAGCATAGAAAATTTGAATATTTTTAATCAATATTGTTGTTCCAGCTGAAACTTTCAACTTATTTTTTCTTTTGTGTGTTTGTTAAGTGCACACTGTTGTCGATTAGCTGTGTATATTTTATCATTAAATGCTTTCTAATTTGTCTTATTTGACTCAACTTCATCTTTGGACTTTTTTAACTGTGACAAATAAGCTATATCATTTGTCATTCACGTTTTATTAAGAGATGTCCACTCCACCATACAATTACTTTTTTGCACCAATGTATTTGTTTAGACAATATTTAGATTTTTTTTGGCTGTGTTTACTGAATGTTTTTTATTAATGTTTCTATTGTTTTTTTGTTTTGTTTTTTAATAAATAAAACACCACATTTACAATATTATTCACACATTTTAAAGTTTACAGGTTGTGACAGTTATTAAATTATATCAAAATCCCATCATAGTACTCTTTTTTCTCTGTTAAAAAAAGGAAAAAAAAACAGATATGTATTTTTTTTTTTTTTACAACTGAACAGGTGGTAAACCCTGATAAAATGCATTCATTGAATGCATTGCCACAAGTCACTTTGAATTCACATTTATTTATTTATTATTATATTTATTAATTTATTAATAGTTTTACATTGTATGCAAACACTTTCACAGTTCTGTTCAAATGTTTTAGAACATTTGAATGAACATCAATCATTTTTCAACCACATGCATTTGCTTATGTTTTGTTTTGTGTGACATATCTTTGATATATCATTGCAACAACATTGAAGTGAGACTACAAAAACAGGACAGAGTATCATTTTCACCCAGAGAGACTGGACATTCACTCTTCAAGTGATACATTCTCCTTTTTGACTTCATTTGTTTATTCCATTCAGTGATATGCAAAAAATATCAACGTGATTAGCACTGTAGATTAAGAGTTATGGACAATTTAGATGAATTAGCAGTTGAGAAAACACAGGCCGAGGTGCTTTGTTTTTTAATAAAGATTTTGAATATGACCATAGACTAAGATATGCACAATATTGTTTTATTATCTTCTCTCTTCCTATAGATAACTTATTTGTTTTGTGAAATTATCAAGACAAGGAGGAGATGAATAGCTCTACAGTGAACTTCGCCAGACTAAAATTTAAATTAGACCATGATTTACTCCTCCTCAAGCCATCCTAGGTGTATGTGACTTTCTTCTTTCAGACGAATACAATCGGAGTTGTATTAATAAACACCCTGATGCTTCTGAGCTTTATAATGGCAGTGAATTGCAACATCTATCTGGAACTCAGTGGAGCAGTGACTTCAACATAATGACACTCCAAATGAGCTCAAAAAAGTGCAAACTCATCGCTTTGCTTCAGAAGGCCTTTATTAACCCCCCAGAGCCATGTGGAGCACTTTTATGATGGATTTATTCACTTTTTTGGGCTTATAACTGTTGGTTGCAATTCACTGTCATTATAAAGCGTGGAAGCATCAGGGTGCTTATTAATATAACTCTGATTAATATAATTCTTTAAGTCTGAAAGAAGAAAGTCACATACACAATAGATCTGTTCGCATCTCTAAAGATGACACAATGTCCATTGTGGTTCTCCCTCACTCATCCAGCTCCTCTTGGGCTGGACGCTATGGTACAGACATGGCAAAGGCTACGTCTGTATGCCTTTCCCCTGATTGCTCTGCTCCCGGGAGTTCTGGAGAGAGTTCTGCCCAGGAGGGACCTTCTCTCCCAGGCAAGGTGGTCAATCCTTCATCCCGGCCAGAGATGTGGAAACTATGGGCTTGGCCTCTGAGGGGGCCCAGCTCGTAAGTTGAGGTCTCCCAACTGAGGTTGTTGAGACCATCCTCCACTCCAGAGCTCGTCCACGAGGAAACTATGCCTTGAACTATGTCTTAGCTGCTTACCACACTCATTTGGGTGGTGTATCTTTGGGGAGACATCCTTTCGTTGCCCGTTTCCTTTGTGGCACCTTGAGGCTTAGACCTGCAGTCCGCACGAGAGTACTTGCTTGGGACCTAGCCATAGTATTGGAAGGCCTTTCTTTGGCTCCCTTCAAGCCTATTGAGGAAGTTTCTGAGAAGTTTCTCATTTCGAAGCAACATCTCGTTCCCTCTTCAGGGAACTAAGGTTCTCCATGTTCATTGTAATATTGCACTATACTACAGCACAAACATGGTTCTTCTCGCTGCAGTCCCTTCTGTTCTTCCCCATCTAGTTTTTTTTTTTCTTTCTTGTGGCTGTTTTCAGAGGTCTGAAGCAGTCAGGACCTGGGGCCTCATTTATAAAACTTTGCGTAGGATTTGTGTCAGAAGTGGCGTACAGATGAAACATAGGACGTGCGTACGCACAGAAATATTCGGATTTATAAAACCGTGCGCACGCACATCCTACGCAGTTTTCCCTTAATAAATCACAATCAATTCTAAATGTAGCGCAGCTTTTGCGGCTTCATGTCACGCCCATAGTTGCCCATATATAGTCCGTGAAACGCCCACATGTTAATATTCATCATTTGCGAAATCATGGCAAACACAGAGAGGAAATCAAAAAAACTTAACTTCACTCAATGTGAAGTAGAAGTTATCATTGGTGAGGTGGAAAAGAGGAGAAAAATGTTGTTTGGAGGGCACAGTGTGGGCAGTACTAATGCCAAAAAGACACTTGAGTGGCAAAAGGTTGCAGACGCCGTAATTGCTGTAGCCTCACAACCTCGGACCATGGCCGAAATAAAAAAGCAATGGTCGGACATCAAAGTCGAGGCAAAAAAGCGTCTAGCGCTCCATCGCCAGAGTGTGTCTGCCAAGGATGGGGGAGAGGGGACACCGGAGCTGACCCCTCTTGATGAGAGACTGGCGGCAATTATTTGGGAATCCCTATCCCTATTATCTACGTGGAAATGGGAAATAGTTCAGTGCAAATGTAATTTCTTGCAGTTTTCTGAATGGTTGAGACATACGTCATACGTTATTTTATCAAAAATAAAACAAACTAAAGGCATATGCATGAATACCATGATTCCGTAGCTGATACATTTTTACTATGAAAACAACTTTCCCCATTGGACAATTAATCTATCTATCTATCTATCTATCTATCTATCTATCTATCTATCTATCTATCTATCTATCTATCTATCTATCTATCTATCTATCTATCTATCTATCTATCTATCTATCTATCTATCTATCTATCTATCTAATATGTGTTAATTTGCATTTCTGTTGTAATTTTCATTTGATTTTGTTTGTTTTACACTGCAGATCGATCAAACGGGTGTTCGTGTAGGCTGTTAATTGTAAGACTTGCTTTGTGAAGTCTTCATGTTATTTATGAGAGGCAGTATTGCCATTTCTTTTATACAATGGTTTACAGTTTCACACACTTTCACGTGTTTCTTCCATCTGCCGACGGTGTCGCCATTTCTCATTTCACCCGTTTTTGTGCGTACGCCTGGGTCAGAGCTTGCGTGAAGGACCACACATTTTCCCGTCAAGTTTGCTTTTTATAAATACCAATTATTGCGTAGAGAGCGGCGTACGCCTTCTTTTGTGCGTGCACAATGTTTATACATGAGGCCCCAGGAGAGAGAGAGAGAGAGAGAGAAAGAGAGGAGGAAAACCACATGATGAGAAGAGCATTTAATCTCATGTTAATAACTACTAGGGCTACCCCCTAATAGAAGAGGCTTGGTCGACCAAAATTTAACAGGAAGAAAAAAAAGATCTCTTTGTGTGGAGAGCACACTTACTGCATGACATACAGGCTTTAAATATTCTGTCATTTTTGGTCATACAGGAGTAATGCAAACTGTAAAAGGCCTACTTTTATTTCTAGGATCACTAGCTAGTTTTTGGCTGGAGAGGCTCTCCTTTAGGAACAGCCTACTCTAAGTTACTGCAGGCTAGGAGGCAGCGATGCTACAGCAAAAAACGCCTCTGGCCAGCTAGTGACAGCTGTGCAGGTAAATCTCACAGCCTGTAGACTCTTTATTAGAGCGTTCGACTTCCATGCGGAATGACCCGGGTTCGCGCACTGCTTCGAGCGGGCGGTGCGAACTGGACAGATTACAACAACAGTTGCTCATAATCAAATTTTCTCTTGTGATATTGCCTTCAAAAAAGTACGAGAACGTTTTTGCTGCAATGTGTTTATTTTGGGATGAATTGAGAGCTTTCTGAAAGATATTCAAAAGAGTCTGTGGAATGGATCGCTAGACACGCCTCTCAAATAGCCGTCATGAAATATGTGTGTGGTATGAAAAAACGAACAGTGAACCAAAACGTTTGCTTATAACGCAGGGCCTCAGCACAATAACAAGTCAAATTCAGCTTATTTTTTTATCAAAAAATATTGACAACACAACCAGCAAAAAAAGGGTGCCATGCTTCGTCTTGTGGTGCATCTGATATATTCTTTAAAAAAAGCGACAGCTACGTTGCAGATAACACACAGCTGCTTTGCATTCACAAAACCAGGTAGGATGAATGCAGTTGTCTTTCCATTCTTCTTTGTATACCCTATTTTTGCTGTCGACTTTCCTCTTTAGACTCTTTGATAGTGCCATTTTCTCTCACCGGCTAGCGTAAATGTTAACGTCAATGCACACTACGTAATCTCGTACCTCCAGCAGGCAAACAATTTAAAAAATGCAGTTTACTACATGAGGATGTCAAGGAATAATTCTGAGTGTAAAAGTAGTCTACGTCAAATAATTATTACAATAAGTTAGGCTCCATTGTGTTGCTAGCAAATTAAAATACACATTTATTATTCACAATATGGAAAGAGGAAATAAAACATAGTTTGTTAAGAGCATGACTCAAACATACCTGTTGTTTTTAATTTGCACGAGATAACAAGATCACTGTGCTCCCTGAGTCACTTAATCTGCTTTCCCTGCTTTCCATAGAAAGCGATTGTGAACTCAACAAGCATCAGTAATGGGCTTATTCAAGTCCTCTTTAATTTATCCAATTTTTTAACAGAGTAACAGCTCATTACCAGTTGCAAAAGACACTGTATGTCACAGGCAATTCTAGTTGCATTGACTATGTTCTGGCCCACCATCTAGTGGCGAAATGTTTTTTTTGGCCCGATGCCAAATTCACTTGCCGACCCCTGCTGTATGTACTCATGCTGATTAGATAGGGCTCCTCCCGAACTTTGTTTATAAAACATAATTTGTTGCTTCAATTCTGCAATCATGTTTGCAATTCTGCAATTAGCTGAACATATACTTGTTTAATTAGTGACACTTAGCCTACTTTTTAAAATCATTATTTCCAACGTTCTTATTTTAAAACCTTTATTTGAATATGGTAACATGATACCTCATTCTACAACATTAAAATTATTAAATCACTGGCAGAGACCCCTCCCCTATCAGCCAATCACTGTGGTCATAGTTAGTAAGCATGATGGCATCAGCCATAGCAACGAGGTCAACCCCGCCCTTACTCTTAGCTTAAGACTTCTCTCTATTCCTTAGTAAAAGTTGGTCTCAGCAGCTTTGTGAAAAGGTTTTAAGAGAAAACTCTTAACTAAGAACTTGTACTGCTATTTAGGATAACTCTTAGTGCTAAGATAAAATGTTTTGTGAATAGGGCCCCAGATCATTAGGATCACATCAGCTAGAAATACCAAGGCTTCGCTCAAAGCATGGAGAGGCATGCTTTTAGCTAAAATGCCAGCAGCAGCTGTGACCAACTTCCAGAAGAAATACAGTATATGTGCTCCAACAGTAGTCACATTCACATCCAGACTCAAAACTGTTTAGCTGTGCATTTACTGAATGAGCACTCTGCTACGTCCAACTGATTGCACTGTATTTTAACTGTTTTATATATATATATATATATATATATATATATATATATATATATATATATATATATATATATATATATATATATATATATATATATATATATATATATATATATATATATATTATTCGTATAATTTTTCTATTGATTATTTTAATTCCTTTTATGTAAAACACTTTGAATTACCATTATGTATGAAGTGTGCTATATAAATAAACTTGCCTTGCCTTTCCTATCTCCTACGTGTTTTTAGTTTTTTTGTTAATTTGCAATTAAAAGACGGTTTTGTTTACTTCCTGTTCTGTTATACCCTTAGTTGTATGAATGTCCTTATGTCCTTGGGCTAAATGGTTTGGATTGGTTGATGAAGAGAGCATTTGGGTGCCTCAGCTCACCCCGAACTTGCGACCGTGCCCTCTGTGTCTCACAATATCAGGACCATCTTACCCATTCCTCCAGTCTTCCCTCAAGCCCGAAAGATGATTTCCAACAGTGCTGACCTAGTGGCAAATGTGGTGGATCCTGCGATTTATCTCCAGCTGGGTGGCTTTGAAGAAATCTTCCCCTATTCAGTCCCCACATCCAAAGTCCGTTTCAGTGATTGAAATCTCAGTCTGTTCCAGTGTGAGAAGTTCCCAAGTCCGTTTCAGAGACTGAAATCCCAGAGTCCGTTTGAGAGACTGAGATCCCAGAACCCGCTCCCGGGGACAATATTATGCCACAAATACGGTCGATTGAACTTATCCTGTACTGACCATGCAATCTTTGCTTTCACTGAATTACTGAAACAGCCAATCCTGTTAATAAGACATTTGACACAGAGATGTTCACATTAAACCTGACATTTGTGAGTATGAATTTGCTGAATACGTCATGATTCTTCTCTGTGGAAAACTAATTTGAACTTACATGAACATAAATTCACATGAAAAATATAATTTTAAGTATAATTTTGTGTTCATCATAGCAAACAAAGATCATTGGGTAATACTAATAACAGTGTATTGTGTGTCAGTGGGTAAACATACTGTAAATGTGTATGCAATATTTTTCTAATTAGTTTTCCACAGATTATTAAAATGTTTTTCTATTCATGTTTACTCAAGATTGTCTGTCTTGTTTAACCTCCTGATTTTCACTTGACGTATTTGCATAGCCCAAGTGATGTTTAGAAAATGAAATTGTATACACATGGGCTTGTGACAGCTGTGAAGTTATTATATATATAGAACAGCAGTGGGCTTTATGTCAATCCAGAGAGACGGAACATCCATTCTTCAGGTGACAAACTCTTTTCACTCTGAGATTAATTGAGTAAAAAGTAACAGAAAATATATTTTATATTTGAACTAAAGCTATGAAATAATATTATATAGCATGGTATTAAAAACTAGAATGCATTTATTTTCTGTGTGTAATTTAGGTATTATTACAATTACTTACAATATTTAATTTTGCCTTTAGATTCTCTGCTTTTTATAGACTTTCCTTCAAACATTTGTACTTCTTTGTTCCATAGAAGAGAACTGCTGCATTATTCCTTTGTTCTTCTGGTTCTGACCGGAGAAAATAAAAATGGAACTAATGAAGAACTTCACCACTCCTCATACACCTGCCAACATCACAGTGTCTTCATTTTGGCAAATAGGCATATTAGAAATTTGTGCGTTGACCTTCAACTTCATATCTGGCCTCCCTGCATACTCCTATGTTATATGGCTCATCATGACTGGAACAGGAAGTGGACTTGCATTAGAGTTTTTCAACCTCAATCTCTCCGTTTGTGGGATCCTTTTCTCTGTGAACTGTTTGCTCATTCTAGTCACAAAATGGTTTCCATTTCAAAGTCTCATAGCATTAACACATTTTTTGTTTGTGCTTACTATCACTGGTTATCCTCTTTTCCAGTGTTTGATCTGTGTTGAGCGTTACCTGGCAGTGGTTCATCCTGTAATATTTCTGAAGTTCAAGCCTCTCAGATATAGAGTGATCTGCTGCACTGTGTTCTGGATATTTATTTTCAGCACTTGTTTGTTCTGCGCGTTTAATTTTCTCTCATTTACCATATATATGTTTGTATGGTTCAACTCACTGCAGTTCCTCCTCTTCCTCTGCATCCAGTTGTTTTGTCTTGTGGCTGTTCTCAGAGTTCTGAAGCAGTCAGGACCAGGAGAGAGAGGGAAGGAGAGAGAGGAGGAAAACCACATGAAGAGAAGAGCGTTTTACATCATTCGAGTAACTACTGCTAGCTTGGTTATCACATATGTTCCATTTATTATGACTGGATTGCACTCTCTTGCGACAAATCAGTTCATTCAGCTCCTTTGGTCAATTAGTTACATTTGTTTTATGCCGGCTTGTTTTGTTCACCTTGGACTTTATCTACACCGGACTGGAAAACTCTTCTGCTTCTGTTCTTCAAAAAAACTGTGACATTTTGTTGAGTTATTAATCCTTTTATCATCTTTTCTTGCCAGAGTCCTTATCACCACGTTGTGTTTCATTGTGTTATTGATAAGCTGAATATTACATGGCTGCTTAACAAATAAATACATAGACAGGAAATATTAATTTGAGTTATTGTAACTTTTAAAGACTGTATGAGACAGAACACAAGTTGAGCAGTTAGTCAATTAGCTTCATCACGACCGTCATGATTTGGAAATATTTATCTGAGGAATGTTGCGATTCACCAAACGGAATTATGGCCTCCAGAGAGCTGAATCAAATAACAATAACACTGGTTTTCATTTAGAATAGATATTTTGGCTTATATGAAATGAAATGTGAATTTTGTGAATAATTTTAGCATTCCAAATTGCATTTAATACCTAAGATTTTTATTATTATGTTAGCTAATTCAGTGCTTTTTCGGATGGTGTTATGAATCATATGTTCTGTTGTTTAGTGTTAATGAGTGTAAGTATAATTTAACTTTATCATTGGTGTTTAAGTTTATACATTATATGGTGTGCTTTGTTATATACCAATATATAGTTATATTTACTTCTGAATTGTGTGTGTCAGAATGTCAAATTACGGTAGCACTTTAGAATAAGGTCTCATTTGCTTACATCAGTTAAAGGATAAGTTCACCCAACAATGAAAATTCTGTGATCATTTACTCACCCTCAAGTTGTTCCAAACCTAAATGATTTTCTCTCTTCTGCTGAACAAGATATTTTGAAGAATGTTGGTAACCAAACAGTTGATGGACCCCATTGACTTCCATAGTATCTTTTTCTTTCTTTCTTTCTTTCTTTCTTTCTTTCTTTCTTTCTTTCTTTCTTTCTTTCTTTCTTTCTTTCTTTCTTTCTTTCTTTCTTTCTTTCTTTCTTTCCTATAATATAGAAGTCAATGGTGGTCCATCAACTTTTTGGTTACTGACATTCTTCAAAATATCTTCTTTTGTGTTCAGCAGATGAGAGAAATTCATACAACTTACTATAAGCAATCCTGTAAATTTTTACAGCTATTATTATTTTTTGTTCACGAGAGTTAATAAAAATAAGTTTTGTTCACAGTGCATTAACTAATGTTAATATATACTGTAGAGCGTTACAACATTGGAAATGAAAGATAAACATGTCTTCCACCATGTCTTGATTGTAATTTTTAAACTGGTGTGCTGTTGAGTGACCTGCCAATATATAGCCTAGATTTTATGATATAATTAGCCACCATGAATTCCAAAAGAAAACCGAACTGGCGGGAGGAAGAAGCTCTACTGCTTGCCGAATTAGTCGAACAGCGGAAACATGTAATAAAAGGCAAGTTCAGCCCAACATTAACCAGTGCTGACAAAGATGATGCCTGCTCTGTCCAAACGATACCGTTTGATTAACTGTCTCCTCATTGCCAACACAAGCCCCTACTGGCAACTCTTAACCACTTGGGAGACCTCTCGAGCGGTCTTAAATAACTGGGAGAGGAAGAGTGATTCTTAGCTTTAAGAAATTTGATAACTTGCTTCTATACTCAACCCCCACGAGTCGGCCATCATGCTGGCGCGATCAACTCTCTTTTTTTCTTATCAGTGCCAAAGAGACTCAAATAACTCTGTCGATTTTCATAATTCAGGCAAGTGTTGTACATCATTATAATTTGTTAAGTTTCTACTTTTATTTGGGTACAGTCACATTAAAAACAAATGTTGTGCTTTTTGCAAAATAAAGAAAACAAACATGATGCGCGATCTGTAGCCTCTCTCTCAATTTTGTTCATTTAGATAATCTTCAGAAAACAATCTCTAACTTACTGAATACAAACACATGTCTAAAGAAATGGTGAAATGTCAGGTTTTAAATAATGTAAATCAAAACGAAAACAAATATTCTTTGTTTATGTAATCTTATTGAAAAGAGAGAGATGTCAGTCATTCGCAAGCCTCTTCATTATCCACTAATGCGTCACGCGCACAGAGTGCTCATTCTTTTGAGATTCAAATACTGACGCGATCAATGAGAACAGAATCAACGCCCACATCAACTCAAATAAACACATCAACACTACATCGTTTTGAGATGTGGTGAGGAGGAATAACAATGGAATAATTTACCTCATGAAAAGCTGTTTATTTCTAAGAGCAACGGATTCATGATCACTCACACCCCTTCACGGCCTCTGTAAATAAAAAGTGTCTTACAAAATGTAAACCAATAAATTGTTTTATGTGAATGAGTAGGCTCAATGATTCTCACATCAGTTTGAAGCAAAAATTCTAGGCAACAACACCCATTAGTCAAAAGTCTTGTGGACACATATCTATTGTGTGTTTTGAGGCCTTGATTCAGTGACTTATATTTTGTTTTTGTTTTCAAAAACAACACATAAACGTTATTCTCTGAAAAATACAAGCATGTACATACAAGTTGCTCTCATTTTATGGTAGCCCAGTTTGTGCTGAATACAGTGTACTTACAATTTTGCCATTAATAAGTTTATAAGCAACTGAAAAAAGCTCAAATGTCAGAGCATGTCAAAACTTCTAAAGGGCCCCAAAACAGCTCAGACTTCAGAGGGTTAAATTTGAAAGTAGAAGTACATTTCGTGAATTCTCAGCACTTAAGACTAAAATGGCACTTTGAGAAGCTTGATAAATACGGGCCCAGAAGTATTGTTCATTGTTAGCTCATATTAAACTAATGCTAACAAATAATGAGACTTAAAAAGTGAAGTGTTTTTGCTCATAAATTAATAAAAAAATAACACAAACACTAGAGTTGCAGCAGCTGAGGGCTGCTTCAGTCAAATGACTCGATTCCAGGGCAACGATCATGGAATCATGCAAATGTTGAGCCTAATAGTTATAATAATATAAATATTAATCATACTCCAAACCTCAAGCATGCCTGCCTGTAAGCAACAGAAAAAATGTATGAAAATGTCATTAGGGCCTATGTTGTTAACCACAACATGTAGTTAAATGTGTTTAACAATGTTAGCATTTGGCAAGCTAGTTTGTTTGTTTGTTTGTTTGTTTTCTAGCTGATTAATGCGGGCTAAACAAAATTGGTAATCAATATGTGTGCTTCAACTCACACTGACTACATTATGAAAATTGAAAAATAAATTTTGAAGACTGACCAGCACTTATGACAGTTTTGAATAATCAGTTGATGTGTCTCAGATCAAGGCTGTACGTTTCTGCCCATTCTAAAAGCTAGTTAAAGTTTAGTTTAGTTAGTTTCGTAATAAGATATATTTATTATAATATAATATAATGTGTGTGTGTGTGTGTGTGTGTGTACTTGTCTACCTATCTAACAGGGGACCTTGGTGTCGTAACACACTCACTAACAGGGGACCTCTGAGCCAAGAGGGGACATTTTTCAGGTCCCCTGTTGGTCATGCTTTAAATCATGTTAAAATCAAGTAAAAACACTAAAAAAACGCTCTGGTGATTTTTTTTACTTTTGACCAAGTGGGGACCTACAAGTGTGTGTGTTTAAATCATGTGAAAATTAAGTAAAAACACTCTGGTAATTTTTTTAAAACTTATGACCAAGTGGGGACCTAAGTGTGTGTGTGTGTTTAAGGTCATACTCAGCAGCTCCCCTGTAGGCTGGAGCAGGAACTGTAAGGGCTCTTAAACACACGTCGTTCACACACACTCCTCTATTGTTTGAATGGCCTGCTGTCCCAGAGAGACTCTGCTGTTTAACAGGCTGCTTACTAAAGGAACAAGCATTACATCGCTTTACTAGATACCCTGACTAGTTTCAAAATTTGCATTACATTACAATTAAATTCTACACAGAATCCAAGAAAAAAGGATTTAAAAATCTAAACAACCAGAATGTAATTAGTTTTGTTTTTGTATTTTTTATTTTAACATTTTAATGACAGTAGCCTATATTCATTGAATATTATTGTATTTATCAAAATAAACAGAAAATAGTACAAACTTTACTATTCTTTTAAACAAGTGTTAAGACATTATTAAAAAAAAAACATTTTAGCTCAAGTATTTGTATAAATAATGCGTGACTTTTGCCCCATGTAAAATGGGGTGTAAAAGGCCCAACTTACCACCTTATACATTTTTGAGTTTTTTTAAACAAACCACTTTTGATTTATTTATGATTTACACAATGACTCGGTCCCCTGTTAGATAGTAAATCACGACACCAGTGTGTTTAATTTGTCATTTCTTGCCATCTCAAACACACTGTAGAGATTTAGAGTTTTTATAGCAATAACTGAGTTTTAAGAGTTAAATCAAGCAGAAATATTTCTCTAATGTATTAATTGCAGATCCTCTTTGAATAATGATTATGTTAAACACAATGACTCGGTCCCCTGTTAGATAGTAAATCACGACACCAGTGTGTTTGCGTTGTCATTTCTTGCCATCTCAAACACACTGTAGAGATTTAGAGTTTTTATAGCAATAACTGAGTTTTAAGAGTTAAATCAAGCAGAAATATTTCTCTAATGTATTAATTGCAGATCCTCTTTGAATAATGATTATGTTAAACACAATGACTCGGTCCCCTGTTAGATAGTAAATCACGACACCAGTGTGTTTGCTTTGTCATTTCTTCATCTCAAACACACTGTGGAGATTTAGAGTTTTTATAGCAATAACTGAGTTTTAAGAGTTAAATCAAGCAGAAATATTTCTCTAATGTATAAATTGCAGATTATCTTTGAATAATGATTATGTTAAACACAATGACTCGGTCCCCTGTTAGATAGTAAATCACGACACCAGTGTGTTTGCGTTGTCATTTCTTGCCATCATATTCACACTGTAGATATTTAGAGTTTTTATAGCAATAACTGAGTTTTAAGAGTTAAATCAAGCAGAAATATTTCTCTAATGTATTAATTGCAGATCCTCTTTGAATAATGATTATGTTAAACACAATGACTCGGTCCCCTGTTAGATAGTAAATCACGACACCAGTGTGTTTGCTTTGTCATTTCTTCATCTCAAACACACTTTGGAGATTTAGAGTTTTTATAGCAATAACTGAGTTTTAAGAGTTAAATCAAGCAGAAATATTTCTCTAATGTATAAATTGCAGATTATCTTTGAATAATGATTATGTTAAACACAATGACTCGGTCCCCTGTTAAATAGTAAATCACGACACCAGTGTGTTAGCGTTGTCATTTCTTGCCATCTCAAACACACTGTAGAGATATAGAGTTTTTATAGCAATAACTGAGTTTTAAGAGTTAAATCAAGCAGAAATAGTTCTCTAATGTATTAATTGCAGATCCTCTTTGAATAATGATTATGTTAAACACAATGACTCGGTCCCCTGTTAGATAGTAAATCACGACACCAGTGTGTTTGCTTTGTCATTTCTTGCCATCTCAAACACACTGTGGAGATTTAGAGTTTTTATAGCAATAACTGAGTTTTAAGAGTTAAATCAAGCAGAAATAGTTCTCTAATGTATTAATTGCAGATCCTCTTTGAATAATGATTATGTTAAACACAATGGCTCGGTCCCCTGTTAGATAGTAAATCACGACACCAGTGTGTTAGCGTTGTCATTTCTTGCCATCTCAAACACACTGTAGAGATATAGAGTTTTTATAGCAATAACTGAGTTTTAAGAGTTAAATCAAGCAGAAATAGTTCTCTAATGTATTAATTGCAGATCCTCTTTGAATAATGATTATGTTAAACACAATGACTCGGTCCCCTGTTAGATAGTAAATCACGACACCAGTGTGTTTGCTTTGTCATTTCTTGCCATCTCAAACACACTGTAGATATTTAGAGTTTTTATAGCAATAACTGAGTTTTAAGAGTTAAATCAAGCAGAAATATTTCTCTAATGTATAAATTGCAGATCCTCTTTGAATAATGATTATGTTAAACACAATGACTCGGTCCCCTGTTAGATAGTAAATCACGACACCAGTGTGTTTGCTTTGTCATTTCTTCATCTCAAACACACTGTAGAGATTTAGAGTTTTTATAGCAATAACTGAGTTTTAAGAGTTAAATCAAGCAGAAATATTTCTCTAATGTATTAATTGCAGATCCTCTTTGAATAATGATTATGTTAAACACAATGACTCGGTCCCCTGTTAGATAGTAAATCACGACACCAGTGTGTTTGCTTTGTCATTTCTTCATCTCAAACACACTGTAGATATTCACTGTATATATTGAGATAACTCAATTTTATGGTGACTTGCATTAAAATGTTTATCCGTCTCAATTAAATTATGTGAACTGAATGACTTTTAACATTGACACTTTAGTTATTTAACCAAATGATGATTTTCAAGTCAGCAATCAACACACAACTGAGTTTTGATCTCCAAAATCTTATTATAGTGTATTTTTATGGTAAGTATTGGTGTTTTATGTTTTAAATCAAGCAGAAATCACTCTTTAAGAAATCACACTTTATACAGTGAACATTGGATGGTAAAACACAACGCCTGTTTGATTGCTTTGCCATTTCTTGCCATCACAAACACACTGGAGAGATTTTGAAGGTCAGAACTAAATTTTTTGGTGACTTGCATGAAAATGTTCATCCGTCTCACTTAAATTATGTGAACTGAATGTCTTTTAACATTGACACTTTAGTCGAAGATTTTCAACTCAACAATCAACACACAACTGAGTTTTGACCTTCAAAATCATTATACAGTGTATATTAAATTTAAATAAAAAATATAAAATTTCTTTACAAAACAAGTTTGACTCAAGTTTGACTCTCTACTGCTTATTCATTATTGTTTATGTTACATGGTCCATGTTTACATTACAGTATAAAATTGTTCCTAAGTTTTCCCCTTTTATATAGATGGTAATGACTAAATATCCTCGCACACCGAAATTATCACACGTAAAAAAAAAGATCAAGCACGTTTACACACAGCCTCTGAAACTTTCCTTCATCAAAAAAAAAAATCTGATCAGGGTCAGTTTTCTGCATTTTTCGCATCCATAGCAAGCATTTAAAGAGGGGTTTCAAATTTCTGTGTTATTCATTTTTGTGTTAAAATTTTGAACATAAGTTGAACAGTTTAAAAAAGAAAGTGTGAACCTTCAAATTAGCAATTATAGTTCATAAAGTTTTGCTGGCGTTTGTATCTAATTGAGAAAAGAATGAATGTAAATTGAAAGATGTCGTCATTGAACGCATTTTGTGCCAAAGCAAATAAATGATCCACAGTTTAGCCACATAGGCTGATGTGATCCCTGAGTGAAGAGTTTTGAAAAAGTGATGAGTATTCAGAAATGTGTCCTAGCAGATGTTTAAAAAACCCTGTAATATCACTATTAGTAAGGGATCACATTATAATATCAGTCTATAAATGTGAGATATTTAAAGTGAACCTAAAGTATACTTGCAATAGTGTGATTTTAGCACAATTAAATACATGGGCGTCGGAGACAAAAAAAATGTGGGTGGGTCCTCAGAAATTTTTTACTGGAGTAGATGCCAATTACATTAAGTACAAATATACAGCTTTACTTGGTAAACGTATAGGTCGAAAAGACAAAATTACGTAAATCAATCGCCATTTCATTGAGAGCGACAGTAGTGTAGGGGTAAGACGCGCGGCTTCTAGTTTTGACACAAATCGACCCGCGGTTCGAGTCCGGCTTTCGCCGAAATCAATCTTCTCCGTTTTCCCATCACATATCAAATCGGAAAGGCATTTATTTTCAATACAAATTAAGAAAATATTAGAGAAGTGGAAATAAAGCGTCTAATATGTGTTTAATAATAAGTGTTTATCGATTAGGATTAGGTAAACAGACATGTGCTGAATGTTAGAGACGATAAAAGTGAGTGGGTCCAATATCATTGATCGTAAAAAGTGGGTGGGTCTTGTCCCACCTACATACAATGGTTCCGACGCCCATGATTAAATATACTTAATGGATGTTTCGCAAAAGCGTTGTTTAGTGATATTGCGTCCTTGTGTTTCTGCTGTACGTCATCAGCAACTGTCGAAGTTCAATTACAATACTCAAAATCACATGTACAGAGGATGCACAAAAGTAGATCACATAGCAAGACTGGTCTCCACGAAAACACAAGTCCCTTCTTTGCATTCCCAGAATTGCGAAACAGCCATCATTAAGAAATGTGCATTGTGCAATAAAGGAGTACTCCAAGAATAATTATAATATTTATACCAGTACGTCTCACGCAGGTCACGAGGGTTTACAATATTTGATGCTTTAATACTATCCAAAAAAAATTGTTACGGCCATTTCACACTGAACGCGACAAAGCTAGGTGAATCATTGATGAATGAAGGTTTAACACCGAACGCCACTCAAACCATCATCGAGGACTTGCTATAATTATATAATAGGCAGACATGCATTATTTCTAGTGATTTATGATTGTAATATAATTGACCGATCCAGAGCGAATGCGATCTCTGACTCTTAACACTCACACACGTGGAAGAAAACGGACAGTTCTCTTCTGATAGCATATAATTCAGTGGAAAAAGAAGTAAACTTGAGAATTACATATGGCATATCTTGCTTTATTATGCTGAGATTGATCGAGCCTGGTATAAATAAATCCATACAGATCTATTGTTTTACAAAAATAATCTATTGTTTACAAAAGGAGAAAACGTGTGTACTTTAATGTAAACTTGGACCATGTGACATAAACTGAAGTTAACAGCAAAAAAATATACTATAATGCTGACTGTTGTTAGTGTTTTTTGTTGTAGGAGTTAAAAGTGTATATGTTGGGTGAATCCTCATTGTGTTCTGGAAGAATGAGTTGATTTAAGACATCAATGAAGTGTTTTGGTAGTTTTAGCACATTTTGAACGTGAAATTAACTGCTTTGCTTTGAAAGGTGTCCTAGCGATTGTAGCTGAGAGATAGACGTCAAACAGACTCAAACAAAGACCCAGAATTCTGTGGTGTTACAGCACTGTGGCTGCTGTAAATGGCTGCTGTAAGGTTTCTTTATGAAATAACAGGCACAATGGCAAAGATATTTCTGCAAAAACTCCAAAGTAATGTTCGGTTGCAGTGAGAAAGTCACAAGAGACAACTGAAAAAACTCATGCGTGTATTTAGCCTAGTGTAGATCAGCTTGCTTACACATCCCCCAAACTCCATTTACATATGAATACAGGAAAGGCCAAAGCCATTGTCTCACAGGTGAGGAACAAGCCTTACAGAGCTGTGAGACCCATGTCACAGACACAAACTTCTCAAACAAACTAGAGAAAACGCTGGGATTTACCTGGGAAAATTAAATCAATGTACACTTTTTCCAATCCCTACGACACATTTTTCAATACTTGGGTCACTTTTTTAAAACTCTTCACACACTTTTTCACACAAATTCACACAACTGAATTTCAGCTTGGCACAGCAGTTATTTTAGTGTTCAAAATGCACTAAAACCAGAGGTGTAGTGGTAAAAAAAGAGGTGGGTAAACTATCAATTCTGGGTGACCGCATCGTGGTCACGGTAAGGTGGGCCACTGCCTACCAGTGTATAGCGTATCCTGATGATAGCTATTGTTCTCAGAGAGAACAAAAATATTTAAGAGAGATAGAGAGGGGAGGCTTATATCCAGGGGTTCCAATGCAATGCACTTGTACATAATGATTAGATTTGGGATTATTTTCATAGTCGATTAATCTGTTGAATATTTTCTCAAGTAATCGATTAGTTGTTAGGTCTATAATATGTCCAAAAAATGTGGATCAGTGTTTCCCAAAAGCCCAGGATGACGTCCTCGAATGTCTCGTTTTGTCCACAACTCAGTTTACTGTCACATATGAGAGAACACACTAGAACATATTCACATTAAACAAGCTGGAATCAAAGAATTTTACTTTTGTCTTAAAAAATTACTCAAGCCGACAAATCGATTATCAAAATAGTTGTCGATTACAGTTTTTGCCAATTGCTAATGAGGCAGAATTTGGTGAAGAAGAGCGAGAGCTTTGTGTTGATGATGACAGGGTGCAGACAGCGATCGCTTGCGATTGCATTTATAATGTAAACTTTTGATGAATTTATGAGAAATCTACAGACGCAAACAGGAAGTAAAACTCCCATTGATTTTTCTCCATAAGGATTTAGATTATCAGCCATAATGTCTAAAACATCTGAGGTAGACTGACCACGAGTTGTGAAACGAAAGTTTCTGCTTCTGTAGCTGCTTTCAGAACTGATCAAACACATTCAAGTCAGAACGATGATCAACTCATTTCTGCAGAAATTATACTGAAATATAAAATCTTAAAATCCAAAGGGACCCACTTTATATTAGGTGGCCTTAACTACTATGTACTAACATTTTAATTATCCATTTGATACAATGCACTTATTGTGTACATACATGTCTTTACATTGTACTTACATTTTTAAATATACCGGCATGTAATTACATCTGTAATTAATTTCTGTAGTTACATTTGTAATTACACTGTTGACACTTCCCTTACATCTAACCCTACCTTTAAACTTACCAATACAACCACACATGTCCCTAACCCTACCCGTATCCCACCTCAATATCAGCAAAAGTGTTTTGCAACACAATATGAACACAATAAGTACATTGTACCTATTTAAGTACATAGTAGTTAAGGCCCCCTAATATAAAGTGGGGCCATCTAAAGTCATAATTTATCATTGATTTGGCATAAAATACATTCAATGGCGACATCTTTCGATTTATAAGAATTATTTTCTCACTTCAACACAAACACCACCAAAACATTATGAACTGTATAGGCCAATTTGAAAAATTTTTGATTCTCTTTTCAAAACTCCCTAACTTATGTTCAAAACTTAACTAAAATTAATTATAAAAAAAAAAAACAATTTGCTACATTTCGGCAGTATTACCATATTGAAATTTTGGGTGATTCCTTTGAATCCTCAGAATCCTTTTTGGTAGTTTTAGTGCATTTTGAACACTAAAATAACTGCTGTGCCAAGCTGAAATTCAGTTGTGTGAATTTGTGTGAAAAAGTGTGTGAAGAGTTTTAAAAAAGTGACCCAAGTATTGAAAAATGTGTCGTAGGGATTGGAAAAAGTGTACATTGATTTAATTTTCCCAGGTAAATCCCAGCGTTTTCTCTAGTTTGTTTGAGAAGTTTGTGTCTGTGACATGGGTCTCACAGCTCTGTAAGGCTTGTTCCTCACCTGTGAGACAATGGCTTTGGCCTTTCCTGTATTCATATGTAAATGGAGTTTGGGGGATGTGTAAGCAAGCTGATCTACACTAGGCTAAATACACGCATGAGTTTTTTCAGTTGTCTCTTGTGACTTTCTCACTGCAACCGAACATTACTTTGGAGTTTTTGCAGAAATATCTTTGCCATTGTGCCTGTTATTTCATAAAGAAACCTTACAGCAGCCATTTACAGCAGCCACAGTGCTGTAACACCACAGAATTCTGGGTCTTTGTTTGAGTCTGTTTGACGTCTATCTCTCAGCTACAATCGCTAGGACACCTTTCAAAGCAAAGCAGTTAATTTCACGTTCAAAATGTGCTAAAACTACCAAAACACTTCATTGATGTCTTAAATCAACTCATTCTTCCAGAACACAATGAGGATTCACCCAACATATACACTTTTAACTCCTACAACAAAAAACACTAACAACAGTCAGCATTATAGTATATTTTTTTGCTGTTAACTTCAGTTTATGTCACATGGTCCAAGTTTACATTAAAGTACACACGTTTTCTCCTTTTGTAAACAATAGATTATTTTTGTAAAACAATAGATCTGTATGGATTTATTTATACCAGGCTCGATCAATCTCAGCATAATAAAGCAAGATATGCCATATGTAATTCTCAAGTTTACTTCTTTTTCCACTGAATTATATGCTATCAGAAGAGAACTGTCCGTTTTCTTCCACGTGTGTGAGTGTTAAGAGTCAGAGATCGCATTCGCTCTGGATCGGTCAATTATATTACAATCATAAATCACTAGAAATAATGCATGTCTGCCTATTATATAATTATAGCAAGTCCTCGATGATGGTTTGAGTGGCGTTCGGTGTTAAACCTTCATTCATCAATGATTCACCTAGCTTTGTCGCGTTCAGTGTGAAATGGCCGTAACAATTTTTTTTGGATAGTATTAAAGCATCAAATATTGTAAACCCTCGTGACCTGCGTGAGACGTACTGGTATAAATATTATAATTATTCTTGGAGTACTCCTTTATTGCACAATGCACATTTCTTAATGATGGCTGTTTCGCAATTCTGGGAATGCAAAGAAGGGACTTGTGTTTTCGTGGAGACCAGTCTTGCTATGTGATCTACTTTTGTGCATCCTCTGTACATGTGATTTTGAGTATTGTAATTGAACTTCGACAGTTGCTGATGACGTACAGCAGAAACACAAGGACGCAATATCACTAAACAACGCTTTTGCGAAACATCCATTAAGTATATTTAATTGTGCTAAAATCACACTATTGCAAGTATACTTTAGGTTCACTTTAAATATCTCACATTTATAGACTGATATTATAATGTGATCCCTTACTAATAGTGATATTACAGTGTTTTTTAAACTTCTGCTAGGACACATTTCTGAATACTCATCACTTTTTCAAAACTCTTCACTCAGGGATCACATCAGCCTATGTGGCTAAACTGTGGATCATTTATTTGCTTTGGCACAAAATGCGTTCAATGACGACATCTTTCAATTTACATTCATTCTTTTCTCAATTAGATACAAACGCCAGCAAAACTTTATGAACTATAATTGCTAATTTGAAGGTTCACACTTTCTTTTTTAAACTGTTCAACTTATGTTCAAAATTTTAACACAAAAATGAATAACACAGAAATTTGAAACCCCTCTTTAAATGCTTGCTATGGATGCGAAAAATGCAGAAAACTGAACCTGATCAGATTTTTTTTTTTGATGAAGGAAAGTTTCAGAGGCTGTGTGTAAACGTGCTTGATCTTTTTTTTTACGTGTGAAAATTTCGGTGTGCGAGGATATTTAGTCATTACCATCTATATAAAAGGGGAAAACTTAGGAACAATTTTATACTGTAATGTAAACATGGACCATGTAACATAAACAATAATGAATAAGCAGTAGAGAGTCAAACTTGAGTCAAACTTGTTTTGTAAAGAAATTTTATATTTTTTATTTAAATTTAATATACACTGTATAATGATTTTGGAGGTCAAAACTCAGTTTTGTGTTGATTGTTGAGTTGAAAATCTTCGACTAAAGTGTCAATGTTAAAAGACATTCAGTTCACATAATTTAAGTGAGACGGATGAACATTTTCATGCAAGTCACCAAAAAATTTAGTTCTGACCTTCAAAATCTCTCCAGTGTGTTTGTGATGGCAAGAAATGGCAAAGCAATCAAACAGGCGTTGTGTTTTACCATCCAATGTTCACTGTATAAAGTGTGACCTGCAATTGTTTCCTTAAAGAGTGATTTCTGCTTGATTTAAAACATAAAACACCAATACTTACCATAAAAATACACTATAATAAGATTTTGGAGGTCAAAACTCAGTTGTGTGTTGATTGCTGACTTGAAAATCATCATTTGGTTAAATAACTAAAGTGTCAATGTTAAAAGTCATTCAGTTCACATAATTTAATTGAGACGGATAAACATTTTAATGCAAGTCACCATAAAATTGAGTTATCTCAATATATACAGTGAATATCTACAGTGTGTTTGAGATGAAGAAATGACAAAGCAAACACACTGGTGTCGTGATTTACTATCTAACAGGGGACCGAGTCATTGTGTTTAACATAATCATTATTCAAAGAGGATCTGCAATTTATACATTAGAGAAATATTTCTGCTTGATTTAACTCTTAAAACTCAGTTATTGCTATAAAAACTCTAAATCTCCACAGTGTGTTTGAGATGAAGAAATGACAAAGCAAACACACTGGTGTCGTGATTTACTATCTAACAGGGGACCGAGTCATTGTGTTTAACATAATCATTGATCTGATGATCTGCAATTAATACATTAGAGAACTATTTCTGCTTGATTTAACTCTTAAAACTCAGTTATTGCTATAAAAACTCTAAATCTCTACAGTGTGTTTGAGATGGCAAGAAATGACAACCCAACACACTGGTGTCGTGATTTACTATCTAACAGGGGACCGAGTCATTGTGTTTAACATAATCATTATTCAAAGAGGATCTGCAATTAATACATTAGAGAACTATTTCTGCTTGATTTAACTCCAGAGGTGTCAAGTAACGTAGTACAAATACTTCGTTACCTTACTTAAGTAGGAATTTTGAGTATCTATACTTTACTGGAGCAATTATTTTTCAGCCTACTTTATACTTCTACTCCTTACATTTTCAAGCAATTATCTGTACTTTCTACTCCTTAGATTTTTATAATAGTCTCGTTACTCCTATTCCATTTCGGCATTTTTCTATTCCGGCTTGTCTTAAAAAAAAAACTATCCAGATAAATCGTGCCATCCGGACAGAGTGAATTTGATTGTGGTTGGATGAGAAGGATAAACACAAACCATTCCGACACCCTATTGGGTTGTACGCGATCAATCACGCCTGCACCTGCACAAATCACACACCATGCTGCCAGATAGGGCGGGTTCTCGCCGACGAGCCCGCACTTTCAGCCAATCAGCGATCAGCAGGCAGACGTGCTCATTCATGACTTTAGCCGGGTTTTTAGCGCAATGACTCGTAGCTGTATATTCCAGTGATCGCTATGCCAGTGGCATAAATATACAGTAAGTTGTATCTACAGTAAAGAGTGGGAGAGTGACTCAACTCTCAAACGTGAATTACACCTGTGACTCGAAGACTCTTTATAAATATAACCATGACTCCAGTCCATCATCATATATACACACACTTAGGACATCTGCAACTCAACCCCGACAGCTGCTGAAAGAGGTTTAAATCAACCATTAATCCGTTCTGACTGTGCGTGTGCCATGTACTTCACGAAAGACATACTGTAGTTTTGTGAACGCAAAGTGCAACACAATGGTAAACGCATTGTTATTTTTTGTTGGCGGATTATTGTATAGTATCAATGAATTACGCATTTTGAAAGTGGTGTGAGCATTAACGTGTGAAATGCCTGTTTATTACATTGCTTTTTCCAATCTCTATATTGGGCACTTTTTGCACATAAATTGTTTTTTCTGAGGGAATGCCGTTTTGACAGTTTCTACTTGGACATATAGTCATATTTGATCCGTTTTACTGGGAAATAGATTTTTTTATCATCAATGTTATGTTTTAAGGAGATAAAATGGTAACTTATCAACATTGATTGGTATGGCAATAAAATAATAATATCACATTATTTTGGCAGTTAAAGTTTTGGGATTTTTCTTGGAGTGACTAGTTGCTTATAAGTATTGTAAAGGTGCAAAAAGTCAAAATTCAGAGGTATGTTATCAATAACCATTTTTTGCATATAAATGTACATTTGGTGAGTTTTTGGGCTGGAAATTGTCGACCCAATCTGGCCACACTGATCACACATTCAAATAATGGTTATTGATAACATGTCTCTGAATTTAGATTTTTTGCTCAGTACACATATGGTTCTTTAATGTATTTGCATTGTCCTAAAATGCGTTCATTTTCAATGGGAATATATGCAGCTGAAACAGGTAGCCTATACATCTAAAACATTTCAACATTAACTTTTTAATATAACATTATAGTCATTATGGCCTTTAGAAACATTTTTTTTTTGAGGAGGTGGGGTATACACTGTGGCGCGGCCTAATATTTTGTCCTTAAAGGGATACTTCACCCAAAAATGAAAATTCTGTCGTCATTTACTCACACTCAAGTTGTTCCAAACCTGTATGAGTTTCATTGTTCTGAAGATATTTTGAAAAATGTTTGTAACCAAGCAGATAGAGCAACCATTGACTGCCATAGCATTTTGCCCCTACTATGGCAGTCAATGGTTTCTCTATCTGCTTGGTTACAAACATTCTTCAAAATATCTTCAGAACACAGAAACTCATACCTGTTGGAAGTACTTGAGGGTGAGTAAATTATGACAGAATTTTCATTTTTGGGTGAACTACCCCTTTAATGGCATTTTTTTCCCCTTACATTACTTTTACTTTTATACTTTAAGTAGTTTTGAAACCAGTACTTTTACACTTTTACTTGAGTAAAAAGCTTGAGTTGATACTTCAACTTCTACAAAAGTATTTGTAAACCCTATGAATGCGAATACTTTTGGCACCTCTGTTTAACTCTTAAAACTCAGTTATTGCTATAAAAACTCTAAATCTCTACAGTGTGTTTATGATGGCAAGAAATGACAAATTAAACACACTGGTGTCGTGATTTACTATCTAACAGGGGACCGAGTCATTGTGTTTAACATAATCATTATTCAAAGATGATCTGCAATTTATACATTAGAGAAATATTTCTGCTTGATTTAACTCTTAAAACGCAGTTATTGCTATAAAAACTCTAAATCTCTACAGTGTGTTTGAGATGGCAAGAAATGACAAAGCAAACACACTTGTGTCGTGATTTACTATCTAACAGGCAGGCACGTGCAGAGGGGGGGGCTTTGGGTGCTCGAGCCCCTGCCCTTTTTCAAAATGAATCAAAAGTGCCCCTCTCAGACAAATATCAATGATAATATCGTGGTCAATAAAATAAATAAATGTGATTATTATAACATGACAATGTATACAATCGTAATGGACGGCTCAAAAGTCGGACAATTTCTGTTGAGGCGTTGCTATAACACGTTGCTATGGGTTGCGTGCGTTTTGATTGACAGCTGATTTTCCACTGTTCGGAAACGGCTCTCGAGCCAAATATGGTCCTTTCAGAGAGTGTGTGGCCTTACGGGGAAAAAGTAAACCAATATTTTTTTTTCATCCATAATCAGAGCTAATGTGTTGATTTAATTACACATCTATATATTATATATTTTAAAGTATTACACAATCACCAATGCCCGTTTAGTGTAATACACCAACCAATCGTGATCTGGCAAAGCAAGTTCAAATTCCATTGGGCGATGTGAAGTGGAGCGGTAATTTTCTGTTCTTATTCATAAATCGGTTAAAAATGACATGGACAGACGAACTAACGTTTGTGGAATGATTTCCTGCGGTTTGTCTCATTTTATTAATTGCATCACTGACAAAATGGATTTTAACTGACAACAAACAAATCCCTGCACAAAACCATGCAGCAGCAAAAGTCGCATTAATGGTAAGTAGTGTTAAATTCACTTGTATTTATGTAGCCTATATTGATACACCGTTTACTATTTCATGAAACTATCAAAGTTAACAAAACCCAAGTGCCACCGGCACCTACAGGCCTTTATGTGAAGTGTAGGCTGGCGAAATGGTTACGTGAAAGCCCTAATATATATATATATATATATATTGCCCCTTTTTTACATTTGAGCCCCTGCCCCTGAAGAACTCTCTGCACGGCCCTGCTAACAGGGGACCGAGTCATTGTGTTTAACATAATCATTATTCAAAGAGGATCTGCAATTAATACATTAGAGAAATATTTCTGCTTGATTTAACTCTTAAAACTCAGTTATTGCTATAAAAACTCTAAATATCTACAGTGTGTTTATGATGGCAAGAAATGACAACGCAAACACACTGGTGTCGTGATTTACTATCTAACAGGGGACCGAGTCATTGTGTTTAACATAATCATTATTCAAAGAGGATCTGCAATTAATACATTAGAGAAATATTTCTGCTTGATTTAACTCTTAAAACTCAGTTATTGCTATAAAAACTCTAAATATCTACAGTGTGTTTATGATGGCAAGAAATGACAACGCAAACACACTGGTGTCGTGATTTACTATCTAACAGGGGACCGAGTCATTGTGTTTAACATAATCATTATTCAAAGAGGATCTGCAATTAATACATTAGAGAAATATTTCTGCTTGATTTAACTCTTAAAACTCAGTTATTGCTATAAAAACTCTAAATATCTACAGTGTGTTTATGATGGCAAGAAATGACAAAGCAAACACACTGGTGTCGTGATTTACTATCTAACAGGGGACCGAGTCATTGTGTTTAACATAATCATTATTCAAAGATGATCTGCAATTTATACATTAGAGAAATATTTCTGCTTGATTTAACTCTTAAAACGCAGTTATTGCTATAAAAACTCTAAATCTCTACAGTGTGTTTGAGATGGCAAGAAATGACAAAGCAAACACACTGGTGTCGTGATTTACTATCTAACAGGGGACCGAGTCATTGTGTTTAACATAATCATTATTCAAAGAGGATCTGCAATTAATACATTAGAGAAATATTTCTGCTTGATTTAACTCTTAAAACTCAGTTATTGCTATAAAAACTCTAAATATCTACAGTGTGTTTATGATGGCAAGAAATGACAAAGCAAACACACTGGTGTCGTGATTTACTATCTAACAGGGGACCGAGTCATTGTGTTTAACATAATCATTATTCAAAGATGATCTGCAATTAATACATTAGAGAACTATTTCTGCTTGATTTAACTCTTAAAACTCAGTTATTGCTATAAAAACTCTAAATATCTACAGTGTGTTTATGATGGCAAGAAATGACAACGCTAACACACTGGTGTCGTGATTTACTATCTAACAGGGGACAGAGTCATTGTGTTTAACATAATCATTATTCAAAGATAATCTGCAATTTATACATTAGAGAAATATTTCTGCTTGATTTAACTCTTAAAACTCAGTTATTGCTATAAAAACTCTAAATATCTACAGTGTGTTTGAGATGAAGAAATGACAACGCTAACACACTGGTGTCGTGATTTACTATCTAACAGGGGACCGAGTCATTGTGTTTAACATAATCATTATTCAAAGATGATCTGCAATTAATACATTAGAGAACTATTTCTGCTTGATTTAACTCTTAAAACTCAGTTATTGCTATAAAAACTCTAAATATCTACAGTGTGTTTGAGATGGCAAGAAATGACTAAGCAAACACACTTGTGTCGTGATTTACTATCTAACAGGGGACCGAGTCATTGTGTTTAACATAATCATTATTCAAAGATGATCTGCAATTAATACATTAGAGAACTATTTCTGCTTGATTTAACTCTTAAAACTCAGTTATTGCTATAAAAACTCTAAATATCTACAGTGTGTTTGAGATGGCAAGAAATGACAACGCTAACACACTGGTGTCGTGATTTACTATCTAACAGGGGACCGAGTCATTGTGTTTAACATAATCAATATTCAAAGATGATCTGCAATTAATACATTAGAGAACTATTTCTGCTTGATTTAACTCTTAAAACTCAGTTATTGCTATAAAAACTCTAAATATCTACAGTGTGTTTGAGATGGCAAGAAATGACAAAGCAAACACACTTGTGTCGTGATTTACTATCTAACAGGGGACCGAGTCATTGTGTTTAACATAATCATTATTCAAAGATGATCTGCAATTAATACATTAGAGAAATATTTCTGCTTGATTTAACTCTTAAAACTCAGTTATTGCTATAAAAACTCTAAATATCTACAGTGTGTTTGAGATGGCAAGAAATGACAACGCTAACACACTGGTGTCGTGATTTACTATCTAACAGGGGACCGAGTCATTGTGTTTAACATAATCATTATTCAAAGATGATCTGCAATTAATACATTAGAGAAATATTTCTGCTTGATTTAACTCTTAAAACGCAGTTATTGCTATAAAAACTCTAAATATCTACAGTGTGTTTGAGATGGCAAGAAATGACAAAGCAAACACACTGGTGTCGTGATTTACTATCTAACAGGGGACCGAGTCATTGTGTTTAACATAATCATTATTCAAAGAGGATCTGCAATTAATACATTAGAGAAATATTTCTGCTTGATTTAACTCTTAAATCTCAGTTATTGCTATAAAAACTCTAAATCTCCACAGTGTGTTTGAGATGAAGAAATGACAAAGCAAACACACTGGTGTCGTGATTTACTATCTAACAGGGGACCGAGTCATTGTGTTTAACATAATCATTATTCAAAGATAATCTGCAATTAATACATTAGAGAAATATTTCTGCTTGATTTAACTCTTAAAACTCAGTTATTGCTATAAAACTCTAAATCTCTACAGTGTGTTTGAGATGGCAAGAAATGACAAAGCAAACACACTGGTGTCGTGATTTACTATCTAACAGGGGACCGAGTCATTGTGTTTAACATTTTCACTATTTATATATAAAGTGATGACCTGTGATTATTACCTTAAAGAACAATTTCTGCTTGTCCAGTCCTATATTTATTTATTTTTTTATTGGTGCAAGAAATCAAATCTCACTCTAAAAATCTCAAAAACAAAGGACATTTTTGGGGATTTTAGAGAGCAGAAACTATGTTTTAATAAAAAATAAATCACACATTGAAATACCTTTACTGTAAAAAAAAATTCAGGTCTCCAATTGAAAATGTTCTAGTGACCGGTCACATCTAAATTTTTCAGTTGGCCAAATTTAATTTCTGTAAATTGATGCACTTTAATTCAATTAAAATTCAAGAAATTCAATTTGGCCAACTAAAAAATGTAGATGAGATCGCTCACTAGAAAATTTTCAATTGGAGACCTGATTTTTTTTACAGTGTTGGTGTTCTTGAAAATAAGCTTAAATGAGAGATGTGGACGGATCATATACTGTAAGTATGAAGACACAACAGAGAATGAATTTCTTAAAGATAATTCTTAATTTTAAGAATTTTTTAATTTCTTAAATTCTTTTCTGTAATGTCCACAACATGGCTTTTTCTCCGTTGTGTGCTCATTGTGTTCCCTGATGCCTGTGTGAACATTATATAATTATATATATATATTAAATAATGAAGACAGACTTGACTGCCAGCTCTCTTCCCTTTCACACACACAGCTCCATTGCAGGCTATGGAGGTCCCCTGTTGGATAGGTAGACATCGGTCAGGTCCCCTCTTGGCATGTTTAAAAAAAAATAAATAAATGCTTATTTGAAGTTATATTATGAAAAAAGACCTTAAAACAAAATTTTGTATCTAAGTTTTGTTTCTTCAAAATGACTAGAAACACAGGTCCCCTCTTGGTCAGTGTGGAGTGATGGTCCCCTGTTGGTAATATAGACGTGTATGTGTGTGTGTGTGTGTGTGTGTGTGTGTGTGTGTGTGTGTGTGTGTGTGTGTGTGTGTGTGTGTGTGTGTGTGTGCACACGTGTGTGTGAAGGAAATGGCCTGTACATTAGATAAGCCATGCATGATAAAAAATTTACTTTTGCATCTGTGGCGTGAATATGTTCCTTTTGGCTTCAGAAGTTGAGTACCATGGCCGTTAAAATGCTTTATTTGCATAGTTGATGTACCGTATGATAGTTAGAATATAAAAATCATGCACCAGTATTTGTGTTCAAGTACAAAGACAACTTGATTTATGAGCATCGAGCATTCAGAGCATTCACTCTTCAGGTGACAACAAATTAATCTTTTCAATACAAATAATTTTCTTCTATTGTGTTGAGAGCACAATGTATAACAATATACAACATACTATTGTTGTTATCAATCATGTAATTATACCATAATCTGGAGGGATTTTACATTGAAATGCAATTCCAATTCTGCTTCAGTGTACATTAATTTTACCCTCAGATTTTACTTTCAAAACTGGTTGTGATTAAATTGATGTACATGCAGTCTGACCACTACCTTGACCTTGGATTTTTGCACTTCTCTCTTTAGATCACAATTGCAATTTTCATTTATTGAATTATTCATTTTTGGAGTGAGAAGATAGAAGACGACATGAGTAACTCTGCAGTGAACTTCACCATATATGAAGCATCCGTCAACCTCACAACATCTGTACTTGAAATCAGCATCCTAGAGTTGTGTGTTTTTGGCTGTAGTTTCCTGCTTGGTGTTCCTACAAACTTCTATGTTATATGGCTCATCATGACAGGATCAGGAGGTGGAGTTGCATCAGACTTATTCGTCCTCAATCTCTCTGTTTGTGGAATCGTTTTCTCTATGAATTCTTTGCTCATTTTGCTCACAAAATGGTTTCTGTCCTTAAGTCTACTAGCATTATCCCAGTTTTTGTTAGGAACTGCCATCACTGGTTCTCCTCTGTTTCAGTGTCTGATGTGTGTTGAGCGTTACCTGGCAGTGGTTCATCCTGTAACCTTTCTGAAGTTCAAACCTCTCAGATATAGAGTGATCTGCTGCACTGCGGCCTGGATAATCACTCTTGGCTCCTGTTTAATCGGCATGCTTAGTTTTCTACATATATTAACTCTTTATATGTATATGTGGTTCCTTTCAATGCAATTCATACCCTACCTCTCCATTCAGTTGTTCTGCTGTGTGGCTGTTCTCAGAGCTCTGAAGCAGTCAGGGCCAGGAGAGAGAGCGAGAGAGAGAGAGGAGGAAAACCACACGAAGAGAAGAGCGTTTCATCTAATTCGAGTAACTATTGTGATAACAGTTATCACATATGTTCCATTTACTATAACTGGATTGATATCTGCTGTGACAGAGCAGCTTTTTCAGATTCTCTGGTCACTTAGTTATATTTGTTTTGTGCCGGCTGGTTTAGTACCACCAATTCTTTATTTGCACCGAATTGCAAAACTCTCCTGCCTCGGCTTCTGTAACATGTAGAGTTAATTAGTCCTTGTATCACTTCACATCGGGGTCCTGATTACCCTGTCAAGATCTATAATTATAATATAGATCAGTGTTAATTTTGTTGATGAATAATTTTCGTCAACAACCTTTTTTCACTGACGAAAACGAGACGATAACTAAATAAAACTATTGTTGGATGACAAAAACTATGACGAAAACTTACTGTCATTTTCGTCAACAAATAAAAACGAGAAGAAAATGTTAGGGAGGGACGATTAGGGAAGAGATCTAGTCAGAACTGATATCCTGTGTAACAGATGCCCACATTTGATTTGAACGTGCTGATCTAACCACTGGAAAACACTGCGCTGTTGAGCTTCTATGGCTCACGCATCCCCAATACAGCGCTCCAGAGCGGCTCACAATCAATAAATATCGCACGTTTATGCCAGGCAATTGTTTATGAACTAATGCTGATGAATAATGACAATGTTTACTTTACCATGTTTATATAGTAATATGTTTTAGACAGTTGTAACTGTATATTTTATCTCCCTCATCTGAACTTGAAGCATTCTGCAACTGCAATAGTATGGCATTTCAAAATAAGAGTCAATGTGTGTTTCGAGCTTGTTTATAATTAAAAGTCACACATATTCGTTTTTGCTTACACAATAAACTATATTTAACCCTTAATCGTCCCTCAAGTAGGGTTTACATTTGAGTCCCTTGGGGTCAGATAGACCCCAGACTTTTACAGAGCGATTGCATAAGGAAATATAATTTTTTTACATGGAAAACTATATATCATTTTTTTTATTTACTTCTCAACTATACATTTATGCTGTGTTTTTGTGGGTATTTGGTAGTTTTTTTTACCTATTTACTGCACAAATACTTAACTATGTCTTAAATTGGCTCATTAAAATTATTTTTTTTATGAAATCACTTGAATGATGATCTTAAATAAATATAAATAGTTTTTGGACATTGCTCTATGTGTTAGGGATAGAATACCGCCATCTGTAGGTTTGTGGAAAAACTTTAGGAATTATAGTTAAAGAGAAAGAGAGTGCAATGACCACATTATCCAATAGAGGTCCATAGGGAGGTTATGCAAAAGTTAAGCTGCCTTTCATCTTTCTTTTATTTGCCCTTTTCCCTCTCTTTCTCATGATTGTTCCATGTTGCATTTGTGCTCTAGTATTTGTCCTTCATTTATGTATGGAATTTTTTCAGATTTATGCCAGTTTTGTTGATTTTATTTGCCAGTTTCTATAAAAATGCTCTCACTTGCAGTCACACACGTGTGTGTTTGTGTGTGTGTGTGTGTGTGCATGAGACAGAAAGTTCGTTCCACTTTGTGTTTATGCTCTAGGACCAGATCTTGATATAAATGTAGACATTTTCAGATTTATACTGGATTTAGTTGATTTTTTTTTTACAAAGTGAAAAAAAAGCATTTTTTACATTTTCCCATTCATTGTCAAAATCCAAAAAATGCTCCAGACACCTGTGTTTGTGTTTGTGTGTGTGTGTGTGTGTGTGTGTGTGTGTGTGTGTGTGTGTGTGTGTGTGTGTGTGTGTGTGTGTGTGTGTGTGTGTGAGTGAACATGCTTGTTCCATATTGCATTTGTGCTCTAGTATTAGTACTTCATTTATGTATGAAAATCTTTCAGATTTATGCCAGTTTTGTTGATTTTATTTGCCAATTTCAATAAAAATACTCTCTGTTGCAGTAACACACATGTGTGTGTTTGTGTGTGTGTGTACGTGTGTGTGTATGAGATAGAAAGTTCGTTCTACTTTGTGTTTATGCTCTAGGACCAGACCTTGATATAAATGTGGAAATTTTCAGATTTATACTGTATTTAGTAAATTTTTTTTGACAAAAGTGAAAAAAATGTATTTTTTACACTTTCCCATTCATTTTCAATGTGGGGTCAATCTGACCCTGAGGGACTTAAACGGTAAATCTTTTTTTACACACCTTTAGAACAACCAAATCGAGCCCAGATTTTTTGTGCATGTTTAGATAGATTATTTAGGAAAAGTCACAGAGTCTCATGGCCCTGAGATGAAGGGAGCACTTTAAAAAAATGGAGGAAAAGTCCATTGGGGTCAGCTGGACCCCAAGGGACGATTAAGGGTTAATTGAATTCCCATTTAATTCATAGTCAGGAGGAAAGACCAGTATTTGACACATATTCAATAAAGTATCAGGGTTATAATAGTTAACTAAAACCATAAAAAAAAATCTTCATTACTTGAAATTAAATAAATGTTAACTGAAATTAAAAAATAAATAAACAAACTTATTTGAAGCTTTAGCTTAACCTGATATAGCCTACTAACTAAAACAGAAATACAAAGTTATAAAAACTATATAGATGTTTTTAAAAAACAAACAAAAAAGTGAATTGAGCTCTCTTTCGTGTATTTTTAATGTCAAAAACAAAATGATGTCAAAATGTCAGTTCAAGTGACAGTCGGTTATGTTATGCTTAAATGCTTAATGTATTAAAATTTAACTAAACTCATTCGATTTTAGGAGACTAAGTGTGCGTCTCAATCAGCTCCCTAGTTCAGTAGCCAGCCTGAACCTCCACTATTGCATCAGCTGTATTATTTGTTTTTTTGTTTTGTTTGCTGGACAGATGCATCTAAATGACGCCACAAGTTACCTAAAAAAAGACAAAATTGGTTATAAAATGTAATAGTTACATGTCAACACAGTGTACAGCATTAAGAACATACCAGATGTTGAAGGCCCCTCATCTTCAGCTGGCACTGCCTGTGTTGTTGCTGGTGGTGGTGTTTCTTTCTAAATTAATAATGTACACTCAGAAGTGAGTCTCCTAACAGCCTCATTGCCCTTAGATGGGCTGAGGAAACCTAGCATTTTAAACCGTGGGTCCAGAAGAGTTGGCAAAGTTAGGATACTCATGGACTGCAAATGATGCACTTTCTCTCTAAGTTGGCGTATCATCATTTCTGCCAGCTGTTGGGCCATTACAGATGACTTTTTGGCCATTTCTTCAGACAAAGAATGGTCCACCATTTTTAGTAATGGTATGATTTTGGAGGCAGACACCTGCTTCTCCTCACACAGCTCCACCGTTGCCTCATAGAAAGGAGACAGAACACCAAGACACTCCCCAATGTAAAAATACTCCTCAGGTGTGAGTGGACAAGTATCAGTTTGAAGTGATGCCACAGCTGCACCCACCGGCTCTCTCAGCTCATAAAGTCGCTGAAACATCTGGAAGGTGCTGTTCCAGCGGGTTTCCACTTCTTGAAGCAGTTTCAGCTGTGGTTTCCCTGGTTGTGTCTGCATTTGCACAAGCCTTTCCTTTACACAGAACATACAAACATAAGGCTGAGGGACTCAGTGAAGTGAATTACAAGACCATGGTGTGTAATGCTATGTCAATATAATGTAACATACCTTAGCAGTGGTGCTGCATCGGAACAGACTTACAAGCTTCCTAGCCTTTGTTCTCAGGTCAGCAAGTCCAGGAGTCTGGTCGAGTGCCTTTTTGACCATCAAATTGAGCGCATGCGCAATACAGATGGAGTGTTTTACATTGAGCTCCCTGGCACAGGCCATCATATTGGCTGCAGCATCTGTAACTAGACATGTTACTTTGTGCCTAATTCCCCATTCCTCCATGATAGCAGCCTTGGCTGCTGCCAAATTTGTAGCAGTGTGGGCTTGGGGAAATTTCTGCACTCCTAAAAGTACAGTATTAAGTGACCCCTCAGTTATGAAATGGCATGTGACAGCAAGATAGGCGTCCATATTCATTGAGGTCCACATATCTGCTGTCAGGCTAACTGCCACAGCTTTCATGACCTGGGCCTTGGCTTCCTCCTTGGACTTTTTGAACTTTTCTGCCACCATTGTTTTTAAAGCCTGAGGAAATGACATTTAATGTTGAACAAAAACTGTTAAAAATATATATTTTGTGTTTACTTATCAATGACCACATACACACCTGTCTGGTAGGCAGAACATATAAGGGGTCCAGTTTGTTGACAAACCCCCTGAACCCTTCATCCTCGACCAGGGTGAATGGCTGAGAATCCTTCACCACCATGTCAACCAACGCATCATCTAATAGCTGTTTTCTGGAAGCTAGGAAAAAAAGGTAGACAACAGACACAACAGAAAGAAAATAAAAATATATATAATCATTTTTTATATAGATTATTTTTTTATATAAATTAAAAAGTTAGCCTTTACCTATAACAACACATGCAAACCAATATGCCTCCCTACCTTGGCTAGGTCCTGGTCCAGCTTCAGTCCCCTTCTCATGAAGGGCACGGTAATGCCTCAACATGGAGGAGGTGTTGTTATTATATCCCAGCTCTTTGTCACAGAGTAAGCATTTCACCTAAGAATAAAAATACACCAATAAAACTAAATCTGTATAGTAAAAGTATAGAAAAGCTTTAAGAAAGTATGAATGACACCATGAAACAATACAATAATTAGGTTAAACCTACAAATGTCAACCAACAAATACATATAAATACATACCTTACTGGGTGACATCATTTCAAAAAATTCCCAAACGGGTGAAAACATTCTCTTTCTAGCTGGCTCCATGTCTCTACTATTGTAATGAAATTAGACGTATAATTTGCTAACAGAACACTCCAACTACAGACAACCCTCGCCTTCGAGAGGTGGTTTGACACGTCATATAGTCGAAGCATCCCGCCAAAACTGAACCCTTTCTCGAAGCGCTGCAGTTTTCTTGCCATAGCAAACTCAGTTACAGCACCCAGAGAAACGCTAACATTAATTCACAAGTTTGTGTGTCCATATAATCTTAGTGAAAGTGGTAAACAGATAAGGCTTCCTGTCTGCTATGGAGGGGCTCGGAGAGGATATTCTACACAAGCTCCGATTGCCCCCCTATATAACAGGCAAAATTGTACAAAAGGAGGAGCAGGGGAGGAGGAGGGATGCTGTAGGAACTAAAAATGGGAAGAGGTAAGCTGCTGGTTTTATACCTTGGTATTAACTGAAAGATTAGATGGGCATACTCCTCCCGAAATTATGTTTAATAACTTCACAAAGTTGTCATACTGCCCAACTAAAGAAAATACTGATCACCATGATGGTGATATCAAACCAACTATTATTTTCAATACAACTTCAATATCTAAACCTCTGTAAATTTTCAATAAGAACTTAAATGACAGAAAAAATTCAATCTATTTAGTAAAAAGGGAAGCTGGTAATGCTGTTTGTGGAGTTGTGTCTGATGTCAGTGTTCGCTCTTGTGTTTCTCTGTCCTTCAGTGATTCTGCTTGTTATCATCAGGTATCTTCAGTGTGTTCAGACCCCTGTCCACACGAACACGGGTATTTTCAAAACCACAGCTTTTTCTACGCGGTTTGGCTGTTCCTCCACACGCAAACGCAGTATCCGGTTACTGAAACCGGACTTTTTTGAAAACTCCGGCCAAGGTGAAGATTTTTAGAAACTCCGGTTACAGCGTTGTCGTGTGGACGGTGAAACCGAAGATTTCGGCTTATTAAGTCGAAGTGTGAGCCATTCTCTCCTTTGTTTGACGTCAGATTGTTAGCCGTTATCTTTCTTATTTAGCTACATGAGTCAAGTCTACGCAATGACACAACGTAGCTTTTAATAACTCTGCTAACAGCTATCACATGATACATGCGCAGTTATCTCATTGTATTGCAGAACAGAGGCGCCATAATTCAATAATACATAATAGTAAGGCAAGTGTGTGAAGCTACAGTCCACTTGTGTCCTGCCCCTGTGTACAGTCACCTGTCACTGAGTCCAGTAAAGGAACTTGTAGAACGGTTTCACTGAGCCCATGGCATCCCACAGTGCATCGTTGCCGTGGATGGGACCCATGTGGAAATCAGGCAGCCAATCATAGCGTGGTTTTGCGTTTTCATGTGGACAGAGATTTTTTTTAAAACCGTGCTTGTGTGGACGCGATTGTTTTTTAAAACGGAGGAGGAAAAACTCTGGTTATAAAAATTCCTGTGTACGTGTGGACTAGGCATCAGTCATTACTGAGTTAATCACTTAATTATTTCATTAACTCCAACACGGATTCAGTTACATTTAACAGCCTGTAGTTAGCACACTGAGCAGTGTTCATTTCATCTGGGCTAACCCATGTGGGACCTACATGGAAACTGTGGACAAAACTGGCTGGGCCCCAGTTAGGCAGCCCAGGTGACACCCATATGGGCCCCACATGACATGCTGGCTGGGGGGCGCCATCAGTTGGGGGAGCGCGCCAATAAGTGCATATCTGGCACCAGATTTTTCTGTCACGGCCACCCTAAAATGTTATTGCTGCCACTAGTTGGATCAGAGAACTATCAATCTGACGATTCCTATATGCCACTGGATCAGAGTACTGTCAAATCAATTACTGTCAAAAAAGTTTGCGTTTGGAGCGCTCAACAACACCATTAGATCAAAGAGCTTGGTCAATACTTTGGTAAGGTAACGTTTTTTAACCATACAATACATCTAAATTCAAATTTAAGGCCAATTAAAAAAATAGGTACAGTAAAAAGGTGCACAAATCTGTATTTTGTTAGGGTATTTGTGGCAGTCGAGAAATCACGCTGTGAAATGGGCAGATAGCCTTGCTCAGTGTGTATGTTAAGAGGCAAAATATCACACATTCACTTCAGCATTTCATGATGAAGTGAGTGTGTTATATTTTGACTCTATAAAGCTTTCTTCGCTTACTTGCACCTCAAAAAGTTTTGCGCCAATGCATTGTTAAAATAATCAGTGTGTTTTGTAATTGTCCTATTTAAAAATGGTAGCCAATTTGAAAATGGTATATAAAATGTGCTAATTCACAACATTAATACATCCTTTATTAAATCACTTTGATGGTGTTAAATGCTGAATTGATTCATTCAGTTCCTAATGCAAGTCGAGTTATTTAAAGGGGAAGTTCAAGCATCAATGAGTAACAAAAAACGCACTGAATCAGTATTTATTCGTATTACTTTCATGTGAAATGTGATAATAACACCTAATAATTATGTCGTTATGTCTGAGAACAATTTCTTAGCAACTAGGGATTGCACAAATATATATATATATATATATATATATATATATATATATTTGACTGACTGGGGGCACCAATAAGGATTTCACCTAGGGCGTCAGAGTGGCTAGAAACAGCCCTGGTGAGCATGGTCATCACATAAGTTCCATATACTGTCACTGTATTTCTCCTTATTATGAAAGACATTTTCAGATCTTTTGGTCAATTAGTTATATTTTTTTATGCTGGCTGGTTTCCTCCAGCATGTTCTTTTTCTGCACCACACTGGAAAACTCTCCTACCTCCGTTCTCCAAAAAAACCCCAGCAACTATGACCCTGTTAAGGTGAATACTGTAGGCTGTGGAAAGCTTTTATGCCTCAAAGTTATATGTTGAAGCCATTTCTATGGAAGTAAAATATTTTAGTTTATTTTGTAAAACCTGAGAAAACTTGTGTTGCAAATAAAACATAGAAATTGGAATGTAAACAGTTAACCAGTGATTTAGTATAATGTAATTTGATTGGATGTTAGATTTAGTATGAAAGAAATAGTACCCGCGAAATAGTCAGAAGCCACTGGACTTTGGAGCAACACAGTCTTTTGACCTACACGTAACTGTACATTTAATTTGTAAGAAAAGTAAATATCCTAAGTTTTAATTTTTTATGTTTTTGAGATTCATAATTAAACAGTCAAACGAAGAACTCTGGATTCAAGACTTTTATTTGACGTTCGTGTTTGAGTACAAAAGAACTTTGAAGTCCTAAGCTAGTGAGTCAGCTTGTTGCACTCACATTCAAGTCAAAAGACTGCTCGACATAGTCAAAATATCGAGTGAAAGAAGATTGCTCAACGAATCCGAAAGACGAGCCGCGGGAGAAGATCGCTAAATAAGGACGCGCTAGCTCGTGATGACGGTGAGATAATCGACTGGGCTGACATTCGCTGGCTGATCTGAGGGAAACTCTAGCGGATGATAAAGATAACATACCAATACGAACGAAAACTACATCGCAGCTCAAAAAAGACAGAAAGAAAGCCAGAGGTAGCCTACCTGCAGTGTGAGTCGGCTGAATGAACCTTTCCCTGGAACAGGTCTGATATTTTCTTCATCGTCTAAAAGTGACAGTAAGTGCTCTCTGGATATTTCGTTCTGAAAGTCATAGAGCTTTACATAAAGAAATCCTGCACATCAGTGACTCTTTTAAACGAGTGTTTATAAGAAGATTAGAAGCTGTACAAGAGGAATTGTGACAGTTTTCTGTGTGAAGATTTTAAAGTGAAATGACATGGCAGATGAAAGCGCCGCTGCAGGTGTTGACCAAAAGAGGGCGCCAAAGCCCACATTAAAGGCTGTAGAGGAGAAACTACAAAGGCTGAAAGGAGAACGCAAGGGAAAGTTGGAACAAATAACCAAACAGAAGAATGATTTAGCCAAATTGAAGGAAAATGAACACAATGTTAATCTCATTAAAGATGAAGCATTGTTAAGTTTTGAAAGATGCGTAAGAGAGTATGAAAGGATTAATGAAGAATTGTGTGAGTTAATAGATGAAGATGATAAGAAAGCGGATCAAGATGCTTTCAAGAACAGATATTCGGAATTTCAGCAGTTAATAGAAAACACAAACAAATGGATTGCAGATGTCTTAAAAGATGAAGAAGATTCTATTAAGCCACATGATAGTGTGTCTAGAGCTAACTCCGTGGTAAGCCACACTTCCAGTACTAATTCTGCAATGCTGAGAATTAAAGCTGAACGTGAAGCACTGTTGGCAAGAGCTGCAGCAATGAAAAAGAGAGAAGCAATAGAGCAGGAAGAAATTCGGTTGAGAATTAGAAAAGAGGAATTAGAACTTGAAACTGAGCTTGCTGCTTCAGATGCCAAACTAAAGGTGTACGAAGAATTTGAAGATGCTCAGGAATCTAAATATGATTTATTAGAGCCACCTTCAGGATCCAGATTTGAACCCATGATGCGTAGATCCTTCAATCCAAAGCCAGCCACTCAAGTTGGTGCTTCAGAGAGAAGAAAGTCGTTGTCAAGGTTTGATGCTGTTAGCAGCACGCCACATCTTAATCCTCATGATCACACTGATTCTTCTACAGAGAGCCTGTACGAAGTGCTACAGCGTCAAAATGAAGTCACCAAGATGCTCATTAAACAACAGAGTTTGTCTCAACTGCCTCAAAGAGACATACCTACATTTACAGGAGATCCTCTGACTTACAGATCTTTCATAAGGGCATTCGAGCATGCTATTGACAGTAAAACAGACAGTCATCAAGACCGGCTGTACTATCTTGAACAGTTCACGAGTGGAGAACCACTTGATCTCATTCGGAGCTGTGAACACATGAAACCTGACAGAGCTTATAAAGAAGCCAGAGAACTGCTTGATCGTCACTATGGAGATGAAATGGCCATCGCTACAGCTTATATCAAGAAGGCTATGGAATGGCCTCAGATAAGGCCAGAAGATAGAAAAGGATTGAATGCTTTTGCTTTGTTCTTGGTAGGATGTTGTAACACAGTGAATGATGTGGACTATATGGATGAAATGAACAATCCTACCAACATGAAGTCCATTTTATCCAAACTTCCATTCAAACTGAAAGAAAGATGGAGAAGTTACGCTTATGACATTCAAGAAAGAACAAGAAAAAGAGCCAGATTTCCTGATTTAGTGGAATATGTGTACCGTCAAGCAAAGGTTGCCAATGACCCACTGTTTGGAGACATCCTGGACTCCACTTCAAGTAATCAGAACAACTCAAAAAAGCAACCAAGCATTAGAAAAAGTGAGTCTAAAAGAAGCAGCTTTGCTGTGAATGTGTCTGCTACTGAAAATAATGTCAGTAAAAGCCAACCTGAAAAGAAACCTTTTGCAGTCAAGTCAGCAAGTGTCTTTCAAAGTCCCTGTCTTTACTGCCAGAAGAACCATGCACTAAATGTGTGCAACAAGATTCGAGAACAGCCATTGAAAGAAAGAATTCAGTTCTTGAAAACGAACGGTCTTTGTTTTGGGTGTCTGACGGCAGGTCATATGTCCAAGGACTGTAAAAAAAGGGCCACTTGTCCAGATTGTTCATTCAAGCACCCAGCTATCTTGCACATTGTTAAAGAAGATGCTTCATCAAAGAACAACAGTGCAGATGACAGCTCACAAAGTACAAGTGAAGTCACAAGTGCTCTCGTGTCTGCAGGGTGCAGAAGAGGTGATCATACTGGGGCCGGGAGTAGTGAGTGTATTCTTCCCATCGTACCTGTGCAGATAAAACACAAGAAAGATACAAAGACAATCAAGACCAATGCTTTCCTGGATCAAGGAAGTACAGCAACTTTCTGCACTGAAGAATTGGCAAAGAAGTTGAATATGCGAGGCAGAAAGACAGAGTTCCTGCTTCGTACAATAGCGCAAAAACAGAAAGTGAATAGCTATGAACTTACTGATTTGGAGGTGTGTGGTATAGAGGAGCAAGATTACATTCCACTTCCCAATGTGTATACTCAGCCAGATATACCTGCAAAAAAGGCCAACATCCCACAGAAGAAAGATTTGGAGAAGTGGTCTTACCTGAGTCGTGTCCATCTCCCAAAACTTGAAGCAGAAGTTGGTCTGCTCATCGGTGTCAACGCGTACAAAGCCATGGAGCCATGGGAGATCATTAATAGCCAGAACGACGGACCATATGCTGTGAAGACAGCTCTTGGCTGGGTTGTCAATGGGCCAATCAGCAGATGCCAAGAGAAGGAATCAGATGATGGCAAAAGACAAAGTTTCCTTGTCAACCGTATTTCTTTGATTAGCATTGATGACATGCTGATAAAGCACTACAATGCAGATTTTCCAGAAAGAAGATGTGACGACAGACGAGAACAGTCGCAACATGATAAGAAGTCCATGCATACAGTGACAACATCAGCCCAGCTCGTGAATGGTCACTTCTGCATCAAGTTGCCTTTGAAGGATGACAAGGTGAAGATGCCGTGCAACCGTGGTATTGCTGAACAGAGGCTTAACTCTTTGAAAAGGAAGTTCAATAGGAATACAGATTTCTTTCAAGAGTACAAGGCTTTTATGGACAACATACTGGAAAAAGGCTATGCAGTAAGGATTCCAGAAGAACAGTTGATTCGCAGTGATGGAAAAGTATGGTTCATTCCACACCATGGGGTGTACCATCCAAAAAAGAAGAAACTCAGAGTCGTCTTTGACTGTGCAGCAACTTACCAAGGTGTATCGCTAAATGACCAGTTGTTGCAAGGGCCTGACCTAACTAACACCCTCATCGGAGTGTTGCTGAGATTCAGACAGGAGCCTGTCGCCATGATGGCAGATATCGAATCCATGTTTTACCAGGTGTGGATTCCAGACATGGACACAGATATGCTACGCTTTCTCTGGTGGCCAGATGGTAATCTGAATGTGGAAGCAGAAGAGTACAGAATGTGTGTGCATCTGTTCGGTGCTACATCATCCCCTAGTTGTGCGTCATATGCATTAAGAAGAACAGCGGAAGATGCAGCATCAAAGAGTACCCCAGAAGCCACACAGACAGTCCTCAAGAACTTCTATGTGGATGACTGTTTGAAGTCAGTAGCCACAGAAGACAAAGCCGTTGCTCTTGCGAGAGAGCTGATGACGTTGTGTGCCAGTGGTGGTTTCCATTTGACTAAGTGGGTCAGCAACAGCAGAGCCCTGTTGGGATCTATTCCTGACCACGAACGAGCGGCTGAAGTCAAAGATCTCGATTTGGAGTATGATGAGTTGCCAGTGGAACGGGCATTAGGCGTACAGTGGTGCACAAGTTCTGACAGCTTCAGGTTCAAAATACATCTGCCGGACAAGCCATGCACAAGACGGGGCATTTTATCTGTCGTCAGTTCGGTGTATGACCCAATGGGTTTTTTGGCACCACTCCTACTACCTATCAAGCTCATTTTAAGAGATCTCTGCCAAGAGAAGAAAGGTTGGGATGAAGAGATCAACGAAAAATCATGCCGGACATGGATGAAGTGGCTGACAGACTTAGACAAGCTTTCAGAACTCAGTCTGAACAGATGTTTCAAACCCTCTGCATTTGGGCCCACAAACACTGCTCAAATCCACAATTTCGCAGACGCTAGTAAAGATGGGTATGGCGTTGTGTCGTATCTCTTGTTGACAAATGACCGGGGTGAGAAACATGTATCATTCTTGATGGGAAAGTCCAGAGTCGCTCCACTCAAACAGATTACGATCCCGAGAATGGAGTTGACAGCAGCGACTGTTGCAGTCAAGATCGATCAGATGTTGAAAGAAGAACTTGAACTTTCCCTGATGGAGTCAGTCTTCTGGACGGATAGTACAACAGTACTGAAGTACATCGAAAACGATGCCCTTCGTTTCAAGACGTTTGTGGCAAACCGTGTCTCCTTCATTAGAGAAGCGACTACATCTTCTCAGTGGAAGTATGTCAATACCTCACAAAATCCAGCAGATCAGGCTTCAAGAGGTTTGAAGATCCAGAGCTTCATAGAAAGTAAGAGCTGGTTTCAGGGGCCTAGTTTCCTGCGAAAGGATGTTGAATGGCCGGAACAACCTGAACAGTGTCCTTACCTGACTGAAGATGATGTTGAGGTGAAGACATCCGCTGCAGTGTCATGCACAAACTCAAACGAGTGCACAGATCCACTGAACCAGCTCGTTAAGTATTACTCCAGTTGGCATAAGCTGAAAAAGGCGACAGCCTGGATTTTGCTCTTAAGAAGGATGTTGCGACACCTGAGAGAGAAAAGAAAAGAGTTTGAGCAGAACATACAGCAAAATGAGAATGATCCAGAGAAATGTAGATCTATAGTTGAACAGCAAATGGTGATGTGCAAGAAGAACCTGGAAAAAAGAAAACTCACCGTGGAAGATCTATCCAGAGCTGAAATTGAACTGGTTAAATACAGTCAGAAACAAGCTTACACGGAGGAGATACAAGCATTGCAGTCGGCAGGCTCCCGTGTGAAAAAGAACAGTTCTATCTTCAAACTGGATCCATATTTGCAAGATGATGTGTTGAGAGTAGGAGGACGTTTGAATAGATCAAGAGTGTGGACATGGAGGTAGGAACCATGTTTTAGCCATATTGCGACAACGGTATTGGATACCAAGAGCCAATGCAGCATCAAGAAAAGTGATTTCAGAGTGCAACCTCTGCAGAAGACTGCATGCAAAGGCAGGAGAGCAGAAAATGGCGGATCTGCCACAAGACCGTCTGCTCCCTGACAAACCACCCTTCACCAACACGGGTGTGGATTATTTTGGACCTTTCGAGGTCAGAAGAGGACGTGCAAAGGTTAAGCGTTATGGAGTGCTCTTTACATGTTTAACTGTCAGGGCAGTGCATATAGAAGTAGCCCATTCTCTTGACACCGATTCATGTATTAATGCCATACGGCGTTTTCAAGCCAGAAGAGGTCAAGTGTCAATTATTCGTTCTGACAATGGCACGAACTTTGTCGGCGCTGAACGAGAGCTGCGTGAGGCATTGGCAGAGCTGGATCAGTCTCGTATCAATGAAGTAATGATGAAAAAGGGTGTGCAATGGATTTTCAACCCGCCTGCTGCGTCTCACCACGGCGGTATCTGGGAGCGTCAAATTCGCACCGTGAGAAAAGTGCTGAGCTCTGTTGTGAAGCAACAGCTCTTAGAAGATGAAGGACTACACACTCTCCTATGTGAAGTTGAGAGCATCATCAATGGGAGACCCTTAACCACGAACACAGATCACCCAAATGATCTCGAGCCGCTGACGCCCAATCATCTGCTTGCGTTGAAAACACAGCCTAGTTTTCCACCTGGTGTGTTCACTAAGGATGATGTTTACGTCCGCCGACGCTGGAGACAAATACAATATATGGTGGATCTGTTCTGGCGAAGGTGGACTCACGAATACTTACCGCTTCTGCAAGAACGGCAAAAATGGCTCGGCTTAAGTAGAAGTTTCAAGGTTGGAGATGTCGTTCTCGTCGCAGATTCGTTTCTGCCAAGAAACTCCTGGATGTTAGGCAGAGTCATGAGAGTGATGCCTGACTCCAAAGGCGTTGTCAGAAGTGCTGAGGTTCGGACGAAGACCAGCATCATTCAAAGACCAATAACTAAACTTTGTTTGTTGCAGGGAGAAGACTGAAGATAGAAGAGAAAGACTTGAATAGAGTACAAATTACCATTTGAATAGTTTGAATAGTCTATGAAAAGTATTTAGTTGTCAAGTATGTTAATACTTTCCAGTTAACGTTTACCTTAAATACTTGCCTATGAAGAAAAGAAGATTATTGCTGAAAGGAATTAAAGAAAGTGTTGAATGTAAGAGTATAAATGACTTCAGTTTAAGTTTAAGTTGATAATTGATATGTTAAGGCCTAGTCAATTAGGGACCGGGATATGTTGAAGCCATTTCTATGGAAGTAAAATATTTTAGTTTATTTTGTAAAACCTGAGAAAACTTGTGTTGCAAATAAAACATAGAAATTGGAATGTAAACAGTTAACCAGTGATTTAGTATAATGTAATTTGATTGGATGTTAGATTTAGTATGAAAGAAATAGTACCCGCGAAACAGTCAGAAGCCACTGGACTTTGGAGCAACACAGTCTTTTGACCTACACGTAACTGTACATTTAATTTGTAAGAAAAGTAAATATCCTAAGTTTTAATTTTTTATGTTTTTGAGATTCATAATTAAACAGTCAAACGAAGAACTCTGGATTCAAGACTTTTATTTGACGTTCGTGTTTGAGTACAAAAGAACTTTGAAGTCCTAAGCTAGTGAGTCAGCTTGTTGCACTCACAGTTATATTATGTTTTGAAAGGGAAATTATGTGTGCAAAGCTAATGCATTGACCTTTGTAGAGACAATTCACTTATGCGCTCTCTCAATAGTATTATCTTAGCATTAATTTATCCACCATTCCTTGACTAGTTTTTTCCAGTGTCCTCATCAGTGCACATCTGTAAAAAATTGAGTTATGTGGTGATCATTTTACAGATGTTATTATTGCAGAGATCTAAATAGTCACATTGGTAAAACTACAAAATAAACCTTTATTTTCCTGTGCTTGAAAACTGCTGAAACAAATGGTTTACTTCAGTCAAATGACTCAATTCCAGGGCAACGATCATGGAATCATGCAAATGTTGAGCCTAATAGTTATGATAATATAAATATTAATCATACTCCAAACCTCAAAGCCTGACTGCCTGTAAAGCAATGTACTGTATGAAAATATTAGGATGTTGTTAACCACAAGTAGTCTAGTTAAATGTATTTAAAGCTGCAGTAGGTAACCTTTGTAAAAATTTATTTTTTACATATTTGTTAAACCTGTCATTATGTCCTGACAGTAGAATATGAGACAGATAATCTGTGAAAAAATCAAGCTCCTCTGGCTACTCCCAGTGGTCCTATTGCCATTTGCAGAAATACACCGCTCCCGGTACGAAACAATCAATCAGAGCCAGGAGGAGTGTCTTGGCAGTGTCAATCAAACTCGTGTGTGCGCTGATCACACCCCTCTCATGCACAGCGCGTACAGGCGTTCAAATTCAAGATTACCGGTGTGCCGCAGCTTTGCTCATGGCAGACAAACAATCCAAACTCCCAATTCCTCGAGTGGCACTTGCTCATAAAATAAAGACGGGTAAACGGAAAAAGACAGATGACGATGATAAAAAAGACAAAAAGTAAGAATTAGATTGAGCCCGAAATAAAACGAGGGTAAATATTGGAGCGGCTTTTCCGAGGTGGAGGGAGCTACGTGTCCTGAAAGGATTAAAAACCGATGCAGAGTTAGCCACATTTCTGCTTGACAAGTAAGTATCCCTGCCTGATTTGTTTCATTTTTAAAGAACTGCCCCGTCACCCACGTCCCCTGCCTGATGCTCCGCGCACACCACGGCTTCCTCTTCTCCCCTGTGAGTTGTGCTTGTTCAAATTTTCAGGCTACGTCAACGTTTTCTAAAAACTCCCTACTGCAGCTTTAATGCTATCTATCTATCTATCTATCTATCTATCTATCTATCTATCTATCTATCTATCTATCTATCTATCTATCTATCTATCTATCTATCTATCTATCTATCTATCTATCTATCTATCTATCATCTATCTATCTATCTATCATCTATCTATCTATCTATTTTAAGTTTTAAAAGACTTCTTGAAATTTGAAGATTTAGGCCTTACAGACAGACAGACAGACAGATAGATAGATAGATAGATAGATAGATAGATAGATAGATAGATAGATAGATAGATAGATAGATAGATAGATAGATAGATAGATAGATAGATAGATAGATAGATAGATAGATAGATAGATAGATATTATTTAATATATGGATGCACGTTGTTTTATAATAAGGAGAGGCAAAGTTGTGCATTACAATGCAGACATGACAACAATTGGCACCAATCTGGTGCACTTACAAGAGCAATCAACTGAATAAATGATAGGGATAGCCTATCAGAGACTGGCACGCAATCAGTGCACTTGCAAATGAGAGCCTGCAGTATGCCCGATCATGTGAAATTATTTACCCATCCATCTACAGCAAATATGATCAGACAGATACATCATTGAACACATGAAGAGTTTGGTTGCAAAACGCGATAAACGCCATTTTTTGACATTTGGATTTTATTATTGGAAATCACTGCTTAGATGTACCTTAATCTATGTGTGAATTGCTGCCATTAATAAGATTTGAAAATGTACATTTTAAGCCAACTACAAAATGTATTTTTTCACAAAACGCGATATCCGCCAGCCCAGTTTCTTTACAAAGTGCGATATAGAACGTTTAGGACGCTGCGCGAGCTCAGGATGTCACGCGAGGAGAGAGTCACCGCCGGTGAAGTGCTCCGAGTTTGCTCAGCGACTTTCGTGAAGACACGGGGCGACAGGGACAGCCCGAAGGGTAAGACTCTGTACTGATGTGCCCGTCCCTCGAACGCAACACGTAGGGACGGTCTGCGTCGAGGGAAAACCAAGACATGAAAGTACATGTCCTTCAGGTCGATCGCTGCTAACCAATCTTGGGGACGGATGCACCTGAAGATGCGTTTCTGCATATAGCATTCTGAACGGCATTTCTTTAGGGGACCGATTCAAGAATTTGCAGATCCAAGATCGGCCATAACCCGCCGCTTTCTTGGGTACAATGAAGTGCGGGCTGTAGAACCTGGACTTCATATCGGCTGGAAGGACCGGCTCTATCGCGTCCTTCACCAGTAGGACTGCGATCTCCGCCTGGAGCACAGGGGCATCCTCCTTTGACACGGAGGTGAAGTGAACGCCCCAGAGCCGGCGAGACGGGCTGGGAAGCACTAGCCAGGCTCCCAGTGACCGTGCAAGCTGACCAACAGCACCACAGACGTACCCGCAGCGGGGCAGCGTAGCGGCGTGCAGGGACCCGACTCGGACTGCATGATAGCGGCCCAAAGTGGGGTCTGAGTGTGCTGTGCAACACAACCTGCTTCCGCTGAGGGGGTGTGCGAGTGTGGGAAGGCCGCTTATGTGCATCCCCACAGCCAGCACCCCCTGCTGGCAATTTGGAGAGGCACCAGGGGGTGACAACGCATGGGAGCGTCGTACACCAGTAAGCGCACTCTCCGATTGAAGGAGGGGCTGAGCGTGGCAAGGCTTTGTGGCGTCGCACATGGCCTGCCTCACCTCCTTCCTCAGCGGGGAAAAAGAGCGGTGAGGCATAGTGTCGCACACTGTCGTCCTCGCACCGCTGAGAAGAGGGGAATGGGAGTGGCGAGGCTTTGTAGCGTCACACACTGCCATTCTCGCCCTCTTGTGGGGAGGGGAATTAGAGCGGCGAGGCTTTATAGCGTCACACACACTCCAATACTCACCCTCTTGTGGGGAGGGGAATGAGAGCGGCGAGGCATTGTAGCGTCACACGCTGCCATTCCCGAACTCCCGAGACCCAGAGGTATTGGAACTGCTCTTAAGAATTTGGGTATCACTGGCTGTTTTTAACACCAGTGGCAGAACAGAATTACCAATGGTTTTCCACCCGGCCCTCCTCAGGGGGAAGAGCAGCTCCTGACCAAATCCGGGTCAATGGTGTTTCTGGACCAGGGTGGACATCGTCTGGCCAAGGGCCAGCGCTGTGCGCAGCTCAACCTCGGCTCAGAACTACCCTTTTGCACTAAGCAGGGCAGAGGTGGCCTGCCAGTGGCACTGCTACCCCACCGATGAGGGTAGTGAGAGAGAAGGAAACTTTATACAGATTATGGCCCTTTTGGTGTTCCATATTTTGGCACCAAATAGTCCCACAATGCCAAAGCCTTCCAATGCACATCCGGGAAAGGCAAGGAGCGGGCAAGGCGATATACGCGTTGCACTACGCCTCAGCCACCCGGGAAAGCATGGCTGTCAAGTATGAATATGATTCAGCATGAGCGCCCACTATTATAGTGGGAATCTCAGCATCACCATTTCCAACATATAACAGCCCTCTCTCCGATGCAGCAATTGACATCTGTCCTCTGCTAGAGCCCCAAATGAAACACTTTTTTTTTTTTTTTAAGGACCAGCAATCCCATCTGTAAGCTACCAGCAGGCATGTGAGATAGTGGGCGTGGCCGTGAGACGGCACGCTGAACACTCAAGCCCTTATGAAAAAGGCAAGATGAACAACGCGCCGACATGGTTATGCTCTCATGAGAGAGGATAGACCACCCACAAACACAGTCTCAACATGCTTGCAATGCGATAGAGCAGTGGGGGGCCCACGGAGATGTACTCGGCGGGGGAAGCCTCACTGTAAAACTCAGGTCACCCAGGCTTATCAGACAAAATAGCCCCTTTTCTGGTGCACCAGAAAAGAAACTAGATCGGGGGATAACCGAAGGGACTCAACCCCGTTTGAGGTTTCATAGTCTCGACCATGCATCTGTGTCGCCGAACGACGCACGCTGAGTTGCCGTGGCAACCCGCGCTGTCACCCGGCAGCTAGACGGCACATGGCGCGCTGAACACTCAAACCCTCAAGCGGAAGGCGAGACGAACAGCGCGTCGACGTGATCCCGTTCCCCTGAGAGAACACGGATCAACCATGAACGCAGTCTCAACATGTTTATGCGAGAGGGATCGTGGCCGGCAGGACAGGAAACAACCGCATCCAGAAACGCACGGGTGGAATGACGTCTTGAAAAAGAAGTAGTGTCACACCCATGTTGCTCTTTTGTGAGTAAACACTTTTTCAACAGTGCTGAAGCACCCAGGGGAAGACCGCGGCAGCACACAGGAGATAGTGCAGTCCTGTGTCTGCACTCACTGAGACAAACGCCCTCACCAAACCGACAGTTGCTGTGAGAACAGCAGTTTGTTATGCTGATGCAGCGGTGAGCATGCGGTCGCGCTGATTGTGCCTTTTCGCCAACACAAAGCGTCCCTCTTGTTCTCTGGAGTATCTCTCTCTGTAGATAGGCTCTCTTTTAGAAAAGCAGTCTTGCTTCATCAACGCCGTTCGGCTCAGAAGTGAATGACAATAGTGCGCTGCTCTCGCTTCCTGTTTATACCTGCAGTGCGGGGCGGAGCGCAAGATGCAAATCTCGCACGCCAAGGGCCCATTGGCCTGTTCTCTATATCTCGAAGCTGATAGGGGCTCCCTGAAGTGATCCCAATTCGTCGGTGACGTCCGACGTACGTCGAACGTGACCGACTGAAAGGGAACTTTCCATACTGCTTTTACTGTTTTAAAGCTGCTGGCAACCCATCTGATGGTGAAGATTTTACCTATTTTCAGTATTTCCACGTTGAGCTCGGCCTCTGCTTCTCTAAGCAATCTGGGGTTCCTGGTTGACTGATTGTAGAGTGAGTATAACTTTGAAATAAATAACTCAAACTGATTAGTGCCAGCCACTTCTTTAAGAGCATCTTTGACAGCCAGTTCTAATTTACGCGCCAGGCAATGAACAGACTGCACGTTCGAAAACTTTTCTTTGATTCTGATGACAAGCCCACTGGCTTTTCCTGTGAGCACCGCAGCTCCATCCATGGGCGTCAGTTTGGTTTGAAATGTGCTGGGGACAGAGACGCATTCAGAAGTGCATTTTCAGAAGTGCTGGGTACATTTTTTTCTCTCTTTCACACAGGTCATGTTTTGAAAGACTATGTCCTGCAGCTTACTAATGTAAATAAATAAAAATGTCAGATGAGAGACATATTGCGGGTCTTATAGCCTATATTACTCATGCCGACGAAAGCGCCCCACGAATTCTTTAATATTTTTCATTTTTGCAATTTTTTTAACCACTTCATTATCAGAGTCCCACTGGAGCCCGTGTTTTTTTTATCCTCCCTATTACACATTAGTTACAGCCATTAAAATAGTTCAGTTTTGTTTTTAATGTCATAGTAGATATATTTCGTTTTGTTTCTTTATTAAGTTAATTTAGAAAAATGTTTAAAGCATTTAATGTTTGTTAAACTAAAGTTTTTGCTTTTTAAAGTGACGATCAAGCGGCCAGCGGCCGACAGTGAGTTAACCCAACACTTTAGCCTCTGAAATCAACACTTGACTTGTCTTGCTTATTAAATCCATAAAAAACACTTAAAGCATCGTTTAAACGCTTAGCCTATTATCACCACCATCACAGTAAAAAGGCATTTTTGACAAGATGAGGCAGGCAGATCGCAACGGCGCGCGCAAACAAAACGGGCTACACAATCTAAACAAATAATTAAAAATAAAAAAACATGCTGGTTGTCTTACCTTAGGCTACACCTCTCCGCGAAATGAATATATATCCGATCTTCAATTCCCGTGCTATATGCACATTTAACGGAGTTCATGTCAACGAAATCAACCGATATGAGTATTTTATTCATCAGCTCTTTTCAACATCAAAGACCGCATTATGAGAACGAGCGACCTAAACGCTGGTAAGAGCATTTAGTCTCATTAATTTTAATGAAGATGATTGTGCTTTTGAGCATCTAAAACTTAGCTTATTTTCAGTTTCACTTGTGGCAGTTTGCGTGTTGGCTTGCTTTACTCATTTGCGGCGATGTGTGTTGCATAGCGCCGTCCTATAGCCTAAAAAAGCCCGAAGCCCGGCCCGCGTCTGAGGTAGGCTATGACTGGAAAATTGGCCCGAAGCCCGGCCCTAGGGTGTAAAAAAGTCGGGGCCCGTCGGGCTCGGGCAGAAATGTAGGGCTCTACTTTGAGTAAGGCTGAAAGCGTCTTTCTTTTTAATACATTTCTTGAATGTCTCAATTACAGTAGGCCTAGCCTATAGATAATTATGATATTTGTGGCTGCACCGGGGTCCGTCATTACGCTAAATCATGAGCGGTCCATGGCACCTGCTACCCATGGCTGTTAACTGTATAGGCTACATCAATCCATTACAACAATTTCGTGTTATGGGCACTGCCACTGATACAGGCAGCGGAAGAGCCTACTTTACGGAGCTTGCTTCTGCTTTTCAAGCGTTTTTACAACAAAAGATGTCGTTAAAACGACATAAGATCTCGTTATTATGAGAAAAGATGTAGTTAAAACGACATAAGATATCGTTATTACGACACAATTTAGTGGAAAAAATAATATGTGTGTGTCAGCAATGCTTCACCGCAAAATTGAACTCGAGGTTTAAAAAAAAAAAAAAAAAAAAGTGGTGGGTACAAAAGGACTCATGACGAAATCTGGTGGGTACGCGTCCCCCCCGTCCCCCCCGAAATCGACGCCTATGGCTCCATCGTTGGCAATGCTTATCAGGTGCGTCTTCAAAAAATCATCATTCATTCCAGCTTCATGTAGACTCGCCATCATCAAGTTATAAATGGATTCAGCATCCACCCCATCTGTAAGTTCCACTAGATCCAGGAAAACATTGTCTACATCCCCCTTTCTGCTGACATCACATCTTACATAGATTATTAGATAGGGATTGCCATGAATGGTGCTTTCATCTATTGTAATTGACACCCGTGAATCAATTTCTTTCACATTGCAGACGAATTTGTGGCGCATTTCCTTGGCAATGTGATTATTTCTGCGCATACATGGTCAGATTTGTGGATAGTACCATCTTCGGCTCCATTAAGCTCCTGCATTTTCATGAGTGGGTTGAGCTTTTTGTACGATAGCCTTTCCTTTGCCACAGTGAAAGCTGTTCTGAACGAGACTGGTTTTATTGAGTAAACCGGACTGTATATCAATGAAAGTGTTTGGGAGGGTGTCTTTCTCTTTCATCTGGGCTATTTCCACTGACCTTGTGTGGGCCTGGCTTTCCCTGTGTTTGTATATCTTCTTTCGTAGCCTCTTTGCTTCAGAGCTAGTAACATCACCATTGATCGAGCGTATTTCGCACCCTGTGTAAATGACTTATGTATGGGTAATTTAATAAATAATAAATTATGTACTTTTGCATCTGTGGCTTAAATGTGTTCAAATCACTGTTTCCACTTATTGTTTGCATATAGCTGATGAACTGTGGATTTCTTTAGAATATAAAATCATGCACAAGTACTTTTTAACAGCTGTAAAGTGTGACTATAAAACAGTTGCGAGGTTTATGTCCTTCAAGAGAGACTGAGCATTCACTCTTCAGGTGACACACTATTATTTTAATTGCAATCATTTTCTTTTATTGTGCTGTGTGATATGTAACAATGCCATTGCTTATATCAGTTATATTTTAAGGGTTATGGGGTAATTAAATGGATTAGTTATCGAATAAAATGAGGCAGAACTCTGTTTTTTTCTGAAACCTAACTAATTTGAATTACTCAGTGAATATTATCTAATATCTAATTTCAACTGGTTTTGATGTAAGTAATGAACATGCAGTCTGACCACTAATCATAACCTTTGTACATTCACACTTGTATCTTTAGATCCCCATCACAATATTATTTATTTTGGAGTACGAAGGTGAAAGAGAAGAACATGAATAACGCTACAGTGAACTTTACCATACACGTGGAATCCACCAACGTCACAACCTATGCATTTTCTGAAAAAAAAAACATGCTAGAAATTTATGTGTCAGGCTTCCATTTCATGTTTACTCTTCTTACACACTCTTGTGTTGTACTGTTCATTATCACAGGAAGTGGAGTTGCATCAGAGATCTTCAACCTCAATCTCTCTGTTTGTGAGATCATGTTCTCTCTGAGTTCTTTATCATGTCTATTGATAAAGGACCTGACATTCACACCATTACCAAAGCTTTCACCAGGACTAGCCTTCACCGGTCGTCCTCTGTTTCAGTGTCTGATCTGTGTTGAGCGTTACCTGGCAGTGGTTCATCCTGTAACCTTTCTGAAGTACAAACCTCTCAGATATAAAGTGATCTGCTGCACTGCTGTCTGGATCATTGTTCTTGGTTCCTGTTTGTCCTGCATGCTCAGTATAATGTTAAAGGCATTTTATATATATTCATGGATTTTCTCTATGGAGTTGTTATTTTTCCTCTTCATTCAGCTGTTCTGCTGTGTGGCTGTTCTCAGAGCTCTGAAGCAGTCAAGACCAGGAGAGAGAGGGAAAGAGAGAGAGGAGGAAAATCCCATAAAGAAAAGAGCGTTTTATCTTATTCTGATAACTACAGTGAGCATGGTTATCATGCATGTGCCATATACTATTAGTGGAGTCTTCACTGCTATTAGACAATATTATCCAGCATTCTGGTTTATTAGTTTTATTTGTTTTATGCTGGCTGGTCTTGTGCAGCCTTTTCTTTATCTTCACCGTACTGGGAAACTATTTTGCCTCTGTTCATAATAAAACCTGACATTCAATAAAGTCTTGAATCCTTTTTCCCACTTGGTATATTACTGTACATGCTCTTGGAAAAGAAAAAAAATTAAGAGGATTATGTGATTTCATGTTATAATTTTACCTGAAATAAACCTTTTTTTAATGTGTTTAATACAAGCTTCAATGCGAAATGTTGTTAATTATTACAACCCAATAAATAAATGATTTTATAACTATTATTTTAAATTAAATTGCTATACTTATATATATATATATTACTGTGTGTGTGCGCGGGTGCGTGCATGTGTGTGTGTTTGTGTGTGGGCATGTTTTTGTGAAATATCAGGACACAAATGTGTATAATGACATGGGTATGACATAGGTATTACAAAATGAGGGTGAAATATGAGGACGTTCCCCATGTCCTCACTTTTCAAAATGCAAAATGCTTATAAATCAGTCTCCTGTGAGGGGTAGGTTTAGGGGCAGGGGCAGTGTAAGGGGATAGAAAATGCGGTTTGTACGGTATAAAAACCATTACGCCTATGGAATGTCCTCACATTTCACAAAAACAAACATGTGTGCGCGTGTGTGTGTGTGTGTGTGTGTGTGTGTGTGTGTGTGTGTGTGTGTGTGTGTGTGTGTGTGTGTGTGTGTGTGTGTGTGTGTGTGTGAATGTGTGGCTTGTCAATATAATAAGCCATACTTCATAAATTACAGCGCTTTGCATCTGTGGCTTAAATGTGTTTCACTCGGCATCCAGTTAAGCACTATGGTTTTTAAAACTCATTATTTCCCCTTATTGTTTGCATAGCTTGTGTCCTATGCATTTCTTATCATATAAACTCATGCTCATGTACTTATGACAGCTGTGAAGCCAGACTATAAAACAGCAGTGAAGTTTATTCCAATCCAGAGAGACTGGACCTTCACTCATCAGGTGACTTACTCTTTTTTTAAGTTTGATTAATTTGTTTATTGACAGTGATATGTAACAATTCCAATGTTGCTATCAGTCATATTATTGGGGTTATGGGGAGGTTAGGTGGATTGGTTATTGCAGGGGTGTCCAATCCTGCTCTTAGAGGGCCACTGTCCTGCAGAGTGCAGCTAAACACACCTGAACCCGCTAATAAAGGTCTTACTAGGCATACTTGTGTTGAGGCAAGTTGGAGCTAAACTCTGCAGGACAGGTGCCCTCCGTTTGGACACAGCTGGGTTATTGAATAAAAAGGAGCTGAGCTCTATTTTATTATTGTTGTTGTTGTTGTTATTGAACTGACATGACCGTTTATTTGAAACCCATACCTAGAATTCTTATTTATACTTATATTATTTGTGTTTTGTGGACTGAGAAGACTGAACAGGAGAAAATGAACAACTCTGCAGTGAACTTCCCCACACCTGAAACATTCACCAACCTAACATCATCATCACTTCATGAAGGGGAAATGCTAGAATGTTTTACATCAGGCTTCAATTTCATGTTTGGTTTTCTTATACACTCCTATGTTTTGTGGCTCATCTTCAAAGGGACAGGAAGCAGCATTGCATCAGAGTTCTTCAACCTCAATCTCTCTATTTGTGAGATCATGTTTTCTCTGAATTGTTTATTAAGTATAGTGGTAAATGCCATACGATTTAATGGATTCACAACATTGTCACCATTTTTACAAGGACTTGCGTTCACTGGTCGTCCTCTGTTTCAGTGTCTGATCTGTGTTGAGCGTTACCTGGCAGTGGTTCATCCTGTAACCTTTCTGAAGTACAAACCTCTCAGATATAGAGTGATCTGCTGCACTGTAGCCTGGATAATTATTCTTGGCTCTTGCTTGTTCTGCTTGCTTTCTTCAATCTCAAATACGTTTTATATATACTCATGGTTTTTCTCGATTCAGTTGCTACTTTTCCTCTCCATTCAGTTGTTTTGCCTTTTGGTCATACTCAAATCTCTCAAGCAGTCAGGACCAGGAGAGAGAAGGAGAGAGAGAGAGGAGGAAAACAACATGAAGAGAAGAGCGTTTATTATCATTCTAATTACTACAGTGACCATGGTTATTATGCTTGTTCCATATACTATTACTGGACTTGTCACTGCTGTTGTACAATTTTATTCAGCTCTTTGGTTTATTAGTTTTATGTGTTTTATGCTGGCTGGTTTTGTACAGCCTGTTCTTTACCTGCACCGGACTGGGAAACTATCCTGCCTCTTTTCCTTCATAAAAACTAAAACAGTGATAATTTGTTGAGCTAGGCAGCTAAGCGTTAACAAAAGTGCTTTTAATCTAACTATAAACTCTTACACCCAGTTTCACAGACAATGCTTAAGCTTAGTCCCAGACTAAAAGGCATTTTTAGCGGTTTTAACTGAAAGCAATTTGCACTGATATATGTAAGGAATAATTGACGACGGGCCGTTCAATTATTAGAATGATAATGCACACCCGAGGTGGTGATGCACACCCGAGGTGGTGATGCGGTCACGACGCGAAGTGGAGTGGCCGTTACACCTCGGGTGTGCATTATCATTCTAATAATTGAACGGCCCGGAGTCAATTATTCCGCTTATACTACAGTTACCACACCTCAAGACATCGATCCGATTATATATTTAATGGGATTCGTCCGGTTTTTGTACTTAAATTGCTATTGTGAGTAGGACTATTTCTTCCGCGTCTCATCCAACAGCTCTTTTGCTAGTTCCAAAACGTCATTTTAAAGCTGTTAACGAAGGCTTGAGCCGTTGATAGCATTCTACTGCAGTTATTAATAAAGTTATTAGAAAGAGAATGAGAGCGACAGAGAGAAAGAGAGAGAGAGAGAGAGAGAGAGAGAGAGAGAGAGAGAGAAAGAAAGAGTGCTTGTGTGAATTAGGCTACCTCTGTGCGTCTCTATACAGCGCTGTTATTACCTCGCTAGGGAAAAAATGTCACGTGTAGCCTTTAAGTTGCTCCACTATATAGGCGAACTGATCAAATCGTCAGGGCAGCGCTGAAAGCTTTTTGTGCAAACTGTAGTGCGTGTGCGAGCATGTGTGATTTCAGTAATGAGACAGAAAAAGCTTGCCTTTGTTGTTTTTCATCTGGACTGTCTAATACTGCTGCTGCCCAGTTGTTGAACGTTTTATATTCACTGTAAATATTAAGATTTACTTTAGGAAAATCGTCTGTCATATTGTTGTTTTTTAGTCCTGTAATTTCCGTTATTACAGTTAACTATGCGCAGTGATATGGAACTGTAATGCGGTCAAGAGAGCTGCCTGGAACTACGTTCGCTGTGCGTCTCCCAGAAAATAACTGCACACCTCAGAACGTTCATCAGCCAATCAGATTCAAGCTTTCAACGGCCCCGTAGTATAACTTAAAATATGTCAGTGCCATTGTTTTGTCTCAAGATCCACACCAGCAATGTTTTTTTTCCAAGGCACGTTTTAAAAAGCTACTTAAATGTCTTAATTGAATTAAGGCCTAATCATGACTTAATCTAAGCCCTGTCTGTGAAACCAGGCCTTTATGTTTATCATCAGGCTTACCATCTTTGTAATTGTTTTTATTTCTTTTTGGCTCTGCATTTTCACATTTCACAAAGTGAAAACTATATGTTGTGTGATCAGTTTGCTTCTCAGACCACATTCTTTGTTACACATTTCCCTGTTCTCTTGTGCATTTTTACTGGGATAACAGAGAATATAAACATGTATTGTGTACAAGTAATGCATTATAGGAAATATAAAGAAATGGTGGACGATTTGGTTGAATGTTTTTGTGATGTTAATACAAGTTTCAGTTGTTTTAATTTGACATCTGTGCTGAAAATAAATGTTTTTTTTTTCTTTTTTAAATCATTTATTGTGATATTTATGTGATGTGAGCAAGCAATATATCCAGTCCATTTGCTAAATAACATGATTTTAGGGCCTACTGTTTCAAAGTCATCTAAACTTAGCATTGAGGACATCTGCTGGTTAAGGCCTTGTAAATGCAATAAGAACATAGGAAAAAAAAAAAAAGATGTTCAAGGACATGTTACGGTGGCCGAGAGAGCTCAACGTGCAGCAACTAAAGAAAATGCAAATAGAAAACAAAACACCAGCAAATTTTCAACAAACATCTTCTTCAGTTTGACAGGAACACACTGCAAAAGTTCACAATGACCACACCTGCTGTTTAAAAACATTCGGTACCCCAGGCAGCACTCCTAACCTCCCACATCAATTTACCAGATTTCCTCAATTTGTTAGACTAACCAAACTAGTTAATGTAACAGTGCATTTAAAGGACATCTATTGTCAAGTTGTGAAGTCAGTCTGTAAAACAGCACATGCTGAGAGACTGAACGTTCACTCTTTAGGTGACAATTTTTATTTATTGTGCTGAGTAAATGCTGTTGTTGTTATCAGTCATATTACAAGAGATTCATATGTTTTTTTTTTGTTTTAATGGGCATAGTGAGGGCTAAATTATTTCATTCTTAAGTCATTTTCATTGGAATGCAATATTTTTTTTTTCCTGTAGAATTACACAAAAGGGCTTTTCACACTGTGCTTAAGCCTGGGTTATCATTGTTCTAAACCCCACTTTTATCCCACGGCTAAAGGAATGTTTCACACTTGTAATTTAGAATCAGTGTTAGCACACTTTTTTAAGTGCTCCTGAGTAGGGTTGTTTTGTGGTTAATAACCAGGATTAATGCCACGTTCCATACAACCCGTAACCCGTGTTTCTCTTGCCTTATGCAGCATTTTTTCTCAGTTTTCCTCATATAAGCAAGGAGTGAGCACCTTTGGTGATAGAAATTATTGTAAATGAGCATAAGCCCAGTACGGTCCGCCATGCTTTTTTTACATCTAGCTACCACAACCACATTCCTTGCGCTCAGGCAGTTTAGCGTGACTTTGCCTGGAAAGTCGTGGTTTGAAGTCGTAATTTATGGGCTCAGAAACCGGTCTGGAACACAGCATTATTGTCAAAGCCAGGTAAATTATGAGCAGTGCGAAATGTGAAGCAAGAAAACCCAGGATTCTGGATTCAACAGGGGGTTAGAATGACCCAGGTTTAGCTATTTCAAGTGTGAAAAGCCCTAATTGTGGTTTATCAGCTGATTAAAATGTAATTGACATCCAAGCGGTCTTCTAACCTCACCCTATATATATATATATATATATATATATATACTTTTCTCTGTAGGCTAGATCACATTTGCTACATATTCATATTTTCTTTGAGCTAAGATAGACATGGATTCTGCTGCGAACCCGTCCACACCTGAAGCTTCCACAAACATCACAACATCTGCGTCTGCTTGTCATCGAACAGGCATGCTAGAGATTTATCTGCTGAGCAGCCATTTCATGTTTGGTCTTCCTACACACGCCTATATTATATGGCTCATCGTCACAGGAACAGGAAGTGGAGTCACAACAGAGTTCTTCAACCTCAATCTCTCTGCTTCTGAGATCTTGTTCTCTCTGGATACTTTATTCATTATATTGGGAATAACCATAAAATCATATACATATGATTCATAACATTATCAGTGTTTCTACAAGGACTAGGCATGACCGGTCATCCTCTGCATCAGTGTCTGAACTGTGTTGAGCGTTACCTGGCGGTGGTTCATCCTGTAACCTTTCTGAAGTACAAACCTCTCAGATATAGTGATCTGCTGAGAGAAGAAAAAGAAAACCACTACTATGAATTTGTTATCATGTATTTGCCATGCTCTATTGTTGGACTCACTGTTCTGACGCAACATAATATTCCTGCTCTCTGGTATATTAGTTTCGCTGCAAAAGACTTCTGTTGGAAAATGATACCTCAGTTGTGCTCACGACATTTTAGGGCAGTCTGAACAGCATTAGGCTTGTTACTCAAAAAAGTAAAAAACTTATTTTACTTATAGCCTATACTCTCTGCCAACAGTCATTTGTTTCAAAGTTGATCTTTGTTGCTGTATGTCACTATGTAAATTTGTGGCCGTTCCTACTGCTGTCACTCTAATGAAGTTAAATTAAACTTCAAGAAGTCTCAAAACCTTGCTTTTTTCCCCCTCAAACATTCATTTCAAGGATGAAGTCTTTCTGACAGCACTACACAATGTAGCGGTGCCATCTAGCTGATGTGTGCGGTACATCTCAGCTACTAAAAGGAATAGTTGAAAATGAAAATTCTGTCCTCATTTACTCACTCATTTGAGTTTCTTTCTTCTGTTGGACACAAAATAAGATATTTTGAAGAATGTGGGTAACTGAACAGTTGCTGGCCCCATTGAATTCCATAGTATGAAAAACAAATATATGGAAGTAAATGGGGACCAGAAACGTGTAAGAGTCGGTTTTGGTGCTAAGACAAAAGCTGAGATACACATAAATCTATTGTTTTATCCCTTTCATGTTTGATGTCTTTTTAAAGGTCTCAGTGCGAATGGTAAAATGGTCTCAGTTTCACTGCAGTCACTAGTAGTATTAGAAAGATTGGAAAACTAATGAGAATTCAGTCCTCCTTTTGAGGAATTTCTTCAAAGATATCTGATCCACTCCCCCAAAACCAGGTGGGGGTGTTGTAAATATTTACAACCTTTTGTTCTAGTTGGAGTATTTAAGGCTGGATAATCTAACTCTCAGGGGGAATATTCTGTAGTCAGAACCCCCCGTGCGGTGCAAACTGCATGTATTGTGCCAGACATGATGACTCTTTTAAATTATTTTCATATTGCTTTGCAATTGTGTTTTATGTTTTTACGCTGATCAGTTGTGTACCATGGATTCTTGTTTACTTATTTACTTTTCCTGTCTGGCCAAAATAAATGTTAATCTTGATTTATCTTGTATGATTCCGAAATCATTATTCTAGTATGGATCGATGTATACTCCTTTATTACGGCAAAATCTAGGGTTATGATAGATCACACCGATGACGCCACGACTGAAGCATGGGGCGCAGCGTGCGCGATATTCCGATTCCTGACTATCGCTGGGTTAGCAAGTTGTAGTCTGTGAATATTACTAAAATTACACTTTTTGTTGAGTGAGCATGTGCAACCACTTAAAGGTAAAATATTCACTCTGCACCCTCTGACTAATTACAGAAGTAAACATTTTGTGTCCGTGAGCGTGCGGTCCGGACGCGTCATGTCTCTCTGCGATATTGGGTCTCTCGATGAACGAATATGAAAACTAGGAAGATACAAAGAAAATCAACGATCTAAATTAAATCACAACTAATCGTAAAATCAGCTGATAAACTCTAAATGTAGCACACTTTATGGAGTCACTTAGAATTGGAGTCAGATAAAATTATTAATGGAGTCAGATTTAAAATGAGATATCAATAAATTAAGAGAACTTCAACGAAAGGCTGAAAAGGCTTACACGCAGAATTCCTTTTGACCAAGTCATTAGTATCCGGTTTTTGGGCTAATGGATGGAAATTTACAAACGGTTACCCACATTCTTCAAAATATCTAAGGGGAAACTAGTCGTTTTCCATCTGTTGACTATAGATCTATACAGAGAATGACTAAATGGATAAAAAAAAACTGATAAACCGATTTACTTTTATGCAGAGCTGGTCACATGCCTCATAAAGTTACACTAACCACTAACCATAATTTGTGTGAATAAATCTAATTTACTCTAATACTGTTATATATATATATATTATATTTTATATAATTGGGTTTGTTGAAGGGAAAGGAGTGAGGACTCAGATGCAGAGGAAATATGGACTTTTAATGATAATAATAAAATAAAATAAAATAAGACAAACAAAACTACCCCGAGGGGAAAAAACAAGACTTGACTTGACTTGCGCTTGGCGTAGGGAGCAGGAAAACACAAGGTACATTCAACGACAATTCCGGCCAGGACTGCAAACACAAGGAGATTAAATAGGGAACAAACAAAAGAGGGTAATGAGGGAAGACAGGTGGGGCAAATGAACCAATAATCAGGAAACAAGGTGGGCAGGGTTAGACAATAGACATGAGCACATGGCACAAAGAAACACTTGACAAGACATGTGCTCACACCAAACGTGACATGAACATGCAGCTAATGAGAACTCATAAGCTGCATGTTCACACTCAACATGACAACATGAAAGCACACAGCCAGTGAAAAACACCAGCTGCGTGCTACACAACACAACACAAGACAAAACATAACACATGGACAGAAGAGTGCACACTCACACAACAAGACAAGCAAGACGAGCAAATGCTCCTTCCGTGCGCTCACAACAAAAGACAAACACATGGAGCATGTCCAAATCCCAACACAATACCAAAACCAAACTAGACCGAAGTGCTGGGATCCGAACACCACGCCCCACAAAGAAAACTCACAAGGACAGAAGAGCACGCAGCTCAAGCATGCTCAAAGCTGCGCGCTCACACAAGACAAGACAAATAATACAGGAGTGTCAGGGCTCTGTCACAACCCAAGAGTAAACTAGACCGAAGTGACAGAACCCTGATATATATATATAATACTGGCTATTTATAGAAAAACATTGTTTTCTACATGTACAGTATATATTTTTTCTACATAAAAGGTTTTTTTTATTTATTGTTTTACATACAAACATGATCAAATACTCATTAGGAAAAACTAATAAGTAATATGTAAACATTCAGATGAAAATATTCCAAATAGAAGTAAACCACATTGTTTTCTATACAAATAACACGCAAAGAGGGCTATCTGTCTTTTTAAACCTAATGTGTGTTACTTAAAATATTTGCATATTTGGTTTATTAGGACATGCAACATATGAACCTATTCACTAATATCGTAGTGATAGCTGTGAAGCCAGTCTACAAAACAGAAAACAGATATTTATATACCGGAGAGACTGGACCTTCACTCTACAGGTGATAATATACCTTTCTGAAATATTTTCAGTGTTTTTTTTTCTGTTTAATAATATGCAATAATGCATGATTTTGTAAGTACTATTGGGAATTTAGGTTATTATGAGATTTTCATTAAATTCAACAATGTGGATTAACAGAGGAATATATACCTATACTATAATATGTCTTGTAATATTTGAATGCTCTGATTATTTAAATTGCAGAATGGAATACATTTTTTAAGACATTAGGCTACCTTAGTTTCTTTCTTGTTTTTGAGTATTTTAATCTTTACCCTATGAAATGCATACCGTTTTATTCTGTGCTAACAGGTTTACACTTCTTCATTCCCATAGATAACAATTGCAAAAAAAAAAATTTCAAACCATGAACTGAGAAGACAAAGAAGAAATGAACTTCACACTTGAAACATCCACAAACTCCACAGCCATGCCACATTCCTTTTTTCCAGTGAGCAATGTAGACATGTGTGTGTACGCCATTCATTTCCTGTTTGGTGTTTCTACACATTCCTATGTAATATGGCTCATCATCACAGGAACAGGGAATGGAGTTGCATCAGAGTTCTTCAACATTAATCTCTCTGTTTGTGAATTATGTTTTTCATTTAATGGTTTGTTAATAATGCTGTCTAATATGGGTCACAGTTCTAGTTGGTTACAAATATTTTTACTTGGAATTACTATCACTGGCCGTCCTCTGTTTCAGTGTCTGATCTGTGTTGAGCGTTACCTGGCAGTGGTTCATCCTGTAACCTTTCTGAAGTTCAAACCTCTCAGATATAGAGTGATCTGCTGCACTGTGATCTGGATAATCACTCTTGGCTTGTGTTTGTACTACATGTTTATAATAGCCTCAAATAACTTCCATGATTTTTACTTGTCCTTCTCGCTGCAGTTCCTCCTCTTCCTCTCCATCCAGTTGTTTTGTCTTGTGGCTGTTCTCAGAGCTCTGAAGCAGTCAGGACCAGGAGAGAGAGGGAGAGAGAGAAAGGAGGAAAACCACAAGAAGAGAAGAGCATTTGATCTCATTCTAATCATTTCTGTAAGCATGGCTGTCATATTTGTCCCATTCATCTTTGTAGGCTTCTTGACTATTTTCACACCACTGAATACGGAGCCTCAGAAAAGTTTTAGTTTGGTTTGTTTTATTCTGGGTGGTTTTGTGCACCCTGTTCTTTTTCTGCACCGCACTGGAAAACTTCCCTGTGTCTGTACCTCATAAAACCTGAAACTGTTACAAAACATTGTTACTAAACAACCTTATATTATATAAGTAAACCTTATATTGTAATATAAACATTCTGGGTTACTATTGTGAACTGAATTGGTGATATTTTTTTATTGATCATGTTCTGTAGTTTTACAGTCCATTCATGCTTCATCTGTCACATATGTGAATGGTTTGTTTGGCAAATAAAACCATTAAACTCACACAAAAGGTCACCCTTTTCCATGTCATTTTCATTCAAAATAACAATGACGCACTAATTCTCGAGAGATTTGGACGTGCGTATACTAATAGTGCATCCAAATATGCCTAGTTACCTAATATATGGATACTTATATATATAATTTATATGGCTTTTCTATCCCAGGAGGCCACAGGACAGGGTACGTCATAATCATACACAGAGGATAAGAGCATGTGCATTTGTTGAACTACTGTAGAGCAAACTGTTGAATTGTTGAAGGTGTAAATACGCTACACAGTGTAGTATAGTTGTGATTTTGCTGTTTTATAATGTATAGCTAACAGGGGAGTACATCTCCAAAGTGGATTTACATAAACCATATACATCTTAAAGATGCATTGTGTATGACCTTTGCCTGCTTTTTTTTTTACTTCGTTTGTGGATTGCCCTCATAATAAAGACTGCATGTGGCAGTTTTCTGCATTGCCTGGTTATTATCCTAACCACAGATACTCATGTGAATTGAAATTGGTGACTAATTTTGTCCTTCCTTGGAATGATTAAAGATCATGTTTTTACAGTGCATCCTTCTTTTGTTAAAAATGGGATAGGTGGCAAGCACATACTGCATGTATATATGTGTGTGTGTGTGTGTGTGTGTGTGTGTGTGTGTGTGTGTGTGTGTGTGTGTGTGTGTGTGTGTGTGTGTGTGTGTGTGTGTGTGTGTGTGTACTTGTCTACCTATCTAACAGGGGACCTTGGTGTCGTAACACACTCACCAACAGGGGACCAAAATCAGGATCAATCACACACACACACAATATTTTATGATTTTTGAAAACAAAACAGTGAATCCAAAAAATCTTTCTCTTGAATATATTTGAAATGTTCAAAGAAAACAAAGATCAGAGTTGGCATCAATATGAGTAATATTACATATCCTAGAAGAGAGCACAAACTACACATCTTGGAAACATAAATACTAGTCTAAAGGCAAATAACAAATTAGCTGAAATACAAGTAATGGTAATACAATAGATAATTTGTAGTACCTTAGATATAAAACATAACAAAACAAAACAATAGTTTGTTGTTTTATTTTACAGTAGATTTAGAGTATACAATGGAGTTTCTTACGCAACAAGAAGGCTGTCTATCCAGTTACCTTTATTAAAATCTAACAATAGCAGTCAGAATAAAACCAGCCAAACCGAAGGTCCTGTGAATTTCGCTACCATTTTGTGTTGAAATACTTTAGAATCCCAAAAGGATTAAATTACACAAAAATTATAATGCACACCATGTGAGAGTGCCCCTGACTACCACCAGAGGCATTCAATTAAAGACTACATTACCCATAATCCTTTGCCCGGACTCATCACTCATTGTTTACACCTGTGTCTCATTTTCCTCATAACCTCTGCCTATATTTAGCCTGTTCACCCTGTCATTCACTGCAAAGTCTTGTTAAGTGTAATACTGCATTTCTGAGCATTTTCCCTTGTCCCTTGTCACTTGGTCTTGGATTACTTGCCTGTTCCGTGGATTACCCTTTTTTTCTGTCTCTCCTGCCTTGTTTGCCTGTTTGAACTGCTTGCCTGTGTTTGACCTTTTGCCTGTGTATGACCGTTTGCCTATTTTTGACTATGATTACCCTTCAATAAAGCTGCATTTGGATCCTCAGCCTTTTGTCTCCGAGCAGTACGTTACAGTCCAGAGCCGTCTTCCAAGATGGCCGCCACCAAGCCAGAGCCCTCTGCCAAGAAGGCCGCCGCCACGGCAAAGCCCTCAGCCCAGATGGCCGCCACCACGCCAGTGCCTGTCCCTAAGAAAGAATTTCCTGTTCCCCTTCCTGAACCCATGTCTGTTCCTGTCAATGATGCACTGACTATTATGGCAACAGCCTTTTTGTGTGTGTGGGCTGCATACACATTGGCCCCAGCCCATGACCATAGTCCAGAGGGGACTTTAGCCCTTAACCAGAGTCAAGGGGGAACTCCGTCTCCTGTCCCGAGTCCAGAGAGGACTCTGTGATAGCTGAAAAGTCTCTGCTTCATTACGTCCTTAATTGTTCTTGAGGAAGTTCTCAGAGTTGTACATGTAACACACAAAAGACTGCAAGGTGCAAGTACAACCATGGCCTCAGCAGGCAATAGTCTGAGAACACATCTCCAGTGCTGCAGAGAGGAGAGTTCACGGGAGGCAATGTGGACGCAGGTGAAAACATTTTGTGAGGATGTTGCAGGTTTTTGTGCAGAGAGTGGCCCCCAAATTGCAGGAAAACGAACTTCACGACAACCTCCCGGGCTTTCGCAGTACATAGTACCAACCACACTTGGACAGTGTGATGAAAATGAGACGCAACGGGAATCAGAATCTCAGACATTTAAATGTAATTTGTATTTCCCTGTTTTAGACACTATGCTGGCTGCTTGGACAGGCGATTTTCAACTGAAGCAATGGCCCTGAGTGTGGCATGTGATGCTGTATTCAACTGTGATAAGAACCGCATCAGTCCTTTACTAAGCATGTATGCAAGCCTTAAGATTCACCCTCAGCTTGTGACAGCTGAAATGGATCTTGTGAAATGTGCAATCCCACCGCCGATCACCCTTAAAAAACTTCAAGATGAAGTACGGAAGGATAGATATCCAAACTTTTACCGTCTGCTGCAGCTTGCACTCACACTAGTGGTGTCAACAATAATCGATTCGGCGATGCATCGCAATGCGGGGCATGCACGATTCAGCATCGATGCGGCAAAGTGCCATAATCATTTATGTCACCGTTTATTTTCTGGCCATGATTTGGACAATAAAGTTGTAAAGTTTCAGTTACTTCCGGGGTCATAACAACAACAATCAAGATGGCTGAGGTGGAGGGAGATGACTGCGATAGACGGGTAATTAAAAACACCCCCAAAGCTTGGGAAGCGGACATCTGGGCACATTTCGGATTCCGGCTTCACACCGCACGCGTTGGCAGTGCGTTGGCAAGGCAGAAGCGGTGCGTATGGAGAGCGGGAGCCATGCGCCTCCGTTGTGGATTCACACTGGCAGCGTTTGTCTCGCGCAGCTGAACCGCGGCTCGTATATTGCAAATACAGACGAATATTGTCCATTATGTCACATTTTCCGGTTTTCTCCTCCGAACCCCGTGTGTCTCGTGCTTTGATTTATGATGGGCAGCATATATCCGCTGCAAATGCGACCGTGTTCCCCTCTGTCTCATACACACATGCATATAACTTGTTGTATATAAGTAGTTCACATGATAAATGTAACATTAAAGTGAATATATGCTTCTAGTTTTAATAATTTAAACAGGCTTTTGAAGTTTGGGCAAAAACTTCTGGCTTGGTTCTAAAGCAGAGAGAAGAGAAACATTTCTCATTCAAAGCACTGAAAGCAGTGATTTATGTTTTCTTTTTCAGGTTTGAAAATGCCATATCCAATACCCTGAACCATTCAATTTTATTTTATTTAATGATATTTAGGTCAAAGATACAGGAGAGTGATAATACACACATAGCAGCCAATACAATCTGTTGTTCAATATCTGACTACTTGTATTGCCTCATGACTGATTAAAAATTTGCCTTGTTGTGTGCAGTAGAATTGTGATGCATCGCAATGCATCGTGGAATCGAATTGAATCAAATTTAATCGAATCGTTACCTGGTGAATCATAATCGAATCGAATTGTGAGGGCAGTGCCAATGCACACCCCTTCTCACACTGCCTGTTGGCTCTGCTACGTCAGAAAGAAGTTTCTCAGTTATGAGAAGAATAAGAAACTGGCTCAGATTCTGCAACTCTATCAGAAGAGAAGATAGTGGACATCTGCGCAACTCAGAAAAAGAGGTGGCTTCTTCTGCATTAGGCAAGATATTGTAATGTCTGAAGAATGACAGACAAGGGAGGCTCTGTTTATTAACTTTAATTGGAATGAAGAAGAACACACTTTCACATAAGCGCACCCATCTAACTCTCTCGCTTTTGTTCCCGCACTGTGTTAACCCCATCACTGCCGATATGTTTTTAACGCTACTCTTTGTATACAGTCCTTGTTCATTGTAAATGTATTTTAAATGTAGAATGTATGATATATAAATATGGTGTATAAAAAATCTTAGCTCGTGGTCTGCCAGTAGGTGCCCCCCCCTCCCCCCCCCCCCCCCCCCCAAGCACAAAAGTGAAACTCCGCCTATGCCACCAAAGTGTTTTATCTTGTCAGAATCCACTGCCTGTTAAACATATTTTGCTGGACTGTAATACTTCTACCCCTTTGAGAAACGTGTTTTATACTGTTAAAAAGGTTTTTAACCAAGTAAATACAAATAGTCAAAGTTTTTAGAAAAAAAACTGGTCAGCTTAACCTGGCTTTCGCCATGAACATAGCTATAAAAAAGAAAAGAAAAACAAACAAACATACATTTACACAAACTGACCACCAACCACAACTTTCAGATGCCATCTTTATTTTTAACTCAACTGTCACAAAATGGGAGGCACAGGAGTGTGAGATAAAAGGCTTATATATGCTGCCTTCAAAAATCGATGAGATGAAGGTATCTCAGGAGACTGAATGTGATTCGGGTGTGCCCTGATGACTTCCTTGGATTGAAAGGCAACATTTTTAAGCTTTAGGACGCAGCCAATCAGTGCCCTTAGACGATTTGGATATTTGTAATTATTGTGAAATTATAACTTAAATAACTTAAGTTGTGTATTCAAATGTGGATGAAAGCCATACACCAAAATAGGATACACACTAAAATTAACAAAGATAACATTCCATTGTCCTTCGCTTCAGTACGACACCACAGGTTTCTCATTGAAATCAATGGGGTTAGGCCGCTTTTGGCATTTGTAGTTACGCTCCTTTCTCTTGGACATACAGCAATGTCAAATGAGTAAGAACAAATTTGAATGCACTATATCCACAGTCATCCGAATCTATTTGCATAAATACTTAAAGTATGTAATGCATTTATCACATTTTTCCATCGGCATTTGCTAAAGTAAACTAGCGATACTGGATATTAACCATATATTAATCTAAAATGCAATTCAAGTAGTGACTTAAAATGTGGCTTTGTTGACTGGTTTGTCAAAATGTCAGTAAAATGTGTACATTAACAAGAACAATGAACAACAATAACAACTTGCCTGAATAAGCGTTATTGTAATATACAGTTAAGCAGAAAACAAAGACACACACAAATAGAAATGAATCAAAAAGGTTTGTCACTTCCAGAGTTTTATTATTATTATTTTTTCACACAGGAAAACACCATGTAGCCTGTAGAATTGTCCACATCAGGCACGTGCAGAGGGGGGGGCTTTGGGTGCTCGAGCCCCTGCCCTTTTTCAAAATGAATCAAAAGTGCCCCTCTCAGACAAATATCAATGATAATATCGTGGTCAATAAAACTAAATAAATGTGATTATTATAACATGACAATGCATACAATAGTAACGAAAGGCTCAAAAGTCGGACAATTTCTGTTGAGGCGTTGCCATAACGCGTTGCTATGGGTCGCGTGCGTTTTTATTGACAGCTGATTTTCCACTGTTCGGAAACGGCTCTCGAGCCAAAAATGGTCCTTTCAGAGAGTGTGTGGCCTCGCGGGAAAAAAGTAAACCAATATTTTTTTTTTCATTCATAATCAGAGCTAATGTTGATTTAATTAAAAATCTATATATTAGCTATATATATTTTAAAGTATTACACAATTCACCAATGCTCGTTTGTCATGTATATACACCAACCAATCGTGATCTGGCAAAGCAAGTTCAAATTCCATTGGGTGATGTGAAACGGTAATTTTCTGTTCTTATTCATAAATCGGTTGAAAATTACATGGACAGACGAACTAACGTTTGTGGAACAATTTCCTGCGGTTTGTCTCATTTTATAAATGGATTTTAACTGACAACAAACAAATCCCTGCATAAAACCACAGCAGCAAAAGTCGCATTAATGGTAAGTAGTGTTAAATTCACTTGTATTTATGTATATTGATACACCGTTTACTATTTCATGAAACTATCAAAGTTAACAAAACCCAAGTGCCAGCGGCTCCTACAGGCCTATTATGTGAAGTGTAAGCTGGCAAAATGGTTACATGAAAGGACTTTATTATATTACCATTTTTTAATATTATGCAGCATTATGAAAGAAGTCTCTTATGTTCATCAAGCCTGCATTTATTTGATAAAAAACAGCAATATTGCGAAATATATTAAAATAATGGTTTTCATTTTAAAATAATTTAAAATATAATTTATTCCTGTGATCACAGCTGGATTTTCAGCATCATTGCTCCACTCTTCAGTGTCACATGATCATTCAGAAATCATTCTAATATGAGGATTTAATGTCAATGATGGAAACTGTGATACTCCTTTCAAGATTCTTTGATTAATAAAAAGTTAAAAAGAATACAATGTAATAATATTTCACAATATTAGGCTACTGTTTTTTCTGTATTTTTGATTAAATAAATGCAGGCTTGATGAGCATAAGGATATATATACATACATATATATACATACATGCATACATATATAATGTGTATTAGATTAGATTCAACTGTATTGTCATTACACAAGTACAGGTACAAGGCAACGAAATGCAGTAAGAGGCTGGTTCGCCCGAACAGGGACGAACAGGGTATATATATATATATATATATATATATATATATATATATATATATATATATATATATATATATATATATACACATTTACATATTGCCCCTTTTTTACATTTGAGCCCCTGCCCCTGACGAACTCTCTGCACGGCCCTGGTCCACATCACATTCACTTTTACACGTTTCACAGTAACAACCAATATTTGCTCATCAGCTTTAACTTTTAAGTTTTCAGAGTCCATGATAAACTGTGTGGTGGAGAACATATTTAGACTACTCACTTAGTTTAGATGTGGTGACATCTCTCGGCACTACCTTGTGTACAGTAAATTATCCAGAGCCATGTGCTCTCTTATGGATGTCTGAAGATCCATGTATTTGTAGTTTTGTTTTAGCTGAGTTTATATGCACGTTTTGAAACTACTCTTTTAAACTAACACCTGATGTGGAAACAGGTGGCCCTTTGTCAGAGATCATTTGGTTTTATTTGACAAGCAAACATTTAAACAAACTACAACAGATGTGCTTATCTATCCCATCATTGACAGATGATGCATGGATGTACTGTAAAAAACTGGACAGCGTGATTCCCAAGAAATTTAGTGAAGACAATTCAAACACATAACCTCAAATGTTTATGTTGCAATATAGGGTATAACATAAAACTTTTACAGTTGTAGGTTTTATTAGGAACAGACACAGGCACATTTTCCAGTTCGGTGCAGAAAAAGAACAGGGTGCACAAAACCACCCAGAATAAAACAAACAAAACCAATAGTGTTGTAAACTTCAGTATTCTGTTCTTTAAAAATGTTCTTTATCATTAAAGTTCATTTGCATGTAAAGGCAGGTTTCCCAAAACATATGACAATATAGTGTATATTTAAACATTCCAATCTATAATTCTAAACAGGTTTAAAAAAATATCACTGCATTTTAGAACACTTAAAACACTCATTAATTCCCATGAATGTTTATAACCTTCAGGGACAGTATAAATTGGCCTACTTGATTCTGATTGGTCCATTTTTTTATAAGCTTATTGGATAAATAAATGGCGACAAGAATCTGTAAGAATGGAGAAATGTAGTCATGTTAGTGTAGCCTAAATGCATTTCAGTCTGCAGTAAAAAGTCAAAATTAGTGAAAGTAGGCTAATATTCCAAAATGTCCTATTCTATAATTATACAGTTCTAAAAAAATAATAAATAAATATAAAAAAAAATGTCAAGAAACCTTTAAAACGGTTGTCATTATCACCGAATCACTGTATATTTAGCCTACATGATTCTTGGAATACTTGACTCTCATTGGTCAGATATTTCCTAATATTCACATAGTCCATAGTAAAACGCCATACCAACAGCAGTCCGACGCTATATGTTCATGTCTCTCATCGGACTTGTGCGCTATTATTTCATACAAATGCAACTGCGGCTATTGAGTCTCTCTCAGTTATGGATTGCAGTGAACACAAAGGGCTTCACTATTAATATTACGGTAATATTGTTGCAGTGTTAATCTTGTTGGTATACCATATGTTTTGCAGGCCTATATTTGTATGCCGTTATTTTAATGACAAATGTCGAGAGTGCATTAATGTAATGCAAGAGCACATCCATGTAATGTGCGAGTGCAATTGTGCAATTTCCTTTGCTTTATCACAAAACTGGACGTGCGGTCTCAAATATGCAGTGCTCTCTTATGTAGTGCCTCTCCTTTCGCCCAAATATTGCACGTGCTCGCTCAAACAGTGTCCTGTGCACTCGTGTATCTCTTGAGATAGTCCTCAATGCAATAATGGAAGCTTTAAGATACAGGCTATTCACTTTTATTGTTTCCTTTACAAAAAATATGTTTATTCAAATGTGCTTTTAGTATACTTCTTTTAAACTAAAAATAAGAAAGTATACTTTCGGTCTAGTTTTTATGTACTTTTCAGAAATATAGGCCTACTTAAAATTGCACATAAATATACTTGACTTATACTGACTGAATGGTCTAAGTATATTTGAACTAGACATGTACTCAATCTTTTGATCGAGATCTACTTAAAAGTATAATTAAGTATTCTAAGTATACTTGGCTTGTAGTTGTGTTTACTCTTTTGATTGATTAGTTTTTTCACATAGTTTTACATACAGTCTTATAAACTTACATTGTTTGAAAAAATTGATTTATAAATAAAACAGATGTTCCTAATTCTGAGTATCTGAATTTTTGGCTAGTACACTGTAGAAATTTAAGGCAAGGCAAGGCAAGTTTATTTGTATAGCACATTTCATACACAGTGGCAATTCAAAGTGCTTTACACAGAAATGAAGTTAAAATATTCATAAGTGAATAAAATAAAATAAAAAAATATTTATATATATATATTTACTTCAAATCTACTCTACTCTTTCCCCGCCATTGACTGAATCTTCCGGCTATCCATGTTTTCAATGTTATAAAGGTAGGGGCGCCATTACGCATCTTCTGGAATAGTGGATCAAACAGGTGAAGAAGAAGAAGCATAAACAAGTGATAGAAGATTTGCTTATGCAAATGTAAAACTACGCAATCATCAAACATTACACAGCATATAAATCAAAACTGCCTAAAGTTACCAAATTAAATATCTACCCATTAAGAGGAAAATACTATGAAGCTTTGTGGGTGTTGATGGACTTGATCTACTTCACCAATGTTTTGATCATTGAACTAACCCTTTAAAATGAGGTTCAAACAGACAGATCCTCTCAGAGTACCATTTGTTAAAAAAACTTTTTTATTTTTATTTTAAATACTTAAGTTCCTTCAAAATAATTTATGGTTCAAGGATCTGGGTGGGATTTGTCTACTTACACTTTTTCTAGAATTAAAGAGTGTTTAATGAGAGCGCCTGTTTGTTTTGTTTTTTTCATGTTGTGCATTGGTGTTCTTATTTCTGGCATTTTGCTCTGAAGATGTTTATAAGTTTGATTTAGCTGATTTGATATGCATATGTCTAAACTAGTATTGTGAATACACATCTGGCATGAAGCAAGTGATTAATTGTTTTTATATGAGACACACACACTGTAAAAAATGTATAATCTTCCCAACTCAAAGTTTTCTAGTGACTGGTCACATCTCAATTTTTCAATTTGGCCAACTACAAAATTTAGATGTGATCAGTCACTAGAAAATTTTGAATTGGAGAAATGTTGTACAGTGAAACTGTGTGGTTGGTCCAATTAAATATTTTAAATTGTAGTAACAATTGTTTATTTCTCACTGTCCCAAAAGACAAAAAATGACTAAAAACATAAATATATTAAGCAAAATACAGAAGCAGACAACAGGGTTGACATTTTATCACATTACTTTATTAACAAGTAAATTCCAACACATGATATTTGGGTGAAAATACCTTATTTTCAATAAAGAAAAACTCTGAATACATTCAAGAAGTCTTCTGCATAACAGGATGTCTTAATGTGGTGAAGAAAACGCGGCACTGCAGGCTAAAAACCTACAATTAAAAATAAAAACTAACATTAATGACAAAGCTCCCCTGCATCACATCTGGCAAGAGACAGGACAGAAGTTTCTTCATTATATATTGAGGATGAGACGAATGAATGGACATAAAAAATCACGAGCTTGACGTGTTTGATATTAAAAGTTAATAACTTAAGCCCTGAAAGAGGCCGAAGCCAAACGCACCGTGTTCAACAGTCGCATGCCGCACATATCACACAAATGACTTAATTTCCTTATTACCTATTGTTTTAGACATATAAGACATGAGGAAAATAAAACTATTGGCTACCATTAGATAATTATGTGGTAAACGAGAACACACTCAAGAAACCAATGAATGCATGAACTCGTGATTCTACAAAATGTCTTTTAAACTTCATACCCGGTCATAAAGCAAAACTCTGGAGAATAATTTCAGTGCTAAATACTCACCAACGTCTTTGTGAGATGAATATCTCTATTCTCTTGGGAATGTCTGTTTCGGTCTTCAGCACCTGCTGGTTCGGCTCCGCTTGCGCTGCCGCTCCCGCGCTCTGCATTTGAAATCTCCACACGAACGGTTTTCTTCAAGTGCATTTTGCGCATGCGTATACCGTTTTTCGGACGTAGGACTTGTTCAGCCAACATGGATTTTTCACTTCGACTTAATAGATTGACTGAGCACAATTAAATATGTTCGGTGAATATACAATTTTAATTTTGAGTGAAGACCTTAAGCTATGATTAGTACAATGCATCTTTTTGTATGGCGATAATTATTTGGAAGTCATTTATTGGGCCAATATGTAATGATCAATTTGCACAATTTTTCCCCCCGATTTTTTTTTACAGTGCACACAAGCACACACACACACACACACGCACACGCACACGCACGCACGCACGCACGCACGCACTCACGCACGCACGCACGCACGCACGCACACACACACACACACACACACACACACACTAACTAAACTGTAATACTGTTCACTCCCCCTGGTCTGTCTAATTTTACACTGAACCATAATTCCATGCCCCACAGTTTGTATATTGTGGTAAATATTTTCAAATGTGTACCTCTCATTAAAGCATCAGATCACAGACTTGTGTCAGCCCAGATTTAATTTGTGTGCATCATATCCCTTAAGATTTGCAATGCTGTAAAAGCTTTCAAATGTAAATTTTCTGCACACAAAAAAAAAAAATATATATATATATATATATATTCAAATTCTAATTCTAGTTATAATGTTACTCGTCTTTTTAACATGATTTCCACACGAAATATTTAAATAATTGGTATTTTATGTAATGTGTGGTATTCAGTCAAGCACATAAATACTTGTGACAGCTTGTCAAGTCATTCTAGATGTATGTTGATTCATTGATTTCTAGACATTCAATATTCAGGTGCCAAAGAACTCTTTAACTTTTTGATTATTTTCTGTTTTGCTTGAATAATACATTAATAACATCTTTGTGATTCTGTTGTCAGCAGGTCCTGGAGTTCGGGATAAATACTGAAGATATGAGTATGATTGTATGACAATGTTAAGATTTTCCATAAATCTATGCATATAGAAAAAGTTTTATCTTATAATTAGAATGATGTATGATGCTTTTAGTTTACTTTTATTATATAGGTGTACTTTTAGCTAATTTATAGTATTTATCCTTTTTACACTATGAATGTCTGGCACACTTCTATCTAAATTCAACAAGTACAGTACTCCATTCAATATGTGGATTTGTGTATTTGTGCAATTGTGAACAGTTGAATGACTCCACTGGGAATGTCTCTTCACCTGAAGCTCATCCTTCTACCAACCTCACAACACAGGGCGTTTCATCACAGGATGGTCTCCGGATCGTTGTTCTATGCTTTAATCTACTGTCTGGTCTTCCTACATACTCCTATGTTATGTGGCTTATTATCAGGGGAAGAAATGGCATTTCAACAGAGTTCTTCAACTTCAATCTCAATGTCTGTGAGATTGTTTTCTCTCTGTCTGCTTTGGCCTTTCTACTGTCACAGATGTTTCCAAGTTTTGTGCCATTGCAGCAATTTTCACTTGGACTAGCCATCACCGTTCGTCCTCTGTTCCAGTGTCTAATCTGTGTTGAGCGTTACCTTGCAGTGGTTCATCCTGTAACCTTTCTGAAGTTCAAACCTCTCAGATATAGAGTGATCTGTTCTGTTTTTTTGTGGCCAATGGGCCTTGGCTCCAGTTTGTTCTGCATGATTAGCTTTCTCTCACACAAGATTTATGCATTTACATGGTTCTTCCTACTGCAGTTCCTTCTCTTCCTCTCCATTCAGTTGTTCTGCTGTGTGGCTGTTCTCAGAGCGCTGAAGCAGTCAGGACCAGGAGAGAGAGGGAGAGAGAGAGAGGAAGAAAACCACATGAAGAAAAGAGCGTTTTATCTCATTTTGATAACTACTGTGACAATGGTAATCATATATGCCCCTTTTATTGTCACAGGAATCCTCTATATTCTAACACAACAAGAGGTTTCAGTTCTCTACCCAATTAGTTTAATATGTTTTATTCTGGGTGGATTTGTCCAGCCTGTTCTGTATCTGAGCCGCACTGGAAAATGTTCTTGTTTTTGTTCTTTTTAAAATCTGCTACTTGTAACTACTGACAATTATTGCACCTATTGCTTTATGTTGTAAACTTTGATTTAAAAAAGTGATTATAACCTACTTTTAATAACGTACTTTGAATAAAGACTGGGTGAAAATGTTAATTCGATTTCTTTATAGATCAGAGTTTGATTTTCTAATCTGTTTGGACTGTGCTTTTTTTTGTATCTCCTTTTCTTCAAATATCTGCAGTTCCCTTTCGAAAGGGAACTCTCGCTGCGTCTAGCTGACGCTATGGGGAACGCCCTCGGCGTGACTGGTGTCTGAAGCTACTATCGAATCACGGCAAAGTCTTTGACCGACGTCAGCCCATGACGTCATCAACGTGCGACCCGGAAGTATAAAAGGGCGCCGTGCCAACACATACACATCTTTCTCGTCTTCAGGGACTGTCTGTTTGAACTGCTATACGAGTTAAGGTAAAACAAATTCAATTGTTAATACACACGAGTGTGTATTTACTGCCTGGGATCAAGAGCATGCACAGTCAAGTTCATTTGAAGTTGTTTGTGTGTGAGTGTGAGCGGTTTTCAATCTGAGATCGCTCCACTCTAGTCTGGCTTTTTTCCTGAGGGAAGAAAGTTTGGCATCTGGGACTGGATGATGCTGTCCCGCTCAAGCTGAGGCTGAGCGTTGGCATACATCATGGGTTCTCAGATGCAGCTCGCCGATCGTCGCGACGATCTGGCGGTTAACGAGACTAAACAGCAAGTGCTCTTAGGGATGGCTGGTGAGAGTGGTATGAATCCTCTCAGCCACCCTGACCGTGTATGCTGAGCTGATGAATGTTATGGAACGTACTGCAGGCAGGCTGCGGCTGCCATGTTGGCGCGTTAGAGGAGAGATCGCTCGTGGTAGATTGCACGATCGTTTTCTCCTTGGCCATAAACCATCAGCTCAGATGAGCCTTCCATTCCTTCTTGATCTTCTTACAGAGATCGAGAGGGCATGGAAGAATCCATATTCGACCCAATATTCATCAGCATCAGCGTTTAACTTCGCTGATGTCGAGGGGATAGGGGAATATGGATATGTGTTGAGGCTACCGACTGGCGAGGAAAGTTTGCGGACTTTTCTCGCGTTTCGTGGGCATCAACACTGAGAGCTCAAACTGTGCTTTAATAGCAGGGGCATACACGGCAGCGGGTCAGGCTGGTGCTGCTTTTCACACCATGGCGGTGTTTCAGGCGTACCAGGCGGACCTGCTGGAGGATCTCGACCAGGGGGCTGGGCTGTCCCCTGAGGCGGTTGCTGAGCTGCGCCGCACCACAGATCTTGCTCTCCGGGCCACCAAGCAGACTGCTGATGCCATCGGCCGCTCTATGGCGGCTATGGTGGTCACGGAGAGGCATCTGTGGCTGAGCCTGGCTGATATCGGGGAGAAAGAGAAAGGCTTTCTCCTCGATTCGCCGGTTTCGCCGACTGAATTTTTCGGCACCTCCGTTGAGGCGGGGGTTGGAAAGTTCAGGGAGGCGAAGACGCGTTCAGCGGCATTTAAGACATGCATACCGCTGAGATCCGCGCCCCCACCCAGGCAGGCGGGACCTGGTCCTTCACGGTCTGAGGACCGTAGGCAGGACCAGAGGGCTAGCGTCTCCTCTCGTGCCCCCCCCTCCGTGGAGGAGCAGGGCACAGAGGAGATGGGATTCCCGGGGGGAAAAAGGATCTGAGGGAGGTGATCCAGGACCAACGCTCTCGGCGTTGGTGATGGATCACTTCCCTTGAGGGCGGTTACATCCTAGCCCTCTCCTTTTTCCTTTTTAATGTCTTTTAATGATTTTTTACCCAGGCACTTCTTACATCAGGCCTGAGGCGGGCCCATGATGAGTAGAACTATGTTCTGACGGCCCGCCCGGACCTGCTCAGTGAGAACGCCCCTTTCAGGCATTCAAGGGCGGTAGAACATGGTGGTGAGAACCGCACAATGAGTCTTCGCTCAGCATGCCGCAGGTGAGAGTGGTCATTTTTGTGTATTACACTAAAAATATGTATTTCTTACAGACCCCAGGTTTCCTGTATAGAGTTGGGTATTCATCAACGACTGAACGCTGAGGCGTCAGTTGGGATGTGGATGAAGGAGGCGCGTTGCTGAGGCACCGCCACCGTTTGTAATATGTACCACTTAGATCGGAGGCTCTAGTAAGGCAGGTGCCAATGCTGAGGCATCAAGGTACTGCTAGCCTAGCTGGCTATCAGGTTAAAAAGGGGCAAATACGCTCTCCTGAAGGTCGGCTGTCAATTGTAGGCCTCAGTAGGCCTCTTGAACAAGGCGCGTTTTCAGTTGGAAGGCCTCAACCAGGCCTCACTGGAGGTATGTACCGATGTGCGCATCGGGACAGCTAGCCTGGCGGCTATCAGGTTGTAGGCCTCATCAGGCCTCCCTGAAGGCCCGCTGTTAGTTGTAAGGCCTTATTAGGCCTCCCTGAGGGTGAGCTCTCAGGTTGTGATCACTACCAGAGGCAGGTTGTAGGCCTCATCAGGCCTCCCTGAAGGCCTGCTGTTAACTCTAAGACCTTACTAGGCCTTTCTGAGGGTGAGCTCCCAGATTGTGGTCACTCCCAGAGGCAGGTTGTAGGCCTCATCAGGCCTCCCTGAAGACCTGCTGTTAAATTCTAAGGTAGTAGGCCCCATCAGGCCTCCCTAAGGTGTTCCTGGGATCCAGTCATCTAAAACAGTTAAGCACGAATTGCAAACAGGTAGCAGGCCTCTCCAGGCCTCCCTAAAGGCTGATTATCTGGTAGTAGGCCTCAATAGGCCTCCCTTGAGAGCGAGTTCCTTAATCAGGATGCTCGGATAGCCTGCGTAGCTTGACTGTCGACTAGTAGGCCTCAATAGGCCTCCCTGAGGGTGAGCTCCCAGGTTGTGGTCACTCGAACGAGGTAGTAGGCCCCATCAGGCCTCCCTAAGGCGTTCCTGGGATCCAGTCATTTGATACAGTTAGCACGCATTGCAAACAGGTAGCAGGCCTCTCCAGGCCTCCCTAAAGGCTGGTTATCAGGTAGTAGGCCTTAATAGGCCTCCCTTGAGGGCGAGTTCCTTAATCAGGATGCTCGAAAAGCCTGCGTAGCTTGACTGTCGGGTAGTAGGCCTCAATAGGCCTCCCGGAGGGTGAGCTCCCAGATTGTGGTCACTCGAACAAGGTAGTAGGCCCCATCAGGCCTCCCTAATGTGTTCTTGGGACCCAGTCATTTGAAACAGTTAGCACGTATTGCAAACAGGTAGTAGGCCTCTCCAGGCCTCCCTGAAGGCTGCTTATCAGGTAGTAGGCCTTAAATGGCCTCCCTTGAGGGCGAGTTCCTTAATCAGGATGCTCGAAAAGCCTGCGTAGCTTGACTGTCGAGTCCCAGATGGTGGTCACTCGAACGAGGTAGTAGGCCCCATCAGGCCTCCCTGAGGTGTTCCTGGGACCCAGTCATTTAGCACGTATTGCAATCAGGTAGTAGGCCTCTCCAGGCCTCCCTAAAGGCTGGTTATCAGGTAGTAGGCCTTAATTAGGCCTCCCTTGAGGACGGGTTCCTTAAACAGGATGCCCGACTAGCCTGCGTAGCTTGACTGTCAAGTAGTAGGCCTCCATAGGCCTCCTTGATAAAACAAGGGTAACCTCAGCAGGCGGTATTGCTGTCAGGTAGTAGGCCTCACTAAGGCCTCCCTGAGGACGGAGTCCCGAGCCTGGATGCTTGGGTTTCCAGCATGGCTTGCGGTTAGATAGTAGGCCTCTATAGGCCTCCCTGGAATACCCGCTATCAAGTAGTAGGCCCACAGGGCCTCCTTGAAGTTGAAGTTCCTGAGCTAGGCACTTTGATTACCAGTTCTCTGTGAGAAATTGTGGTAGTTGGGCCTACAGCTGGAGGTTACTCGCCAGGCAGGCTCAGCTGCTCCCCTCAATGAGGGTCGTCTATGAGTGCTCAGCCGCCTGAGCCTGGTCAGACGGTCGTAGGCCTCTCATGAGGCCTCCCTGTTAGATCAGTCATTAAGGCCCTTTCGGCCTCCCTACTGCTTTGAAACACAAGCACCTGGTAGATCCTTGATTTGAGCAGGCAGACTCCCCTCGATAGCAAGGGTTAAAAAAGCACTACGCTGAGTGTTGCTCTCTTGGATAACCCGTCTCTGAGTTCCGGGCTAAGTAAGACTGCCTGTGTTTCAGTCCCTTAGCTTGGACGCCCCTTGGGCACCATCCAGAGGCTCTGTTTGAACAGACAGGGTTGGCTAAACCGAAGTGTCCATAACACTTAGGGCACCAGGTCAGGCCTCCCTGGTGGCACTCGGGAGAACATTTCCCGAGTAGTGACTGGCTGGGGTTCCTTCGGGTCCCCTAGCCACATTCCCTTGAAGGGACCCCTTCTTTGGAAGTAGTGGTCCCGGGCCTTCGAGCTGTCTAGATGGAACTCCACGCAGTGCGTTAGGGTTCCGTTTAGTTGTATAGCTTGGGCTATGACCGTAGGGAGTGCTGTCACTGTCAGCCCAGGACCTGAGGGGGAATCGCTCAGGTTTTTCTATGAATTACTTGAGTTGACAGTTGTCACTGCCAATGGGCAGACACTCCCCTCAGCATGGCGGCGTTGGTATATCGTTCCCCATAGCGTCAGCTAGACGCAGCGAGAGTTCCCTTTCGAAAGGGAACGTCTAAGGTTACGTATGTAACCTCTGTTCCCTGAGAACAGGGAACGAGCGCTGCGTCGCGTTGCCATGCTTCAGGGCCTATCTGCCATACAGTCCCTTCAGACGAGAAGATGTGTATGTGTTGGCACGGCGCCCTTTTATACTTCCGGGTCGCACGTTGATGACGTCATGGGCTGACGTCGGTCAAAGACTTTGCCGTGATTCGATAGTAGCTTCAGACACCAGTCACGCCGAGGGCGTTCCCCATAGCGTCAGCTAGACGCAGCGCTCGTTCCCTGTTCTCAGGGAACAGAGGTTACATACGTAACCTTAGACCAGTGGTCGGGAACCTATGGCTCGCGAGCCACACCTGGCTCTTTGACAAAAATAATGTGGCTCAGGTCTCTCACCCTTTACCAACAAATTATCGATAAAAAAAATTAGACGCATCAACTGAGATCCGCTCTCTGCAGAAAAAAAGCTGCCAGTTACAATTCCCTTGTACAGCCTACCGAAGTTAATGAAACATATGATAATAGCTAATATTCAAGTTGTACCGGCCGTGCGCGTTCAGTGCTGTTCACGAGTGTCACGAGTCGCGACAGCAATCAATAACCACTTGCGTTTCTGTGGTAACAGCTTCTGCACTGGGATTCACGCAGCTGTTACTTGTTAAAGGTAACTGAAAACCATTTTTTGAACAGCAGCGAAAATGTAAAAGTAGGCTATATAAACGTTAATATATCCTTTTATTGAAACTGGTGCTCTGCTGTGGAAGAGACATTTCGAAACATCACCCGCGGGTAGCCTACTTTCGCTTTTGCCGCAGAGACCCTTGTGATAAATAAATGTGTATTTATGATAATCCACGCAGATTTCAGTTGACGAAAACAAATGATAAAAGCGTGATAAGTCACGAAAGACAACTGAATTACTGACAGGATGCTGTGCACGCGCTCCGAGCGCAACACGGACAAGCACAGCTTTGTCCTCGGCTGCATGTCAAATTAATAGGCTACAGAAATATATCAAAATGATATGTCGAGTATTCACGTTAACACAGTAGATGTAAGCACTGTGTGCGTTCACAAACACGAAGAGGATTTATAACTCAACCTCACAAAGCCCTGCACAATTAATTCCATATTGCAACTTATTTATTGTTTGCTGCATATGTGTTTGTTTTTAGTTATGGACCTAATAATTACTATTGTTGAAATTTTATTGGGAAAAAAAAGCTTGTTTTTTAATAATAATTTAATATTATTTTTTCTGTGGCTCTTTTGGAAAAATGCATTAACCAAAAATAAAAAAAATGGCTCTTTGGTCCAAAAAGGTTCCCGACCCCTGCCTTAGACGTTCCTCTAACATGAGTTGTTTTTTCCTTCACATTTTAAATTTGCACTTGCATTCAAATCATAAAGTTACAATCCAGAAACAGTTAGGCACAGAGGGCTGACTTCTTAAAGTATTGAATAAATAGTTTGTGAAATGAATGAAACATCTCATTTTCTCACCCTCATATTTTAAACCCATATGATTTGCTCAAAATTAGATATTTAGCAGAATTTTCCAACTGCATTCTTCTGTTTGTGTCCCACACAATTGACATAGTCTTATGATTGGAATGGCATGAGGTTGAGCCTAAATAAAGACAGAAATTAGATTTTTGGAGAAACAATTCTTTAACTTTGACGGTTTAAAATTAGTTAAAATTAATCCTTTATTTCCGAGAATATGACGTAGCGCCGGCGTTCGGGAATCCATGAAATGCACACTTTAGCCCCATTTTGAGCACTATGCCGAGACCTAAAGCACGCTCAATGTAGAATTCAACAGCTTAGATACACGCGTCTTCCTCTGCTTGTCAACAAATCGCTTCTGGGTCATGTGTCCGAACGCCGGATCTGCGTAATATTCTTGCGCATGCGTCGTGGAGGCATACATGGAAGACAAGAACAAGTTGGATAAAGGCATTATTTAGATTTTTTTTTTCGCACAAAAACTATTGTCGTCGCATCGTAAAATTATTGTAGAGCCACTGTGGTGAGATGGACTTTGTAACAACGTTTTAAGTGCCTTCTATGGGTCTTGGGAGTGTGAATGTACTGAATGCCAATGGAGGCCTGTCTGAAGCCTTTCTCAGCCATCAGCTTTCAACAAAAATATCTTCGTTTGTGTTCCGAAGATGAACGGAGGTCTTACGGGTGTCGAACGACATGAGGGTGAGTAATTAATGACATAATTTTCATTTTTGGGTGAACTAACCCTTTAAATCCAGCATGGAGACGCCTCTGGGAATGTCTATCCCACAGAGAGCGTAACCTCTATAATGATACACACACACTTATATACACACACTCAAGTTAATTGTCAATTAACAGGAGACCCAATCGGAAGCTCTCCCATTCTGCCCAACAGGAAGACTCAGGGTCATCACACTATGTTCATGTTTTCTCACACACCTTTAAGCCATTCTGTGCAGCTCTTTTTATTATTAGCCTGTTAGCTGGGGTTCAGGCCGCAATGACAGTATTTGATTTGTATTTTTCATTCAGATTCATACTTACCCTGTAACTACATGAAACATGAGGGGAACAAGCACCACAAGCACCACTTACCCTAATTACACAAATAATTAACCCTTAATTAAAAAAATTAAGAGTTTAAAAATTATAAATTTGTTAATTTTCCTGGCAGTTACCCCTTTATTCCCCAAATATTACATATTATACCATTATACCTACACATACACACTTTATAATAACACTATAATTACCAAAAGTTACGCTGTAAATTAATTTTACTTACGCAGTACTTTCCGGGCTGTAATCTAAAGCGTTACCGACTAGTCTTGTCGTTTTCATGTCGCTCAGCTGATTATTGCTTCAGTAATTCTTTTTTTTTCTTCTTTTTTTCTGTACAACACTACACAATCACATAACACAGTTTGCACTCTCAGATAAAAAAGGTACATTGGAGGTACAATTTTGTTCCTTGGGGGAACGTATAAATGTACCTTTAAAGGTACACAATTGGTCCTTAATATTACATTTACATTTATGCATTTGGCAGACGCTTTTCTCCAAAGCGACTAACATTGCATTCAAGGTACACATTTGTTTACATTTTGTCAGTTCTTGCTTTCCCTGGGAATCGAACCCACGACCTTGGCGTTGCTAGTGCCACGCTCTACTGTTTGAGCTACAGGCCTGTTATATTAAAAGGAGGGAGGACAATTAAGGAATTTAGAAAATGAAAGCTCTAGCGTAAAGTTCTGCCAGGAAGATTCAATGTTACGTCAATTATCACATCCAGACCTTATCAATCGTGTCCTAATCATCAGAGTATAAAAGATGGTCACTTACACACACATGTCTGAGTTCACAGATGCTGAAGCCAACATTTACCTCCATCCTCCCCACCACCACCAGGTTGGTCCCCACCTATACCTCCCAGGGGGTCGGCTGCGCCCCTGCCTTCATCTTCAGGCAGGAAATGCAGAATCCGTTACCCTCGAGACGGGAGCTACGGACGGGGTCTACGCCAAAGAAACTCTAAATATAATACTTGCTGGTCTGTTAATAAATGTGTTACTTCATCCTACTCATCTGGCTTCCCGAGTCTTTCTGGTAGAACTGGGTTGTTCATAATAATGTGAAAACAAACAAAAAATAAACAGAGAATGTTTTTTATGATTTAGATCCTTTACTGAACAGTATTACATGACTGAAGATTTAACATGGATAGATTCAATTAAATTAGCATGCTTTTTAGTGTCTCTGACGGAGTTGACACAAATTAAGTTATGGAGTGAATAAATACATTTGTTTTAGAAAAAAAACTGTTTCCTTACATGGTTCATTATCTGAGACCTTTGTCTACAAAAATACACATTTTTAATAATGTCGTGTTAGTTTTTTTTTTTTTAAATCTAAAATATGTTTTGTCCCTTATCTCAAGAATCAGTGAACCATACTCCTCTGCACAGTCACGCAGAGTCAAAGCACAACCATAACAAAGTTTCCCTGCAAAATGCAGTACATCGTACATCGGTTTTAAATATTAGTTGTTAAAAATTTTCAATAAGGTTCATTAGTTAACATTAGTTAACTACATTAATTACCATTAACTAATAATGAACTGCACTTATAAAGCATTTATTAATCTTTGTTAATGTTGATTTTAAGATTTACTAATACTTTATTAAAATCTTGTTAACATTAGTTAATGCACCGTGAACTAACATGAACAAACCATGAACAGCTGTATTTTTATTAACGAACGTTAACAAAGATGAACAAAGTTACAGATGTACTGCTCGTCTTGTTACTTTCATGTTGCTCAGCTGATATTGTTGCTTCAGTATTTTTGTTTGTTTTTTTCTGTACGACGCTACACAATCACAGAACAAAGTCTCTCTATGGAGGGAAACATGATCACTTAGTGTATTTGCATGCCATTTTGCCACACTTCACATGACCCATTCCGGATGAAGAGGTGTCAGTTGAATATTCTTAACACATTCACTTGGAAGGGACATTCTAGCTATAAGAGACTAGATTTGACACTGTCTGCATTTATTTTATTTTATTTTATTTTATTTTAATCTAAATTCAATCATCATATCACTGTAGACAATAGCACAGGACTGAGGTAAAATAACCAACTAATTTAAACAGAACTGTTCTTTTTACTAATGTGTGTTATTTAAAGTAGTTTTGATTGGGTTTACATACAGTCTCAGAATGTTCTGGTGGACTAACACTTGTATCTCTCATTCATAGATCACAGTTGTGTTTTTGACTACACACAGTGAAGAGATGAACATCTCCAGTGATATCTTGTCCACTGATGGATCAAACTCTTCTGATCACTTCATTTTCAATGGCACTGAGGTTGAAATTCGTTTTAATACATTCTCAACTCTATATCTTATCACCATTCTGTTGGGTGTTCCTATCAACTCCTATGTGATATGGCTTATAGTAACAGGAACTGGCAATGGACTTGCAGCAGAGTTCTTTAGTCTGAACCTCGCTGTCTGTGAAGTGTTCTTTTTTATAGAATTGTTTTTTCTTTTTGTCAGCTATAAATTTATCATTCTTAAGGTGGCTGTGTATTTTTTAGATGGACTAGCCACTACCGGTCGTCCTCTGTTTCAGTGTCTGATCTGTGTTGAGCGTTACCTGGCAGTGGTTCATCCTGTAACCTTTCTGAAGTTCAAATCTCTCAGATATAAAGTGATCTGTTCTGTTTTTGTGTGGCCAATAGGCATTGGCATCAGTGTGTTCTGCATGTTTAGCTATGTCTCACACTATATTTATTTTCAACTTGTAATGCTCTTCCAGGTCCTACTTTTCCTCTCCATTCAGTTGTTCTTCTGTGTGGCTGTTCTCAGAGCACTGAAGCAGTCAGGACCAGGAGAGAGAGCGAGAGATAGAGAGGAGGAAAACCACATGAAGAGAAGAGCGTTTTATCTCATATTGATAACTACTGTGACAATGGTAATCATATATGCCCCTTCTATTGTCAGAGGAATCCTCTATGTTCTAACACAACAGGTTTCATTTATCTCTAAAATTAGTTTAATATGTTTTATTCTGGGTGGATTTGTCCAGCCTGTTCTGTATCTGCACCGCACTGGAAAACTTTTCTTGTTTCTTTTCTTTTTAAAATCTGTTACTTGTAAATACTGACAATTATTGCACCTATTGCTTGCTTTTGTTGTAAACTTGGATTTAAAAAGTGACTATAACATACTATAAAAAAATAAAAAAACATGTATATATATATATATATATATATATATATATATACACACATTTCTTTGTATAAAGCTTGGGTGAAAATGTTAATTAAATCTGTTCATAGATCAGAGTATGATTTTGTAATCTGTTTGTTCTGTGCTTTTTTGTATCTCTTTTTCAGCAACACTTTAAATATAATGTTTCATTAGTTAACATAAGTTAATGTATTAACTAACATGAACTAACCATGAGCAGAACATTTGTTACTGTATTTATTAATCTTTGTGTGGCGAGGTTGGTGAGCGAGAGACCTGGGAGGAGCGAGTGTTATGTGTGTGCGCGGCAGTCGTCCATAAGGGGCTGCCACTTTTACTTTCAGGTTGTTTAATTTATTATTAAAGTCTTTTGAACGTTCGCCAGTTTCCGCCTCCTTCTTCCCATACAACGAACAGTATTACATTACACTCATTCTCTCGTCTGAGTAGGCGCCGTCTCGGGTGTACCCCCGGCCTACGAGGGGTGATAGGGGTATGTGGCGAGATTGGTGAGCGAGAGACGTGGGAAAAGCGAGCGAGACCGGTGCGTGATTGAGAATGAGAGTCACCTGCAAGGCACACCAGTCTCGAGTCCTCTCATGAGCGACACGAGTGAAGGACGAGAGAGTACCAGGCCTGGACTTTACGTTGATTTGTTTATTTTTGTTATGTGTATGCGCGGCAGTCGTCCGTGAGGGGCTGCCGCTTTTACTTTCAGTTTGTTTGTTTTATTATTAAAGTCTGTTGAACGTTCGCCGGTTCCCGCCTCCTTCTTCCCATACAACGAACAGTATTACATTTTGTTAACGTTAGTTAATATAAATACAGCTGTTCATGGTTTGTTCATGTTTGTTCACAGTGCATTAACTAATGTTAACAAGATTTTAATAAAGTAGTAAATGTTGAAATTAACATTAACAAAGATAAATAAATGCTTTATAAGTGCAGTTCATTATTAGTTAATGGTAATTAATGTAGTTAACTAATGTTAACTAATGAACCTTATTGTAAAGTGTTACCATTTATGAAATGAATTAAACATATTTTTTCAACCTCATATTTCAAACCCTTATGATTTGCCCAAAATGATATTTGTTTGCTGATTTTTCCAATTAAATTCTTTTGGCTATCTCTTTTTGTGTCCCACACAAGATAGACAGTCATATGAATGGCATGAGGTTGAGCCTAAATAATGACAGAAATTAAATTTTAGGAGAAACAATTATTTAACTTCGACGGTTTAAAATGAATGTGATTTCATAACCATTATAATGTTGTACTGTTTCAAATCTGGGTTTCAGAATTCTGGTGGTTTGCTGCTTGGATGGCACTGATCTATTGAACAAGTGTCTGATCATTTTAACTGATCTTGGGTCAGTTTTATAATCGAGGTTTATTTTGAATTAATTTTATGAATTGTAATACTTATGGCTGCAATGCAAAAAGGATGATAGGAGGATACACTGTAAAAAATTCTAAGCTTGTACAACAAAAAAAATCTTGGTACTAATTTCCCCTAGCTTTTTCTTGTTTACTCAACTTTTGTAAATAACAGTTATACTAACTGAAAATAAGTTGTTTGTGATTAAGTTGAGTCAACTTAACATTGTTTGTTTTCTGAACTGTCCTATAACAAATCTTTTTTAGTTGAGCCAATTCAAAAAAAATTGTCTGTAGAACTCAATGTCTGAAGTTGAGTGAACAAAAAAATGCTAGGGGAAATTAGTACCAAGAAATACTACGTTAGATAAACTACAAAAACTTTGCCAAAGTCAAAAACTGAAAAGAGTGAGTCAAGACAATGTTAACTAAACATTTATTCCAAAATTTTAAAACAATTTGTACAGCCTTTTGCAGTCAATAAAATGCTATTTTAGTAAACTATCATGATTGACTATTATAATTACTATTAAAAGGTACAGTTAACTCAAAAATGATAGTTCTCTCATCATGTATTCCCTTATGTCTCAAACTCATATGACTTCCTTTCTTCTGCAGAACACACACAACGATCCAGTGGTTTAATCTCTGCCTTCTAGAGCAATACAATCAGTTTTGGATAAGAAACAGATTAAAATATTAGTCTATTACATCTTGACATCTGACTGTATTGCTTCAGAACACCTGGATTAAATTACTGGATTCACATGGATTGTATATATCTTGAAGGTTCTGAACCCCATTTAGTTGCATTGTATGGATTGCCAATGAAAATATATCTGTTTGTATAGAAGAAAGGAAGGCAAATGAGTTTAAAACATCAAATTATAATGAATAATAATTTTTGGGTAAACTATCCCTTTAAATAGTTCTCACAGGAAACAAATAAAATGCATCAATAATAGTATTGCTACCACAATAAAAAAAACTTTTTTTGTTTTTTTTAATCCAAGACTAAGTCTTAAAAATGTTCCAGTATACAAAATACAATCACATTTAAGCAAACAACATTCCTACAAAGATGTTCCACACTGCCTCAAATGTATATTTTATATTATAAATGTATATTTTATATTTTTGTATACTCAATATTAAAAGGATATTCCATCCAAAAGTTGCTCACCCTCAAGTTGTTCCAAACCTGTGAGTGTCTTCCTTCTGCTGAACACAAAAGAAGATATTTTAAATAATGTTGATAATCAAACAGTTGACAGCACCCACTGTCTTCCATAGTAGGGACTGGGAATAAAACTATGGAGCCCATCAACTCTTTGGTACCGACATTCTTCAAAATATTTTCTTTTGTGTTCAACAGAAGACAGAAACTCATACAGTTTGGAACAACTTGAGGGTCGGTAAATGATGACAGTAATTTAATTTTTGGATGAACTATCCCTTTAAAGGGTTAGTTCACCCAAAAATGAAAATTCTGTCATTAATTACTCACCCTCATGTCGTTCGACACCCGTAAGACCTCCGTTTATCTTCAGACACAAATGAAGATATTGTTGTTGAAAGCTGATGGCTGAGAAAGGCTTCAGATAGGCCTCCATTGGCATTCAGTACATTTACACTCCCAAGACCCATAAAAGGCACTTAAAACGTTGTTACAAAGTCCATCTCACCACAGTGACTCTATAATAATTTTACGATGCGACGAAAATAGTTTTTGTGAGCAAAAAAAAAATCAAAATAATGCCTTTATCCAACTTGTTCTTGTCTTCCGTGTGTGCCTCCATGACGCATGCGCGAGAATATGACGCAGATCCGGCGTTCGTACACATGACCCAGACGCGATTTGTTTACAAGCAGAGGAAGACGCGCGTGTCTAAGCTGTTGGATTCTACATTGATCGTGCTTCAGGTCTCGGCGTAGTTCTCAAAATGGGGCTAAAGTGTGCATTTCATGGATTCCCGAACCCCGGCGCTACGTCATATTCTCGCGCATGCGTCGTGGAGGCACACACGGAAGACAAGAACAAGTTGGATAAAGGTGTTATTTTAATTTTTTTTTGCGCACAAAAAATATTGTCGTCGCATCGTAAAATTATTGTAGAGTCACTGTGGTGAGATGGACTTTGTAACGACGTTTTAAGTGCCTTTTATGGGTCTTGGGAGTGTAAATGTACTGAATGCCAATGGAGGCCTATCTGAAGCCTTTCTCAGCATCAGCTTTCAACTAAAATATCTTCATTTGTGTTCCGAAGATGAACGGAGGTCTGACGGGTCTCGAACGACATGAGGGTGAGTAATTAATGACAGAATTTTCATTTTTGGGTGAACTAACCCTTTAAGCGTATAGAACTCCAAAGAGTACCGTGAAAGCAGTGGGAAGGTCAGATGGGTTCACAGTTACTATGACCACAGTTTCCTCCAAGAAGATGCTGAAGTTTAGACATGTCTTTGTTTACAGCGAGAGGTTGTCCTCCATGACTTCAAGGATGCCCAGTAATGCTGGTAATATGCACATCCTAAGAAGTATATTAAAGAAAAATGGTTGATTGTGTAAATTTAAAAATCAAAGCTCAAATACACTCTTGCAAACAAAACTTAAAACTTGTAAAAACTTGAAGAAAACTATTATTTAAATATTAACCAACCATTTAATAAATAATGGTGATCAATGATAATATGGAGAGACAGAATAGTTGACGAGCACCTACCAGACAGGTCTTAGACATTGTGTCACACTCCCTAAAGGTACAAGGGCAGTCCCTGTCGAGCTGTAGTGTCATAGGATGTCTGCAAGAAATAAATAAATAATTGTATTCATGATGATTTACTTCTGCATGATTACTTCAAATAATAATTGAGTGTCACTGAAAATGTTTTAGGGATGGGAAGAGTATCAGAAATGAAGGGGGCAAAAATTCCACAAAAACTGACTACTGTATATCTCTTCAGGTACTTGAGAAGACAAAATGACACATTAACATTACCTTAACTCTATTACTAACTCCAAGGCATTTATATGTTTAGTAATCATACCTGCATATCAAAATATTCCAGGATAGTCTTCATCTCATCTGCAAGGTGTTGTTTATTCTCTGACCGATACATTATGATGATGATGATGGAGTTGCTATGTTTGTTATTAGAGGTCATGAAATCCATTTTGTTGTTTTGAGGTCCACACAAGTGATCCTTTGGAAGAAACCTGAGGGAGTGGGATAAAATATCTGAATGTTAAAGTCTAAAAACAACCAGGTTAGTTGAATAGCGTGCAACTTAGATCTGAACTGGGAGGAAGAATTTGTGGACCCTATGTATGTGGACGAGTTTTCAACATACCTGGTGTATTGAACGTGCAGGCACACTCAAACACAACAGTGGTAAGTTACATGTCGTCCTGGGTGCCAATGCCAATACAGGTGCAGGTGTATTCACAATACCTATACTGCAGGAAGTGTGTGCTCGATGTAGATCAGTATTTTTTTTTTTTTTAAATACACACTGTGAATGATCAGGTTAATAACAGACAAATTAATAACAGAATAATGAAACTTTTAGTTTATAGCTAACGGTACTGCTGCACAGCTTTGAAATTATATAATCAATAAACATTATATCCTCATAACTTTCCATAAAGAAATCTAACGTACAACTATAAGGGTAATAATCTGAATTCTCAGATGCCCTCAGTAACGTTACAGTATACGGAGAGTAGGGTAACGTTAATATCTCTTATGATGCAATAGAAGTCATATGCACGACTTCAAAACACTTCAAATGAGCAGCTCGATTTAAACATTCAGGAACGTTCAAACGGAGGTAAGTTACATGTAACTGTTATGCATTTTTAATAAGTAGCCAACATCGACGAATGTATGAAAACTGACAACAGAGAAAGAAATAACAAGAAAGACAACGATCATCAAAAACAAATTAAGCGCACTCACCATGAAGTTCCTCTGTCCACGTCGTGCTGTCTCCTTTAATGAATATGATATTTTCACATCTCCAGCCATTTGCTAAACACTGTTCATTCTCCCGCTGCCCGCATTGAAAAGTTGACGTACGTTGACGTTGAACTTCAAAAGTAAGCGCCACCGTAAGGGGCGTGGTTTAGCGCGAGAGAATGTTGTCTTTTTGGAAAACATGCAACAAATATATAAATTTTTAAATATATGTTTTATTAAAATATAACAATTAAATAAAACTGTCCACGCGCAAATTAGTTTTCTGTTCTTTTCTGTGCAGGGTATTATTACACACATGAGAGGGTACCATAAGCGCTTATTCTAACGAAACTTCACAGTAAAAGTCTTCCTGCTCCCATTGTGCAAAAACGCAGTACGCACGTTTTTTATCAACAACAACAACAACAACAACAATAACAACAACAACAACAATATTATTATTATTATTATTATTATTATTATTATTATTAGTAGTAGTAGTAGTAATAGTAGTATACATAAATATTTTAATACTTATATTTAATCTATAGGCACATTTACATTCTTTTAAAAAATCACTAAACCATTTTCTCTTCATTTTCTTTTAGTATACATATTGTTTTTTTTGTTTTTGTTTTTTTAAATCCACAATTAGCATTTTCTATGGAGGGCAGTTCATAAATGAGATTGACTTAACTAAAATTAATACGTTGGCAGAATGTTTTTTGGATGAACTTGCAAAGCATTGTTCACAGAACTCATATTTGTAAGTTTATAAAAAATATCTTGGGTTAGGTTGACTACATGAATTAAATGTAGTTGTGCTGACTTTTTCATAGATTTTTGCTGAACCAACACAACAAAATCAGTCATTTCAACTTTTTTCAAGTTGGGTTTTTTACAGTGTAGTTAATTATTCCTAATTGACTTAGTTTTCCAATCCCTCCCTAGTAATACACAAAACAGGCACAACAAATATTTATTTTTATAACTCGACAGGTGAGTAAGGTATTTTATTGAACCGATGAATTGGCATATGTAGCTCTCTGACAGAGTTCATTGTATTATTATAAATGGTTATGCAATTATATTTTTTGTAGCTGTGCTAGAATTTATTTTCAAGGAAGTACCGTGTCTATTAATGGGTATAGCTACAGTAACATCTTCAGTCAGCTTGAGATCCTTTCCATCTAAGCTGGTTATATCTCTTACATTTACATTTACATTTAGCCATTTAGCAGATGCTTTTATCCAAAGCGACTTACAAATAAGAGCAATAGAAGCAACTAGAACAGTCAAGGGCAACAGTATGCAAGTGCTGTAACAAGTCTCAGTTAATCTAGCACAGAACACACAGGACAGAACTTTTTTTAATTTTATTTTTTATATATATAAATTAGACAGACAGAAAATAGATAGACAAACAGAAAATGAATAGAATGATAAGTTCTACTCTTAAGCCTAATAGTGATTTTTTTTTTTTAATGAGCAGTGCGATAACCATATTCATCTGCAGAGCCGAAGCACAACCATAACAAAGTTTGGACCCACTTTATATCATGTGGCCTTAACTACTATTTACTTGCATATAAATTAATCATTTGATACAATGCACTTATTGTGTACGTTCATGTTTTTACATTGTAATTACATGTTTTTTTTAAATACCTCCATGTAATTACAGCTGTAATTAATTTCTGTAGTGACATTTTTAATTACACTTTTGACACTTTCCTTACACCTAACCCTACCACCACACCTGTCCCTAACTTTACACGTATCCCACCTAAATATCAGCAAAAGTGTTTTGCAATACAATATGAACACAATAAGTACATTGTACTTATATTTTGATGTTAGTACATAATAGTTAAGCCCACCTAATATAAAGTGGGACCCAACATTCAACTGCTAGAAGGACAAAATAGCAACCTTTAAAGTATGAATTTGCCTGAGCATATGGAATATGATTTCTGCTCTGTTTGCATTAGCTTGGTTTATGGTTGCACGCACAAACTAATGTCTATGTTCATGTTTTCTCACACACCTGTAAGCCACTCTGTGCAGCTCTTTTATTATTAGCCTGTTAGCTGGGGTTCAGGCAGCAATGACAGTATTTCATGTGTCATTGGCTTCTAGAATGCTTCTCCATTTATCAATTTAATAAGCTGGATTCATTGCACATGTCAGGTGATGGTTAAGTGCTTTTGCCCAAGAATATATTGAATGTGATCATGTCAAATTGCATTACATGTTTTGTAAATATGATCACTTAGTGAATTTGCATTCCATTTTGCCATACTTCACATGACCCATTCCTGACGGTTGAATGTTCTTAACACATTCACTTGGAAGGCAGACATTCAAGCTATGAGAGACTATATATAATCCTGTCTGCATTGATTTATTTATTTTTATTTATTTTCCAAATTCAATCATCCTATCGTTGTGGACAACAGCACATGACTGAGGTAAAATAACCAAGTAATTTAAACAGAACTGTTCTCCTTTACTAATGTGTGTTTTTTAAAGTAGTTTTGATTGGGTTTACTCTGTTCAGTCCCAGAATGTTCTGGTGGACTAACACTTGTATCTCTCATTCATAGATCACAGTTGTGTTTTTGACTGCACACAGTGAAGAGATGAACATCTCCAGTGATATCTTCTCCACTGATGGATCAAACTCTTCTGATCACTTCATTTTCAATGGCACTGGGGTTGAAATTGGTTTTGATACATTCTCAACTCTATATCTTATCACCATTCTGTTGGGTGTTCCTATCAACTCCTATGTGATATGGCTTATAGTAACAGGAACTGGCAATGGACTTGCAGCAGAGTTCTTCAGTTTGAACCTCGCTGTCTGTGATATGTTCTTTTGTACAGAATTGTTTTTACATTTCTTTAGCTATACATTTAGCATTCTTTGGATGGCTGTGTATTTTTTAGATGGATTAGTCATAACAGTTCGTCCTCTGTTTCAGTGTTTGATCTGTGTTGAGCGTTACCTGGCAGTGGTTCATCCAGTAACCTTTCTGAAGTTCAAACCTCTCAGATATAAAGTGATCTGCTCCTTTTTTGTGTGGCCAATAAGCCTTAGCTCCAGTTTGTTCTGTATGTTTAGCTTTGATTCAATTTATATTTATACATTTCCAATGCTCTTCCAGTTCCTACTTTTTTTTTCCATTCAGTTGTTCTTCTGTGTGGCTGTTCTGAGAGCTCTGAAGCAGTCAGGACCAGGAGAGAGAGCACGAGAGAGAGAGGAAGAAAACCACATGAAGAGAAGAGCGTTTTATCTCATATTGATAACTACCGTGACAATGGTAATCATATATGCCCCTTCTATTGCCACAGGAATCCTCTCTGTTCTTACACAACAAGAGGATTCAGTTCTCTCTGATATTAGTTTTTTTTGTTTTATTCTGGGTGGATTTGTCCAGCCTGTTCTGTATCTGCACCGCACTGGAAGACTTTCTTGTTTCTGTTCTTTTAAATTCTGTTACTTGTAAATACTGACAATTATTGCACCTATTGCTTGCTTTTGTTGTAAACTTGGATTTAAAAAGTGAGCCTACTATTTATACAAAAAACAAAAAAATCTAAATATATTACTTTGAGTAATGCTTGGGTAAAAATGTTAAATAAATTTGTTCATAGATCAGAGTGTGATTTTGTAATCTGTTTGTTCTGTGCATTTATGTATCTGTTTTTCGGTAACACTTTACAATAAGGTTTCATTAGTTAACATTAGTTAATGTATTAACTTACATGAACTAACTGTATTTGTTTATCTTTGTTAACATTAGTTAATATGAATACAGCTGTTCATGGTCTGTTCATGTTAGTTCACAGTGCATTAACTAATGTTAACACGATTTTAATAAAGTATTAGTAAATGTTGAAATTAACATTAACAAATATAAATAAATGCTTTATAAGTCCATTTTAAGTTCACAGTAATTAATAACTAATGTTAACTAATGAACCTATTGTAAAGTGTAACAGTTAGGCACCGAGGGCTGACTTCATAAAGTATTAAATAAATAAATGATATTTATTTATTTAAGTGTTGGGGACAGGTGTGGTGGTAGGATGTTTGTGAAATGAATGAAACATCTTATTTTAAAACCACTGGTTTGGAGCTTGTTTTTAAACTCACCAAGGCACGTGATTTCAGAAACCCATTATAAAGCCATACTGTTTCAAATCTTGGTTTCGGAATTCTGGTGGTTTGCTGCTTAGATGGCGTTGATCTGGTGAACGAGTGTCTGATGGTTTTAACTGATTTTAACTGTTTTATAATCAAGGTTTATTTTGAATTAATTTTATGAATTGTAATATTTATGGCTGCAATGCAAAAAGGATGATAGGAGGATAGTATATTATTCCTAATTGGCTTAGTTTGCCAATCCCTCCCTAGCAAAACACAAAGCAAGCACATCAAATATATATATATTTTTATATAACTCGACAGGTGAATAAGGTGTTTTATTGAACAGATGAATTGGCATATGTAGCTTTCATTGTATTATTATGAATGGTTATGTCATTATGTTTTTTGTAGCTGTGCTAGAATTTATTTTCAAGGAAGTACCGTGTCTATTAATGGGTAAAGCTACAGTAACATCTTCAGTCAGCTTGAGATCCTTTCCTTCTAGGCTGGTTATATCTATTAAGCCTAGTAGTGAATGTTTTATGAGCAGTATGATAACCATATTCATCTGCAGAGCCTAAGCACAACCATAACAATGTTCTTCCACAAAATGCATGCAGTTTTGTTCTTTAACCGCTAGAAGGGAACAAAAGCAATCTTTCAATAGTTGGTATGAAATGCCTGAACATAGAAAATATGATTTCTGCTCCGTTTGCATTAGCTTGGTTTATGGTTGCACAAACAAACTAATGTCCATGTTCATGTTTTCTCACACACATGTAAGCCACTCTGTGCAGCTCTTTTTATTATTAGCCTGTTAGCTGGGGTTCAGGCAGCAATGACAGTATTTCATTTGTCACTGGCTTCTAGAATGCTTCTCCATTTATCAATATAATAAGCTGGATTTGTTGCACCTGTCAGGTGATGGTTAAGTGCTTTTACCCAAGATTATGTTTAACATGATCATGTCAAATTGCATTATATGTTTTGGAGGCGAAGACCTTTTTATAGCATTTTGGTGGTAATTTGGGAAGCCATTATTTTAAAAGTGCACTATGTAAAACATTTCCAGTAAAATTACCAAAAACCACTAGGCCAGTGTTATATATTTTGTTCAGTTGAGTACTTACAATATCCAAAATGTTTCCAACTATTTGTAAATCGTGAGAAAATTGCTATTTTAATCAAGGAACCGGGACATGTGAGGAAGTCGCCTGTCAATTGCGTCATATCTGCGTTACCCTCGGTTTGTGGTTTTATTTTGCAGAAACGCTTTACTCTTACTGCAGTGTGCAACAAGTGTCATAGCAGCCACCAAGCGAACGCACAGAGTAACGTCATAACATAATTTCACACATTAAGATGTATCTAATATGATAAACAGAGCTGCGTTACCTCATGCTCAAAAAGACCAGAAAAGTGGGAGTGGCGCAGATGACTGTGGCATAATATAAGTCCCGCCGGCGCCTATGCCATAATAACAGTCCCGCTGCTCGTGAGGCATGTGTTCTGCTCTTCTCATTAACAATCGCTCCAGCGGCATTGCTCAGCTCCCACAACACTCAGTCCTGCTCTGCTTCATACTACAGTAACGTTAATGATCGCATCCATTTCTGCCTGAGTCCTATCCCAATTATTTTCCACCGGCTGTGAGGTGAAGACCACATGTCCCAAAGATTCTGCTCTCAAATGTGGCGTCATCAAACTACGCCTTTGTTTTGAATAGGCAACCTCTAGTGCAGTGGTTTTCAAACTTTTTTACAGGCGACCCTCTTTTTTTTTTTTTTTCACGACCCATATATAAGCCTACAACCGTTTACATTCAAACAAGTCAAGCCAAGCATGAGAATACTCATATACAATGGGCCATTTGACTGTATTCTCCATTAAACCACTAGCTGGCACAAAAATTCAGCTCAGCACTATTCCACACAAACACTTTTGATTATTAATGCATTCGCAACGCAAAGTAGATTGTGCACTAATTTGATAGCAAGGCCTATATATGGGACGCTAATTAACTGGTTAACCAACAAGTATTTTAACCAATTAATCATTTGATTGAAAAAAAAAAAGGTACGTCGCATTTGATTGCATTCAGAAATAATACCGGTAAATAAAGCTAAATGTTTTAATGTACTACAAACATTATAAACGCTACAAACATAGCTATAGGTTATTTTAGTTCCCCTCTCTCCACAACAAATTGTAACGAGTAGGAATAGGGTGTGGCCCCTTTAAGAGCTGCGCACTCCCTGTTGAACTGTCTGCATTGTGAGCACTGCGCCTCGAGCACTCCCATGTATGCGGGTTATTTTCTGTTGCTCAAATCAGGTTGGTTTTTTTTATTAAGTAATGCTGTGGACGGTATAGCGTTTGTGATGGACTGTTACGCGAGTTTCACTGGGAATAAAGTGTGAGCTGTGCAATGTCCATTGCCTCTGTGTCTGCAAATAACTGCAGTTAAGTGAGCTATTCCTATTTTCCTCCAGACACAACACGTTACAAAATCCTTTAAATGTAACGATATTCAGAACATATAAATAATTTAAAATATATAAGTAGGCTATAAATAAAGCCAAAACAAAATCCTTTCATGAGAAACTTAAAGTAACCAGCATAGCCTAACTCTCATGCAAATCCAAATGTTTCCATAGTCGCGATATACACTCACCAAAAGGATTATTAGGAACACCATACTAATACTGTGTTTGACCCCCTTTCACCTTCAGAACTGCCTTAATTCTACGTGGCATTGATTCAACAAGGTGCTGAAAGCATTCTTTAGAAATGTTGGCCCATATTGATAGGATAGCATCTTGCAATTGATGGATATTTGTGAGATGCACATCCAGGGCACGAAGCTCCCGTTCCACCACATCCCAAAGATACTCTATTGGGTTGAGATCTGGTGACTGTGGGGGCCATTTTAGTACAAACCATTTTAGTACATTTTAGTACGAACCAATTTGAAATGATTCAAGCTTTGTGACATGGTGCATTATCCTGCTGGAAGTAGCCATCAGAGGATGGATACATGGTGGTCATAAAGGGATGGACATGGTCAGAAACAATGCTCAGGTAGGCCGTGGCATTTAAACGATGCCCAATTGGCACTAAGGGGCCTAAAGTGTGCCAAGAAAACATCCCCCACACCATTACACCACCACCACCAGCCTGCACAGTGGTAACAAGGCATGATGGATCCATGTTCTCATTCTGTTTACGCCAAATTCTGACTCTACCATCTGAATGTCTCAAAAGAAATCGAGACTCATCAGACCAGGCAACATTTTTCCAGTCTTCAACTGCCCAATTTTGGTGAGCTCGTGCAAATTGTAGCCTCTTTTTCCTATTTGTAGTGGAGATGAGTGGTACCCGGTGGGGTTTTCTGCTGTTATAGCCCATCCGCCTCAAGGTTGTGCGTGTTGTGGCTTCACAAATGCTTTGCTGCATACCTCGGATGTAACGAGTGGTTATTTCAGTCAAAGTTGCTCTTCTATCAGCTTGAATCAGTCGGCCCATTCTCCTCTGACCTCTAGCATCAACAAGGCATTTTCGCCCACAGGACTGCCGCATACTGGATGTTTTTCCATTTTCACACCATTCTTTGTAAACCCTAGAAATGGTTGTGAGGGAAAATCCCAGTAACTGAGCAGATTGTGAAATACTCAGACCGGCCCGTCTGGCACCAACAACCATGCCACGCTCAAAATTGCTTAAATCACCTTTCTTTCCCATTCTGACATTCAGTTTGAAGTTCAAGAGATTGTCTTGACCAGGACCACACCCCTAAATGCATTGAAGCAACTGCCATGAGATTGGTTGATTAGATAATTGCATTAATGAGAAATTGAACAGGTGTTCCTAATAATCCTTTAGGTGAGTGTATTTGGATGCTAAACCATTATTTATTATAGGCTTTGTACTTCACTCGCTTCCCAATATTGATGGAAAAAACCATCCTCTTCACATGCACACAAATGTGCTTGGAAACACCACAGCGGCGGAGCTCACACTGAATGGCACGAATTGTAGGCTACTACTGACTATTTAAACTTAGCTGTGTAACTTTTTGTATGCTAAGTTGACTATTTTATGTTGATAATGAATAGGCTGCGGCAATGTCATGTTTGCAATGCTGAAATTTGTTGTGTGTGCGTATGAGGCGCCCGCGTGAACGAGCAGAGGAAACATAAAATCAACACATCAACACTTAGTGTATTTGCATGCCATTTTGCCACACTTCACAGGACCCATTCCTGATGAAGAGGTGCGAGTTGAATATTCTTAACACATTCACTTGGAAGGCAGACATTCTAGCTATAAGAGACTATAGATATAATCCTGTCTGCAATTTTTTATTTTATTTTATTTTCTAAATTCAATCATCCTATCATTGTGGACAACAGCACAGGAATGAGGTAAAATAACCAAGTAATTCAAACAGAACTGTTCTCTTTCACTAATGTGTGCTTGAATTTTGATTGGGTTTACTCTGTACAGTCCCAGAATGTTCTGGTGGACTAACACTTGTATCTCTCATTCATAGATCACAGTTGTGTTTTTGACTGTAAACAGTGAAGAGATGAACATCTCCAGTGAGATCTTCCCCACTGATGGATCAAACTCTTCTGATCACTTCATTATCAATGGCACTGGGGTTGAAATTGGTTTTGATACATTCTCAACTCTATATCTTATCACCATTCTGTTGGGTGTTCCTATCAACTCCTATGTGATATGGCTTATAGTAACAGGAACTGGCAATGGACTTGCAGCAGAGTTCTTCACTTTGAACCTCGCTGTCTGTGATATGTTATTTTGTATACAATGTTTCTTCTTTTTTTTCAGCCATAAATGTATCCTTCTTTGGATGGCTGTGTATTTTTTAAATGGATTAGCCACAACCAGTCTTCCTCTTTTTCAGTGTCTGATCTGTGTTGAGCGTTACCTGGCAGTGGTTCATCCTGTAACCTTTCTGAAGTTCAAACCTCTCAGATATAAAGTGATCTGCTCTGTTTTTAATTGGTCAATAGGCCTTGGCTCCAGTTTGTTCTGGATGATTGGCTTTGTCTCACGCAATATTTATACATTAACAATGCTCTTCCAGTTCCTACTTTTCCTCTCCTTTCAGTTGTTCTTCTGTGTGGCTGTTCTCAGAGCACTGAAGCAGTCAGGACCAGGAGAGAGGGCGAGAGAGAGAAGGGAGAAAAACCACATGAAGAAAAGAGCGTTTTATCTCATTTTGATAACTACTGTGTCAATGGTAATCATATATGCCCCTAATATTGTCACAGGAATCCTCTATATTCTGAGACAACAAGAGGTTTCATTTGTCTATCCAGTTAGTGTAATATGTTTTATTCTGGGTGGATTTGTCCAGCCTGTTCAGTATCTGCGCCGCACTGTAAAACGTCCTTGTTTCAGTTTTTTTTTAAAAAATGCTATTTGTAACTACTGACAATTATTACACCTATTGCTTGCTTTTGTTATAAACTTGAAAAATTATTAGGCTACACTATCTAAATGCAGTACTTTGACTTAAAAAAAGTGAATTACATTTGTTCATAGGTATACAGTAAACAGAGTGTGATTTTGTAATATGTTTGTTAATTGTTAGGTAATTGTTTCTAATTCCAAAGCCCTGTCTAGCAAGCAAGGACTACAACTTAATAAAAAGAACCCACATTTTACAGAACCTTCATATTAATTGGTATTTACTCATTCGTAGATTACATTCAATACATGAAAATACACTTTTATGAAAACGTTTGCAGTTGGTTTGCAAAAGGTGTCATTATACCTAAATGTTTTTGTTTCATTTACACCATTTTGAACTGCCAGTGCCAAAAAAAGTGAGCACTTTGAAACAGTGAATCATTTTGTGAAGCAACTGATTCAAAATAATGTAAATCTTTGTTTATAAATAAGCATAACAGGATGGACATGTTATGCTTTCCCCACGTCAGTGAATCCTTCTGAAACATTGAACAAAAAGGTGAATTAAGGAGTCATACTTAATCTGCTTCTTGTAGATAGTTTGCTGCCAAAAAAAGTATTCTACTTCCTGAGAGTTATGTGATTAGAGGAACAGTAAAGGTGCATATTCAGAGGGACTTTCCATCAGAGTAACAGGGGGGGGATGTTCGGTTCAGGGACACAATATTAAAAACTTTAAACATTAAAAATGTATTAATAAAAAAATATATATATTTTGGTGAGGAATATTATAAATAAGAATATACAACAATATCAAAAATTTGTATGACTTATATTTGTGGCTGAAATTATGCAAGCTTAGTTGGGGACATGGCAGTTTAGCATGGCAGAGTAATTATTTTTGATTAATTAATCCTGGGTACATATTATTGTGTTCTATGGTAGAGGGGGATTAAATATGTATAGGTGAACATTTAGAAACAAGTATTAGCCCATTTTTACAAAAAACATACCACATTATTAGCCTGGTCCTACCAGACTCTCCTACATTTAATTTGTACAGAGAGTCTGACCACTCTCCATTGACAAGCGTTAACTTCCTTGAAGGCAGGTACTGTTGAAGTTTAAAACTATTGGATCTGCCATAACCAATCGCTAACGTTTGGTCATGACCAGAGGTGGAAAGAGTAACAAAATATTCTACTCAAGTAAAAGTATTATTACTTCAATGAAATTTTACTTAAGTACAAATAAAATGTGGAATGTCTAGGGTTTTTCTATGTAGGGTTGTGGTAGAATTAAATTTTCACAGATTTTGTTTCTTTTTTTTCTTTCTGTGAGTTTCACAGCATCACGGTATTAAACAATAATTTAATAAATAAACTGTATTATTAAATTATGGTTATTATTATCACCAGTTAAATTGGCATGAAATTAATGAAAACTTTTTTTTTTTTTTTTGGTTGAACAAATGCTTTATTATAACAAACTTGAAACCATTTGTTTTGTTTATTAAAATTTCAATAAAACATGTCTAATCAACCAAATTCAATAAATGGTTATGAATTAGATTAACAACTTATTTTTATCATTAACTTATTAAAATGTTTAAGAATACTATGACATTTTTTATTTTTTTTTATTTTTATACAAATATATGTCCAAAACGGTGGTAATTAAATTAAATGTAACAAACTTTTATCCTTTTATTTTTTGGCAAAGTGCTGCAAAACAGAGATTTTCAAAACGTTTATTTTGATGGGTTTTAGTGAAGAGCTGCTTCTGTGAAAACCTGTTTCAGAGTGTATTAGACTGGTTTTTAAAATGTTCATGTGTTCATGTCCAAATATGGTTTGTGAGACGTTAAAACACCACGAGCATCACGTACTTGAGTAGCCTATGTAGTAGACAAAACGGCACTGCTCATCACAGAGACAGAACAAGCAGATCATTTATTTATATAGCAGTGTTTTGCTTTAATATTCACAGACCATGTCGCGATTTGATATATTGTACAGCTCTACCGTCGATGTATTCATTCATCCATCAGTTTGCTTGTTTTACGTGATATCTGCGTTATACTGTAAATTAAATGTAAATTAAATGACTGGATTCCGGGATTCCCTCTGCATCACAGAAATCACTCGGCCTTAAGTTAAAAACATACCTTTATCTACAGAGAGGGATGTTCCCGAACATGTTCTATACGTTTCCTCATTTGCATCAACATTTTTTGTAACTTTGATATCCTCCAGGACAACACCACGTTATTTTTTTCTATATCCAAAGTATTCCCATACTAACTGGTTCACGACGGCATTCGCTTTCAGCTGGATCTGCATCACTGACATGTCTTGTCCGTCTCCATCTTTTTATGATTTTTGCACGTTCTCCCGCCCTTCAATTCAATGCAGTCGTTTCCGGATCGCTTTTTCCCCACTTTCATATTATTTATTTATTTTACTCAGTAATGGATGTGGTTTAAAATGTAGTGAAGTACAATACTTAAAACAAAACATACTTAAGTAAAAGTAAAATTACAGATTTTTAAAACTACTTAAAAAAGTATAAGTACACAGAAAAACTACTCAATTACAGTAACGCGAGTAAAATGTAATTCGTTACTTTCCACCTCTGGTCATGACGTATGTCATCTCAAACTAGCGCACAAAACATCAACGTCATGGTTCTCAGCCACTCCCTCTGTTCGCTGATTGGACCGGTTAAAATTTGACCGGAGAAAACCAGAGAATATACGACAATCCCAGACGGAGTACTGAAGGAAAATGAAAATTGAGCGGAAGTACGTAGGAGGGCGGAGCCAGGCTACCACATTATGTCATGGGGAATCAAATGGCACCGAATGCTATGACCCATATCCGATTAAAATCAGATTTAGCAAGTGTGAACAGCAAAAAAAAAAAATCACATGAAATCACATTTGAGCTATGTGATTTAAAATCCTATTCAAATCGCATTTCTGTAAATCTGTTTCAGTCTGACCACTCTAATCGGATTTCACATGGTTTATGTGACTTTATCATGCCATGTAAAACATAAACGTCAGACGTTATTATAGGAAACGTGCTGACAGTCGCTGCAGAAACGCGGTTGTGTTGTTGCAAAGTGCCGGACGAGCAGAAAATGACAATATAAAGGAGACATGTTTTGAAACTGGCGGAGACGACAGCATATAATAAAGCCATGCATACCAGCCTCCTACATTTCTGCCACTGCCTCATAAGACGCAGTAGTCCAGTGCGGAAGCTACACATTGTCATGTTGTAAATAAGACAACATCTCTAATGCATGCCCTTCCATGTTGCAGTTGCGGTTGTTGTTGTTGTTTTTGACATATACCTATCAATGCAATGGCATTGCCATAGAAATCAATGCAGATAATCCAGAAAAGGAAAGAGCAGCATGGACATACAAATCGGATATGTTGCGACAGATGTGACAGTGGACAGTCAATCATATTAGATCGGATTCCATTCGGATACACAAATGATTGGATTTGGACTAACAGTGTGAACATATCCTCAGATGGATTTGAACATAATTCAGCATAAAATGCCTGAGCATCATGCCAGAGCATTAGCATTCTGCTCCATTTACATTATCTTTATGGTTGCACACACAAACTAATAATTTTGTTGATGTTTTCTCACACAATAATAAACCACTTTTTATTATTAGCGGGGTTCGAGCAGCAATGACAGCCAATTTGTCGTTGGCTTCTGGAACAATTCTGTGCTTGTCAATCAATGTCCTAAAAGGAGTCAGGACACTTAATTCGCTGCACCTGTCAGGTGATGGTGATTTGCATTTACCCTATATTATTGTCAGGTGTGTGGCTGTTATGAAGCGCATGATACGGGTGTAGAAACAAAACAGTCTTTAATCAATATATCCACAATGGAAAAAGACAGGGGATTGTTGGAGATTAACGTAACCACTTTCAACTTAGATAAAGACAATAACAATCAAAGAACTAGGACAACTTAGGGTTTACATACACATAAGAGTGATAAGGTAAAAACAGAACTTGTGTGTTGAATTAGGGACTATGAAAACTAATTAGAAACTCAGGTAAATGGGAACAGAGTGAAAACTAAACTAAAACAGAACATACATGCAAAAGTATGCCCTATGTGTAGACAAGAGCCAGCGAGGTCCCTCCAGACCATTACCTCTACTAATGAAGAGGTGCAAGTTGAATCTTCTCATCACATTAAGTTGTAAGGCAGACTGTCTAGCTATAAGTGACTATATGACCCTGTCTGCATTTATTTAATTTCAAATTTTCCAAATTCAATCATCCTATCACTGGCTATGTTTACATGCAACCAAATAATCCATTAGTAATCGGATTGACGGCTCAATTGGACTGAAAAGCCTTAAAGGGGCTATATGCAACTTTTTCCCCAAAATAAACGTAACAATAGCCTTTTTATTTTCCCATTTATGACTCAAACATCTCCTGATGAGCATACTGACACCTTGTCCGCTCACAGTGGGTGCACCTATAAGCCTGTATCCTATTTTTCCTATTTTCTGGCGGGTCGTTTTTTTCCCGCGCTGTCTGCGGATGTAACGTCACCACCGCTGCGAGAGCGAGCAGAAAATAAGAGCAGTTCTGTTTTTTGGCCACAGGTGTCAGTCGCGAGTTTAAATTTCAGAAAAACGCATATAGCCCCTTTAATGTAAACACCTTAATCGATCAGATTGAAAGGGGTGGGTTATTCCTCTTCTAATCCAATCAAGAGAACATGCAAACACTTGATCGGATTGAAAAGCGAAACTGAAAGGACTGCACATGTGCAATGACGTAGAAATAGCGGAACTTGCAGGTCTTTATGTTGAATAAAGTGTCATATAAATGAGTGTCCCATCATTCTAAAATTATCCTGATCATCTAATCATCTCATCACCATATCGTCATCTTCGCTACTCGTCGTCTAATTCTTTGTTCGTGTTCTAAGATTTTAAACTCAAACGTCTGCCTATCCTCCTGGATGAGTTCTGACCAATTAGGTATCATCTTTGGCTCAGAGGTGACTGTTGCCCCACCTCTCACCATAAATTACATGTTATCTGTGGTCTCTTAACTTCCCGTTCTAAGCAGAGAGTCAAAGAGTACAATTTAGACATGATTTCTATTATAATAATATGATGCAATCTACACAGATTTCAATCAAGCCATCTTCTTAAATATGAAGAGAGATTTACACTCATACCAGACACAGTGTACTTTCAATCAAGCATGCAACAGTTATTTCAAGCAGTTGTGAGTGATCTAAGCATAATGGTCATATATATTGGTTTTAGACATTATATAGAATTATGCATTCAAAGGGTGTTTGATTATAAGTCCGGCTATAATCCCTTTTGAATGGTTTGATGCAGTTTATATGTAAAAACATGTCTCTGTGGGGTTTCTTGTGGATTTCAACTCTGTGTCACTCAGAGTTCATTCAAAGATTGTTGAGAGGAAGGGGATTAAACAACCCTCTCCAAACCAATCCGTCTATTACAATCTGCCTGCGTTGACAACTCTCTTCCTTTTGCAAGGCAATAAAGTACTTAGTTGGGGGTTTCGTTAGTGGATGGAGCCCCTTTCATTTATGGTCATAGATTGCTGATTTGGGGTCTGGAGTGTTGAGTTGGGTTTGTGTGGGTGGAATTATATGGCACATTTATAGCAGCTACTAGGCTGACCAAAGTGCTTAACAGAAGAACAAGATTAAGAGAAAATGCATAAAACATGCATAAAAACAAATAAAACAAAAAATAAGAGCAACATATATAAGAGTTGCCATTAAAAAGGTAGACCACAAACAGAAGTCAAAACTCAGAATGGGAAAAATCAACAATATTATTGACCTGACTTTACTGATGCTGCTGTATGAGAACTGAACTGAGCTGGACAATGCATAACTGTTCCCTTTCAAAAGCTACACTCAATGCTGCATAAGCATATGCAAATGGGAATATCTTTGACACGACCGGCTGTGAAAATAGTGTGCAAACACGTCAATGAAATTGACCCGGAGGTATTTATAGCCTCGGCCAGTGACGTCATAGGCGCACCTACTACAGGCTATAAATAGATGAGCTTATTTTTCTCAGAATGAGAACATGGATCCATCATGCCTTGTTACCACTGTGCAGGCTGGTGGTGGTGGTGTAATGGTGTGGGGGAAGTTTTCTTGGCACACTTTAGGCCCCTTAGTGCCAATTGGGCATCGTTTAAATGCCACGGCCTACCTGAGCATTGTTTATGACCATGTCCATCCCTTTATGACCTCCATGTACCATCCTCTGATGGCTAATTCCAGCAGGATAATGCACCATGTCACAAAGCTTGAATAATTTAAAATTGGTTTTTTGAACATGACAATGAGTTCACTGTACTAAAATGGCACCCACAGTCCCCAGATCTCAACCCAATAGAGCATCTTTGGGATGTGGTGGAAAGGGAGCTTCGTGCCCTGGATATGCATCCCACAAATCTCCATCAACTGCAAGATGCTATCCTATCAATATGGGCTAACATTTCTAAAGAATGCTTTGAGCACCTTGTTGAATCAATGCCACGTAGAATTAAGACAGTTCTGAAGGCGAAAGGGGGTCAAACACAGTATTAGTATGGTGTTCCTAAAAATCCTTTAGGTTAGTGTATATATATATATATATATATATATATATATATATATATATATATATATATATATATATATATATATATATATATAGTTTATATAAGAATAATAAATATAAGGGGACAGACTGGTCCTGTGCTGTGCTGCACACTATGGCAGTCTTGCAGGCATATCAGGCTGACCTTCTGAAGGATTTGAGTGGTTCATTTGGTGACTCAGTTAACTCTGTAGTGGCCAGATTTAAAGGAGTGGAAGAAACACGAAGTGTTCACTCAGTTTCTTCCTCAATGCACTCAAGGGGAGGGGCTGTCAGCCACACAACTTCTCTTCGGTCCTTCAAGATTCAGGGGGGTAATAAGCAGAGTGTGGCGAGTCGTGCTCTCCCTCGTAAAGACTGGAGACCGGCTCGTCATCCTCAACAACCTCCCAGGGCAGACCTCAGGACTATCATCAATATAAGAAGTCCGATGGTCTTGTGCCCAGTCTGCCCCCGCGGGACAGGGCGTGTCAAACATTTGCTTGCCCCACCCCGTTATCCTCAAAACCACTTCATCCCCGCCGCCTCTGGTAATTCAGGGGGGGCAGGGGTTTCCAGTGAAATGTTAGACGTTCTGTGTTTAAATCCTGCTATCATCCAGGACATAGAACATCTAACATCCCCTCAAAAGGAAGTGTTAAAATTGTCACTCTCAGAGTCTGGCATGTGGAACTTCTGCCAGGCATTTCTGCATGGGTGTTAAGCACAGGAAAATTAGTAAACTCATTTATTTGTCATCCTCCGTGTTTGAACGGCGTGGTCTCCACTTCCGTGAAGGCGGATTTGGCGCTCGTACTGTCACAAGTGACAGCAGTTACTTCCTGGTCCCCAGTAGGGTGGGGGGGTGTCCCATCTTAGATTCACATTCATTTATACAGTTTGCAGGGAAAGTGATGTTGGTTAACGGAAAGGAATGGAGTCCCAAGTGTCGTTCAGACCCGATTTCTTAACTACAACCTGAGAGAATCAGTATACTAGCTCAACCTTAGTTTGTTAGCTTAGATACGATTTACACCAGTTCAGCCAAAATGGAGAGTTATGTACTTGCGTTTGAATGCTCCTATGAGCATGAGTTCCTCTCAGGATAGCGTTACTTGGCTGGTGGTCAGTTGTTGTTTTCTGAGGGACACTTGGTGATTGGATGGATTGGTTTCGCAGGGTAGCCTCGTAGAATCCTGGATAGCGTTAGCTGGTTGCTACGCGACAGGAGTTTCTCTGAGTCTTGGTGAGCCACTGCGCGGACTCCAGGAAGTCTTCTTCGGCAAGGTTCAAACAGAGTTTCGGTGTTTGTGAAGAGCTCTTGGTAGCTCGAAGGGCAGTCATGCAGGCAGGGAGGTGGAAAGGCCAGCACAAACCAAAGCAGAAGTCACCACAAAACCATGGCAGTCAGCATAAGCACGAAGCAAAAGCAAAAAGCAAGGACATCTTGTTTGTCCTTTGTTTAAAAGCGTGTCCCGAAGTCCTTCCTTGAAAGTGTCACCAACTAATCGGATAGTGTCAGGGACAGGCTCCCCGCACCACTTCTCCAGTCCTCGCATATCATTAGCATAGTGTCTACGTGATGACATGCAGGCACACTCTTTAACATTCTGGCAAACACTTTAAACCACTAACTTTCATAGCGTAAATGTAGTGTGTCCCACATAAATTAACTTTGCATCAAAATATTGGGCATCCTTTATCCGTCTTATAGATACCAAATAGCATATACTTTCCATATATGAAGTGGACGATAATAAAGATTAATATGTGATAACTGTCTAGTCACACAGAAAACTCAACAGGTTATATGAGACACACATAATACATTGATACATGTTTATATCAGGCACGTACTGGTGATTAAATCATATTATTGGCATTGATTTTGAGGCTGTAATCAAGCCTGAGTTTTGTGAGGTCTTTGTGTAATGTTCCAAGGGTCTTTGGAATGTGCAAATTGAGGAGAGGGGGAAGCAAGGTGTCAATGCTTAGGATCTGTGGTGATATCAGGACCTTCATTTCCTGATAAGAGACTAGGTGTGCGTCTCAATCAGCTCCCTAGTTCAGTAGTCAGGGCACTGATCAGGACATAAGTCAATGGGCTGACTCCCTGATCAGTGTCCTGACTACTGAACTAGGGAGCTGATTGAGACGCACAGCAGGGTTGATTTTGTGGAACAAAGAGAGGTTTTCTTATTGGTCAACTCCGCCCTTGCCAGTTGGGGTGATATTAGGCAGGCCTGGCCAAAAGGCCCCCCTTTTGATCAGTTCGGCTCCATAGATTAGTTTTACGACTTGTTCATGGTTCGGAAAGGGGCTCTGGAATGCTTTGTAGTGTCGACTCGCTGACTGTTCATACATATTCTTACACTGAGCCATTTCAAGTTTTGCAGATTATACTTATTATTGTTTCGTTTTCTGTCTGAGGTAACTATGAGTGAAACGTCACTTCATCATTGTGTATCAGAGTAAAGACATCAGAATAAAGGTGAATTGCACTTATTCCATCATTAAATATTCAATTATTATTGTGCAAAAAAATATATATGTACAATCTTACACACTTCGGGTCGTTAGCGACCCTATACAATTTTTACAAAAAAATAATGGTAAAACAGGCATTATTTAACATTTTATTTTATTTTTTCTTGTTATATTGTTTATAATTTATTGATTGAGGAATACTAAGAAGGTTGATGTCTAACTTTAAAAAATGAATGAGGAGGAGGGTAGTGAATGATGTCCCGGGTCGCTAAAGACCTGAGGAATGCATTTAAGGGTTAAAGGTGAAATGAACGCATTTAATAATTGATGATCTTTACAACAGAACTGAATCAACACAGCAGCCGAAATACATAATTTTCCTGTTATCACTGTAAAGCTGCTTTGAAAGAATCTGTATTGTATAAAGCACTGGGGATAAAGAGATTTGATGTTTTCATGACCAACTAGCCTACTTTTCATGCTAGATTAGTTCAATGTCAAATAATGGTTTAAAATTGATATTTGATAGGTAATAGTCATGGTTAATAACATCTGTTGTTTCAGCATGATTTATTCAGAACCAGCGTGACAGAGGTTCGATGGTTATTGAAAGCAGGTGGTTTTATTTGTACGTGAGAGGAGTTATTTTTTTATCGCCACAAGTCCAGCTGATCCTGAATGACTTTGTCCTATTTGACTTGTTGCAATTTTTCAGCTATTTATAACTAGAGATTAAATTATTTATGGTCATTTTTTATCAATCTATCATCTTGTAGTGATACTCTCACATAACACAGCTGATGTTTTAAAGCAAATATATCATCAGTGTATTTGCATGTAATTTTGCAATGCTTCGGGGCCTGATATAATGCCTGATAGAAAAGTGTAAGTTTCATCCCATTAACAGATCCACTTGGAAGGCACACAGTCCAGCTATTAGTGACTATAAATATAGTTTTGGCCACTATTTTTTTAGGTAAAATAACCAAGTAATTAAAACAGAACTGTGCTCTTTTTTCTAATTTGTGTTTTTAAAGCACTTTTAATTGAGTTTACTCTATACAGTCCTAGAATGTTCTGGTGGACTAAAACTTGTATCTCTCATACATAGATCACAGTTGTGTTTCTGACTGCAAATAGTGAAGAGATGAACATCTCCAGTGAGATCTTCCCCACTGATGGATCAAACTCTTCTGATTACTTATTTTACAACGGCACTGACGAGGAGGTTGAATTTGAAACATCCTCACTTGTAGGTATAATCGCCATTTTGTTGGGTTTTCCTACCAACTGCTATGTGACATGGCTTATAGTGACAGGAACAGGGAATGGACTTGCAGCAGAATTCTTCAGTCTGAACCTCGCTGTCTGTGAGATCCTCATATCTATGCAATGTCCCTTGATTCTTATTGGTTATGAAACTGAAAATGCCTGGATGGTTTCATATTTTATAGAAGCACTCGCAATGACTGGTCGTCCTCTGTTTCAGTGTCTGATGTGTGTTGAGCGTTACCTGGCAGTGGTTCATCCTGTAACCTTTCTGAAGTACAAACCTCTCAGATATAGAGTGATCTGCTGTGTTATTGTCTGGGTGGCAGGTTTTGGCTCTAGTGGGGTCAGTATTATAACTATTCAATTGTTTCTCTACGAGTTGTACTTTATTTTTTTTCTTGTACAGTACTTCCTCTTCCTCTCCATCCAGCTATTCTGCTCTATGGCTGTTCTCAGAGCTCTGAAGCAGTCAGGACCAGGAGAGCGAGTGAGAGGGAGAGGGAGAGGGAGAGGGAGAGAGAGAGAGGAGGAAGACCACACGAAAAGAAGAGCGTTTTATCTCATTCTAATATCTACTTTTAACATGGTTATCATATATATACCCTTTGTCATTTTAATATATTGTATGTGGAGTTCAGCAGAAAAACCTGATTCCCTTCTTGTTTTTGCTTATGTATTTTTTACCTCATCTGGTTTGGTGCAGCCTCTTCTCTTTCTGTACCGGGTGGGGAAACTACCCTTCATAAATTATCAATAATTCTACTTTATTTATGAAAAAGAGATATCTGTAATTCATCATCTTTCATACAGATACAATATTTAAATAGACAACTTTTTACTTGTAAAATTCAAAACTTACATTAAAATTTGTGTATACTTTTGTTTATGCTTCTGATGTTAAAGGGTTAGTTCACCCAAAAATGAAAATTATCCCATGATTTACTCACCCTCAAGTCACCCTAGGTGTATATGACATTCTTCTTTCAGACGAATAAAATCTGAGTTATATTAAAAATGTCCTGGCTCTTCCAAGCTTTATAATGGCAGTGACTGTTGGGTAATTTTAAAAAAGTCCATGAAAGTGCATCTTTCCGTAATAAAACTGTTAGATAATTAAAAACAGAGCTGTTGTATTTTACTAATGTGTGTTATTTAAAGCAGTTTTAATTGGGGTTACTCTGTACATTTCCATAATGCTCTGGTGGAAAGGGGGTATTTATTTTACAGCTTCACTGTCTCATTGTTAAAATTTCAAATAACACGTGTCTTTCTTAAAGCAAATTATGTCGTCACTTAATGTATTTGCATATCGGTTTTCAGGACACATCCCAGATACTAAGAAGTTTCACCCTGTTAACAGATCAACTCAGAACGCAGAAAGTCAGCTATAAGGGTCTATTTATAACTTTTATCTACAAAGTTTTATTTATTTTAGTTTAGAAAAATTGCATGAATTATACTGCATTTATACTGTAGACGACAGGATAAAGGTAAAGAGCTGATTAATGGTACTTGTTTTGGTCAAATCATTTGCTATAATAATTTTATATTTAGAAGACTATGCTGATATAGATAGTGTTAATATATTTTTTTTAAACTGAGGTAACACTTTAGAATAATGTTCCATCATTAATGAATAACTACTCAGGAACAAACGAGTAACTTACTTTTAACATTCTAGTAATTACTATTAACAAACAAGAAACTCTGATTAACAAATTTAAAAAAATAGAGCTTAGTCGAATGTGGTAGTTCACTAATCAATAACTATTCTTTTCATACCTCCCAGAGGAATACTAATAACTACTATATACAGGTTTACAATGAAAGTGAATAATGCATAATGTGTAATTTATTTTAAAGTGAAGGTCATGGTAATGACTCAAGTAATAAAAAAAATATTTAGATCAGTATTCTAAATAGAAAAGCATGAAAACTGCCTAATGTTGACTGGAGTCATAGTAAGCTTTTGAGGTTTTTGCAAGGTTTTAGATAGTTATGATACTATCAAGTGTTACTATGTCCATATAAAGGATTTATTTGGATCAGTGTTCTAAAGTGAAGATCATGGTAACCCACAAGTAATGACTCAAATGTGTGAAGGAATTACTATTCAAAACCTTACAAAAACCTCAAACTCTTACAATGACTTCAGTCATTAATAGGGAGCTATCATGCTTTTCACTTCAGAATTCTTAATCAAAATAGTTAGTAGTTCCTTAGTAACACTTGAGTAATTACTATCCAGTACTTTACAAAAACCCCAAAATCCATGATTTCAGTCATTATACTAAAGTGTTTACAAAATGATATAGAGCAACTTTTAATTGAATTCCTCTTGTGGACTAACACTTGTATCTCTCATCCATAGATCACATTTATGTTTTTTGACTGCACACAAGTGATGAACACCTCCAGTGAGATCTTCCCCACTGGATCTAATTATTCGGATAACTTGTTTTACAATGACAGTCTGCTGGAAGTTAGATTTACAATGACCTCACTGGTAGATATCATCATTGTTATGTTTGATCTTCCTACAAACTTTTATGTGATATGGCTTATAGTGACAGGAACCGGGAATGGACTTGCGTCAGAGTTCTTCAGCTTGAACCTCTCTATTAGTGAGATCTTCTTATGTGTGGAATCTCTCTTGAGTCATTTCACTTATAAAGTTGAAATTCTCTGGATATTTGTGGGATTTTTTGATGGACTAGGCACGACCGGACGTCCTCTGTTTCATTGCCTGATCTGTTTTGAGCGTTACCTGGCAGTGGTTCATCCTGTAGCCTTTCTGAAGTACAAACCTCTCAGATATAGAGTGATCTGCTCTGTTAGTGTCTGGATGGCAAGTTTTAGCTCCAGTGGGATCATTATGCTTTTTAACATGTCCCAGATAATATGGTACTGTGTTTTTTTGTTTGCACAGTTCTTTCTCTTTCTTTCCATTCAGTTGTTTTGTCTTGTGGCTGTTCTCAGAGCTCTGAAGCAATCAGGACCAGGAGAGAGAGGGAGAGAGCGAGGGGAGGAAAACCACATGAAGAGAAGAGCATTTTATCTCATTATAATAACTAATGTGACCATGCTTATTTTATATGCTCCTTATCTTATTGCAGTTGGTCTTTTTAGTTCAACAACAGCTCCTGATATAGTTTCAACCATTAGCTTTGTTTGTTTTACTTTGGCTGGTTTGGTGCAGCCATTTGTCTTTCTTTACCGGGTGAGGAAACTGCCCTTCATCAAATATCAATAATTCAACTTTAATCATCATCATTATACAACAGCATAATCTTTAGTGTACTTATTTACATGATGATGATAAAAACAAAAAGTAAAAGTTTAAAGTAGGGCTGTCACCATTAACACGTTAACACATTCGATTAATTTAAATTCCTTAACACGTTAAAATAATTTAAAGCAATTAACGTACATTACAGAAGTACATGAAGCTGCATCATTAACATAATTTTCGTCACGCAGTAAAATGATCTTAGAAGTCGGGAATTTATCGCAATCACACTGAGCATCTACAAGCACCGTAACCCTGGTATAGGAGGAAATGTCCATTCTAACTCTTTAACCCGATTCTGCTTCTCGGTTTGTGATCAGGCCATAAAACTCTGGGAAAGTTTTCAGTGATCCAGTAGTCGAAATCATTCAAAAAGTCCATGTAATGCGCGAATGTAAAGAAGGCCAGGCTGATGACATCACACATATCAGAGAGAATAGAGACTCGCGTTGCGTTTTTGGTGAATTATTCCTTCCAGTGTGTGCTTTGCTTTAAAACACGAGCTCTGTCGTATTGTGCAATTGTTTCTGAAGAGCGCAATTTTGGTGTCGTACAGGAGTCGTACAGTAAGCGCGCGAGAGTCTGTTATATTGATGCACAAAGAACAAACCGTGTATGTGGGCGCTCTCGATCACTGATCGTACTCATGTACAGACACACAGTACAGTCGTGTTTCCACACACACTCAGGAAGTATAATGTTTGATTTGTCATGTGTACGTTGTTATGATTAGTAATCATAGGTTTATGCAGTCAGTTCAAAGTGGTTGATGGCAACTCCCTGTGGGCCTGTTCGGTATCGCAGCTTGACTCGTCTAAAATGAAAACAATCTCATTGTTGTTGCTCTGTATACACTGTGAATTCTGTAATGTTTTTTCTGTTATGTTATTTTTTTTCATGGGTGTATGCATTTATTTTATAATATAATTATATGGACTCCTTATATATGGTTATTTGGTGTCCTTTTGGAGTCTCCAAAGATCCTTGAAGCTTGCAGAAAATACAGTTTTCTGATTGTTTACTTTGCTGGATAAAGCAAATGATGACAATTAATGTGTTTAATGAGATAAATGGCGTATTCCCATACGATAAGTATGGGTTCAATCGTGATTAATCACACAACAAGAGTGCGATTAATCGCAATTAAATTTTTTTATCTATTGACAGCTCTAGTTTAAAGTATTAACTAATTGTTAGTTTACTTTCCCATATGTTTGTTATGCCACTTAGGAATTTAAAGCAGTCTTAAACAAATCTGAAAAACAGAAGTATCTTTTGTATTATATTAATGTTGCTTTTAAAGATGTTATTGCGTAGGTTTGGTGTAGGGTATGATGTCCTTGGAAAATGCTTGTTCATTTAGTTTCTACCTTAAAAAGTTATGTGCACATTTTTTTTTCTTAAGTTTAAATGCGTTTTAAATTAAATGAAGATAATTAAAATAAATTACAGTAAATATGTATTTGATCATTGTTTCTTGCAACTTGAGTAACAGGGTTGATTTGTATAAAACAAAAAGTCTTGCAAATATGTTTATTTTTTTTATTCCTGTGATGCTGAAGAAATTGTTTTGCACACAAAATAAGGTATGTTCATTTTTTTAAAATGTATTTTTTTTTATAATTATAGGCAATTGTTTTTACAACAATAAACAAAAAAAAACATTGAATTTGTGCATCAAATAATTTCATGGAATTCCAATGTGTTCAGTTCAATGTTCAGTATCAATGATATTTTAAACATGTCTCACACCGTGTCCTAAGACGCATTGTGATAAGATTCCATCGACAAATATTTGTCTGTCCACACCAGATGCAACTCGACTACCGAATGCAACAAAAACCACAGCCAATCAGAACAGTGTGTGGGCGGGCTCTCACAGCAAGTGCACGGCACCATATGTTAATCTTGATGGCACTCTCAAGGAAATGGAATCAAATTCACAAATATAACGCCATTTAAACATTATTAAAAGTATGCTGAGTTACTAAAACAATCTTTGTCAGAATACACTTGTTTGTTCACAGTTTGAATATTCTTCCCTTTCTTAATTTGGTGAATTATAAGAGTTGAATTATTCATTGTTGCTTTTTGTATAGCTACAAAGCTGGGAGCACTAAATTACATTCAAAGTCACATTACACGCTTTTAACATTAAATAAAGCACATAAACATTTACCTGAGAGTAGCATTGCCATACTTTTTGGTGTTGTTGCTCCAGCCGCGATGTGTCAAACTCTGATTAACATGGAAAACTTACCTAAGTGTACTTACCTAAGAAAATACCGGGTAATATAAGGTAACTACAGGGGTTAAGGTTAGGTTTAGAGGTAGGTTGCTAGTACCTAGCAGGTCTTGACATTAACTTGTTTGTTCACCTGCTGCTGTGGCTAGTGGTTTTCCAAAAGTTACTAGCCCATCAGCCTTTTTAACTGGCCACGATTTTGACATTGATACCAAGGGAAAATAAACTGTCATATAGATATTTTTAATATCATCTCATAATTTGGCTTCTGTCACTTAAATACCTGATGCATGACGGATCCATTATACTGTTAAACATGCGTGTTTAAGTCCACTTAAAACTAACTGCGTTATGTGAATACTCGCCAAGGCCGCCATTTTGTCAATATTTTGTGTGTATTTTACTGTTAAAGCACAATATTTAAGCAGCAAAAAAGAACTAAATTGATTAGTACCGAGAGGTGGTTTTATGTGCGTGCACTTTGGTTTTGGTATTAAGTAAAATTTAGTAAAATTATGCACAATACACCAATCCCACACCAAAATTCAAGATCTGTAACAACAACAATATTCATCTGGAGCACATGAAATGAGTGAGTGAAGGCAGGCGTGTTTGTTCATTAACTCACTGTCTGAGAGATGAGATAGAGAGGAAGCTGGTGTCAATGTCAAACCCTGGTATGTAGTTATTACCCAGTTATTGTAATTACTGTAATAAGTACATAGAATGTAGAACAGGACTGTAACATTTTTTCCCCACATTAATTGCAAACTCTAGTATACTTTTTTCTTGATTTGCCCCGAAAGAATGAAAGTGAAATGTGACAACATGCCCCATAGGTGGGGCATATTGTTACATGTGATGGGCACATTGTAACATGACCATAAAACAAATTAAAAAGTTGTCTAATCTAATCAAAAACATAAACAAGACAAACACTTGGGATTACTTGACTGTAACCCTGTTCCCTGATAAAGCAGAATGAGATGCTGCATGAAGTTATGCATATGGGAAGTGTGTTTAAACACGTCAATGAAATTGACCTGGAGTTATTATAGCCTCGGTTGGTGATGTCATCAGCGCACCTGCTACACGAGGCTATAAATAGATTAGCCCCAGCTGTAAGCCTTCAGGTCTCTTTTGTTTGAAGAATAGTCCTGGGACATCGTCAGCATGGCACTGCAGTGCAGCATCTCGTTCCGCTTTATCAGGGAACAGGGCCACAGTCAAGTTACCCCAAGTGTTCCCAAGTGTGCAAAAGGATGCAAGAGGCCTCAGACATTAGCTTGCGATGTCGACTCAAGGACGTGAGAGCACAGAGAGGCATGAGCATCCAAGCTATAAAATCTTATGAATGTGTGCAGATAGGACCAACCTGCCGCATCATAAGCACTTTGTAAAGGAGCACCCCTTGCTAACGCAGTAGAAGAGATGACCCCACTGGTGAAGTGAGCACTTAATCCTATAGGCAAAGCTTGACCGTGCACCTCATAAGCAAGAGCAATAGCATCCCATACCCAATGTGACATGGTTTGTTTGGTGGTGGCAGAACCTCTGTTACGGCCCCCATGACAAACAACAGCTGCTCTGACTTAGGCCACTGGCTAGTGCGGTGGACGTAGGCCTGAAGAGCACGGACTGGACACAGTCTAAGAAGTTACTCCTGATCCGGCATTGTGAACGGCGGATGGCAGAAGGTTTCAAGAGTGACAGGATGTACAGTCGAGAAAGGAACCTTAGGCAGGAAGTCAGGATGAGGATGCAAAATTACTTTCACCAAGCCTGGGGCAAAGTCTAAGGATGGCGATATTGACAGAGCCTGCATAACCCCAATTATTTTTAAATAAGTTATAGCCATAAGAAAAAACATCTTTAGGGTCAGAAGTCTATCAGACGCTGACTCTTAATGGTCCAAAGGGGGTCTTAACCAGACCCTCGAGGAATATAGCTAAGTCACATGAGGGGATATTGGTTCTTACCAGAGGCCTCAACTGCCTGGCCCTGCGAATAAGGCGAGTGAGCAGAGGATGCCTCCCAAGCGGAACCCCATCCACCAGGGCATGGCAAGCCAATAGAGCTGCCATATAAACCCTGAGAGTGGAGAGGAAAGTGCCTGTTGACAAATTTTCTTGCAGAAAGTTGTAGCCATAAGAAAACCATTCTAAGGGTCAGAAGTCTGTCAGACACTGACTCTAACTGTTCAAAGGGGGGTCTCAGCCAGACCCTTGAGGAATATAGCTAAGTCCCATGCAGGGATCTTGGTTCTTACGGGAGGCCTCAACCGTCTGGCCCCGCGAATAAAGCGAGCGAGCAGAGGATGCCTCCCAAGCGGCACCCCATCCACCAGGCCGTGGCAAGCCAATAGAGCGGCCATATAAACCCTGAGAGTGGAGAGGCAAGTGCCTGTTGACAAATTTTCTTGCAGAAAGTCCAAAACTGAAGCAACCTGGCAGTTAACTGGATCTGCATTATGTGTCGCACCCCACCTTTCAAAGACACCCCATTTATTGGCATAAAATTTCAGAGTGGAGGGAGCCCTAGCAATAACTGTCTCAATAGTCTGAATAACTAAAGCCCAGTGTCCCTCATTTGGTGCCCATCAGGGGCCAAACATGAAGGTTCCACAGGTCGGGCCTGAGATGAAACCGTACCCCCCGCCTGAGACAGAAGGTCCCTCCTTGCCAGAATCTCCCACGGCGAGCCGTTGAGGAGAGTCACTATCTCCGAGAACCAAACTCTGTTCGACCAACGCATCGCTATCGATAAGAGGCAAGACCCTTGTTGGCGAACCCTGGCTAGAACTCCTGGGAGCAGAGCGACTGGAGGGAAGGCATACAGGAGCATTTTGGGCCATGTATGAGCCATCACATCCAGACCCAGCAGAGCTGGGTGACTGAGAGAGAAGTATAGGGGACATTGCACTGTCTGAAAAGAGGCAAATAGGTCCACTTCCGCTCTGTAAAATCTGGTCCAGGAGTTACTACTTCTGGGTGGAGTTTCCATTCCCCCATCTGGAATTTCTGTCTGGACAGTAAATCTGCTCCCACATTCAACCGCCCCTGAATGTACACTGCTCTGAGTGACAGAAGCTTGTCCTGGGCCCAGAGAAAAATCTATCTCGCTATTCTGTTCAGATAGCGTGAGCGCGGACCTCCCTGGTGATTTATATATTAGACTGTAGCTGTATTGTTCATCCGCACTAGGACATGACAGCCCCTTTTGGGGGAGAAAGTATTTCAGGGCCAGAAATACAGCCATCAACTCGAGGCAGTTGATGTGCCAATCGAGCTGATGACCCTCCCATTCCCCTTGGGCTGGACGACCACTTAAGGCCGTACCCCAGCTCGTCAGGGGGGTGTCGTCAGCAAATTGCGACGACATGGTACGCCTAGAGTGGGACCCAGGGTAAGAAACCGGGGTCTGAACCACATAGTTAGTGTACGAAGCCACATGGCGCACCACTTTATTTGCCTTGAGGATTGGACCTAAAATCCTCTGGCTTTGAGCCACAACTGAAACGGTCTTATGTGCAACAACCCCAAATGGAAACCCGTGGATGCTGATGCCATGAGACCTAACACTCTTTGGTGCTGATGATCAGTGAGATCTTGGCCTAGCCTGACTTTGCTCAGGATATGCTGAATGGTCTCAGTTCGAGCGGGAAACAGTTGTGCCCATCTCGTGACCGAAAACCAAACAAACCCTAGATAAGTTGTTCTCTGGGCAAGAGAAAGAACACTTTTCTTGGTGTATGCAGCCCCATATGCAACAAACTGCGATGCACTGTGTATTCTGACACCTTTCTATCAGAACCAGCATTAACTTCTTGAGCAATTTGAGCGACAGTAGCTCGTCTGTTTGATCGGACCATGCGGGCCAGCCTTCGCTCCCTGCATGCATCAATTGCAAAGCCTTATAGAGGGGAAAACAAATGATGAGATTGCTAAGGAAAATTGAGAGATCTCACAAAGTGTTATCAGAAATGATTAAAATGATGATGGTTCAAGAAAAGTTTGATGGGGAAATGAAACAGTTGGTGTATAAAGTTGACTTCTCTTTGTAAAGAAGAGGATCAGCTAGATACACCTGTGGATAAAATTGACTTATATATTAATTCTACATCCACTCTGAATTAAACTATAGGTGTATGTAACCGATGTGTAACTTCTCCCTGTTGTGCCTTGAAGAACGGAGAGGGGGTTTTTTGCAACCTGTGATAAGATATATATCAGTGGGTATATCATATATCAGCAACAAGTTTGAGTAGGTGTTTTGCAGCTTTTGCAGAAAATGTTGGGTAGGTGTTTTGCAGCTTTTGCAATAAGCTTTGAAGTGCATAAAGATGACGTGTATGTTATATGCTAGTAAGTAGGAATTAGTCAAGCTTATATTTTGACCTTTTAAGGTAAATAATGGGAGGAGCTTTTATCCTGTGTTTGAATAAAAGTGTGTTGTATATACGTGTTCGACGCCGAACTCCGTGGTGAAGACTACATGTGTTTATGTTGTAATTTTGGACTGGACCTTGATTGATCTTGGTACAGGATATCTCAGATATTTCAGTGTGCAGCGCTCCTGAACTCAAAGGTTAGGGCAAATCTTATGATTTGTGATGGTTTTGGAGATATGTGTACTGGATTATTTAATCATATAGGGGAGAAAATACTACAATGTTAATAACAAATCAACTTTCAAGGCAGACATTCCAGGTATAAGTGACTATATAACTATATAACAACAATTTTCTTTTATTTATTTAGTTTTGTTTCACAAAATTGCATGAATTATACTATCTCTATAGGCGATATAGAGACGTTTTGTAATGGAGTAGCAGGGTTGCGCACAAAATGTGTGACAGTATTTCATTATTAAAATAATTAAATAATTAAAACAATTTTTTACTACAGTTAACTGAATAGTTATTATACTAATTATTTTAAAATTGTTTTACAAGAACCACTCAAAATGTTAAGACCTCTAACATAATAAAATCATTATCATTGCGGGATAACAGACACTGGATGTGTTTAAAACTAAAATGTTCATGGCAGGTACATTTTATGTCAGATAAAAGGTTACCAAACATATCTAATAGTTCTCAATTAAAAAAAAAAAAACATGGGATTTGTGCCTCTAATATTTCCATGTGCTATCAAAATATATTGTATTTGTGGAATGTGCTGCAAGTAAATCATGTTGTTTTAGTTTGACATCCTTGATGCTGATGTTGTTTTTATCTCATTCAGTGTGACATAAGAGTATCTGTATTTTGAATGAGTTAGGTTTAAAAGCAGGTAGTTATTTGGGGTGTGATGGCATGGATTTGACAACTAGTCTTGTTGCTTTTATGTCACTTAGATGATCCTAAAAGCTTTTTGTGAACATTGTCCTTCACTTAATGTGAGAATTTTTACTTATTTTCTCATTTGCAGAGATTAATTACTAATATTGTTACCTCAAATCTTGATTGACACTTTTACTATCTAGTGATAAACTTAAAGATCACCATCTGCCACTTTAGGCAAATACGGTGTTACTTAATGTATTTGCATATCAGGGTATCATCCCAGATTATAAAATACAAGTTTCATTCGATTAACACATCAGCTTGGAAGGCAGACAGTCTAGCTATAAGTGACTAGATAAAAACTGCCAGAATCATTATCATCTTTTTTGACGAAAAAGGTAAAGAGCTTATTAATGTCTGTCTGGGAAATAAATGTAATATGTTCTCTGTTAATTAGAATAGCATTTTGAACTTTTGATTTCCAGATATTTATTTAAACTGGTAACAAAACTGTTATCTTCTACTAATGTGTGTTATTTAAAGTAGTTTTGATCAGGTTTACTCTATACAGTCCTAGAATGTTCTGGTGGACTAACACTTGTATTTCTCATTCATAGATCACAGTTGTGTTTTTGACTGCACACAGTGAAGAGATGAACATCTCCAGTGAGATCTTCCCCACTGATGGATCAAACTCTTCCAGTTACTTGTTTAATGACGGCACTGAGATGGAAGATCATTTTTTATATTTCCTCAATGTGCTGTTGGGTCTTCCTACCAACTCCTACGTGATATGGCTTATAGTGTCAGGAACAGGCAATGGACTTGCGGCAGAGCTCTTCATTCTGAACCTCGCTGTCTGTGAGATCTTCATATGTATGGAATCTGTCTGTCTTTTCCTCTTGACTAAATTTAACATTCTCTTGATAGTTGTGGCATTTTTGGATGGACTAGCCACGACTGGTCGTCCTCTGTTTCAGTGTCTGATGTGTGTTGAGCGTTACCTGGCAGTGGTTCATCCTATAACCTTTCTGAAGTACAAACCTCTCAGATATAAGGCGATCTGCTCTGTTTTTGCCTGGGTGGCGACTTTTGTCTCGAGTGGGATGATTATATATTTTTTCATGTTTTCATGTTCCAGTTTTTACTTTGATTTTTTGTTTTTAGGGTTCTTCCTCTTCCTCTCCATTGAGTTGTTCTGCTGTGTGGCGGTTCTCAGAGCTCTAAAGCAGTCAGGACCAGGAGAGAGAGGGAGAGAGAGAGGGGAGGAAAACCACATGAAGAGAAGAGCGTTTCATCTAATTCTAATAACCACTGTGGCCATGCTTTTCTTATATGGTCCCTATATAATTTTAATATATATTTTTTCAATAAGATATTCCGCTACACTCCTGTCTATTAGTTCTGTTTGTTTTACTTTGGCTGGTTTGGTGCAGCCTCTTCTCTTTCTTTATCGGGTGAGGAAACTGCCCTTCATCAAATGTCAATAATTCTACTTATGAAGTCTCTATAATAAATCTTCTGTCATCCTGCTAAATGTTACAAATATTAAGTTATGTAAACAGTCACCAAACCATCTTTAACTATTTAGTACTATTAATTTATTATTTACAAAAATCTGTGCAATTGATGGCAATAACAATTCTTAAGTGTATTTTGTAATGTAGTGGTTTTCCTTGTTTCTAACTTTTTTTGGGTTAAAAATTATCCTAAATAATTGTTTGAGAAAGTACATAACCAGTTCAAAACTGTCTGCTTACCTTAGCTTGATTTACAATGGTAAGCGTGTAATAATGTTTTTAATTCCAGTGGTACTGGTGGATTTCCGCGGGAAATTCAAGCATATCTTTGCGTCATTACGTCACATCTGTATACATAAATAAGGTGTCCCGGCTAGTAGGCTATATTGTGAGGATGTTGGAGGTGGGGATTTATAGCCTTTTCTCACAGCACTTGATATAATTAAACTTATCAATTTGATGGCGGTTCTAGAAATGTTCAAACGAAAATCATCAGTGACAACCGGAGATTCACCCGTTGTGAAATGCAAAACATTTTGGACTTTCAGAGTGGCTAACGTACAGAAAAAAAGAGACTGCAACCGGGCCCATGCGAAAACAAGGATTACAAGGGCATTTGAAAGGTTGTGGGAACACCATGTTTTGAAGGGGTTCAAAACGGACCCAGAGACTGCTTTTTTTCTGCTGGACAATTAAGACATTTCAATGGTTAATTTATGCAGCAGTAGCACACTTTTGCTTAATTCATACAGTTATGGAGTTTTCTTTGTTATGCCTTTCTCGCTTTGCTATGTGCATTATGGTAAATATCAATTCTTTTGTGCTAGCTATGAGAGGGAACAATTCACCTCTACTCCACATTAATTTGTTAGTGTGGTGAACCACAAGTAAAACTGAAAGAGACATTCACCCAGAGACTGTACCTTTAAGGGAGCGGGGCTTCTAGTTAAGCACTTCCGGGTTAACATTGTGTGACTGTTGTTTACATCTCGCTGTACAGTTTTGTGAATTATTGAAGTGGAGAGTAAAGCTGACTCGACGCATCTCTGTCTCCTGTCTCCTCACTTATAACACTCCACATTGGTTTATGACAGTTAGAAATTAGACTGCACAGAAATGGAAACTGAAATACGTGTAGCCCTAATACACATTAAATGTAGTCACGCAATACTGATGTTGTTAACATTAACAATTTGAAAATAAAGTATAATTTGCACAGTTTGACATGATATGATAAGTGACCGCTAGATTTGATCATTGTGATTTATTGCAATACTTTTTTCCCTTGGTTGGTCAGAACAAATGTGGATGTTAGCTACTTACTTGTTCAGATGACATATTCCAGTGAAAATTCTTATGTTGGTCATATTTTCAAAAAGTAGTATATGTGATTCCGAATGACACCGGCGCAGTGACTGACAGCCGCACATTCTCCTCAAAACATTGTTAATAATAAAAAACAAAAGTTGATAATTCTGCGAATAGCTGCAATTGCAGATTTTGAACAGAGATGACGACAAAGAGGAAAAATTACGGACTGCAGCTTTAAATTTAAAACCCACAACTGAGGACTAGAATTTATATTTTTATATTGATTCATAACAATTTTGAGATGTTGGAATTGATTCAATCAGTTCAAATGCAGCATGGGTGACACCATCTTTGTGACCAATTACCAACTGTGTTGCCTATCTAGGGGTTAAAAATCTCCATATAAAAGGTCAAATGTATGGCTCTATACTATTTTTATAATATAAAAATAATAAAACATGGTACTTAAACACACTTCTGTATCTGTTATTCAAACATTGATCATTTCTGATGATTGCTGAGGTTTTTAAGTAAATATTGTCAGTATAGCCTATATAGTTACTCCTTGACTGTGAACTTATGTAATAATTGCCTCCAGGCAGTTGAATTATTAAAAAAAATAATGTTTTTTTTAACTTGGCCTGTCAAAATTAACGTTTATTAACATTAATAATGCGTTAACGCACATTCATTTTAATGGTGCTAATTTTATTAACGCAGCACATATTTTCTGTTTGATCCGTGGCCTAACCCGTAGTTGGAGAAATTACGAAAAATCGAGAGCAGCCATAGACGTAAAGGATGCAGCAGCAAACAGAAATGGGGAAAGAAAAGGGCTAACATTAACATTACTATTCTGAAACAAGTGACGTTATAGCCTACATAAGCTACCCTTTTTTCTATTTAACTTTTATTAGACTCCAGGTCGAAATAAAAGAAAAGGCCGTTCCCTTTCGTTCAGTCACTCTGAGTAATGTCAGTGACTGACAAATGGGGGTTTCGCTTAGAAACCAGCCTGCCCTGCTGCCGTGTACGCTTTCCCCACTAGCCCTGATGTTGTTTTTAATGGTTTAGTGGGGAGCGTGGGGGCCTTCAGGGACGATGCCGTCGCAGGGGACAGATAACTCGCAAGCGTCTGATCCACTTTAGGCATCGCCCCATAACCATATTCTTTCAGCCCCCTTATATCACTGTATGTTTTTACTTGAGGGCTGAAAAGACGTGATGAATATGGTTTCTTCCATGATCTCCACAGCTCACTGTGTAAATCAGGAAAGAAAGGAAGACCCCGTGGTGAAGGTGACACATTTGACGTCAAAAAGCACTCGTCTAATTTGCTTTTCGGACGAGCGCCTTGTTTCTCGGCTGGCCAATCAATATTTAACTTCGCCACAGCGCGAGTAATCACCTCCACCAGCTCTTCGTGTGCGGGGGAAAGATATGGCGAATCATCTTACCCCAATCCGACGCTCAACACATCCACCTCCTCAGAGCTGGAGTGTTGAAGCGACGGGCTCTCACTCTGGGCGGAAGAAGCCGCAGCGCGGGCTTCCGACACCAGAGATTGAGCGACAGATCTCCCGGGTGAAGGCAGAGAAAGAGCGCTCGCGCTCGTCTCAAACCCCGCCGAGAGATCCATCTGCGATCCCCATGATGTCCTTCTCCGCTGTGCCTCGGCAGCAGCAGGTCCAGAACCAGAGGGAACGCGATCCTGATCACCCTTCTCGAAGAGTGACAGGCGGGAGCGGAGCATGCGAAGCGGCAGCTTCTCACAATGCTCACAGTCAGCCCCCTCGAAGGCTGACAGAGCATGCTCCACTCCCAAACACATCACACACAAATCATGTGTATCTCCACCCGTAAGGAAACGGGGACACGGAGGAGTACACTGTTTGAATACTGATGCATTTGCCATTTTTAAACTGATAATTATTGTGCTTTTGACGGACAACAATAAATAGACAGAGACAGTTTTCACACAGATCGCTTAGCTGAGGCAGAAAAGCTGAAGTGCGATCGGACCGGATGTATATTTATCCTTTCCTGGACGTGACGTCACCCACCCGTGACGCTCACTCTCGCCATTGGCTGAGTTGACATACGTGCATCCGACGCTATCACGCTGTGGGCGTTCCCAAAGCTGTCCCTAGTGGACGCAGTGTGAAGTTCCCTCGAAAGGGAACCACGATAGTATTTTATATCTCAAACAATCGGATTGCTTTGATATCGCTACTTATATCCACATTTCCGAACATCCGCTACTAGCCTTAGCCCGCTAGCATCACCAGCGTGGTCTCGCATATCGCCGCTCTATTTACACTCGTAAAACTCAAGAAATTACTGTGTTCTAATGGCGAATACATCGGATATATGTCTAACGTTACCTCTGAGTGCAGGTGAGGACACGTTCGAGCTGCACGCTGTACTCCTCGTGTTTCCCTGCTCAGGGCACGACCCAGAACGCGATCATCCCAGGCCTCCTTCACTCCGGCGCTGACACACCGCGGGCCCTGGGTGATTCAGCAGTGGAAGCCGCGAGCGAAGCCTCGGGCGAGGACCTCGCCGCCATCCCCACCAGTCTTCGATATCTCCACCCGCAACCATTTCTCCCCTCTTCTCGAGATGGAACGCGACGCTGTGATCATCGGCGACTCGATTGTCCGGCATGTGCATGCTACCTCAGCTAAAGGTAATGTGTGCAGTCACTGTTTTCCTGGTGCTCATGTTCTCAATGTCGCTGCACAGGTACCGGCGATTCTGAATGGTGACGAGAGCATCGGTGCTGTTGTGCTTCACGCGGGGGTGAACGACACCAGGCTGCGGCAGACGGAGGGTCTGAAGACGGACTTCAGGAGCCTGATCGAGACTTTACGCAGAACATCACCCGCGACGAGGATCATCGTGTCCGGACCGCTTCCCACATACAGACGAGGGCATGAAAGGTTCAGTAGATGGTTATTGTCATGGTGTAATGAACAGAAGCTGCTCTTTGTAAATAATTGGAATCTTTTCTGGGAGCGGCCTAGGCTTTTCCGTGCTGATGGCCTGCACCCCAGCAGGATCGGAGCGGATCTTCTGTCCGACAACATCTTCAAGACTCTACACACCGTATGACTAGTAAGTCAAACTACACTTGACAGTTCTTGTTCTGCAGTGCATTGTATAGAAACTGTGTCTGTTCCACGAATATTCATGTCAAAATCCTCTGTAGGATCTAGAGAAAATCTGATCATTTTTAAACCAGAAAATCTTAAAAGAAATGAACAAAAACATTCTCTAAAACTAGGTCTCCTTAACATTCGATCACTCACACCTAAAGCAGTTATTGTAAATGAAATTATCACAGATAATAGCTTTGATTTACTATGTCTGACTGAAACCTGGCTTAAACCTAATGATTATTTCGGTCTAAATGAGTCTACTCCACCAGGTTACTGTTATACGCACGAGCCCCGTCTGACTGGTCGTGGCGGCGGTGTTGCAACTATCTATAGAGATATTATAAATGTTACTCAGAAAACAGGACACAGGTTTAATTCATTTGAAGTGCTTGTGCTAAATGTTACACTCTCAGATATAAGAAAAAAATCCCTATTATCTTTTGCTTTGGCTACCATATATAGACCGCCAGGGCCCTATGTTGATTTCTTAAAAGACTTTGCAGATTTTCCATCAGACCTAATGGTTACTGTCGATAAAGCACTAATTGTCGGTGATTTGAACATTCACGAAGATAATACAAATGATGCGCTAGGGGTTGCGTTTACAGATCTATTAAACTCCTTTGGGGTCAAGCAAAATGTAAATGGACCCACTCATCGTTTTAATCATACACTAGATTTAATTATATCACATGGAATCAATCATACTGATATAGACATCATACCGCAAAGTGATGATGTCACTGATCACTACCTTGTAACGTGCACACTGCGTACTGCTGATATTTTACATACTGCTCCGCGTTATAGACCAGGAAGAACAATTCTCCCAAACACTATTGATAAATTCACAAATAACCTACCAGATTTATCGCAGCTGCACATTGTACCCAAACACACAAATGAACTAGAGGAAATGACTAGCAGTATGAGTACCATTTTCTCTAGTACATTAGAAATGGTTGCACCGATCAGATTAAAAAAGGTGAGAGAGAAAAGTACTGCACCGTGGTACAACAATATTACTCACGCTATCAAGAAAGAAACTCGTAATCTAGAGCGCAAATGGAAACAAACACGTTTAGAGGTCTTTAAAATCGCGTGGAAAGACAGCACTTCCTGTTATAAAAAGGCTCTAAAAGCAGCAAGGGCTGAGCATTACCATAAACTGATAGAAAATAACCAAAACAACCCCAGGTTTTTATTTAGTACAGTGGCCGGGTTAACAAATAAACGCACATCAGCAGAACAAAATATTCCAGTACAGTTTAGTATTAATGACTTTATGAATTTCTTCACTAAAAAAATCAAAAACATCATAAAAACAATTATAAATGTACAACCGTTGACTGGGTTTTACGACTCAGCCTCAATTATAACCCCAGAAAAACAACTGCAGTGCTTTACAACTATAGAACAGGAAGAGCTAAATAAACTAATCATTGCTTCTAAACCAACAACATGTTTATTAGATCCAATACCAACTAAACTACTGAAAGAGCTGTTACCTGTAGCAGAAGAGCCTCTTCTCAATATTATTAATTCATCTTTAACTCTAGGTCATGTCCCAAGACCATTCAAGATGGCAGTTATAAAACCTCTCATTAAGAAACCACAATTAGATCCAAATGAATTGGCAAATTACAGACCTATTTCAAATCTTCCATTTCTGTCTAAAATACTAGAAAAAATTGTGTCTGCTCAATTATGCTCTTACTTACAAGAAAACGATATCTATGAAAAATTTCAGTCTGGATTTAGACCCCATCATAGCACAGAAACTGCGCTCGTTAAAATTACACAAATTACTTACTCTTAGCTGCTGACCAAGGCTGTATCTCAATACTAGTTTTACTTGATCTTAGTGCAGCATTCGACACCATCGATCATAAAATACTCTTAGATCGTCTACAAAATTACACTGGTATTCAGGGACAGGCATTAAAGTGGTTTAGATCATATCTATCAGAGCGTTACCAATTTGTCTATTTAAATAGTGAACAATCAAAAATGGCGTCTGTAAATTATGGAGTGCCGCAAGGATCTGTGTTAGGCCCTCTGTTATTCTCAATATATATGCTGCCACTTGGTAATATTATAAGAAAACATGAAATTAGTTTCCACTGTTATGCCGATGATACTCAGTTATATATTTCAGCACGACCAGATGAAATCTCTAAATTATCCAAGCTAACAGAGTGTGTTAAAGATATAAAATATTGGATGACCTGTAATTTTCTCCTACTAAATTCAGATAAGACTGAGGTATTACTTATTAGACCAAAAACTGGTACACAGAATCTCTTAAATTATAACTTACATTTAGAATGATGTACTGTTACTTCATCTGCTACAGTTAAAGACCTGGGTGTTATATTAGACAGCAACTTGTCTTATAAATACTACAAAAACAGCCTTCTTCCACCTCAGAAACATCGCTAAGCTACGAAACATGCTATCTGTCTCTGATGCAGAAAAGTTAGTTCATGCATTTATGACCTCTAGACTAGATTACTGTAATGCACTACTAGCTGGCTGTCCTGCCTCCTCAATAAACAAGCTACAATTAGTCCAAAATGCAGCTGCTAGAGTACTAACTAGGTCAAGAAAATATGATCACATAACACCAATTCTAACATCTCTACACTGGTTACCTGTTAAATTTCGTATCAATTATAAAGTATTGCTACTGACCTATAAGGCACTAAATGGTTTAGCTCCTGTGTATTTAACTGATCTTCTATCGCCTTATAACCTATCACGATCTTTAAGATCACTAATCTCTGGGCTTCTGGTAATACAGAGGATATCTAAGTCAACTAAAGGAGGGAGAACGTTTTCATATTTGGCACCTAAACTATGGAATAGCCTTCTTAATAATTTTCGGGGCTCAGGCTCACTCCTCCAGTTTAAATCTAGATTAAAGACGCATCTCTTTAGCCAGGCATACACATGATGCTTCTCCTAACCTTGTACTCTATAGTTATATCAATGCACATGATTGTCTTTGCTTAATGCTTTGAACAGCAGCTACGCTAATTATTTTTCTGTTCTGTTTTTATCTCGGGACGCCCATCCCGAGGTAACTAGAGAGTCCGTCAGCTCCAGTCTGGATCCAGCTTCTCGTAAAGACTTCAGATGACCATCACCTGTGAAGAGACGACTCAACTCCTGCGAGGACTTCAGATGACGCAGCTCTGCATCAACACGCACTCATGCTCATCTATGTACCTATTCATTAACAAACTGTATTCTTATTTCTATGCCATAGCTATTATATTGATTAATAATAGATAGTTAGCTAATCTGTGTGCTTGTGTATGTGCAATTCTGAAATGCATAACATGTACAAATCAATTAAATTGTAATTTAGATGCATTTTCTGTGAAGCTGCTTTGAAACGATATGTATCGTGAAAAGCGCTATACAAATAAATTTGAATTGAATTGAATTGAATTGAATTGAATTGAATTGAATTGATCGCCGCATCTCAAGGTGGGCTAGAGTCCTTTTTTGGATGACGATTTGGCTGTGCTCCGCCTTCGGGTGTGTCAGCACTGCTCGGATTCGACCTAGAGTTGACAGCCATGTTATCTTGGGCAACCGTGAGCCTCGGCCTGGTGTGGAACTCCACCTTATCACGAGCGCTCGCAGTTAGGCAATTGGTTTTTGGGGGTGGCACCTGACAGCTGCGCCCAACAGTTCTCGGCCGCCCAGAAGCAGACTGAGGCTATAACACGTACTGCCCCGGCAGCCCGCCGGCTCAGTCGCCTCAGCCTGCTTGCCACCGAGGGCAACCTCCCCCCTCCCGCCTGGCCCCAGCAGCAGCCTTCACCTGGGCCACGCCGTGGAGGTGGTTGCAGGATGACGCCCAGTCCACTCCGCAGCCTGCCTAAAAGCCAGGCTGGATGTGGACAACTCAGCAATGGGTTCCAGTTCTTTCCAGGGGATGGTAGCAGGACCTCTCCTTCCCCCGGTGGCCTCTGTGTGCATGGTTCCCCTCTGGGTGACCCCCACACGTGTATTTCCACAGTAAGCCTCCTTGTGCAGGTGTCTTTCCCTTGGCAAGCCCTTGCCACCTTGGGGTTAAAAGTCCACCTTCGGCTGGTTCCCCAGAGTTCTCTATTTGCAGCCCTTAGCGGGTCATATGTGTTCTCTCTAAGTCCTCCCTACGAGTAGGCATTGTGGTGCATATTTTCCACCTGGAATATGCTTCCCAGTGTACCTTGGTATTCCTGTGATAAGTGGAAGTCCTTCGTCCGTACTAGTCTTACGACAGGGTATTCGCACTTACGCTGGGCACTGGAAGACAGCCGAGTGGTGTGATTGTATTGGGACCCCCATTCGTCAGTCACTGACATTACTCGGAGTGACTGAACGAAAGGGAACGTCTCGGTTACGTATGTAACCCTCATTCCCTGAGGAGTTACGCATGCAAATTCCACATGCCCTTGGCATTGGCACTGCCATTGGGTGTTTTCTAAGATCTCGAAGATGATTGGCTTCTAAGCAAAACCCCCATTCGTCAGTCACTGACGTTACGATTGATGATAGAAAACAGAACGCGGTGTGTGTTTTATTGAAATATACATTACAATCGGCTAAAACAAATGCGCAGGTTACTTTTCTGAACAAGCGCGCCCCCGAGTCCGTGTTTCTCACACTGTTCACATGAATCGCGGCACAGTTCGAGTGCAACCGAACTCAGAGCACCTCCTCCAGGTAGTCTTGGGTGTGGTGCCCTGGTGCGCTCCCAGGTCCGCATGACAGCATCACATTACCAATTTTTCATACAAACTGTGCCCCGTTCTTAACTAAACTGCCAGTGTAAAAACACCCTTTATTTATATTCTTAAAATGAGAGAAATCACTGCTTATTCTGAATTTTTAAGCTTAGGCTTAAGAGACATGAACTTCTTTGAAAATCATCTATGACCTTTGATACATGTCTAGTCTTCATGCTCATGCTTTAACTAATAATACACAAACATTTGCATAAAGCATGCATATTTGTCAATACCCATGTTGATTAGAGTATTAAAAACTTGAAAAATATTAATTTAAGGTACATTTAGAACTGATAAGAATTTATGATTAAGTTGTGAATAATCGCGAGTCAACTCATGACAATCATGTGATTAATCGCAATTAAATATTTTAAACGATGATTTTAACGTAGTAATGTAGTCACAGGTCAAGAAGTTATATGGAACTGTAATGCAGTCAAGATCTGCCTCTAACTACTTTAGCTGTGCATTGCTTTTTTAGAAAAATAATTGCAAACCGTGCCAAGGGTCCCCTCGGGCAACCGGCAGTGTGACGTGCCCGGGGAATTAAACAGGTCTACCTGTGTGGCCCGAAGTACCTCTAAATCAGCTTGACCGCCTAGGGATGGAGGCCTCCACTCGAACCCGACTCTCTTGGCTACCCGTGAAAGCATAGCCAGCAGCTCTGGGTCAGACAAAATTACACAAGCGAAAATGATAATACAATAAACTATAACAGTAAGCTGAAGGTAGCTACAAGTAATATGCCAAATATAATTGTCAAAAAAACTAGTATAGGGTGGGGGTAAATTAAGCATGATCTGTTGTGACATCACAGTCATGTGCCTGAAGTGTACATGTTGAGTAGACTCGGTCGAAATCAAGGTGGTGAGGGTCTGTCCAAATAAACCGCCAATGCCCACTTGACGAAGTTGAACGCAATTCAAAATGGTGCCAGGGATTCCCCTGAAGGGAAGTGAAAAAGAACTGAACATATTTTTAGCATATTTCCATTTTGAAGTACCAGAGTTGAAGGTTGAGCTTGACGAATGCAGTCATCCCTATAATTAGCATTGAAAAAATTATTTGAGATGAATAAATTATCTTCTTTTTACCATTTATTGGCCCAAAATAATTTAGTCACAGTAAAGTCACAGTTTTGAGAAATGTATGATCAACCGGCGTTGGGGCAAAACGTGGGACACATTATAGTTGTTACATGTCTAGTCTGTTTTGCTTGTCTTTGAGTTTGTTCCCTTGTTCAGTTTTCCCGCCATCTCCTCACCTTGGTCATAATGAGTTAATTCCACCATCTGTGTCTTGTTAATTTGTAATGTCATTCACCTGGTTATCCTTGTCTGCCCTGTGTATTTAGTCTTGATTTCTCCTTCAGTGTTTGTCGGTTCTTGTTTATGTAAACTGGTGTTTTGAGTGTTTCCTGAGTTTTATTGTTCATTAAAGTTCCTGTTCCAAGTTCTCCTTCGCCTTTGTGAGTTTGATATACACTAGTCTGTAACAGAAGAACCGACCAATACAGTTTTTTTGTGGCATTTTCCCCTTTTTTTCTTACCCGTTCCCCATGGCCCTTTCCGCTGTGAAGCGGCTATGCCTGGAGCAGAAGGACCATCCGCTGGAAGCAAACACACAGGACTTCCTGGACCTAGTGTGGCAGATGCACTTCCCAGACCACTCGCTCTGTGTCTTTTTCCATGCCAGCCTGAGCAAGCGGTCGAAGGTAGCAGGTTCCAGCAGGTGGTCCCAAGGAGGATTTTGCTGCATTCCTGTAGTGGGTACTGGTAAATAACAACTCGCCCTTTACCATCGGCCCCACTGAGCAGGACAGTGTTACCAGTCCCACTCCACCATTGCCAGAGACCAGCCATCCACCACCGACCACGACCAGCACGAGGGAGTTGCCTGTGCCCACCGCAGAACGTGGAGACCGGCCTGCCGTGATCGACGAGCCCAAACCCAGGCAGAGGTTGAGAGGAGTCATTGCCCCGGAGCCCAGACCACAGCAAGGGTCTGACCAGGTGTGTGAGCTGGCAACATTGTGCGTCGAGGAGGGGGTACTTGTGGAGCTTGAGGGCTGGGAAGGGAGCCCCCCTCCACCACCCCATTGGAAGCTACGAGGACCTCTGCTGGCTATTTTGAGGATTTGAAGGACATTTCTGTGGACAATTTAATTGACTTTTTTGGGGAGGTGGTATCTCCAGCACCCCCTGTATCTCCAGCGACCTCTGTATCTCCAGCGACCCCTGTATCTCCTGTGTTCTCCGAATCTCCAGCGCCCCCCGTATCTCCAGAGTCTCAAGAGTTCCCGCCCAGCCTCCCTCACCCACCTCCTCAGTCAGCCAGTTCCTCAGCCCTTCCTCCGCTGCTGTCCTTCAGTCCCTCTGCTCTGCCCACATGCTCTGTGGACCCACCCGTGTCCTCAGTCCATCAGCTACAGCCAGCGCAGAGGGTCCCCTGTCATCGCCGCCAGTCTCCTCACCCTACACTCCACCGCGGCCCGTCGACACTTCGGAGATGCCATGGCTCCTCCCTCCCATGGCTCCACAGGACACCTTCGGCCATACGGCCATACAGCCTTGGTCAGTCGTCAACCTGCCTGCACCTTCGGCTTCATCTGGCTGCTCCTTCCCCTCTTCATCCTCGGTCCCACCGGCTCAGCCTCTGTCCTGCGGTCATCCGGCTCCACCTCGGATGCTCATCACCACGGCTCCTCCTCGGCCTCCTGGGCTTCCGGTCTCGCGTGGGCTCATCCACCCAGCAGTTCCTCCAGTGTCTCCATCAATGGCTGCTTCGTTGTCGGTCGTCTCCAGGGTGGTTCCCTCCAGATCCGCTCCTCCCGCCTCTGCCTCCGCCCTGGGGCCTCGTCTTGGCTGGCCTCTGGCTTGTCACCAGGCTTCTCCTGCTCCAGGCTCCCCACTGGCTGCTCCATCCTTCCACGCCCCCATGGACTTGTTCTTTCTTTTGGACTGAAAGCAAAAGAAAGATTTGGTTTGTCGTTCCTTTGGACTTTCCTGTTTGTTTCCACGCCCTCCTCCAGAGCCCCCACCCTCCCTCCTCAGTTGTTCCCTTTACGGCGCAAGGATGCGCCTACTCAGAGTGGGTGTAATGTTACATGTCTGTTTTGCTTGTCTTTGGGTTTGTTCCCTTGTTCAGTTTTCCCGCCATCTCCTCACCTTTGTCATTTATAAGTTCATTCCACCACCTGTGTCTTGTTAATTAGTAGTGTCATTCACCTGGTTATCCTTCTCTGCCCTGTGTATTTACTCTTGAGTTCTCCTTCAGTGTTTGTCGGTTCTCGTTTATGTAAACTGGTGTTCTGAGTGTATCCTGAGTTTATTGTTCATTAAAGTTCCTGTTCCAAGTTCTCCTTCACCTTCATGAGTTTGATATACACTAGTCTGTAACAATACTACGTTTACTACAGTGAATAGAATATTTATTATTCGATAAATTATGACATTGCAAGATAAATTTAGTTCAAGATCTCTACAAGGCAAATTTGTTATGAGGGGAATAGACATCTGAAATTAGATAATTTTCATGTTAAGTTAATTTTATGTTTATGTTAGTTCATCATATATATATATATATATATATATATATATATATATATATATATATATATATATATATATATATATATATATATATACTGTATATACATGTACCATATTTGTGGAATGAGCAGCAAGTTAACTCAGGTGTTGTATTGGTTTGATTTCCATGAAGGTGATGTTGTTTTAAGCTAAACCAGTATGACTGAAGAGTATCTGTTTGCAGTATTTTGTATGTGGCAGGTGGCCGAGTGTGCTAATGTATTTGACATGTATTTGGCAAAAAATAAAAAAATAAAATATTCAGTGTGTGATGACCAGATGATTTAAACTGGTAAGAGAACTGTTCTATTTTACTAATGTGTGTTAGGTAACACTTTAGATTACGACCCGGAAAGTACTGCGTAAGTAAAGCGAATTTACAGCATAACTTTTGGTATTTATGGTGTAACTATAAAGTATGTATGTGTGAACAATATGTAGTATTTGGGAATAAAGGGGTAACTATCAGGAAATTTAACACATTATTTATACTCTAAGTATTTTTTAATTAAGGGGTAATAATCTGTGTAGTTACAAGGTAAGTGGTGCTTGTTATTCTGTGTAGTTACAGGGTAAGTATGTATAAAGTATACTTTAATACTTCTGTGTGCACTGTATTTTCAGTGTAACAGTTACATAATACAGAATACTAGCTAGAGACAGTATAAAGTTGTGCTTTTTCCCCTCTTGTTTCATGTAGTTACAGGGTAAGTAAATAACACATACAAAATCTGATATCACTATCAAACATTTCTTTGAAAAACAACTTGATTCAAAACAGATATTTCCACTGTTGGATCTTAAGAGGAATCCCATGTCTTTTGATATTTTGTATTATTATTTATTAAAAGAAAAAGTACACCAAGAAATGCTCTCATAATTTAGGCTACTAATCTTTTCACATCCGACCAGCTGTTACCAGCACGTGCATGAGTAAAGTAGCTTCAAGCTTTCATGACATTCTTGCGCAAGTTTAATCTGTAACACACGCGAGAACTGGCATCTCTATCTTCTAGTCTAGTTTGTTTCTCAATTCTATAATCATATATCATATTTTTGTTTGTACTGTATTCTGTTGTGAGCATAAAAAAAAAAACAGCAACCGACATCCGCATGAGTTTCTCGGTGCACTCACATCACGCTTCAAGTTACGTCAAGCCTCGCATGCAGGCAGATGACTGCTGGTCTGAAGTGATAGTCTACAGTTAAATTTTTGTTAATTTTTTTTTTTTTTAAAAACACTTATCGTTTCACTTCAGAAGACATTGATTCATCCATTGGGATCGTATGGATTACTGTAGTTATCGCTGCATGTGCTGTTTGATGCTTCAACTTTTAGAAACCCAAATGCGTTTTCATTAGCAGAGATGATTTAGTTTTCTGTGTTCATTTGAAGAAGTAAAGTTGTATACATATCGGATGGCATGAGGGTAAAAAACGAGTAAACGGTGAGGACATTTCTGTGTGTACTGTATTTTCAGTGTAACAGTTACATAATACAGAATACTAGCAAGAGACATGTGGGATTCCTTCTTAAGATTCATCTGTGGCAAAAGGGTAACAAACACCACTTTAATTTACAGCCCGCAGATTCATACTTACCCTGTAACTACATGAAACGAAGGGAACAAGAACCACTTTAATATACAGCCCACAGATTCATACTTACCCTGAAACTACACTGATAATTACCCCTCAATTAAAAATACTTACAGTAAAAATAATTTGTCCATTTTCCTGAAAGTTACCCCTTTATTCCTCCAATATTGCATATTGTTACATTTACATTTATGCATTTAGCAGACGCTTTTATCCAAAGCGACTTACAACTTGGGGGTACACGAAGCGATTGGTCATGAAGAGTCGAGTAAGCGCAACAAGCGCATTGTTCCCTTATACCTACATGTACTTACTTTATAGTTACACTATAATTACCTAAAGTTATGCTGTAGATTCACTTTACTTACATAGTACTTTCCGGGGCGTAATCTAAAGCGTTACTGTGTATTATTTAAAGTATCTTGAACATCTTATAACTAGATGTTGATATATACTGGCAACATAACTGTTCTTTACTAATGTGTGTTATTTAAAGTATCAGGTTTACTCTTTACAGTCCTAGAATGTTCTGGTGGATTAACACTTATATCTCTCATTCATAGATCACAGTTGTGTTTTTGACTGCAAACACTGAAGATATGAACATCTCCAGTGAGATCTTCCCCAATAATGGATCAAACTCGTCCAGTAACTTGTTTAATAACAGCACTGAGATGATAAATATACTTTATTTCCTCAATGTGCTGTTGGGTCTTCCTACCAACTCCTATGTGATATGGCTTATAGTGTCAGGAACAGGCAATGGACTTGCGGCAGAGTTCTTAATTCTGAACCTCGCTGTCTGTGAGATAATCTTATCTGTGGAATCTGTTTTTATTTTTCTCTCTTATGAATTTGAATTTCTCTGGACAGTTGTGTATATTTTAGATGGACTAGCCATCATTGGTCATCCTCTGTTTCAGTGTCTGATCTGTGTTGAGCGTTACCTGGCAGTGGTTCATCCTGTAACATTTCTGAAGTACAAACCTCTCAGATATAGAGTGATCTGCTCTATTATTGTCTGGATGGCAAGTTTTGGCTCCGGTGGAATCATTATAATTTTTTTAATGCTCCAGCCCATGCTGTACATTGTTTTTTGGTTTGCACAGTTCTTCCTCTTCTTCTCTGTTGAGTTGTTCTGCTTTGTGGCTGTTCTCAGAGCTCTGAAGCAGCCAGGACCAGGAGAGAGAGGGAGAGAGAGAGAAGAGGGAAACCACACAAAGAGAAGAGCGTTTTATCTCATTCTAATAACTACTGGGGCCATGCTTATATTATATGCTCCCTATATGATCTTATTAGCTCTTTTTCTGACCGCAAACAGTGATGACACACTCTTGTCTATTATTAGTTCTTTTTGTTTCACTTTGTCTGGTTTGGTGCATCCACTTTTCTTTCTTTATAGAATGGGGAAATTGCCCTTCATCAATAATCAGTAATTCAACTTTAATCCTCATTATGAAGTCTCTATAATCCATCTTCTATCATCCTGCTGAAATATACAAAAAGAAAGTTATGTAGGGGAAAGCGGGGCACAACCTAACGCTTTTTGACTTTCTCAGTTTGTGTAAATCTTCTTGGGTTTCAGAGTATTTTTTTTTTTCCCACATTAATTCCCCACATGTCTAGAACAATTATGTTGTTTTGTTTCATTAATACAGTGTATACTTTTTTCTTGATTTACCCCGAAACAATGGAAGTTAAATGTGACAACGAGTAAGTAAGTAAGAAATGTTAAGTAAGAAATGTACCTTTGCTATGGTTAAATAAATGTTCAGTGATATCTTCCAAAGTTTTTTTCTCTAAGTTTCGTCATCCTGGCATGTGTGGAAAGTGTTAAACCATGCGTTACAACTAACCCCGTGTTAGGTTGTGTCCCGTTCTCCCCTAATATCAATTTATAAAAATGTTAAGATGTTATAGTTATAGCCGTCTTGCGACCAATTGTGTCATGCCAATTTATGTATATACATTTCAGAAAAATCTATAAAAATGTAATTTATGTAACTATACTATTTTTATAATATAAAAATAGTAAAAATATATTGTGTTTTTATCTGATGATTGTCAAAGCTTTTATAAGTAAATAATGTCAGCCTGGTCTCAGTGTTTATACGTAACTTCATTCATAATATTTACAGGTGCTGCTTATAATTTTACTATTATGTAACTATTATGTATTTAAAATTTTTATGAATCACTCATATCATAAATATATTTAGTAAAATTTTTACCATATATATAGATACTACCTCACCTACATCTAAACTTATCCATTATTATAAATGTAACAGTGTAAATTAAATGTAATCACAATAATTGTACATGTACATGTACATGTACATATACATGCACAGCCGCTATCTTTAACATATGTATAGTTATTTTGGCCAATAGCGTTGCGGCAGAGGTGTAAAGAGTATACCTGGAAACTACTTGAGTAAAAGTACAGAGTATCTGATTTTAACAGTCCTTAAGTATTTGAATATACTGAATGTAGGCTCAAATATGACTAACCCTCAATACTTAAGATACATGCCAGTGAAAATAAGAAACAGTTTTTTTGTAAGGAGAGAAATCACGTTTATTTTCTACAATCAAAATATAACTGAACACCTTAAAATTGCATTAAATCATGGTTGAGACAACAGCCTCTTTAATGTCTACAGACACTCAAGTGTCAGTTAAGCTCAAGTTCTCAATAAGGTCACAACCAAACCAATATCCTTTCAAAGGTCTCTTCAATTCATATAAATAATATAATGTTACGTAAAATTAAATAGTCAAACTTGTGCCAGACGTTCAGGTTTTGGCCTCATCACCAGCTGCATTCACATAAATCAAAAACCTGCGATCCAGTAACTTCCTGCTAATGCACTCACATTCATGTGAAGTAGCCAAGTTTGAGTGAGTAAGGGCATAAAGCAAATAATATATAGTACCTTCAATGCCCTGTAGATTGATGTCTGTACTCTCACAAACACTTTCATCATAACTAGCATGTAAATGTGTTGATTTATAATGGGAGTTTTTGCAAGAGTCCAGAACTCAGTCACTGATAAATTCGCGCTGTGTGATTGACAGCTTCAGCGATTGTAAAGGAACGTTCTTTTTTTGCTTTCAGTGGAAGTGACTGCTGAATAACAAATCACTACATCATACTTGTTCTGTTGTCTGACAGAAATATGTCATTGAGAACAGGATGTTAAGAGAGAAAACTCGGAAAGTGCCGACATAAGGCAGAATTATGTGACTACAAACCCACCCACTCCACCCCCGCAGCCACTGATGTCAACTTCCTGAACAAGCTAAATTACTTTTATGCTCGCTTTGAAAGAGACAACAGAGAAACTGCCACCAAGCTCAACTCCTCAGCTGACCACCCACCAATCACACTCTCCTCCACAGATGTCTGCAAGGCACTAAGCCGGATCAGCGCGCACAAGGCTGCTGGACCAGACAACATCCCTGGTCGTGTTCTTAGGGCATGTGCGGAGCAGCTCGCTGGGGTTTTTACAGACATTTTCAACCTGTCTCTTGCGCAAGCAGCTGTACCATCATGCTTTAAACGCACTTCCATTGTGCCAGTGCCAAAACACTCTAGCCCTGAGGTGCCCTAATGACTACCGCCCTGTAGCACTCACACCTATCGTTATGAAGTGCTTTGAGCGGCTGGTCCTGGAACACCTAAAAGACTCTCTACCATCCACATTGGACTCACCAGCAATAGGAGCACAGAGGATGCCGTTTCCATGGCACTGCACTCTATGCTCACTCACCTGGACAATAAGAACACTTATGCACGCATGCTGTTTTTTGACTCGTCATCCCAACCAAGTTAATAGCCAAACTTGGAGACCTGGGCATCAACCCTTCAATGTGTAACTGGATTTTGGACTTCCTAACTGACAGACCCCAGAATGTTCGATCAGGACTCACCTGCTCCACATCCATCACACTCAACACTGGTGTACCACAGGGCTGTGTGCTAAGCCCGTTTCTCTACTCCCTCTTCACCTCCGACTGCAAGCCTGTGTATGGATCTAATTCCATCGTCAAGTTTGCGGACGACACTACGGTGATTGGTCTCATCAGCAACAACCATGAGACTGCCTATAGGGAGGAGATCCAGCACCTGGCCACATGGTGCACTGAAAATAACCTGCTCCTTGTAAATCTCCATCCATTAGCCCAAAAACCGGATACTAATGACTTGGCCAGAAGGAATTCTGCGTGTAAGCCTTTTCAGCCTTTCGGTGAAGTTCTCCTAATTTATTGATATCTCATTTTAAATCTGACTTTATCTGAGTTTATCAGCTGATTTTATGATTAGTTGCGATTTAATTTAGATCGTTGATTTTCTTTATATCTTCCTAGTTTTTATATTCGTTCATCGAGAGACCCTAAATCGCAGAGAGACAGACGCGTCCGGTTCGTGCGCTCACAGGCACAAAACGGTTACTTCTGTGATTAGTCAGAGGGTGTAGGGTGAATATTTTACCTTTAAGTGGTTGCACATGCTCACTCAACAAAAAGTGTAATTTTAGTAATATCTACGGACTACAACTTGCTAACCCAGCGATAGTCAGGAATCGGAATATCGCGCACGCTGCGCTCCATGCTTCAGTCGTGGCGTCATCGGTTTGATCTATCATAACCCTAGATTTTGCGGTAATAAAGGACTCTACATCGATCCATACTAGAATAATGATTTCGGAACCATACAAGAGAAATCAAGGTTAACATTTATTTTGGCCAGACAGGAAAAGTAAATACGTAAACAAGAATCCATGGTACACAACTGATCAGCGTAAAAACATAAAACACAATTGCAAAGCAATATGAAAATAATTTAAAAGAGTCATCATGTCTGGCACATCTACATGCAGTTTGCACGGGGGGTCTGACTACAGAATATTCCCCCAGAGAGTTAGAACATCCAACCTTAAATACTCCAACTAGAACAAAAGGGCTGTAAATATTTGCAACACCCCCACCTGGTGTTGGGGGAGTGGATCAGATATCTTTGAAGAGACTACTCAAAGGAGAATTGAATTCTCATTAGTTTTCCAATCTTTCTAATACTACCAGTGACTGCAGTGAAACTGAGACCATTTTACCATTCGCACTGAGACCTTTAAAAAGACATCAAACATGAAAGGGATAAAACAATAGATTTACAAAATACATCATCACTGATATATCTGCATTTGGTGACTTGAAACCAGGACAAGGAGAGGGCAAAATGGGGAGGGGGGAGGAATGTTTGTCAGGGTGTTGTCACAGTTTCTGTGAGATCTTTTCCTCAAGATTAGTGACTTTTATTGTTCAATTCAGGGCCGGCTCTAGCTCTTTGGTTGCCCTAGGCAAGATTGAGTTTTGCGCCCCCCCCCCCCCCTTAATTGTTAAGCCCACCGGCAATAGTTGCCAGTGTCTATTTTTCTAGATATTATCCATGTTTTATATCTTAATGACACACAAGCAGACAACCAAATAAAGGATTTCAAGAAAAAAAAAAGTATTAATTTCCTTCCTGTCACATGAGACCACTTCCTGCCCACTTCCTACCCCTACTTCCAGGGAGCACAACGAAGGCAAACCCTCCCAAAGAAAGGATATTTTCATGTTACTAATAAGTATTTTTGTTGACATATATCAACATAATCATGAAGGTCTCTAGAATCATCCAAACATAACAAATCTTACAACAGATCTATAGTTTTTAGTATACTTAGTCAAACATAATAAATTTGATTATGAATACAGATTGATCTGTTGAAAGCAGTTATTTTGAGTTAGATGCTAAATGTTCTCCTCTTATCCATATTTGACATTGAAGGGGTGCATAGGCTACAACATATTTGCCCACCGGCAACTATAGATGCCACAGATTCAAATACGATTTTCAAGAAAAAATACAAAAACCTGGGGAAAATAAATACAGGACATGCCATTCAGAAAAAAATTGGGCACAAATGGGTTAAGTATTTATAAAAACTATACAAACAAAAATGCTCCTATAGTTACTCCAAGACTAAAAAAGCTAATTATGACTTAAATGATACACTCTAATAAATTGCACATACAAAAATGTTACAAAGAACGTTGGAGGATTTTAACAAATTATGACTCAAACTATGGATGAACAAACAAAAAGGCTTTTATAGTCACTCCAACACTTAATCAAGAAAATTAAGACTTGAAGGATCAACTGCAATAAATTGTTCATACACAAATGCTAGAAAGAATGTTCAAGGATATTTACCAAATATTAACTCCATAAACTGTGCAAAAACTCTCTTAAGCACCTGTAAAGACACTTAAGCAAATTATGACCCATATGACCCATTATGACCCTGGATTAACTATACCCTCTACAAACAAAAGTGCTATTATGGATACACTGTACTTACCACTACAAAATTAAAATATATAAGTTCTTTTAGCTCTATCCCTATCTTAAATAATAAAAGATGAACAGTTGTTTCTGGCATTTCTATTCACCTTCAAAATTGACGCAGCATTAAAATTTGGCTCGTCTGGATTTCCTTATTGTCAGTGAAATGCGTAGAAATATGTAGATAACTAGCTAGCTAGTGATAGCTTAGTGACAGCAATAAAACGTCCAATGCTGTCCAATATTAGTTGATAATATCGATAATACGAAGTAAATTTATTTCGTTTGACACCTTTATGGCTGAGATGAGAAGACTTACCTCTATACTGGGCTTTCTTTTGATCGTCTGCCTTTCTCTTTTTCCGTCCCTGTGCACTCGAGGGTTTCTCTCTTTCCGTCCCTGTGCACTCGAGGGTTTAGACCGCTTCATTTTTGAAGAACGCGCCAGTGATAAGCACATGCCTGACCTAACGCCTGAACGCCTGTGCTCGACAATAATAATAATTCAATCTAATAATCAGGTTAAGTAATTAAACGTGCGGCTGAGGGGGCGCCCAAGGATGATCATGTTTAATAAACAGTATGTTTTATTTTGCTTGTTTTAATTCTATGCTTAATGGGAAGTAAGTTTAAGGGCGCCACTAGAGGGCGCCTGGCTGCGCCCCCAACACATTTGTCGCCCTAGGCAACCGCCTAGCTCGCCTATAGCAAACGCCGGCCCTGGTTCAATTACTGAGGTGTGTATCTCAGCTTTTGTCTTAGCACCAAAACCGACTCTTACATCCTCAACACCACCAAAATGAAGGAGCTCATCGTGGACTTCAGGAAGGAGTCAAGAGGCACACACGACACCATCCACATCAATGGAATGGCTGTTGGGTGTGTCTCCAGTTTCAAGTTCCTGGGGATCCACATCTCGGCGGACATGTCGTGGACGACCAACACCTCCAGCCTGGTCAAGAAGGCTCACCAGCGCCTCTTCTTCCTGAGGACACTGAGGAAGAATCAGCTCTCCTCGGCTATCCTGGTGAACTTCTATCGCTGTGCAATAGAAAGCATCCTGACCAACTGTGTGGCAGTTAGGGTTGGGAACCGAGAACCGGTTCTTATGCAGAACCGAAACTGATTTTTGAAAAATACCAGAACCGCGCGAAATTCCTAAGTTTCGGTTCCGAAAACGGTTCTGGTGCAATGTGTGTGCGAAGCGCTGGAAGCGTATCCTTTAATAGCTAGTGACAGCCAGTGTTGCCATGTCCGTGGTTTTCCCGCTTTCCCGTTTTCCACTGTTGCCGCGGGCTGTTTCATGTCCGCGGGTTGAAGAGACCCCAATTATGTGATATTTAGCCCCGGAAATGCGAATTTTACCGGAGAAGCCCCCCTGAAACGCGATTGGGCTTGTTTTGGGCTAGTTTTGAGTAGCAATTGTGTGGGTTTTGTTGTGAAAACCTGGCAACCCTGGCTCACCTCATCATGAATATTAATGACGTTGCCTGCCGCTTCCAGGAGTGCAACGCAGTTCAGCACTGAAAGCCCTCGCGCTACACATTTACGGTTTTGCATCAGATATTTTCTCATTGACCACAAGCATGACGAAGAGAAAGTCACAAATATGGATTCATTTCCAAAGAATGAATGATAATGATGCAAAATGTAACACATGTGAAAAGTTAATAACATGCAAAGGAGGCTGCACTAGCAATTTGACAAAACATTTGCTACAGCACAGAGTGCCACAGGGCTTATACCAGATAGTGAAAGGCCTATACATATATATATTTGTCAACTGTTGAGTCACCATGGTTTAGGTAAGCGTTTAGGCACAATTACCTTTGTAATGCTGAATTGCAATTTATTATTTACAAGTTCACTGAATAACTGAATTACTATTAAATTAATATACAACTAATTAATAAATATAACTGATAAATATAATTTATAACTTGGTTTTATTCAGAGACAGAGAGATAAAATGTAATAAGACAATTTCAGAGGTGTTCATTTGAAAAAAAAATGTGTTGCAAATATGGCTTAATTAATACTGTAATATATGTACAGTACAGGACTTTTTTGACATTGTCAACCTGTAAATTAATTTTAGAGCAAGTAATAAACACAAAATTGATTGTTTGAGCTGCGTATTGTGCCTTTTTCATTTACCACTATTTGTTTCATAATTTTAATGGAACCGGAATTGGAACCGGAATCGTTAGGCGGAACCGGAACCAGAACCGGAACCGGAAAATTTCTCACGATTCCCAACCCTAGTGGCAGTATGGTATGGGAGCTGCTCTGTTGCGGAGCGCAAGGCACTGCAGCGGGTGGTGAAAACTGCCCAGCGCATCACAGGGACTCCACTACCTGCCATCGAGCACATCCAGAGGAAACGCTGTCTGCATCGAGCTCGCAGCATCCTCAAGGACTCCTCTCACCCAGCCCACAGACTGTTTTCTCTCCTGCCCTCCGGCAGACGTTTTAGGTGCCTCCGGACCAGGACCAGCAGACTAAAGAACAGTTTTTTCCCCAGAGTTGTCTCTTTACTGAACTCAAACCCCCGTTGATCCACTTCCCTCATATACTGCTAACTCTCATACCTCACATCTGCCTTCACTTTGTTATTTGCACTACCGACTGTTTATTACAGTAACAACTGTTTACTTATGCATTTTGCACTACCATACCTTAACTGGATTATGCTCATTTGCACTGCCGACTGTTATTTACAGTACCTACTGTTTACATTTGCATTTTGCACCGTACTTTTAACTGTAATATGCAACCACTTTCCACTGCAAATTTACACTTTTTTCAGATAGCTTCTGTCCATAATTTATTGCACTACCTTAATCCAATGCTATTTCCTCATTTTAGCCTAACAAATCATTGTATACCTCTATCTGTAAAATTCTGTTTATAGTAATAGCCATCTGTATATTATATTCATAGTACATATTCACCTGTAAATTCTGTTTATAGTAATAGCCATCTGTATATTTATTCACTGTACATATTCACCTGTAAATTCAGTTATGTTTATAGTAATAACCATCTCTCTATTTATACATAATTATATATACTCAGTACATATCCATGTCCTGCACTTAAGCAACCATTGTATATCCTGCACTTGCTGCTATTGCACTTCTGGTTAGACCTAAACTGCATTTCGTTGCCTTGTACTTGTACTTGTGTAATGACAATAAAGTTGAATCTAATCTGATTTAATCTAATTCAAATATTGCGTGGTGGTCATAAATATGCTAATTTACACATGACATCATCTAGTGACATGTAGCGACTTCTCAAGCAGGCTTTAGTTACTTTCCATTGAAAATAGTTGGAAGCACTTTTTGTCCCTTTTACAAACTATAACCGCCAGAGAGGACTGCAAATGCAACACATCATCATTTGGTCTACTTTGGGTACCGCATTTGACATTTTTGCAATGAATACATTTTTGTGATTACACTTCTCTGTCTGTTATGTTTTTATTTATAACTGTACATATTTTTTAAAGAAATGAATATGGTTTTACAGGGTTAGAGGTATCACAAAATTGTAACAATATAGCATTATAGCTGGGTTAAGCACAGTCTGAAAAGCCCTGAGAAAAGTGTGCCATATTAGGTGTTGGTTTGGATTGGTTTAATTTTAAGCTGATGTTGTTTTGGGCTAAACCAGTGTGGCAGAAGATTAATCCATTTGTTTTCAATATTTTGTATGTTGCAGGTGGTTATTTGGGGTGTGATGGCAAGCAGGCTATTTGACTACTAGCTATTTGAGGGACCTTTGTGAATTGTATACTTCACTTAATGTGGAAACTTATTTTCATGTGTAAACTGTAGAGATTTATTGGTAACACTTTACAATACGGGTGCACTAATATGCATTAATTCATGCTTAACTAATGCACAGATAATCATGAGTTAATGTATGACTCATGAAGAACTAACCCATTTATTAATGATTACTGCATCAGCAGCAAATTAAGATTCGATATGATTAATAGATTAAATAATATATGAATTGCAATTAATTAAATGTGTCATTGTATATCAATTCTATAATAACATATTATATGATCTAATCAAGTAATTTCATACATTAATTACCAAAATGGTCAACGCTATAGGTCAACTTCCAGTTGTCCGCTTTAATTAATCATTAGCTAATGATTTGCAAAGGTATAATTATGTTATGACTTTACTTGTTGGAGCACATCACTATTAACTGAATGTCTTGTTGGATTTATACAGACATTCCTCCCATCATGTGCCACCCATGGGATTCGCCACCGTGCGATGTCCATGATGAATAGTAGCAAGGCAATCTTGATCATGTTGATGGAAGACTGAAGTTCCCGTAGATTATTCTCTGTGTTGTGTATTTTTTTTCTTTTCTTCTTCTTGACAGTTGACTCAGTAGTGGGTCTAGTTGTCCTTCAGAGGTTGTGGCTTCATACGCAGGTGAGGATCGGTGCGTATGGGTCTAGTTGTCCTTCAGAGGTTGTGGCTTCATACGCAGGTGAGAAAGTGCGTGCGTATGGGTCTGGGGACAGCTTTCAAGTGGTATCTGCACAGATTAAGAACGAAAACAAAAGACAACAGAGCAGTATTTGTTCTAAAAGACAGCAAACATCAGGGTTGTCTCATCTGTTCAATCGGAGTCTGCTATTGTTGTTTCTTCTTTCCCTATTTCTCAATTCCTGCGACACCTAAAGAACAGTGAGGTAAGGATGGACTAGTGTGGGAATGCCTACAAGGGAATCTTTGCCGCAGGTTTGGCCCCCGAATGCTTATTGCATTCAGTTCTTTCCTGGGCTCCTCACTGGTCCATGTGTCCTATCCTATCCCTTCAATCACTTAAGCTGAACCATCAACAAACAACTCCAAATCTGCATTCTCAATGGGAGTTTCTGCTATTTTTATTCGTAGTTGCGTATGTAAGCGTAACACAATCATGAGTCATTTCATCCTCTATCAAAACTTCAGTCATTGCAGACGTACATGAGGATGGGTTCGTGACTGGTGCACGCTGTAAAACAATGTTCGGGGCTGTGACGCTAAATTTCACTGAATCAACAGGCACATCAGATACTGATTGAATGGCTACATCTGTTTCAAAGAAAGCTTGCAAGTCAGGATAAACGTTATCAGTCTGACTAACTTCATTCACATCAGTTTTCTCTACAGCTTTGTTGAGGTTCAATTTCTTAGTCAAAGAAGCTACTTTAGTAGAGAGCTCTTTGTTCTGTTTCTCTAGCTCTGAGATACACTGAGACTGTTGTCTAGTAAGCGCTAAACAAAATTATCTGTGACAACAAATAATGCCTTTCACATTGTTCTTGTGAATACATGCCCCTAAAACTTTTTTACATTCATCAATCGACCACTTCTTGTCTGGATGGAACTTATATTTTTGAGTTAGTTTTTGTCTAACTTTCTCTGTGACAATTAAATTCATCTGCACTCCTAACTGTGATTTGAAATCACTGTCTGTCCACAAAGGAGCTGCGAGACCACCTTTTTCAGTTGTGGGGGTCAGTCTAGCATTCTTTCTAAACATTTTTGAATATCTTTGTTACCACACACTCACAAACACTGACTTCTCTGATCAACAAACTTGTTAACACAGCTCAACTATTGTTAACTTTCTTTGGCAAAACAGAGGACAACACAAATATTAACTAAATGTTAATCTTCCCTGCCTAAAAACAGAGGCAAAACAATTATTAAAATATTTTCTATGAAGAGGCAAACAACTTCCCTGCTTGAAACAGAGGATGACTCATCTCTAAAAAACAAACTTTTTTTAGACGGTAACACAAATATTAACTAAATGCTAATCTTCCCTATTTAAAAAACAGAACAATTATTAGCTTGTGAGGCTAATCTCTTCTGCCTGAAAACAGAGTATAACTTTCATCTCTAAACAAACTTTTTAGAGGATAACTTAGTTAACCAAATCCTACAGCTGTCCGTTAACTCTTCCCTGGCAGCACAGAGGAAAACAAATTTGTACTGGTCTTTAAGGTTCTTTTGGATAGAGCAGCACTCACCACAACCCTTGGTTAAGAGAAACATTCGGTCTGGAAATCTTTGTTCAGCTGGAAGTTTCGCTCTGGATTCCAGTCTGGAACGTAGGCAGATCTTTGAGCTTGAAGTTTCAATCTGGATTTCAGGTGAGGAAGCTGGAACTCTATCCGGGTCACGGCACCATCTGTTGTGAACTTCTGTTGTTTCTTGAAGTAGAGACCAGGAGAACTTGGATAGGTTTTTCAGCAGGATTCTTTATTGAGAAAAAACGTGCTGTCTTTCCGCTGAGGTTCCAAGTCTGACTAAAGCCAGTTGAACATTGTATTTTATATACATTTCAAGGGGAGGGATTATACAGCAGGAGAGGAGACATTCAAAATAGGGACACACCCCAAACATTCCTGTCTCATCAGCCATAATTCAATCAGCATAACAGTGTCATTCAAATGCATAGATACTAATCCAATCACTCAGGCAGTATTGCTCTAAACTTGTCATGGTAAATAGTCAGGAAGTGCATAAAGACAAAATACTTAATGTCTCAAACACTTACACAGCCTGACGTAATCTCCTTAGAATTTCCTCAAATTTACTTCAAAATGTAAAACACAAATATAGATAATGTTTTCAGTTATATTCTATTACATTGGAACCTAGATATAACAGTGTATAAATGTGTAATCCAACAGTGGTAAACGAGAACACACTCATGAAACCAATGAATGCATGAACTCGTGATTCTACAAAATGTATTTTAAACTTCATACCCGGTCATAAAGCAAAACTCTGGAGAATAATTTCAGCTAAATACTCACCAACGTCTTTGTGAGATGAATATCTCTATTCTCTTGGGAATGTCTGTTTCGGTCTTCAGCACCTGCTGGTTCGGCTCCACTTGTGCTGCCGCTCCCGCACTCCGCATTTGAAATCTCCACACAAACTGTCTTTTTCAAGCGCATTTTGCGCATGCTATACCGTTTTTCGGACATAGGACTTGTTCAGCCAACATGGATTTTTCACTTCGACTTCATAGATTGACTGAGCACAATTAAATATGTTCGGTGAATATACAATTTTAATTTTGAGTGAAGATGTTTTTATTTTTCTAAAATAGAAAAATACTAGCCATCATTGGTCATCCTCTGTTTCAGTGTCTGATCTGTGTTGAGAGTTACCTGGCAGTGGTTCATCCTGTAACCTTTCTGAAGTACAAACCTCTCAGATATAGAGTGATCTGCTCTGTTATTGTCTGGATGGCAAGTTTTGGCTCCGGTGGAATCATTATAATTTTTTTAATGCTCCAGCCCATGCTGTACATTGTTTTTTTGTTTGCACAGTTCTTCCTCTTATTCTCTGTTGAGTTGTTCTGCTTTGTGGCTGTTCTCAGAGCTCTGAAGCAACCAGGACCAGGAGAGAGTGGGAGAGAGATAGTTTTCTGACCGCAAACAGTGATGACACACTCTTGTCTATTATTAGTTATTTTTGCTTTACTTTGTCTGGTTTGGTGCAGCCACTTTTCTTTCTTTATAGAATGGGGAAACTGCCCTTCATCAATAATCATTAATTCTATTTCAATCCTCATTATAAAGTCTCTATAATCAGGGCCGGCTCTAGCTCTTTTGTTGCCAAAATTTGTAAAAATTATTTTATAGTCACTCCAACACTTAATTAAGAAAATTAAGACTTGAAGGATCAACTGCAATAAATTGTTCATACACAAATGCTAGAAAGAATGTTCAAGGATATTTACCAAATATTAACTCCATAAACTGTGCAAAAACTCTCTTAAGCACCTGTAAAGATTACGGTCAAATTATGACCCATAAACTGGACTAACTATACCCTCTACAAACAAAAGTGCTATTATGGATTCACTGTACTTACCACTACAAAATTAAAATATACAAGTTCTTGTAGCTCTATCCCTACCTTAAATAATAAAAGATGAACAGTTGTTTCTGGCATTTCTATTCACCTTCAAAATTGACGCAGCATTAAAATTTGGCTCGTCTGGATTTCCTTATTGTCAGTGAAATGCGTAGTAATATGTAGATAACTAGCTAGCTAGTGATAGCTTAGTGACAGCAATGAAACATCCAATGCCGTCCAATATTAGTTGATAATATCGATTATACGAAGTAAATTTATTTCGTTTGACACCTTTATGGCTGAGATGAGAAGACTTACCTCTATACTGGGCTTTCTTTTGATCGTCTGCCTTTCTCTTTTTCCGTCCCTGTGCACTCGAGGGTTTAGACCGCTTCATTTTTGAAGAACGCGCCAGTGATGAGCACTTGCCTGACCTAACGCCTGAACGCCTGTGCTCGACAATACCCACCATCAGTTCAATCTAATAATCAGGTTAAGTAATTAAACGTGCGGCTGAGGGGGCGCCCAAGGATGATCATGTTTAATAAACAGTATGTTTTATTTAGCTTGTTTTAATTCTATGCTTAATGGGATGTAAGTTTAAGGGCGCCACTAGAGGGCACCTGGCTGCGCCCCCAACAAATTTGTCGCCCTAGGCAACCGCCTAGCTCGCCTATAGCAAACGCCGGCCCTGTCTATAATCCATCTTCGATCATCCTGCTGAATAGACAAGTTATGTAGGGGAGAGCGGTGCACAACCTAACGCTTTTTGTATAAATCTTCTTGTGGTTCAGAGTAATTATTTTTTTCCTACATTAATTTCACATGTGTCTAGTAAAATATAAACTTAAGTAGGAAATGTACTTTTGCTATAGTTAAATAAATGTTCAGTGATATCTTCCAAAGTTTTTTATTTTATTATGGCGCTATTTTTTCTCTAAATAATGTTGATATGGCAACTAGTAAATACATTAAGTTTCGTCATCCCGGCATGTGTGGAAAGTGTTAAACCATGCGTTACAATTAACCCTGCGTTAGGTTGTGCCCCGTTCTCCCCTAATACCTCTGAAGCAGCCAGGTCCAGGAGAGAGAGGGAGACAGAGAGAAGAGGGAAACCACACGAAGAGAAGAGCATTTGATCTCATTCTAATAACTACTGGGGCCATGCTTATATTATATGCTCCCTATATGATCTTATTAGTTCTTTTTCTGACCTCAAACAGTGACGACACACTCTTGTCTATTATTAGTTCTTTTTGTTTTACTTTGTCTGGTTTGGTGCAGCCTCTTTTCTTTCTTTATAGAATGGGGAAACTGCCCTTCATCAATAATCAATCATTCTACTTTAATCCTCATTATGAAGTCTCTATAATCCATCTTCTATCATCCTGCTGAAATATACAAAGAGAAAGTTATGTAGTGGAGAGCGGGGCACAACCTAACGCTTTTTGACTTTCTCAGTTTGTGTAAATCTTTTTGGCGTTCAAAGTATTTATTTTTCACCCCACATTAATTTCACATGTTTCTAGTACAATTATGTGGTTTTGTTTCATTAATACAGTGTATACTTTTTTCTTGATTTACCCCGAAAGAATGGAAGTGAAACGTGACAACATGCCCCATTGGTGGGGTGCATTGTAACATGTGAGGGATACATTGTAGCATGAGCATATGACAGCTTGAAATGTTATCTGATACAATAAAATAAAAAAAATATCCAAGAGAAACTAAAATATTTTCTCAATAAAATACAATTATTAACGTTTTTAAATAAAATAATGGCATTTTTTTAATCATTAAAAATAAAAAAATATTTTGAGTTTGACAACAAACACACCTCAGAATACAGCTATACAGCATAGTTAAAGGAAACGTATGTAAGATTGTGGCCAAAACTGGTACTGCAATCACTTTCAAATTACTGTAGAGCGTGTATCCCCCCTGACTCGAGGTTGCCAGATAAGCTGCAGGATCCAGCAGGAATGTAGGCTGCTACTTTTTTTTCATTGTCACAACGTTTTTCGGATTCATAACAAGGTCTTTTAGGTTTCGTAAAGTTATACTGTTTTATTTTTTATCCAAAAAGTTTGTAGCTGCAGCTGTGGTAACTAGAGCAGAGCTGGCAACCCGGATGCCGAAACACTACTGACTTCGTGATTGGTAGATAGGTGGAGGGTGGCGCTTCAGGCCAAAACGCAACATGTCAACATCAACATCAGTTGAGGGCTGCAACTTCACTTTTAAATGACAATATCCTGGCCGGACTACTGTTGTCAGTGATATAAGTATTTGAAATTAACATGATTTCTTAATGTCTAGTGACATATTAGGGCGATTTTATGATTAAATTGAAATACATTTCTTACATACAGTTCCTTTAAACAACAACAACAACAACAACAACAAAAAACTTCTGAACATTGACTCTCATTAGTCATTATTCACCTTTTTCTCATGGTTTCTCAATAGAATTCATAAAAGTATAGAATATAATAGCATAGTTCTAATAGGGGCTCATTGTAACTCAGTGTGACAACATGCCCCACCTGCACAACCCGGCTCGTGTCTTATGCTGTTTAGATCAACATTAAAGAACAATCTCAACTGTTAAATAACAGATATAAGATTACAATAATATCAGATTTGTCTTATTTTAAATAAACGCAAAAAACAGAGATGAAAACGATACTCGGTTACTTGACGTAACCTCGGTTCTCTCTAGAAGAGGGAACGAGTATTGCGTAAGTTTCCTTACGCATCGGGAAAGTATTCTTTCTTCAAGATTTCTGAAAAACCCAAAATTATCCTTAATTTTGTAACATTGTCAACGCAGTGCGGCAGCCTGGCAGACCATAGCAGGCTATTCCAGCGTGCTATTGGCTGCTCTGCTGGCAACTGCAGCAGCCTATCGGTGAGCCTGCGTGACGTGGCGACCAATGACCACCTGGCTTCATTTGCCTACAGGTGGGGCGTGGCCACGTGTATATAAGCGGGGCTCACGGGCTGCGTATTCGGTTTTCGTAGTTCTGAAGCGTAAAAGCCCGCGGGGCGCACGGCAAGGAACGCAATACTCGTTCCCTCTTCTAGAGAGAACCGAGGTTACGTTAAGTAACCGAGTATCGTTCTCTTATGAGAGGTTCTCTCGTATTGCGTAAGTTTCCTTACGCATCAGGAACATTGTCAACGCCGTGCGCGCCTCGCGTACAGCAAATGTATCCCAGGGAACCGGGGACCATCACACTGCTCGGGCAGGGTGGCCGGTAAGGAAAACGGGCCACCACATGTACCGACACTTCATTCGAACTGACGGGTGGTTACAACGGGTGGTTACAACACCCTGTCCCATGAATGTCCCACCCTGTCTTTCCCCTCTGGCTCTCAGCGAAGGCGGTCGCATTCTCTCCTCTCTCCTCTTGTCTCCTTACTCCCTCCTCTCCTGCTTGCTTCTCTCGTCTCGTCTAGTCTACTGTCTTAAACTTTGGGAGACTCTCCACGCACTGCTCTCGAACTAAAAATTATGGATTTGATCAACTGGTCTCTCAACGCAATTGACACCATCTTCTCGACGAGAAGCTTGGGTTTGGGGGAACCTGACTGCCCTGCCGGAACGTTTGCTGCTGGCTACACGATGGACGCGTGGGAGAGGTGGCATGTTGTGTGTCTAGCGGCACTTTCCGTAGAGGACATTGAAGACATCTACCTATTCGGATTCATGGTAACAGGGTTTCTGCTGATTGGATCAGGCATTGCCCTGGGATATCGAAAAATTCAGAAAGCGGTGACAGCTGTTCAAAGCTCCACAAGGCTGCCCGTCATGATTGAAGCAGTGGGCAGAGCGGTCATCTCCCAAACTGGGACCACTAACCGCAACATGGATAACATCATGGAGTTGCAACGCAAGATGGATATCATCACGGAAAAGCTCACTGCTTTGCAAAATGGTTTCAGAGATCAGAACGAACTAAGAGAGTAGTCATAAATTGTGGCTACTCGCTCCCAGACCAAACAAATTCCAATCTTATCTGCTTTCGGCTTCCTCAACCAGCACGGCCTTGGCCAAGGCCGCTGCTGAGACAACAACTCCTCCAGAAGAGCACTGCAGGAAGACGCTCTTGCATTCATCCCCCAACCACCTGCTGACTCGGACTGGGATCTGATCAAGGTTGTCTCCATAACAACGGGAGCACCGAGATTATGGTGCCAGGCATGACTCTTCAGGCCTACACAAACATGCACATGAACTTTACAGACACACATACACTTATGCACACACCCATCTCTCACCTTCGCCGCTTTGTACCTCCAGTCTGACAAGCGGGTCTGTGACCAGCGCCTAAGAAGGCTGCAGGACCGGGACGCCTGGCTGTGCTGGGACACCTCAACCCCCACAATTCCTCTCCCCTGTTGCAAGTCGTGTTTCATGTCGTAATGTGTGCTTATGTTGCTGAGATGTTTTTTTACTGTTCTCAAACTGTGCTCCCGTAGGAGCATAGTCTGGGGGTTGTTTTTTTTTCATCTCCTCACCCCTACCTACCTATCCTCATGTTATGCTGTATTTTCTGTCCAACTTAAGATGGCGCCGCAAATGGCGACTCGGTGTGACTCGCACAACACCAAATACATTTCACTGCCAGCTGTATACTTGTATGTAACTGTGTATGTGACAAATAAAACTCTTTGACTTTGACTCTTTGACTTTGAGGGAACGGCACCTGCCGGTCTCCTTCAAATTCGCCACACCTTGTCTCATGAATGAGGGAACGGCAACGCCGGTCGCCTTCAAATTCACAATATCTTGTTATATGAGTGAGGTAACGGCACCGCCGGTCACCTTCAAACTCACAACAGCTTGTCTCGTAAATGAGGGAACGGCACGGCCGGTCTCCTTCAAATTCACATAAGCCTAGTACCGAACTTACTACCAGTATGTGAGCTATGTCTGCGCAGAATCACTGGGCAGAACCAACAGCCCTATTGAACTGATAACACTTTCGCCTGTAAGGCAGGAACTTCCAGATTGTAAAATCTCACGAACGTAGACGGGGAGGCCCAGCCTGCCGCCATACAGATATCGTGGATGGAAATCCCTCTGGCCCAAGCCCACGAAGAGGCCATGCCTCTAGTGGAGTGTGCTCTGACACCTAGCGGGCACTGCAGGTGTTTGGAAGCGTAAGCTGCTGCAATCGCGTCCACTATCCACCTGGACAGGGTCTGTTTCGAGGAGGCGAGACCTTTAGTGCGCCCTCCAAACGAAACAAATAGCTGCTCAGAGCGCCTGAAGGCGGCGGAGCGTGTGACGTAAACCCTCAATGCCCTGACAGGGCAGAGGACATTGCCACCGTCCCCCTCATCGGATGCTGGCAGAGCCGAGAGGGAGACAATCTGCGCCCTGAAGGGAGTGCCTATCGCTTTGGGGACATAACCATGCCTCGGCCTAAGAATGACCTCGGAGTCATTCGGGCCGAACTCCATACACGTCGGGCTCACTGAGAGCGCGTGTAGATCCCCCACGCGTTTTACTGAAGCCAGAGCTATCAGGAACGCGGTTTTTAGTGAAAGGAACCTTGGTTCCACAGTCTCGAGCGGTTCAAAGGGATGAGCCTTCAGGGCCTCTAGGACCAAGGCCAGATCCCATATAGGAACCGATGGGGGCCGCGGGGGATTCATCCGTCTGGCTCCTCTGAGGAAACGGATGATGAGCTCGTTCCTTCCTAGCGTGCTACCTAGCGTCGTCTGATCGAACGCTGCTATAGCCGCCACATACACTTTGAGCGTGGAAGGGGACCTGCCCAGTTCCAAAAGCTCCTGGAGGAAGGAGAGCACCCGCTGGACCCCACATTGCTGTGAGTCCAATCCCTTGGAAACACACCACTCAGTGAACACCGACCACTTACAACTATATAACCGCCTCGTCGAGGGGGCTCTAGAGTGTGAAATCGTGTTCATAACCCCTTCGGGCAGGTCAACGGGTATCCGTTGGTCACCCATACATGCAGAGACCATCGCTCTGGATGGGGATGCCAAACTGACCCTCCTGCTTGAGAGAGGAGGTCTGCTCTCAGCGGAACTGGCCAGGGGGGTGAGTGCGACAGCTTCACCAGCTCTGGGTACCAAATCTGGTTCTCCCAGCGCGGCGCTATAAGGAGCACCGGGCGGCACGTCTCCCTGATTTTCGCTATGACCTGGGGCAATAGGGAAATCGGCGGGAAAGCATACAGCGGGAGGCTGGGCCAAGGTTGGGACAGCGCATCCTCGCTTTTGGACAGAAACCTCGGGCAGCGGGCGTTCTCTTTTGTTGCAAAGAGGTCGAGCTCCGCTCTGCCGAATAGGCACCATACCAGCTGGACTGTCTGAGGGTGCAGGGACCATTCTCCTGGGAGAATGAGGCCCCTGGACAGCTTGTCCGGGCCCACATTGAGGTGGCCCGGTACGTGCGCAGCTCTCAGCGAGCGCAGCGAGCTGTGTGCCCACACGAGCAGGCGTTCTGTCAGATTGCCCAGACACCTGGACCTGACACCGCCCTGCCGGTTCACGTAGGACACCACTGTGGTATTGTCCAACCGTACCAACACGTGGTGTCCTCGTATAAGCGGGAGAAACTGCTTGAGCGCGTTCTCTACCGCTATCATCTCCAAACAGTTTATGTGTAGGAGCTTTTCTCCGCTCGACCAGAGGCCCGAGGCCGATCTGCCCTCGAAAACGGCGCCCCAACCCGAGGTGGAGGCGTCCGTCGAGATGACCTTGCGGTGTGAGATGGCTCCCATCGTCACTCCCCGCTGGTACCAGTCGGCTACTAACCAGGGCTCTAGGGCTGAAACGCAGCCCTGAGTCACTCTGATCCTGAAGCCTCCGGACGCCCAGGCTCTGTGAGGCACTCGGGCGTTTAACCAGCATTGCAGCGGGCGCATGCGCATTAAGCCCAGCTGGAGCACAGCTGCAGCTGAGGCCATACGTCCCAGCATCCTCTGAAAGAGCTTGAGAGGTGCGATTTTGCCCGGCCGGAAGTACGCAGCCATGCGCCGAACTTGGCGCGCGCGTTGGGGTGACAGGCGGGCTGACATTGCCACAGTGTCCAGATTCAAACCCAGAAATGAGGTTGATTGCGTGGGCACTAATGAGCTCTTTGTCCAATTGACCGTGAGCCCCAGGCTGTCCAGATGGCTGAGCAGCATTGCCCTGTGGGCGAGGAGCTCGACCTCTGACTGCGCCAGGATGAGCCAATCGTCCAGATAGTTCAATACTCACATCCCTCGACTTCTCAGGGGAGCGAGGGCCGCGTCCATGCACTTTGTAAATGTAGGGGGTGCTAGTGACAGGCCGAACGGAAGGACGGAGTATTGATAAGCCTGGCCGTCGAAGGCGAATCGTAAGAATGGCCTGTGAGGCGGCGTTATCTTGATTTGAAAATATGCATCTTTCAAATCTAGGGAGATTAGCCAGTCTCTCGGGCGAATATGCGCGAGGATCTGCTTGGTCGTGAGCATCTTGAACGATCTTCTCATAAGAGCTTTGTTCAGACGCCTCAGATCCAGAATCGGTCTGAGCGACCCATCCCTTTTTGGCACGAGAAAATACCGGCTGTAAAAGCCTGACTCGCTCATAAAATGGGGAACCGGTTCTATAGCCCCTTTGCACAGCAGCTTGGCTATCTCTGCTCGAAGTAGATGTGCTACTTCCTCGCTCACTCTCGTCTCCGTACGCGCACAGAAGCACGGAGGGCGGCGAGAGAACTGCAGAGTGTAGCCGTGCTTCACTGTTTTCAGCACCCATTCTGATACACCTGGAATGGCTTCCCACGCTCTCGCGTGTGCCACACGGGATAGAACGGCCTCCGGGCTCGAAACGCCGCGCTTCGCGGGTTTGACGGCCTGTATAGGAGGGGCGGGCGCAGTGCGCGCGCTCTCTGTGCTGTGGGCCAGCCGATCGCTCGCGATGGCTGGCCGCCCTACACACTGTATCTCTGCCGCTTCGAGCGGGGAGTGGCTTGTGTGTGGCCCTACACTCATCGCTCCGGCCACCCTGGGCGGAGAACAAATGGTGTGTGGCGCGGCGCGTGGTGCGTAGTGCCTGAGGCATAATGTTCGCGAAAAGGTGTGAGCGCGTTTGAGCGGGCACAACTCTTACGCGTGGAACATGACCGGTTAAGAGTGGCTGTGTGACAGCGCGTGTGGTGGTTAGGCGTGGACGCAAACAAGCGGACACGTGACCTAACTCTAGCACTCGAGCGGCCGGTGGCCGCTTTATGTGAGTGAGAGACACGGGGTTTATAGTGCTTGTGTGCAGGGGTGAACACAGAAAAGTGGGCACATTTACTGCATTTGAAACACCTACGGCGTGAGCCGTGCAACCAGAAATAATGCAACTTTTGTGATTTCTCTGGTTCGCCGTAAAAACGGCGGTTATTGACAGGCGAGAGGGCAGTTTTGCCGGCTCGTTGGCTGTGTGAAATCCATCTGCAGCAGCCACAGTGGTGGGGGCTGACAGGAAAGAGAGTTTTGACGGTGGTCCGGCCGCGGCGGGACTTAACCGTCGTTTCTCGCCTCTGGCTAGGAGGACTTTGGAGGCTCGGACTTCAGCGCGATCCTAGGCCGGGGGCCCCGAGGGGGAGGCGGCTTACCACGGCTGGAAGAGCGCGATCTGGGGCGGCTGCTCGGTCTTCGCTGAGACGAAGGGGGCCGCGCTGGGCGCTGCGCGGAGCTCGGTGCTGGCTGGTCACGAGGACGGCGAGCAACGGAGCTATTGCTAGCGCCGGGGCGTCGAGGCAGGAAGAGGTTCATGGCCTGAGTCATCTTCTGCACTTCAGAGAAACGATCGACAATCCCCTTGACCGCTGGTCCGAAGAGCCCAGACGGGGAGAGCGGGGCGTTTAGAAAGGCCGCGCGCTCTGTTTCTCGCATATCCGCGAGCGTGAGCCAGAGGTGGCGCTCAGCTACCGTGAGGGAGGCCATAGAGCGTCTGAGGGCCTGTGCTGCGGTCTTGGTAGCGCGAAGGGCGAGATCCGTCGCGCTTCGCAAATCCGTGACCAACTCAGTGTCATAGCTTTTCTCGTCCAGGTCGCGGAGGAGATTAGCTTGGAGGATTTGCAGCATGGCCATAGAGTGCAGAGCAGATGCCGCTTGACCGGAGGCAGCGAAAGCGCGGCCGATCAGCGATGACGTCACTCTGCAGGCCTTAGACGGGAGGGCAGCCTTTGAGCGCCAACCAGAAGGCGCTTGATGAGGTGGAAGAGGCGCTGTGACCGCCTCTTCCACCGGAGGGATAGCATTGTAGCCTTTCTCAGCCGCGCCGTCAACTTGTGAGAGCGCCGAAGAAGCCTGAGACGAGACCCTCGCGGAGAATGGCGCGTTCCAGGACTTCGCGAGCTCCTCGTGAAGCTCTGGCAGAAAAGGTGCAGTCCTGGAGGTGGGCGCACGGCGGCGACTGTTTAGGAAGCATCCGTCAAGTCGATTCGGCGCTGCCACCTTGGGTGGGGCCCATTCGAGGCCTAGCTGCTCGACAGCCCGGGTGAGAAGGCGCAACAGTTCTGCGTCCTCACCCACTCGAGAGCGTCCGGAGGCCCGGACTGAAGAGGTCGCGGAAGACCAGTCCTCGCTGTCGGAAGCCGTGATGGAGCAGCTGTCGGCGCGTTCCGCGGCCGCATCCGCCTCATCCCCGGAGGCGGCAACAGAAATGGCGGCCTGGGGGCGGGGAAGGCGAGAGTGAAGCCGGCGGGAAGGGTTCCGGCGAGCTTCTCTCTGCGAACTCCGGAGTCCGCTGCGAGCGGCGCTTCTTTCTGCGCGGCTTAGCAGGGACTGGAGGGATGTCGTCATCGAACTGATTGAGTCGAGCCCGCAGGGTCGACATCGTCAGTTCCTCGCACTCCGGGCATCCGCCGGCGAGTAGTGCGGCGGCGGCATGATCACGGCCCAGGCAGAGAGCGCAGATCACATGGCGGTCCCCGAAACTGAGCTGCGCGTGACACGAGCCGCAGGTGGAACGAGACATTTTGTATCAAACGCTCGGCTCTTTTTGAGAAAGTGTGACGCAGCGGCGACAACACTTGAGCGTAAAAGGATATGGGCTGCCGGATAGCAGAGCAGGCACGGATGGCTGAAGGTGGCGCGATGCTGCCGGCTTCTTCAGGCGCTGTCCTCTGCTTGCTCGTCTGCACGATCACGGCGGCGGGTTCCAGATCCAGCGATGCGAAGGGCTTCGCTGAAGAAAAGAAAATTGAATACGCAGCCCGTGAGCCCCGCTTATAAACACGTGGGCACGCCCCACCTGTAGGCAAATGAAGCCAGGTGGGCGCGAAGCGCCCTCATTGGTCGCCACGTCACGCGGGCTCACCGATACGCTGCTGCAGTTGCCAGCAGAGCAGCCAATAGCACGCTGGAATAGCCTGCTATGGTCTGCCAGGCTGCCGCACTGCGTTGACAATGTTACAAAATTAAGGATAATTTTGGGTTTTTCAGAAATCTCGAAGAAAGAATACTTTCCCGATGCGTAAGGAAACTTACGCAATACGAGAGAACCTCTCGTAAGAGAACTAAACTTAAGTAAGAAATCTACTTTTGCTATGGTTAAATAAATGTTCAGTGATATCTTCCAAAGTTTTGTTTAATTTTGCCACATTTTTTTCTCTAAAAATTTTTGATATGGCAACTAGTAAATACACTAAGTTTCGTCATCCTGGCATGTGTGGAAAGTGTTAAACCATGCGTTACAACTAACCCCGCGTTAGGTTGTGCCCCGTTCTCCCCTAATATCAATTTATAAAAATGTTAAGATGTTATAGTTATAGCCGTCTTGCGACCAATTGTGTCATGCCAATTTATGGCTATAAATTTCAGAAAAATCTATACAAATGCAATTTATGTAACTATACTATTTTTATAATATAAAAATAGTAAAAACATATTGTGTTTTTATCTGATGATTGTCAAGGCTTTTATAAGTAAATAATGTCAGTCTGGTCTCAGTGTTTATACGTAACTTCATTCATAATATTTACAGGTGCTGCTTACAATTTTACTATTATGTAACTATTATGTATTTACAAAATATTTATGAATCACTCATATCATACATATATTTAGTTTTTACCCCATATATAAGTAATACCTCACCTACATCTAAACTTATCCATAACTATAAATGTAACAGTGTAAATTAAATGTAATCACAATAATTTCACATGTACATATACATGCACAGCCGCTGTCTTTAACAAATGTATGGTGATTTTGCCAATGGCATTGCGGCAGAGTTGTAAAGAGGTGTAAATCTGATTTTAACAGTACTTAAGTATTTGAATATACTGAATGTGGGCTCAAATATGCACTAACCTCAATACTTAAGATGCATGCCAGACAAATTAAGACATAAGCAACCATACACACACGCACACACACCTTCCACGTAATAATCTTTTCGTTGAACCCTTATCACATATGGAAAGTTGGAATCAGTTTACACAAAATAAATAAAAGCAACCACTCACTGGCCAACGCTCATTAATAGCTTTCCAACACTGCGTCGCCTGATGGTTACAGTATTTTAAAAGTACACCCTTCTCAGGTCGGATTTAGAAATACATGAAAGACATTCAAAAACAGACAATAACAATTTTACAACTGTAAATACTTTAAATGACAATGTTTCCACTAAAAGAGAAGAATAGGAATGACAACCCAGTTATTCGCCGCTGTACGCCAGCCCAAAGATCAGCACTGAATTTGCTAGGTTTGGAAAGCGTCACTACGGCCCGAAAATGCGCTATTGTTCCGGCCGTCTCAAGACGGATGAGAGATAAGAGAAAGCATTAGTCAGACGATCACAACAAATGCTCTGTTCCAGTAAGAGTCACTGAGAAATGGTCGAGGAGTTTCTGGCAAGGGGAAACACAATCCAATCGGTCGTCACTAAGCCCAGATACTCCCACCAAGCCTGCTGTAACACCACCCCTGTATTACGGTAAATAGTGAATCACACTGCTCAGTGCACTCAATAGGGTGCGAATTATAGGATCAATCACTAAAAAACAATACATCACATCGTTTTAATTTACGAATTTTAGGTCTCATGAACCTGATATTAAAATGAGTATGACTTACCGGTAAATGGTGAATCACATCGCTCAATGTACTCAATAGGGTGCAAATTACAGGCTTTCCATAACGGATATGTTATCAATGAGTTTACAGTCCTCCTCAGTCGCACTGTGAATTGAACGAGTCTTAAATTATCTTTTCTAACGCACGTTCAGAATTAAGCAGCTACCAACATTTCTTACCTCCCGAACGTAAACACTGTGTGCCAGGATGACGTCACTTCCAGAACGAGAATGACGCGCTCGCTTAGGCATCATTCCCGTCCCCTTTTTATATCTGCCGCGCATACCCGGTCCGCCCCTAATCATTATCATGGAGCGCATCACCACAACAAGAAACAGTTTATTTGTAAGGAGAGAAATCCCGTTTATTTTCTAAAATCAAAATATAACTGAACATCTCAAAATTGCAATAAATCAAGGTTGAGACAACAGCCTCTTAAATGTCTACAGACACTCAAGTGTCAGTTAAGCTCAGGTGCTCAAAAAGGCCACAACTATACCAATATCCTTCAAAAAGGTCTCTTCAAGATCTAACGTATAATTAATATAATGTTATGTAAAAATTTAATAGTCAAACGTTCTGGTTTCGGCCTCATCACCAGCTGCATTCATGACCTCATCTCATAAATCAAAAACCTGCGATCCAGCGACTACCTGCTAGTGCACTCACATTCATGTAAAGTAGCCAAGTTTGAGTGAGTAAGGGCAAAAATCAAAAGAAATAGTACATTCAATACCCTGTAGATGGATGTCTGTACTCTCACAAATGCTTTCATCATAACTAGCATGTAAATGTGTTGATTTATAACAGGAGTTTTTGCAAGAGTCCAGAACTCAGTCACTGATAAACTCGCGCTGTATGATTGACAGCTTCAGCTTTTGTAAAGGGAGGATTCTTTTTTGCTTTCAGTGGAAGTGACTGCTGATTAACAAATCACTACATCATACTTTTTCTGTTGTCTGACAGAAAGTATGTCATTGAGAACAGGATGTTAGGAGAGAAAACTTGGAAAGTGCCGACATAAGGCAGAATTCAAATATGGCGTGGTGGTCATAAATATGCTAATTTACACATGACATCATCTAGTGACATGTAGCGACTTCTCAAGCAGGCTTTAGTTACTTTCCATTGAAAATAGTTGGCAACACTTTTTGTCCCTTTTACAAACTATTACCACCAGAGAGGACTGCAACTGCAACACATCATCATTTGGTCTACTTTGGGTACCGCTTTTGACATTTTTGCAATTAATACATTTTTGTGATTACACTTGTCTGTCTTTTATGTTTTTACGTATTTATAACTGTATATATTTTTTTATGAAATGAATATGGTTTTGCAGGGTTAGAGGTATTACAAAATTGAAACAATATAGCATTATAGCTGGGTTAAGCGAAGTCTGAAAAGCCCTGAGAAAAGTGTGCCATATTAGGTGTTGGTTTGGATTGGTTTAATTTTAAGCTGATGTTGTTTTAGGCTAAACTAGTGTGACAGAAGATTAGTCCATCTGTTTCCAATATGTTGTATGTTGCAGGTGGTTATTTGGGGTGTGATGGCAAGTAGGCTATTTGACTACTAGCTATTTTAGGGACTTTTGTGAATTGTATACTTCACTTAATGTGGAAACTTATTTTCATGTGTAAACTGTAGAGATTAATTGGTAACACTTTACAATACGGGTGCACTTATATGCATTAATTCATGCTTAACTAATGCACAGATAATCATATGACTCATGAAGAACTAAACCATTTATTAATGATTACTGCATCAGCAGCAAATTAAGATTCTATAAGATTAATAGATTAAATAATATATGAATTTCAATTAATTAAATGTGTCATTGTGTATTAATTCCGTAATAACATATTATATTAACTAATAATATAAATTCATACATTAATAGACCCTTTTCACAGACTGTGATGACGCGTTTTAATGGTCATCAATATCGTAAATCCTGCAGAGTTTTTTATATTTTCATTTTTAAAAAAATATATGTAATAACACTAATACTTTGTATTTTATTACTTTAGCATCAAATTACAAAAAAAAAGTTACCGCTGCTGTGAGGGTATTTAGTAATAGCGTCTATGGGAGTGATGGTAAAAATGAACATATTTCTCTCTTTTTACTGCCGTTATCAATCTCACTCTATTTTTTCCCTCTATTTGAAAGTTGTGAAATCACAACTGTGGCGTTTTTCTTTTGCTTTGTGAGCAAATGGGCACACAGACAAATATTTAATGTATTCTCTCATTCACAGTTATAATATTTAACCCAACTATGACGACTTCCGCTCTGAGAAACCCGGAAATGTGAAAAGGGTCTATTATCAAAATGGTCAAAGCTATACTTCCACTTCCAGTTGTCTGCATTAATTAATCATTAGCAAATGATTTGCAAAGGTATTATTATGTTATGACTTTACTTGTTGAGGCACATCACTATTGATATTGTTGATTCAAAACATGTTTTACAGATCTACTAACTCATGATAATACTCTTAAAGATCACAGTCTATCTATTAAAGATATGAAGTCACATAATGAACTGGTATTTGCATGTCAGGGTTTCAGGACACATCCCATGTATTCAAGTGCAGGTTTCCTCCCATGAACACATCAAGTCCAAGTGATTATAGGTCTTTGTTTGCACATTTTGATGCATTATTTTTTTTATTTTTTTTATTTTTTTCCTAAATTAGATGGACAAAAGGTAAAGATTATGTGTGATTTAAAATAGAATGTATCAATCACATAAGAATTTAAACTGGTAACAGAACATTTGTATTTTACTAATGTATGTTATTTAAGGTAGTTTTGATTGGGTTTACTCTGTTACTCAGTCCCAGAATGTTCCGGCGGACTAATACTTGTATTTCTCATTCATAGATCACAGTTGTGTTTATGACTGCAAACAGTGAAGAGATGAACATATCCAGTGAGATCTTCCCAACTGATGGATCAAACTCTTCTGATCACTTCTTTTACAATGGCACTGAGGTGGAAAATCATTTCAGTGCAATCCCAGTAGTTTTCTTCAGTTTGCTCTTGGGTTTTCCTATTAACTCATATGTGATATGGCTTATTGTGAAAGGAAAAGGCAATGGACTTGCATTAGAGTTCTTCAGTCTGAACCTCGCTGTCTGTGAGATCATCTTATGTATGGAAACTGTTTTTATTTTTCTCTCTTATGAATTTAAAATTCTCTTGATAGTTGTGGCAGTTTTGGATGGACTAGCCACTGGTCGTCCTCTGTTTCAGTGTCTGATCTGTGTTGAGCGTTACCTGGCAGTGACTCATCCTGTAACCTTTCTGAAGTACAAACCTCTCAGATATAGAGTGATCTGCTCTGTTGTTGTCTGGATGGCAACTTTTTTCTGCAGTGGGATCAGTATATATTTTGTCATGTTCCAGCCCATGTTGTACTTTGTTGTTCTGTTAGCACAGTTCTTCCTCTTCCTCTTCATTCAGTTGTTCTGCTCTTTGGCTGTTCTCAGAGCTCTGAAGCAGTCAGGACCAGGAGAGAGGGGAAGGGAGAAAGAGGAGGAAAACAACATGAAGAGAAGAGTGTATCATCTCATTCTTATAACTACTGTGACCACCCTTATATTATATGCTCCCTATTTAATTCTATTAGCTATTTTTAGTCAGGCAGACAGTTCTGACATAGTCTTCCTCATAACTTTGGTTTGTTTTACTGTGGCTGGTTTGGTGCAGCCACTTCTCTTTCTTTACCGGGTGAGGAAACTGCCCTTCATCAAATATCAATAATTTGACTTTAATCATAACCATGAAATCTCTATAATCCATCTTCTATCATCCTGCTTTAAGACACAAATATATAAAATATATCCATATAAAGGTATAATCAATGTATGTAACTATATTTGTATAATATAAAAATAATAAAATGTATTGTGTGTTGTGCCATTCAAACACATTTCTGAAGACTGTCAATGCTTTTATAAGTAAATACGTAGGTCTATTGCCTTTAAGTTATTTAAAAGTTGTAAAAGTTAAGTTGGACCCACTTTATATTAGGTGGCCTTAACTGTACTAACATTTTAATTAATAATTTGATACATTGCACTTATTGTGTCCATACATGTTTTTATATTGTACTTACATTTTTAAAAATACCTTCATGTAATTACATATGTAATTAATTTATGTAATTACATTTGTAATTACACTGTTGACACTTCTGTACCTACCTGTATCTGTAACTGTAATCCCACCTCAATATCAGCAAAGGTGTTTTGCAATACAATATGAACACAGTAAGTACATTGTACTTATTTTTTGATGTAAGTACATAGTAGTTAAGGCCACCTAATATAAAGTGGGGCCTATCTTGGATCTTGTGAGCATTTGTATACATTTTTTGTGACATTTTTTGACACAATCCCTATATTAATTTCTGAATCGGCAGAAGAAATAAATCAAATTAGAAATAAGTTATTGATTGCATCTAAAGCAGCAAGTTTTACATCCAATCATAAAATTATGTTAATAAATAAATCTTGACCGGCCTTGACCGGTCTTGAGATAAACTCCTCTAAAAGTCCTCTAAGTCTGAGACCGAGACAAGGCTGAGTACAAATGTGTTCGAGACTGAGACAAGACTAAGACCGTCAAAAAATGGTCTTAAGACCAGTCTCAAGTGCTACAACACTAGTATATACAGTGCAGTACATCCTAGTATATACAGTGAAGTACATACACACACACACACACACACACACACACACACACACACACAAACACATACACATATATATATATATATATATATATATATATATATATATATATATATATATATATATATATATATATATATATATATATATATATATATATATATATATATATATATATATATATATATATATATATATATCAGTTCAAAGAGAAAGTGAGCTGGTCTGTGGGATCTAAAGGGATTTTTTTTTCTCCCTCTGGAGGTTTAAAGATCTTGGAGGTTTGGGCAGGATGGAACCAATAATCTTCTTAAGCCACCCTGACTATACATTGTAGTCTCCTGATGGTTTTAGTTGGTTGGTAGTTGAACCAAACCAGACAGTTATAGATGAGCACAGGACAGACTCAATGATGGCAGCGTAACTGTTTCAGCAGCTCCTGTGGCAGGTTGAACTTCCTCAGCTGACGAAGGAAGTGCAACCTCTGATAAAAGGCCGATGACTGTTGTGTCTTCTGCAAATTTCGGGAGCTTGACAGACAGAGGGGTATATTAAATAATTAACAGAATATAAATCAAATCATTTATCATTTTGACTCATCTCTTAAAAAGTGGTTTATGTCTGAAATGAGATGTTTTTCATTTTATAATAATAATTTAGCCACTGTATCAATTTGTCATGAAAACAAGTTATGAGAGCAACTGTGTAAATTAAAATAGGCCTATTTTAACAACGAATTGGAGTAGAAATTTATAATTAGATTTAGAAGTTCATGCAAAAACTGCCTTGTATTCAATTTACATGTCTGCAAAAAATTGTTATGTGAGGATTGATTATTATATCTAAAAATAAATAGCAAATTAATGTAATTGTTTGGGCACTGTTGTTAATTGTAACCTTTATTATAGTAATGTGCAAGGGCTCCCTATATAGTTTACATTAGCAGAGATAAAAAAAAATTATCCTTAAGACATTTTTAGAGACAGAGACCCAATTTGTTCAGTAAACCACTGTTTATTATTATTATTATTATTATTATTATTATTAATAATAATAATAATAATAATAATAATAATAAGCAATTTTATGTTTAGTTTTCTCCCTCCTGTTGTACCGAACTCGTACCAAACTGTGACTTCAAAACCGATACGTAACCTAACTGTCATTTTTGTGTACTGTTACACTCCTAATTTAGAACACACAGATATTAATGTTGGTAACACCTATGGTCATGAGCTTTGGGTCATGACCGAAAGGACAAGATCCCGGATACAGGCGGCCGAAATGAGCTTTCTCCGCAGGGTGGCTGGGCGCTCCCTTAGAGATAGGGTGAGAAGCTCAGTCACTCGGGAGGAACTCGGAGTAGAGCCGCTGCTCCTCCACATCGAGAGGGGACAGCTGAGGTGGCTCGGGCATCTGTTCCGGATGCCTCCTGAACGCCTTCCCGGGAAGGTGTTTCGGGCATGTCCAACCGGGAGGAGGCCCCGGGGAAGACCGAGGACACGCTGGAGGGACTATGTCTCCCGGCTGGCCTTGGAACGCCTCGGTGTCCCCCCGGAAGAGCTAGAGGAAGTGTCTAGGGAGAGGGAAGTCTGGGCATCTCTGCTTAGACTGCTGCCCCCGCGACCCGGCCCCGGATAAGCGGAAGAAGATGGATGGATGGAAGATGTTAAATGTTGTTAGTTTTTGGTTTAGGGTTAGACTGCAACTTTGGTGCCGCAATCTTGTGACCAATATTGTCATGCCAGTTTTGTACAAGCCATGTTTAGGAACTGAAAAATATCCAGAAGTCACTATTTATTATATATAAATGTTATAATATTAAACCTTTTATAATATAAAAACAATAAAACCTATGGTGGCTAAACACACTTCTGTGTTAGTCATTCAAACATGATAATATCTGATGATAGCAGTGGATTTTTAAGTAAATATTGTTGCTTATTTTAGTTGCTGTAGCTTTGTGATATTAATAGTGTTTTAAAGGTTTGTTTGTTTTAAAGCTGCAGCAGACAAAGAAAACATGCCTAAATTAATTCACATCTGTTGTTTTGAGTTGCTGTATCTGATGTTGTTTTTTTTATGTAACCCCTCGATATTTTGACTGAGTTAGTTTGTACGGATTGAAGGTGGCTATTGAAAGCAGGTGGTTATTATGCTGGGGTGTGCAGTGATTCTTACGACAGCAATCCTGTTGTTTTCACAGCTGACCCTGACGGAAATATTTGCATTAGACAGATGCCAAAGTGACTTATGGTGCATTCAAGCTATACATTTTTATTATTTATTTTGTTGTGTTCCCAAGAATTCAAACCCATGACATTGGTGTTTGTACAGATGAAACTACATACAATTTATACACTGGCCAAATATGATGTCACAATAACACATTTGCATATCAGGGCTTCAGAATCCACCCCGTGTACAGATTGGCAAGTCATGTTACATTAACTGAGAAGACAGACAGCCCAGCTGGTGTGTAGACAATTTATTTAATTATGTATTTAAATGAAGTGTGATTGTAGACTACAGGACTAAGGTAATAATCTGATTATTGCTGCTTCTTTTGTCATTGTTCATGCTTGACAGAAATAAAAAGCTAGCATTGGACTTGTGCAGTTTTGCGTGCACAAAACAGTTCACATTACATTGTATAGTCATAATTATGCATGAATCCACTGACATATTTAAGTTTGTATTGGGGTAAACTATATTGTTATTTGACTTGTGATGGTGCCCTGATAAAAGCTTCATTTTCTCAGGTTCTGAGTTTTTGTGGTTCTACAATCTTCAGAAATGTAAATATATTTAAATATAAATATATAATAGCCCTTTAATTATTTAATTCAATTGTAATATAATATTTTTTAATACAATTAGGCAATGCATATCGCTTGAACATTTATTCCATTGCATAGTTGCACAGACAATCAGCAAAAATTAGTTTTTTCTCTTAACATCGATATCCATCTGTTTCTGACCGCACACAGTGAAGAGATGAACATCTCCAGTGAGGTCTTCCCCACTGATGGATCAAACTCTACCAGCAACTCAAATGCTGCTTCGGACCCTGGATTAAGACATTGGCTTTTATATTCAATAATATGTACTGCAAGTGTGCTGTTGGGTCTTCCTACCAACTCCTATGTGATATGGCTTATAGTGACAGGAACAGGCAATGGACTTGCGGCAGTGCTCTTCAGTCTCAACCTCTCCGTCTTTGAAATGCTCTACAGTCTTCAGTCTCTTTTTGAACTTCTCAGTTATACTTTTCCTGTTCTCTCAAAGGCTGTGAATTTTTTTCAAGGGATAGCCACCACCGGTCGTCCTCTGTTTCAGTGTCTGATGTGTGTTGAGCGTTACCTGGCAGTGGTTCATCCTGTAACCTTTCTGAAGTACAAACCTCTAAGATATAGAGTGATCTGCTCTGTTATTGTCTGGGTGGCAAGTTTGTCCTTATATGGGCTGGTTACTACAGTTTCAACAGTCCATGTCAAATATGTTTCTTTAGTTTTCGTATTGGCACAGCTCATTCTCTTCCTCTCCATCCAGTTGTTTTGTCTTGTGGCTGTTCTCAGAGCTCTGAAGCAGTCAGGACCGGGGGAGAGAGGGAGAGAGAGAGAGGGGGAAAACCACATGAAGACAAGAGCGTTTATTATCATCCGAATAACTACTGTGACTATGGTCATCATAAATGTTCCATTTATTATTTCACTTCTTCTTTCTTTTAGTTCATCAGAAGTTACAGAAATAATCTCATCTTTTAGTTACGCTTGTTTTAGTCTTGCTGGTTTAATGCTGCCTTTGCTCTTTCTTCACCGGGTAGGGAAACTGCCCTTTGTTAAATGGCAAATGCAATAATTGTACTTAACGAATGGCCTCTAGTTGCTTAAGTACACACTGTAAAAAAATGTGCATATTTCAACTTAAAAACTTAAATTCAGTTGCTTCTTTAATATTTTTAAGTTTAATCAAAGTGTAATTGGCTATACAAGTCATACTCAAGTTCAACTTAAATTATATTAAAACAGACTTAAAAAAATAAGTTAAATCTCATACTTTAAAATTTTAAATTATTTTAGTTCAAATTATTTGGATGAGATAATGCAATATAAAAACATAAGATGCCATGATTTACTGATGATATTGATCATGGGCTCTCGTTGCTTTAGTAATCCCTCAAATGATCATGAGGCCAGATCATTTTATATAGTAACTGACAATGATGGGGTCATCCTGTTCCTATTGTTTATATATCTTGCATTTATTTGCATACGGAAATGATATTGGTTTCTTCTGTGGGCTTACACATTTAAGAATCTGTTTAAAACTAAGGGAAGTACATTGTATTTAGCATTTAAGGTAAAGATGGTGACATCAGATGAATTATTCTGTTAAGCAAAGTTTCCAGCAAGAGTTTTCTGCCAGTTTCCTGCTCTCTTTATTGTAAATGAAATGAGATTATTGAGATTCTCACCTTTTGTCTTTAATGGCTCTTGGAGCCCCCGTCCCATTTTTTTATTGTTATGCTGATTGGATTAGGACTAGGAGTCTAGGGCAGGTCTCTTTACCTGGATACTTCATTTGCATGCTTTGTTTAAGGTTGTCACCCATTTGCTTCGTCTCCCCTGCACCCTAAAATCTATATAAATTGCAATGTATACTGCTTTAGTAGACTTGATGACTACCGACAGCACGTGTTCTCAATAAAGAATCCAGCTGAAGATACATCCAAGTCTCCTGGTCTTCGCTTCTGAGTTTCCAACACTTCTGTCTAACCCACATTTAACCATGGCCACATTTACGTTGCAACAATAGTGTCACATTACGTCTTGAGTCTAGTGCGTATAGCCCACAGAAAATAAGATTAGTGCCAAGTGTCAGCAAAGTGGCTTTCATTCACAACAGCAAGTATGTTATACTTTTTTACAGGACCCCCCCTATCTAAGGGTTGTTCCCCCTTAAAAATATAATTAAATACCACATTGTGTATTGTAACTAATACATTGATATATACTTAAAATAATTGTGTAAGTAGTAAAACAATAAAAAGCAAAAAATGCATTTGAAGTTTAGAAGCATTTTGAGTCCCCTCTCTCTTGCCTCACAGTGGTTTGGTCCATCACGCACCTTACCTACACACACAAGTCCGGTGGAAGAGAACAAAGTTCTTTAGTAGTTGTGGAACTCCTGTAAGTAGGCTGTTAAGGCTATTACTTTAAACATCAGATGAAGTGATTCTCTTCTCTTTAATACAGACGATGCTGAGTTATTAATGAATTAGCATTGACAAAAAATTATGATAACTGATGTATTTTTCCTGAAGTCCGATATTTTTGTGATTATTGTTTGGTAGCTTGTTGTAAGTCCCCCACTACAACTAACACAGTGAAACGCCTATGTGTGAACTGACATTAGGCTAATACTGTAGATTTACTGCTATGTTGTTTTTTTTTTACCACCCTCAGCATCTGCATAATTTGCATGCTGATGCCGGCCAAATATGGAGGCCGGCAGCGTGGAGATCAAGGAGGAATGGAAGGCTCATCATACATGTGGCAGGGTGGCTGAGAGGGCTTAGATGGCTTCTTCACCCCCTCAGCAATTGTCTCCTGCTCACGCCTGTAGAGCACTGACTCTCTCTCGCTTCTTTCAGCCGCTGAAGAGTGCGCGAGAGAACACCTCTCTCTAACTATTCAACAAGCTTCATCTGCGACCCCCCGATTTCAGTTTCCTCTCAGTGAGAGGGACCGAGCCGCTGGGTACAGATGCCTTTCCCTCTTCCCTCTTCCCTCGGAAAGATAGCCATTGATTGAGGTTTCCTAACGGGGAAATACTCACAATGCGTGCAAACAGCTCTCTCAAGAATTGAGCGCACATGCTCCTCGCCCAAACAATGCACAAGTTGTGTGTGAGACCAAGTGTCAAAAAGCTTTGAACACAAATCCACACACAACTTGAAACGTTTGCATGCACAGGCCATTCGTACCTGATTTTGAACAATCACGCTTCAAACAAACAGTCCCTGAAGATGAAAAGAGGATGTTCTCTAGGAGGATGTTCTCTAGGGGATCTCCCCTTATATATTTCGTGGTCGCACTAGTATGATGTCATAAGCTGTTGCCGGCTAATACGATTGCCGTGATTTGACAGTTGCTTCACATACCAGTCATGCCGAGGTATTCCCAATAGGGAATGAGATGGTTGGCAGGTAATTTGTTTTACAAATCGTGTCTAATCCATATAGAATTCCCTATTTTACTAAAGCATTCCTGATAAACCATGTCACATCAATGACTTGTGAATACAGATACTGATTAACTGTATTGTTGCTTTAATACTCTTGTCTCATCTTGTGTATGTAAAAAAAACACTGTCTTTTGTAAGCAAATAAGATGCACAAATTTGTATTCAGGGCTCCAGATAAGAATATGTGTCATCCCCTTGAGAAACAAATCCACTGGGAAGTTAATTTTCATTTCGGCTGCCTACATAACCCTCTGAGATCATTTTTAATCACTGTAGACAACCGGGCAGAGGTAAAAGTTTGATTTACTGCTTGTATTGATAATACTGCTTGTGTAATAGACAACAATATAATGTTTGTTTTTGTTTTTTGATGAATGTCAAAAAGTTTTCTTTGTCATGCATGTTTAAGTTTGCATTGCATTTCAGAATAATGTAATATCTAGTTTAGCATTTTGAAAGTTTCTGCTACTCAAAAGTGAATGTGTCTATTGAAAATGTGAATTTTTAAAGACATTTTAATTCCATCCTCAGAATGTTCTGGCAGACTAAAGGCCTGTTCACACCGGGACGATTTTCGCACGCGTTTATCGCCGACGTTTAACGCCTCGGGACTAAACAATGGGCGCCAATGTGAGTGTTCACACCGACGCGCAAAACGCCAGGCGTAAAAGCGTCATTTTTAAAAAAACGCCTCAGGTTCGTTTTTTTATTTTGACGCGGCGCGTAAAAAACTGGCCGACCAATGAGATCGGCGCTTTTGTTCACGTGCCTGGAGCTGCTGAAGTGACAGTAAAACACGACTTGGTGGCGCTCAAGCACAAAACGGTCTTGCCGAGCACACACTGATACGACGAAGAAGTAGTAAGTAGACAAAGAAGAAGATGAACTGCTAATGCTGCTTGCCAGTTAGCAAAAAGTGTGTGAATGGTTTTGTCCATATACATAATATGTCTATGGTTTTGGCAAGCACGTAAATACTGTCTCTCTTCTCCTTCTGTGTGACAAGCGAGTGTCAGAGGCTTAAAGTGCCGCAGCACCATCTTGTGTACCGGGAGCGCATCGACTGAATGTGCACGTTCACTCGGCGCAGCGCCAGTGAAAATCGCTTGGGTGTGAACACTCAAGACGCGCCGAAAAACGGCACGAAAAACGCTGGCGATAAGCGCGCGCGATATTCGTCCCGGTGTGTACAGGCCTTAACACTTGTATTTCTCATTCATAGACCACAGTTGTGTTTTTGACTGCAAACAGTGAAGAGATGAACATCTCCAGTGAGATCTTTCCCGCTGATGGATCAAACTTTTCTGATCACTCCTTTTTCAAGGAGTGGAAATTGGATTTGAAATTATTGCAAATATCATCACCATTGTGTGGGTCTTCCTGCCAACTCCTATGTGATGTGGCTTATAGTAACAGGGACAGGCAATATTTTCCTTGAATCCAATTGTTTCTGTGTTTGAGGCTACTATGATTGGAATTGATCGGTAGGCCTACATATAAACTGTAAAAGTTGCCTACATAACATACATTTAAAATACAAATAACAAAAGTGTGAATGAACAGCGATTTTTATTTATATATTTATAATTAGACATGCTCCATCATTTTGAGTCGTTGTGACCCATAAATATTTTTACGAGATTTATTCAAACATTCATTAAAACAATTCAGAAACATATAATTAATTTATAATATATAGTGCATATATATTTACGATTTTAAGTTATTGATATGCTCTTCTCTAAAGTTCTTTTTTCTAGAGAACTAACAAGCTACTGAGTGACTTCCAACATCATGTGACATGTTGTTAGCGCACTCTTATTGACATCTTTCTGCAATTGAAAGCTTATTGTGCGATTGCATGAGCGATCACAAATTTCATTGTTGTATTATATCTATCAACATACCCACTGATGATCATTCATGTTTATTGCATAGGTTAATTTGTAGGGAAGCAGAAGCAATGACCAATCGTGTCATGCTCCATGCTTTTGTTTGAAATGAGGCAGATGCAGCGATGAACAATCTGTTAATCCATATTAAACAGCATCAAAACATTTATTGTTCACATTTGAGCCTTTGAAAGAGAAACCTGAGAAATTTGTGAAAAAAATGTTTGCACTAATATTTATGAATACTACGCAAATTATTAAATTATTACTACTCAGCCTTGTAAATGCAATACTGAGAGAGATTTAAAATATGATTAAAAAAAACACTGGTCTATGTAGGCTATAGTATAGGCTATTTGTAGCTACTTTATGAGTGCTAATTTTACTGGAGAAGCTGTAGCATTTTATCTTACTATACGAAACATAAAGTTAAGTTATAGTGTTGCTACTTTTAGTTACTCCACAAAACTGTTTTAAATGGATGTGATGGTTTAAAGTGCCTTGACATAGCAGATGCCATACCACAACCCAATTGTCAAGTCATTGTATGCATAGAGGAATATTGACTGTTTATCAGTATTGCACACTATTCATCATTGTCAAGGACCTATCATGTTGCTCAATAACCCAAATAATAATAATCTTCATATAACAATTGGCAGTGCCCCAAACAATGCAGGCTTCATATTAGCTATTTATGTAAATAAAAATAATAATGCTGTGTTGTTTTAAACCAATTTACCTGTATATGTAATCGAGAGGGATCATATCTTGATTTAATTTGCATGTTCTCAAGTCTCAGATTTTCACATGCCATTTAAATTGTATCCACAATTGTTCCATGCAAAGTACCTCAGTATACATAGAAGGTTTTAGAGGCATTTTTAAATTATATAAAAAGTCTAATACATACATTTTAAAAAATATAATCAAAACACAAAAAAGGGACACGGGTTAAGGCTGCTCCTTTAATGAAGTAAACATGCATGTAAACGAATTCATTCTGTCATTGCGAGTGTGTAAATACCTTCATGCTTCTTTAATTAGTATTGTTTAAACCCACCTCTGTATCTCAGTAAGTGAAAAGGGTGATATATTCTATACACTATGTAAAAATATTATTTTCTTTTTTCAGTATATTTTTTTACAAGTGTAAAAAGTAGTTAGATGCTATTTATACTATAAGTGGAAGATACTATTTGCACCTCAGTGCTGTTGTATGTTACATTAAACGGTATGCAATAATAACAATAAGAGTATAAATTATTATATTTATTAAAATTATTAAATTGATACCACCTTATTGAGACAATAAAGCCCTCCCTATACCTACCCCTAAAACAAACTGATAAACACCTTATTATTAAACCCACGTTAGACACTTTATTTCCACTTTTCGAATATTTTCTGTATTTTTATTGAAAATAAATGCTTTTCCGATTTGACGTGTGATGAGAAAAAAGGGAGTAGATTGAGTTCTGCAAAAGGCGGTGTAACAATTATGAGTCAGATAAAATAATAACTCAATGGGGAATTTGAATTAAAATGAAAAAGACTCGAATTACACTATAATTTATAAATAATTCAGAATTAATGTTTATACCTTAACTTATTCGTCCACCGATATGTAAGAACTTAAAGGGGACTCTGTTAAAGGGAAACAGGTCTATTTAGCTCAAATGAATGAATTAATGAATTCATAGGGAATTTTGAGAGTCTATTTTACAGCCGAGCAAATTACTCTTCCAGCGTTCATTTGAACGGGCCATAAATATCAACTCTGCAGCGGATATTAATATCCGAACAAAAGTGAAACACTATTTAACAGCCAGGTAACTTAGATCGGCAGTTCAAGATATGAAATTCATAAGCACATAACACAAGAACAGTTATCCTTGAATACAAACGGAACTTTATTGATTACTCTAACACATCAAACTAATATCTAACATAAACACACGCACTCCCACATTCACACGCGTTGCAGGAAGGAAGAAGGTGAGGCAAAGAATAAGAGAGAGAAAATATGAAATCATAAGCAATATATGCATTTATGACACATTGATCAGTAATTTAACCTCCTATTGTTTCTTAGGCAGGGTTATTACATTTGATCTAATGCACCAGTTCAGCTCGGAATCTAGAGGTATTACTTGCGTTTGTGTGTCGTCTCAGACAGGGGATTCTCTTTCCCCACTGGAGAGGGGTTTTCCCGGGTCTTTGATTCAATGAAAATCTGGTCGTGTCTTCTGATCGATGTCTTGGGAAGCCAATCACGTGGCATGTTGGTGGCCGGATGGAAGTCTTGCGGTCGTTGTTTGAAGTTGAAGCGCGCTGTTGGAGACTCGTTGAGAATCTTTTGCGGCGAAACTTAACAGAACCCGAGACTTAACGGAAAGAAAATAAACTTTAAGTAAAAGAAAGGAAAGTGAGAGAAGAGCAGATGGCCTGAATGAAATCGTTGTTTAACCCATTTTCTCTGATCTTGGTCTGCCACGATCGTCAGATCGTCTCCTGGGAGCTCTCCATTCAGAACTCAACTATGGTCAAACTGCTAGGACTCAACTCATCTCTGAACTGATCTGGCTGCGAACAGGCCGCGAACTGCTGGCTCTGAACTAGATGAACAGGCTCTGAACAGCTGTGAACGGACTTGAACAGACACTCTTTGTTCGTGTTCTGAGAATAAACTCAAATATTTGCCCTTCCCCTGGATGGGTTCTGGCCAATTAGGGTTCAGGGGTGACTGTGTCTCCACCCCTCCCATAAAATTGGGTTATCTATAATAATTTAGTTTTCCTGCTCTTAAGCAGAGAGTAAATTTAGACCTGATTTCTTACTATAAGGACATGATCAATTCTATAAAGATTTCATTCAGCTCATCTGTTGGATTATACCCATACGAACACAAAGGTATCAAACACGGTGCCTTTTCATCCACTCATTCAATAGTTACATAATTGAATGAATTGGGAGTGATATACATGCATAATAGTCACATGTATCAGTTGTAAACACACTAACAAGCTATGTCGAAGGCTATTTGAATGAAAGTCCAATAATCAGTGATTTGATGCACTCCATATATAACAGTTTCTGTGAGTTTGCTTGGAGTTTTAGCTGTGTCACGTGGAGTTCATTGACCGGTCATTGAAAAGACAGAGATCTGGTTTGTTTCTTTGTCTTGTCTTTTGTCCTCTTTGTCTAAGTTTTGGTCAAAAGTCCATAGGAAATCGAGTAATTATTAACTAAAACTAGTAGCTCCGGGCAGAATCGAGCCTCCGTCTCTCTGGTGATAAATGGTTGATTTCCTGGGGTCTGGAGCTGAATTGAGCTTTGTGAAGGGGATGTTAATTTGATTGAATCATTTGGAAGATTCATTAAACTATGTGTCTGCGTCCACAATTCCTACAGACGCTACAGCGGATTCGAACTTGGGTCGATTTGCATCAAAACCTTCTGCCAAACACCTTAACCCTACACTGTTGCTTTTGTTAACAATCCAGCATCTTATGCAATTTTGTCTTTCCCAGCCAGATGTCAGTGTGTGGAGTTCATGTAAATAGCCTCTGCCAACAAGCACTTAGGCCGTGTGTCCACCCAAGCTTTTTTTCACGCAGCTGGCTGGCGTATCCAATTGTTTTCAATGGGGTTATACACATAATGGACCTCATTCATGAAACGTTTGTAAATATATGAGCAAATTCTAAGTAATTTGCGCGTAAAATGGACCTTTACGAACTCTCCTCCAGATTCACAAACGCTTCGTATACCACGGATTCGGTAGTTAAACGTGTGTATATTAATGAATTCCAAACATTCGTAAATAGGGCGCGCGTGCACGCTCATTCATAATTAGCATAATCCCAACTTTACAGAGTTACAACGGCAAATGACGTGTGCAGGAAAGCTGTGGAATCTCGTGGACTTCTTTCTTCGGTTTGGCTCCAGTATATATTGCATAAATGCTAATTGACCATATGCCTTGCAAAACATATTAAATTATCATGCGTCCATCAAAGCATTTTTAGCCAGCTAAAAAACGCATGGTGCTCTTCTGAAAACGGCCAGCTGGTGGCGCTTGAGTGCTTTGCAAGGGCAGCGTTTTTCCATCTGAGATACTTTGATTGCTATGAATATGATACTGAATATCCATGGCAGTAATGTGTTACTAGTATCTAATTTTGAAGAATATTACTGAATATAAAAAATGCAGTAAAAAGTAGTATTAACTTAATTATTGTTGTCCAGCCGGTGTACAAGTGGGATGATTGGTGGTGTAGTTTTTGTCCCGCCCCTCCTCCACTGTGATTGGACGGCCGGGTAAAAAGTGACAGTGAAGAGCGCTGCCTATTACCCAACGTTGAACAGTAAAAAACTAAATTAACAATGACGGGGCAAATCAACTCTTTAAATATTATTATGGTACATAGTGCATCAAAATGCAATGTCATCCGTTTGCCTATGCACAATGTGGCCCATTGCACAAAAAGACAAATATTAGAATCCCTGAAAAGCAGGACCGTGCAGAGAGTTCTTCAGGGGCAGGGGCTCAAATGCAAAAAAGGGGCTTATTATATAATATATATATATATATATATATATATATATATATATATATATATATATATATATATATATATATATATATATATATATATATATATATAATATCCTTATGCTCATCAAGCCTGCATTTATTTAATCAAAAATACAGAAAAAACAGTATCCTAATATTGTGAAATATTATTACATTATGTTCTTTTTAACTTTTTATTAATCAAAGAATCTTGAAAAGAGTATCACAGTTTCCATCATTGACATTAAATCATCATATTAGAATGATTTCTGAATGATCATGTGACACTGAAGAGTGGAGTAATGATGCTGAAAATCCAGCTGTGATCACAGGAATAAATTATATTTTAAATTATTTTAAAATAGAAAACCATTATTTTAGTAATATTTCACAATATTGCTGTTTTTTATTAAATAAATGCAGGCTTGATGAACATAAGAGACTTATAATGCTGCATAATATTCAAAAATGGTAAGTTAATATAATAAAGTCCTTTCACGTCACCATTTCGCCAGCCTACACTTCATATAATAGGCCTGTAGGTGCCGGTGGCACTTGGGTTTTGTTAGCTTTGATAGTTTCATGAAATAGTAAACGGTGTATCAATATACATAAATACAAGTGAATTTAACACTACTTACCATTAATGCGACTTTTGCTGCTGTGGTTTTGTGCAGGGATTTGTTTGTTGTCAGTTAAAATCCATTTAGTTAGTGATGGAATTTAAAATATGACACAAACCGCAGGAAATCGTTCCACAAACGTTAGTTAGTCTGTCCATGTAATTTTCAACCGATTTATGAATAAGAACAGAAAATTACCGCTCCACTTTACATCGCCCAATGGAATTTGAACTTGCTTTGCCAGATCACGATTGGTTGGTGTATATGACAAACGGGCATTGGTGAATTGTGTTATACTTATATAATATATAGATTTGTAATTAAATCAACACATTAGCTCTGATTATGGATGAAAAAAAAAAAATTGGTTTACTTTTTTCCCGTAAGGCCACACACTCTCTGAAAGGACCACATTTGGCTCGAGAGCCGTTTCCGAACAGTGGAAAATCGGCTGTCAATCAAAACGCATGCAACCCATAGCAACGCGTCATGGCAACGCCTCAACAGAAATTGTCCGACTTTTGAGCCGTTCGTTGCTATTGTATACATTGTCATGTTATTATAATCACATTTATTTAGTTTTATTGACCACGATATTATCATTGATATTTGTCTGAGAGGGGCACTTTTGATTCATTTTGAAAAAGGGCAGGGGCTCGAGCACCCAAAGACATTCTCAGCCTCTGGCAAGCGGTGATAGCAGTATGAGTGAGGCATGTTCTAGTGACAATCATGACAGTAGCATTACAGGCTATAATTTGATCAGTTTGACTAAGAAAAAAAAAGTTTGAATCTTATCAATGAGACCGAGTTTATTTACATACTAGCAAGCAAACTAATCTGTGAAGAACTAGATTAGAACTAAACTGTGGAGAGCTTCAATGTCGTACTTTCGGCTATCCAGTGCTGAGCTATGATGAAACTTCACGAGACCGGCGAGATGCTTCCACAGGGCGGGATATACGCGGCGTGATTGACAGCTTTGACACCAAATGGATATACGTGAAAATCAGATGACATGATTTCACAACTTTTCATTGGCCATTTAGATATGTGAAGCATACTGTATACGGAAATGAACCTGGACATTCAATCCGTCGAAAAATCTAAAAATCGGCAAAATGGACATACGTGGTTTTCATCGGACAGCGACGATATATATAGCGTCTGTTTTCAAAATGAGGCACTGAGCGTCTATTTCAGTGCTGAGTGTTCAGCATTCCGGTCGCCGAGTTCAACTTTGATTAAAACGCAGCACTCATCACTGTCACTTTTTGTCACTCAGCCGTCCAATCACAGTGGAGGAGGGGCGGGACAAATACAACACCGACCAATCGCCACATTCTGCTTGTACAATGTCGCCAAATGACAACAGCAAGCATAATAACGGAACAAAATAATTTAAGACAAGAGCCAGAGCAAATACTACCTTGTATCGACATTTTTATATAGAATCAATCTGTGAAATGAGATAACACTCACGTGGATATTTCATATCATAGCAAAAAAAAATGCTCTCAACCACTCACAGCAAGGCCTTTTCAGCAGAGCACCTAGCATTTGAAGGTGGCTAAAAAAAAAACTTTGGTGGACACGCGGCCTTAATGCAAATAGACATGCCGATATAGGCCTGTCTAAAGTCCAAAGCTGACAGGGTCAGCATGGGCACCCTGACTGGTCTGCGGCTATGCAGCCCCATACGCAACAAACTGGGATGCTCTGTGTATTCTGACACCTTTCTGTCAGAACCAGCATTAACTTCTTAAGCAATTTGAGCTACAGTAGCTTGTCTGTTTGATCAGACCACACGGGCCAGTCTCCAGAATAGTTTCCATTAATACCAGGTGCATTTTCATTTCTTTGTATTTGCATGTGATTAATTTACTGTGACATTCCTTTAGTTCATCCATTTAAATTGAGACTCGTGTTGTCCATCTGGCCACTGGAATAGCACAAATCAGGTTATGATTTCTCTATACATTGTTATTTCAAAAATATACAGTCAGAGTATGTCATTCTTTGTAGGTGTTCAGTCAAGCCACACGTCTGATGCTGTTTAGGATCAACTAAAAACAGTTTATTCCATCAAGGTAAACAGGTTTTCCTTCTGATTGCTTAGTAATTACTTTGTAATTAATAAATTGCCATTGAGGGTCTAAAAATTAAAACCCAGAACAATCTGGCTTGGTTCTGCTCATTGTTAAACATTTTGTTAAATATTAACCAAAAGGTATACTGTCAAAAATATATTTTGATACTTTCTGTTAGGAAGTAATGCAGAAAGTAATGTAGTAATGTGATGAACTACACTTGTGGTTACTACATTATCTTAAATATTGCTTTGTGATATACAACATAACAAGCTACTGTATGTGGCAGGTCTTTCCAGCTTTGAAGATTATTAATCTTTAACTATAAATCGATGACATTTAAATATGTTCTCAATTGTAGATCTTTTAAAGTGAATTCAAAGTGATATTTAAAGAATTTAAAGTGATCTTTTAAAGTAGATCTTTAATTATTAATCTTAATTATTAATCAAGGGCATTTAAATATGTACTCAATTGTAGATCTTTTAAAACACTTTGCAATAAGGTTCCATTTGTTAACATTAGTAAACTACATTAATTGACGTGAACTAACAATGAGAATTGTTTTTTCAGTAATGCATTAGATAACATGAACTAACCTGACATGACATGATCTAACAACTGTTAACTAACATTAACAAATATTAATAAATACTGTAACAAATTGCTCATTGTTAAAGTTAGTTGTTAGTTAAAACCATAGATACCAATAAAGAACCTTTACTTTTAAGAGTGTACTATAATGTTTATTGACCAAATCTATTATCTTATTTTGGACATCAGGTGAAAGGAGAGAAAACAAATGGATATTTCTGCCATGTCAAAAAGATATTCTTCCAGTAACACCACAACTAATGACACAAACGATACCGAGTCACCCTTCGATTTTAACACTCCCGGATGGATCCTCAACCTCATTTTTGTGCTTCCTGAAAACTCTTATGTGATCTGGCTCATTATCACAGGAGCGGGAAATGGAGTCACATCAGAGTTCTTCAGCCTCAATCTGTCCGTTTGTGAGATTTTGCTCTGTCTGCAGTCTTTTTTGTCTCTACTGAGCAGCACTTTTTCAGGTGTTGATTCTTTTGTGACATTTCTGACAGGTGTTGCCCTGACTGGTCGTCCTCTGTTTCAGTGTGTGATCTGTTTTGAGTGCTACTTGGCAGTCATTCTTCCCTTTACTTTTCTGAAGTTCAAACCTCTCAGATATAGAGTGATTTGCTCCAGTGCTGTCTGGCTAGTGATTTTTATTGCCTGTGTGTTTGCCGGTGTGGATGTTGTTCCAAATCAGTTCTATTTATTCATGTGCTTTTCCTTGTTTCAGACTCTACTTGCTTTGTCTGTTAAATTATTCTGCTGTTTGGCTGTTCTCAGAGCTTTGAAGCAGTCAGGACCTGGAGAGAAACTGAGAGATAAAGCGAAGGAAAACCTCATAAAGAGAAGAGCATTTCATGTCATTGTTATGATTTTAATGGCAACGGTAGTCACGTATGCTGCATATTTGGTGGCAGCACTCATCTATGTTCTGACATACAAGTTTATATCAATGCTCTGGACTGCTGGTCATGTCTGTTTTACTCTGGGTGGTTTGGTTCAGCCTCTTCTCTATCTCCACAGGACTGGAAAACTATCTTTCTGTTCAAATGTCCTGTTAACACTTTACACTTAATGTATTTCTATTTATTCACATATTGATAACTTTTTCATTCATTGAAATGCAAAGTGTAGGGTACAAGGGGGCTAAAGGCACACCTTAAGAAAAATGTGCTTTTCACTACTATAATGTATGATACACCGAATAATATATGTTTGTATTGAACATTTATGGAGCAACAGATTTTGTGTGAAAAAAAATCACAAAAGTGGTTTATTTTATTTTAAAATCGTTAAAATGTATGGGGTGTCGAGGGGTGGGGGGGCATTTTACCCCACACATAGGGTAAAAGGCTCACCAGCATAGGGCAAAAGGCACACAGTATTGATCAATCAATCAATCAAACGTTATTTATAAAGCACCTTAAAACAACCGAAGTGGACAAAAAGTGCTGTAGTGGTGGTGGGTTTTAAGACGCAGTTTAAAAATAGACAGCGAAGAGGCCTGTCTGGGCAGTGGCAGATCATTCCAAAGTTTAGGAGCCATACAGCAAAGTCACGGTCCCCTCTGAGCTTACGCTTTGTTTTGGGCCCATTCAGGAGCAGTTGATCAGCTGACCTGAGAGAACGGGTGTATAAGGGTGTATCAGCTCAGAGATGTAGTGGGGCAAGACCATTCAGGGTTTTAAAAACAAATAAAATAATTTTGAAATGGATCTTAAAATGTACAGGCAGCCAGTGGAGTGAGGCTAAAATGGGTGAAATGTGCTTGTGTTTACGTATTCCAGTTAAAAGACACGCTGCAGCGTTTTGCACTAACTGGAGACGGGCGACTAAAGACCCACTAACCCCCACATACAGTGCATTAGAGTAATCCAGCCGAGTGGTAACAAAGGTCTCAAAGTGTTACCTCGGAAGAAACAGCTTTATTTTGGCCAGCTGCCTCAATTGAAAAAAGCTCAATTTAACGACTGCCCTGATCTGACTGTCGAGCTTAAGGTCAGAATCAATTTTAACCCCTAGGTTTATGATGGTTGGCACCCAATTCAACAGGAGGGGTCCCAGTGGTATCACCGAAAACCATCACCTCATATTTGCATTAAAACTTAAAAAATTAAGAGATATCCAGGCCTTATGTCGTCAAGACACTCGAGTAGCGTTCTGACAGTGTCATTCTTTATGGGACATAAATCTGGGTATCGTCCGTGTAACAGTGGAATGAAATGCCATGCTTCCTAATGTAACTATTGATACAAATACTTTCGCTAAACTAATATGTTTTTAATAATGTCTACGTTAAAACTTGTTCAAAACAATCACTTTAGCAAAGTTTGAACTATTTTCTGTTTATTTTGATGAATGAAATAATTCCTTTTTGATCAATAAATATGCTGTCATTAAAAAATATGTTAATATAGAAATATATCTGAAAAATATAGAAACAAAATCATTTAAAAAAGTAAAGATTCTGAAAGCATTGAAGGACATCCCATAATAATTTAACATAGATTTACAGTAGTAACAATAAATTATATTTTACTATATGAAATGATTAATATAAAATTTTTAAATATGATGGTTTCATTATAAATATGGTGATTATCTCTAGGGTGGACACACAACTTAATGATATTTATCGTCTGAATCTAACCAAGTCGTGTCAGCAAAAGGAAAAGTTAGCCAGCTGTTTATTATCATGTTAAATATGGTGCCTTTTGCCCCAACAGCAGGGGTGCATTTTACCCCGAATACCATACTTTTACATATTCTTCCATTATTGAAAAACTGACACACGTTTCAAAACATATTCAATAATTTTAGCAATTCTTATTTACTACTTAAATCTACAACATTTTTAAAAACATCAAATATTAGATCATAGTGTTACTGACAACCTGGAAAGAGAAGTGCTGCAACAATGTAAAATATTAGTAAAAAATATGTTTTTTGAACTTTCAAGCAGTAGTAGACCTCAAAAACAAAACCAAGACTTTGTAAAATGTCATAATATAAACTCTTTAAATGTACACTGGTAAGCTAATATTTTGTATAGTGATCTAAAAATAAATCTAATGTGTCTAATAAATTAACTGCTTTTACTTATGTCACTGACTGTCATGACTGAATCAAACTCACTTCGTTTAGGTACACACCAATGCAAATTGTGTGGAGATCTGTTCAAGTGGGACAATTTTGCTTTCACGAGTTTGTGTGCCCATATAATCTTAGTGAAAGTGGTAAACATATTTGGCTTGCTGCCTGCTATAGAGGGGCTCGGAGAGGATATTATAACCGAGCTCTGATTGCCCTCCTATAACAGGTAAAATTGTATAAAAAAGGAGGAGCAGGGGAGGAGGAGGGATGCTGCAAGAACTAACAACGGGAAGAGTAAGCTGCTGGTTTTATTCCTTAGTATTAATTGGAAGATTAGATGGGTGTACTCCTCCCGAAATTGCGTTCAATAACTTCACAACATTTAAACAGTTTATAGACATTTGAGTGGCTGGGGTGAGCAATAAATTGCCCCAATTTCTGAGAAAAATCTTGAAATACTGAACTGCTCAGGGCCGGGTTTCCCAATAACGATGTATCTTAGCTCTAAAGAGCGTGTTCTACGAGCGAAGTTACGATCACTCGCAGCAATTCCACGTGCGTTTCCCAAAAATGTACTTAACATGAACGCGCGAGAATGCGCTCTAAGTGCTACTTAATAGTCGCTGTCCATTTGCGAAGTTCTGAAATATAACCTTATATGGAATCGTTTCCTCTGAACGTTTCACCTAATAATTGTCATCTGATGTGGATTAGCAATCAAAACACGTCTATATAAAGCAACTACCTTCAGGCTGAGGCAAAAAAAAACCAAGAAAAAAAAACAAGAAAAGATACCTTTAAAAAAGACGAAATAAATATCCTCATTTAATTCAGATGTGTATTTATAATTTTTTTTGTTTGTAACCTGCCCTCATAAAAAAATAAATAATAAAATCCAGTGATCATAAAGTCAGTTTCCACAATAATATTAAACAGCAGAACTGTTTTTTTTAATCAACATTGATAATAATGAGAATATTAAAATAAAAAAAATAATAAAAAAGTGTACAATAAAGTACAATCAAAACCTTATAGTATTATCACAATGCACTTGAATAAAGTTAAAGGTGTAATCTGCCGGTTGTCCTGTAGGTGACCTCATAACTCTGTCTTCTTACGATACACTTAGAGCTTTACGATTACTCCAGAGCACTCGTAGATCTACGATCATTTTCAAGTGCTACTTAAGTTACGATGCTTTTGGGAAACAGACCTTAATATTAAGATCACTCGTACGATTGTTTTTACGATCAATTTAGGCTTACGATGCTTTTGGGAAACGCAGCCCAGGTCAGTGTACACTTTCAGGTCAGTAGTCAGTGTACACTTTCCGGCATAAAATCTGTATATAATAACAACATGACAGTATGCCATGAGAATAAGGCAACTGACTTCACTTTAAATAATAGTGACCCCAATCTTTTACTTGAGAGATTTTTTAAAGAAAAGTATTACATTTTAAGAGTCTTAATATATTGTTATGTTTTTGCCCTTTTTAATGTTAAAGTAACACTTTAAGATGAAACTATGGACACACACACACACACACACACACAAAAAAAAAAAACGTTTTAACCAGACTAGTATCCCTGTCAAAAATGCTAATGTAATCACATAAATCAGACTAAAGTCCAATTGAAATTCAATTGAGATAGCTTTATGTTAAGAATATCTATAATATGAGGTAGCTATATGTTTATATGGACACTCACTCTGATTGCTGCACAGGAAACTCGCTGGTTTTACTAACATTTTGAATTCACAAAATGACATATTTTGAATTCACAACAGCGAATTTCAGTACTGATTATATTTGATCTACAAACACCATAGAACTTAAATATCAATGATAAAAATATTTCTTTATTTCTTTCTTTCTTTCTTTCTTTCTTTCTTTCTTTCTTTCTTTCTTTTATTCATTCTTTCTTTCTTTCCTAAAAGTTGCATTTAAAATCCACTTGGCTCTAAAAATCTGCATAGTAATGAACATGCACAGATGGTCTCATTTGTAGAAAGCAATCCAATTGAGCATTTACATAGCAAACCCTCCTCTTCATTCATTCATCAACCTTCTTAGTATTTATTGATCAATTAATTATAAACAATATAAAAAGAAGGAAAAATAAAATGATAAAACAATGCCTGTTTTCCCATACATTTTTAAGTAAAAAATTGTATAGGGTGGCTAACGACCAGACGTGTGTAACAGTGTTTTTTTTTTTTCTTCTGCACAACAATAATTTGATCTGGTAACACTTTAACAGGTTCATTAGTTAACATGAACTAATACTGAACTGCACTTATAAAGCATTTATTTATCTTTGTTAATGATAATTTCGTAATTTACTATTGTTATTAAAATCTTGTTAACATGTTAATGCACTGTGAACTAACAAGAACAAACCATGAACAGCTGTATTTATATGAACTAACATTAACAAAGATTAACAAATACAGTAACAAATGTACTGCTCATGGTTAGTTCATGTTAGTTAATACATTAACCTTTGATTAATCTTTAATGACTGAATAAGTGCAATTCTCCTTTATTCTATACTGATACACAATGATGAAGTGACATTTCACTCATAGTTTCAGCAGGTAGAAAACAAAAGAATAGGAAGCATCATCAGCAAATCTTGAAATTACTCAATAATTTAATGCAGAGCAAGTGCTGAACGCAATCAAATATTAGTGTCACTGTCACTTGAGGATGGGTCTGGTGAATCTGCCAGCGATCAAAATATTTATTTTGAAGATTTTGAAAATAAAATTTTTTAGAATATGTTTGAGATGGAGAATATGAAGCAGATGCTGAATGTATTGGCAAATGAGCTCTGACGAGGACGGTGTTGATGGTATTAAACATCTGCCCAAACTGAACCCCTTCCAATCTCCAAAAGGTAACAAAATATGCTTTATTTTATTCTTCAGTAATTTTTACTCCAATATCAGGAGAGTTTCATATTACTGTGAAAGGTAGAGATTAATTCGTATTAAGCCAGGTGCAGACTGTGTGATTTTGGCCACAATTTGGCCGTCTGAGACAAATTTTGCAAATCCTAAAAGATTCCTCTGATCCTAGACTAAAATCTGAAGTCTTTGATCGTTAGTTTGACATGTTTACCGGCAGACGATTAATGCAACCTGATCTCACAGAATTCTGTGAAAACTCAAAATCCGTGGCAGTGTCACGGAATCGCCGAAAATTCTGTGATGGGTCCACGGAAGTGATGCCTATGTAAGTCAATGACAGTGTACAGACGCGTTGGGCATGGTTATCATGAAACTATGATTTTTGCCATTATGACATGGAGTGTGATTCTCGATTGTGATTCTCAGCCAGCATAATTTTATTTACAATTATTTTCATTTTTTTTTTTTACAGTATTTAGACACATTTTGAACACGTAACCCAATCCCTTCCCTAAACCTACCCATTTGTGTATTATAAAAAACAGGATATAACAGGCAGATACGAATGCAGGCACAATTTATTCCAAAAGTACAAATATTCCAAGTGTTCCGAGGCCAAACGATTAATTTGTGTGAAGAAAATCCCCAAAAGCAATCAGCAGCGTCGAGTCCATCCGCCAAAGATCAAAAATACATTTCAAATTTTACCGCCGGAAGAAACGTTACGTCAGCTTTGACAGCATTGGCTGTCATAATGTCTCGTGACCAATTGCGTCATTACGTCGGCTTTGATTGTAAAATGCCATTGGCTCTTGTGTGTCTCGTGACCGATCGCGTCTTGCTAAAGAGTCGTGTGTATTATTTGAATGAGATATGAATGAGTGCGTTCACGGAGCGGCGGGATCATCATTTTATTAAATTAAAACATTAAGATCAACTCTGTTCTTTACATGAAGATATCGTGTGACTTCAGAAGACTTGGAATGCAACATGAGTTAATACTTTTATACTGTTTTGGTCAGTTTTTGCAATAAATATCTGTGACTGTACTTGTATTTGCCTGTTATGTGTTTTATATTGTTGAGAGTGGCTAGGTTTAGGGTAGGAGTTGGGTTAGCTGCTCCAAAATATAAAAGTAGCCTATAAATATTCATAAAATCATGTCTACTTTTTTAATGTCATTGACTTGCATAGGAATCACTTCCATGGACCCATCACGGAATTTTCGGCGATTCTGTGAAACTGTTTTGAGTTAAGGGACCCGTGTTCATTTCACGGAATTCTGTGAGATCAGGTTGGATTAATGACCACTGCGATCAAATTTGACTTCAGACGAAATTCTGGCTGTGTCAGAAGATTTGGCGCATACTCCTGCAGTGTGACTTCTCCTACGACAACCGTCAAATTATCTTCGTTTTTCAAGACAAACTATGACCAAAATGAGCACTTGAGATTTCTTTGTAGTCACCATTTAAATCCTGTGTGTAATGCAGCTCACTGTCACCGAACGCGTCATTGATTGATGATATAAAACTATATCATCGAGTTTTACTGTGTACGCGGGCCTTGACTATTGTACAGTCTGACATTATTGACAACTTAGATCTTACAGTGTGACATGGCTTACAGCGGGGATCATGTTTATACAGTCTAACAAGGAACAATCGTAAAGGGCTATTATAAATTGCATCGTGTGCACCCGGCTTTGGATAAAGATGCGGGTCCTGAATATGTAATAATGATTGGCGAAACATTTATTCATGTAGATTTTACCTTTTCATTCTTCAGAACTACTAATTCCTTTAGGTCCAACCTGGTCTGACCCTTAAAATTACTTTAATTTATAACCGTATGATGCTTCAATCATATTTTTGTCATGAATACGTTTAGTTCATTTAGATGTTACAACAAAGTTTATTTTAGTTTAACAGATAAAATATTGGCAGTGTACATTTAAGTGAATATACTCTACAGAATCAGAAGGTATTGTGTCTATAAATATGTGAAACCGTACAAATAATGTAAGATTAATGTTTTATTTAAAAAAATAAAAAATAAAAACATTCCTTCACAGAGTCTTTTGTGGTTTATTTAATCAGGAGGCAAACTACACATGTGAGTGTATTTCATTCATTGAGAAAGCAATGATGCTAGATACACATTAACTTTCAATTGAAGGGGTACTTCAGCGCTGGGAAGATGAATGTGTATTTAAACTGGGTCATTTATGTAGTAGAAATGTGAAATAATTTTTTTATTTGGTGCCTTACGAGGCCACTCCCAAAGCAACGGCTTTTGGTTATCACTTCCCCACCATTACACCGCCCCCACTGTCGTTTTGATCTTCATAATAATACAATAATTTAGTTCAGTTAGAGAATAGACACTACAATTAAAAACTGAACGTGTCTTTTCAATAACGTGTGAGCCGAACGAAAGGCACGGAACAGATTTCATTCATCACGAGAGCGAAGAGTTGAGGTAAGCGCAGCAGTCATTCACAGCGCATGTCCAGTCTGGCGCTTTTTCAGATCATGCCTATGGAAGCTTAACTTTCATAGGAATTAATTGAAAATTTGCAACACTCACTTTGCTCCGCACTGCTTCGTTATCAATGCCCGATCAGAGCGGCCGTGCGCATTTACATCCTGTGAGTGAGATCTCTCCCCTATGGGCGGGTTGAAAACATGTAGAACTAGCTCCTTCTACTGGCTGTAGTGTATAGCCTCTGGCCAAAATATCCTCCGATTATGCAAATATCAAAATGTTATTTGAGTCATCTGAGGATTTTTTCCAGAAATAAAATGCATAATTATCTTGTCTCAGAGGGATATGAGGGGGGAAAGTACCATAATTTTTATATACTACCGGGTTTCTACTGATACAAAGCGTAATGCTAAATCGCTGAAGTAACCCTTTAAATAAAATGTGAACATGCATATATGCCAAGGCATTAACAGAACTACAGCACTTTACAAAAAGGTAGTTTCCCAGTCCTCTGGAGATAGAGAAGAGGCTGAACCAAACCACCCAAAATAAAACAAAACTGACCAGCAGTCCAGAGAATTGGAATGAACTGTTGTGTCAGAACATAGATTAATCCTGCCACCAAATATGCAGCATAAATGAAAAGAAGTGCCATCATAATCCGTACAATGGTATTAAACGCTTTTCTCTTCATGTGGTTTTCCTTTTCTCTCTCCCTCCCTCTCTCTCCTGGTCCTGACTGCTTCAGAGCTCTGAGAACAGCCAAACAGCAGAAAAATTTCACAGAAAAAGTGAGCAGTGCCTGACACAAGCAAAACCAAATGAAAACATACGTATTAATTACATTAGCAACGGTAAACACACAGGACAAAACAATAATTATCCAGGCCACAGTGCAGCAGATCACTCTATATCTGAGAGGTTTGTACTTCAGAAAAGTTACAGGATGAACCACTGCCAGGTAACGCTCAACACAGATCAGACACTGAAACAGAGGACGACCAGTGAAGGGAATGCCTGTTAGGAATGTCACAACCACCACAAGCCAGAGACTTGGGAAAGTGTTGAGAATTAGATACAAAAAAGACTGCAGACAGAGGAAAATCTCACAAACGGACAGATTGAGGCTGAAGAACTCGGATGCGACTCCATTTCCCGCTCCTGTGACGATGAGCCAGATCACATAAGTGTTTTCAGGAAGCACAACAATGAGGCTGAAGATCCGTCCGGCAGTGTAAATATCGATGGAGGTATTGTTGTTGATGCTGCTTTCTGATGTATTAAAAACATCCATTGCGTTCTCTTTTACCTGACTTCCAAAATAATAAGAAACACATAAACACTCTTAGAAGAAAATGTTCTATAGAACCTTAAAGGGTTTTGTCAGGCACTTCATATAACCTTTTTGGGGTTCCATCAGAGGATCATTTTATGTTTTTTTAATTAATTTATTTATTTATTTATTAAGAATTAAACAGCTTGTTTATACCTTATCACTAGAAACAATTGAAATAACCAGATAAACATGAAAGTATTATGCAATAATTGAAGGCATTTCTCCATACATAGAACCTTTGTGGCGTAAAGGGTTGTTGAAAATTGAGCCAATGGTTCTATACACAACCATTTTTATGTTGTTATGTTTGACAAAAAACTGATGTTCATGTACAAATGAATTAAATAATTTATATTAAAGAATCATTAAAGAATACTATAAAGTTACACTTAAAAATGTAGATATCGAATTATGCATTAGATAGGTACAAATATAAATACAGCGATTATCTGCAATCAAATGCTGCTCTATTTGTAAACCTATATGATCTTTTTTTTCAGACATTTGTAATTGTATTAAACAAGAAAATGCTGTTTACCTTATTAACTGTTTGCCTAGTCGCTCCTAAACAGCTCTACCGTCTTGATGCTGTCTGTACAGTGTTGATGTCACCAGACTGAAAAAAAAAAAAGTCATAATCTGACTTATATATATATATTTTTTTAAATAAGAATGAATAGAGAAATCACAACCTTAGATGTGATATTCCAGTGGCCAGAGTGACACCACAGGTCTCAACACTTTACAGTGAAGTGGATGGAACAGAATGTCAAATGAATCACATGCAAATAGGGAAATGAAAACACACCTGGCACTAATGAACACTATTTTATATATATACATATAACATATGAAGAATTTTAAGAGATTTTAAGACTTTTTAAAGCAAATTCTGCAACAATAAAGATAAATAATATAACATTTTAAAATAGGTGGTGAGGTTTTTGAAGGGAAACATAAACAAATCTATACTGTATATATATATATATATGTAACCATTTATATAACACATTATATAGGATCAGCAATATTTATTATTGCATACTTGTAATATTAACATTTCAGTTCAAACTTTTTGGGATAATTGTATTATCATTTTTGAAAGCTTTCACTCAGCAAGAATGTATTAAACTGATCAAAAGTGACAGTAAAGGTTTTGTTACCAAAATAGAAAAACTATATAAAATAAATTCTGTTTTTTCTTTCACTTTTTTTTTTCAAAATTCTTTCACTTTCTATTCATCTAAGAAAAACATGCATCATGGCTTCCACAAAAATATTATGCAACATTTTTAGCATTGTAATAATAAGAAATGTTTCTTGAGCACCAAATCGATTTCTGAAGGATCATGTGATACTGAAGGCTGGAGTAATGATGCTAAAAATTCAGCTTCGCATCACAAGAATAATTAAAGCTGCTAGCAGCGATGAAAGGGCCCTCGCACATGCACCGCCACCCGGTGGCCTCAGGAAAACAGTGAATAGTGGGCGACATGCAGTTAAGCGGGTCAATATAGGAGAAATATGGCAAACTCACTTCAATGTGCCACACTTACTTCTGCCAGCAGGTGGCGCTTCGACTATAACTGAATATTGCCATGTAGTCTTCAGGTCAGGACTATTATCAAACATGTGAAGTTTGAGGCAGATCGGACATTGTATAGCTGAGTACAACTTCCTGTTTAATGCCGTAAATCACATACAGTAGCACGTATCCACGTGTTGCAAGATTTATTATGTTTAGGATTTCATGGCATATTTAAAAGTGTTTCTGGGAGTGAATTATAGTATAAAGCATGCCATTTCCTGTTGCCAGCAGGTGGCGCTATGACTAACTGAATATTGGCATGTAGATGGGATTAAGTCAGGACTCTTATCAAACATGTGAAGTTTGGGGCAGATCGGACATTGTATGCCTGACTAACAACAGCTTCCTGTGTCATGGCGAAACATCAGACTTTGTCAGGCCACCACGGACACGCCCTTCAGGGAAAACTCAAGATCTTCACAATATAACATCACCAACGGCTTTAGATTAGACTGACCAAATAGGATGTTGATTTGGTTACATCTCAATGAGGAGTTCATCACAGTGTTAAACATGCCATTTCCTGTTGCCCACAGGTGGCGCTATGACTGTCACTGAATATTGGCATGTTGATGTCTTTAGGCAAGGACTCTAATAAAACATGTGAAGTTTGGGGCAGATCGGACATTTGTATGTCCCAGTTACAACAACTTCCTGTTTCATGGCGAAACATCAGATTTTGCAAGGCCGCCACGGACACACCCTTCAGGGAAAACTCAAGATCTTCGCAATTTCACGTTGCAAAGGCCTTTAGATTAGACTGACCAAATATGATGTTGATCTGATTAAATCTCTATGCGGAGTTGATTAAAGTACAACATCTGGAAATGGGAAAATTTGCAACAATTTAGTAAAGAAAAATCTAAATATCTCACTTCCTGATGGTTTTCAGATTTCGTACCAAGAGACTTTTTTGTAGGTATTGGGCTGTTACATATGTCTACCGAATTTCATACCTGTACGTGAAACGTAGTGGGAGGGGCACTTTGTTGAAATGTTGTAGGTGGCGCTATGGAGCCATTTTGCCACGCCTAATTCTGAAACTTATATGTAGATGTCTTCAGGCCAGGACTCTTATCAAACATATGAAGTTTGTGGCAGGTTGGACATTGTATGCCTGACTTACAACAGCTTTCTGTGTCATGGCGAAACATCAGACTTTGTCAGGCCGTCACGGACACGCCCTTCAGGGAAAACTCAAGATCTTCACAATATAACATTACCAAGGCCTTTAGATTAGACTGACCAAATATGATGTTGATCTGGTTACATCTCAATGAGGAGTTAATCACAGCGTAAAACATGCCATTTCCTGTTGCCCACAGGTGGCGCTATGACTGCCACTGAATATTGGCATATTGATGTCTTCAGGCAAGGACTCTAATAAAACGTGAAGTTTGGGGCAGATCAGACATTGTATGTCCGAGTTACAACAACTTCCTGTTTCATGGCGAAACATCAGATTTTGCGAGGCCGCCACGGACACACCCTTCAGGGAAAACTCAAGATCTTCGCAATTTAACGTCGCAAAGGCCTTTAGATTATTCTGACCAAATATGATGTTGATCTGATTAAATCTCTAGGAGGAGTTCGTTAAAGAACAATGTCTGGAAATGGCACATTTTGCAACAAAAAATTAAAAATATCTGACTTCCTGTTGGTTTTCAGATTTTGCACGTAGAGACTTTTTTGTAGGTATTGGGCTGTTACATGTGTATACCGAATTTCATAGCTCTACGTGAAACGTAGCGGGAGGGGCACTACGTTAGGTGGCGCTGTCGAGCCATTTTGCCACGCCTAATTCTGAATACCATAACAGACGTAAATTTTCGCCAATTTGGACGCGTGTGGAAAGTTTTGTGAGTTTTCGAGCGTGTTTAGGCCCCCAAAAAAGCGATTCATTCGGGAGAAGAATAATAATTAAAGCTGCGAGCAGCGATGACGGGCCCAAGCCGGTGGCACCGCCACCCCGGTGGCATCAGTTTAACTGTGCACGGCAGGCAATAGGCATTTAAAATGGGAAAACATAAAAGGACTATGTCAAAGTCATCTGAATTCACCACATTAACTGCAGCAGTTGGTGCTGCTATGACCACAAACCACAACAGCCACATCTATGAGATCAATTAAATTTATAAGAATTTCATGTCAGATTATGTCAAAGGTCAAATTGGAATGAGTTCAGAATACCATTCGAATGCTGATGTTGTTTTATTCTAACACTTCTCTTCATGTGTTTTTGAGCTACCTTAGCTACCGTTTGTGCACCAATCTTATGCACCATAAAACATGCTTTCATTTCAATATGGGTGGTCCAATACATTTTTTTTAATAAAAAATGTATAAATGGAGCCAAATCACAGAAACTGCAAAGATGATTTTAATATCAGTGTCAGGTAAGAGTAAGATGCGTGTCTACATTTTATGGAAGTTTATTATAAATAGCCACTTTTATAAAATCATGTGAAATTTATGTTTTAATACATTTATATTATATCAGTAAATAATTAATTTAAAGACATGTGCATCATACGTGATCTTGGCAAACACATCACATGACGTTTTTATTTCAAGTGATAGTTATTTGTGATAGCCTATATGAAAGGGTTAAATTATGATCAAGAGAGAAAGTCACACACACACACACACACACACACACACACACACACACACACACACACACACACACACACACACACACACACACACACACACACACACACACACACACACACACACACACACACACAATGATAGTGTGAGAGTGAGGGGGAGGGGAAGGACTGAGAGAAAGGCACACACACAAACTCACAGGGTGAGAGAGAGACCCCCCCCCCCCACACACACACACACACACAGATAGACAGGGGGAAGGGGAAAGACAGGCAGATGGCATTCCATAGACTTAATGGTTTGTATACTGTACAAACTGTACATTCTATCCCCCTACACTACCCCTAAGCCTACATATCGCACACACACACACACACACACACACACACACACACACACACACACACACACACACACACACACACACACACAGAGAGAGAGAGAGAGAGAAACAAGTTTTTTTTTTATCCTGCTTCAAAACTAACACAATGCTGCCATCTTGTGTTCATTGAGGGAAGGGCAGCACACACGGGCACAATACATTATACAAAGAAATATTTATAAAATATATATATATTCATCTGAAAAATAGTACAGTCATTTTAAATTAATCTAAGTTCAATTACCAAACATACAATCTTAATTTAATTTAAATCAAAATATTATTTTACAAGATATGAGACAATTACTGTTCCCCTTTTTTTGTCCTTATTTAATCCCTCGCCATGGCAACACCGTTTGAGATATCCAATATTCGTTCGCATTTAAGCATCTTCCGTATCTTTGTTTCATGTTGACCGAGTTTGGTGGAGATTGAATAAATGCCTACGAGGAGAACGTAAAAACTCAGACCCTGAATTACATAAATATTCACCTTCAAACCAAAATATATGACTTCCTGTTGGTCGGAGCTAATGACTGTAAATTAGAAAGTTGTCCGGCTCGAAGAGAACAATATATGTACCGAGTTTGGTGACTCAAGATAAAACTAACCCCCCCACTTTTGTCAAAAGGTGGCGCTAGAGAGCCCCTCATCCCCGCCCGTTTCTGAGGCTTTGTCCATGTGTACTGACTGACATCTCTGATGTGTGTGTTGAGTTTCAAGCAGTTTCAAGCAATTTCAAGCATGCTAAGAGCCTCAGAACAACACTGCTACCTTTTAGTGAGGGGAGGGCAGACAGAGAATAAATATTCAGAAGAAATATATTAAATAAAATAAATATATTGATCTGAAAAATAGTATGATTATTTTAAAGCTATTTGGTTACATTTTAATAAAACATTGTTTTAGTATGTTTTTAAACACACACACATACACGTTGTAATACCAGTGTAATACCCATGTCATTATACAAATTTGTGTCCTCATAAATCACAAACAAGAGAGAGAGAGAGAGAGAGAGAGAGAGAAACAAGTTTTTTTTTTATCCTGCTTCAAAACTAATACAATGCTGCCATCTTGTGTTCATTGAGGGGAGAGCAGCAGACACAGAGAATTTCTGTTCCCCTTTTTTGTCCTTATTTAATCCCTTGCCATGGAAACACCGTTTGAGATATCCAATATCCGTTCACATTTTAGCATCTTCAGTATCTTTGTTTCATGTTGACCGAGTTTGGTGGAGATTGAATAAAACGCCTACGAGGAGAACGTAAAAACTCAGACCCCGATTTAACCAAAAATTTACCTTCAAACCAAAATATCTGACTTCCTGTTGGTCGGAGCTAATGACTGTAAATTAGAAAGTTGTCCGGCTCGATGAGGTCAATATATATACTGAGTTTGGTGATTGTAGATGAAACGAAGCCCTTCACTTTTGTCAAAAGGTGGCGCTAGAGAGCCCCTCATCCCCGCCCGTTTCTGAGGCTTTGCCCATGTGTACTGACTGACATCTCTGATGTGTGTGTTGAGTTTCAAGCAGTTTCAAGCAATTTCAAGCATGCTAAGAGCCTCAGAACAGCCAAAAGATTATTAAACTTTGACACGTTGCCATGGCAACAGTATTTGAAATTTCAGGAATCCATTTCATACGTCTCTATCTGTCATGTTTTTTCTCTGTTCCCGTTGTTCTTTGATGAACATTAATGACAGGCTGACTCCACAAAATGACTCTAATTTGCCTCTTTGAAAAATAATTCTCTAATTTAACCTTATTACTATACTAATTGTAATATAAATAATACAAATATTAGAAGAAAAATATTTTAAGTGGTCATTATTGACAATAAATATTGCACAACTAGTATTTAGTACCAAAAGATCTCCTCAAAATATTCAATAAATATTATTGAACTAAAATATAGAACATTTATTTAATTGAAAAATAGTTAAGGTGTATGGTCACATTTGACCATCAATTAGTATGAGTATGACCAATTAGTATGGAATACCTGAAGGCTAAGTACAATAAAAAACATTAACATTAATGTTAACATTGTTGCATTACTCTCCATTATAAAACGATCCTGTATGGTTGATGTAATAATCAATGCACACTATGCTGTACTGTTTACCAAAACTTGCTGCAAACCCCTGTAAAGTGGAGCTGTTGTGTATCAAGCCATTCAAATGTATTGACACAGCGCTAGAAGTATTGAGATTTCTGTGAAGCACGACTGCGCGCGCCGCCGGGAGATGATAGAGCATGTCGCAACTCCGAATGGTTTTTCAACACTCTGGCTTTAACTGTTATGCCATATTAGCGCCAAAACGCTATTTATTGTTTGAATTTCGCATTAAAACTTTAAAAAATGTAAAAGCTTAGACATTGTTTAATATCAAAAGCAGGTTTGGCAATTTGGCGTGAGATTAAGTTGGGCAGCGTGAGAGCGTGAGACAGAGCCTGAAAGCGTGAGTGTCACGCCAAATGCGTGAGAGTTGGCAACCCTAGGCAAAAGAGAACTCGATGTGAGCAGGAAACTGACGCGAGTCTATCTATGCATCGAGTGTGTGTGTGTGTGTGTGTGTGTGTGTGTCAGTGTCCCTTGAATAGCTGACATGAGACGCATCCACACAGACAGGACACTGACACACACACATACACATACACACACACACAGACAGGACACACACACACACACACACACACACAGACAGGACACTAACACACACACAGACAGGACACTGGCATACAGCGCGCTCTCTTGTGTCTTGTCGCGCTTGGAAGCATGTACATGAATAGGAGCGTGATCATGTAACGCTAAGCAAAAATGGATATAAAAACGGACGCTGTGTTATTTGCGTTAAATATTTTTAATGCGTTAAGCTTCCGTTTCACGTTGACCGAGTTTGGTGGAGATTGAATAAATCACCTACGAGGAGAACGTAAAAACTCAGACCCTGAATTATACAAATATTCACGTTCAAACAAAAACTTTCTGTGAAAAAAAGACACTTATAAACAGACACTTGTAGAAAATAATGTGAATTTTTTTTAAAAATAAATTTGAACTATGTCAGTAAATAATGAATTTAAAGACAAATGTGTCAAAAGTGATCTTTGCAAACACAGCACATGACCTTCTGTAAAGCACATGTATAGAAAACACACTCACACTCCTCTGTTTTAAAAAAAGAGTTCTGTCTGAATGCATGAAATCACGGCTGTCAGATGATAAGAATTGTAACTCAAATGTGATTTAGAAAATGAGTTCTGTAGTGATATAGTGTCATAGTTCATGTCCACATTAACCACTACGTTGTAATACCAATAGCCATGTCATCATACACATTTGTGTCCTCATAAATCACATAAGCAAGCACAGAGAGAGAGAGAGAGAGAAAGGGAGTTTCAAAAATAATACAACACTGCCCCCTTTTGGTGATAGAGGGGAGGGCACACAAACAGTCAAAAACATTATTAAACTTTGACATGTTGCCATGGCAGCATTATTTGAAATATCAGGAATTCATTCATATGTCTCTATCTGTCATGTTTTCACATTATACTGATGAAGTTTGAAGTCAATCGTGTGAAAATAAGATGGTGATTCAAAGCATTTTTGAAAGTGACACACTTCCTGCTGCCAGTTGGTGGCGCTATAACTTTGACTCACAAAAGTCATATCCATGTGATCGGCCTCTTACAACGAACACACAGCTGAAGTTTCATCCAAATCAGTCAATGTTTGCACAAGTTATTACACACTTCCTGTTTACCTTTTCTCGCCATAAATTCGTTGCTTCGCCACGGCCAAACCGTTTAAGATATCAAAAATCCGTTCGCAATTTAGCATCCTCTGTGTCTTGACTTCATGCTGACCGAGTTTGGCACTGATTGAAACAATGGCCTCGGAGGAGTATATTAAATTCCAGAGCATGTGTTTTCAGAACAACCCATATTAGCTCACTTCCTGTTGGGCTGACACGTAACTTAGAGCACGAAAGTTGTTTGGCCCGATGAGGTCTATATGTGTACTGAGTTTCATACATGTACGTGCAAGTGTGTTTGATATATAGACCAAGTTTTCAGACCCCACTTTAGGGGGCGCTGTCGAGCCCCCCTGCCACGCCCGGGTACCAGCTTCAGCCCGGCTCTGATGGCCGCGCATTCCGATGTGTGTGCAAAGTTTCAAGAGTTTTTGAGCATGGTAAGGGCCCCAAAAGTGCCCGAGAAGTCGATAAAATAATAATAATAATAATAATAATTAAAGCTGCGAGCAGCGATGACGGGCCCAAGCCGGTGGCACCGCCACGCCGGTGGCATCAGCTTAACTGTGCACGGCAGGCAATATGCATTTAAACAGGAGAATATTTTAGAATCGCTCGAATGTGCCACATTTACCGCAGCAACTGGTGCCACTATCACCACAAGCCACACCCATGATGTAATTTAAATTTAGATTAATTTTAATATCATAGGATAAAATAGATAAAAGTTATATTTTCCTGCTCAAAATTTTGTAAGTCCAGAAGGCCAGTATTTAATTCAAGGTGTTTGTAGTTCTTTTTTACTTATTCACACTAAAGTAGGGATGAAACGGTATGGAAATTTAACATCACGATTATAGTGACCCAAATTATCACGGTTATCAATATTATCACGGTTTTGTTCAAACAAGATGAAAGTGTTCAAAAAGAACAGATGCACACACTTAAAACATTTCAACAAGTTTTATATTTGAAATTAAACAAACAACAAATAACTAAAGCAGCTCTAAGCACTTTTTTAAGCTAGATTCTGTGGGATTTCTTTACTTAATGGCCGTCGTCAATAGCAACGCATAACGCATAAATAATAATAATTTGTCGTAAATATAATCTCTAATATTATCTCTGTAAATATATTCTCAAGAAATATTCTCATCAGTGTTCAGCTATGATGCATTTAAATCTAGCATATTTTGTGTTAGAGCCCAAACAGTATCCAAGTGAAATAATGCATATCCATATTTCCATATGATTTGACAGTTTATTTTATTAAATATCAAAATGTGTGCATCATACCTGACACCTAGATGAACACTTTACAGTCAGTTTTATGACTGTCATTCTCTTTAAATGCTAGTGAAGTTTGGTAACGTTATACACGTTTCAATGTTGTATGTAACTTTGCAGACGGTCCCTAACTTCGCCAGCGTTATGCCAGTCATATCAGATGCGCTGTGGTTCTGCTGTGTTTTTTTAAACCATTTTACCTAAATCACCAAAATAATAAATGTTATATTTACCCATGGCCTTCCCTGTTATACAGAAATGTAATAGTTATCAAACCTTCCTTAACTGCATAAATAATAAATGAAATATAGATGAATCATCATTAAAGCTACAATTTTCTCTGTTCCCGTTGTTCTTTGATGAACATTAATGACAGGCATCATCAGTGCTCCTGTCACTTTAAGAACAGCCGCGGATCTCACGCGCTGTCCCGCGTATCTCATTTCCTCACAACTCTTTAAGTTCATTTAAGACGTTATTTAACTAATTTAAGACTCGAATATGAGAATACTCACAATCCTCTGTGTTATGGTTTGTTCAAGAGCAAAAGAGAACTCGATGTGAGCAGGAAACTGACGCAAGTCTATCTATGCGTCGAGTGTGTGTGTGTGTGTGTGTGTGTGTGTGTGTGTGTGTGTGTGTCAGTGTCCCTTGATTAGCTGACATGAGACGCATCCACACAGATAGGACACTGACACACACACACACACACACACACACACACACACACACACACACACACACACACACACACACACACACACACACACACACACACACACACACACACACACACACACACACACAGGGCCGTGCAGAGAGTTCTTCAGGGGCAGGGGCTCAAATGTAAAAAAGGGCAATATGTAAATATATATATATATATATATATATATATATATATATATATATATATATATATATATATATATATATATATATATATATATATATCCTTATATAGGATATCCTTATCCTTATAATCAAAAATACAGAAAAAACAGTAGCCTAATATTGTGAAATATTATTACATTATGTTCTTTTTATAAATCAAAAAATCTTGAAAATAGTATCACAGTTTCCATCATTGACATTAAATCCTCATATTAGAATGATTTTTGAATGATCATGTGACACTGAAGAGTGGAGTAATGATGCTGAAAATCCAGCTGTGATCACAGGAATAAATTATATTTAAATTATTTTAAAATAGAAAACCATTATTTTAATAATATTTCACAATATTGCTGTTTTTTATCAAATAAATGCAGGCTTGATGAACATAAGAGACTTCTTTCATAAATCATAATGCTGCATAATATTCAAAAATGGTAATATAATAAAGTCCTTTCACACAACCATTTCGCCAGCCTACACTTAACATAATAGGCCTGTAGGTACTCGTGGCACTTGGGTTTTGTTAACTTTGCTAGTTTCATGAAATAGTAAACGGTGTATCAATATACATAAATGCGACTTTTGCTGCTGCATGGTTTTGTGCAGATTTGTTTGTTGTCAGTTAAAATCCATTTTGTCAGTGATGCAATTTATAAAATGAGACAAACCGCAGGAAATCGTTCCTCAAACGTTAGTTCATCTGTCCGTGTAATTTTCAAGCGATTTTTGAATAAGAACAGAAAATTACCGATCCACTTCACATCGCCCAATGGAATTTGAACTTGCTTTGCCAGATCACGATTGGTTGGTGTATATACATGACAAACGGGCATTGGTCAATTGTGTAATACTTTAAAATATATAATATATAGATTTGTAATTAAATCAACACATTAGCTCTGATTATGGATGAAAAAAAAATTTGGTTTACTTTTTTCCCATAAGGCCACACACACGCTCTGAAAGGACCATATTTGGCTCGAGAGCCATTTCCGAACAGTGGAAAATCAGCTGTCAATCAAAACACACGCAACCCATAGCAACGCGTTATGGCAACGCCTCAACAGAAATTGTCCGACTTTTGAGCCGTTCGTTACTATTGTATACATTGTCATGTTATAATAATCACATTTATTTTGTTTTATTGACCACGATATTATCATTGATATTTGTCTGAGAGGGGCACTTTTGATTCATTTTGAAAAAGGGCAGGGGCTCGAGCACCCAAAGCCCCCCCCTCTGCACGTGCCTGCACACACACACACACAGCATACCGCAGCATAGCCATACAGTTTAAGTTCACCCACACTTTATATTAATAAAAAGGTTTACAGTGCAAATACTGTTGTTGCATATACTGTGCATAAAATTTGAAAACATTTGCAAAAAACACCACTGTATCATACATTTTTTTTTTTAAACCTTTAAGTAACCATTTTTTAAACATCTATAAACATTACTTTTACATAGATAGACGGACCAGATATTCCTAACACTTTGGGAATACTTAAGGGTTACTAGTTGTTTTGTAAACTGTCTATAAACATTATCTGGATGGTTATTATAAAGTTGCAACCGATGACTATAATACCTTGTTAAATAGTTAATAAACAGTACCAGTAAAACATGTAAACAGTACCAGTCAAACATGTGGGTTGTCCTGATACTGTACTTCAAAATGTAATAGTGTAAAAATTGCCACAGAATAAAGTAATTGTTCAAGATCTATTGGTAACTCATAAAAATAATGTCATATTTGCATAAACTGTCACTACCGTATATATCCCGACACTAGCACATTAAGATAAGCTATGAAAAAAATCATGTTCCTCTGCCTCTTTCTGGTTAAATAATGTTTATAATAATTGTTAATATAGCAAGCTATATTAACTATTCCATAGTTAGTAGAGCATGCTATGCCACTTTCATCAAAACCTATTACAAAGCTATAGCAATCTCATGTCATTCCGTCTGTTCGAAAAAAAAGTTGCACTAACTGTTCGTTACAAGCAGCATTTGCCGTCAGGCAGGTAACGATAGCTAACATAAACATATTTTTGCTAGCCTACCTGCTGCAAACTTACACTTTTTTTGTACAAGACAAGTAGAGCTATTTTATCCAGTGTAATTTATCACATACCACTATCTTGTTTTTTCTTATCCTCCTCTTCCTTTCTCTTTTTTCTTTTCTGGCTTCCTGAAGCATAAAATTCCGCTTAAAATCCGAAGATTTTGTATTTTTCCGGCTGCAGAGATCGCGTGGTTGGCTGGCTGCTGTCAGCGACTTCTGAGAGGGGCCCCTTAAGGGGGATCCCGATAACAGTGTCATTGCACTTTACTGCATTGACTATCAATGGGGCGCTCACACAGTTTGTCGTTTCATTTTATTCTTAACCTGTCGCTGTCTTGGGGCCCCAGGCCAGCTCGGGGCCCCAAGCAATTGCTTGGTTTGCCTGCCTTGTCGCGACGGGCCTGCACACACACACACACACACACACACACACACACACACACACACACACACACACACACACACACACACACACACACACACACACACACACACACACACACACACACACACACACACACACAGAAAGAGAGTTTAAAAAATAACACAACACTGCCACCCTTTAGTGAGGGGAGGGCAGACAGAGAATAAATATTCAGAAGAAATATATTAAATAAAATAAATATATTGATCTGAAAAATAGTATGATTATTTTAAAGCTATTTGGTTACATTTTAATAAAACATTGTTTTAGTATGTTTTTAAACACACACACATACACGTTGTAATACCAGTGTAATACCCATGTCATTATACAAATTTGTGTCCTCATAAATCACATAAACAAGAGAGAGAGAGAGAGAGAAACAAGTTTTTTTTTATCCTGCTTCAAAACTAATACAATGCTGCCATCTTGTGTTCATTGAGGGGAGAGCAGCACAGACAGATACAGAATTGATTATTTAAAAAAATATTTAAAATAAATATATATATTCATCTGAAAAATAGTATAGTCATTTTAAATTAATCTAAGTTCAATTACCAAACATACAATCTTAATTTAATTTAAATCAAAATATTATTTTACAAGATATGAGACAATTTCTGTTCCCCTTTTTTTGTCCTTATTTAATCCCTCGCCATGGCAACACCGTTTGAGATATCCAATATTCGTTCGCATTTTAGCATCTTCCGTATCTTTGTTTCATGTTGACCGAGTTTGGTGGAGATTGAATAAATCGCCTACGAGGAGAACGTAAAAACTCAGACCCTGAATTACATAAATATTCACCTTCAAACCAAAATATCTGATTTCCTGTTGGTCGGAGCTAATGACTGTAAATTAGAAAGTTGTCCGGCTCGAAGAGAACAATATATGTACCGAGTTTGGTGACTGAAGATAAAACTAACCCCCCCACTTTTGTCAAAAGGTGGCGCTAGAGAGGCCCTCATCCCCGCCCATTTCTGATGCTTTGCCAATGTGTACTGACTGACATCTCTGATGTGTGTGTTGAGTTTCAAGCAGTTTCAAGCCATTTCAAGCATGCTAAGAGCCTCAAAACAGCCAAAAGATTATTAAACTTTGACACGTTGCCATGGCAACAGTATTTGAAATTTCAGGAATCCATTTCATACGTCTCTATCTGTCATGTTTTCACATTATACTGATGAAGTTTGAAGAAAATGGGGTGAAAATAAGATGGTGATTCAAAGCATTTTTGAAAGTGACACACTTCCTGCTGCCAGTTGGTGGCGCTATAACTTTGACTCACAAAAGTCATATCCATGTGATCGGCCTCTTACAACGAACACACAGCTGAAGTTTCATCCAAACCAGTCAATGTTTGCACAAGTTATAACACACTTCCTGTTTCCCTTTTCTCGCCATAAATTCGTTGCTTCGCCACGGCCAAACCATTTGAGATATCAAAAATCCGCTCGCAATTTAGCATCCTGGATATGTTCACTTCATGCTGACCGAGTTTGGCAATGATCGAAACAATGGCCTCGGAGGAGTATATTAAATTCCAGAGCATGGGTTTTCCGAACAACCCATTATAGCTCACTTCCTGTTGGGCTGACGCATAACTATGAGCACGAAAGTTGTTTGGCCCAATGAGGTCTATATGTGTACCGAGTTTCATACATGTACGTGCAAGTGTGTTTGATACATGGACCAAGTTTCTAAGTGCGTTCTAGGGGGCGCTGTCGAGTCCCCCTGCCAACGCCCGGGTACCAGCTTCAGCCCGGCTCTGATGGCCGCGCATTCCGACGCCTGTGCGAAGTTTCAAGAGTTTTCGAGCATGTTAAGTGCCCCAAAAGTACCCGAGAAGTCGAAAAAAAAAAAAAAAAAAAAAAAAAAAACAAAAACAAAGAATAATCTGAGGAAGAACAATAGGGCTCTGCGCCCTTTCAGGGCTTGGGCCCTAATAAGAAACAGAGGAAGAACAATAGGGCTCTGCGCCCTTTGGGCTTGGGCCCTAATAATTAAAGCTGCGAGCAGCGATGACGGGCCCAAGCCGGTGGCACCGCCACGCCGGTGGAATCAGCTTAACTGTGCACGGCAGGCAATATGCATTTAAACAGGAGAATATTTTAGAATCGCTCGAATATGCCACATTTACCGCAGCAACTAGTGCCACTATCACCACAAGCCACACCCTTGATGTCATTTAAATGTAGATTAACTTTAATGTCATAGGATAAAATAGATAAAAGTTATCTTTTACTGCTCAAAATTGTGTAAGTCCAGAAGGCCAGTATTTAATTCAAGGTGTTTGTCGTTCTTTTTTACTTATTCACACTAAAGTGATAGTTTTTTGTGATAGTCCATGATACGAAAGGGTTAAATTATCATCATCCAGAGAGAAAGGCACACACACAAACTCACAGGGTGAGAAAGACCCCCCCCCCCCCCCCACACACACACACACACACACGTGCGCGCACACACACTCAAACACACACACACACACACACACACACACACACACAGGGTGAGCCTGAGAGTGAGGGGGGAGGGGACGGACTGAGAGAGAGAGGCACTCTGCACATTGAACAAGATTCACAAGATTTTAACCAAAAAAAAAAAAAAAAATCTAAATGGTGGGAGAAAGTTTTTTTTTATTTCACTCTCTGAAAAAATTATTTTGAATATATTTGAAATCAATATGTGTGGTCCAATATAAAAAATAAATTACAAAATTAATAAATTAATAAATGGAGCCAAATCACAGAAACAGCAAAGATGATTTTAATATCAGTGTCAGGTAAGAGTAAGATGCGTGTCTACATTTTATGGAAGTTTATTATAAATAGCCACTTTTATAAAATCATGTGAAATTTATGTTTTAATACATTTATATTATATCAGTGTGCTGTGTAGTGTGCATAGTTTATCCTATGACATTAATGTGCATCATACGTTATCTTGGCAAACACATCACATGACGTTTTTATTTCAAGTGATAGTTATTTGTGATAGCCTGTATGAAAGGGTTAAATTATCATCATCAAAAGAGAAAGTCACACACCCCCCCCCCCCCACACACACACACACACACACACACACACGCACACACACACACACACACACACACACACACACACACACACACACACACACAGTGATAGAGTGAGAGTGAGGGGGGAGGGGAAGGACTGAGAGAAAGGCACACACACAAACTCAGACCCCCCCCACACACACACACATTGAGTGATAGAGAGGGGGAAGGGGAAAGACAGGCAGATGGCATTCCATAGACTTAATGGTTTTTATACTGTACAAACTATATATTCTATCCCCCTACACTGCCCCTAAACCTACATATCACACACACACACACAACCCCTAAACCTACCATCACAGAAAACATTCTGCATTTCTACATTTTTATTAAAAAATTGTTTAGTATGCTTTTAAAGCTATTTTTATTTACGGGGACACATGAAATGTCTTCATAAACCATGATTATGTTGTAATAAACACCCCTCCAACACACCCATTTATGAGGCTTTGCCCATTTTCACTGACTGACATCTCTGATGTGTGTGTTGAGTTTCAAGCAATTTCAAGCATTCTAAGAGCCTCAAAAACAGCCAAAAGATGATTAAACTTTGACACACTGCCATGGCAACAGTATTTAAAATATCAGGAATCCATTCATATGTCTACATCTGCCATGTTTTGTCATTATACTGATGAAGTTTGAAGTAAATCGGGTGAAAACAAGACAGTGATTTAGCATTTTTGAAAGTGACACACTTCCTGCTGCCAGTTGGTGGACACACACACACACACACACACACACGTTTGTTTTTGTGAAATGTGAGGACATTCCATAGGCGTAATGGTTTTTATACCGTACAAACCGTATTTTCTATCCCCTTACACTGCCCCTGCCCCTAAACCTACCCATTACAGGAGACTGTGCAGTTCACTTTCTGTGAAAAAAACTTGTTCTGTGTGATTTATAAGCATTTTTTTTTTAAAAAGTGAGGACATGGGGAACATCCTCATATTTCACACTCTTTTTGTAATACCTATGTCATACCCATGTCATTATACACATTTGTGTCCTGATATTTCACAAAAACATGCCCACACACACACACACACACACACACACACACAGACACACAGACACACAAACCTCTTAAAGCTATTTCATTTATGGGACACAGGACATATTCTCATAAACCATGTTTACATTGTAATTTGTAGTATATTTTTAAAGATACTTGGTTACATTTTAATAATACATTATTTAGTATGTTTTTAAAGATATTTTTATTATGTGGACACATGAAATATCCTCATTAACCACTTCGTTGTAATTACAGTGTAATACCCATGTCATTATACATATTTGTGTCCCTAATAAATCACATAAACAAGCACACACACACACACACACACACACACACACACACACACACACACACACACACACACACACACACACACACACACACACACACACACACACACACACACACACACACACACAGAAAGAGAGTTTAAAAAATAACGCAACACTGCCACCCTTTAGTAAGCGGAGGGCAGACAGAGAATAAATATTCAGAAGAAATATATTAAATAAAATAAAAATATTGATCTGAAAAATAGTATGATTATTTTAAAGCTATTTGGTTACATTTGAATAAAACATTGTTTTAGTATGTTTTTAAACACACACACATACACGTTGTAATACCAGTGTAATACCCATGTCATTATACAAATTTGTGTCCTCATAAATCACATAAACAAGAGAGAGAGAGAGAAACAAGTTTTTTTTATCCTGCTTCAAAACTAATACAATGCTGCCATCTTGTGTTCATTGAGGGGAGAGCAGCACACACAGACACAGAATAGATAATTCAAAGAAATATTGTAAATAAATATATATATGGATCTGAAAAATAGTATAGTCATTTTAAATAAATCCAAGTTCAATTAAAGCTGCTAGCAGCGATGAAAGGGCCCTCGCACATGCACCGCCACCCGGTGGCCTCAGGAAAACAGTGAATAGTGGGCGACATGCATTTAAGCGGGTCAATATAGGAGAAATATGGCAAACTCACTTCAATGTGCCACACTTCTTTCTGCCTGCAGGTCGCGCTTCGACTATAACTGAATATTGCCATGTAGAGTCTTCAGGTCAGGACTATTATCAAACGTGAAGTTTGAGGCAGATCGGACATTGTATACCTGAGTTACAACAACTTCCTGTTTAATGGCGTAAATCACATACAGTAGCACGTATCCACGTGTTGCAAGATTTATTGTGTTACTAGCATGTTTGGGATTTCATGGCATATTTAAAAGTGTTTCTGGGAACGAATTCTAGTATAAAGCATGCCATTTCCTGTTGCCAGCAGGAGGCACTATGACTAACTGAATATTGGCATGTAGATGTGTTTAGGTCAGGACTCTTATCAAACATGTGAAGTTTGGGGCAGATCGGACATTGTATGCCTGACTTACAACAGCTTCCTGTGTCATGGCGAAACATCAGACTTTGTCAGGCCGCCACGGACACGCCCTTCAGGGAAAACTCAAGATCTTCACAATATAACATCACCAAGGCCTTTAGATTAGACTGACCAAATATGATGTTGATCTGATTAAATCTCAATGAGGAGTTAATCACAGCGTAAAACATGCCATTTCCTGTTGCCCACAGGTGGCACTATGACTGTCACTGAATATTGGCATGTTGATGTCTTAGGCAAGGACTCTAATAAAACATGTGAAGTTTGGGGCAGATCAGACATTGTATGTCCGAGTTACAACAATGTCCTGTTTCATGGCGAAACAACTAAATTTCTGAGGCCGCCACGGACACGCCCTTCAGTGAAAACTCAAGATCTTCGCAATTTAACGTTGCAAAGGCCTTTAGATTAGACTGACCAAATATGATGTTGATCTGATAAAATCTATATGCGGAGTTGATTAAAGTACAACATCTGGAAATGGGAAAATTTGCAACAATTTAGAAAAGAAAAATCAAAATATCGCACTTCCTGTTGGTTTTCAGATTTTGTACCAAGAGACTTTTTTGTAGGTATTGGGCTGTTACATGTGTCTACCAAGTTTCATACCTGTACGTGAAACATGGCGGGAGGGACACTTAGTTGAAATGTTGTAGGTGGCGCTATGGAGCCATTTTGCCATGCCTAATTCTGAAACTAATATGTAGATGTCTTCAGGCCAGGACTCTTGTCAAACATATGAAGTTTGTGGCAGGTTGGACATTGTATGCCTGACTTACAACAACTTCCTGTTTCATGGCAAAACATCAGATTTTGCGAGGCCGCCACGGACACACCCTTCAGTGAAAACTCAAGATCTTCGCAATTTAACGTTGCAAAGGCCTTAAGATTAGACTGACCAAATATGATGTTGATCTGATTAAATCTCTATGCCGATTTGATTAAAGTACAACATCTGGAAATGGGAAAATTTGCAACAATTTAGTAAAGAAAAATCAAAATATCTCACTTCCTGTTGGTTTTCAGATTTCGTACCGAGAGACTTTTTTGTAGGTATTGGGCTGTTACATGTGTCTACCAAATTTCATACCTGTACGTGAAACATAGCGGGAGGGGCACTTAGTTGAAATGTTGTAGGTGGCGCTATGGAGCCATTTTGCCATGCCTAATTCTGAAACTTATATGTAGATGTCTTCAGGCCAGGACTCTTATCAAACATATGAAGTTTGTGGCAGGTTGGACATTGTATGCCTGACTTACAACAACTTCCTGTTTCATGGCAAAACATCAGATTTTGCGAGGCCGCCACGGACACGCCCTTCAGTGAAAACTCAAGACCTTCGCAATTTAATGTTGCAAAGGCCTTAAGATTAGACTGACCAAATATGATGTTGATCTGATCAAATCTCTATGCGGAGTTGATTAAAGTACAACATCTGGAAATGGGAAAATTTGCAACAAATTAGTAAAGAAAAATCAAAATATCTCACTTCCTGTTGGTTTTCAGATTTCGTACCAAGAGACTTTTTTGTAGGTATCAGGCTGTTACATGTGTCCACCAAATTTCATACCTGTACGTGAAACGTAGCGGGAGGGGCACTTAGTTGAAATGTTGTAGGTGGCGCTATGGAGCCATTTTGCCACGCCTAATTCTGAAACTTATATGTAGATGTCTTCAAGCCAGGACTCTTATCAAACATGTGAAGTTTGGGGCAGATCGGACATTGTATGCCTGACTTACAACAGCTTCCTGTGTCATGGCGAAACATCAGACTTTGTCAGGCCACCACGGACACGCCCTTCAGGGAAAACTCAAGATCTTCACAATATAACATCACCAAGGCCTTTAGATTAGACTGACCAAATATGATGTTGATCTGGTTACATCTCAATGAGGAGTTAATCACAGCGTAAAACATGCCATTTCCTGTTGCCCACAGGTGGCGCTATGACTGTCACTGAATATTAGCATGTTGATGTTTTCAGGCAAGGACTCTAATAAAACATGTGAAGTTTGTGGCAGATCAGACATTGTATGTCCGAGTTACAACAACTTCCTTTTTCATGGCGAAACATCAGATTTGGCGAGACCGCCACTCAAGATCAAGATCTTCGCAATTTAACGTCGCAAAGGCCTTTAAATTAGACTGACCAAATATGATGTTGATCTGATTAAATCTCTAGGAGGAGTTCGTTAAAGTACAACGTCTGGAAATGGCACATTTTGCAACAAAAAATTAAAAATATCTGACTTCCTGTTGGTTTTCAGATTTTGCACGTAGAGACTTTTTTGTAGGTATTGGGCTGTTACATGTGTATACCGAATTTCATAGCTCTACGTGAAACGTAGCGGGAGGGGCACTACGTTAGGTGGCGCTGTCGAGCCATTTTGCCACGCCTAATTCTGAATACCATAATAGACGTAAATTTTCGCCAATTTGGACAATTGTGGAAAGTTTTGTGAGTTTTCGAGCGTGTTTAGGCCCCCAAAAAAGCGATTCATTGGGGAGAAGAAGAAGAGAAAAAGAAGAAGAAGAAGAAGAAGAAGAAGAAGAAGAAGAAGAAGAAAGTTTCGAAATCCAATAGGGTCTTCACACCATCGGTGCTTGGGCCCTAATAATAAACTTTCGAAATCCAATAGGGTCCTCACACCATCGGTGCTCGGGCCCTAATAAACTTTCGAAATCCAATAGGGTCCTCACACCATCGGTGCTCGGGCCCTAAATACAGGATGGAGGGCCATGCCCGTGGAGCTGAAAAAGGGCCTGGAGACTGAGGCAGAGCAGGCAGCCAGGGCTGAGCAGGCCAGGCAGATGACCAGGGCGAAGCAGGCTGAACAGATGTCCAAGGCTGAGCAGGCAGCCCTGTAGACGGGCTTGAAGACCGCCACGGAGGAGCAGACAACCACCCCAACAGCACATATGAACTTGCAGAACCCCCTGTGCCAAGATGGCCCCCACGCTAGCGCCCTCCGCCAAGTTGGCCACCACGCCAGAGCCCTCGTCCAAGATGGCTGCCATGCTTGAGCCAGAGTCTTCAGAGTGTGCAGCGCTGACCATTGTGGTTGCAGCTCTGTTGTGTGTGTGGGCAGCACACACATCGGCTCCCGTCCCCTTCCAGAGTCCAGAGAGGACATTCGTCCCCGTCTAGCGTCCAGAGGGGACTTTGTCTCCCAACCAGCATTCAGAGGGGACTTCATCTCCTGACCAGGGTCCAGAGGGGACTCCAACCTCTGACCAGCATCCAGAGGGGATTCCAGCCCCTGACCAGCGTCCAGTAATGGATCTTCAGCCTCATTGTTGTGCTTCCCGAAAACTCTTACGTGCTCTGGCTCATCGTCATAGGACCCTGGACATGAGGAGATTGCAAGCCTCAAGGGTACCACAAAGATCAACAATTAATAAAACAGACAAATGACTCCCCCCTTCAAACATTGAATCTAAATTTATGTTTTTTGTTTGTCAGGATTTGCAAAATACATTGCACAATGGGATGAGTCCTACATATGGAAAATAATATGCACAAGAGATTTCTAAAACATATAATTAGGCATGATTAACCAACATTGACCTGAATCATCTGGCAAGATAATTGGCATCAAAATGGAGGGCCTCGTCTCGTCTTGCAAACCTCATCTCCTCCAGTGCCAGTCTCCGCTCTTCTAAAGCCAGCTTGGCCTTCTTGAGGGCTGCTGCTGAAAGTTGATGTCCCTCTCATTGGCATCTTTAAGACATTTTCAGATGTCTTTTGGGACATCTAGTTTCTCCCTGACTACAACCACAGACATTCTCAAAGTGCTGAGGTGTTGTGGTCTGACAATTAAAGATGGAGGCCCGAGCATGGGTGGGCTGTAGGGAGGACTGGGAGATGGTAGGTGTCTTATAATGGGAGGTAAACCTGATTGCTCCTATGAGCATGATGGACCTGGTTCAGATTCAGGCATAGCTACTCCTCTATGGAGGTCAATACCACCACGAATCCAATCTGAAGCCATATTGACAGTGCCTTTTCTTCTTCCCCCAGGTGAAAAATACGTACTATTAAATGCATTAAAAATTTACTTGAGTATGTTTTTAGTACAATACAAATATACTATAATGCATTTTTAATACATTTAATATTACATATTTTTCACCTGGGCCGGTGTAAGAAGGGGGGGGGAGTCAATGGTCTGTGTTATTCATTTGTTGATCTCTTACCACTTTTCCACCAAGGCAGTGCTAGAGCTAATTCAGAGCCAGAGCTAGTCCCAGTTCATAGTTGGTTTGACTAAGGAGCCTTCTAAGAACCGTTTGCTTTTCCACGGGCTGAGAGCCACAACAGAGCCATGTCTTACGTCACTATATATGTCTCATCTCTCTCAGCAACGCTAGCGAGGCAGCGGCAGTGTTGCCAAGTATGTGGTTTTGCCGCGGGCTGTTTTTTCATGTCCGCGGGATGAAGCGACCCCAATTATTTGATATTTAGCCCCGGGAATGCGAATTTTAGTAGGCAACCATGCCAAAAAACACATATTTTACCCCAAAATGTGATTTTTACTGGGGAATCCCCCCCTGGAACGCAATTGGGCTTGTTTTGAGTAGCAATTGGGCGGGTTTGTTGTGAAAACCTGGCAACCCTGGGCAGCGGGAAGCACAAACACACCAGGCTTGTTCGAGATGCATCGTCACAGTGCAGACTGATCCACGTATGATATAAAAAAAACGCATGAGTGAATCAAAAGCATAAGGAGTCATATGCTCTCGCTGGACTCGTTATCATACAGCGATCGGTCTCTGCACAGCACCGCTGCGAACAAGCCTTCCATCAACAATGCAAACGTTGCGTTACTATTGATTCACATGGCTTTACGATCCTACATCGGCATCAAAACACAACGCAAACACAGCGAATCCAACGCATTTGTAACGGGTACCGTGGCGACGGCACCCGAAAGGAACAGATTATTCTCCTGTAACACACTGGAGAGAAACGAGGAGACAGTGTGTCACGTTCAAGCTCTCTGGAGTAATTTATTCACAATATCATTAAACAAATCTCTGTCTCTCAAAGTCACATTATGCTTCACATATCACATTTTCAATGTCTTCTTAACATTATAATGACTTTCAGTGTTCATGTCAATTCACAATCTGCAATAAAATAAACTTTTCAATTTCACATTCATGTTCACTGACTCTGTATTTTTATATTTCACTCTATTCATCAAAAAAGAAATACAAAAACCATAGTAATATACCTCAATTACTTCTCTTAAATGATTAAACATTTCTATTCACAATATTTTACCAGTATCACATTGATACAATGCTGCAAATTACTCTCAGAATTATTAATATACTTCAAATATAACTTTAAACCTTATTTAACACATTAACCATTATCAATTGACATTCTATACACATATACAGTACATTAAACAATACTTATTCACCTTTAAAGCTTATAGAATACCTTCATGTGCATTTGTATAAGGAAAAATGTATATTTTTAACTGACGCGCTCACCAACGTTACATGTGCGTTTTCAGTAGGCTGCTAATCGGTCGAGCTTTTCTCTCTCGCTTCAATCAACTCAAAAACAACCTCTGACGAACATCACTTCTCTAAAACAATTCACTTATTGTCTAAACACATTTCAGCATGGTTAAATTAAACTTTTAAGTGTTTTTATACATTTACCCACCTGTAACACACAGGAGAGAAACGAGGAGACAGTGTGTCACGTTCAAGCTCTCTGGAGTAATGACAAACTCACGACTCGCACAGCTTAACACCGTTCGCTCGACTCTGCCCCTAACGGTCAGGAATAGCATTGCACACTTCTCTTTTTTTTATTTTTACAAGGAATCACATTAAAATAAAACCCTTCTGAATGTTTCTTTTTCCAAAATAACACAATAACATATTCAAAATGAAACCAATAATTTGAATATACCTAAAGTACAATAAACATACTTGTGTGATCGTCACACATTCATGTAGTTCGCCGTGATTTGTATAGACGGAGATTACAAACGAGCAGTAGCTGTTAGCTCCATTAGCTATTTCAAAAATGGTGGATCTCCAGTTTGTGTTCGTCTTGTTGACCCCGCCCCCAGCGCCTGACGTAATCGGGTCTTACTTCTAGCCCTGTTCTAGCCCAGCAATGTTTTGGTGCTACTTAAGAACCACTTTTCCTGGCTCGGAGCTGGGACTTTGTGTGTGGAAACACAAAGAACCGATTTGAAACTAGGCTCTGGCTCCGATCTAGCTCTGGCTCTGCTTTGGTGGAAAAGGGGTATCTGTGGTACCCTTGAGGCTTGCAAAGTCCTGCCACTTCTTCCTGACCTCCTTCCCCGATCTTTTAATGTCCCTGCATTCAGTTAGTTTTATAGCAATATCCTCACAGATTTTTTTGTTTTTGTTTATTTGTATGACTGCCATTAAACCTGTTGGAAATTATGTTTAGCTCCACCTCCTCTAAAATAACATTAGTTTCCTCTTTCTGAAAAATGTCTGTTTTTTTTTTGTTTTGATTCAGCCATTTTGTTTGTCTCCACCTATCCTATTGCTGCGTCCCAATTCGCATACTATCCGTACTAAATAGTATTCGGAAAAAGAATTCGTATGTCCCAAATCGTAGTATGTTGAAAAGAGTATTCCAAAGATTCCCGGATGGTCTACTATTTCCGCTCCGCAGATCGATGCGCACTCTAACGGCTGAAATTGCCCACAACCCATTGCGAGATGGACAAGGATTCGATTAGAACTACAAACACGGATAAAAAGTGTTAAAAAACTACAAACATGACGGTTACGCGAGTCTGACGGTTAAGTGGAGAGGATTAGATAAAGTGGTTTGAGTGAGCAATTATCAGTATTTAACCTGACGAAAAGATATTTATTTAATATTATCCACATTATATTTCACCTGCAGCAGCATTGAGAACTTTTGTAATGATACGTTTGGCCATTAACTTTGCAAACACATGAGAGGAGTCTATAGACCCACGAAAGGCAGATCAACGAGCGACTACATTTCTCTCCGATACGGTAGGAAATTAAATTTAAAGTGGGGGAATTTAACTGTGAAGATGATTGACAGGGCAGTTTAAACGGTGACGGGACGCACGTAACAGAGTCTGTTAAAGATGACGAAGTAGTATGTCCCAAAGCTTGCATACTCTTCTGCTACACACTCAAAAGTATGTACTTTTTCTTCACAAAAAGAGTACATACTTTTAGGACGTAGTATAAGTAGGCGACTTGGGACGCAGCACATGCGTTATATAGATTTTTGACCTCGTAGCAAATGATAATTAGGCAAAACATTTTGAAATACAAGCGTGTGCTACAACTGCGTGCGATTCTATAAGGTGACTTTTTAGCACTTGACAAACGGACAGTGACTCTAAAGTAGCACTTTAAGCACAGCTGTGTGCGATCGTGTTAAGTGCATGTTTGTGAAACGCATGCGAAAGTAACACGAACGTTCGTAATAACGCTCATAGAAACCGCTCTTAAGTGTGAAGATCCATTGTTATCTGGAAATGCAGCCCTTGTCTGTTTTTTGCTGGGTGGTTTGGTTCAGCCTCTTCTCTATCTCCACAGGACTGGGAAACTACTTTCTTGTAAAGCACCATAACCCTGTTAATTTCTTGGCTTTCATGTTCACATTTTAATCAATGTATTAAGTTAACCCTTGTATGGTGTTCGGGTCTGTTGGACACGTTTTCATTTTTTATCAAAAGAAAAATGATACGATTAATTATTTTTTTCAAACTGAGACTCATTGGTCTTGCTCATTTTCTGTGAGGAATATATATCAGAACACATTTTCAATGACCACACACTGTACACCCCCCCTACACATTTATATTACACACAGGATATTCGGGTCCACTGGACCCGGGGCTAATAAAAGTTTGGAAATTGTAGGTTCTGGTGACCTTTACTCTGTCCTCCTCCTTTCAGGGCCTGCTGTTAGTTTGTGTATGTTCATGTTTATGGTTTATGAGGACACAAATGTGTATAATGACATGTATTACATGTATTACAACGTAAACATGGTTTATGACGAAATCTGTGTCCTCATACTAAAACATACTAAATTGTGTTTTTTGAAATTCCAAAAATGCCAAAAGTTTTCTGTGATTGGTAGGGTTAGTGTAGGGGGATAGATTATACAGTTTGTACATTAGAAAAACCACACCACACACCATACACCACATATCCAAGTGAGTGAGTGTGTGTGTGTGTGTGTGTGTGTGTGTGTGTGTGTGTGTGTGTGGGCATGTTTTCGTGAAATATCAGGACACAAATGTGTATAATGACATGGGTATGACATAGGTATTACAAAAAGAGGGTGAAATATGAGGACGTTACCCATGTCCTCACTTTTCAAAATGCTTATAAATCACACAGAATTAGGTTTTTTTCACAGAAAGTGAACTGCACAGTCTCCTGTGAGGGTTAGGTTTAGGGGCAGGGGCAGTGTAAGGGGATAGAAAATACGGTTTGTACGGTATAAAAACCATTACGCCTATGGAATGTCCTCACATTTCACAAAAACAAACATGTGTGTGTGTTTGTGTGTGTGTGTGTGTGTTTGTGTGTGTGTGTGTGTGTGTGTTATGGGTGTGTGTGCGTGCCTGAGTGTGTGTGTGTGTGTGCGTGCGTGTGAGAGAGAGATTGTGTGTAAGTGTGAGAGAGTGCAAGAGTGAGTTTTGTTTCTACCCCTGCCGTTCCCACACGAGGTTGCAATTCTTAAATGTGATCTAACAAAGGTAAAGAGAAAATATTAACCATATATGCTGTTTATATTGCTTGTATTTGGGATGAAGTAAACATCTGTTGAGTATTTTAACATAAAATTTTTGATTGTGTTGAATTAAAAACCCAAAAATGCAGCGGGTCCACCAGACCCACGAACACTGGCTGAATAACAAAAATATGAACACCACACAAGGGTTAATCGAAATTTAAAGCAGAAATATACTCTATAGATCATATGCGGCAGAGAAACAAGTGCATAGCCATCTTTAGAAGTTTCTTTGACCTTCCATTTTTGCAGTAGCTCTGTATATTTATATAGCATCGCTGTGGAAGAGTAATTGGTTGGTGAAGTAGATTTACTTATTGTTGAGATAACGAAAGTTATCATAAGCATTGTAATGTTTGAAGCGGATGTCACAACAGATGTCAGTAGACCAGGAAGATTTTAAAATGTTATTCATAAATCCATAATAAATATGGAAATACAAAGCGGAAGACAGAACACTACGAGCGTGGCGCTGAAAAAGGGGCGAGGCTACATACGGTCTATAATACTCTGCTGTATATAACCTATATAATAATCCAATAGACTTGGTCGGTGTCGTGTCATAGCTGTGGGCGTGGGGGCAGAGTTGGTGTAGGGCAGGGGTCTCCAAACTCTGTCCTGGAGGGCCACTGTCCTGCAGAGTTTAGTTCCAACCCCAAATAAACACACCTGAACCAGCAATTCAGGACTCTGCAGGACAGCGGCCCTCCAGGACCGAGTTTGGAGACCCCTGGCGTAAGGAAAAACAATCCTTTACCCTGACTGGAAAAGCATGCGTTAACCCAGTATAGCCTTCATAGAATCACTGCTGCCGCTCAACAGAGCAAGATCCATAGAAAAACTGAGCCGTATTGGGTCAGATTTTCCATACAGTATATGTGACTGGACAAACGACCCAACGGAATGGCCAGAGGTGTAATTTTCTCGTCAAAATATCAGTGACTATTTCTCGTGACTATATCAGCTTGTGAGCGTGAGGTACAAACATGAGCCCAGCCCTTCCCATAATGAAATAAAGAAGACTTTTGAATGTTTTTTTTTACATCAATAACCTCACGCATTCTGTTGCTGTGATCACTTTTGTGAAAACTGCTTTAACGATATGTTGACTGCTTTTTTGACACAGTTCGTGTCCCGTGACAACTTTTGGCGTTTTTGTTAAACAAACTTTTGCCCTTGTGTAACGGAGGCCAGCTCATTCCTCTGATCTCAAGAGACGCTCTAGCGACTGATGCTAGAGGTTGCAGCCTTTAGCCTCCTTGTTAGAGCTCCGACTCTCATGCCGGCGGACCAGAGTTTGAGTCCCGCTAGGAGTGGGCGGTTCGAGCAGGAGGGGTTGCATTGGTGCCGTGATCCGGATGGGAGTGAGGTTTAGGGGGGTGAGTGTAACGGAGGCCAGCTAGTAGTTGCTGTGTGAGTAAACCTCATTCCTCTGACCTCAAGAGACGCTCTAGCGACTGATGCTAGAGGTTGCAGCCTTTAGCCTCCTTGTTAGAGCATCCAACTCTTATGCCGGCGGACCAGAGTTCAAGTCTCGCTTGGAGCGGGCAGTTTGAGCAGGTGGGGTTACACTTGCAATTAATAAAATCTCTTAGGTTTTTTTTCATCTTTGTAATAATACCAGCATCATATAGTGCAAATGTTTAATTGTAATGAACATATTGCACAGGGTTTTCGGAATTGATCCAGCTCCGTATGTTTATTGCTGATTAGAGGTGCAGAACGCCACACAACAACTTTTCGCCATTGCACCAAGCAAAAATCAGTCGTAATCTTTACAAAGAGTAAAGATCAAGCAGCTAACAAGGTCTATGACCAAATATTGTGACAAATTGTTTTCTTTTTTTGTGGTTTCACACATTTAGAGACGTCATGTAACTGTATACTGTACTTCTGAGCCAGAATTTCTTCACTTAAATGTAGGATGGATATTTTGTGGTAATGCAGGAACGGAACTTGTGTCTTCTTTATATGACTGACCATTGTGTATAACTGTGATGCATCTGCTTCTCTTCTGATTCCTGTCAACTTTACAGAATACGTTTATACACACCTATGGTTGTTGCAGTTAGAATCGGGACATTCGACGATCAACATTTTGCTGTTGATGATTATTAATATTTGCATACAGTTGTATGCAACAAATAACAAATCCAGCATTGTAGATTCTGGCATGTGAGTTGCACTGATCACCTTAGACAGCTTGTAGTTCATATGGAATAGTGGGAAAATCTGGCATTATTCAGGTAAACATTTATTTTGTTATATGTTATTTTTCGAATCATAATTTGTAACCATTGGAATGAGCAAATACTTTGTGTGCTGGAAAAAAAGAAAATTAAAGAGTTTAAAAAAGAGAATTAAAAATGGCAAAAACCTCAAAGTAAATAGCTTTCCACACAATTGTTTGATTTTGTGTATGTACTGATTATTTAGACATTGAAATGTTTACAGATCTGTTGACCCAGAAATAGCAAATATACTTCACACTTTAAAATCCAACACACTGTACTTTATAGCATTCTTTACTTTATTTTATTTATATTTCAAAATAAATCCGGGTTCTATCATTTAATTTGGATGTCATGTAAAAAGAGAGTGAGAGAGAAAAATGGAAAGATGTCGAATAGCAACTTCACATCAAACACCACATCATTTTCGAACTTTCACACTGCCGGATGGATCTTCAGCCTCATTGTTGTGCTTCCCGAAAACTCTTACGTAATCTGGCTCATTGTCACAGGAGCGGGAAATGGAGTCGCATCAGAGTTCTTCAGCCTCAAGCTGTCCGTTTGTGAGATGTTCCTCTGTCTGCAGTCTTTTTTGTCTCCACTGAGCAGAGCTTTTCAAAATCTCTGGTTTGTTGTGGGATTTCTGTCAGGCTTTACCGTCACCGGTCGTCCTTTGTTTCAGTGTCTGATCTGTTTTGAGTGTTACCTGGCTGTGGTTCATCCTGTAACCTTTCTGAAGTACAAACCTCTCAGATGTAGAGTGATCTTCTGCATTACGGTCTGGATAATTATTCTTATGTCTCGAGTGTTCGCCAGTTTAACTTTTTGGTTTACCAGTCCATCATTTCATATCTACTAGTTCATGTGCTATTATTTGTGTAAGACTCGACTCACTTTTTCTATAATGTTGTTCTGCTGTGTGGCTCATGGAAAATCACATGAAGAGAAAAGCACACGGTTTGTACGAGTGCTTGAAATCCTTGAAAATTCTTGAATTTTGATGTAGTGTTTTCAAGGTTTGAAAAGTGCTTACATTTAGGATAAAATGCTTGAAAATGCTTGAAATTGTAACTATTTCTTTCACAACAAATAACTATCTGACTGAATAGTTTGTTTATTAAATGGATAATTAAAATGTTGGAGAGCCTAAAATTAAACCTGCTGTGCTTGCGATCTGCCAGTCTATTTCCATGTGTGATTCCGCCCCCCATGTTGTCGTTTCAATGAACGTTGGCTGGAAGATGCAAAATACGCATTATGGATTAAACGGGGACAAACCCCATGAGTTGTCTCTTGTAAAGTCTGCAAAAAAGACGTGCAGCTTTTCACAATGGGCGAGTCTGCTCTTTCGAGTCACATGAAAGGTAAGTCATAGACTTTTCAAGTAAGCTAACTGAAGTAGCCTGCTGTACACGTTAGCGCCTATTTGTTTAACTTGCACTATTAATTGCTAGCTACGAATTTGCATTAGTGACTGAGAGTACTTGATGTGATAATGTAATGTTAGCATGTCCGTTATGGCACGTTCATTTGTGGAATATGCAGTGAACATAGCCAAAGTTACAGCACAGTAACTGTAACGTTAACTACCCGCAAATTCAGTCCGGTTAACCCTCTGAACACGATGATCCCCATCCCAGCCGCTTCACACTTGGCTGCAAACCGTCCCAGTGCATGCTGAAGGTCCTGGTTAGAAGGGGCCAACACGACAACGTCATCCGCAAAGAGCAGGACGTTTTTGGGACGGTTTGCTTTATATATATATATATATATATATATACACAAAATAAAGCTTAAAAGCTTTATCATATAAAGTGATCTCTTGAGAATATTTTTTGATTGCCTAGACTTTCAATAGACCGACAATAAAAGAAATGATATTAAAAATATAGGTCAATGAGCTGAATCTGAATATAACTGTCTACCTCAAAGACAAATGTTTGCAGTTTTTATATTTTCAATAAATTAATTGAAAGTGAAGTGAACCTGTCGAGTGATTTTTTTGTTTTACATTGACTCAGGCAGGTTAGATAGTAAGCAAAGACTACTTCAGACAGTGATACATTTTGAAAAAAATAAAAATTGTGATTTGCTTAAATATCTAATCCATCTGCTATTACGAAATGCAATTTTGGCTGTTTATAGCATTATCTCTTTAAATGTGATAAAAACACTAAATAATAATTTTGAAAACCACGCCCACTAGCGAGAAAGCTGCAGTAAGCACACTGGTAACTGGGCAGTGGCACGTACCGCAACAATGGCAGGACGGGCAGATGAAGGCCGGGGCAGGAGATCGTCGGTTCAGCCCCATTCTGCAGTGGGTTATCTGTGTATCCCAGTTGTCGCCAATGAACGTTTGTAACTATCCGGTGTAAAATGATCACTGCAGAGGCAGGTGTTGGTGGTAATCAAGGTAGCTGTTCACAAAATTAAAATCCACCTCTTTTACAACTAGGTAATATACATTTACGTAATGAAGGCATAACTAGCTAGCTAACTGTAGGCTGTAGTAATTAACGGTAGTGACAGTAACGTGCGATTGAACGGGCGCACTGATGCGAATGTGCTCTAGTTGTTATAGTGTTGAGGGAGGGGCCATGCTAGGTGGCTCCAGTGCGTCATCGAGCCACCATTTTAGTACAACACAGTCCACAGTCTTTGTAACGTGTTTCAGCAATACATTTCTATCATTTAGAATGCATTTAGAAACAAATTTTAGAATCGCCTTTACAGCAAGTTTAATTTAGTGATTCCTCTGCGTACCACTAGAGGGAGCCTGAGTAATAACATAATAATAATGCTATATAATGTACTCAACTGACTGTATTCAATGTCTAAGTGTGATAATGCTGAACATTAGTCTGGTATATTATTGCAAGATTCAAACACTTTGGCCACCAAAACTTAAAACTACATTGCTGATTTTCTTTTGTTAGAAATGTGCAAGTTATTTGTGATTCATTTGCAATTCAAAAATCTATTTTACATGTCAAAATCAGTATGTATTAGATGCAATACATCATTATTTTTAGGATTATGCGCTGCATGTGGGATATGATTTATCAGCTTTTTCAATCCCAGTCCATTTCTGTTTACATTACAAAATAGCTTTATATTCTCCTATGATCAAGGCTGTTAAGAATCACATGGTATTTTCACCTGGCTGTTCTATGGTTCAGAATATTTGCATTTGTTTTTTTTTTCATAAATCCAGCATTGTAGATTTGCAAGCGTGAGTTGCACCTATCATCTTAAGAGACTTTTCAGGAGATTGGTAATACTATAGAAAACAATGCAATTTAATTCATTTATTTTTGTCCAGGACAAAACAAAAGACAGTTGTACGATGAACATCTCGAAGGAAGCTGCAACACTTCTCACACATGACGAGTGTAAAATAACTAAACAGCCTGAACACAAAATTTCATGTGTCCATTCCTTAAAATTCCATTCCAAATGTGTCCTTGCGATGAATGCTATCAATGTCCTGTTTGGTCTTCCTACACACTCCTATATTCGCTCATTGCCAAAGGAACAGGAAGAGGAATTGCATCCGAAATCTTCATTCTGAACGTCTCTGTTTGTGAGATTGTGTTCTGTCTGCGCTCACTGATATCTGCACTTGCCAATGAATTCCCAAAGCTCTGGGAGATTGTGATGTTTTTAACAAGAATTGTCATCACTGATTGTTTCTTTCAGTGTCTGATCTGTGTTGAGCGTTACCTGGCAGTTGTTCATCCTGCAACCTTTCTAAAGTACAAACCTCTCAGATACAAAGTTGCCTGCTCCGTTGTTACCTGGATAGCAAATCTTATATCTTGTGTGTTTTTTCTGAATTTCACAAACCCCTGTTTTATGTGTCATTTTGCATAATTTTGCAAACCTGTTACAGTTCTCAGTCTACCTCTCCATAAACCTGTTCTGCTGTGTGGCTGTTCTCAGAGCTCTGAAGCAGCCTGGACCTGGAGAGAGAGGGAGAGAGAGCGAAATGAAGGAAAAAGCGTTTTATGTCATTCTAACAACTACTGTGACTTTACTAATTGTTTATATGCCTAGTATATTTTTGTCATTGCGATTATCTTCTGTCAATACCATCTCTCCCAGGACTGGATTTACTGAGTCTTATATGTTACTTTATGGCGGGCTTTGTGCAACCTATTCACTTTATTTACAGGGTTGGAAAACCGCCCTTGTGTAAGTGTAACTAGATGTTAAACACTTCTATAACAACCTAGTCCTTTACTAAACATTGGGTGGTAGGTATAAGGAATGACATAACTTGTAAAGTACATAATTCATTTTTCCCAGTAAAAACCCTGCCTTCTTATTTTCCTACCAGTCACAAATTTTCTCTGAATTATTTTAAAAGCATGCAAATGTCAATACTGGAAATAAGCTGATGTTGCATTTACCTACAGAGGTGAAAGATGCAGATGAAAAAGTGAGAAATTACAAAGTATGCATATACTGTACAAAAGTAAACCAATAATAAAAGAATGTGGTCACACTTTAGATTAGGGTCAAATTCTCACTATTAACTAACTATTAACTATGACTTTTGCCTCAATAAACTCCTAATAACTGCTTACTTAAATGGATAGTTCACCCAAAAAAGTTTTTCTAGCTAGGCAGATTGAAAAAAAAAAACGTAACTGGTGTGCAGTGTCGTCAGACGTAGCATAAGCATTTTGAAATACGAGAGGCACTACACTTTTTCCGTGAGTTGAATACGGAAGGCAATCTGGTGGAAGCTAGATCATTTACTTTATGAAGTTTTAAATCTCCTAATATACTGTAACTATATTTTATTAGTCTGAAATAAGAATGTCATATACACCTATGATGACTCGAGGGTGAGTAAATCATGAGTTAATTTTCATTTTTGGGTGAACTAGCCCTTTAAGGACACCTAATATAAAGTGGGTCCAGATATTGTCACTGGTGTTTGCAGGCAAACAGACGAAGATGAAGATTCTAGATCCAACACAAGGTTTAATAATATATAACAAGCAGACAGGCAGCGCAAAACACACTCAATGCAACGTAGACCGGACTCCGATCAGAACACAAGCAGGAACATAAGTGCACAGTGATGATTGACAAATGACACAAGCTGTGATGAATGTCCATGGTGACTGATGAGTGGTGGCAAATGAGAACAGATAACACATGTGACTTGACACAAACAAACAGGAGGTTCATGGAAAAACTAAAAATAGATCTAACAATTTTATTAGCTCATGTAAGTGAAATTATTTTATTCATATTTTTGGAAGATATTCAGATAATACATGGCACATAAAGGGCCTTCAATTAGATTAATGTAGTTAAAAACACTTTCACACCATGAATAGGACACTATATAGCCATCGTGAGATGGTGGGACAGTGGGTTAAACCATGGAACTGATACGCAGAAGGTTGCTGGTTCGATCCCAGCGGTCACCACCAGTGTGTCCTTGAGCAAGGCACTTTACTCCATGTTGTTCCAGGGGGATTGTCCCTGTATTAAGGGCACTGTAAGTCGCTTTGGATAAAAGCGTCTGCCAAATGCATAAAAAAAATTAAAAAAAAATCTTACATGGTCATCATACAAAGCAGTTAATGTGGTTAGTGTAAAACTAAGAATACAAACTCTAGCAATATTGGACATGCTCTCTCATTTATGGTTAATGAAGGCAGCATCTCCAGTATTTCTGGTCCGAGCCTGATTATTTTGACTTAACTGATGTTGTGTCGTATTTTTTTTATATTTACATTAATGGCATTTAAATGTATCAAATAAAATAACCATTTTGTTGTCGAAACTGCCTCCTGAGAAAATTTCAACCTGCATCCGTGTACTTTATGTATGGTTTAGGCTATATTTTTTTATCCTTAGCCTACACTAAAACCAAAGATACACTGTTTTATATTCCATTATATCCCACATTATATTCCATTATATCCACATTATATTCCTCCCCAATCTAGGTGTAGGAAGAAGGTATGAAGAAAATTATGGAAAAAGGAGAAAGCGTCGCCTTCTTTATTAATCCTTCCTACTCATAGACTGGGGAGGAACGTAATAAATTGGGGGCTCGTCCGGGATCACCAACTGATTGAACGCAACCTGATAGTCCATAGCAGAGTCTGAAAGAAAAACAGAACAAAAAAACACCCCCACTTTATATACATATATCACATACATTAAATAATTTCACAAAAACATTTGAGTCTTAAAGTTTACAATTTATTCTGTAGATTTAAAGTGTGATATCACTAGCTAAATTACTTCTGGGGTAGGAGACAATCACATATATTGTGGTTTGTTTTGTGTTCGCTTTCAAAGGAAAGATATTCATCTCTGACACATGGTCACCTGTCACTATGTCAGGTGTTGCCAAATGATAATCAAGCACCTGGAATATCTACACATACCTACAACACTAGGTACTCCACAGTAATGCAAATCCTAACATCATTAATATTATCTTAACAGGTAATTTATCACCCAACTCAAGCAAACAAAAACACTAACTAACCTAGTCCACTCTGTACTGCTCACATTCCAGTGCTGTAAACACAGACAAATATAAAATATAATTATAAAGAATATAATGGTTATCTGAGTGCAATGAAAAGTAAACAAAAGTAGTAGAAAAGTTAAAATTAAGATGGTACTTGTCTGCAGGCAACCACTTCTATCCTAGAGAATGTCCAGATACCAGCACATCATATTCCCCAGCAGGAATATGATATATATTTTAATGAAAACATTCTGGTGTTGCCATAAATCTATATGGATTAAAAATATAGATTTGATTACATTACATTACAATATGAGGACTATTTGCATTGTTTTATATACAGATATTTTTATTCTTACTAAGAGATGGCTATCTCATATTTGCATATATTAATACACATAATGGAAACAGATGTATTTAGGAAAAACATGGATTACAAATTGACTTAAATTGCATGCCAATTATTTGGATGTGAAACGATATGAGGACAATTTGCATTGCTTTGTATACAAATTCAATGATTGTTACTAAGAGAGGGATATCTTCTCTTTCATCTCATATTTGCATTTTAGGTTTTCTACATGGTATACCATGTTTTAGGTCATACATATATTACTGATGTGACAGTTGTGGAATCAGTCTACAAATCAACACAGGGATTGAGGTCGAGAGAGCATTCAATCTTCAGGTGACACTCTTTTTTCCATTGAACAATATATTACAATGAAACTGTGATTACTAGGTTTAAAGATGAGAAAGATTAATGGGTATGTAAAATAAGCTGGCGTAGATCAATTTGTCTTAAACAGATGAACCCAAAGGAAATATGACAGAAAATAATTTGTTTTACCATGCGAATGAAGGCTAATATTATAAATCAAGGTTCCAAAAGGGATGCCATAAAGGAACATTTTTTTTGGTTTCCCAAAGAACCTTTCAGCACTGTAAAGGAGGGGGGGGGGGTCTTTTAATTTTACTTACATTTAAATTTTACTTACATTTTTAAGTTCAATCAACTTGGATGTTTAAGTCATTGCAACTTAAATTACATTAAACCGTAACACTTTAGATTTCAGCCCGGAAAGTATACTGTGCAAGTAAAATTATTTTTTACTGTAATTAAATTGCTGTAATTATAGTGTACCCATAAAGTACATATGTGTAGGTTTATGGGAACAATGTAACATTTTGGGAAATAAAGGGGTAACTACCAGGTAAATTAAAAAAATATTTATACTGTAAGTATTTTAGAACTAAGGGGTAATTATACAACAATCTTACGTTTGGGAGCATTTAGCGAGAACATACACTGTGTAGCTTTTTGTAATAATAGTGTACCAATACATAAGGGCTTTTAGGCACTATTATGTACTTACATCCAAATTGTATTGTATTGTATTGTAAAACACTTTTGCTGAAATTGAGGTGGGATACGGGTAAAGTTAGGGACAGGTGTGGTGGTATGGGTAAGTTTAAGGGTAAGGTTAGGTGTAAGGGAACTACAGAAATGAATTACAGACGTAATTATTGCAGGTAATTTTTAACAATTTTAAAACAATAAGTGCATTGTATCAAATTATTAATTTAAATGTTAGTATATACTGTAGTAGTTAAGGCCACCTAATATAAATTCTTTTTTCTTTTTTTGAATTACAGGGTACATATCAGTGCATTTATACAGTAATTTGTTTTGATAGCAAAATGGCAGCTGTTTTAGTTTGGGCTTTTGTGTTTCAAGTCAAACTATTGCAACTTTTTTAAAAAAGATATACTCTTGTTTCATGTACTTACAGGGTAAGTGGTGCTTGTTATTCCATGTAGTTACAGGGTAAAGGTCTTTGCACAGTCCGAAATTTTCGTATGCCTTTTTTTTTTCTTCGTATTCATCATCCGGTGGCTCTGAATTGTCAAAACCCCTCTCAAAATGCTTGAGTGGAAGCGAAAAACACAGAAAATCAAACCCGATCTGAATTTTTTTATTGACGGATGAAAGTTTTGGAGGCAGTGTGCAAGGACCTTAAGTGTGACATATGCTAGCTGTAAATTAAAGTGGTGTTTGTGACCCTCTTGTTTCATGTAGTTACAGGGTAAGTGTGACATCTGTGGGCTGTAAATTAAAGTGGCATTTGTTACCCTCTTTTTCATGTAGTTACAGGGTAAGTGTGACATCTGTGGGTTGTAAATTAAAGTGGTGTTTGTTACCCTCTTGTTTCATGTAGTTACAGGGTAAATGTGAATCTGCAGGCGGTAAATTAAAGTGATGTTTGTTACCCTCTTGTTTCATGAAGTTACAGGGTAAGAACAATAAAAACACACACAATCTGATATCACTCTGAAACATTTATTTGAAAAACAACTTTAAAAAAACTTCAAAACAGATTTACAACACTTATTTGTTTCTCTTGCTTGGCTTCTTCAACCTTTTGTTCCTCTTCTTTTTCATTCTTGCCACAGATTAATCTTAAGAAGGAATCCCTTGCATCTTGCTATTCTGTATTATTTACAGTATTAAAATACAGTACACCCAGAAATGTCTTCACCTCATCTTGTATACGACTTTCTCTCTTCAGATGAACACAAACAAACTTTTTATAGAAAAATAAATAATCTCTGTTAATGCTAGCTCATGGGTTCCTAAAAGTGTACAGCAATAACTAAAGTACATACGACCCCAATGGATGAATCGATGTATTCTGAAGTGAAACGTAATGTTTTTATAAGAAAAATGCTATTTTTTTATTGCTATTGCTTCCTGTCACCAGCGCGCGTACATGAGAAGGATGACGTAACTTGATGTAAGCGCGCCGAGAAACTCACGCGAAAAGTCCAGCGGATGTTTGATGCCGGCAGTTTTGTCTTTTTTTTAATTAATGCTCAAAACAAAATACAAACAAATACAAACAATAACAAATAAAAACAATGAGAAACAAACAAGACAGGACAACAGAAGCCAGTTCTCACGTGAGTTTCACGTGACACTCACATGAGAACGTCATGAAAGCTTTAAACCCCTAGGTTACGACTGTAACCTCGGTTCCCTGAAGAGGGAACGAGCATTGCATCAATTGACGCTATGGGAATGCACTGTGTGATTACGTCGTGAAGCACTTGTGAAATCCGTCCAATGGCATATAGGCGGGTGACGTCATGGCAGGAAGCTACAATGCGCACCCAGACCAAATATAGTCAGCTTCTGATAGGTTGAAGCAAGTCGGTCACAGGCACACCCGAAGTACGGTTCTTCAGGGAACCGAGGTTACAGTCGTACTCGTAACCTAGGCGTTCCCTTTCAAGAAAACTCCCGCTGCATCGATTGACGCTATGGCGTGAAATCAGGCAAGCACAACAAAGACAGAAACGCCTGGGACCCAGGGGTGAAGCCCAAAACTAGGTTTTAAACCCAATGAGTGTGTGCGGAAAGGAACAGCCCACCGCATAATACACCTCTTGTAGGGATACCCCTAATACAAGGTTACAATGCCACCATACTCCTGCTTCAATGCACCACGGAGGAAACCGGTTTGTTTCCTGCACAGGGAGCTCTAGAGTGATCGTGATATCAACAACCTCAGTTGACCTGAGTCTATGAGTTGGGCCCCCTTAGAGGCCAAACCCACACTTCCATAACTCTGTTTTCTCTCTCAGGGAAACCATATACAGACGCAGCACAGCCACGTCTGCAACTCCACATGAGGTCCACCACCTCGGGGTGGAGTCTCCCTTCCCCGGGCCTCAGCCCCTGCCTCGACAGGATGTCTGCTCCCTGAATCTGTTGCCCATGGATGTAGAGCCTGAGCCATCATCACCAGGTGATTAAGTGCCAAGTGAGAAGGTGACCTGTCTACGGGCACCGAGCGACCATCTATGATTACTCCCCAGCCCGTGAGGGTAGCTTCCGTCGTAAGTGTTACACGATGACAAGCAGCTCCCGGCACAGGATTCTGGGACAAGAACCAAGGCTTCTTCCAAAGGGAAAACCCTTTGGTCTTGAGCCACCACTGCAAGGGTCTCATGCACAACAGGCCAAAAGGTATCCAGTTGGACGCTGCTGCCATCAGAATCAGACCCAACAGTCTCTGAAACTGTTTCACAGTGAGTGACTGGCCTAGCTTTATTCTTTTCACAGCCGACAGGATGGACTCTATGCGTGCTGGTGAGAGGCATGCCTGCATCGACACTGAGTCCCAAACCACGCCTAGAAAAGTGGTCCTCTGTAGTGGAGAAAGTACACTCTTTTTGACGTTTAGCCGTAACCCCAACTCTTTCATGTGGGCGAGAACGACATCTCGAATTTGATAACCCTTTTTATGGTCTGCAGGACCTAATGAGAAACATTTGGCAGTAGATTCCATGCTGCCAAAAATTATACTACTGGTACCAGCCTCTCGAGACTCTTCTGATTTTTGTTGTGCAATCAGCCCGATGCCCTGTAACGGCGAACCGGCAGATAATAACCAAACTGACTGCTTTCAGACCCTCCTCAGAGGGGACGGGCATCCCAAGGCCACTACGTTTCCGGGTGGAACTTGAGATATGTGCTTACTGGAGACCACTGCGCCCTGTAACACCAGTGGTGGCGGGGTTGGCAGAACGGTCCCCTGAGGGCACCGAAGGGAGGCGGGCACCGTATAACGAGGTGTTGACTATTCCACTTCGGTGGGACTGACCTCATGTGCCTGACCCCTCGGGCGTCAGGACCTTTTTCCCCACAGCCTTCTTGGAAATAATGATGGTCCTCAGATCCGTCTTACCCCTTGAAGGCTGCGGTTGAGAGTGTCAGCCCGACCCCTAGTCTTTTAGTGGGAGCTCGGGAGCAGATTCTCTGCTTCTGTTACTTGAGCAGCCAATTCGGTGCCCTGAAGTGGTGAACCGGCAGGGAACAGATTGCTCTGAGACCGTCCTTAGAGGGGTAAATTGGGTTTACCGGGTGGATCCTGAGATATGTGCTCGCCGGAGACCACTGCGCCCTGTAACACCAGAGGTGGCAGGGTTGGCAGGACGGTCCCCTGAGGGCCCCGAAGGGAGGTGGGCACCGTATAATGAGGTGTTGACCTGAGCCATTAGATTCCTATTGCAGAGCTGCAGACCCATAACCCACGCGCTGCCTCTGCAAACGCAAGATCCGAGTCAAAGAATCTTTGTTGACTTCCCTCGAGAAGACAGCCAACAGGAACAGAGCTAAACATTTTTGATTTATGAATGAACACTGTCAGCCACCTTTTACTAGAGCTGATCGTGCATGCTCCACTCCCAAACAAACAACACATGAATCACGTGTATCCCCACTCGTGATGAAGCTCGCCATTATACTCCTGTCTAGATATATATTATGCTTGTGGACAAACAGCAATAAATAGACAGTTTCACACAGAGCGCTTGCTGAAGACACAGAAGCTGACTATGTTTGGTCTGGGTGCGCTTTATAGCTTCCTGCCATGACGTCACCTGCCTATATGCCATTGGACTGATTTCACAAGTGCTTCACGGCGTAATCACGCAGTGCATTACCATAGCGTCAATCGATGCAATGGGAGCTCCCTTGAAATGGAACTACATGTTTCTCTTTTTTGCTACTCATGCAACACATTGGTGACAGTTGGTCAGAAGCAAATTATAAGGACATTTCTAGGTGTAGCCTACTGTATTTCATTTTAAAACATAATACAGAATAGCAAAAGACATGGGATTCCTTCTTAAGTTCTACCAGAAAGACTCGGGAGGCCAGATAATATACGATAAAATAGCAAGTTTATTAACAGACCATTAAGTATTATAATTAGAGGTTCTCTGGCGTAGGCCCCATCCGTAGCTCTCGTCTCGAGAGTAACGTACTCTGCATTTTATTGTACATACTTTGTAACTTCATGAAGCAAGATGGTCACAAACAACACTTTAATTTATAGCCTGCAGATGTGACACTTACCCTGTAACATGAAACAAGTTTATTTCCCCAGTATATAAAAAGTTGTAATAGTTTAATTAATTAAAAGTTTATTAATCAAACTACCGCTGAGAAAAACTGAAGTCATTTGACCCTAGTTTTTTCATTGATTGTAGTGATATTGAATCTTTTCTTCAGTCTTTTAATAAGCATTGTTTATCTGTTTTAAACAATGTTGCTCCCCTGAAAAATGTAAAAGCACATTCCCTAAGAATCCTTGTCCTTTGGTGAATGAAGAAATATTGTCTCTCAGGAGAAAATGTCGTTAGGTAGAACGCTTGTGGAACTCCATAAGCCTAGAAGTGCATAGACTGCACTTGAAGGAGCTTATCACATCACTGAATGACATGATAAAACAGGCCAGGTCGGACTATTTTCTAATCTCGTATTTGTGAACAAGACAAATCCTAAAGTCCTGTTTGATACAATATCTAGGATTGTCGCTCCTCTAACCCACAAGTGCCTGTGCACTCAAAGGCCGATTGTAACAGGTTTTTACAAGCTTTTGTAAACAAGGTGCAAGATATTAGAGCTTCTATAAACCCATTTGAGGTCACATCCTGTTGTTTATCTCCCTTGTACACTTGGGATACTTTTTCACCCATCACTGGAGAGGATATTAAGGGTTTACTAAGAAAAGTGAAACCGTCCTCAAGCCCGCTAGATGTTTTGCCGACTTCATTGCTCTTAAATGTGTTTGATTTAGTTTAACCGGTTCTGTGCCCAGTCTTTTTAAACAAGCAGTTGTCGCCCCCCACTGTAAAAAACCTATTTGAATTATATTTAATTATTTAGAACTAACTACAGGCCATTATCTAAATATCTTATTTGAGTGACAGATCATTTTGTGTGTTTGCTAACAACATTCTGTCAGAAATGACATGTGGATGCCATTATCATGTGGAGCTCATCAGGGCTCGGTTTTAGGTCCTATTTTGTTTTTATTACACCGACACATTACACCGATCTTATTTACATTACATTGGCTTCCAGTCAAATACAGAACTGATTACAAGATTTTAGTTCTAACTTTTAGAGCACTACATGGACAGACTCCCCAATATATCATAGACCTATTGGCCGCTTACTCTTCTTCTCGTACTCTTCGTTCCTCAGGTCAAAATTTCTTGAGTGTCCCCAAAACTCGCCTTAAAACTCAGGGAGACCTGCCTTTTCAGGCAGTTGCCCCTAAACTATGGAACGCCCTGCCCCAGTCGTTGTGTGAGGCAGAATCTGTTGATTCTTTCAAAAAGCAGCTGAAGACTTTTATTTAGACAAGCTTTTAGTTGAATGGGCTTTTATGTTTTTGTTTTTGTTTTATGTTTTGTGGTGTTTTATATTGTTAAATTTCTGCACTATGTAAAGCACTTTTTGATTTTATCTGTGATAGGTGCTATATAAATAAAGTTTACTTACTTACTATAATTACCGAAAGTTACGCTGTAAATTAATTTTACTTGCGCAGTACTTTCCAAGCTGTAATCTAAAGCGTTACCCATTAAACTGATTTAAATTAATGAGTTGAATCTTATATAACTTATAAAAAAATAGAAAATTACTTAACTTATTTTAACGAGTTAAGGCAATGTAAAAACATAACTAATGTTGTCATAATTTATTGATCATGTTTTTTTTATTTTCTTAACTTTTTTTTCTTAGCGTGAAGGGGCTGGACTTTTTCTTAGCATTTTATAAATATAAAGATTATTTTTCTACTATAAAGAACCTTTTGTAGTTCCATGGATGTTGAAGGTTCTTGTTGTTGTTGTTGAATGGAACAATCAATGCCTATAAATAACCTTTATTATTAAGAGTGCAGAATCAGATATTAAGTAATTAACTATTGAGATGTAGACTTGTTTTGATGTTGTTTGCGGTACAAAATACCAGGTTCATTATATACATTTCTCTTCCCTTAGATCACAGTTTTATCTTTGATGTTTTACGAGTTTATAAGCTGAGAAAATACACGAGACGAGATGAACAACTTGACAGTGAACTTCACATCTGCAGCATCTATGAACGCCACAAGTCAACAATCAGATAACATTATGGACATTGTTGTGTACAGCATTAATTTCCTGGTTGGTCTTCCTACACACTCCTGCATTATATGGCTCATCATCGCAGGAAAGGGAAGTGGAGTTGCGTCAGAGTTCTTCAACCTCAATCTCTCTGTTTGTGAGATTGGTACCTGTCTGACTTGTTTGTTCTTCATACTGTCACATTGGTTCCCAAGTATTTTGCAATTACAGATTTTTTTAATGGGACTAGGCATCACCGGGCGTCCTCTGTTTCAGTGTATGATCTGTGTTGAGCGTTACCTGGCAGTGGTTTATCCTGTAAACTTTCTGAAGTTCAAACCGCTCAGATATAAAATTATTTGCTCCTTTGCGGTCTGGATAGTCACTTTTGTCTCCTGTTCAGTCTGCAAGATCACAATGTTATCTAACTTGAATACATACATATGGTTCTTCTTGATGCAGCTTGTGTTCTACATCTCCCTTCAGTTGTTTTTCTGTTTGGCTGTTCTCAGAGCTCTGAAGCAGTCAGGACCAGGAGAGAAAGGGAGAGAAAAAGAGGAGGAAAATCAAGTTAAAAGAAGAGCATTTAATCTCATTCTAATAATTACAATGAACATGTTTGTCATATATCTACCATTTGTTATCGCTGCCTTATTTACCCTTGTGGCCCAAATGTTTATTGAAATACTATGGGTTATTAGTTTCCTTTTTTTTGCACTTGGTGGTTATTTACAGCCCGTTCTTTATCTTCACCGTTTTGGAAAACTCTCCTGCCTCTGTTCTTCATGAAGCCTGCAATAGTGATATTCTATGTTAATAAATATTATTTTTAATATTATAAACATTTATTTTGGACTGAAAAATAACCAATCGATTTACACTCTTTAAATTAGAGCTCACAATGCTGTTGTTATCTGCTATTAACATATGTTTTATTTAGAGGTTATAACAGTGATTTGTTTATAGCCTACATAGGAAGAGAAGTAATTGTATATGCATTAAAGGGTTAGTTCTCCCAAAAATGAAAATAATGTAATTTATTATTCACCCTAATGCCCAAAAGACCTCCGTTAATCTTCGGAATGCAAATTACGATATTTTTGTTGAAATCCGATGGCTCAGCCAGCAATGACATTTCCTCTCTCAAGATCCATTAATGTACTAAAGCATATTCAAATCAGTTCATGTGAGTACAGTGGTTCAATAATAATATTATAAAGTGACAAGAATATTTTTGGTGCGGCAAAAAAAATAAATAACTACTTATATAGTGATGGACGATTTCAAAACACTGCTTCATGAAGTTATGAATCAGCGTATCGAATTAGCGGTTTGGACTGGAGCGCCAAAGTCACGTGATTTCAGAAGTTTGGCAGCACGTGATCCGAATCATGATTCAACATGCTGATTCAACCCCACCTTCATCAACACCCCTTATGCTTGCACAGCTCCTATAGCTCATCCTGGGTAGACATTTCATTCAGTATCATTAGGCAGTTTTGATGTAAATGCTTAATGTTGATGATCGCATTATTTTACATATGCATTTGATAACATATGAGATGATGGCTGCATCCGGAACCGCATACTCACTGGGTGGGTACTTAATTTCAATAAGTACTTACTTAACAAGCACTAAAAGAGTAGGTACTATAGCCTGATCGCATTAAGTATGATTGCAATCCGGATATCATCCGCCATTTTGACGTTATCTCTTGATCTCTTGGATATGTTGTTAATTTCTTCATGTTTTCCTATTTTTCTTGTTAAATTTAACTCTCGTTTCATCCCTCTTTTTTTGTTAAAATATATTTAACCTTTGTGCTTTGTGTCATAGTGCTTTTTTTCTGTGTTTATAACCTCATTCTATAATGTACGCAAACCCATATACATATACATTATGATTGTTCGTTGTTAAAGATACAACCAACCATGTAATTAGTTCAGCAAAAAAGAAAAAAGAAAAGAGATATAAGCATCAGTAACTCAACAGCCCTACCCAGTACGGTTTTCCTCAGCATTTGTATTGTCTATACAAAGGAGACGTCGGGCAGCTGCGCAAAGATCTCGCCTTTGGAGAAGTTGATTTTATACTTGGGAAATGTAAGTATTACTACTTAGAAATTAAGATTACCCCAGATTTAATTGCATTGCAAGCATGAATAAATGAGTAAAATAATTATTTAAAGTAACCATCACAAATGCACAGATATCAAGAATCAGAAAAGTGCTGTAATAACTCTGTTTGAAATTACAATAATTAAAATTAACTACAACTCAAGATTTAAATAGATTTTTTTTAATCAGTGATAATGAATGGGTGCAGGTGGTGAGCTGGAGGGATTCTGGGAAGTGTAGTGTTGAGGGTGACTGAGCTGGTGAGTCCAGAGAGGACATCCGTCCCCATCCAGCATCCAGAGGGGACTTTGTCTCCCCACCAGCATCCAGAGGGGACTTCATCTCCCGACCAGCGTCCAGAGGGGACTTCATCTCCCGACCAGCGTCCAGAGGGGACTCCAGTCCCCTGACCAGCAACCAGTAATGGCTCCAGCCCATAACCCGATAGCTCTGCCCAATTTTTTTTTTTTGGGGGGGGGGGTGGGCATAGGTACCCTGATAAGGCCATGGAAATGTCTCGGTTACGTATGTAACCCTCGTTCCCTGAGGAGGGAACGGAAACGTAACGTTAGTGACTAACGAATGGGGGTTTCGCTTAGAAGCCAATCATCTTCGAGAATTTAACAACGCCCAATGGCAGTGCCAATGCGTAACTCCACCCCACCGTGTGGGTATATAAGGAAGTACTCTGGCAATATCGCATTTTGTTACCAGCTGCAGAGCCAAGACTGAACTCCCGGCCGTTCCAGCGGTACAGCGGTACAGCGGACGTGGCAGAGGGACGTTACATCTCCGTTCCCTCCTCAGGGACGTAACCGAGACGTTCCCTTTCGTTCAGTCACTACGACGTAACGTTAGTGACTAACGAATGGGGGTCCCAATACAATGACGCCACTCAGCTGTCTTCCAGTGCCCTGCGTAAGTGCGAGTGACCTGTCGCAAGACTAGTACGGACGAAGGACTCCCACTTATCACAGGAATACCAAGGTACACTGGGAAGCATATTCCAGGTGGAGATATGCCAAAATACCTTCCCGTAGGGAGGACTTAGAGAATACACATATGACCCGCTAAGGGCTGCATATGGAGAACTCTGGGGTACCAGCCGAAGGTAGATTTTTAACCCCAGGGTGGCAAGGGGCTTGCCAAGGGAAAGACACCTGCTCAAGGAGGCTTACGGTGGAAATACACGTCTGGGGGTCGCCGGAGGGGAACCATGCACACGGGGCACCTGGCCTGACACGAGGGTCTGGACACGAGAGGGCAGACTTACTGGTGTCGGCGTCGACAGTGCTGGAGGAGCTCAGGGCTTCCGGGAAGCTCACCTGAGGAGAATATCGCACGTATCCAGTCTGTGGAGTGGAATGGCGAGCAAGCAAAGACACCTGAGCCTAGTCCATTACCGGCCACTAGTGGAGGCGATTACATAGTCGGACACAGGCTCCACTCAGAGATTGTAGAATCTTGCGAATGTATTCGGTGTCGCCCAGCCTGCAGCTCTGCAGATGTCTGTTAGCAAGGTGCCATGCACTAAAGCCCAAGAGGAGGCCACGCTCCGAGTGGTCCAGGGCATGGACAGCCCTGCTGCTGGTAAGCCAAAACAATGGTGTCCACTATCCAGTGAGACAGCCTTTGCTTTGAGAGAGCCCTTCCCTTCCGCTCTCCACGAACACACAAAGAGCTGGTCTGAGGACCTGAAACACTGCGTCCTGTCTACATAAGCACGGAGAGCACGTACTGGACAGAGCAGTGCCAAAGCTGGGTCTGTCCCCTCCAAGGGCAGTGCTTGCAGGTTCACCACCTGGTCTCTGAACGGAGTGGTGGGAACCTTGGGCACATATCCGGGCCGGGGTCTCAGGAACACGTGAGAGTTAGCTGGCCCGAACTCCAGGCATGCTTCGTCAACCGAAAATGCCTGCAGGTCCCCTACCCTCTTGATGGAGGCCAATGCGGTCAGGAGCGCTGTCTTCATTGACAAGAACTTAAGATCGACTGACCGCAAAGGCTCAAAGGGTTACAGCCTCAGTCTGCTTTTCGGGCGGCCGAGAACCATTGGGCGCAGTTCTCGGCCGCGCTGCCGAAGGGGCCAGCCTGGGATATGGGTGAGTTGAGGAAGTGGGCTCACTCAACCTCCCCCACATCACCAGGTAAGGCCAGGTGTGGTCTCCTGGACCACAGCTGTGGACATCTCCGGACGTGTGGCCACCTTCAGCGCCCGGAGGGCGGGATCAGTGGCGGCACGCAGCTCATTGAAGAGCCCTGGGTCGGCTCTACCCTCGAGCGTGTGCAAAGGGGCGGCGGCCTGCCCCGTAGCTCTGCAGGACCACACCAACGAAGTAGACGAGCCCACAGGCTTGGGAGGGCGCTAGGATAGCCACACCACGTCGAAGCCCTCAGTGGACTCCGTAGTGCGCAACAGAGTGCTCAACAGTGGGGGGGGACCCCAGAGTACCCTAATGTATCTAATGTTTTGTGTTCTGCCAAAGATAGAGGTTTTTACTTTATCACTATAGTTAAAAAAGCAGTAACTCAAACTGGCAAATTACATTTTCATTTTTTACATAAACAATATGTATGATAAACCTGATTATTTATCCAGTACAGGTACATTTAGATATTTATTCGATTACAGATCTGTTGACTCAGAGATAGCAAATATACTTCACACTTTAAAATACTTGTATAGTGTATATTTCCTTACAAAGTTAAAATATATTTGAAAGTTGATTGTCTTTTTTTGAAGTCAGGTGAAAAATTTATATTTTCTCCTGGTCAAACAACATGACAACAAGCAACGGTGAGCCATTCCTGAATTTTCACACTGCCGGATGGATCTTCAGCCTCCTTGTTGTGCTTCCTGAAAACTCTTACGTGATCTGGCTCATCGTCACAGGAGCGGGAAATGGAGTTGCATCAGAGTTCTTCAGCCTCAATCTGTCCGTTTGTGAGATTTTCCTCTGTCTGCAGTCTTTTTTGTCACTAGTGTCCAAAGTGTCCACTAGTGTTTCAAAAAGTCTGTTTTTTTGTGGGATTTCTAACAGGCTTTTCCATCATTGGGCGTCCTCTGTTTCAGTGTCTGATCTGTATTGAGTGTTACCTGGCTGGCAGTGGTTCATCCTATAACCTTTCTGAAGTACAAACCTCTCAGATATAGAGTGATCTGCTGCACTGCGGCCTGGATAATCATTCTAATGTCTTGTGTGTTTGCCAGTTTTACTGTAATTAATTTTCAATTGTATGTGTTCATATGTTATTGCTTGTGTCAGGCTCCGCTCACTTTGTGTGTTAAATTATTCTGCTGTGTGGCTGTTCTCAGAGCTCTGAAGCAGTCAGGACCTAGAGAGAAAAGAAGAGAGGAGGAAAACCACATGAATAGAAGAGCTTTTAATATCATCATAATGATTATAATGGCAATGCTTCTCATGTATGCTTCGTATTTGTTCACTACCGCTATTTGTTCATTGAAACTACCGCTTTGCAAAGTCCCAGTGTTTTTAGCAACTCTTTTTTAATGGAAAGTAGCTAAATCCTTCACCAGATGACTTAATGTGACAATTGTCTGCACTTTTTCTCTTAATCCATGCTCGCATAGGCCTACTGTACTTTAATAAATAAATATCCAATAAAGCTGTTACCATTTACATAACGGAATGAGTAAAGACTGCAACCAGCAGTCCAGAAAGTCACTAGTTTTACCACTAGTAGCTTTTGTTTTTTTTTACCACTAATCTTGTGCAAAGTAGCTAAATTGGCAACACTTGTCCATAGTTTTGCTTTGGCTTTCATTTATTTATAGCATATATTTTCACATGTTCATCAATCTATTTAACTGAAAGTATACTGGTATCATTGTTTGCTTAATGAGAGAAATATATTTGAGAACTACTATACTCTATACTATAAAAAAACAATGAGTCATCATGACAGATGTTATTCATGTATTGCTCATCTTGTGGCTTCAGATATTTAGAGAAATGTTTTGTCATGTAATCTAAAAAATAAAGTATATTATGTGGTAGCGTTTACATTAATTGCTTTTATTTAGTCAAAAACACGAATTAATCAACCTGACCACATTCATTTAGACCAGAGAAAAACGTTTTTAGTGGTTACATTGAGTAGAAAGTTTGACTTTTTTGCATTCATAGTGTATTTAACGTGAGTACGGAGGCATGATATTCAGAAAGTTTAATTCCCATACAATACAGAGAAAGCTAATACACTAAAATAATAATAATGCTATATAATGTACTCTACTCACTGTATTCAATGTCTAAGTGTGATAATGCTGAACGTGAGTCTCTTTTGACCACCAAAACTTATAAAACTACATTGGTGATTTTCTTTTGTTAAACCATGTTCGGTAACACTTTATAATAACTACATGCTATGAAACATTAGTTAAGCATTAGTAAATAGTTAATTAATCTTTTATAAAGCATTAATAGACATTACTAAGCAGTTTATAAATACAGCTATAAATGCTTTATTCTTGATTCATAAGCATATCTATAATGTGTTTAATAATTGTATTTTCATACTTTATAAATGATCAATTTATCATTTCTAAATTAAGTATTACATTATTTACAAACCAGTTATTTAGGAGTTGTCAGTGGTTCATCAGATCATTTAGAAAGTGTAAGTAAAGGATTAATAAACTATTTAAATATACATTTACATGTCTTATTATTTAGACATATAGTAATAGTTACTCAGTATGTTAATAAATGCTTTATTAACACGTATTTCCGCTGTAATTCATGATTCATTCAGGTAGTTATAAAACATTTAGTAGTTGTCAGCTAACTATTTCTGTGAGCTCATCTAAAGTGAGGACTATTATGCCTTGTAAAGCTTTTACAAAGGAGATATAAAGACTCAGTTATCTTCTGCACTGCTGTTCTCTAATGTTTTAAAGTTAGAACTGTTTTGACACTGCAAAATATTTTATTATATTGTTATTGTTTTATCTAAATTTTTTTTTTTTTTTTTTTTGGCACTCCTGTAATCCAGTGCAATCCACTGGTACATTTTTATTCAGCAATGTTTACAATTTACAGAAATGTATTTGTATATCAATTTGCAGAGGCTTAGTTTAATTTAACTGCAGTTATGTTTTCTGGCAGTCTACAGGAATTTTATTTTCTATGACATCGAAGAGGTTTAATTTTTATTTTATATTAAGTTACTAGTTGTACAGTCTCCATTTTTGCATTTTGAAATAAATATTTATATGTGCTATATTCCTCTGTGTTGTGTTTGTTTCCTTTTTATGTGCAGAAGAGAACTGAGCCTTTAAATCTCCTTTGTATGCCTTGTATTATGCCTTGTAAAGCTTGTATTATGCCTTGTATTATGCCTTGTAAAGCTTTTACAAAGGAGATATAAAGACTCAGTTATCTTCTGCACTGCTGTTCTCTAATGTTTTAAAGTTAGAACTGTTTTGACACTGCAAAATATTTTATTATATTGTTATTGTTTTATCTAAATTTTTTTTTTTTTTTTTTTGGCACTCCTGTAATCCAGTGCAATCCACTGGTACATTTTTATTCAGCAATGTTTACAATTTACAGAAATGTATTTGTATATCAATTTGCAGAGGCTTAGTTTAATTTAACTGCAGTTATGTTTTCTGGCAGTCTACAGGAATTTTATTTTCTATGACATCGAAGAGGTTTAATTTTAATTTTATATTAAGTTACTAGTTGTACAGTCTCCATTTTTGCATTTTGAAATAAATATTTATATGTGCTATATTCCTCTGTGTTGTGTTTGTTTCCTTTTTATGTGCAGAAGAGAACTGAGCCTTTAAATCTCCTTTGTAAAAGCTTTACGAGGCATAAATAGTCCTCACTTTAGATGAGCTCACAAAAAGAGTTAACTGACGACTACTAAATGTTTTATAACTACCTGAATGAATCATGAATTATAGCGAAAATACATGTTAATAAAGCATTTATTTAAGAGAACTGAGCCTTTAAATCTCCTTTGTAAAAGCTTTACGAGGCATAAATAGTCCTCACTTTAGATGAGCTCACAAAAAGAGTTAACTGACGACTACTAAATGTTTTATAACTACCTGAATGAATCATGAATTATAGCGAAAATACATGTTAATAAAGCATTTATTTACACACTGAGCAACTATTACTATATGTCTAAATAATAAGATGTATAAATGTACATTTAAATTTTTTATCCTTTACTTACACTTTCTAAATGATCTGATGAACCACTGACAACTCCTAAATAACTGGTTTGTAAATAATGCAATACTTAATTTAGAAATGATAAATTGATCATTTATAAAGTATGAAAAGACAATTATTAAACACATTATAGATATGTTTATAAATCAAGAATAAAGCATATATAGCTGTATTTACTTAACTAATGCTTCATAGCTTGTAGTTATTATACAGTGTTACCATGTTTGGGTTATTTGTGATTCCTTTGCCATTCAAAAAGGCTATTTTACATGTCAAAATCAGTATGAATTAGATGCAATACATCACCTGAGGGATTATGTGCAGCATGTGGGATGTGATTTATCAGCTTTTTCAATCACATTCCATTTCTGTTTACATTACAAAATAGCATTATATTCTCCTATGATCAAGGCTGTTAAGAATCACGTGGTATTTTCACCTGGATGATCTATGATTCAGAATATTTGCATTTGTTTTTTTAATAAATCCAGTATTGTAGATTTGCAATCGTGAGTTGGACTGATCACCTCACGATACTAATCTTAAAGTTTATGTTGAGATGGTGGGATGATATCACATTCGTTATTCAGGTAACCAACCATTTCCAGGAGATTGGTAATACTATAGAAAACAATGCAATTAAATTTTTTTTTTTTTTTGTCCAGGACAAAACAAAAGACAGTTGTACGATGAACATCTCGAAGGAAGCTGCAACACTTCTCACACATGAGGAGTGTAACATAACTAAACAGCCTGAACATAAAATTCCAACCTGTGACCTTGCGATGAATCACTCTAAAAAAAAAAGTCTCGTAATCATAAGGGAACCTTTTTTAGTGCTATATAGCACCAATTTTGGTGCTTCAGTGGTTCTTCAGAGGTGCTATATAGCACCTTAGTCAAATAACCGGTGAAGAACCTCTGAAGAACCGGTGAAGAACCTCTGAAGAACCGCTGAAGAACCACTGAAGCACCAAAAATGGTGCTATATAGCACTAAAAAAGGTTCCCCTATGATTACGAGCCAAGAACTATATTTTTGGTGCCATATAGAACCTTTTTTTTTTAGAGTGTATCAATGTCCTGTTTGGTCTTCCTATACACTCCTATATTCTGTGGCTCATTGCCACAGGAACAGGAAGAGGAATTGCATCCGAAATCTTCATTCTGAACGTCTCTGTTTGTGAGATTGTGTTCTGTCTGTGCTCACTGATATCTGCACTTGCCAATGAATTTCCAAAGCTCTGGGAGATTGTGATGTTTTTAACAGGAATTGTCATCACTGGTCGTTTCTTTCAGTGTCTGATCTGTGTTGAGCGTTACCTGGCAGTTGTTCATCCTGTAACCTTTCTAAAGTACAAACCTCTCAGATACAAAGTTGCCTGCTCCGTTGTTGCCTGGATAGCAAATCTTATATCTTGTGTGTTTTGTCTGCGATTCACAAACCCCTGTTTTAAGCGTCATTTTGCATACTTTTACCTGTTACAGTTCTCAGTCTACCTCTCCATAAACCTGTTCTGCTGTGTGGCTGTTCTCAGAGCTCTGAAGCAGGGCCGTGCAGAGAGTTCTTCAGAGGCAGGGGCTCAAATGTAAAAAAGGGGCAATATGTAAATATATATAGGGGTGTAACGGTACACAAAACTGACGGTTCGGTACGTACCTTGGTTTTGAAGTCACGGTTCGGTACGGATTCGGTACAGCAGTTTTACAAAATTGCTTTTTATTAATTTTTATTCAACAGTGGTTTAATGAAAAAAAAATTGTGTCTGTCCTTAAATTAATTCAGTTATAACTAAAAGTTTCTTAAAGATAATGCTGTAAACTATATAGGGAGCCCTTACATATTGCTATTAAAGATTAACAACAGAGCCCAAACTATTAGCCTAAATTCATTTGTTATTTATTTTTAGATATAATAATCAACACTCATAAGCTTCACATAAGGCAGTTTTTGCATTAATATCTAAATCTAATTATTATTATTTTTTCTCCAATTCGTTGTTGAAATATAATCATTTAGTGGCTGTAATTTTCATGACAGGTTTATTTAAACATACATTAAATAAACAAGACATCACTAACAGGCTAAGTGGTATATAATGAATATATATAGGCTAATATAATGAATATATAGGCTAATATAGTGCATGTATTCAGTGAAAGAGTTAATCTCTCTAGTGAACTCACAGCTGTGGACACTGAATGACTTCTGAGGTAAATGTGATTCTACATGACATTGTTTGTTTGCAAGCTGTTTTATTGTCTTTCCGCGGTTTAAACACCGATGGAGCGATTACACAACATATGATACGTTTCAGTAAGTTGTAATGTATCCTCAACATACCTTTAGATATTCATTTCTTTAGGAAGAGATGATCGCGTTCACTCGCGCGCTGCCACTTAAAGTTGAACTGATACGCGTCAATCTGTCACGTCACATAATAGAGCGTTAAAACGGCATTTATCGTTTGAATTTCGTGATAAAATGGACTGAATATTTAATATGTTCGTGTGGGAACTCGGATTGAAGTGTGTTCTGCGCTTTAAACAAGCCGACTGTTAACTGTCATAGATTACATTCATAACCGTTCAGTACACGCGCGCACCATACCGAAAGCCCGAAACTTTAGTTCGTCTGTCCATGTAATTTTCAACCGATTTATGAATAAGAACAGAAAATTACCGCTCCACTTCACATGCCCAATGGAATTTGAACTTGCTTTGCCAGATCACGATTGGTTGGTGTATATACATGACAAACGGGCATTGGTGAATTGTGTAATACTTTAAAATATATAATATATAGATTTGTAATTCAACACATTAGCTCTGATTATGGATGAAAAAAAATATTGGTTTACTTTTTTTCCCGTAAGGCCACACACTCTCTGAAAGGACCATATTTGGCTCGAAAGCCGCTTCCGAACAGAGGAAAATCAGCAGTCAATCAAAACGCACGCGACCCATAGCAACGCGTTATGGCAATGCCTCAACAGAAATTGTCCGACTTTTGAGCCGTTCGTTACTATTGTATACATTGTCATCAATGTCATGTTATAATTATCACATTTATTTAGTTTTATTGAACTCCCCCCCCCCCCCCCCCCCCTCTGCACGTGCCTGCTCTGAAGCAGCCTGGACCTGGAGAGAGAGGGAGAGAGAGCGACATGAAGGGAAAAGCATTTTATGTCATTCTAACTACTACTGTGACTTTACTAATTGTTTATGTGCCTAGTATATTTTTGTCATTGCGATATCTTATGTCAATACCATCTCTCCCAGGACTGGATTTACTGAGTCTTACATGTTACTTTATGGCGGGCTTTGTGCAACCTATTCACTTTATTTACAGGGTTGGCAAACTGCCCTTGTGTAAGTGTAACTAGATTTTATAACACTTTTATAACAACCTAGTCATTTACTAAATATTGCAGGGTAGGTATAAGGAATGTCATAACTTGTAAAGTACATAATTTCTGGTAACACTTTACAATAAGGTTCATTAGTTAACTCTATTAGTTGAAATGAACTAATAAAGAACTGCACTTATAAAGCACTTATTTATCTTTGTTAATGTTAATTTCAACATTTACTAATGCATTATTAAAATCTTGCTAACATTAGTTAATGCACCGTGAACTAACATGAACGAACCATGAACAGCTGGATTTGTATGAACTAATGTTAACAAAGATTAACTAATGCTGAACAGAGGTGTTTTTCATGGTTAGTTCATGGTAACTAATGCATGAACTAATGTTAACTAATACAACCTTATTGTAAAGTGTTACCTAATTTGTTTTTCCCAGTAAAAAACCCTGCTGTCTTATTTTCCTACCAGTCATAAATCTTCTCTGAATTATTTTAAAAGCTTGCAAATGTCCATACTGGAAATTAGCTGATGCTGCATTTACCTACATAGGGTTTTTAAAGATGCAGATGAAAAAGTGAGAAATTGCAAAGTATGCATATACTGTCCAAAAGTAAACCAATAATAAAAGAATGTGGTCACACTTTAGATTAGGGTCAAATTTTCACTATTAACTAACTATTAACTATGACTTTTGCCTCAATAAACTCCTAATTACTGCTTACTTAAATGGACAGTTCACCCAAAATAAAAATGTTCTAGCTAGCCAGATGAAAAACGTAACTGGTGTGCAATGTCATCAGACGTAGCATAAGCATTTTGAACTTTTTCCATAAATTGAATACGGAAGCTAGATAATTTACTTTATAACGTTTTAAATATGGATATTTTTCTTACACAAACAAATCGCTTCACTTCAGAAGGCCTTTATTATCCCCCCGGAGCCGTGTGGAGCAGTTATATGATGGATAAATGCACTTTTATGGATTTCAAAAACGAAGCAACAATCACTGCCATTATAAAGCTTGGAAGAGCCAGGACTTTTTTAATATAACTCCAATTTTATTAGTCTGAAAGAAGAATGTCATATACCCCTATGATGACTTGAGGGTGAGTAAATCATGAGCTATTTTTCATTTTTGGGTGAACTAACCCTTTAAGGACACACTGTTAAACCTTGCTGTAGATTTCTGGGTAAATAACTGTAAAATCGCCAGTATTTAGCTTTAACATCATTGGAAGGTATTTTACTGTAATATGAGGTGAGGTTATGCTGCACTAATTATAAACTACAGTACATTACTTTCAGTGCCCATGAAGGCAAATAACTGTAATATTAACTGGTAAATTACTGGTCTACATTCCCATGATGCATTACGTCACTGTTTCTTTCAAACTGTTTACATCTTCAGTCAGAAAACAAAGATTAATGCATTAACACACACATACGCATGCAAGCATGCATGTGAGCACACAAATACATTCACACAGGCGGAACGTTTGAGCCTTAACGAGCAGGTGTCACTCCTTTGCCTTGATTATCTTGGAGTTTGTTTGCTACTGTGCATGCTGTGTTGAGAACTCCTATAGCAGATTTGTATGTTTTCAGTCTAAACATGAATAGCACAACTACAAGTAAGTAAACGATTCAAATATATATATATATATATATTTTTAAATGTTTTATTTAAAATGTTAAGTTAGATAGTTTATATGCATGGTTTGAAGTAGCTTCCTGATTAGCAAGTTTTCAACTCCTCACTAAGTAATATCTCAGCTTGTTTTATCATTGCTTTCAGTTTTCTTGGTTAGTCTGGATTTGCCACAATGTACAGATGCAAATTTTGCAATTTGCCTTTTCGCCAACTAACTGCTTTTTATACACATATAAAACAACACCAACATAGAGCAAATTTTCAGTTTGTGTGTGGAATGCAGCAGTGCCATTGTACTTTTAAAAAATTTTCATCATTACGATCACATATGCACCGAAATCACAGGCAGCCACAAACACAGAATACACATAGGCATCCACAGGTGAACCTTCACTGTCAGGTTCCTGGATGTGTATTTGTGGCTAATACTTTTTCAGAGCTGTGTGTCCACCTGCGTATTCACATTAGAGATGGCAGAAAAATTTGCTGTCCAGTTGATGGCTGCTTTAGTTATTTTAGAGTGAGAACATCTTTCACCACTCATTTGTCACGGAAGCATAAGCAGTCTGGTTCAGCACAGCTGTCCAGCACAGCCTTCCACAGACAGTGTGAGACTGCACCAACAACAGATTTGTGTCTTGAGAATGACCTAACTGCTACAGATCAGTGTCTTAGTGATGTACCATCAACATCAATTGAAAGTCAAAGAAATGCCATAGATGAAGAGCCTTTTTTACATAACTTGTCTCTGTTTTACTTGAAGATGCAGGCCAAAATGTTGTTGCCTGCTAGTTCTATTCAATGTATTATTGAGGAATTTCAAGCACTTCATGTTGATAGAATGCAGGACATGCTTGTTAGACTAAAGGAAAAGTTGTTGTCATCAACAGACATACCTTCAAGTGATGTAGACAAACTTCTCGATGAACTAGTGTCACAAGATTTGTTAACTTTGTACAATGAAGGTCAGTTGAGGTCTGACCGAACCAGAAAGAACTTCTTCAAACAGAAGTTTAACTTTGTTGAGCCAAAACAGATCTATCTAGGCACTGACACAGCTGGTAAAGAACGCTTTTGTCAATATGTGCCACTTAAAGAAACGCTGGCATCTCTGTTTAGGCAGACATCAATTAGAGAACAGTACAAACAGACAAAAATGCTTGGTTCTGTTAACAAAGTACTAGAGGATATAAAGGATGGCACATGCATTACGAAAAATTCCATCTTTCAAGAGCATCCTTCATCATTATCAATTATCTTATACCAGGATGCATTTGAAGTTGTAAATCCACTTGGCTCGGGTAGAAAGAAACATAAAATCTTGGCAGTGTACATGACACTAGGTGAAATTTTGCCACACAACCGCTCCTTAGTTGACCCAATGCAACTTGTCTTGCTGTGTAGAGAGGAAGACTTTAAACAGTTTGGTCAGCAGAAGGTCTTTGCCTGTCTTGTTGCTGATCTGAAAGACTTAGAGGAGTCTGGATTTGAGTCTACTGACGGCACTACTCTTAGAGGAGGGCTTATTGCCATTTGTGGAGATAATCTTGGGTCTCATTGTATTGGGGGCTTTTCTGAGAATTTCAGTACCAACAAGCATTTCTGTCGCTACTGTTTAATTGACAGAGACACATTTAATCAGCAGCCTTTACATATTGGCCTAAAAAGAACAAACCAAAATTATGAACATAGTGTTGAACAGCTCACAACTACTGATCAGTGTATAATAGAGGGCATCAAATTCAATTCAGTTTTCAATTCCCTTACTTATTTTCACGTCTGTGGTGGATTGCCTCCATGCTTAGGGCATGATTTATTTGAAGGTATTGTGGCTGATGACTTGGCACTTTACATTAAACATTTGGTTTCAGTTGAAAAGCACTTTACCTACAATGAGTTGAATAGAGCCATTGCACAATTCAGACATTTAGGAAGTGATTGTAACAATGCCCCATGTGTGATTAAAGCTGATGCAAGACGACTTGGTGGTTCTGCTGCACAGAACTGGTGTCTCTTGAGGCTCTTACCAATTTATATAGGACATAAAATGCAAAACGCAATGGACAGTGAGGTTTGGCAGTTGTGCCTTAAACTAAAGGAAATGGTTGAGGTGATTTGTGCGCCCAAAATTAGTCATAATGAGATAGGCTACCTCAAGTTTTTAACACAAGAATATGTTTCTTTAAGAAGTACCTTGTTTCCTGGTAAAAATCTGAAAGCAAAACATCATTACTTGTTGCACTATGCAGATCTTATACTACATTTTGGCCCATTGATTCGCTCGTGGACGCTCAGGTTTGAGAGTAAACATTCATATTTTAAAAACTGTGCAAGGAAACTGCATAATTTTGTTCATCTTTGTAAAACTTTGGCGGAAAGGCACCAGTTGCTTCAGTCCTATCTAGCTTGTGGCAATTTATTCCCTCCTAAAATTCAGTCTGTCAGTGAAGCACGTGAACACAATGACCAGTTATACAATACAGAAATACAACATGCAATAAGGACAGCTAACTGTGTCAGTCAGAGTACTTCAGAGGTGTCAGGGGTTGTTTATAAAGGAACCAAATATACCAATGGCCTTGTAGTTGTTGTAGCCCAGAGCAGCTGTGGGTTTGTCTTTGGGAAAATATCACTGATACTTATTAATCCAACCAATGTCTACTTTGTTGTCAAACTGTATGACTCTGTGCTATTATCTGACCTTGGACTTCACTCTCTGCACAACACTGATCTCAAGTATGTGTGTGTTAATGCTGACAATCTCTTGAATTACTATCCCCTCCCGGTGTATGAAGTGGCAGGCCTTTCTGTGGTGTCATTACATCACTCCATATGTTCTTTTTAACTTTAGATACTGAGCTGATTCAACAAGAAATCACAAAAATTCTTCCAGAATTGGATATTCCAAAACTTAATGTAGTAGTCAATCATCTCTGTTTTGTGGTGGGCGTTGAGAGGACACAGGACCTTGCGCTAGTAGAGCTGACAGACCTTCAAGACATCTTACTTCCAATACAATGTCGAAAACTAATGATGGCTTTTAAACAAATAGGTAAGCCAAATCAATTCTGATTACATGTCTATGATCATTATTTTCAACATCATATTCCATATATGTAGACATATATACTTGTATAATATGCATATTATGTACATTATATGTCTCACTTTCTTTTTCTGTATGTATTTTTCAAAGCATTGAGAGACCAAGTGGATGAGACGTCATTAGAAATAACATTCACCTCGTTACCATCACCAGACTTAGAACAGCCATCCACTTCTTACACTCCTTCAAATTCATACTGGCTAAGTATGTTTCAGATTCCTTGGAACCACATGCCTGCAGCCCTTCTTCATGCAGCGTCTAATAAGGAGAAGGCTCCTCTTGGACCAAGAAGAGAGTTTATAAGAGCTGTTGTAGCAGCCATAAGAGAATTTTGCCCAAACCCAAGCTTGGCAGACTGTGGGGAAGTGGCAAGAAACATTTTTTCCAAATTTCCCTTAACATTTGGAGACTTTACGGAGGAAGGGGAACAACTGGGGAAAGGCTATAGTTCACTTCAAAGACAGCTGAGAACCAGAGTAGAACATGTCAACAGAGACAATGTAGCACACCGGATTCGTCAACCAAAAAGAACCAACAAAGCTGATGAAGAACAGGACAACATAGTCAAAAAAGTTCGATGTAAAGTTGACAGTTATGGATGCATTAATTGGCAACCTACCTCCATGCCAGATGGAGAGACATCTGAATCTCTTGAAATTAAGAGACAGACTTTATTAGAAATGTTTCAGTCTGGAGGCCCAAGGTCTTGTGAATTGTCTGATGTGGACAAGCTAATGAAAGAGACTTATATTGCTCAGCGCAAAATGATTAATTCATGCCCCCCTCCTGCCATTAGTGACATAGCACTGGAATGGCCATATCTTTTCAGTAAAAGAGGCCTATGCAATCATTTTGAAACACTTACAGGTGTTGATATAAGCAGTTGCTTGAGTGAATGCCAGAACGGAAAATGCATACGGATTGTGAACTACTTTCAAAAACAGACGTTAAAATGGAATGCCGAGGTCCAGGCTCTCCTCAGAGAAATTGAAGCCACACCAGCAAGCACTGATAAGACTGCCATATCAGCCATCCTACTGACAATGAAACACTTCAAAGAGAAAGAAAACTCTCTCTTCATTTTAGTAGACGTAAGTAATTAAAACATTACATGACTAGTAAAGAAATACCTTGAAATAATAATTGTAGGCTTGGTTTCACAGATCATATGTGACATACCTGTATAAACATGGGCAAAGATTTGAAAAAAAAAAAAGTTGGATGTATGATGTCTGTCTGTGCTACATAGTACAGTCTGTTAGGCCTTGTCTGTTTGACAATTATTTTTGTAGTATGGGCCTGTATGATGCTACACAGAGCATAAGTGCTTCTATGGACATTTCACTCTAAAGGGTGTGCTCACAAATCAGAATCAACCTTAGCTGTAAAAGAATTTGAACAGCTTTGTAATGTTTGGCAATTTTTTTTTTCTAAGAAAACTTCAACCCAAATGTCAGTGGAAAATGAGCTCCGTCTTCCAGTCACACCAAGGCTCATCATGCTTGGTAAGTATGAAATAAATGAGAAATAGTAAATGTGTTTGGCAGTTTTTTTATGGTGAGTTTTATGGCTGTTTCAGGAGACAGCCTTCTAACTTCATCTAAGTGGATGGTCAGCATTGAGGGAAAAGTGACACATTGCATTGATGAGCAGTTAGATTTCTCTGCGGCACTCTCTGTGTTTTTCAGCGTGTTCTATGTTTTTAACATTGAATACCAAGAGTCAGCCAGTGCCACATTAGAACTCATTCAAAGGTACATGTTAAAAAATTGTTCAATAATGTAACATGAGTTTGCCACAGTTGTGCATTTTATTTTTATATATATATATATAATATTATATAATTTTTTTTTTTTTTTTTTTTTAGTATGATGTTTTTCTGAACTGTTTAATTTGTTACTCCATTTCTAAAATAGTTGTTGTCTGATTTACTCAACAGGTTTTTAGTGAGGATTAATCCTGAGGGGACAAAGTGTGCTTCCAAAGCTGGAACCAGCCGTAAAACTGGGTCATCTGTTAAAAGAAAGATTCAAAACATAAATCCACATGTACATACATTTTTGCAGAGGCTCACCGAATTTGAGTGGAAAACAGGCAACTAAGTGAAAATATTTTTGTTAACGTTTTACTTGTAAGAATATGAGAAGGTCATTTAATTTATGTTAACTTAAATAACATGAGGGTCATTGGTGACAGAGAGATTTTTGGGTGTTGTATCAAAAACAAACAGGTTGTTTCTTTCTGTTTTTGTAATTCTGTTATGTTGGGATAAACACCTAAGTAATAAAGTGAATTTGTGTAAAGATTTAAAAGTTCTTTCTATTTTATTTTTTAAATGAAGTAACATGAAAGAATGCTTCGTAAGTTTAAGAGTACCACAATGAGTACTGCATTATAAATTATTTAAATGTATATGTATGTTACTGTACAGTAAATAACTGAAACCACTGCTGCCAGTTATCAACTGTAATGCCTGATTTACGGTATAAAACTGGCAACAGTGTTGCCGGTTAGTCACTGTATTGGTATATACACAGTACTATACTGGCAACACTGTTGCCAGTTAGTCACTGTATTGGTATAGACACAGTATTATACTGGCAACACTGTTGCCAGTTAGTCACTGTATTGGTATAGACACAGTATTATACTGGCAACACTGTTGCCAGTTAGTCACTGTATTGGTATAGACACAGTATTATACTGGCAACACTGTTGCCAGTTAGTCACTGTAACAGATTCTTTACAGTAACTAGCTGGCAACAGTGTTGCCAGTATTTTACTTATAAAAAACCTGGTAAGGTTTAACAGTGCACCTAATATAAAGTGGGTCTAGATATTGTCACTGGTGGTTGCAGGCAAACAGATGAAGATGAAGATTCTAGAGCCAACACAAGGTTTAATAATATATAACAAGTAGACAGGCAGTGCAAAACAAACTGAATGCAACTTAGACCGGACTCCGAACAGAACACAGACACAGGCCGGAACATAAATACACAGTGATGATTGACAAACGACACACAGCTGTGATGAATGTCCATGGTGAATGATGAGCGGCGGCAAATGAGGAACAGGAACACATGTGACTATCACAAACAAACAGGAGGTCCATGAAAACTGAAATTATCAGAACATAATTGTGACAAATATGGATTAATAACTAAAAATTGATCTAAAAATGTGTTGTGAACTTCTTTTGTTCCTTGAAGTAGAGACCAGGAGACTTGGATATGTTCTTTCAGCGGGATTCTTTATTGAGAACACGTGCTGTCTTTCGGCTGAGGTGGTATTTTACTCCACAATAAAATGCAAATGCTAACATCATTATTATCATCTTAATAGGTAATTTATCACCCAAATCAAGCAAACAAAAACACTAACTTACCCAAATAAAACAGGGTCCACTCTGTACTGCTCACATTCCAGTGCTGAAAACAGACAAGTTGAGTATAATGGTTATCCGAGTGCAATGAAAAGTAAACAAAAGAAGTAGAAAAGTTAAAATTAAGATAGTACTTATCTGCAGGAAACCACTTCTATCCTAGAGAATGTCCAGATACCAGCACATCATATTCCCCAGCAGGAATATGATATATATTTTTATGAAAACATGGTGCATTCTGGTGTTGCCATAAATCTATATGGATTAAAAATATAGATTTGATTACATTAAAATGTGAGGACTATTTGCATTGTTTCATATACAGAGGCCCTCTCATATTTGCATATTAGGTTTTTATGTGTATTAATACACATAATGGAATCAGATGTATTTATGAAAAACATGGATTACAATACGACTTAAATTGCATGCCAATTATTTGGATGCACGAATGTGAAACGATATGAGGACAATTTGCATTGCTTTGTATACAAATTCAATGATTGTTACTAAGAGAGGGATATCTTCTATTTAATCTCATATTTGCATTTTAGGTTCTATGCCATGTTTTAGGTCATACATATATATTACTGATGTGACAGTTGTGGAATCAGTCTACAAATCAACACAGGGATTGAGGTCGAGAGAGCATTCAATCTTCAGGTGACACTCTTTTTTCCACTGAACAATATATTACAATGACACTGTGATTACTAGGCTTAAAGATGATAAAGATTAATGGGTAAAATAAGCTGGTGTAGCTCAATTTGTTTTGAACAGATAAACCCAAAGGAAATATGACAGAAAATAATTTGTTTTACCATGCAAATGAAGGCTAATATTATAAATCAAAGTTCCAAAAGTGATGCCATAGAGGAACTATTTTTTTGGTTTCCCAAAGAACCTTTCAGCAGTGTAAAAATTAAAATCTTTTAATTTTACTTACATTTTTAAGTTCAATCAACTTGGATGTTTAAGTCATTGCAACTTGAATTACAATGAACCGAACACTTTAGATTACAGCCTGGAAAGTACTGTGCAAGTAAAACAAATTTACAGCGTAACTTTCGGTAATTATAGTGTACCCATACTTGTAGGTATATGGGAACAATATGTCAATTTTGGGAAATAAAGGGGTAACTATCAGGAAAATTAACAAATTATTTATACTGTAAGTATTTTAGAACTAAGGGGTAATTATTCTACTATTATATGCAACAATCTTACATTTGGGAGCATTTAGTGAGAACATACACTGTGTAGCTATTTGTTATAATAGTGTACCAACACATAAAGGCTTTTAGGCCTTAACTACTATGTATTAACATAAAAATTGTACTGTATTGTATTGCAAAACATTTTTGCTGATATTGAGGTAAAGTTAGGGACAGCTGTGGTGGTATGGGTGAGTTTAAGGATATAGGGTTAGGTGTAAGGGAACTACAGAAATTAATTACATATGTAAAATTTACAAAACAATGTAAAAACATGTGTATATAAAAAGTGCATTGTATCAAATTATTAATTTGAATGTTAGTATATAGTAGTTAAGGCCGCCTAATATAAAAGGGGTCGTTTTTTTTAATTACGGGGTACATATCAGTGCATTTATACAGTATTTGTTTTGATAGCAAAATGGCAGCTGTTTTAGTTTGGGCTTTTGTGTTTCAAGTCAAACTAAAACTAAAAAATATATACTCTTGTTCCAAGTACTTACAGGATAAGTGGTGCTGGTTATTCCATGTAGTTACAGGTCTTTGCACACTGAGTCCAACATTTTCGTACTAATTTTTTCCCTTTTTTTTTTTATTTGTCATCCGGTGGCTCTGAATTGTCAAAACCCCTCTCAAAATGCTTGAGTGGAAGCGAAAAACAGAAAATCGAACCCAATCCAAATTTTTTTGATGGACAAAAAGTTTCAGAGGCATATGCGTGACATATGCAGGCTGTAAATTAAAGTGGTGCTTGTTACCCTCTTGTTTCATGTAGTTACAGGGTAAGTATGAATCTACGGGCTGTAAATTAAAGTGGCGTTTATTACCCTTGTTTCATGTAGTTTAAAGGTAAGTGTGAATCTACATGCTGTAAATTAAAGTGGTGTTTTTTACCCTCTTGTTTCATGAAGTTACAGGGTAAGAATAAAAACACGTACACAATCTGATATTACTCTGAAACATCTATTTGAAAAACAACTTATTTCCAAACAGATTTACAACACTTGTTCGTTTCTCTTACTTCGGTTCTTCAACTTTTTGTTCCTCTTCTTTTTCTTTCTTGCCACAGATGAATCTTAAAGAGGAATCCTATGTCTCTTGCTATTCTGTGTTATTTACAGTATTAAAATACAGTACACCCAGAATTGTCTTCAACTCATCTTGTATACGACTTTCTTCAGATGAACACAAACAAACATTTTTTAGAAAAATAAAAAAATCTCTGTTAATGCTAGCTCATGGGTTCCTAAACATTTACAGCAATAACTAAAGTAGTCCATATGACTCCAATGGATGAATCAATGTATTCTGAAGTGAAAAGTTAAGTTTTTGTAAGAAAAATACCAATATTTTTAACTTTAACTTTTTGTAGACTATTACTTCTGACCAACTGTCACCAGCGCGTACATGAGAGGGATGATGTAAATTGAAGCATGATGTAAGCGCGTGGAGAAACTCATGCGAAAAGTCCCGCGGATGTTTGATGCCGGTTTTCTTTTTTTTTTAATTAATGCTCACAAAAAAATGCAAATAAATACAAACAATTACAAATAATAACAATGAGAAACAAACAAGACAGGACAACAGAAACCAGTTCTCACGTGAGTTTCAAAGTGCACCCAGACCAAACATAGTCAGCTCCTGATAGGTCGAAGCAAGTCAGTCACAGGCATGCCGGAAGAATGGCAGGGCGTTGCAACGCTTGTTCCCTCTTCAGGGAACCGAGGTTACAGTCGTAACTTAGGTGTTCCCTTTCAAGGGAACTCCCGTTGCATCGATTGACGCTATGCGAACGTCTATACCAACATAGTGACTAGTGTCTGTCTTATGTTAACCCCTAGGAGTCTGAGCTGTTTTGGGGCCCTTTAGGAGTTTTGACATGCTCTGACATTTGTGTTTTTTTTCAGTTGCTTATAAACTTATTAATGGCAAAAGTGTAATTACACTGTATTCAGCACAAACTGACATAAAACAATACACTGATTTCAAATTTGTTAGACAGTTTTTCTTCTGCATAATGAATGAGCTTCAGGTATGTGACTGAAAGCAACAGGACAAAGGACATATATTATATATTGTACTTCTAGTAATCTAGTAAATGCATCTTGATTTAAGAATGTTTAAATATTTAGACTAAAAACAAGACAAAAATTACTAAGAGCATTTTTTCTACTTTGTTTGTATTATTCTTTATGTTTTTGAAAGTAGTCTCATGCTAAAAAAATAATAATAATAATTAAAATTAAGATACAATTTATACAAAATGAAATTCACTGTAAAGAAAGTCCAGAACTCCAGAATAATTAATTTAGAATGTAGTCAACAAAATCCTATTATATTTTAAATGATCAAAAGATTTGACAACAGAAAAAAAAATGCTCTTCTTATTTAAATGAAAATTGTACTTATCTAGTAAATGCATCTTGATTTACGAATGTTTAAAAATTTAGACTAGAAACAAAACAAAAATTCACTTTCTACAAAACAACACTCAATATTAACTCGATAAAACAAACTTTGATATTAAATTTTAAATAACATTAGGCTATAATATTTAAACATCAATATGAAGAAAAATATGTTTGACTGGTAGTATATTTATAGCATCTGAGCAGACATTTGCGAATAAAAGCTTTATTGATGTGACACTAGGCTATTTTACAATAAACACGTTATAATCTGTCCAAAACAGGCCAAATAAATCTTGTCTAAACAGTCTTGCGTGTATGGCATTTTATATTGCAGCAGGATTCATATTTAAACAGTCTTTTTGCGTTTAATATTCACAGATGCTAACAGAATAAACTTAACAGAATAAAGCCTACCTTAATATCAGCCCTGAATCCATTGCTTTAAGAAATTAACAGCTTTTTATGAGGTTTATTATTCCAGGATTATTGCTCAAAGCGTCTCAAAACGATGTAGCTGAAGTAAGGTTACAGCGCTTCACTAGATGTGTTTATTTGAGTTGATGTGTGTGCGTCAACTCTGGATCGCCTCGGTATTTGAATCTCAATAGAACGCACGCTTCGTGGGCGTGGTTGCATTAGTGGATAATGAAGTGGCTCGCGGGTGACTGACATCACTATCTTTTCAAACAGATTACATAAACACAGCATATTTGTTTTCGATTTGGTTTACATTGTTTAAATTTCATTGACATTTCAATTTTTTTAGACATACGTCTCATGTTTGTGAGACAAATATTCACTAAGCTAGAGTTCCTTTTCTAAAGACTATCTGAATGAACGTCTTTGACAGAGAGGCTGCAGATCGCGCATCATTTTTGTTTTCTTTATTTTGCAAAAAGCAAAACATTTAGTTTTTATTGTGACTGTACACACAAAAAATAGAAACTTAACAGATTATAATGATGTTGTTACAAGCACGCCAGACTCCACCCTCTCCCAGACACAACGATCCCAATCACCCGAGTACTGAGCACACACACCTGCACGTCATCATCACTGCAATCACCACCCTGCACTTAAGCACCACGCTCACACTCAGTCACTGTCCGGTATCGTTTGTACATGACCCTACATGCTTGCTTCCTCTGACTCACCTGACTACTTACCCCAACGAACCCTGAGTGTCTCCTCGTCTCGTCCTGTCTCCTGGTCCTCGTCTCCTTCGATCCATTGTTCCTGTGTTCAAGATCCCAAGACGTATTGTATAACCAACCATTCCAACATTACCAGATACTCTCACTCAGACTCTCACCGCACCTGCTCACTTCCTGGTTACGAAATAAACTCTGCTTTCATCTGCCTCTGTTATCCGTGTCTACTCTGTTTGTAACAGAATACCGGACCAACACAGCGCACCAGGATGAGCACCCCGGATCCATTCCAAGAGCTCGTCGACGCCGTTCGGCGAGCTCTTCCCACCAGCGCACCTGCACCTTCACCTTCACCGGCGAGCACTTCCGGGATCCACACAACCACTTCTTCGCCCCCCGAGTACGCCAGTCCCATGGCCAGACCGGCGCCCTTCTCTGGTTCGGCGGAGGATTGCAACGGATTCCTTCTGCAATGTTCGCTGGTCCTGGAGATGCAGCCGCGCCTGTACCCCAACGATCGCGCTAAGGTAGCGTTCATCACATCTCAACTCTCCGGTAAAGCGCTCCGTTGGGCGGAATCCATGTGGTCCACAGACAGTCCAGTGATCCAGACCCTGTCGGGGTTCTTGTCTCACTTTAAGGAGGTCTTTGGGAAACCATCATGGGATTCGTCGATCGGAGAACAGTTATACCATCTGAAACAAGGTACCTCCACAGTTAATGAGTATGCTCTACAGTTTCGAACCCTCGCTGCTGCTAGTGGATGGAACGAGCAGTCCTTGCTTACGACCTACCGACAGGGTCTGGATCCTCGGGTGCGGCTGCATCTCGCTGCATACGAGGATACCATCGGGCTAGAACGCTTCATCCAACTCTCCATCCGCTTCGCCTCTCGTATGCAGTCGTGCATCGAAGAGCACCAGGGCCAGTCGTCATTGTTCCTCCGCCAACCAGGTGATGTCAGCACTCCAGAAACCAACCCCGAGCCCATGCAACTGGAGAACTCCCGCTTGACGTCAGCTGAACGGCAGAGACGGCTGACACAGAATCTCTGTCTCTACTGCGGTCTACCTGGGCATTACATCTCAGAATGCCCAGTCCATCCTTCTCGACCCATGGTGAGTGCAATCATTCCTTCACTCTCTAAAATGAAGCCACTCACCACAACTGTGAACCTTACTGCTGCTGGGATCTCCCTTTCAGTTACTGCCCTCCTCGATTCTGGGTCAGCCGGGAACTTCATCTCGGGAACCCTCTGCCGTCAGCTCAAGCTCCGCACGTCTGCAACTCCGACGATCTACCAGGTCCAGTCGGTAACGGGCAGACCACTCAGTCGGAGGCAGGTTAGTCGCTCCGTGGGCCCCATCGGAGTGCAAGTCGGAATCCTCCACATGGAGCGACTACACTTGCTGGTTCTGGAGGAATCCACCGCTGACATCATCCTAGGGCGCCCGTGGTTAGAGCAGCACAACCCCGTCATCTCCTGGAAGACAGGGGAGATCCTGAAGTGGGGCGACAGCTGCTTCCCGGATTGCTTCCCATCTCCACCGATTCGTCCCTCTCCGCGTCCCCAAGATCTCCCCGTCTGTGCCACGTCCTGCGAGAGTCCGGTAGAGAGACGATCAGTGGATGTCCCCTCCTGTTACGCCCCCTTCAGAGACGTCTTCTGTCCCCAACGGGCCTCCAAGCTGCCTCCCCATCGGCCATGGGACTGCGCCATCGATCTGCTGCCAGGTGAACCAGTGCCCAGGGGGAAAATCTATCCCCTCTTTCTCCCGGAGGAGAAGGCCATGGAGGAGTACATCAAGGAGGCGCTGGAGCAAGGCTACATCCGTCCATCTACCTCCCCTGCTGCTTCGAGCTTCTTCTTCGTGGCAAAGAAGGACGGAGGCTTGCGGCCTTGTATCGACTACCGGTCATTAAATAACATCACCATCAAGTTCCGTTACCCCCTTCCTCTCGTCCCAGCTGCCCTGGAACATCTCCGTGGTGCCACTGTGTTCACGAAGTTGGACCTCCGCATCGCTTACAACCTCATCCGGATACGTGAGGGGGACGAGTGGAAGTCTGCCTTTGTCACGCCCACTGGTCACTATGAGTACTTAGTGATGCCCTATGGACTCACAGGTTCGTGCTGGACCTGTCAGAAGAGACCCTGCCCTCTACCAATGCCTCCACCAACATGCCGCCGGGCTGTCCTCCGGGCTTGCAATACATCACTCGAGCACAACGCATCCCTCTGATTCACTCCTCACATACATCACTGGGCACTGGTCACCCTGGGGTCAATGAAACCCTCTCGCTGCTACGCCAGCGCTTCTGGTGGCCACACATGCCAGCTGATGTCAGAAGGTACGTGAGGGGATGCCGAGAATGCGCCATGGCCAAAAGCCCTCGACACCTGCCAGCTGGGAAACTCCTGCCTCTGCCCGTTCCCAACCGTCCGTGGTCACACCTAGGGGTGGATTTCATCACAGACCTGCCCAATTCAGAGAACTGTACCTGTATCCTCCCACTACGAGGACTTCCCACAGCCCTAGAGACCGCGGAAGCCATGTTTAACCACGTCTTCCGGTATTATGGCATTGCCGAAGATATCGTATCTGACAGAGGTCCTCAATTCATTTCTAAGGTATGGAAGGCCTTCTTTGCACTGCTAGGTGTGACTGTCAGCCTCACGTCCGGATACCATCCTCAGACGAACGGGCAGACGGAAAGAAAGATCCAGGAGATTGGCCGTTTCCTCCGTACCTTCTGTCACGGCCACCAGGACTCCTGGAACCAGTTCCTAGGATGGGCCGAGTACGCACAGAACTCACTTCGACAATCCACCACCGGCCTGACACCTTTCCAGTGCGTACTCAGCTATCAAACGCCCCTCTTCCCCTGGTCTGGGGAACCCTCCGACGTTCCTGCGGTTGACTACTGGTTCCGGGAGAGTGAGAGGGTCTGGGACTCAGCCCATCACCAACTTCAACGGGCACTCTGCAGACGCAGGTTGACAGCCGACCTTCACCGCTCCGACGCTCCGACATTCCAGGTGGGACAGAAGGTCTGGCTGTCCACCCGGGACATCAGACTGCGTCTGCAGTGCAAGAAGTTGAGTCCCAGGTTCATTGGCCCCTTCGAGATCCTGCAGCAGATCAATCCGGTGACGTATAGACTCCAACTACCACCTCAGTACCGGATTCACCCCACTTTCCACGTGTCTCTCCTGAAACCTCACTACCCCTCTGTTTCTGTTTCCCCAGAGCCTGGCGTTACTGTAGTTAGATAACTACAGACCTGTCTCTCTCCTGCCATTCATAGCAAAAACTCTTGAGCAAGTTGTTTTCAACCAGATTTCATCCTTCCTCTCACAGAATAATCAGCTGGACACTAACCAATCCGGTTTCAAAAGGGGCCACTCCACAGAGACTGCATTACTGTCGGTCACCGAAGCCCTGCGGATAGCTAAAGCTGAGTCCAAATCATCAATCCTCGTCCTCCTTGATCTATCTGCTGCCTTTGACACGGTCAATCATCAGATTCTTCTGTCCACCCTCTCATCACTGGGCATCACAGGGACTCCGCTCCATTGGTTTGAATCTTATCTCACAGGTAGGTCCTTCAAGGTTGCCTGGAGAGGAGAGGAATCCCAAGCGCATCAACTGACCACGGGGGTTCCTCAGGGCTCAGTGCTTGGACCTCTCCTTTTCTCCATTTACACTACTTCATTAGGTCCCATCATACAGGCACATGGCTTCTCATATCACTGCTATGCTGATGACACTCAGCTCTACCTTTCATTCCAACCAGACGACCCCACAGTAGCTGCACGAATCTCCAGCTGTCTGGCTGACATCTCTGCATGGATGAGTAAAAATCACCTACAGCTCAACCTGGCAAAGACTGAGTTCCTCATCTTTCCCGCCAGTCCCACTATGCAACATGACTTCACCATCCAGCTAGGTACATCCCTGATCTCCCCTTCAATATCAGTCAGAAATCTTGGAGTTACATTTGATGACCAGTTGTCCTTCAGAGAACACATTGCTAAGACAGCTCGCTCATGCAGGTTTGCGCTCTACAACATCAGGAAGATCAGACCGTTCCTAACAGAACACGCAACACAGCTTCTTGTCCAGGCCCTGGTTATTTCTAGACTTGACTACTGCAATGCGCTTCTGGCTGGACTCCCCTCTTGTGCGATCCAAACACTTCGAATGATCCAGAATGCAGTGGCACGTCTGGTCTTCAACGAGCCCAAAAGGACCCACGTCACACCACTCTTCATCTCTCTGCACTGGCTACCACTCGCTGCTCGCATCAAGCTTAAGGCGCTGACGCTTGCCTACAGAGCCACCACGCGCTCAGCTCCTGCATACTTTGACTCGATTCTACAAATCCACACCCCCACCAGAAGCCTTCGTTCAGCTAAGGAGCGAAGGCTTGTGGTACCATCACAGAGAGGCAAAAAATCCCTTTCCAGAACATTTTCATTCAACGTTCCCAGCTGGTGGAACGATCTGCCCACCGCCATCCGAAATGCTGATTTGTTGACAACATTCAAAAGTAAACTAAAATCTCTTCCATGAGCACTTAACCTCTTAAAAAAAAAAAAAATTATTTCCTTTCCTCTTTCTCCTCCTCTTTCCCTCCCTACTCTAGCCTGTGCTACACTGAGAAATGTACACGGACTTTTCAGGCACTTGTTGCGCTCACTCGACTCTTCATGACCATTTGCTTATTGTACCCCCAAGTTGTAAGTCGCTTTGGATAAAAGCGTCTGCTAAATGGATAAAAGCGTCTGCTAAATGCATAAATGTAAATGTAAATGTAAACGTACTCCGGAGCCTCCCCCTCCACTTCTAGTTGATGACGGCGCAGCATATCAGGTCCAGGACATCTTGGACTCCCGGCGTCGTGGTGGTCAACTACAGTACCTGGTAGACTGGGAGGGGTACGGCCCTGAAGAAAGATCGTGGGTACCCAGGCATGACATCCTTGATCCGAATCTACTAGAGACATTCCACGCTACCCGCCCTGATCGACCGCCACCGCGGGGTAGAGGTCGACCACCACGGCGTCGGGGTCCTCGGCCCTCATGAGATGGCCGTGGAGGGGGGGGTAATGTTACAAGCACGCCAGGCTCCACCCTCTCCCAGACACAACGATCCCAATCACCCGAGTACTGAGCACACACACCTGCACGTCATCATCACTGCAATCACCACCCTGCACTTAAGCACCACGCTCACACTCAGTCACTGTCCGGTATCGTTTGCACATGACCCTACATGCTTGCTTCCTCGGACTCACCTGACTACTTACCTGATCCCCAACGAACCCTGAGTGTCTCCTTGTCTCGTCCTGTCTCCTGGTCCTCGTCTCCTTCGATCCATTGTTCCTGTGTTCAAGATCCCAAGACATATTGTATAACCAACCATTCCAACATTACCAGATACTCTCACTCAGACTCTCACCGCACCTGTTCACTTCCTGGTTACGAAATAAACTCTGCTTTCACCTGCCTCTGTTATCCGTGTCTACTCTGTTTGTAACAGATGTATAGCACTTGCCTGAATGATAAAAAATATAGATGGATAAATGGAAGTATGGAAGTATCCTTGAAATATATTGTGACAAACCAATCCTCTGATCTGATCTGAGGCACGATTTGTCTAAAGGTTACCATTTCCATTTTAGCTGCATGACAGACTCATTGAGAAATCGCAGATCCAAAATGGGGCGCAAGCCCCCATCCTTCTTTTAGATAACCCTTTTTATGGTCTGCAGGACCTAATGAGAAACATTTGGCAGATTCCATGCTGCCAAAAATTCTACTAGTGGTACCAGCCTCGAGACGGACTTCTGATTTTTGTTGTGCAATCAGCCCGATGCCCTGTAACGGCGAACCAGCAGGGAATGGTCGAACTGACTGCTTACATGCGGGCATGCCAATGCCACTACGTTTCCGGGCGGACCTTAAAATATGTGCTCGCCGGACACCACTGCGCCCTGTAACACCAGAGGTGACAGGGTTGGTAGAACGGTCCCCTGAGGGCACCAAAGGGAGGCAGGCACCGTATAATGAGGTGTTGACCGCTCGGTGGGACTGCCCTCACTGGCCTGACCCCTCAAGCATCAGGACCTTTTCCCCCCTGCAGCCACCTTGGAAATAATGGCGGTCCTCAATTCGTCTTAACCCTTGAAGGCTATGGTTGAGAACGCCAGCCCGACCCCCAGACTTTTAGTGGGGACTCAGGAGCAGACGCTCTGCTTCTGTTGAGATATGTTTGGCAGAAGTTCCTATGCTGCCAAAAAAATCTACTAAGAGAACCAGTCTGTCAAGAAGTGGACTGAAGTGGGCATGTTTGTACTTTTATTTACTTTTGTTTTATACAAAATATTCAATCAACTATCGCAAACTATGCATCATTTTAAATCTAAAACACTCAAGATAATACACAAATACACCAGGGAGGAAAGGGTTAAATTAAATGCTAAAGGACCGGCCATTTAAACGTCAACATGATAAACACAGTACTCGTCTTTCATCTCCTATCGTGCAGATCATATCAGACGAATCCAAGAAACACCAGCATACATGTCATTGTAAAGTTTCCACTCTTCAAAATGCATCCCACTTTTTAATCCAAAACAATGAAAAAATAGAAAAAAAAATTAATAATCCTCCTTTGTTTGCATGAGCATTTTGATTTAGAGTAATCAATAGTGGTGTCGAAATTAATTGTTGCTACAATGCATCGCGACACAGACGAGGACGATGCGTTATCGGTATAACAGGTATCGGTTCCGTAATATCATCAAATCAAATCAAATCAAATCACTTTATTGTCACACAGCCATGTACACAAGTGCAACAGCAGGTGAAATTCTTGGTGCAGTTCCGAGCAACATAGCAGTCATGACATGTACAACATTTAAAGCAGCATCAGATTACACATCTGATGCGCCCACAATTACTCACAGCACAGTAAACACTACAATAAATAATTTACACAATGTGAGTGTAGTTCTCACAGCTTTAACCAATATACACATACTTACAATATACATATACTTTAAACAATATACACTAAACATACATTAAACAGTATACATTAAGCTATAATAGTAATAATAATATACAATGTACAGTATCCATTATTATTCACAGTAGAGATCCAATGTACAATAGGTGCTATATGATAAATGATAAATAATAAATTATAATAAATGTGTATATAATGTGTGTGTATCTACAGTGGGTTGTGCTGAGTGATATTCTGTCCGGTGTGTGTTATGATCCTGATGGGTCAAGAGTTAAGGAGTCTGATTGTTTGTGGGAAGAAGCTGTTCTGGAGTCGGCTGGTGCGTGTTCTGATGCTGCGGTACCGTCTGCCTGATGGCAGCAGTGAGAGCAGCCCATGGCTCGGGTGGCTAGAGTCTCTGATGATCCTCTGAGCTCTCTTCACACATCGCCTGGCGTAAATGTCCTGGAGGGAGGGAAGCTCACCTCCGATGATGCAGCTGGCCGTGCGCACTACCCTTTGCAGGGCTTTGCGGCTGCGGGCGGTACTGTTGCCGTACCAGGTGGTGATGCAGCCAGTCAGCAGGCTCTCTATGGTGCTGCTGTAGAACCGTGTGAGGATGTGGCGGCTCATTCCAAACCTCCTCAGCCGTCGCAGGAAGAAAAGGCGCTGATGAGCCTTCTTCACAACGGCCTCGGAGTGGACGGACCATGAGAGTTCCTCTGTGATGTGGACACCGAGGAACTTGAAGCTGCTGACTCTCTCCACCGGTGCTCCATCGATGGTGATGGGGCGGTGTTCTCTCTCATTCCTCCTGAAGTCGACCACCAGCTCCTTGGTCTTGCTGACGTTGAGGGAGAGGTTGTGCTCCTGACACCACCGTGTCAGAGTGTGCACCTCCTCTCTGTAGGCCGTTTCATCATTGTCAGTGATGAGACCTACCACCGTCGTATCGTCAGCAAACTTGATGATGGTGTTGGAGCTGTGGGTTGCCACACAGTCATGTGTGTACAAAGAGTACAGGAGTGGGCTGAGAACACAGCCCTGAGGGGCTCCAGTGTTGAGAGTCAGTGGTGAGGAGATGTTACTGCCCATTCTGACCACCTGGCGTCTGTTTGACAGGAAGTCCAGGATCCAGCTGCATAACAGGCTGTTTAAGCCGAGAGCCCGGAGTTTCATGTCAAGTATGGAGGGCACAATGGTGTTGAATGCTGAGCTGTAGTCTACAAACAGCATTCTCACATATGTGTTCCTCTTTTCCAGGTGGGAGAGAGCAGTGTGAATTGTTGATGAAATGGCATCATCGGTGGAGCGGTTTTTGCGGTATGCAAACTGCAGTGGGTCCAGTGAGGGGGGGAGAACAGAGCAGATGTGGTTTCTGACTAGTCTCTCAAAGCATTTGCTGATGATGGGGGTCAGAGCAACAGGACGCCAGTCGTTTAAGCAGGTGGTTTTTGCTTGCTTCGGTACAGGAACAATGGTGGACGTTTTGAAGCATGTGGGGACCACAGACAGGGAGAGGGACAGGTTGAAAATGTCCGTGAAAACTCCAGCCAGTTGGCGCGCGCACGCTCTGATGACGCGGCCGGGAATCCCGTCTGGACCCGCAGCTTTACGGACGTTCACCCGCCGGAAGGATCGGGTTACATCCGCTTCAGATACGGAGAGTGCACTAACCTCTGTATCTTCAGCCGCGAGCTCTCTCTCCGCGAGGGCGGTGTTTGTTCCCTCAAAGCGAGCATAAAAGGTGTTGAGCTCGTCCGGGAGAGAGGCAGCGGTGTTCACGGTGGAGTTTGAGTTCCCTTTATAGTCTGTGATGATGTTAATTCCCCTCCACATGCTTCTGGAGTCGGTGGTGTTGAACTGTCCTTCAATCTTGTCCCTGTACTGGCGTTTTGCTGCTTTGATTGTTTTCCGGAGGGCATAACTTGCTTGTTTATGCTCCTCCGCATTACCGGAGTTAAAGGTGAGGGACCGCGCATTGAGTGCCGCGCGAACATCCCCATTTATCCACGGCTTCTGGTTTGGGTACAGCCGAATTGTTTTGGTCGGAACAACGTCATCTACGCACTTCCTGATGAAACACGTTACGCTATCAGCGTAGACCTCGATGTCGTCATCAGAGGCCGACCGGAACATCTCCCAGTCCGCGTGATCAAAACAGTCCTGTAGCATAGAGTCCGATTGGTCCGACCAGCACTGGATGGTTCTGAGGGCTGGTGCTTCCTGTTTCAGTCTCTGCCTGTAAGCGGGCAAAAGTAGAATGGACGCGTGATCTGATTTGCCGAATGGTGGGCGAGGGAGGGACTTGTAACCCTCCTTGAAGGGGGAGTAGCAGTGGTCTAAAACACGGTTCCCTCGCGTGTTGATGCTAACATGTTGGTGGTATTTGGGTGCGATGCGCTTGAAGTTGGCTTTGTTAAAGTCCCCGGTCACAATAAACGCAGCCTCAGGATGCGCGGTTTCCTGCTCACTCACTGACCTATACAGTTCCTTTAGTGCCCGGTCTGTGTCGGCTTGTGGGGGAATATACACCGCTGTGATGATGACCGCGGTGAATTCCCTCGGTAGCCAGAATGGTCGGCACAGAACCATGAGAAATTCCAGATCAGGAGAGCAGAAAGACTTGATAGAGTGTACGTTCCTCTGGTCACACCAGGATCGGTTGATCATAAAACACACACCCCCGCCTTTGCTTTTCCCGGAGAGATCTTTTTCTCTGTCCATCCGATGCACGGAGAACCCCGTGGTTTCGATGGCTGAGTCTGGAATCTCAGCGGACATCCAAGTTTCTGTAAGGCAGATAATGCAGCAGTCCCTCGTGTCTCGTTGGAAAGAGATCCGCGCTCTCAGCTCGCAGAGTTTATTGTCCAGAGACTGAACATTTGCCAGTAAAATACTGGGAAGCGGGGGTCGGTTTGCGCGGCGTCTTACTCTGACGAGTACGCCAGCTCTACAGCCCCTTCTCCGGCGGCGTTTCCGCGGCCGGGCCACCCAGACAAAGGGTTCCGCTGCTGTGTTTGTAAGCGGCGTGTCGTCGTTGATGAATTTAAAGTCCGGTTTTCGGTGTGCGATTGCCGAACCAATGTCCAAAAGTGTCTGTCTGTCGTACGTAGTAAGGCAGACAACATCCAAGACAAAAAACACAAAAACTATAAACAGAACAAACAAAAAACTACAATGCTTCAGCAGAGCTTGCGACGTTGCGGCCGTCCTCGGCGCCATCTCAACACAGAGTCCGTTGAGACTAATAGACCATAACCGATTATAATGTACTGATTCTTTTCTGACGTCATTTGTCACGTACGTGCTACAATACAATACAGTACACGTAGCATACAATGGCAGAGGGAGGCAAGATGCGAGTGAGAGTAATTAAAATGCTCCAACTACTTTAAAAGCCGACATCTGGGCACATTTCGGCTTTTATGAACAACCTGGTAAGCACGACCTGGAGAACACACACGCTTGTGTAAATCAAAGCTATCTGATTTATCAAAACAATTTAATTTACAACCCCAAATCAGAAAAAGTTGGGACAGTATGGAAAACGCAAAAAAAAAAAAAAGAAGTGATTTCTAAATTTACTTTGACTTGTATTTCATTGCAGACAATATGAACACAAAATATTTCATGTTTTGTCTGGTCAACTTCATGTCATTTGTAAATATGCATCCTTTCCTGTCATTCAGACCTGCAACACATTTCAAAAAAAGTTGGGACAGGAGCAATTTAGGGCTAGTAATGAGGTAAAATGGTTAAATAATGATGTGATTTGAAACAGGTGATGTCAACAGTTGATTGTAATTATGATTTGGTACAAAAGCAGCATCCAAGAAAGGTCTAAACCTTTAGGAGCAAAGATGGGCCGAGGATCGCCAGTTTGCCAACAAATACGTGATAAAATTATTGAAATGTTTAAAAACAATGTTCCTCAAAGAAAGATAGGAAGAGATTTGGATATTTCACATTCAACAGTGCATAACATAATTAAAAGATTCAAGGAATCTGGAGGAATTTATGTGCGTAAAGGACAAGGGCGCAAGCCTAAGCTGAACAACCGTGATCTCCGATCCCTCAGGCGGCACTGCATCAAGAATCATCATTCATCTATAAGCGATATCACCACATGGGCTCAGGACTACTTTGGCAAACCTTTGTCAAGTACCACAATACGTAGTTACATCCACAAATGCTAGTTAAAACTGTACTGTGCCAAAAGGAAGCCCTATGTTAACAGTGTCCAGAAGCGCCATCGACTTCTCTGGGCTCGGAGGCATCTGGGATGGACCATCACACAGTGGAAACGTGTACTGTGGTCAGATGAATCAGTATTTCAGGTATTTTTTGGGAGGAATGGACACTGTGTGCTCCGGACCAAAGAAGAAAAGGATCATCCAGACTGTTACCAGCAACAAGTCCAAAAGCCAGGGTCTGTCATGGTATGGGGTTGTGTCAGTGCCCTTGGCAAAGGTAACTTGCACTTCTGTGAAGGCACCATAAATGCTGAAAAGTACATAGAGATTTTGGAGCATAATACGCTGCCTTCAAAAAGAAATTTTTTCCAGGGACGTCCATGCATATTTCAACAAGACAATGCAAAACCACATTCTGCACACATTACAAAGTCCTGGCTGCGGAGGAAGAGGGTACGGGTACTTGACTGGCCTGCCTGCAGTCCCGACCTGTCTCCAATAGAGAATGTGTGGCGCATTTTGGAGCGCAAAATGCGACAACGAAGACCCCGTACTGTTGCCCACCTTAAGACTTGTTTGCAGGAAGAATGGGACAAAATTACACCTGAAACACTTCATCACTTGGTGTCTTCAGTCCCTAAACGTCTTTTAAGTGTTGTGAAAAGGAATGGCAACATTACAAAGTGGTAAATGCTTTACTGTCCCTACTTTTTTTGAAATGTGTTGCAGGTCTGAATGACAGGAAAGGATGCATATTTACAAATGACATGAAGTTGACCAGACAAAACATGAAATATTTTGTGTTTAAATTATCTGCAATGAAATACAAGTCAAAGTAAATTTAGAAATCACTTCTTTTTTTCTTTTTTTTTGTGTTTTCAATACTGTCCCAACTTTTTCTGATTTGGGGTTGTACACTTGGACACATAAGTATATCTCCACAAAAGGGAAATAAATCCGATCTACAATTCCCGCACTACATGCATATTTATTGTCATTCACGTCACCGAAAACAACAGATATGAGCTGCATTTTATTAATCATCAGCTAATTTCACAATCAAAGATTGCAATAGGAGTGAGCACGGCAACAGCACTGGTAAGATCATTCAGTTTCTTTACTTTTAATGAATATGATTGTATGTTGAGCACCTGCAACTTTACTTTCGGTAGTGTGTGCATTAACTTGATGAAGAGATACATCTCTCTGCTTCAATCACAGGTTTTCTGATGACTCATTATATACAGGAAGTGCATTACTGGCTATGCGAGGTGTCAGTCAAAGCACCCATGGTTTTCGTTGGATAAAGGCAGTCAATGCCTAGCCAATGCCTTGCCAACAAAGGTTTGATTGATGGACGTAGTAACCAATCAAAAGGCATTATCTTACGCAGTGTTTGTAAGCATTATTGTTGAATACTACCCGTGCTTACGTTTCAATTACACACGGGCACGCGCCTGCCAGTTTGCGCAGACACCACAATGGAGCGTGCAGACTCTATGACTGACACTTCTTATCAATTAAATGACTTTGTAACACTTTGTAAATTCTGTAAATAGTTGCTTTAGTTTTTCAGTAAATGTATATCTATTATAATTAGCAGTTTATTGCAGCTTTATTTTAATGAAAAACTACTCTTAACAATTACAAATGTTCTGAAATAAATGGCCTTTTTGAAAGGACACCTAGACTCTTCACCTACATTTTTATGAGAATAATCCTCAAATTTGAATCAAAACATGATCAGACATTCAGTTTTATATTTAGGTTATTTTCAGGCCCTTAACATTAAAGCCTCATAATTTTTTCCCAAGTGAATTTCAATTAAAAAAAACGTGAGTCACATGTATATTTTACCTTATACTATTTTGACTCTTGGGTAGCAAAATTTCAATTGTCTAGTTTAAAATAAGACCAGATGTATGAAATGCAAATGCGATCTGAGCCAGTTTCTTATTGCAGAGCTGCAGACCCATAACCCACGCGCTGCCTCGGCAAACGCACGATCTGAGCCATTCGATTCTTATTGCAGAGATGCAGACCCATAACCCACGGCAAACGCGCAATCTGAGCCATTAGATTCTTATTGCAGAGCTGCAGACCACTTAACCCATGCGCTGCCTCGGCAAACGCACGATCTGAGACATTAGATTCTTATTGCAGAGATGCAGACCCATAACCCATGGCAAACGCACAATCTGAGCCAGTTTCTTATTGCAGAGATGCAGACCCATAACCCACGCGCTGCCTCGGCAAATGCACAATCTGAGCCAGTTTCTTATTGCAGAGCTGCAGACCAATAACCCACACGCTGCCTCGGCAAACGCGCGATCTGAGCCAGTTTCTTATTGCAGAGATGCAGACCCATAACCCACGCTTCCTTTGCAAACGCGCGATCTGAGCCATTAGATTCTTATTTCAGAGATGCAGACCCATAACCCACGCACTGCCTTGGCAAGCGCACGATCTGAGCCAGTTTCTTATTGCAGAGATGCAGACCCATTACCCACGCTTCCTTGGCAAACGCGTGATCTGAGCCATTAGTTTCATATTGCAGAGATGCAGACCCATAACCCATGCGCTGCCTCGGCAAACGCGTGGTCTGAGGCATTAGATTCCTGCAATAAGACCCATAGCCTAATCTACGCGTTGCCTCGGCAGTCAAATAATCTTTGTTGACTTTCTTCCTTCGAGAAGACAGCCAACACACTGTAAAAAAAATTTAATCTTCCCAACTCAAAATGTTCTAGTGACTGGTCACATCTAAAATTTTCGATTGGCCAAATTGAATTTCTGTGAATTGAATTTTATCCATTGTGGCAACAGTCTGTTAACATGGGCTCAATTAGAAATAATATGTTGAACCAATGGAAAAATTTTATTCTCCAACACTGTAAAAAATGTCAGGCCTCTCCAATTTAAAATTTTCTAGTGACCGATCACATCTAAATTTTTCAATTTGGCCAGCTAAAAAATGTAGATGTGATCAGTCACTAGAAAATTTTGAATTGGAGAAATGTTTTACAGTGAAACTGTGTGGTTGGTCCAATTAAATATTTTAAATTGTAGTAACAATTGTTTATTTCTCACTGTCCCAAAAGACAAAAATGACTAAAAACATAAATATATTAAGCAAAATACAGAAACAGACAACAGGGTTGACATTGTATCACATTACTTTATTAACAAGTACATTCCAACACAGGATATTTGGGTCAATGCATCTTTGCATCAATGCATCTTTTTGCACTTAAAGTGGTGAAGAAAACGCGGCACTGCATAGGGTAAAAACCCGCAAATAAAAATAAAAACTAACATTAATGACAAAGCTCCCCTGCATCACATCAAGAGACAGAACAGAAGTTTCTTCATTATATAATGAGGATGAGACGAATGAATGGACATAAGAAAATCACAAGCTTGACATGTTTGATATTAAAAGGCAATAACTTAAGCCCTGAAAGAGGTCGACGCCAAACGCACTGTGTTCAACAGTCACATGCCGCACATTAGGGTGCATCAAAAAACACAATTCTTGAACTTTGATATGGCTGGGTGCTAAAAGTGTTCCAAAATATGTAGAAACAACACATGCAAAATATTTTTCCAGTAGGCTACATGATGATTTAGGGGTGCCACCGCACATCTGTTTTTGTTGGATAAAGTGGTTAACAGTGCTCAATGGTCGCCATGGAGATCTGAGGTTAACAATAGCTTAACATTAACAGTATTCTAGAGTGGACAATGTCATATTCAGAGTATAGATGTCTCATGTTTATTGAGAGTAGCATTGTAGTTGTTACAGTAAATTAACATTTTAAATACAAGTATATTTGCACAGCTAGGCAGCCAAGGTTGTCCTGGAGCAGGTGCGGCCATTTTACAAGAAAGCCAACATCCCAATGGTGAGCGACAAGCGTGCGTGCCACAATATGGTAGACTTAGTCAATGCTAACAACAAGCTGCGCAAAATCTCCCAGGCCAAGCGCTCCAGTGAGACTACAGCAAAACAATTGGAGAAAATGGAGTGCAGACTTGATGCCACATTTCCGCTGTGGCCTCCAAATGTTGAAAAGCTGATTGATAACCCAGAAGACCTAGCTTTCCTGGCCAGCATGAAGACTGACAGAGTGGCCACATTTGGTGTATTGGACAAAAAGCTGCAGCTCAAGGTGAAGCGGCGAGAGGAGCGTCAAGCTGCCACAGCAGCCAGGCAGTCCTACTGTGAAAAGGAGCTGGAGGAGATGACGGCAATGTCCAGCTTGGAGTCAGAGAGTGGTGAGGAGTCAGAGGAGGATACTAACACAGTCTATCCACCATCTGAGGGCGAACCATCCCACAAGCATAAGAAGTAAGAACAATGCAACAGGCTGCCTTCATGCGTGGCCTTGTTGCAGAGTCAGGCGGTGAATGTACACATCTCTCTCAACACCGATGATCAGCAATGTGCGCCAATTGGAGGAGCATCTTACAGTGGTGGTTGGAGATGCAGAGTGGGTGAAACTGCTTTGTGTTCCGGTGTATAAGAAGCAGACCAATGAGGCATGTGGAGTGATCATTGCCCGGTTGACAAGCAAGTTGCTGCAGGACTGATGCTGCGCTAACCAGGTTGTCAACATGGCATTTGACACTGCGTCAAACACCGACCATCTCACAGCAGCCTCCATTGCCATACAGCTCTCACTGGGCCGGCCACTGCTTTGGTCTGGGTAACGGCACCAAATTGGTGAGGTCCTCCTGAACCAGGTTTTCACAGAACTGAAGGTGGGAGTCATCATGCTCGCCAGAGGTTACCTTGTTCACTCATCTGATAGAGAAATGGAAACTGTTACCACAAGAATCCAGCAGCCAATGTTTTTTTAGCGTTTTTACTGGTCGCCGAGAGTTGAAGAATGTTCAACTTTGAGTAAAACGCAGCGCTCATCACTGTCACTTTTCACCCAGCCGTCCAATCACAGTGGAGGAGGGGCGGGACAAATACAACACCGACCAACTGCCACATTCTGCTTGTACTGTACAACGGCAACAGATGACAACAAGCAGTATAATAATGGAACAAAATAATTTAAAACAAGAGCCAGAGCAAATACTTTACATTGTATCAGCATTTTTATATAGAATCAATACAGAAACAAACTATCTGTGAAATTAGATACTTAGTAATACTTCCGCGGATATTCTGTATCATAACAAGCAAAGAGTCTTAACTGAAAAAAACGCTGCGCTGCCAAAACGCTCTCAAGCGCCCACAGCGAGACGTTTTCAGCAGAGCGCCTAGTGTTTTCAGCTGGCTAAAATGCTTTGGTAAACACGTGGCCTTAGGCCCTGTTAGTTACCAGTGAGTTAGCCACTAGAGAGGGTTTGTTCTTTTAAGTGTGTCGCTCCTTCTGTTTAACAATAAAGTCAATTAAACTTTATATGTGTGTCCGACATCCATCACTGCTGCACAAAATTCAGGGTAAGGCCACGTGAACATGTCCCATTGACCTCCATTCATTTTGTCTATAGGACAAATTAATGGAGAATCTTGAAATTTGAATTCTGAGAAATGCCCAAAGGGCAAACAAACAACTTTTATTTTGATAACCCTATAGAACATGTTACTGTATAAAAGTTCACCGTACTCAACATTTCCAGGTCAACCTTTTGGCAATTAGACAAAAAATTGCACATTTTTCGAAATTTCTCCAAAGTTCATGTGTTAGGTGGCACCCCTAAATCTCAATGGAATTCCTCAAAACTTTGCAAAAGTCATTTTTATGTTAAATGGAACAAAATTTCCCATTCAAATTTGATGCACCCTACCGCACATATCACACAAATGACTTAATTTCCTTATTACCTATTGTTTTAGACATATAAGACATGAGGAAAATAAAACTATTGGCTACAGGCTACCATTAGATAATTATGTGGTAAACGAGAACACACGCATGAAACCAATGAATGCATGAACTCGTGATTCTACAAAATGTCTTATAAACTTCATACCCGGTCATAAAGCTAAACTCTGGAGAATAATTTCAGTGCTAAATACTCACCAACGTCTTTGTGAGATGAATATCTCTATTCTCTTGGGAATGTCTGTTTCGGTCTTCAGCACCTGCTGGGTACGGCTCCGCTCGCGCTGCCGCTCCCGCGATCCGCATTTGAAATCTCCACACGAACGGTTTTCTTCAAGTGCATTTTGCGCATGCGTATACCGTTTTTCAGACGTAGGACTTGTTCAGCCAACATGGATTTTTCACTTCGACTTCATAGATTGACTGAGCAAAATTAAATATGTTCATGTGAATATACAATTTTAATTTTGAGTGAAGACCTTAAGCTATGATTAGTACAATGCATCTTTTTGCATGGCGATAATTATTTGGAAGTAATTTATTGGGCCAATATGTAATGATCAATTTGCACAATTTTTCCCCCCAATTTTTTTTACAGTGCAGGAGCAGAGCTAAAACTCTCGATAGTGTATGGCCTATGTTACACGTCGGGGATTTATTAATGAACACTGTCAGCCACCTTTTACTAGAGCTGACCATGTATGCTCCACTCCCAAACAAACAACACATGAATCACGTGTATCCCCACTCTTAATGAAGCGAGGGCAGGGCACAAAAATGCTGTTTGCTTGCCATTATACTCCTATCTAGATATATATTATGCTTGTGGACAAACAACAATAAATAGAGAGAGACAGTTTCAGACAGAGTGCTTGCTGAAGACACAGAAGCTGACTATGTTTGGTCTGGGTGCGCTTTATAGCTTCCTGCCATGACGTCACCCGCCTATATACCATTGGACTGTTTTCAGAAGTGCATCACAACGTAATCACGCAGTGCGTTGCCATAGCGTCAATCGATGCAACTGGAGTTCCCTTGAAAGGGAACTACTTGTTGTTTTGTAGCCTACTGTGTTTTATTTTAATACATAATAGCCTACAGAATAGCAAAATACATGGGATTCCTTCTTAAGTTCTATCAATGGAAAGAATGAAAAAGAGGACAAAGCCAAGCAAGAAACAATAAAGGAATATAAGCCCCGTTTCCACTGAGATTACCCGGAACAATTTGTACCAGGAACTTTTTTTACAGGAACTTTTTTTCCCCCAGACCTGCTACTGTCTGTGTTTCCACTGCGGTCTAAAGTACCGTGAAGATTAGGCAAATTAGTCCAGAGACGTGGGACTGTGTGCGACTGTTCCTCCCAGTCACCGACGGACAGTAGCTAGGCCTAATAATTTTTGCACGACACTGTCTGCAACAATAACAAGTATGGAGGAGATGCATGCAGCGCTGCTTTTGCTAGTTAAAAAAGTTCCTTGGAGGGGGAAATATTTACCCAGAACTTCATTTAGAACCTGATTCCTGAGGTCGAAACACACCGAGTACAACCCCAAAGTTCCTAGTTCCTGGGAAAAGTTCCTGCGGTGGAAACGTGGCTAAAAGGTGTTACTTTCTGTCAGGACTGAAAGGAAAAGTTGATTTTAAAAATGAATGAAGTGTTGTAAATCTTTTTTTTTTTTATTGTTTGTAATTAAGTTGTTTTTTTAGTGATATCAGATTGTGTATGTATTTTATTATACATACTTTGTAACTTCATGAAGCAAGAGGGTCACAAACACCACTTTAATTTACAGCCCGCAGATGTGACACTTACCCTGTAACTCAATGAAACAAGAGTATATTTCCCCAGTATATAAAAAAAGTTGCAATAGTTTTAGTTTTACTTGCCTTAAAACATGGAAGCCCAAACTTAATCATTGCACTATTGCTATCAAAAAATTACTATATAAATTTACTGATATGTCCCCAGTAATTTTTAAAAAGCCTTTATGTATTGATACACCATTACAAAAAGCTACACAGTGTATGTTCTTGATAAATTGCTCCCAAATGTAAGATTGTTGCCTATCATAATAGTATTATAATTACCCCTTAGTTCTAAAATACTTACAGTATGTCATTTGTTAATTTTCCAGGTTACCCCTTTTATTCCACTAAATTGACTTATTGTTCCCTTATACCTTCATGTACGTACTTTATAGGTACACTATAATTACCGAAAGTTACACTGTGTAAATGAATTTGACTAGCACAGTACTTTCCAGGCTGTAATCTAAAGCATTACCCAATAAACTGACTTAAAATAATGAGTTGAATCTTATATAACTTATAAAAAATTTTTAAAAAATTTAAATTGCTTAACTTATTTTAACGAGTTAAAGCAATGTAAAAACATAACTTTTCTTGTCATAATATATTGATCTTGCTTTTTGTACAGTGAGTGAACAATTCTTAGAAACTTTTTTTTTTTCTTAGCATTTTATAAATATAAAGATTAATTTTCTACTATAAAGAACCTTTTGTAGTTCTATGGATACTGAAGGTTCTTGTTATTGTTGATGATGGAACAATCAATGCCTATAAAGAACTTTATTATTAAGAGTACTATTGAGATGTAGACTTGTTTTGATGTTGTTTGCAGTACAAAGTACCTGGTTCATTTGATAAATTTCTCTTCCCTTAGATCACAGTTTTATTTTTGATGTTTTACGAGCTTATACGCTGAGAAAATAAACGAGACGAGATGAAAAACTTGACAGTGAACTTCACATCTGCAGCATCTATGAACACCACAACTCAACAATCAGAGAACATTATGGACATTGTTGTGTACAGCATTAATTTCCTGGTTGGTCTTCCTACACACTACTGCATTATATGGCTGATCATCGCAGGAAAAGGAAGTGGAGTTGCGTCAGAGTTCTTCAACCTCAATCTCTCTGTTTGTGAGATTGGTACCTGTCTGAATTGTTTGTTCTTCATACTGTCACATTGTTTCCCAAGTTTTTTGCAATTACAGATATTTTTATTGGGACTAGGCATCACTGGTCGTCCTTTGTTTCAGTGTCTGATCTGTGCTGAGCGTTACCTGGCAGTGGTTTATCCTGTAACCTTTCTGAAGTTCAAACCGATCAGATATAAAATGATTTGCTCCTTTGCAGTCTGGATAGTGACTTTTGGCTCCTGTTCAGTCTGCTATATCACAATGCTATCTAACTCCAAAGCATGCATATGGTTTGTCTTGATGCAGCTTGTGTTCTACATCTCCCTTCAGCTGTTTTTCTGTTTGGCTGTTCTCAGAGCTCTGAAACAGTCCGGACCAGGAGAGAAAGGGAGAGAAAAAGAGGAGGAAAATCAAGTTAAAAGAAGAGCATTTAATCTCATTCTAATAATTACTGTGAACATGTTTGTCATATATCTACCATTTGTTATCGCTGCCTTATTTACCCTTGTCGCCCAAATGTTTATTGAAATACTATGGGTTATTAGTTTCCTTTTTTTTGCACTTGGTGGTTATTTACAGCCCGTTCTTTATCTTCGCCGTTTTGGAAAACTCTCCTGCCTCGGTTCTCCATAAAGCTTGCAATAGATTGTATACTATGTTACTAAATGTTATTATAAATATTATAAACATTTATTTTGGACTGAAAAATAATCATTAGATTTACACTCGTTAAATTAGAGCTTACAAACAGGTTTGTTGTGATCTGCTATTAACAGATGTTTTATTTAGAGGTTAAAAAAGTGATTTGTTTATTGCCTGCATAAAACAGAGAGTAATTGTATATGCATTAAAGTGTTAGTTCACCCAAAAATGAAAATAATGTAATTTATTACTCACCCTCATGCCGTTCCACACCCGTAAGACCTCCGTTCATCTTCGGAACACAAATTAAGATATTTTTGTTGAAATCCGATGGCTCAGTGCATCATTAAATCAGTTCATGTGAGTACAGTGGTTCAATATTAATATTATAAAGTGATTAGAATATTTTTGGTGCGCCAAAAAAAATGAAATAACGACTTATATAGTGATGGCCAATTTCAAAACACTGCTTCATGAAGCTTCGGAGCGTTATGAATCAGCGAGTCGAATCAGCGGTTCGGAGAGCTAAAGTCACGTGACAGTTTAGCGATTTGACACGCGATCCGAATCATGATTCAACAGAATCATGATTCAACACGCTGATTCATAACGCTCCAAAGAAACCAATGTAGACAAAGCAGCAGTATCAAACAATGTTGCCCCACAGGCTGTACTGAACACAATGGGTCCCAACTAGTTCTCCTAAAATGAATTAAAACGTACAATTACTTAACACATAAATGGATGTGCGTGAATAGCGGTCATTACACATACCTCCGATCGTGCACAAATAGACATCAGGCCAATAAGGCACGGTAATACAGCAGGAGAATGTTGAACAAGGCAGCCACCAACAACCCACAAACAATTGTCGAAAAGGAAGCTATAAACGAAATAATTTAGCGAGTGACCTCAAGCCACACATCTCAATATTACTAAGAATCACAACTACCACTACACAATATGTGATTGGATAACACGCATACATACGTTTTTTAATAAAAAATATTAAAAACTCAAAGCACCGTTTATCCCACTATATTAATATTGAACCACCTTACTCACATGAACTGATTTAAATATGTTTTTAGTACATTAATGGATCTTGAGGGAGGAAATGTCATTGCTGGCTATGCAGGCCTCACCGAGCCATCGGATTTCAACAAAAAAAAAATCTTAATTTGTGTTCCGAAGATGAACGGAGGACTTAGGGGTGTGGAACGGCATGAGGGTGGGTAATTAATGACAGAATTTTCATTTTTGGGTGAACTAACCCTTTAAGCCTATTATATGGGTAGTTTATGTCATTTAATTATAGTTTCTGATCCTATTTGTTTGTGGTTTATTTCATTTATAGTTTCTGACACTCACTTTTTTTTCATTTTAAGATTTATATTTATATTTCAAACTTTACATTAATGGCATTTAAATGTATCAAATAAAATAAGCATTTTGTTGTTAAAATTGCCTCCTGTGATACTTTCAACCTGCGTCTGGGCTAGTACTTTATGGTTTAGGCTACATTAAAACCAGAGATACACTGGCTGATATTCCATTATGTCCACATTATGTCCTCTCCAGTCTAGGTGTAGGAGGGTATGAAGAAAATTGTGGAAAAAAGAAAAAGTGTCCCCTTCTTTATTAATCCTTGCTACTCATAGACTGGGGAGAAACTTAATAAATTGGGGGCTCGTCTGGGATCACCAACTGTTTGAATGCTACCTGATAGTCCATAGCAGAGTCTGAAAGAAAAACAGAACAAAAAAACGCCCCCACTTTATATACACATCCTAGGACGTAACGTACACATCTATATATTTTACCTATTTTAGAGATGCCCTCATTTTGATGTTGCTATTCCTTTATCACATAAATTAAATAATTTCACAAAAACATTTGAGTCTTAAAGTGTGCAACAATCGCTAGCTAAATTACTTGTGCACTGTTAGCAATTGATGTAATTTTTACAATACATTTTACAACAAAGTATTGTATTCACGGTTTTATTGTAAATGCAAATGCATGATGGGAAATTTTTGGTCAGTCCTGTAATATTATTGTTAATACTGTTACGTCCAAGGATGTATTTATTTGTTCACTATTATTATTATTATTATTATTATTATTGTTTTGATCAACCTTTTTGCTTTGCTTCACTCCTGAGGGAGTGGGCGTGGTTCTATGTCATGTGCCTGTGACTGTTCTACCTGTGATGGTGACAGCAGAAAAGTCAGATGTAGAAGAGACCATTCAGGCTAGTGTGCAAACTGCTGGAAGGTTGCAAAACTCTGCTGTGCTGAAAGATTTGCTCTCATTTCTTGCTCATTTGAACCCTGATCAGAGTAAACAAGTTGTTCAGCTAATGCATCGTTACCCATCCCTATTCTCTGATGTACCAGGCAGAACTTCGGTTCTAGAACATGACATTGATGTGGAGCAAGCTAAGCCTATTAAACAACATCCTTACCGGGTTAACCCAATCAAGCGTAACTTAATGAAACTTGAAGTTGAGTATATGCTGCAACATGATCTGGCCCAAAATAGTCAAAGCCCTTGGAGTTCCCCCTGTCTGCTAGTACCAAAGGCAGATGGCACTTTCTGTTTCTGCACAGATTTCCGCAAAGTAAATGCGGTAACGAAAGCAGACTCCTTTCCACTTCCCCGTATGGAGGATTGTGTGGACCGGGTGGGATCAGCTAGGTTTGTCACCAAGCTGGACTTGCTGAAAGGCTACTGGCAAGTGCCACTGACTGCCCGTGCTTCGGAAATCTCTGCGTTTGCTACACCAGACTACTTCCTACAGTATTCCGTCCTTGCCTTTGGGATGTGAAATGCCCCAGCTACATTTCAGAGGCTGATGCATATCGTCCTTGGAGATGTTCCTAACTGTGATGCATACCTTGATGATATCGTGATCTATACCAAGTCATGGGAAGACCATGTTAAAACACTGGAGATGGTTTTTAGCAGGTTAGTACATGCCTCATTAACCCTGAACCTTGCAAAGTGTGAAGTAGGAAAGGCCACAGTGACCTACCTGGGGAAAAAGGTGGGCCATGGTTTTGTAAAGCCAGTGGAAGCTAAAATAGAGGCCATTCTGAACTTTCCTAAGCCCTGCAACAAGCGTGAGCTCCGACGGTTCCTGGGTATGTCAGGTTACTACAGGGGATTCTGCAAGAACTTTTCGTCTGTAGTTGCTCCCCTCACAGACTTGCTAAGCACAACAAGGGTTTTTAAGTGGAACTCAGAATGTGACAGAGCTTTTGAAGCAGCAAAAGATCTCCTGTGTAATGCTCCCGTGCTGATTGCACCTGACTTTGACCTACCATTTAAACTACAAGTGGATGCCAGCGCTTCTGGTGCTGGAGCGGTTCTGATCCAGGAGGATGCTCACTGTGTGGAACACCCTGTGTCCTACTTCTCCCGAAAATTCCTAAAGCATCAGAAGTCATATAGCACCATTGAGAAGGAAGCAGTGGCCTTATTGTGGGCCATGGAGCATTTTGAAGTTTATCTTGGGAGCAGTGCAACTCCAATAACTGTGTTTACAGACCATAACCCTCTGACCTTTCTCTCTAACATGTCCTCTTCTAACCAGCGTTTGTTGCGCTGGGCCCTCAAATTACAGGACTACAATTTCCGGATCCAGCACATCAAGGGCACTGATAACATCATAGCGGATGCCCTTTCCAGAACTGGGGAGGTGGAGATTTAGTGTGTGTGTAGACTTATTAGTCTAATACTTTGAAAGTATATGTGAGTAGACTCTACTTTGGTGCCTGGTCTGTATTCTTAATGGTGGGGGTGTTACGTCCAAGGACGTATTTATTTGTTCACTATCATTATTATTATTATTATTATTATTTTGATCTACCTTTTTGCTTTGCTTCACTCCTGAGGGAGTGGGCGTGGTTCTATGTCATGTGTCTGTGTTGTTGCCTGTTGTCTCTTTCTCTCTCTACTCCTTCGCAGGCCAAATCACCACCACCTGTAGCTCGTTTGTGAGAGCGTGACTGAGACAGAGTATATTTGTGCCGACCTGTGCTGGCTGCAGTGAGACACACTTTCCCCTGCTCCAGACTGAACGTGTAGTTGTGCTTACAAGTGCTTTGACTTGCTATAACCGTAGTCCCTGTTTTTGCACAGTCAGGGAGTGGAGGGAAGTTTATGTTGTTTATTTTGTTTCTTCTTTTTTTTAGGTTAGTTAGAACCCTCCCCTAAACTAGTTAGAGAACTGTTTTGTTTGTTATTTTAGGCCTGGCTCTCCCCTGAGCCATTGCTCCCAAATATTATTATGGTATACTTTTTATTTTATTGTAAATAAAATCCTTGCTTTAACCTTTGATCATCTGGTATCTTCTTCACTCTGGGACAGAGGATTGAAGTGTGTTCTCGCCTTCGCTTTTGTTTTTCCTCTTCTTTTTTTTTCTCCTAAGTTAATGCTTTTTCCTTTGTTACCTCCCCTCCCGACCCCTAGACGGTTAGGGGAACGTAACAATACACTGTAGAAGCATTATTTTACAGCCACCGCATAGCATTGTGGGATCGCTACAGTTTGAATTTTGAAATTACGGGGCCAACTGTAGTATTAGAAGTATTCAACCATTTTTGGAAGAAGGAATCTCAGGTATGTAACATGAAATTGATTGGTAACACTTTATTTTAAGGGTCCAGAATAATGCATTAGTTAAAGGTCCCATGGCATAGCATTTTTCTATTATTTTATAGTGTTTCCTGAGGTGTACTTATATTGTTAGTATGATTTTTACATCATAAAATGTCATAATTTAGAAATAAAAGGCATTTTTTCTATACTGCTGTTTGCCCTGTGGCTGAATGCCCTGTTTCAAGAGGCGTGTCTGCTGTGAGACTTCAGTGAATACGCCCACTGTTGTGATTGGCTGACATCTTTGCATTTGAAATCAGCGGAGGCGGCGTGGTTTAACAAGGTCTACGAGGCACGAGCTGCTGCCAGAGAGACCTGAGTTCACTTCTCATCAGTTCTCTCAGCATGTCTCAGTTCAGGGTGAACTGTTGTAGTTACAGCATATACTTCAGGTTATTAGTTTATTTCTAGTCGGAGGGGCTGTCACTCATGTCAGAAAGTTAGTAACTTTAGTAAATTATGGATCAGCGCTGACTCGAGACGCGAACCGTTTAGAACGATTCAGTCCGATTTGGTGAACTGGTTCGGTTCACTAAAAAGAACCGATTCAAAAGAATGATTCGTTCGCAAACCGGACATCACGGAGACGGAGCGATTGCTAACAAAGTTATTTATAGTAACTACTGAGTTATGAGAGCGCTGTCTGTCAGCGCGAGTTTATTGTGTTTGTATCTGAGAGTTCTGAATAAACACGAGTCCCAGTCACGCCGAGTCCGTCTTCATCATTATTCTACCAACTTTGTAACACATGCAATGTACCATTACAGCGAGATGAACGAGTTAGTAAGTATTGATTAAAGCATTATTTCTAGATATGTTCCAATCACATGAAAAGCGCCAGTGACGCGCATTGAGTACACAGCACAAACAAAGACACAACAGCCGTAATCGAATGTAATCCAGTTTATTGTGGGGAAAGCTGGCTAGCCTAGCCGGATACCCTCACGCTTACCCCCCTTCTGCTTAAACTCGCGCTGTGTTTGGTGCCTCCGCTGTGGGCCAGATGCAGTACTGGGGGTCGGGGATGTTGAAGGCCGAGCTTCGGCGTGCGTGAGGTTTATCTCTAAAGATGTGGCTCTGCCTATGTTGAGCAGAAACTCCCGACTGTATGCACATTTAAGAACAGATAGACTCGACGAGGACGTACAAAAACACTGACTCACAAGATAGAAAACACGAAAACACCGTTCTGTCGGGAGAGAGAGAAGCCGCAGCGTGTGCACGAATAATAAATAATTAGCTACACATAAGAAATCACTGATCACAGATCAGAAGGAACTGAAAAAAGACTTCTGTTTTCATTTGTACATCCAAACACTGAGAAACTGCCAGCATTCACTCGTTCACAACCCATGATCTCTTGAGCGTTTGCATGGGCATGCCAGATTCTCTGGGCAGAGGAAAGGGAGGAAACGTTCCTGCTTGGACGTCAAACCAGGAGACTTCAGGATTGGCTCGTCTGGCCTGTCATTTTCTCAAAGGCAGAGAAAGACAGCCAGAACTCGGGTTTACACCGATCAACATTTCTATCCACTTGGGGACAATATTCAGGCTATAGGGGAACTCATATTAATGTTGAAATACCTCATAAAATGAAAATTTCATCCCATTGGACCTTTAAGCATTAATTAAGGGTTAAATTGTTCACAACTAAGCATTAGTTAAGCACGAACACACTAGTAATTAATGATTAACTTTACATTTTAAGGGTCCGTAATTATGCATTAGTTAAACTAGTAATTAATGATTTGCTTGTTCACAATTATGCATTAATTAAGCATGGACACAATAGTTATTAATGATTAACTTAACATTACAGTAAGGGCATATTAGACATTATTTACAACTTAATAAGCCATATATTATTTTTCTGTAGCTGTGTAATTATATGTCTGTATTTTCTGTTAAGTTAACTGAACAATAAGCTAGTAATTATGTTTAATTACTGCTGATTTTGCCGTTATAAATTGCTAAAATAGTGTAATAAAGACAATTTGAGCACCTATTCTAAAGTGAAAGTTTAATCCTCATTAATTATGGCACTTATTCAGTGATATTTAAGTTTATTAACCAGAATAAGCCAATAATTAAGCCTAACTACCATTAATACAGTACTAATAAAGGCAATTTGACCCCCTATTCTAAAGTGAAAGTTTAATCCTCATTAATTATGGCACTTATTCAGTGATATTTAAGTTTATTAACCAGAATAAGCAAATAATTAAGCCTAACTACCATTAATACATTACTAATAAAGGCAATTTGACCCCCTATTCTAAAGTGAAAGTTTAATCCTCATTAATTATGGCACTTATTCAGTTATATTTAAGTTTATTAACCAGAATAAGCAAATAATTAAGCCTAACTACCATTAATACAGTACTAATAAAGGCAATTTGACCCCCTATTCTAAAGTGAAAGTTTAATCCTCATTAATTATGGCACTTATTCAGTGATATTTAAGTTTATTAACAAGAATAAGCCAATAATTAAGCCTAACTACCATTAATACAGTACTAATAAAGGCAATTTGACCCCCTATTCTAAAGTGAAAGTTGTATCCTGATTGAGTGCTGATTGTTTCGCTTGGTATATTTCCGTGGCATTAGCGTTAGGTCCCGTTACTAATGTTAGCTCAACTCGCCTCCTGAACTGACCGCGGTGAAGCAGCCTAAACTAATGTAAAGGCAAACTGAGCAGCAGCAGCTGTAACACCGCCGCGGGAGTAGCTGTACACCGGCTGCTAGCTGGATTATTTCGGACACGGATTTGTTGTCAATTGTATCTGAACCAGAGCCGTTGATCTGAACGTCATCTCTTCGGCTCGCTTTTACTCTCTTGTTACCTCGACAGAGGTGATACGGGAAAAGGTGCCACATGCAGGTACAAGGCACGAGATTTTCACAATGGAAAAGCAAACATGGTGAATAGAGTCGAGGCGAGCTGAACTAGTGGAAAACCACCACAATGACGATAGCTCAAAAAACATAAGCATCATAAACAAGCCCACTAGACTAAAGTTAGTCTGTAAAAATAAGCATTAGCCCGTCAGCTTCCTTAGCTCAGGTTATTATTGCATTGATTACCGGACAGGCTATTGTAACGTTATTATGACTTCTGTTTTGGACTATTTGGACTATTTTAACGATGTCTTTACTTCCTTTCTGGGCCTTGAAAGTTTTTCTTCAATATATGTCATTGTATGCATCTATTGTATATTGTACACTCACCTAAAGGATTATTAGGAACACCTGTTAAATTTCTCATTAATGCAATTATCTAATCAACCAATCACATGGCAGTTGCTTCAATGCATTTAGGGGTGTGGTCCTGGTCAAGAGAATCTCCTGAACTCCAAAACTGAATGTCAGAATGGGAAAGAAAGGTGATTTAAGCAATTTTGAGCGTGGCATGGTTGTAGGTGCCAGATGGGCCGGTCTGAGTATTTCACAATCTGTTCAGTTACTGGTATTTTCACGCACAACCATTTCTAGGGTTTACAAAGAATGGTGTGAAAAGGGAAAAACATTGAGTATGCGGCAGTCCTGGGGGCGAAAATGCCTTGTTTATGCTAGAGGTCAGAGGAGAATGGGCCGACTGATTCAAGCTGATAGAAGAGCAACTTTGACTGAAATAACCACTCGTTACAACCGAGGTATGCAGCAAAGCATTTGTGAAGCCACAACACGCACAACCTTGAGGCAGATGGGCTACAACAGCAGAAGACCCCACCGGGTACCACTCATCTCCACTACAAATAGGAAAAAGAGACTAAAATTTGCACGAGCTCACCAAAACTGGACAGTTGAAGACTGGAAAAATGTTGCCTGGTCTAATGAGTCTCGATTTCTGTTGAGACATTCAGATGGTAGAGTCAGAATTTGGCGTAAACAGAATGAGAACATGTATCCATCATGCCTTGTTACCACTGTACAGGCTGGTGGTGGTGGTGTAATGGTGTGGGAGATGTTTTCTTGGCACACTTTAGGCCCCTTAGTGCCAATTGGGCATCGTTTAAATTCCACGGCCTACATGAGTATTGTTTTTGACCATATCCATCCCTTTATGACCACCATGTACCCACCCTCTAATGGCTACTTCCAGCAGGATAATGCACCATGTCACAAAGCTCGAATCATTTCAAATTGGTTTCTTGAACATGACAATGAGTTCACTGTACTAAAATGGCCCCCACAGTCACCAGATCTCAACCCAATAGAGCATCTTTGGGATGTGGTGGAACGGGAGCTTCATGCCCTGGATGTGCATCCCACAAATCTCCATCAACTGCAAGATGCTATCCTATCAATATGGGCCAACATTTCTAAAGAATGCTTTCAGCACCTTGTTGAATCAATGCCACGTAGAATTAAGGCAGTTCTGAAGGCGAAAGGGGGTCAAACACAGTATTAGTATGGTGTTCCTAATAATCCTTTAGGTGAGTGTATGTTGCTTTGGACAAAAGTGTCTGCTAAATACCTTAACCATACTTCACAAAATTTGACAAAGTCGTAATGTCAAACTGCTGTCCGTCAGACTCTTCTGTTTAAATAAATGGCCTGCAGGGGAATACCATCTCTAGATAGAACAGACACTTAACAGCAATATCTGGGTCTCCATACAACTTTTTAATGTACATTTTAACCATTTGAAAAAAGAAATCCTGACTGGAAACTGTTAAAATGCACATAAAATATTCTAATGTGAAGTTATTGTAATATATAAATTGTTAATGTTAAATACATCAAGGTAATTTTCTTATATGAGCAGGTAGGAATTAGGGAAATTTGTAATTTTTTTTAAGATTGTTTACACTGTATTTATCAACAGATATGAAAACTTTAAACTTTTTTTCTCTCTCTCTTTTTCTCCCAGGCGGGCAGCAAAGCAGAGAAGAGACACGGGCTCAACACAACTGTGTGCACCCTCGATTGTTTTGTTGATAATTGCGGAAGACGGAAAATTACAATATTTTATTGTAATATTTACAAATAACAGGAATATTTAATTGTAATTCTGTCCTGTAAAATTACAGGAAATTCCTGGCAACTGAGTTGCAGTAAATTTACAGGAAATTATACTAAATTACAGCATTTTACTGTACTAATCACAGTAGCACTGCTGTATAAATACAGTACTTTATTGTATAAAAAAAACCTTTAAAAATCATGTATCTTTTGGCTATTAAAACCTGTAAATTTACGGCTATTAGTTGCCAGGAATTTCCTGTAAAATTACAACAAAATTTTAACAGGTTTAGGAAACAAGGTTTAGGAAACAATCATATTGTGCTTTCTTTTGTGATCGCTTTCAAAGAAAAGATAGTGAGAGGCGACCCTGTGTCAGAGATCAATATGTTGCCAAATGAAAATCCTCTATTATTTATTTCTATCGCAGATACACTCAGATTGGCAACACACAAACTTTTTTTTCTCCTACTGTAGGTTTTTTTTAACAAGTTAAAAGACACTATTAGTCTTCACTATATGTCGTGGCGTTTGCACAAACACCCTAGACTTTTCCATGGGAAGCAAATAAACAGCACGATAGTTCGAAACAAGCACCTGGATATGTAAAATGCAAATGCTAACATCATTAATATTATCTTAAATAATTTATCACCCATATAAAGCAAACAAAAATACTAACTTACCCAAACAAAACAGGGTCCACTCTGTACCGCTCACATTCCAGTGCTGAAAACACAGACAAGTTGAGTATAATGGTTATCTGAGTGCAATGAAACAAAAGAAGTAGAAAAGTTCAAATTAAGATGGTACTTGTCTGCATGCAGGCAACCATTTATATCCTAGAGAATGCCCAGATACCAGCACATCATATTCCCCAGCAGGAATATGATATATATTTTTATGAAAACATGGTGCATTCTGGTGTTGCCACAAATCTATATGGATTACAAATATAGATTAGATTACATTACATTACAATATGAGGACTTATTTGCATTGTTTTATACACAGATATTTTGATTCTTACTAAGAGATGACTATCTCATATTTGCATATTAGGTTTTTATGTGTATTAATACACATAATGGAAACAATGTATTTATGAAAAACATGGATTACAATATGCCTTAAATTGCATGCCAATTATTTGTATGCACGGATGTGAAACAATATGAGGACAATTTGCATTGCTTTGTATACAAATTCAATGATTGTTACTAAGAGAGGGATATCTTATATTTAATCTCATATTTGCATTTTTGATTTTCTACATGGTATGCCATGTTTTAAGTCATACATATATATTACTGATGTGACAGTTGTGGAATCAGTCTACAAATCAACAAGGATTGAGGTCGATCCAGAGAGAGCGTTCAATCTTCAGGTGACACTCTTTTTTTCCACTGAACAATATATTACAATGGCACTGTGATTACTAGGCTTAAAGATGATAAAGATTAATGGGTATGTAAAATAAGCTGGCATAGTTCCATTTGTTTTGAACAGATGAACCCAAAGGAAATATGACAGAAAATGGTTTGTTTTACCATGCAAAAGAAGGCTAATATTATAAATCAATGTTCCAAAAGGGATGCCATAGAGGAACGGTTTCCGAAGAACCTTTCAGCACTGTAAAAAAGGGAAAAAAGCTGCTGCCTAAAATTTTTAAGTACAATCAACTTGGATGTTTAAGTCATTGCAACTTAATTACATTAAACGGTAATGCTTTAGATTACAGCCTGGAAAGTATTGTGCAAGTAAAACAAATTTGCAGCGTAACTTTCGGTAATTATAGTGTACCTATAAAGTACATACTTGTAGGTATAATGGAACAATATGTCAAATTTGGAGAATAAAAGGGTAACTACCAGGAAAATTAACAAATTATTTATACTGTAAGTATTTTAGAACTAAGGGGTAATTATTCTACTATTATAGGCAGCAATCTTACGTTTGGGAGCAACATACACTGTGTAAGCTTTTTGTTATAATAGTGTACCAATACATAAAGACTTTTTTGGTCCCACTTTATATTAGGTGGCATTAACTACTATGTACTTATATTTTTTTTAAAAATAAGTACAATGTACTTATTGTGTTCATATTGTATTGCAAAACACTTTTGCTGATATTGAGGTGGGATACGGCAAAAGCTGGGACAGGTGTGGTGGTATGGGTAAGTTTAAGGTTAGTGTTAGGTGTAAGGGAAGTGTCAACAGTGTAATTATACATGTAAATACCAAAATTAATTACAGATGAATAGTTCAGATGCAAAAGCCTCTTCGGTCAAAAATGAGATAACGATATTGAGTGAATGCTCTCCACATATAGTATAAGTTCATAAAATACTTTCACTTCAAACCCACTAAATCCCAGCCTCAGCCCATTCAGAAGTACCAGTACTTAGGTAGAAACCTATACATAGGAGCCTGACAAAAATGCTTATTTTAAAGAAAAATGTCAGACGGACTTAGAGGCTTTTGCATCTGAAGCCTTCAGATGTAATTACATACAGGTAATTTTTTTAATGCAAGTAAAATGTAAAAACATGCATGTACACAATAAGTGCATTGTATCAAATTATTAATTTAAATGTTAGTACATAGTAGTTAAGGCCACCTAATATAAGGTAGGTCCGCTTTTTTTAAATGATGTGGTACATATCAGTGCATTTATACAGAAATTTGTTTTGATAGAAAAATTGCAGCTCTTTTGGTTTGGGCTTTCGTGTTTCAAGTCAGGAAAAACTAAAACTATTGCAACTTTTTTTTTTTTAAATACATATATACTCTTGTTCCATGTACTTACAGTGTAAGTTGTGCTTGTTATTCCATGTAGTTACAGGGTAAAGGTTTTTGCACACTGAGTCCGAAAAATTTCGTATACGTTTTGTCGTATTCGTCATCCAGTGGCTCTGAATTGTCAAAACCCCTCTCAAAATGCTTGAGCGGATTGGAAGAACTCAGAAAATCAAACACTATCCGAATTGTTTTATAATGGATGAAAGTTTCGAAGGCAGTGTGTAAACTTTATTGACACAATGTGAGGTCGTATTTATTTTTTAACGAGTGAACATTTTGGACGAGGACCTTAAGTTTGACATATGCGGGCTGTAGATTAAAGTTTGTTACCCTCTTGTTTCATGTAGTTACAGGGTAGGTTAAGTACGATAAAAACACATACACAATTTGATATCACTCTAAAACATTTATTTGAAAAACAACTTTCAAAACAGATTTACAACACTTCTTCCTCCTTTTGTTCCTCTTCTTTTTCTTTCTTGCCACATATGAATCTTAAGAAGGAATCCCATGTCTCTTGCTACATGAAACAATCAGTGTTTGCAAGAATAATAACAATATTTTAAACTTTTTTAGACTATCGCTTCTGACCAACTGTCACCAGCGCGTACATGTGAGGGTTGACTAAACTTTAAGCATGATGTAAGCACGCAGAGAAACTCGCCCAAAAAGTCCCGCGGATGGAATAACGAACCTTTATTATTAAGATTTTAAGTAATCAAGTATTGAGATGTAGACTTGTTTTGATGTTGTTTGCGGTACAAAATACCAGGTTCATTTTATACATTTCTCTTCCCATAGATCACAGTTTTATTTTTGATGTTTTACGGGCTTATACGGTGAGAAAATAAACGAGACGAGATGAACAACCTGACAGTGAACTTCACATCTGTAGCATCCATGAACGCCACAACTCAACAATCAGTTAAGATTATGGACATTGTTGTGTACAGCTTTAATTTCCTAGTTGGTCTTCCTACACACTCCTGCGTTATATGGCTCATCATGGCAGGAAAAGGAAGTGGAGTTGCGTCTGAGTTCTTCAACCTCAATCTCTCTGTTTGTGAGATTGGTACCTGTCTGAATTGTTTGTTCTTCATACTGACAAATTGGTTTCCAAGGATTATGCAATTACAGATATTTTTAATGGGACTAGGCATCACCGGGCGTCCTCTGTTTCAGTGTATGATCTGTGTTGAGCGTTACCTGGCAGTGGTTTATCCTGTAACCTTTCTGAAGTTCAAACCGATCAGATATAAAATGATTTGCTCCTTTGCGGTCTGGATAGTCACTCTTGGCTCCTGTTCAGTCTGCATGATCACAATGCTATCTAACTCGAAAGCATACATATGGTTCTTCTTGATGCAGCTTGTATTCTACATCTCCCTTCAGCTGTTTTTCTGTTTGGCTGTTCTCAGAGCTCTGAAGCAGTCAGGACCAGGAGAGAAAGGGAGAGAAAAAGAGGAGGAAAATCAAGTTAAAAGAAGAGCATTTAATCTCATTCTAATAATTACTGTGAACATGTTTGTCATATATCTACCATTTGTTATCGCTGCCTTATTTACCCTTGTGGCCCAAATGTATATTGAGATACTATGGAATATTAGTTTCGTTTTTTTTGCACTGGGTGGTTTTTTACAGCCTGTTCTTTATCTTCACCGTTTTGGAAAACTCTCCTGCCTCTGTTCTCCATAAAGCCTGCACTAGTGATGGTTACTAAATGTTATTTTAAATATTATAAACATTTATTTTGGACTGAAAAATAATCATTAGATTTACACTCTTTAAATTAGAGCTTACAAACAGGTTTGTTGTGATCTGCTATTAACAGATGTTTTATTTAGAGGTTATAAAAGTGATTTGTTTATAGCCTGCATAAAACAGAGAGTAATTGTATATGCATATTATATGGGTAGTTTATGTAATGTAATTATAGTTTGTGATGCTATTTGTGGTTTATTTTTTTTATATAGTTTCTGACACTTTTTTTTCAAGAAAAAATGCAAGATTTGTGTGCATTAATAAAAACTGAAAGTTAACCACTCATTTATGTTATATAGGAATTGAAGCAATTTAAGCCCAACATAAATTATTTTTCTTTACCTATATCCCAAACGCAGAGCGAGTGCATGGTTGAAATAATTGTTAACAGGCAGTACTCATTTTGATTTTGTTATTAACTCTTTTTTTTTAATTATTATTATTGCCAGCCAGCGCCAGTGTTTTTGATCATTTTCACAAAAATGTCATGGCCCCCAGAATATTTTGTTGTATGAATATCTGAAAAAAGCTGAGAAAATCAAGTTTTTGTCAGATTCAGAACAATGATTAAAAAGTAAATTGAGTTCATAAACACCCCTAATACGCACCTGCATACTCACTGAGTAGGTACTTCATTTTTTGATGCTTTCTGATGAATTATTCAAAGATATTTAACCTTTGTGCTTTGTGTCATTGTAACTTTTTTCTGTGTATATAACCTCATTCTATAATGTACGCAAACCCATTATATATATATATATATATATATATATATATATATATATATATATATATATATATATATATATATATATATATATTATCATCATTATGATTGTTCGTTGTTAAAGAGACAACCAACCATGTCATTATAAGTTCTACAATAAAAAAAGATATAAGCATCAATAACTCAACAGACCTAGTACGGTTTTCCTCAGTGTTTGTCTGCACAAAGGAGACGTCGGGCAGCTGCTCAAAGATCTCGCCTTTGGAGGAGACTGTTGATTTTATACTCTGGAAATGTAAGTATTAAGATTACCCCATAATGAATGTGTCACGATTCATGAATTCACTTACTCATTCTCTGTGTGTGTGTGTATGGTTGTGTTCGAGGTGGAGTCACTGATTATCACCACTCATCATCACAGTCAGCTGCACCGCATTACACCTGCCTATTTATTGTCTCATCACCCATTCCTGGTTGTCAGATCATCATTTCCTGTCCGGAGTTCCAGTGTGTGTGTGTTTGTGCGCGCGTGTGTGCGTGTGCGTGTGCGTGTGTGTGTGTGTGTGTGTGTGTGTGTGTATCTGGGCCGCTCTCGAGTCACTTCTCCTGTTCCTGTTCCTGTTCCTGGAGTTCATCGGCTGCGGTTTGTCCATTGCGTCTCTGCGCTACTCGGCCTCTGCCTCTTCGTCTGTTCCAGTTTACCTGCCAGATTGGACGCCTGCTCTGTACCCGCTCTGTGGATCTCCGTGCTTTATTCCTGCACTGTGGATCTCCGCTCTGTTTCCACGCTGTTGTTATGTGCTCTTTCTCTTGTGTTTTGAGAATAAATATATAACTTTTGACTCGCTATTGGATCCAGCGAGGATGGCCAAATTGCAGGAATATCTATCTAACAGCAGTCAATGGATGGACTGGACCTCAGGCAGTACAGATGCTGGTGGCGCAGGTGTACGAGCTCTCTACCCGGATACAACAACTGTCACCACCCACTGCACCAGACCCACCGCCTGTTCCCCCCAACCCATCCAACACCACCAGTCATCACGAGCCGCGCATTCCCACGCCTGAGCGTTATTCTGGTGAGCCGGAATTATGCAGATCATTCCTTACCAAGTGCTCAATGTTCTTCTCATTAAGCCATTGACGTTTGCCACGGAGGAGTCCAAAGTGGCGTTGGCGTTAACCCTAATCTCGGGACGCACGGCTCAGTGGGGAACGGCGGTGTGGGAGAATAGACAACCTTGCTGCTCCTTATTCCTGGCACTCACGCAAAAGATGAGACGGGTCTTTGACCGGAATATTGTGGGCCTCGAGGCGGCTCGCAGATTAGCGGAACTTCGTCAAGGAGATAGACCCGTCTCCGACTACACCATCGAATTTCGAACCCTAGCGGCCGAGTGCAAGTGGAATGAGGAGGCGCAGTGGGAAGTTTACCTGCATGGGCTGGCTGACCGTGTTCAGGGTGAGATATGCACTTTGGAATTGCCCAAAAGCCTTGATGAGTTGATGGAGCTGGCGATGCACGTGGATGCACGCTTACAACAACGCGATCAGCGTCCACGAACCAGAATGTATTCAGAGTTTCCAGAGTCTTCCAGAGTGAACACGATCAGTCCACCATTCGATCGGGAGCCGATGCAGTTGGGGAGAGCTCGGCTTTCCCTGGAGGAGAGAGAACGCCGCCGAGCGAGAGGACTATGCCTTTACTGCGGAGCGGCGGGATATTTTCTGAACACCTGCCCAGCAAAAGACCAAGCCCGGCAGTAGGTAAGAGGTTACTGTCGGGTGGGTCTATGCTGGGTAAATCCTCGTCCATCACTCTCCTCCCGGTAAGACTGCAATGGGCAACCAGATCTCATTGCTGTCAGGCTTTAGTGGACTCGGGAGTGGAAGGTAATTTCATGGACAAGACTTTTGCACTTAACCATCACATTCCGATTACACCACTTCATCACAAGATTTCCGTAAGACTGTAAGACTGCAATGGGCAACCAGATCTCATTGCTGTCAGGCTTTAGTGGACTCGGGAGTGGAAGGTAATTTCATGGACAAGACTTTTGCACTTAACCATCACATTCCGATTACACCACTTCATCACAAGATTTCCGTAAGACTGTAAGACTGCAATGGGCAACCAGATCTCATTGCTGTCAGGCTTTAGTGGACTCGGGAGTGGAAGGTAATTTCATGGACAAGACTTTTGCACTTAACCATCACATTCCGATTACACCACTTCATCACAAGATTTCCGTCAGTGCACTCAACGGACAAGAACTCCCTGACATTTCATTCACCACCGACAAGAACACACTCACCACTTCAGGGAATCACACGGAGAAACTTAAGTTTATGATCACTGACTCTCCGTTGATTCCCATTGTCCTTGGCCACCCCTGGTTAACGGAGCACAACCCCAGGGTGGACTGTGGCCGCAATTCCGTTTCTGCATGGAGTAATCAGTGTTACGCCTCTTGTCTTGTGTCTGCTTGTACGTCTGTGTCTAGTTCTGTGTTACAGGATGAGCAGGTGAATTTGTCAAGCCTGCCGAGGGAGTACTTCGACCTGAAGGAAGTGTTCAGTAAGTCTCGGGCAGCTTCTCTACCTCCGCATCGTCCCTATGACTGTGCTATAGATTTACTGCCAGGTACGTCTCCGCCTAAGGGCAAGTTGTATTCTCTTTCTGTTCCAGAGAGGGAGGCCATGGAGAAATATATTTCTGATTCTCTAGCTTCCAAGTTCATTCGCCCTTCCTCTTCTCCAGCGGGGGCGGGGTTCTTTTTTGTGGGTAAGAAGGATGGTTCTCTGCGACCTTGTATTGATTACCGATGGTTGAATAACATCACAGTAAAGAATACTTATCCTTTGCCGTTGATGACTTCAGCCTTCGAGAGGTTGCAGGGAGCATCTATATTCACAAAACTGGATTTACGTAATGCATATCATTTGGTTCGCATAAGGGAGGGGGATGAGTGGAAGACTGCGTTTAATTCTCCCAGGGGCCATTTTTAACACTTGGTCATGCCTTTCGGGTTGTTCAACCCCCCTGCGGTCTTCCAAGTACTCGTCAATGACATGCTGAGAGACGTGGTAGATCAGTTAATTTATGTCTACCTGGATGACATACTGATTTTTTCTTCTTCTCTCCAGGAACATGTTCAGCACGTCAGACGAATGCTCCAGAGGTTGCTAGAGAATGGGCTTTTTGTCAAGGCAGAGAAATGTGCTTTCCATGCACAGTCGGTTCCATTCCTGGGATACATCATCTCATCCGAGGGAATGCGCATGGATCCCGAGAAGGTTAAGGCTGTGGTAGATTGGCCAAGTCCAGATTCCCGTAAGGCCCTACAGAGGTTTCTGGGGTTTGCCATTTTTACCGGCGTTTCATACACAATTTCAGCCAATTAGCCGCTCCTCTGACTTCCTTGACCTCCTCGCAAACGATGTTCAGGTGTTCTGGTGCAGCCAAGGCTGCATTTACCTAACTGAAAGACCGCTTTGTTTTGGCTCCCATTTTGATTGCCCCTGATCCATCACGTCAGTTCGTGGTGGAGGTCGATGCGTCAGAGGTGGGGGTAGGAGCGATCCTTTCTCAGTGCTCTTCCTCGGATGACAAGATGCATCCGTGCACGTTTTTTTCCCCACCATTTGTCCTCAGCCGAACGTAACTATGACATTGGTAACCGAGAGTTGTTGGCTGTCAAATTAGCATTGGAGGAGTGGCGTCATTGGTTAGAAGGATCGGGGGTTCCCTTTATCGTCTGGACCGATCACAAGAACTTAGAATATATACAATATGCTAAAAGACTTAACTCCAGGCAGGCTCGGTGGGCTCTTTTTTTCGGACGTTTTGATTTTTTTCTCTCGTACCGTCCGGGGTCTAAGAACATCAAACCCGATGCTTTGTCACGCGTTTTTGACCGCTCCGATCGCGCGTCCACTCCCGAGTGCATTTTACCTGGGAGGCTCATTGTTTCCACACTCACATGGGAGATCGAGTCGAAGGTCAAGACGGCCTTAGAAGGGGTAACGCCTCCGCCCGATGGTCCACCGAGTCGATTATTCGTGCCTGAGGGGTTACGGTCAGACGTCATTCGGTGGGGTCATTGCTCCAATGTGGCTTGTCATCCAGGAGTTAATAGGACCAGTTTTTTGGTCAAACAACGATTTTGGTGGCCAGGTATGGTTCGTGACATTCAGGAGTTTGTTTTGGCTTGTTCGGTTTGTGCATGTGGTAAGACTTCCAATCGTCCTCCTAATGGGTTGCTCCAACTGCTGTCAGTCCCTTCGAGACCCTGGTCCCACATTGCGCTCGATTTTGTTACCGCCCTCCCGGGGCAAGGCGGTCGTTTTGACTGTCGTGGACCGGTTCTTGAAGGCGGCTCATTTTATTCCCTTGCCCAAATTACCTTCTGCCAAGGAGACAGCGGCGACTGTTATAGACCACGTCTTTAGGATACATGGTAGACGTGGTCTCTGACAGAGGGCCCCAATTTGTATCCAAATTTTGGAGGGAGTTTTGTAGATTACTAGGAGCGACTGTAAGTTTGTCTTCGGGTTTCCATCCCCAGAGCAATGGGCAGACAGAACGAGCCAACCAAGATCTTGAGCGAGTGTTGCGATGTTTGGTATCCAAGAATCCTTCCTCCTGGAGCCAGCTTCTTTCATGGGTTGAGTACGCACATAACTTGTTGCCAGTGTCATCCATGGGTCTTTCTCCGTTTAAATGTAGTTTAGGTTACCAGCCACCAATTTTTCCTAGTCTGGAATCCAAAGTCGCGGCCCCCTCGCGCTCACGCCATCATCCAGAGGTGTCGCCACATATGGAGCAGAGCCCGTGAGATTCTGCTCCAGGTGAGGGGGCGCACCAAGGCCCAAGCCGATCGACACCGGTCTAAGCCTCACGTCTACGTCGCAGGTCAAAAGGTGTGGCTTTCATCTAAGAATATTCCTCTCTGCTCCGTTTGTAATAAACTTGCTCCTAAATTCTTTGGCCCGTTTCCTGTCACCAAGATCCTTAGTCTGGTGGCAGTTCGCCTCAAATTACCTCCAGCGTACGGGAGGATTCACACCGTGTTCCATGTGTCCACATTAAAACCCGTGTTTCATTCCCGCATTAAACCGCCTTCTCCGCCCCCCCCACCCCCCCCGCCGCGACTCGTAGATGGGGAGCCTACCTATTCGGTCAATCGTATTCTGGACTCGAGGCGGAGGGGACGCGGGTTCCAGTACTTGGTGGACTGGGAAGGTTACGGTCCGGAGGAGAGAAGTTGGGTTCCTGCTAGGGACATATTGGATCACTCCCTTATTGATGATTACAATCAACGGGTAGGTTCTCCTGGTCGCCAGGAGGCGCTCCTAGGGGGAGGGGTAATGTCACGATTCATGAATTCACTTACTCATTCTCTCTCTGTGTGTGTATGGTTGTGTTGAAGGCGGAGTCACTGATTATGACCACTCATCATCACAGCCAGCTGCACCGCATTAAACCTGCCTATTTATTGTCTCATCACCCATTCCTGTTTGTCAGATTGTCATTTCCTGTCCGGAGTTCCAGTGTGTATGTGTGTGTGTGTGTGTGTGTGTGTGTGTGTGTGTGTGGATCTGGGCCGCTCTCGAGTCACTTCTCCTGTTCCTGTTCCTGGAGTTCATCGGCTGCGGTTTGCCCATTGCGTCCCTGCGCCACTCTGCCTCTGCCTCTTCGTCTGTTCCAGTTTACCTGCCGGATTGGATGCCTGATCTGTACCCACTCTGTGGATCTCCGTGCTTTGTTCCTGCACTGTGGATCTCCGTGCTCTGTTTCCAAGCTGTGGTTCTGTGCTCTTTCTCTTGTGTTTTGAGAATAAATATATAACTCTTGACTCGCTATTGGATTCTTTGCAGTTATTACTACTTCCACGCTGACAGAATGGCATTGCTAGCCCACCCCAACACATATGCACAATAATAATGATAAATGCTGACCAATCCTTAATTATATTACTTTTTTAGTAAAGCAAACAAAATGTAATTTGTTTTGTTATGACATAGCTATGTACGAATACACACTAGACAAATGCAGCCAAGGTGAATACATGTCAATTTTCACAGAAATCAAAAATCAAGAATCAGAAAAGTGCTGTAATAACTCTGTTTGAAATTACAATAATTAAAACTAAATACAATTTAAGATTTAAATAGATTGTATTTTATCAGTGATAATGAATGGGTGCAGGTGGTGAGCTGGAGGGATTCTGGGAAGTGTAGTGTCGAGGGTGAAGATTATTTGTGCAGTACGAGAGAGAGAGCGAGAGAGAGAGAGAGCGACAGAGAGCGAGACTTGCCTGAGTGGAGGCAGGGATGGTATTCTGTGTCTCTCTTATCGCCCTGCTAAAGTAAAACAAAAAAAACAAAGTAATAATATTAGAACCAAGGCAACCCAGTTGACTTTTCTAAAAACAAATGAATAATTATCAGACATGCTTTAAAACTGGTTAACCCCTACGGGTCTGAGAGGGTTTTGGGGCCCTTTTAGAAGTTTTGACATGCTCTAATAGTTGTGCTTTTTTCAGTTGCTTATAAACATATTAATGGCAAAAATGTCACTACACTATATCGTCGCTGCCCCATGAAACTCACGTATGTCCAAAACGGTTACTTTTCAGGAAGTGAAAAAAACACCGTATTTCAAAAGCAGTTGAATGTAGCGTGGTCATACTTGGTACGGCATCTTTACATGTAACCATATTCTTGCCAGTGTAAGGATATAATCCAATTTTGACCAAAATTGAGTTTAAATGGACATACGTGCCTATTTTACAGTAACGGTTGTCGATACGCGTTCTTCCGATCATTAATTAGAATGGCCAAGTCGCGTTTCATATTGACAGAGGAATACGCTCAGTTTATTAAATAGCCTATGTCTTAGTTTATTAAATACGCTTAGTTTATTTAATATTAATTATACATTTATTAAATGTCTCTTGCAAACTATGAAGGGACAATGAATCAATACACTGACATGGTAATGCTAGACAGATACTTTGTTTGTACAGTCCTACCGTAATTTTGTCACTCCTAGACGTACGTCTGGCATCAGGGGGGAAACGTTTACCTTGATGAAGGAAAGTCATTGTCTCACCAGGCTATCCAGTGCTGAGCTTCGATGAAACTTCACGAGACCGGCGAGATGCTTCCACAGGGCAGGAGATACGCGGCGTGATTGACAGCTTTTACACCAAATGGATATACGTGAAAATCAGAAAATCAGGCTACTCATTCACATAAAACAACATATTGATTACAATTTTGTGAGACACTTATTGTTTACAAAGCCCATTTGCGAAGAGTCATGAACGATTGTGAATAATGCTGTTAATCCCACCAGAAGACAAAGAACCGCATAATGAGCCGCATAATGAATGAGCCTTTGAGTCAGAGGTTACTACAAGAATATGAGGGCAAATCAGGACAAAATAAATATATATTTTTGTAGTTTATTTAGAATATAGTTAACAAAATAAAGTGAGAGCCAAAGGCACATTTTGAGTACACAGTTATACCCGGAAAAGAATCCTGTTCAAAGATACACCACATTAAAGACACATCACATACAAAAAAAAAAAAAAAACAGAAAACAGAAAACAGGATCATAGCAAAAACTATTTAAGATAAGTGTTTTCTATTTTAATATAATTTACAATATAATTTATTTTTGGTGATGCAAATTGGAATTAGTTGTAGTATCACTGATGATCTGCTTTTATTTAATTTTTACTTTTTTTAATAAAAAATATTCACAAAATTGTTAACCACAGCATTAAACATTCCGATTGTCAAATATGGGCAATTGGATGTGTTTTGTTGTTTAAACACCTTTTATAACGATCGCATTAGATGAGCTATATGCGCGATGGGCGCCGCCATTTTAGTTTGTGTAGCAGTTCAGAGAATTGGATCTATTGGATTTACAACATGTGAATTTATCCACTTCTCCTGAAATGAAATTAAATGAAAGTAAGTGGCCGGTAAACTGGGAGAAGAATAGAGTAAACTTTAACGTTACTTACACAATGTGTATCTGATATGAATAAAACTTGTTGCCTAATTATAATGGAAAGTATTATTATTGCCACTTCCATAGACATCAGTGTGTATTTTACAGACTCAATGTATTTTTTTGCTGGTACTTTGTATGTATTTAAACCCACCTGCCTATAATTGTCTATAAGTAAACCTGAAGACTTTGGTTAAAATGTTCAGTTGTGCTCGAATAGGGTTGGAGGTAAACTCTCCACCTCAAAAAGCAGACCGCAAAAGGGCCAGAGTTGCCCGTTGCTGATTTAAATTGACAAAGCAGCAGTCAGTACATTATATAATATACACATTGAAGTATTATACTGTATATATAATATTAATACAGCCAATAATATAAACTAAGTACTGAACAAAAACTATTTTACCCATATCAACAGGAACCTGTTTTAAAATATATTTTAGAAAGGTATGGTCTCTTTTGAGCCTTTGCCAGTGATGCTAGATTTCTTTCAAGACAACATACTCTTCTGTCACTTGTTTCAAGAGCATCACTTGGTCAAAAACCAAGTGATAACCCATACAATATAAAATTGTTAAGAGGCACAGGACTTACCATGCTCTTGAAACACCCATGGCCATGCATAGTTCTCAGAGACCAGAGTTTTTGCCTCTTGAATTCCTCCGTGGCTGCACATTCGTCTTATTCCTCTAGAATCTTCTGAAGTTTGTGCCTTCTCTTGCTATCCATCTTAAAACACAAACACAATGTTTTTGGTCTGTGCAGTATAAGGCCTTTTCAAACAAAATAACTTATCAGATATTACACATAATTCAAAGAACATTTACTATTTAATGCTAAATACATGCCACAACTCATTATCTTCCAATGCCACCCCAGCATTTACAAAACAATGGAACAATGTAATAGTGTAGTAGTCAAGACCACCTAATCCGAGACCAAGTCGAGACCAAGACCAATGTGTGTTGAGTCCAAGACAAGACCAAGACTTTGAGGGGTTGAGACCAAGACAAGACCAAGGCAGGGCGAAAGAGTCAAGACCAAGACCAGACCAGCACTTCTAAAATTCATAAAGGTCCACATTACCGCCTGAAAATGTATTTTTAATCAATAAATATAAATAGAATAAGACACTATATAGAGCTGTTACCAATCAAATGAAATCATTAACAACAAAAATTAATCTTTGCACTGCAGAGGTACAGAAGATGGATCTAAATTGGTAAATTACAAATGCATAAAACTATTTGAGAATTAATGTTTGCATAAAAGCATATTTGGCGTCACGCTCAAATTTGTGAAAACAACTCTCTTGTAATATTGCTTTATTATATCGCGTTATATAAAAAGATCTCATACAAATACTTTTTTGCAACAATATCTTGAATTTTGTGAGCATTTGTATTTATTTTGGTGACATTTTTGACACAATCCCTTATTAATTTCTGAACCGACACAATACATAAATCAAATTTGAAATAGGTTATTGATTGCATCTAAAGCAGCAAGTTTTACATCCAGTCACAGTAATGATGTTAATAAATAAATCAGAAAATGCACCTGCAATTTAGTAATATCCCAGCAGTTGTGGTCTTGACTGGTCTTGAGATAAAATCCAGAGTATTCTAAGTCAAAGACCGAGATAAGACCGACTACAAATGTGGTCGAGATGGAGACAAGACCAGGACCTTAAAAAAATGGTCTCAAGACCAAGAACGGCCTTGAGTACTACAATACAAAAAAGTAACCTGTTTATATAACTAAATGCCTTTTATCACATTTGTCTGCTTTTATCTTTTTTAAAACAGAAGGTTCCATTTTTAAGAACTTTTTAAGAAATTAATAGTCCTTTGAGAGATCAACATCAAATTATGTTCTAAATATCACAACATTGCTTCAATACTAGACATAACAATGGACTTGGGCACCTCCCTGTCTTCTTTGGGCACAAGATGGCCATGTTCTATCCTCACCCTAAACAAAGGACTTATTCGATTAACTTGCTTTGATATAAGTACTGTTGTATCACCCTAGTTTAGTAAGGTGTTTTGAATTAGAAAGCAATGAAATGTAAAGCCTCAGTGGAGATGACAGATATAATGCAGTGACTGAACATGAAGGAGCTAATCTGATTAATATCGACAAACAGAAAAGACATTATAATATCAAACATTAGGACATCATATTTACGACTACTTACCATCTGGCACACGTGAACTGATGCCAAATATCGCAATTTCATTCAGATATGATACAGATTTTGCATCTGTTTTCGACGCTACAGGTTTCCCATTGAAAGAAATGGATTTCCCTGTTCGTCTATAGAGCAACGCAGAGGGGCGCCTTCATTGTGATGCCAAGGGTGCTTGACCATGCTTCAGTTTTTGATGCCTTGGGAGTGAAAATGGGTTGTTGAATTTATCAGTTGATCATCACTGACCATTCTAATCACACCAGTGTGATCGTACGCTCCAGGGACCAGCCTAGACTGACACATGGTGTGATTGTATGTGTGAAGGGTTTGAGAAGGCAACATCTCCATTGTTTATTTAGCTTTTGGCTTAACTGATTTTGTCATTTTGATGTTGTGTAGTTTATTCCTATATCACATAAATGTTATAATTTCACAAAAACATTTGAGTCTTAAAATTTACAATCTATTCTGAAAATGTTAAGTGTGCTACAATAACTAGATAAATTACTTGTGGGGTTAGGAGACAATCACATATATTGTGGTTTGTTTTGTCTTCGCTTTCAAAGAAAAGTTATTGATCTCTGACACAGGGTTGCCTGTCACCAGGTCAGGTGTTGCTGAATGAAAATTCCCCATTATTTGTTTCTGTCACAGATTGGCTACACACTTGTCAAAGGATTACTTTCCATCTGTACTTTAAATCTTGTCAATTTAACAAGTGAAAGAACGTTATTTGTCTTCATTATATATCAGGCCATTTGCACCAACACCCTAAATGTTTCCAGGGCAGCAAATAAACTGCACGATAGTTCAAGACAAGTGCCTGGAAATTTACACATACCCCCCAAAAAAAAAAAAATGGTACTGCAAATGTAAAATGCTAATGCGAACATCAGTAATATTATGTTAAAAAAGAGTTAATTCATCACCCATATCAAGCTACAAAAATACTAACTCACCCAAACCAAACGGTCCACTCTGTACCGCTCACATTCCAGTGCTGTAAACATAGACAAGTTGAGTATAATGGTTATCAGAGTGCAATGAAAATTAAATAAAAAAAGTAGAAAATTAAAAGATCAAATTAAGACTTGTCTGCTGGCAACCACTTTTATCCTAGAGAATGCCCAGAAAAAGCAAATACCAGCTAATTATATTCCCCAGCAGTTACAAGTAGGCTATATATTTTTATGAAAACATGGTGCATTCTGGTGTTACCACAAATGCATTTGAAAGTAAAATATGGATTAAAAATATAGATTAGATTACATGTAAATTGTGTGTATACAATATGAGGACAATTTGCATTGTTTTATACACAAATATTTTGATTCTTACTAAGAGATCTCATATTTGCATATTGGGTTTTTTACGTGTATTAATAAAAAAAACATGTCTTCTGGGTATTTATGAAAAACATGGATTACAAAATGCCTTAAATTGCATGCCAATTATTTGTATGCACGGATGTGAAACAATATGAGGACAATTTGCATTGTTTTGTATACAAATTCAATGACTGTTACTAAGAGAGGGCTATCTCGTATTTAATCTCATATTTGCATTTTAGGTTTCTACATGGCATGTCATTTTTAAGTCATACATATATATTCCTGATGTGACCGTTGTGAAATCAGTCTACAAATCAACAAGGATTGAGGTCGATCCAGAGAGAGCATTCAATCTTCAGGTGACACTCTTTTTTTCCACTGAACAATATATTACAATGTCACTGTGATTACTAGGCTTAAAGATGATAAAGATTAATGGGTATGTAAAAACAGCTGAGAACCTTTCAGCACCATAACAAAAAAGGAAAAAACTTTGCAGCCTTAAATTTTTAAGTACAGTCAACTTGGATGTTTAAGTCATTGCAACTTAAATAAAAGTTGAGCATTATAACTTATAAAAAAAAGTTAAAAATTGCTTAACTTATTGTGCTGAGTTAAACCGATATAAAAACATAACTTATGTTGTTATCATTTATTGATCATATCATTATTATTATTATTATTTTTTTTTTTTTTTTTAAGTGTAAAGAACTTTTTAAAAATCTAAATATCCCTTTTCCACTATAAAGAACATTTAAAAACAAAGTAATTTTATTTGTATTGAGACTATTATGTGACCTTGGTCCACAAAACCATTTATTTTTTTTAAATAGAGATTTATACATCATCTGAAAGCTGGATAAATAGCTTTCCATTGATGTATGGTTTGTTAGGATAGGACAATATTTGGAGTTACAACTATTTGAAAATCTTGAATCTGAGGGTGAAATAAAGTCTAAATATTGAGAAAATCGTCTTTAAAGTTGTCCAAATGAAGTCCTTAGCAATGTTTTTACTAATTTCTAATAATAATACATTTTAAGTACAATCAACTTGGATGTTTAAGTCATTGCAACTTAAATAAAATGATGAGTAAAAATGAATATTACATAACTTCAAAAAGTTGAAACTGTATTAATTTATTGTGTTGAGTTAAAGCGATGTAAAAACATAACTTCTGTTGTTTTAATTTATTGATCATATATTTTTTTTTACGTAAAAAAAAAAATTCTTATTTTAAAAGAACATTTTAAAAATCTAAAGATCCTTTTTCTACTATAAAGAACCTTTTGTAGTTCCATGGATGTTGAAGGTCCATCAATGCATGTTAAGAACCGTTTTAGTATAAGAGTTCAGATTCAGATTTTAAGTAATCAAGTTTTGAGATGTAGACTTGTTTGTTGTTTGTGGTACAAAATACCTGGTTCATTATATACATTTCTCTTCCAACAGATCACAGTTTTATTTTTGATGTTTTACGAGCATATAAGCTGAGAAAATAAACGAGACGAGATGAACAACTTGACAGTGAACTTCACATCTGCAGCATCTATGAACGCCACAACTCAACAATCAGATAAAATTATGAACATTTTTGTGTACTGCTTTAATTTACTGGTTGGTCTTCCTACACACTCCTGCGTTATATGGGTCATCGTCACAGGAAAAGGAAGTGGAGTTCCACAAGAGTTCTTCAACCTCAATCTCTCTGTTTGTGAGATTGGTACCTGTCTGAATTGTTTGTTCTTCATGCTGACAAATTGGTTTCCAAGGATTTCGCCATTAGAGATATTTTTAATAGGACTAGGCATCACTGGTCGTCCTCTGTTTCAGTGTCTGATCTGTGTTGAGCGTTACCTGGCAGTGGTTTATCCTGTAACCTTTCTGAAGTTCAAACCGATCAGATATAAAATGATTTGCTGCTTTGCGGTCTGGATAGTCACTTTTGGCTCCTGTTCAGTCTGCATGATCACAATGTTATCTAACTTGAATATATACACATGGTTCTTTTTGATGCAGCTTGTGTTCTACATCTCCATTCAGCTGTTCTGCTGTTTGGCTGTTCTCAGAGCTCTGAAACAGTCAGGACCAGGAGAAAAAGGGAGAGAAAAAGAGGAGGAAAATCAAGTTAAAAGAAGAGCATTTAATCTGATTCTAATAATTACTTTGAACATGTTTATCATATATCTACCATTTGTTATCGCTGCCTTATTTACCCTTGTAGCCCAAATGTTTATTGATATACTTTGGAATATTGGTTTCATTTGTTTTGCTCTGGGTGGTTTTTTACAGCCCATACTTTATCTTCACCGTTTTGGAAAACTCTCCTGCCTCTGTTCTCCTTAAAGCCTGAAATAGTGATATTTTATGTTATTACATGTTATTTTAGATATTATGAACATTTATTTTGGACTGAAAAATAATCATTAGACTTACACTCTTTAAATTAGAGCTTGCAAACACATTGGTTATGATCTGCTATTAACAGTTAGGCCTACGTATGTTTTATTTGGAGGTTATAAAAGTGTATAGCAAAAAGTGTATAGAAGTGTTTATGTATAGCATTAATAAAACAGAGAAGTAATGTTACATGTTTTAAGCCTATTATATGTGACCCTGGTCCACAAAACAAGTCAAAAGGGTTATTTAAAAAAAAAAAAAAATTTGTACACCATCTGAAAGCTAATAATTAAGCTTTCCATTGATGTATGGTTTGTTAGGATAGGACAATATTTGGAGGTACAACTATTTGAAAATCTGGAATCTGAGGGTGAAGAAAATCGCTTAGCTATGCATATTACTACTAATAATAATACATATTTGATATATTTATGGTAGGAAATTTACAAAATATCTTCATGGAACATGATCTTTACTTAATATCCTACTGATTTTTGGCATAAAAGAAAAAAAGATAATTTTGACCCGTACACTGAAAAAACGGAAAACACATATTGTCCGATGTACTTAATCTTATTATTTGTGATCTACACAACAAAATTGTGTTTCTCTTCTAAACATGATTTATTTGCTTTTGATTAATGTAATCCTCTAAAATGTGCAATCTACTAGATTCAATTATTTGGGGTGAATGGGAACCAATTAAGTACTTGAAAATGATTTTTGCTGAAACTATAGTTCCAGCATGCTTTGCTTGGGACTTGAGGAGTAGAGTAAAATTTTTGAAATTAAGTGTTATTTTATGTGTTTGGGGGCAAAATGGGAAAAGGGGGAGGTTTTATATTGTTTAATAGTGTTTAATGTTTAATTATGTTAGAATTATTAGAACAATTTAAATGACACTGGGTTATAGTGGAGAAGAGTGGAGCATTTGCTTAGGCTGTGGACTGATACAGCACATGTCATTAATGAGCATTTCAGCACTTGGCATGTTCATTATGTGCTATTGCTGGCCAATAGAATAAACACTAGTTAGTACAATCTTATAAATCAGTCAAGTGACAACAAAATATACAAAAATAAAATTATCTTATGTGAATTAATTAAAAAGGCAGGGTCTCAAGCCTCCCTGTGCACACCACTGTTGTTAGGGAGCATATTAAAACCATTGTGAGACTACTCAATTCAGTTACTTGATTCCATGATGTTGAAATTATGTGAACCAATTATGTTTGTTTAACTTCATGTGGAATTGATGTACATGATTAAATCATGTAAATCCAACACACCTTTTTTTTCCAATGAATGTATTATTGGCTATTGTCACAAATATACCCATTATGACTGGTTTTGTGGTTCAGGGTCACATATGTCTAATTTATGTCGATTAATAATAGTTTGTGATGTTATTTGTTTGTTTATTTTGTGTATAGCTTCTGACACTTTTTTCCATTTCAAGATTTACCATATGCATTAATACAATATATAATAAATACATTAATAAGAATGTTAACCACTTGTTTATGTTATTTGGGAACTGAAGCCATTTAAACCCAACATAAAATATTTTGTTTAACCATACACTGTAAAAGTTACCAGTTAAAAAAAGTGAAAAAAGTGCGTAAACCCGTTGCCTTAAAATTATTAAGTAAATAAACTTAATGCATAATTATGAATTAAGTTTAAGGTAACAGGTTTACTCACTTTTTAAAGTTACATCAACTGATAACTTTTTACAGTGTATGCCACATACAGAGAATGTAACAGGATATAATATGACTTAATTAAATTTTTACGGAAAAGGAATGGCTGAATCTTTTTTTTTTTTTTTTTAAATGAACATTTGAAAGACTATATCCCTGTCAGGAATGAGCATAGCATCGGCACAGTATCCTAAGGAACTGCTTATTTTTACATTTCTACTTTAACTTTTAAATAAAAATAACTAGAATGCAATAATGCATGGCTTTTTTAACTTTTTTAACTTTCTGTAAAAGTATGTCACATGGGAGGTATTTATGTAGCCGTGCTCTCATATTAAATCAGTCTACAGATCACTTGTCTGGATTGACATCACACTTAAGGTGACAAACTCTTTTTTTGATATTTTATATCATTGTGGTTATCCATGTAAAAGTTTTAGGCTATTTAGATGGATTAGCTATTATTTAGATTATTTTAGATTCTAGATTATTATTTTGTATGTATATTATTTGTGATTTGATTCATTCAATCACACCCTTTATCGACTCTTCTGACACTTATATTTTGCTCCGTGTCTCCTTTGTAGATTACGATTGCACAAATATTTACTAATATATTTGAGAGGCACTCAGCATGAACATCTCAACTGAGAACTTCACCTCACCTGAGATTCATCCTTTCACCACAATAAAAGCTTTCTGGGCTAGTTTGCTAGGCTTTAACCTACTTTTCGGGGTTCCTACGCACTCCTATGTTTTGTGGCTTATTACACGAGGAAGAAGAATTCCATCAGAAATATTTAGTGCCAATATCACAGTTTGTGAGATCATTTACTCTCCGATTTTTTTCTTTTATATTTTACAAATATTCCCAAGTCTACAACGTTTTTTACAAGGAATGGGCGTCACTGGTCGTCCTCTGTTTCAGTGTCTGATCTGTGTTGAGCATTACCTGGCAGTGGTTCATCCTGTAACCTTTCTGAAGTTCAAACCTCTCAGATATAGAGTGATCTGCTGCAGTGCGGTCTGGATTATCACTCTTGGTTCTTGTTTAGGCATCATGATCACATATGTATTATCTAACATGAAGGCATATTCATGGTTAATCTCAATTCAGCTTGCCCTCTTCCTCTCCATCCAGTTGTTTTGTCTTGTGGCTGTTCTCAGAGCTCTGAAGCAGTCAGGACCAGGAGAGAGAGGGAGAGAGAGAAAGGAGGAAAACCACATGAAGAGAAGAGCGTTTCATCTCATTCTAATAACTACTGTGACCTTGGTTGCCATGTTTATGCCTTTCATTTTCGCAGGATTCCTCACTATTGTGCAACAGAAAGAACATAAAGACGTTTTAGTGGTCTGGTTTCTAAGTCTTTGCTGTTTTATTCTGGCTGGTTTTGTGCAACCTGTTCTTTATCTGCACAGGGCTGGGAAACTCTTCTGCCTTAATTATTGAGAAAGAAAATATTTTAGACAAAACATCTAATGTGTTGTGTATACTGTATAAGCATAGCCAGCTGGTCATAACAGCAAAGTAAACCCAAAAAAGGTTATCAGAACAAATGTATTTACAGAATTATGAATGATGTAATTTGTAGAATCTGTATGTACTTTTTAACACTGGGGGGTGTTCAAGCTATATTTTGCACTCTGTCTTTGTGAAAAGAAAATTGTGATTATATGTTATATGGATAAGTTATGGTACAACAGTTTTGGAAGTATATTGGTTTATGCGTTATGGATTTTGGGTTGCACGTGTTATAATTTAAATTAAGGTTTGTTTAAACTTTCTTCTGTTGTATTATTTATTTTAGTAAACCTTTAAAAACTGCATTTTATATACAAATTATACAAAAAATTATTTATGAACATCTTGAATTGGTATGCACATATTTTGTCATTTTATTTAATCTTTTTGAGTTCTTATTCTAGTTAAAGATAATTCACATAAAGTGAAGTCATTTTTTGTTGTTTTGTATTGATTCAGCTCTATTTATACGTTTATTTACATTTGTCTGAAAAAAAAAAAACTCACTTCCTCCGATTCCACACTTTTGTGACGTAAAGCCCCTTTGACTGTTAGGTATAAGTCAGCTGTGGAACTCGCTTCAGTGTGGGCTCGACAAAAGTGTGCATCCAGGGTGCATATCGGCTGCAAAAGGGGCACTCACGAACAGCCATCTGAAGCCTAAAATGACAAATGGGACAACCTATAGTCTTGTGGACTTAACATTGTAATCCGGGTATACTGTCAAATCCTCTCCCGTGGCCTCATGGGATAGTAAGTGTCCATCAGTGTCAATGGATGTCAATGTCATCCGAAATTGCATACTTCCTTACTAGTAGGCGAAAAACAGTATGTGACAAAATAATTTTGTCAGAATTCACAGTACTCATAAAAGAGTAGGCAAAAAGTAACTACTACTTCTGAAAATGAAAACAAAAATAGATATGTGGAATTGTCAAATTGCTTATTTTTAAATTTCTACTTTAACTTTTAAATAAAAAATAACTAGCATGAAATAATGCATGCTTTTTTTAACCTTCTGTAAAAGTAAATATTTGCATGTCACATGTGAGGTATTTATGTAGCCATGCTCTCATATTAAATCAGTCTACAGATCACTGGTCTGGGTTGACATCACACTTAATAAGGTGATAAACTCTTTTTATATATATTTTATATCATTGTGGTTATCCACGTAAAAGTTTTAGGCTATTTAGATGGATTAGCTATTCATTTTATTATTTTAGAATCTAGATTATTATTTTGTATTTTGTATTATTTGTGATTCGATTCAGTCAATCACACCCTTTATCGACTCTTCTGACTCTTATTCTCCTTTGTAGATTAAGATTGTACGAATATTTTCTGATATATTTGAGAGGCACTGAGCATGAATGTCTCAACTGAGAACTTCACCTCACCTGAGATTCATCCTTCCACCACAATAAATCATTTCAGGGCTGGTTTGCTAGGCTTTAACCTACTTTTCGGGGTTCCTTCGCACTCCTATGTTTTGTGGCTTATTGCACGAGGAAGAAGAATTCCATCAGAAATTTTCAATGCCAATCTCACAGTTTGTGAGATCATTTACTCTCCAATTTTTTTCTTTTATATTTTAGAAATATTCCCAAGTCTACAACGTTTTTTACAAGGAATGGGTGTTACTGGTCGTCCTCTGTTTCAGTGTCTGATGTGTGTTGAGCGTTACCTGGCAGTGGTTCATCCTGTAACCTTTCTGAAGTTCAAACCTCTCAGATATAAAGTGATCTGCTGCACTGTGGCCTGGATTATCACTCTTGGTTCTTGTTTAGGCATCATGATCACTTCGTTATTATCTTACATGAAAGCATATACATGGTTAATCTCAATTCAGCTTGCCTTCTTCCTCTCCATCCAGTTGTTTTGTCTTGTAGCTGTTCTCAGAGCTCTGAAGCAGTCAGGACCAGGAGAGAGAGGGAGAGAGAGAAAGGAGGAAAACCACATGAAGAGAAGAGCGTTTCATCTCATTCTAATAACTACTGTGACCTTGGTTGCCATGTTTATGCCTCTCATTTTTGCAGGATTCCTCACTATTGTGCAACAGAAAGAACATAACGACTTTATAGTGGTCTGGTTTCTTAGTCTTTGCTGTTTTATTCTGGCTGGTTTTGTGCAACCTGTTCTTTATCTGCACAGGGCTGGGAAACTCTTCTGCCTTAATTCTTGACAAAGAAGATATTTTAGACAAAACATCTAAAGTGTTGTGTATACTGTATAAGCATAGCCAGCTGGTCATAACAGCAAAGTAAACCCAGAAAAGGTTATCAGACCAAATATATAAATATGTATTTAAAGAATTATGAATTATGTAATTTGTAGAATCGATATGTACTTTTTAACACTGGGGGGTGTTCAAGCTATATTTTGCACTCTGTCTTTGTGAAAAGAAAATTGTGATTATATGTTACTATGGATAAGTTATGGTACAACAGTTTTGGAAGTCTATTGGTTTATGCGTTATGGATTTTGGGTTGCACGTGTAATAATTTAAAATTAAGGTTTGTTTAAACTTTCTTCTGTTTTATTATTTATTTTAGTAAATCTTTAAAAACTGCATTTTATTCTATGCAAATTGTACTAAAAATGATTTATCAACATCTTGAATTGGTATGCACATATTTTGTCATTTTATTTAATCTTTTTGAGTTCTTATTCTAGTTAAAGATAAATCACATAAAGTGAAGTCATTTTTTGTTGTTTTGTATTGATTCAGCTCTATTTATACATTTATTTACATATGTCTGAAAAAAAAAAAAACTCTCCGTATTTTATTTATGTGTACGTGCATCATATCCCACAAGATGATTTGCATGTAAATATGATCAGCCCTTCAGAGTGAGGGCATGGACCGTGTCCCAAACAGAACCCGAAGCCCTCACAATCTTCCTCTGATTCCACACTTTTGTGACGTAATGCCACTTTGACTGTTGGGTATAAGTCAGCTGTGGAACTCGCTTCAGTGTGGGCTCGACAAAAGTGTGCATCCAGGGTGCATATCGACTGCAAAAGGGGCACTCACGAGCACCCATCTGAAGCCTAAAATGACAAATGGGACAACCTAGTCTTGTGGACTTAACATTGTAGGTCCACAAGACTGCATAGTGATCCTCACTTTTGAATGAACTCACCTAATGCTGGGAAGTTAGAATTGCTTTGATATGTGATGACGTAAAAATACTGAAGCGGTTTTAAGAACCGTTCATTGAACCATTTGAATGAACTAAATGAATCAGACATCCCATCACTGCGGCTAATCAGTAGGCCGAATCCTTTTGGATAATTATTACTTCTCACAAAAACAGGTATGTTCTATATGAATGTGTGTACTGTGAATGTAATCCGGACATACTGTCAAATCCTCTCCAGTGGCCTCATGGGATAGTAAGTGTCCATCATTGTCAATGGATGTCAATGGCATCTGAAATTGCATACTTCCTTACTAGTAGGCGAAAAACAGTATGTGACAAAATAATTTTGTCAGAATTCACAGTACTCGTAAAAGAGTAGGCAAAAAGTACCTACTACTTCTGTAATTGAAAAAAAAAAAGTAATGTGGAATTGTCAAATTGCTTATTTTTACATTTCTTCTTTAACTTTTAATTAAAAAATAACTAGCATGAAATAATGCATGGCTTTTTTAACCATCTGTAAAAGTAAATATTTGCATGTCACATGTGAGGTATTTATGTAGCCGTGCTCTCATATTAAATCAGTCTACAAATCACTGGTCTGGGTTGACATCACACTTAGTAAGGTGATAAACTCTTTATTTTTATATTTTATGTCATTGTGGTTATCCAAGTTTTTGGCTATTTAGATAGATTAGCTATTAATTAGATTCTTTTAGATTCTAGATTATTATTTTGTATTATTTGTGATTTGATTCAGTCAATCACACCCTTTATCGACTCTTCTGACACTTATATTTTGCTCTATGTCTCCTTTGTAGATTACGATTGCACAAATATTTACTAATATATTTGAGAGGCACTGAGCATGAATGTCTCAACTGAGAACTTCACCTCACCTGAGATTCATCCTTCCACCACAATAAATAATTTCAGGATTGGTTTGCTAGGCTTTAACCTACTTTTCGGGGTTCCTACACACTCCTATGTTTTGTGGCTTATTGCACGAGGAAGAAGAATTCCATCAGATATCTTCAATGCCAATCTCACAGTTTGTGAGATCATTTACTCTCCGATTGTTTTCTTTTATATTTTACATATAAACCCAAGTCTACAGTGTTTTTTACAAGGAATGGGCGCCACTGGTCGTCCTCTGTTTCAGTGTCTGATGTGTGTTGAGCGTTACCTGGCAGTGGTTCATCCTGTAACCTTTCTGAAGTTCAAACCTCTCAGATATAGAGTGATCTGCTGCAGTGTGGCCTGGATTATCACTCTTGGTTCTTGTTTAGGCATCATGATCACTTTATTATCATCTAACACGAAGGCATATACATGGTTAATCTCAATTCAGCTTGCCCTCTTCCTCTCCATCCAGTTGTTTTGTCTTGTGGCTGTTCTCAGAGCTCTGAAGCAGTCAGGACCAGGAGAGAGAGGAAAAGAGAGAAAGGAGGAAAACCACATGAAGAGAAGAGCGTTTCATCTCATTCTAATAACTACTGTTACCTTGGTTGCCATGTTTATGCCTCTCATTTTCGCAGGATTCCTCACTATTGTGCAACAGAAAGAACATAAAGACGTTTTAGTGGTCTGGGTTCTTAGTCTTTGTTGTTTCATTCTGGCTGGTTTTGTGCAACCTGTTCTTTATCTGCACAGGGCTGGGAAACTCTTCTGCCTTAATTCTTGACAAAGAAGATATTTTAGACAAAACATCTAATGTGTTGTGTATACTGTATAAGCATAGCCAGCTGGTCATAACAGCAAAGTAAACCCTGAATAGGTGATCAGAACAAATATATAGAAATATGGATTTACAGAATTATGAATTATGTAATTTATAGAATCTATATGTACTTTTTAACACTGGTGCTTTTCAAGCAATATTTTACACTCTTTCTTTTTGAAAAGAAAATTGTGATTATCTGTTACTATGGATAAGTTATGGTACAACAGTTTTGGAAGTATATTGGTTTATGCGTTACGGATTTTGGGTTGCACGTGTTATAATTTAGAATTAAGGTTTGTGTAAACTTTTTTTCTGTTTTATTATTTATTTTAGTAAACCTTTAAAAACTGCATTTTATTCTATGCAAATGGTACTAAAAATTATTTATGAACATCTTGAAATGGTATGCACATATTTTGTCATTGTATTTAATATTTTTTGTGTACTTATTCTAGTTAAAGATAAATCACATAAAGTGAAGTCATTTTTGTTGTTTTGTATAGATTCAGCTCTATTTATACATTTATTTACATATGTCTGAAAAAACTCTCAGTATTTTATTTATGTGTACATGCATCACATCCCACAAGATGATTTGCATGTAAATATGATCAGCCCTTCAGAGTGAGGGCATGGGCCTTGTCCCAAACAGAACCCGAAACCCTCACAATCTTCCTCTGATTCCACACTTTTGTGACGTAATGCCGCTTTGACTGTTGGGTGTTAAGGTGTTCTGTCTTGGTTTCTCCTGGGCTTTTGGAAGTTACTCTTAAGACAACCAATTATTTGCTCAATAATACAATGGAATTGACTCAATGTGGCATTCCCCAGTAGTGGGAAACTTGAAAAAAAGATCACAATTTAATTAATCCGACTACGCTACCCTGGTGGAGGACCAGGGAAATACACCTAATAAGGACGCAGGTAAGTTTTATCACTGAAGGCAAAGACATGTCTAGTGAGACGTGAGTATCTATACAAAAATTAGACTTTATTATAAAACATTACAATTTTCTGTCCGGGGACATGCCCAAAAACAGAATTCGTCCGGGCCAGGTGTCACAGGAACGAGGCAGGACGGCTGCTAATCAGGAGGGTTGTTCAAACCCACTTCAACTTCACACCACATCGGCACCACACGCACACACACCCTAAAGCAGTTGTGTCAGTGCACACACAGCACACTTTGAAACACACCCGGATGACCTACTACTTCCGTCGAGATTCTGAAGTGATGTTTTATTAACACATTTCGGGAGGAGCACGTTCAGATAATTAAACCTAATTAAACACTAGTGGAGCACATTAAGATAATCAATTTAATCAACGACAGGAGGTGTATATATACAGCAGATTTACCTTCTTTCGTTGACAGTTTCTTAGCATCCCTCCACCACTCCATCTCCTCATTTTGATTTAATAAACTCTTATTCAGCTGGCCGTTTTGATGCCCTAAGCGCAAGCACACTATAATGCCCGCGGTTGCGGCGTTCGCGAATTTGTAGAGCTGGGGGGGGGGGGGGGGGGGCTGCGCGTGGAGGGAGCGGCAGCACTGCTCTTATTAGACGTCAACACAATCCATAATACAATGCAGTCTATTTCTAGACTAGTTCTATCACAGGGGGGGGGGTACTCTGGGTTCGGGCCAAATATTCTGAGCCCTGAGCCCTCCCCGGACAGCACAGCAAATACGCATAATCTTTACTCTGTTTAATTTGATGTACAGTAAGTGTGAACTCATGAAGACTACGATGGACACTTTCCCATCCCATGAGACCACGGGAAAGGATTTTTGAATGGCAGTGAAGCAACGTAACTGATGCTGGTAGGTCACACGATGATGACAACATGGCGGATATAGTACGTCCAGATTACAATTACACATATTCATACTATATAGACCATAATTTTTTAGTGGCCGCGAGGTACTTACTTATTCAAAATATGCGAGAGTATGCGATTTCAGACGCAGCCCATCACTTAAGAATTTTACCGGAAGCAGTATAGGTCCTCCTTCAGGTACTTTTCGCAGACTGTTTTGTGAATTGTCTGACCCAACTGACCTATCGGTAAGCCCCTCCCCTCGAATGCAGATGAGCCAATAGCAGTTGAGTATCAGTTGCGCTGGGACCGGAACTCAGACATCTTTTGGTGTCGGTGCCATAGAGAAACATTGGAAAATCCGAAGCTCTCATCGGTTTGATGGTGTTTATGCTACAAAAATGCTAAAATGTCGTGCCTGAGGTACTGTAACACTGATTCCAGGGATCCTGAGAGGATTTTCTGTTTGTCATGCTCTCATTAAATTACGATTTATTCCCTGCTAACATACAAACCGAAATAACTAACTGATCTCAAGTCATGTAACACTGTAGGTCAAAAACACGAAGGTCTACATTTCAGTGCCTCTACATATTAAACTGGTTATATGTAAATTAATTTAATTTTAGATTAGTTTAAAGTCTATTATCTGTCCTACTAAGGAGGACTCCTATTGGGATGGGAATTATAGTGAAAGGAAGAGCTCGCAGTTTATCTGAGTTGTTTTGCAGATACAAAGTTTACCAGTTATGAACTGCACCTTCGAAAAGTCATAAGCTCTGTGTATATGTTTGTTTACTGTTAGTTGTATGAGTGTTTTTGTGTAATTTGCTGTGTATGTTAATGGTAATACAACGGAGAGAGCTAGTTTGTGAATGAGACGTAAATGCGCACTTATGCTTTGTTTGTTCTGCTCTTACGATGATTTTTTGGAGTGAAAAGGGACATAATAAACTTGATAAACCATCAGTAAAGTTTGGCCATCATTCAGACGGGATATACGCTACATTCTGTGTCCAAAAACATCTCGGGATAAGCCGAGATCAAGGTTTTCACACTGACAGCTGTCATTGTAAGATATAGCAACTACGTTTGTTTGTCCGAGTTAGCAACAGTAACTAACGGGGGCGGGGCTTACGATAGGTCAATTGTTCCCCACCACCCTGTCAAGAATTTTTTTTTTTTTACATTTCACTGTACACTTTCACTTTCATTTGAAATAAAAATAACCACCATCAAAATTACAACTTGCTTAATGTGCATGGAGAGACATCTCTGACCTGCCAAATTTGCATATTATGGATCGCAAAGAAGATTACCATATCAACGAATTAATAATTTCAGTCTGTTCATCACATGAAGCTATCATATGATTACTTTTATGGCACTTTTTTGGAGTTTGACAGCCCCTGGTAAGCATTTGTTGTATTGAAAAGAGCAGATTGTGTTCCATAGGAGAAACAAAGCCATGTACAATGACAGAATTTTCATTTTTGTGTGAATTATTGCTTTAGGACATTTGAAAGCAGTATACAGTATTAAAATAGGGAATCCAATACATTTTACAGAAATGATCAGTTTGGTATATTAAAATTCTGTCTCAAATATTCTGTCTTACTATCTTTTGGCTGTTTCCTCTACACCAACTCAGACCATTTAAAAGGTTTTAGAAATCTTAATTTCATACATTTCCAAATAAAATGTTTTCCTTTTAACTGTTGTAAAGGTTTTCCAGGAGTGTCTGTTTTCAGAACGCAAGTCTTTTTGAGTATTTTGTTTATACCTCTTGGTCATTTGCATGCCACGTGCTGTGTTTATGTAACCATGCTATTATATCTTTAGTCATTCTACAGAACAGATATGCAGAGGTGGACGTCTGGGGAGAAGACTGCAGGTGACAAACTCAGGTAACAAACTCCTTTTGGTTTGACATTGCCCACAATAAATATTTTACAGTATCATTGTGGTTATGTAAGAGTTTTAAGGTAGTTTTGGATTAGTTTAGATTGATTCACTATATTGTATAAAATTTGTCTGAGCTTAACACATTATTGAAATGCATTCATTAATGCATTAATCTTAGGAATAGAGTCATTTCTTGACTAAAATGTGCTGATATTATAATCTTTTCATACACTTATTAAATACATAAACTCACGATGATGAGCGTGATATGATTCATTCAATCGCACCCTTTATCATCTCGTTTGACACTTATAACTTTCTCTCTGTCTCCTTTGTAGATTACAATTGCACAAATATTTAATGATACATTAAAGAGGTACTGAATATGAACGTCTCCACTGAGAACTTCAACTCAACGGAGGTTCATCCTTCCACCAATCTCACAATACAGGAACTTTTGATACTGACGGGTTTAAGGACTGGTTTGCTATTTTTTTGTCTTCTGATCGGGGTTCCTACTCACTCCTATGTTTTGTGGCTTATTGCACGAGGGAGAAGAATTCCATCAGACATCTTCTATGTCAATCTCACAGTTTGTGAGATAATTTACTGTCTGATTCTTTTTATTTATATTTTTCAAATGTTCCTAAATGTAGAGTTACAAAATTTTTTGCAAGGAATAGGCATTACCGGCCGTCCTCTGTTTCAGTGTCTGAACTGTGTTGAGCGTTACCTGGCAGTGGTTCATCCTGTAACCTTTCTGAAGTTCAAACCTCTCAGATATCGAGTGATCTGCTGCACTGTGGCCTGGATAATCACTCTTGGATCCTGTTTGGTCTCCCTGATCATACTAACATTACCTAATATGAAAGCATTTACATGGTTCTTCTCACTGCAGTTCCTCCTCTACCTCTCCATTCAGTTGTTTTGTCTTGTGGCTGTTCTCAGAGCTCTGAAGCAGTCAGGACCAGGAGAGAGAGGGAGAGGGAGAGAAGAGGAAAACCACACGAAGAGAAGAGCATTTAATCTCATTCTAATAACTACTGTTACCTTGGTTGTCATGTTTGCACCTTTCATGTTCACTGGATTCCTCAGTGTTCTGCAACAGCAAGAACAGAATGGAGTTGCACTGAGCTGGTTTTTTAGTCTTAGTTGTTTTATTTTGGCTGGTTTGGTGCAACCTGTTCTTTATCTGCACAGGGCTGGGAAACTCTTCTGCCTCTGTTCTTCATAAAGTGAATAGGTGAATGTTTTACACAGAACATTCAGTCACTGAACCTATTTTTAATTCATATGCATTGCTGCTTGAAAGTTTGTGAACCCCTTGCAGAATCTGTGAAAATGTGAATAATTTTAACAAAATAAAAGGGATCATATAAAATGCATGTTATTTTTTATTTTGTACTTTCCTGAATAAGATATTTTATATAATTTATAAAAATGACCCTGTTCAAAAGTTTGTTTACCCATGATTCTTAATACTCTGTGTCTTAACCTGGATTATTCACAGCTGTTTTTTGTTTTGTTTTGTTTTTTGTGATGGTTGTTCATGAGTCCCTTGTTTGTCCTGAGCAGTTAAACTGCCCAAATTTTCTTCACAAAATCCAGCAAATTCTGAAAACTTTTTTAATTTGAAGAAAATTGTACTTAATTTGTCTTCTGGGAAACATGTAAGTATCCTCTGTTGCTTCTGAAGGGCAGTACTAAATGGAAAAAATATATATATTTAAACAAAATAAGAAAAAGTAGGACATCTTCATCCTATTCAAAATTATTCACATTTTCCCGAGAAGGAGAATAAGAAGCCCGATCACACGAAAATGCGTATAAATAATACAAGTGTGCAATGTCGTGGAATTTTAAACGCAGTTTTTCGCGTGCATATGACACACACTTTATGGTGTATTATAGGCACGAGCCGAATAGATTTTAGCTTGCATGTTTTGTTTTAAAGGTTTGTGTAAACCTTTTTTGTTTTATTTTTTTATTTTTTTAAATATATAAAAGTTCAAATAAAATAAAAAAGCATATACAAACAAACTGTGTTGTTTTCTATGCACATTAAAGTAAAACGTTTGATATGAATGTATTTACACTTTATTTATTCATTACACTTCAGTTTTATTAGGCTAAGACTGTTTATTAACTTTTGGTAAGTTTCTCTACAACACACCACTGAAAATGTTAATTTGTCTTTGTATGTAGGATACATAGGGCTAAAGGGCTAAGCAAAATGTGCTTTTCACTACTCCCATAGTGTATGATTGCAGGAAGATTTTTTTTTTTTAATTGAACATTGATGGATCACTACTAAAGAATTGTGTAAAACTCTGTAAACCTTGATATTATTACTTGTGACATGAGAACAAAATCTATGTATGAACATGTATACAACTAAATTAACAATCTCTTAAATATTTCCTATTTTCACTCAACCTTTTCCTTTAGTTTCGTGAACATTTTTTCACGAAAAATCTTTATTTTCAATAAAAAGGCTTATTTATGTTTTTGTAGGCTCATTTTGTAAATATAAGCAACTAATTTTTACGTGCAAACTGGGTGCTGGTGTGAAGAGACGTCATGCTCGAAAAGTTACAAAAAATGCGCTGCACACCGCTACGCAAAATGGGGTCTCGTGCACTCAACCGCCCACTCTGGGATGACATAATTTTTACAGCGCGCACCCTCGCGCTCGTGCGGACTCGTCGAGTATAAACAAGGCTCTACCCCACACAAGGCTCACCAGCATGGGGCAAAAGGCACACATTATGTATGCAAATACTTTAGCTAAAATACTATATTTTAATAATGTAATAAAGTTAATACTTGTTCAAAACAATCACTTTAGCCAAGTTATTACTATATTCGGTTTATTTTGATAATACATTTTTGTTCATTATTTTTGTTTATGTTCATTTTAAAAATACAGAAACAACATTATTTTTAAAAGTAAAGATTCTGAAAGCATTGAATGAGATCCTAAAATAATTCAATGAAGCATTACAGTAGTAACAAATAAATATGATATTTTATTATTGTCAAACCTATTCAGTAGTTTTCATTTTTATGAACTTTAATTTGGTTTTCATTCATCACATGTTTTTCTGTGTTTGAGTTTCCCGACACTCATCTGTTTCTATGGACACTAATCATCACCACAGCTGTTGTCACAGATCGACCAACCTAAATGGATTATACAGAAAAAAAACTAATTTAGATCAGCATGACATGAATAACTATAGATCCATTTTTAAATTGTTCTTTATTTCCAAGGTTTTGGAAAAAGTTGTCTACTCTCAGATTTCCTCGTATCTGAGTGCTTTTAATATTTTTGACACATTTCAGTCCAGTTTTAGGGAGCTACATATTACTGAGCCTGCTTTGTTGAAGGTTTTTCATGACATCTTACTCACTCTGGATGCAGGTTCTGGCTGTATTTTAGTTTTCCTGGACTTAAGTACAGCATTTGACTGTTGATCACAATATCCTTTTACACAGACTTGAACATGTAGTTGGACTTCGGGGGCCCGTGCTGAAGTGGTTTGCCTCTTACCTCAAAGGGAGAATGTTTTCAGTGAATGTAGGAAATAGCTTTTCATTTCAAGCTCCAATTTCTTATGGTGTACCCCAGGGTTCCATTTTGGGACCTCTTCTATTTGCTTTATATATGCTTCCACTTGGTCATATTTTTCAAAGACACAAGTTAACATACCACTGTTATGCAGACGACACAGGTCTATCGTCCTATCAAAAAGAACAACTGCTCTGTGTCTACTCTGTTTGACTGTCTGCGTGACATAAAATGTTGTATGGACATGATTTCTTTCAGCTAAGATCTATTGCAAAAATTAAGATGATGTTATTGATGAGAGACCTTGAAACTGTCATTCATGCTTTTATTACCTCAAAGTTGGACTACTGTAATTTGCTGTACTTGGGTCTGCCTAATTCAACGGTCAATCATCTGCAAATTGGTCAGAATGCAGCAGCCAGACGACTGACTGGCACTGAAAAGCGTCAGCACATCTCTCATGTGTTATTCTCTCTCCACTGGCTGCCGGTTAGGTCCCGGATTGATTTTAAAATTTTGCTTTTTGTTTTTAAAGCTCTGAATGGGCTTGCACCTCAGTATATTGTGATCTTCTTGTCATGCACAATGCCTCAAGATCCCTACACTCTTCTAATCAAATTTTTCTTTCGATTCCGCGCTCTCGTTATACACTCACCTAAAGGATTATTAGGAACACCTGTTCAATTTCTCATTAATGCAATTGTCTAATCAACCAATCACATGGCAGTTGCTTCAATGCATTTCAATGCAATCTGCTCAGTTACTGGGATTTTCACGCACAACCATTTCTAGGGTTTACAAAGAATGGTGTGAAAAGGGAAAAACATCCAGTATGCGGCAGTCCTGTGGGCGAAAATGCCTTGTTGATGCTAGAGGTCAGAGGTTGAATGGGCCAACTGATTCAAGCTGATAGAAGAGCAACTTTGACTGAAATAACTCGTTACAACCGAGGTATGCAGCAAAGCATTTGTGAAGCCACAACACGCACAACCTTGAGGCACATGGGCTACAACAGCAGAAGACCCCACCGGGTACCACTCATCTCCACTACAAATTGGAAAAAGAGGCTACAATTTGCACAAGCTCACCAAAATTGGACAGTTGAAGACTGGAAAAATGTTGCCTGGTCTGATGAGTCTCGATTTCTGTTGAGACATTCAGATGGTAGAGTCAGAATTTGGCGTAAACAGAATGAGAACATGGATCCATCATGCCTTGTTACCACTGTGCAGGCTGGTGGGGGTGGTGTAATGGTGTGGGGGATGTTTTCTTGGCACACTTTAGGCCCCTTAGTGCCAATTGGGCATCATTTAAATGCCATGGCCTACCTGAGCATTGTTTCTGACCATGTCCATCCCTTTAGGATAACCATGTACCCATCCTCTGATGGCTACTTCCAGCAGGATAATGCACCATGTCACAAAGCTCTAAACATTTCAAATTGGTTTCTTGAACATGACAATGAGTTCACTGTACTAAAATGGCCCCCACAGTCTCCAGATCTCAACCCAATAGAGCATCTTTGGGATGTGGTGGAACGGGAGCTTCGTGCCCTGGATGTGCATCCCATAAATCTCCATCAACTGCAAGATGCTATCCTTTCAATATGGGCCAACATTTCTAAAGAATGCTTTCAGAACCTTGTTGAATCAATGCCACGTAGAATTAAGGAAGTTCTGAAGGTGAAAGGGGGTCAAACACAGTATTAGTATGGTGTTCCTAATAATCCTTTAGGTGAGTGTAAGACTAAAGGTGACCAGGCTTTCTCTGTGGCGGCTCCTCGACTCTGGAACAGTCTCCCTCTTAATATTAGATCCCCAATCCCCCCCACCCCCGCTACTTTTAAATCATCTTTAAAAACTAATTTGTATTCTTTTTGAACTGATTGTGTAAATGTTTTCTCATGTGCCCTCAATGGTTTAGATCAAATATATAATTCTGTTTTGATTTTGCTTTAATTTTCTTGTACAGCACTCTGGTCACAACCTCTGTTGTTTTAAATGTGCATTATAAATCAATAAACTAAACTTAACTAAAAATGTCCTGGCTCTTCCAAGCTTTATAATGGCAGTGACTGTTCGGTCATTTTTTGAAGTCCATAAAAGTGCCTCTGTCCGTCAAAAAAACTGCTCCACACGGTTCCGGGGGGTTAATAAGGGCCTTCTTAAGCGAAGCGATGCATTTGTGTAATAAAAATATCCATATTTAAAACTTATAATTTACTTATAGAGTACACTTATATAGTGATGACGATTTCAAAACACGGCCTCATGAAGCTTCGAAGCGTTATGAATCAGTGAGCCGAATGATGATTCGGATCGCGTGTCAAACCGCCAAACTGCTGAAATTTGGCGATTCAAACCGCTGATTCGACTCGCTGATTCATAACGCTTCGAAGCTTCATGAAGCCGTGTTTTGAAATCGTCATCACTATGTAAGTCGTTATTTAGGATTTTTTTGCGCACAAAAACTATTGTCGCCGATTCATAAAGTTATTTTAGAACCGCTGTAGTGAGATGGACTTTGTAACGACGTCTTTAGTACCTTTTAAGGGTCTTGAGAGTGTAACGTGCCATTGAGCCAATGGAGGCCTTTCAGAGCCATCAGATTTCAACTAAAATATCTTCATTTCTGTTCCGAAGATGAACGGAGGTCTTACGGGTGTCGAACGACATGAGGGTAAGTAATTAATGACAGAATTTTCATTTTTGGGTGAACTAACCCTTTAAACGATTTGGAAAGAAATTCTGCGTGAACTTGAATGATTAGCTACACATCAGAAATCACTGATCACAGATCAGGCATTAATGAACACTGTTAATCACTGTTTGTTGCGGTGCTGTCGAATCCATATGGTAAAAGTCTGTTTGTAAAGCCTGTGCTGACATAAACTGAATCCATTTTCGCTTAATTCCCTGGGCGGGCAAAGCAGAGGAAGGGGAGGTAACCTTTCCTTGTATGACGCAATAACAGGGAAGATTCCAGATCGGCTCGACTGAGCTCTCATTTTCTCAAAGGCAGAGAAAGACAGCCAGAACTCGGTTTACACCTATCAAAATAATTTATAGCCACTTGGGGACCATATACAGGCTAGGGGAACTCATATTAAAGGGTTAGTTCACCCAAAAATGAAAATTCTGTCATTAATTACTCACCCTCATGTCGTTGGACACCCGTAAGACAAATGAAGATATTTTAGTTGAAAGCTGATGGCTGAGAAAGGCTTCAGACAGGCCTCCATTGGCATTCAGTACACTGACACTTCCAATATCCATGAAAGGCACTTAAAACGTCGTTACAAAGTCTATCTCACCACAGTGGCTCTACAATAATCTTACGATGCCACGACAATAGTTTTTGTGCGCCAAAAAAAATCAAAATAACAACTTTATCCAACTTGTTCTCGACTTCCGTGTATGCCTCCACGACGCATGAGCGAGAATATGACGCAGATCCGGCGTTCGGACGTATGATCCAGAAGCGATTGGTTTACGAGCAGAGGAAGACGCGCGTGTCTAAGCTGTTGGATTCTACATTGATCTTGCTTTAGGACTCGGCGTAGTTCTCAAAATGGGGCTTAAGTGTGTATTTCATGGATTCCCGAACGCCGGCGCTACGTCATATTCTCGCGCATGCGTCGTGGAGGCACACACGGAAGTTGAGAACAAGTTGGATAAAGGTGTTATTTTGATTTTTTTTTGCACACAAAAACTATTGTCGTCGCATCGTAAAATTATTGTAGAGCCACTGTGGTGAGATAGACTTTGTAACAACGTTTTAAGTGCCTTTCATGGATCTTGGAAGTGTCAATGTACTGAATGCCAATGGAGGCCTGTCTGAAGCCTTTCTCAGCCATCAGCTTTCAACTAAAATATCTTCATTTGTGTTCCGAATATGAACGGAGGTCTTACAGGTATCCAACGACATGAGGGTGAGTAATTAATGACAGAATTTTAATTTTTGGGTGAACTAACCCTTTAATGTAAAAAAAAACTCATAAAATGAAAATTTCATGCCATGGGACCTTTAAAACAAGAAGAAATGTTAGTGATATACATTACTAAGAAATAAAAAAAACTTTTTCTTTTATAAGTTGGAAAAGCTTTTCAGGGATTCTAATATTTGTCTTTTTGCGCCGTGTGTATATAACCCTAATTTGCATGCCACATGTGAAGTGTTCATGTAACCATGCTCTTATGTACGGTATTTCAACACTGCAGATCTGTCTGGGGGTGACTTCACACTCCAGGTAACACACTCTTTAAATCTCAATTAGTTTATATTGTTAGCTATCGTATATAAAGTGTCTGAGTTTGATTTGTTTAACCATTCAGATTTAAGACATTATTGAAATGCATTCAAGGACCGATATTAAAACAAAAATTATGAGGGTTTTTATGAACCTGAGCCTCTAACGCATAATCATAGAACTTGACATATTTCTAGAATAAAATGTGCTGACATATGCTCTCAACTGTACACAGTATATACAAAACGTAGATCGTATGACTGAATAAGTGTGATTTGATTCATTCAATATCATCCTTTATAGAGGCACTGAGCATGAACGTCTCCACTGAGAACTTCAACTCAACTGAGGTTCATCCTTCCACCTATTTCATAACCTATGAAGATTTGTTAGTGAAGGGTATCAAGACTGGTTTGCTATGCTGTAATCTACTGTTCGGGGTTCCTACTCACTCCTACGTTTTGTGGCTTATTGCACGAAGAAGAAGAATTCCATCAGAAATCTTCTATGTCAATCTCACAGTTTGTGAGATCATTTACTCTCTAGACTTTTTTATTTTTTTTTCACAAATATTCCCAAATCTGCAGTTACTAAATCGTTTTATACAAGGACTATGCATCACCGGTCGTCCTCTGTTTCAGTGTCTGATCTGTGTTGAGCGTTACCTGGCAGTGGTTCATCCTGTAACCTTTCTGAAGTTCAAACCTCTAAGATATAGAGTGATCTGCTGCACTGCGGTCTGGATAACCACTCTTGGATCCTGTTTGGCTGCTATGACCATACAAATACTATCTAATCAGAAGACATATACTTGGTTCTACTCACTGCAGTTCCTCCTCTTCCTCTCCATCCAGTGGTTTTGTCTTGTGGCTGTTCTCAGAGCTCTGAAGCAGTCAGGACCAGGAGAGAGAGGGAGGGGGAGAGAGGAGGAAAACCACACGAAGAGAAGAGCGTTTCATCTCATTCTAATAACTACTGTTACCTTGGTTGTCATGTTTGTACCGTTTGTTATCACTGGATTTCTCAGTGTTCTGCAACAGCAAGAACAGAAAGGAGTTTCACTGATCTGGTCTCTTGGTCTTAGTTGTTTCATTCTGGCTGGGTTTGTACAACCTGTTCTTTATCTGCACAGGGCTGGAAAACTCTCCTGCCTCTGTTCTTAATCAAATGAAAAAGTGAATGTTTTACACAGAACATCCAATCACTGAACCTATTATTAATTCATACATGCTGGTCATTTTAGAGAAATAAACCCAAAACAAAATGGTTATAATAAATGTTCAGCTTATATATTCTTTATATAATTGGAGAAAAGTATATAATTTACTTTACACTTTTTTCACTTTTTTGTGAAAATAAAATTGTCTGAAAACAAAATCATCTGTTACTGAGAATAAGTGAAGGCATCCATTAGTTTATGGATTGCTTTATAGATTTTAGTTTGCACGTCTTGTTTTAAAATTAATGTTTGTGCAAACCATTTCTGTTTTAAAGTTTATTTTTATTTTAAAATGTATAAATGTTCAAATAAGAAAATTAATACACAAACAAACGGTGTTGTTATATGCAGATTAAATCATACCTTTTTACATGAATGTATTTACATCTTATCATTACACTTTAGTTTGGTATTTTATTAGGTTAAAGCTCTGTCTTAATTGTCACTCTTTTTTTGGTAATTTTCTCTAAACCAAACCACTGAAAATGTTTATTATATATATATATATATATATATATATATATATATATATATATATATATATATATATATATATATATATATATATATATATAATGTTTACAAAATTTTTAAACAAGAATAAATCTTAGTGTTACACATTACCAAAAAAAAAAAAAACCTTTTACTTTAAAAGTTGGAAAAGCTTTTCAGGGATTCTATTATTTGTCTTTTTGCGCCGTGTGTGTATAACCCTAATTTGCATGCCACATGTGAAGTGTTCATGTAACCATGCTCTTATGTATTTCAAAACTGCAGAGCTGTCTGGGGGTGACTTCACACTCCAGGTAACACACTCTTTAACCCTCAGAGCCCGACGGCATCGCCCACGACGTCACACGGCACCTCCGATAAATATCTATATTATTTCATGAAACTTTTATCGATTTTCTTACCGTTTTTTTCCAGCAGAAAGCTAACGAGCTAGCCATCACGGGGGTGTCTTTGGTGTCTTTGTAGCCTTTACAGAAGGTTTTCTATCCAGCCTGGAACATGTGCATCTTTTTGGAGTTGTTCAGCAATAAATCAAAACGCTTACATCCGAGATATATCCACTTGATGTCCATAATTTATCAATTTTCCGTCATTTTTGCCGCTAGCGCGATGCTAGCTGCCATTTTGGATGAGGGTTTGACCAATCCGTCATCCACGTTGGTGTGCGTCATTACGCATGAACCACAGCTCTGTTATTGTGGAGAGATAGAGACGCACGGCTAGTGTTGAGGAGAGAGAGAGAGAGAGACGCGCTGCAGTTCTCTTACGAGAGGTTCTCTCGTATTGCGTAAGTTCCTTACGCTACGGGAAAGTATTCTTTCTTCGAGATTTCTGAAAAACCCAAAATTATCCTTAATTTTGTAACATTGTCAACGCAGTGCGGCAGCCTGGCAGACCATAGCAGGCTATTCCAGCGTGCCATTGGCTGCTCTGCTGGCAACTGCAGCAGCCTATCGGTGAGCCCGCGTGACGTGGCGACCAATGAGGGCGCTTCGCGCCCACCTGGCTTCATTTGCCTACAGGTGGGGCGTGGCCACGTGTATATAAGCAGGGCTCACGGGCTGCATATTCGATTTTCTTTTCTTCAGCGAAGCCCTTCGCATCGCTGGATCTGGAACCCGCCGCTGTTGAACGTGCAGACGAGCAAGCAGAGGACAGCGCCTGAAGAAGCCGGCAGCATCGCGCCACCTTCAGCCATCCGTGCCTGCTCTGCTATCCGGCAGCATTATATCCTTTTATTGCTCAGTGTTGTCGCCGCTGCGTCACACTTTCACAAAAAGAGCCGAGCGCTTTTCTAAAAATGTCTCGTTCCACCTGCGGCTCGTGTCACGCGCAGCTCAGTTCCGGGGACCGCCATGTGATCTGCGCTCTCTGCCTGGGCCGTGATCACGCCGCCGCCGCACTTCTCGCCGGCGGATGCCCGGAGTGCGAAGAACTAACGATGTCGACCCTGCGGGCTCGACTCGGTCAGTTCGAAGATGACATCCCTCCAGTCTCTGCTAAGCCGCGCAGGAAAAAGCGCCGCTCGCAGCGGACTCCGGAGTTGGCCGAGAGAAGCTCGCCGGAACCCTTCCCGCCCGCTTCACTCTCGCCTTCCCCGCCCCCACCCCAGGCCGCCATTTCTGTTGCCGCCTCTGGGGATGAGGCGGATGCGGCCGCGGAACGCGCCGACAGCTGCTCCATCATGGCTTCCGACAGCGAGGAATGGTCTTCCGCGACCTCTTCAGTCCGAGCCTCCGGACGCTCTCGAGCGGGTGAGGACGCCGAACTGTTGCGCCTTCTCACCCGGGCTGTCGAGCAGCTAGGCCTCGAATGGGCCCCGCCTAAGGTGGCAGCGCCGAATCGGCTCGACGGATGCTTCCTGAACAGTCGCCGCCGTGCGCCCACCGCCAGGACTGCACCCTTTCTGCCAGAGCTTCACGAGGAGCTCGCGAAGTCCTGGAACGCGCCATTCTCCGCGAGGGTCTCGTCTCAGGCTTCTTCGACGCTCTCACAAGTTGACGGCGCGGCTGAGAAAGGCTACAACGCTATCCCTCCGGTGGAAGAGGCGGTCGCAGCGCACCTTTGCCCGCCTTCTGGTTGGCGCTCAAAGGCTGCCCTCCCGTCTAAGGCCTGCAGAGTGACGTCATCGCTGATCGGCCGCGCTTTCGCTGCCTCCGGTCAAGCTGCGTCTGCTCTGCACTCTATGGCCGTGCTGCAAATCCTCCAAGCCAATCTCCTCCGTGATCTGGACGAGAGGAGCTGTGACGCTGAGCTGATCACGGATTTGCGAAGCGCGACGGATCTCTCCCTCCGCGCTACCAAGACCGCAGCACAGGCCCTCGGACGCTCTATGGCCTCCCTCACGGTAGCTGAGCGCCACCTCTGGCTCACGCTCGCGGACATGCGAGAAACAGAGCGCGCGGCCTTCTTAAACGCCCCGCTCTCTCCATCTGGGCTCTTCGGACCAGCGGTCAAGGGGATCGTCGACCGTTTCTCCGAAGTACAGAAGACGACGCAGGCCATGAACCTCTTCCTGCCTCGACGCCCAGGCGCCAGCGGTAGCTCCGTTGCTCGCCGTCCTCGCGACCAGCCAGCACCGAGCTCCGCCCAGCGCGGCCCCCTTCGTCTCAGCGAAGACCGAGCGGCCGCCCCAGATCGCGCTCCTCCAGCCACGGTAAGCCGCCTCCCCCTCGGGGCCCCCGGCCTAGGATCGTGCTGAAGTCCGAGCCTCCAAAGCCCTCCTAGCCAGAGGCAAGAAACGACGGTTAAGTCCCGCTGCGGCCGGACCACCGTCAAAACTCTTTTTCCTGTCAGCCCCCACCACTGTGGCTGCTGCAGAGGAATTTCACGCAGCCAACGAGCCGGCAAAAACGCCCTCTCGCCTGTCAACCACCGCCGTTTTTACGGCGAACCAGAGAAATCACAAAAGTTGCATTATTTCTGGTTGCACGGCTCACGCCGTATGTGTTTCAAATGCAGTAAATGTGCCCACTTTTCTGTGTTCACCCCTGCACATAAGCACTATAAACCCTGTGTCCCCCACTCACATAAAGCGGCCTCCGGCCGCTCGAGTGCTAGAGTTAGGTCACGTGTCCGCTTGTCTGCGTCCACGCCTAGCCACCACACGCGCTGTCACACAGCCACTCTTAACCGGTCATGTTCCACGCGTAAGAGTTGTGCCCGCTCAAACGCGCTCACACATTTTCGCGAACATTATGCCCCAGGCGCTACGCGCCGCGCCACACACCATTTGTTTTCCGCCCAAGGTGGCCGAAGCGATGAGTGTAGGGCCACACACAAGACATTCCCCGCTCAAAGCGGTAGAGACACAGTGTGTAAGGCGGCCAGCCACCGAAAGCGAGCGGCTGGCCCACAGCACAGAGAGCGCGCGCACCGCGCCCGCCCCTCTTATACGGGCCGTCAAACCCGCGAAACGCGGCGTTTCGAGCCCAGAGGCCGTTCTGTCCCGTTTGGCACACGCGAAAGCGTGGGAAGCCATTCCAGGTGTATCAGAATGGGTGCTGAGAACAGTGAAGCACGGCTACACTCTGCAGTTCGCTCGCCGCCCTCCGCGCTTCTGTGCGCGTATAGAGACGAGAGTGAGCGAAGAAGTAGCACATCTACTTCGAGCGGAGATAGCCACGCTGCTGGGCAAAGGGGCTATAGAACCGGTTCCCCATTCTATGAGCGAGTCAGGCTTTTACAGCCGATATTTTCTCGTGCCAAAAAGGGACGGGTCGCTCAGACCGATTCTGGATCTGAGGCGTCTGAACAAAGCTCTTTTGTGGAGATCGTTCAAGATGCTTACGACCAAGCAGATCCTCGCGCATATTCGCCCGAGAGACTGGCTAATTTCCCTAGATTTGAAAGACGCATATTTTCAAATCAAGATAACGCCGCGTCACAGGCCATTCTTACGATTCGCCTTCGACGGCCAGGCTTATCAATACACCGTCCTTCCGTTCGGCCTGTCACTAGCACCCCGTACATTTACGAAGTGCATGGACGCGGCCCTCGCTCCCCTGAGAAACCGGGGGATGCGAATATTGAACTACTTGGACGACTGGCTCATCCTGGCGCAGTCAGAGGCCGAGCTCCTCGCCCACAGGGCAATGCTGCTCAGCCATTTGGACAGCCTGGGGCTCACGGTCAACTGGACCAAGAGCTCATTAGTGCCCACGCAATCAACCTCATTTCTGGGTTTGAATCTGGACACTGTGGCTATGTCTGCCCGCCTGTCACCACAACGCACACGCCAAGTTCGGCGCATGGCTGCGTACTTCCGGCCGGGCAAAATCGCACCTCTCAAGCTTTTTCAGAGGATGCTGGGACGTATGGCCTCAGCTGCAGCTGTGCTCCAGCTGGGCTTAATGCGCATGCGCCCGCTGCAACGCTGGTTAAACGCCCGAGTGCCTCACAGACCCTGGGCTGCCGGAGGTTTCAGGATCAGAGTGACTCAGGGCTGTGTTGCAGCCCTAGAGCCCTGGTTAGTAGCCGACTGGTACCAGCGGGGAGTGACAATGGGAGCCATCTCACACCGCAAAGTCATCTCGACGGACGCCTCCACCTCGGGTTGGGGCGCCGTTTTCGAGGGCAGACCGGCCTCGGGCCTCTGGTCGAGCGGAGAAAAACTCCTACACATAAACTGTTTGGAGATGATAGCGGTAGAGAACGCGCTCAAGCAGTTTCTCCCGTTTATACGGGGACACCATGTGTTGGTCCGGTCGGACAATACCACGGTGGTGTCCTACGTGAACCGGCAGGGCGGTGTCAGGTCCAGGTGTCTGGGCAATCTGACGGAACGCCTGCTCGTGTGGGCACACAGCTCGCTGCGCTCGCTGAGAGCGGCGCACGTTCCGGGCCACCTCAACGTGGGCCCGGACAAGCTGTCCAGGGGCCTCATTCTCCCAGGAGAATGGTCCCTGCACCCCCAGACAGTCCAGCTGGTATGGCGCCTATTCGGCAGAGCGGAGCTCGACCTCTTTGCAACAAAAGAGAACGCCCGCTGCTCGACGTTCTTGTCCAAAAGCGAGGATGCGCTGTCCCAACTTTGGCCCAGCCTCCCGCTGTATGCTTTCCCGCCGATTTCCCTATTGACCCAGGTTATAGCGAAAATCAGGGAAACGCGCCGCCCGGTGCTCCTTATAGCGCCGCGCTGGGAGAACCAGATTTGGTACCCAGAGCTGGTGAAGCTGTCGCACTCACCCCCCTGGCCAGTTCCGCTGAGAGCAGACCTCCTCTCTCAAGCAGGAGGGTCAGTTTGGCATCCCCATCCAGAGCGATGGTCTCTGCATGTATGGGTGACCAACGGATACCCGTTGACCTGCCCGAAGGGGTTATGAACACGATCTCACACTCTAGAGCCCCCTCGACGAGGCGGTTATATAGTTCTAAGTGGTCGGTGTTCACTGAGTGGTGTGCTTCCAAGGGATTGGAACCGCAGCAATGTGGGGTCCAGCGGGTGCTCTCCTTCCTCCAGGAGCTCTTGGAACTGGGCAGGTCCCCTTCCACGCTCAAAGTGTATGTAGCGGCTATAGCAGCGTTCGCCCAGACGACGCTAGGCAGCACGCTAGGAAGGAACGAGCTCATCATCCGTTTCCTCAGAGGAGCTAGACGGATGAATCCCCCGCGGCTCCCATCGGTTCCTATTTGGGATCTGGCCTTGGTCCTAGAGGCCATGAAGGCTCATCCCTTTGAACCGCTCGAGACTGTGGAACCAAGGTTCCTTTCGCTAAAAACCGCGTTCCTGATAGCTCTGGCTTCAGTGAAACGCGTGGGGGATCTACACGCGCTCTCAGTGAGCCCGACGTGTATGGAGTTCGGTCCTAATGACTCTAAGGTCATTCTCAGACCGAGGCATGGTTATGTCCCCAAAGCGATCGGCACTCCTTTCAGGGCGCATTATCTCCCTCTCGGCTCTGCCAGCATCCGACGAGGGGGACGGTGGCAATATCCTCTGCCCTGTCAGGGCATTGAGGGTTTATGTCACACGCTCCGCCGCCTTCAGGCGTTCTGAGCAGCTATTTGTTTCGTTTGGAGGGCGCGCTAAAGGTCTCGCCTCCTCGAAACAGACCCTGTCCAGGTGGATAGTGGACGCGATTGCAACTGCATACGCTTCCAAACACCTGCAGTGCCCGCTAGGTGTCAGAGCACACTCCACCAGAGGCATGGCCTCTTCGTGGGCTTGGGCCAGAGGGATTTCCATCCACGATATTTGCGTGGCGGCAGGCTGGGCCTCCCCGTCTACGTTCGTGAGATTTTACAATCTGGAAGTTCCTGCCTTACAGGCGAAAGTGTTATCAGTTCAATAAGGCTGTTGGTTCTGCCCGGTGATTCTGCGCAGACATAGCTCACATACTGGTAGTAAGTTCGGTACAAGGCTTATGTAAATTTGAAGGAGACCGGCGGTACCGTTCCCTCATTTACGAAAAGAGCTATTGTGAGTTTGAAGGTGACCGGCGGTGCCGTTACCTCACTCATATGACAAGATATTGTGAATTTGAAGGCGACCGGCCTTGCCGTTCCCTCATTCATGAGACAAGGTGTGGTGAATTTGAAGGCGACCGGCAGGTGCCGTTCCCTCATTCATAAGGCAGGGTGTTGTAACCACCCGTTGTAACCACCCGTCAGTTCAAACGAAGTGTCCGTATATGTGGTGGCCCGTTTCCTTTACCGGCCACCCTGCCCGAGCAGTGTTATGGTCCCCGGTTCCCTGGGATACATATGCTGTATGCGAGGCGCGCACGGCGTTGACAATATGTTCCCGTAGCGTAAGGAACTTACGCAATACGAGAGAACCTCTCGTAAGAGAACGATACTCGGTTACTTAACGTAACCTCGGTTCTCTCTAGAAGAGGGAACGAGTATTGCGTTCCTTGCCGTGCGCCCCGCGGGCTTTTACGCTTCAGAACTACGAAAACCGAATATGCAGCCCGTGAGCCCTGCTTATATACACGTGGCCACGCCCCACCTGTAGGCAAATGAAGCCAGGTGGGCGCGAAGCGCCCTCATTGGTCGCCACGTCACGCGGGCTCACCGATAGGCTGCTGCAGTTGCCAGCAGAGCAGCCAATGGCACGCTGGAATAGCCTGCTATGGTCTGCCAGGCTGCCGCACTGCGTTGACAATGTTACAAAATTAAGGATAATTTTGGGTTTTTCAGAAATCTCGAAGAAAGAATACTTTCCCGTAGCGTAAGGAACTTACGCAATACTCGTTCCCTCTTCTAGAGAGAACCGAGGTTACGTTAAGTAACCGAGTATCGTTTTGTGGAGAAAGTTTGAGGAAAAAGTTTGAGAAGAAAGTTTGAGGAGAAGTTCCTGATAGGAACTGTTTTGAGGCTTGGCACCAGTAAATATCCAAAATCCAAAGAGGCCAAAAGCGCCTGGACTTTTTTTGGAAAAATGTAAATAGTTTTGGTTCTGTATAAGTTATCATGTTTATTCCTGAGTTCCAGGACTCCAAAGACTTGAAAAAACTGTTTTCCAGAGGAAATATGCTTAGCTTTTATTTATTTGTGTGTGTTTTCAATAAATATTTGAGTGATTCAATTTCCGTTTTATGTTTTCATTTGTCTTTATGGTCCCATAACTTATTTTACATTCAGGTGACATCAATGCAACACAAATATACTGACAGTGCAACTTGTCTTGAAAAAAAAGAGGTGTGTCAATTGTCTGTGCACAACAGGGTTGATGTTTTACAAGCTTTTTTAGTAAATAACACCAGGCGGAAAATTAATTGTAAAAATACCCTTAGGTCTTATCTCGATTAGTTTAGATCGTTAGCTATCGTATATAAAATGTCTGAGTTTGATTTGTTTGACCATTCAGATTTAAGACATTATTGAAATGCATTCAAGGACCGATATTAAAACAAAAATTATGAGGGTTTTTATGAACCTTAGCCTCTAACGCATAATCATAGAACTTGACATATTTCTAGAATGAAATGTGCTGACATATGCTCTCAACTGTACACATTATATACACAACGTAGATGGGTGTGACTGAATGAGTGTGATTTGATTAATTCAGTATCATCCTTTATCGTCTCATCTGGCACTTATAGTTCTCTCTACTTTCTCTTCTGTAGATTACAATTCCACAGTTATTTATTGATTATAGAGGTACTGAACATGAACGTCTCCACTGAGAACTTCAACTCAACTGAGGTTCATCCTTCCACCTATTTCATAACATATGAAGATTTGTTAGTGAAGGGTCTCAAGACTGGTTTGCTATGCTGTAATCTACTGTTCGGGTTCCTACTCACTCTTACGTTTTGTGGTTTATTGCACGAGTAAGAAGAATTCCATCAGAAACCTTCTATGTCAATCTCACAGTTTGTGAGATCATTTACTCTCTAGGTTTTTTTATTTTTCTTTCACAAATATCCCCAAGTCTAGAGTTACTACATCAGTTTTTACAAGGACTCGGCGTCACCGGTCGTCCTTTGTTTCAGTGTCTGATGTGTGTTGAGCGTTACCTGTTCTCAGAGCTCTGAAGCAGTCAGGACCAGGAGAGAGAGGGAGAGGGAGAGAGAGAGAGAGTTTTGTGCAACCTGTTCTTCATCTGCACAGGGCTGCAAACTCTTCTGCCTTAGTTCTTCATGAAAAAGGGAATGTTTTACACAGAACATTCAGTCACTGAACCTATTATTAATTCATATATGCTGGTCATTTTAGTGGAATAAACCCAAATCAAAATGGTCATAATAAATGTTCAGCTTTTGAATGTCCTTCATGCAATTTGTAGAATTCAGATTGTAATGTATTTGTACTTTTTAACACTGTGGGTGTTTTCTTTAATTTACACTCAGTCTTTGTGAAAATAAAATTGTGAAAGTAACAATATCATCTGTTACTGAGAATAAGTGAAGGCATCCATAGATTTTAGTTGGCATGTTTTGTTTTAAAATTAAGGTTTGTGTAAACCATTTCTGTTTTAATGTTTATTATTATTATTATTGTTCAAATGTATAAATCCCACGCAAAACTTTTGCGTTCCCTCGCAAAGATATTTGCATTCCCACGCAAAACTTTTGCGTTCCCTCGCAAAGATATTTGCGTTCCCTCGCGACATTTGCTAATAATGTCCCGCTGTCGGTGTTTCAAACAGCTCAGTATGTCGACAATGAAGTGGTTAGAGTTTTATTTTGAACTTGGGCTTAAGTATAAATAAATAGGCCTACAGTCAGTGCTTAGTTCGGAGTTCAGTAGTTGGCAATGTATTCACAGATTTGAACTTCCCAGATCAATAACTCGTGAGTTAAAAACGTTGTTAAAACACAAATGACACCTCTTTAACGCAGACAACGAGCTGCAACATAATTTTCCTCAAAACGAGCCTCATAATATGAGAGACAAGTAAAAAGGGACCGTCTGCAAAGTGCAAAACCCGAAAGGCGTTACTAAAAAATAGGCAATAACAATTCAGTTTACACATCAATGCTCTCCTACTACAATATACTAATACAGTATACAGTGTAATGCCATCAAAATCAGTAAGAAATTATCATACAAAAGCTATGGTTGCAACTTGCAACTACTGTATTTTAGCTGGGTACCAACATAATTTGTGTAAAGAATAGGCCTATGGCTATGTGCAATTACTTTTATTATTTGTATGTGCTATTACTTGCCAAACTAAGCGTTGTAGTATAACCAGCAGGAGAGCGTGATGTGTGAACTGAATTTGGTGACAGTAGGCTACAGTGCATTTCAGTGAAGTTAGCTGAATATTTTTCATAATAAAAAAAATCCTAACAATTATGCAAAAGCTAATTTTATCAAACTAAGTGTTTTTATCAAACTAAGTGACACTTGATGTGTAAACTGAATTTGGAGACACAGTGTGTAACATTGAAGTTAATGACCTGTAGTAGGTTATACACTTTTCGGGTTTTGCACTTTGCAGACAGTCTCTTCGGACTTGTCTCTCAGCCATCTGCTCATATAGACCAATTTATATTATAAGGCTCGTTTTGAGGACAATTAGGTTGCAGCTTGTTGTCTACGTTAAAGGAACTGTATGTAAGAAATGTATTTCAATTAATCATAAAATGGCCCTGATATGTCACTAGACATTAAGAAATCATGTTAATTTCAAATACTTATATCACTGACAACGGTTGTCCGGCCAAGATATTGTCATTTTAAAAGTGAAGTTGCAGCCCTCAACTGATGTTGATGTTGACATGTTGTGTTTTGGCCTGAAGCGCCACCCTCCACCTATCTACTAATCACGAAGTCAGTAGTGTTTCTGCATTCGGGTTGCCAGCTCTGCTCTAGTTACCACAGCTGCAGCTATAAACTTTTTGGATAAACAATGTCTAACTTTACGAAACCTAAACGACCTCGTTATGAATCAGAAAAACGTCGTGACAGTGTCCGAAATAAAACAAGGATTTGTATAAGAGATGCCTTTGAAAGATGGAGACGGCTGAAAACGGAGAATAATTTGAAGACTGATGCCAACGTTGCTTATTTTCTCCTGGACAGGTAAGGTTCATCTATGTTCGGCTAACTTGTACTTAATGTAAATGGACATTTCAAATATTCATGACAGTCGAACAAAGTTATGCATGTTCGTGCAAAGTAACGTTAGGTTAGCGCAGATGGAGGAGGTGGGTCATTGAATTGAAAAGGTAACGTTAAGGAATTGTTTGGTAAATAAAAACGGCGAGTCGTCATTGCTAACATTAGTTATGCATTATCAGAGCCCGTTTCTCTGTCATTATGCTGGGACGCTGAGGAAAACAACATTAGCACGCCTATTATGGCAATGTGAAAACGTATTTGAGACAGTAGCCTAACGTTACCTCTGTAAAAATTATTCCTCATTCGTTCTTCGCATATATAGTGGACAAAACATGCTGCAAGTTGACCTGTATGACCATTGCTAATGTTATTTAGCTTTGCTGTAATTTTACTATAATATACTATAGTATTTTTTCATGTGGGAATGTACTGTCACATACGAGCGTTCATATTTACGATTATATTTGGCTATTCGCCATTAGTAAATTTTTGCGATTCATAATTACTTCACAAAACATCGCTCTTGAAGCATAAACATAATTAACAGAAAGAAAAAAAACGTACTGTGTACGACTCGTCACTTGCCATTGAAAGCTCCTTGTAGCAGCCTACGTTCCTGCTGGATCCTGCAGCCTATCTGGCAACCTCGAGTCAGGGGGAGGGGGAGAGGGGATACACCGCTCAACAGTAATTTGAAAGTGATTACAGTACCAGTTTTGGCCACAGTCCTACATACAGCTCCTTTAAAGAGACATTGTGTTTTAACAACGTTTAGCTCACCGAACTCATTGAACTAAGCACTGACTGTATTTATTTATAGCCTAGGCTATAGCCTAAGTCCAAGTTCAAAATAACTCTAACCGCTCCATTGTCAACGTACTGAGCTGTCTGAAACGGCCCGTGGGATATCTATCTTTGCGAGGGAATGCAAATATCTTTGCGAGGGAACGCAAAACTTTTGCAAGGGAACGCAAATATCTTTGCGTGGGAACGCAAAACTTTTGCGAGGGAACGCAAATATCTTTGCGTGGGAATGCAAAGTTTCTCGGGGGAACGCAAATATCTTTGCGAGGGAACGCAAACGATTTGGAAAAATAATATCCTCCCATCCTAATTTTTTTCCACCACCACGTCCCTTTAGGGGCTCCATAGTTCCCTTTCGTTCAGTCACTACGACGTAACGTTAGTGACTAACGAATGGGGGTTTCGCTTAGAAGCCTATCATCTTCGAGCTTAGAGAAAATGCCCAATGGCGTGCCAATGCCATGGGGCATGCGGAATTTGCATACGTAACTCCGCCTCACCGCGTGAGTATTTCACGAGTTCACACTTACAAATAAGTCAGATAGAAAGAATGGTATGCGTATTTGGCGTGCTGTCCGAGGAGAGGGCTCCGAGCTCGGTATTTGGCCCGAACCCAGAGTACTCCCCCCGTATGTCTGGTTTAGGAAGTAACCAGGTGAGTGTGAGGAAGATGGGGTGGTGGAGGGATGCTGCAAAACTTGTCGAGAAACATTGGTGAGTTGACTGGGTATTTATATGATCCTCCACTTGTGCTGATTGGGTAGACATGTTGATTACTGATTGCTGACAGCTGGTTGGAATGACATGATGATTAGATAGATCATTTGAACGTGCTCCTCCCGAACTTTGTTACTGAAACATCATTTCACGAGTTCACACTTACAAATAAGTCAGATAGAAAGAATGGTATGCGTATTTGGCGTGCTGTCCGAGGAGAGGGCTCCGAGCTCGGTATTTGGCCCGAACCCAGAGTACTCCCCCCAAAAATTGCAACTAACATGGGACAGCAGCCGGTAAATGATGTTGATACCCCCCAAAAGTTGCAGAGCATGAAACTGATGCTGTGCCAATCGAAGGTGAGGGTAAGTCACTGGATCGGGAAGTCTTGTCATCGTCTGAGGTTTTGATGGTCGTGGTATCAGAAAGTGAACCTTGTTGGTAGTCAGCTGGGGATGGAGATAGCACTGCTGCGGCAGTGGCAACGAACTCCTTCCTTTCCAACTTGTTTTCAAACTGTCTAATAAGCTGGTTGTATGGAAAATTTTGCTCCTGCCAGAGCAAAAGAGATGACTCTTCTGTGGCAGTGGAGCGAGTTTGAATGGAGTAACCGAGCTCCTGCGGGAGCGGATTTGACGACACTGCTGCGGCAGTGGAGACAAGTCATTTTTTTTTTTTTTTTTTTTTTTTTTTTCACTTGCTTTCCAACCATCAAATGAGCCAGTTGTATGGAGAATTGAGCTCCAGCCAGAGCGGAAGAGATGACTGTGGAGTGGAGCGAGTTTGGATGGAATAACGGAGCTCCTGCGGGAGCGGAGGAGTTGACGACACTGCTGCGGCAGTGGAGACGAGCCGTTTCCAACTTGCTTTCCAACAATCCAGTGAGCCAGCTGTACGTGGAATCGGGCTCCTGCGGGAGCGGAAAAGATGACACTGCTGTGGCAGTGGAGCGAGTTTGGAATGGAGTAACAGAGCTCCTGCGGGAGCGGAGTTGATGACACTGCTGCGGCAGTGGAGCGAATTTGGAATGGAGTAACGGAGCTCCTGCGTGAGCGGAGTTGATGACACTGCTGCGGCAGTGGAGCGAATTTGGAATGGAGTAACGGAGCTCCTGCGTGAGCGGAGTTGATGACACTGCTGCGGCAGTGGAGCGAGTTTGGAATGGAGTAACGGAGCTCCTGCGGGAGCGGAGTTGATGACACTGCTGCGGCAGTGGAGCGAATTTGGAATGGAGTAACGGAGCTCCTGCGGGAGCGGAGTTGATGACACTGCTGCGGCAGTGGAGCGAGTTTGGAATGGAGTAACGGAGCTCCTGCGGGAGCGGAGTTGATGACACTGCTGCGGCAGTGGAGACGAGCTGTTTCAAAGTTGCTTTCCAACTATCCAGTGAGCCAGTTGTACGGGGAATCGGGCTCCTGCGGGAGCGGAAAAGATGACACTGCTGTGGCAGTGGAGCGAGTTTGGATGGAGTAACAGAGCTCCTGCGGGAGCGGAGTTGACGACACTGCTGCGGCAGTGGAGACGAGCTGTTTCAAACTTGCTTTCCAACTATCCAGTGAGCCAGTTGTACGGGGAATCGGGCTCCTGCGGGAGCGGAAAAGATGACACTGCTGCGGCAGTAGAGGCAAGTTGAACGGAAATGGAAACGGAACTGTTGCGGCAGTGGAGACCTTTTGGGCAGAGAACTGGGCTTTGTTAGAATGAAAGAGATGACACTGCTTTGGCAGTAAAACCGGTTGGATGGAGAAACTGAGCTTCTGTTGGAGCGAAATTGATAACACTGCTGCGGCAGTGACAGAATGAGGCGGCTCCAGCGGGAGCGACTGGGGAGATGCTGTCCGGGGCAGTGAATGTATGATCGTTTCCCTTATTGGATTGATGATGTTGAAATGACGCAGATGCGGAGATCCTGTAGGTTTGGGTGTATGGAAACAGATTTAGCTGATTAGAGTCAGTTGGGCTTCTTTGATGTGGAAGCGATTAGAACGAATGTAGCTCTTGAAAGCTTCTGACGACCAGCGACCGAGTGCTTGGATCTGATGCTGGGAGAGGCCTTTTTGAGCGGCTGTGGTTGCTGCACCTATGCGGAACGAATGGCTAGAAAAGTGGTCTGCTGGGATGCCGGATTGAATCAGTATGGACTTGAGGTGTTTTTGGAACCAAAAACGTGTGACAGGGCGGTTGGAATCGTCTGTGAAGAGTGGGTCAGAAGGGAATTTAGTCTGCAAGCTTCTGAAATGTAGGTAAGCTAAAAGGGATTGGTACGGCTGGATTGGTGATGGGAGGTTGAAAATGTAAATGAAATGGCCTTTTTTCATTTGATCTGTCTTACTTTGTTTGATGAAATAAGACATGGTTTCGTCATCTAGCACTGATAGATCAGAAATTGTAGGATGGACCTTTGGGTTGAAGTTGGACGTGATGGTGAGTTCTGAGCTTCTGAGAAAACCGAAGAAGGCCAAAATGAACATTGCATCCAGGGTGCGGGAGGTATTGGTGGAGTGGTAGCCTCGGCGGAGGGTGGAGATACATTTAGTGAGTATATCTAGAGTTATTGGTTGTCTGGCGTCTGGGTGGGTGGGTTGGGTTTTTTGGATGCCTTTGATGAGCATGGATGTTTGTGAATTGGCTATTTCTGAAGAGGGCAGACCAAAAATGAGTTTGTGAAAAAATTGAATTCCGCTTAGATAACCCTTGATGGAGCTGGCTTGGAGGTTCTTAATACTGTTGAGATGTGATATGAATGAAGTGATGGTAAGCAAAGAAAAATCAGGGAAATTCAGGTTGTATGTGGAGTGGAAAGACTTGAAACACTTCCATGCAGTTAGGTAAGATTGGAGGGTTCTGGGGGAAACGGCTTGAAGAATGGAATTCAGAGAGGCGTCAAGGAGGGGTTTCAATGGGTGGTTTATGGGAACATCAGCTCTGAATAGTGAGGTACTGGGGTTGGGAATGGGTCCGCCTCTGGTGCTAACAGCCTGAATTTCTGGAAAGCAAAACGAGAGAGAGAGTCAGCTATTTGATTTTTGGACCCAGGAATATGTTTTGCAATTATGATGAATTGGTCACAGGCTGAAATCCAAATGAGGCGTCTCAGGAGAGGCATTAGTGCGGGGGAATGTGAACGTCCTTTGTTAATGCAATGCACGGTTGCTTCGTTGTCACAGTGCACTATAATGCTGTTCGTGGACCATTCTTTACCCCACAGGAAGGCTGCTACGACTAAAGGATACAACTCGAACAGTGCTGAGGATGTTAGTGACTGTGGTGAGTCTGACAGCTGGGTGGGCCATGTGGATGCGAACCAACGGCCTTGGTAAAATCCCCCAAAACCAATGGAGGGAGCTGCGTCGGTAAACAGTTGAATATCCACAGGGAGAGAAACCAGATTATTATAGAAAAAAGACAGCCCATTCCATTGTTTAAGGAAAGTTATCCATAAACTGAGCTCGTTGCAGCACAAACTAGTTAGGGAGATTTGGTCCTCTAGCGCGTGAACTGAAGATGCGAGGGAGAGGAGATGTGAGATGAAAGGGCGGCCTTGCGGAATGATGCGCATCGCAAAGTTTAAGTGGCCGAGCAGGGATAGTAGCTCACGTTTGGAACAGTTTGGACTGTCTAGGAGGGTGGATGCGACCAGAATTATCCTGTCGATTTTTCCTTGGGAAGTGAGGCCTGGAAGTTAACTGTATCCAAGTTAATGCCCAAAAATTCGATGGACGTGGCTGGGCCCATGGTTTTGTCTTGGGCGATTGGAATCCCGAGCTCAGCGAAGACCTTTTGGACTGTGAGAAGATGTGCAGCCGGGATGGAGCCTGGTGGTGAGATGATTAGGAAATCATCAAGCAAGTGAATTATGTAGGGAATTGAGTAGTTGTTGGAAAGAATCCAACAGATAGCTTCTGATAGCATGTCAAAAATCTTGGGGCTACTTTTGCAGCCAAAAGTTAAACGTACAGAAAAGTAAAATTTTCCGTGCCAGCGTACGCCGAATAAATGCCATGAATCTGGGTGGATTGGCATCACTTTAAATGCGGAAGTGATGTCGACTTTGGCGAGCCAAGCGCCGCGACCCGCATCTTGAATCAAGGTTATAGCTTGATCGATGTTGTGGTAATTGAGAGAGAATTCTTCAAGCGAGATTAGGCTGTTTATGCTTGGAAACGGAGAGTTGTGAGGGGCTGAGAGATCGATAATTAAGCGTTTTTTGCCTGAAAACTTCCTGGTGGCCACTCCGATAGGGCTGATGCGGAAACACTCGAAAGGGGGAGTGTTAAAGGGTCCGATCATGAAGCCGGATTCGATTTCTTTATTGATTAGAATATCAACTGTATCAGGCTCAGCGAGAGCGGACTGGAGATTGTCACATATGATACTTTGAGTTGGGAGGCTTTCCACGCCGGGTTTGAAACCGTGCTCGAGACCTGACAGTAAATAGTCAGTAAAGTTAGTGTTAGGGTGGTGAGACAATTCAGTAGACAAACGGGAAAAATTCACGGGAGTCGACAGGTAATTTTTTGAATCTTTATTTACGCCTCTTTTTACAGGGCATATTGTGCGGGCATGAGCGCCGCCACAATAGCTGCAAATGTGCATGAAACGACAACGTTGTCGTGAGCATCGTCCCGAGTTGAAGTTGTTGCAAACTTGACTGCTGGATGAAAAGGTGTTTCTTCTTTTGGAATCGATGGAAGAGTCGTTGAAATTGATGTTTGCTGGCCGCGGGACATAACTGGTAGATTTTACTTGTGGTGAATCCGTGCTGGGGGAATTTGAAGGGTTAATCAAAGGACAAGCTGTGGTGGAGTGAGAAACAGATCTGCAAACCGCGCAGGAAATGTTACGGCAGCCTAAAAACACTCTGTTGTGTAATTCTGTGTCTAAAGCGCCCCAGTAAGGACACTGGTTCCACTGAGCTATACGGACGGCGCATTTTGCTGAGAACAGCTTATGATAAGTATAAAAATGGGTCCCTCCATACGATAGCGCAAGCTCTGCAATTATCGCGAGATAGTCGTTTAATTCTCGTCTCCTGTGGGGGAGTGCAGCGCAAATTATTTCGCTGAAACGGCTGAAAGCAATAGCAAATTCAGAGAATGAAAGAATGCGGAATGAATTATGTGCTGGGTTTTTGAGAGTGACTGCAAAATCACCACAGTCGATTTGACGATCTGAAACTGAGGGAGGGAGTAAAGAAAGAAGGGAAGATAAATCGATATCCGCACCTGTGAGGATCTGTGCTCTGATGTTGCTGGCAACAGGGGGAGGTTCCAAGGCTGTAGCATTCGGCGGGATGGGCATTGGTGTCGCAGAAAATAAGGTAAAAGGAGAACGAGTTTGGGGAAAAGTGTTAGGAGGAAGGAAAGCTGGAGCTGAGGCCGCTTGCGGAGGCAACCTCTCGCTTAGGTCGGCCCCCGGCAGAGGAGGAACGGGAAAAGTGGGAAAAGAGCCAAGTTGGGGAGGAAAAAAAGGCAACTGGGCCTGCACCGCTAGCGGAGGCAGCCTCGCGCTAAATTTTGATGGTGGGGCTGCAGGCCAAGGACAAGGGAAAGGGTTAGCAAAAGTGGTAGAAAAAGGCTGTGATAGCGGAGCCTGCGCTGCTGGCGGAATCATACTCACGCTGAAAGGACAGCCTGGGGAAAAGGAAGCTGGCATTGTGAGCTGTGGTGCAACGCTGGAAAAGGCTGCGGCCTGTAGCTCGGCGGAGCAGAGAGACGAGTTGGGCTGGGTGGCGGCGGCGGCAGCGGTGGCAGTGGCGGCGGGATCTGGGGCGCGGCCCAGGCTAGCTGAAGGCCTGCTGCAGCGGACTGGCGCTCGAGGAAGGACCGGTCCTGCGAGGGACGGAGAGGGTGTTTTATGAGACCGTGAGTTTGGAGCCTTGTGATTTCTTGACCTGTTGGCGGTTCTGGAAAGTGGAGTGGATTTTGGAGATGGAGAAGCTGCTTGGAGAGACACGTACAGGTTGTATAGTTGAGATTTATTCATTCTTCTAGAAAAATGTACGTCAGCGCTGATTAGCGCTTGCCTTAACCCCAACACGGTCCATTTTTCTATTGCTGGAATCGTAGGTTGTGCTGAAGTGTAGGAGGAAGCTGGAGATGATGGATGTCTTGATGGTGGAGGCGAGCCTCGGCATCTCGGGGTACGGGAGGCGGCGCGGCTGGGCCGACGGCCGCGTTGTGTTGCTGGAGGTTCGGGTGCTGTGTCCTGTTGAGTCGGGGTGCTCCTTGCATCGGTGGGATGCTGTAGGGGATCCTGGGCAACAAGAGAATCGTCATCGGACGTATAAAGTTCTATCTCAGACATTGTAACGGATGGTAAAGACCAAATGCTGCAAAACTTGTCGAGAAACATTGGTGAGTTGACTGGGTATTTATATGATCCTCCACTTGTGCTGATTGGGTAGACATGTTGATTACTGATTGCTGACAGCTGGTTGGAATGACATGATGATTAGATAGATCATTTGAACGTGCTCCTCCCGAACTTTGTTACTGAAACATCATATAAGGAAGTACGTGGCAATATCGCATTATGTTTCTGCTTTCGGAGCCAAGAGTACCCTACCTCTTCACTCCTACAGCCTTCTGAGACTCTGTCAGCTTCTTCGAGACGAGCAGCTTTCCAGTCGGTGTTGGTGTGACGGCGCGTTCCAGTGATCGCATACTTCCTGCTGATCTGCGCAGTGGTCCGTTTGACAGCTGGTGTGTGTCTCCCTGGGCGCTTCGGCATCGACTGCAAGGTTTCCTCTCATAAAAGAGCTTGCACGTGGCACGTCCTTTTCAGGATGTTTCGCCCGTGCACTTCTGGATGCGGTAGATCTCTTCTGCCTTTCGACGGGCACGAGCGCTGCGTGACGTGTTTGGGCTTTCAGCACGCTCAGGCGGCGCTCGTGGATGACTCATGTTCTCTCTGCGGGAACATGGCCATCTCGGTGCTTCGATCAAGACTCCGTGAACTCCGTGCGGATGCCGGAGCGAGAGTCCCCTCTGTCACCCCCCAATCTGCGGTCTCCCCTGGAGGCGGCACTTTGGCTGGTGGCCAGGGTGATCTGAGGGTGACGGTGTGGAACAAAGCTCCGACGCTCATGCCTCGGCCCACACCCCCCTCTCATGCACCTGACCCGGCCCGTGTTCAGGCGTCTACATCGGGGCCGGCTCCTGCCGTCCCGACTGTGGCGTTTGGCGCGGCGGAGGACGAAGAGATGTCTATCGCCGCATCACAAGGTGGGCTGGAGTCATCTGAGGATGATGATTCGGCTGTGCTGCCACCTTCGGGTGCGCCAGCATTGCCCGAGTCAGACCCAGAATTGACAGCCATGCTGTCTCGGGCCGCCGCAGCGCTTGGGTTGGAGTGGAACCCTCCGCCTCAGCCTGAGCGTTCGCGGTTGGATGATTGTTTTTTGGGGGCAGCGCGCTCGGACACCCGCCCGACCGTTCCTCCAATTCCTTTCTTTCCCGAGGTGCATGAAGAGATTGCGCGTTCCTGGAAGTCCCCGTTGTCTTCCCGCGAACGTTTGGCGAACTCTTCCGCCTTCACCTCCCTCGATGGAGCCGCGGCTCGTGGGTACACTGGGGTCTCCCCAGTCGAACGCTCTGTTGCGATGCAACTGTGTCCGCAGAGTGCTTCGACCTGGCGCGGTGACCCAAAGCACCCCTCCAAGGCCTGTAGGTTTTCGTCATCCCTGGTGGCGAAGTCCTATAGAGCTGCGGGGCAGGCCGCTGCTTCTTTGCATACCATGGCAACTCTTCAGGCTTACCAAGCCAAGTTGCTGTGTGATATGCACGAGGGGGGGGCTGACCCAGGACTCAGCAATGAGTTGCGTGCCGCCACCGACCTCGCTCTCCAGGCGACGAAGGTGACCGCACGCTCCCTGGGTCAGGTGATGTCCACAAATGTGGTCCAGGAGCGACACCTATGGCTCACCCTGGCTGATATGCGTGACGCTGAGCGAACCCGTTTCCTCAACGCCCCCATATCCCAGGATGGGCTATTCGGCGGGGTGGTCGAGAGCTTCGCCCAACAGTTCTCGGCCGCTCAGAAGCAGACTGAGGCCATAAAACATATACTGCCCCGGCGGTCAGCTGCTGCCTCCACCCCACCGCCCGCGCAGTTGCCTCAGCCTGCTCGCCGCCGAGGGCGCCCTCCTGCTGTCCCGCTGGGTTGCGCGGACCGTCAGACTCGGCTACGCGATTCAGTTCGCGCAGGCTCCTTCCCGTTACAGGGGAGTCTGCTATACCGTGACTGGGGCCCATGCCCCCGTCATGCGTGCAGAGATTGCCACCCTGCTGGCGAAGGGTGCGATCGAGCCTGTCCCTCCGGCCGAAATGAAGTCGGGGTTCTACAGCCCCTACTTCATTGTACCCAAGAAAACCGGTGGGTTACGACCAATCCTGGACCTTCGCATCTTGAACCGATCCCTTCACCGGCTTCCGTTCAAGATGTTGACTGCGAAACGCCTTTTCGAATGCGTTCGTCCTTACGATTGGTTTGCAGCGATCGACCTGAAGGACGCCTACTTCCATGTCTCCATCCTTCCTCGACACAGACCGTTCCTACGGTTTGCTTTCGAGGGGCGGGCATATCAGTACGCTGTCCTCCCATTCGGGCTATCTCTGTCCCCTCGCGTCTTCACGAAGATTGCCGAGGCAGCCCTTGCGCCCCTTCGGCAGCACGGGGTCCGCATCCTGAACTACCTCGACGACTGGCTCATACTGGGCCACTCTCGAGAGCAGGTTTGCGGACACAGAGATCTGGTTCTCCACCACTTAGCCCGTCTGGGCCTTCGGGTCAACTGGGAAAAGAGCAAACTTTGCCCCGTGCAGAGGATCTCTTTTCTCGGTATGGATATCGACTCGGTCGCCATGTGCGTGCAGCTTACGAGCGCGCGTGCGCAGTCTCTGCTAACTTGCCTCCGTCAAATCGAGAGCAAGAGTGCAGTCCCACTGAAACTATTTCAGAGGCTCCTGGGGCATATGGCATCTGCAGCCGCGGTAACGCCGCTCGGATTGCTTCATATGAGACCGCTTCAGCACTGGCTTCGCGATCGAGTCCCGAGATGGGCATGGCAGTCTGGCACGCTCCGGATCCAAGTGACTCGGGCCTGCTTACAGACGCTCACCCCATGGTCGAACCTCAGTTTTCTACGGGCCGGTGTGCCCTTAGAACGAGTTTCCAGGCATGTTGTCGTATCAACGGATGCCTCTGCCACGGGCTGGGGTGCCATGTGCAATGGACAAGCAGCCGCGGGCTCCTGGACAGGACCCCAGCACCTCCTGCATGTCAATTGCCTCGAGTTGCTGGCAGTACGGTTCGCCCTGCACCGCTTTCGAGCGTTGCTGAAGGGTCAACATGTGCTTGTCTGGACAGACAACATGGCCGTAGTAGCGTACATCAACCACCAGGGCGGTCTACGCTCCCGCCGTATGTCTCAACTCGCCCGCCATCTCGTTTTATGGAGTCAGAAGCGCCTGAGGTCCCTTCGTGCTGTCCATATTCCGGGGGCCTGAACCACGCAGCCGACAAGCTCTCGCGGTTTCAGCCTCTCCCGGGAGAATGGAGACTCCATCCCCAGACGGTCCAACTGATTTGGGAACAGTTCGGCGACGCACAGGTAGATCTGTTTGCCTCCCACGACTCTTCCCACTGCAGCCTGTTCTATTCCCTGACCGAGGGCACGCTCGGCACGGATGCACTGGCGCACAGCTGGCCGCGGGGCCTACGCAAATATGCGTTCCCCCCAGTGAGCCTACTCGCACAGCTCCTGTGCAAGATCAGGGAGGACAAGGAGCAGGTCCTTTTGGTCGCCCCGTACTGGCACGGCCGGACCTGGTTCCCCGAACTCATACTCCTTGCGACAGCCCCTCCCTGGCCTATTCCTCTGAGACCGGACCTCCTTACTCAGAGACGGGGCACCCTATGGCACCCGCGTCCCGACCTGTGGAACCTCCACGTGTGGCTCCTGGATGGGACGCGGCAGGTTTGAGTGGCCTGCCACCTAAGGTGGTCGCCACCATCATTTCCGCTAGGGCAGAGTCCACTAGGCATGCCTATGCGTTGAAGTGGAACCTCTTCGTCACCTGGTGCTCTTCCCACCAAGAAGACCCCTGGAAATGCCCGATCGGGTCCGTGCTTGAGTTTCTCCAAGAGGGGTTGGAGCGAAGGCTGTCTCCCTCCACCCTCAAAGTATATGTGGCCGCAATATCTGCCCACCACGATCTCTTGGAGAACAAAAAGGTAAGTCAGCACGACCTGGTCATCAGGTTCCTGAGGGGAGCGAGGAGACTGAATCCTCCTCGCTCTCCTCTCGTACCCTCTTGGGACCTCGCAGTAGTTTTAAGTGCTCTGCTGAGGCCTCCCTTTGAGCCTTTGCAGTCGGTTGATATTAAGTTCCTGTCTATGAAGACGGCTCTGCTGACCGCATTGGCCTCCGTTAAGAGGGTCGGGGACCTGCAGGCATTTTCGGTTGACGAAGCGTGCCTGGAGTTCGGGCCGGCTAACTCTCACGTGATCCTGAGACCCCGGCCTGGATATGTGCCCAAGGTTCCCACCACTCCATTTAAGGACCAGGTGGTGAACCTGCAAGCGCTGCCTTTGGAGGAGGCAGACCCAGCCTTGGCATTGCTCTGTCCAGTATGCGCTCTTCGCGCCTACGTAGACATGACACAGTGTTTCAGGACCTCAGACCAGCTCTTTGTCTGTTATGGTGGAGAGCGGAAGGGAAGTGCTCTCTCAAAGCAAAGGCTGTCTCACTGGATAGTGGACACCATTGTTTTGGCTTACCAGCAGCAAGGTCGACCATGTCCCCTTGGTGTGAGGGCACACTCCACCCGGAGTGTGGCCTCCTCTTGGGCTCTAGCGCATGGCGCCTCGCTAGCAGACATCTGCAGAGCTGCAGGCTGGGCGACACCTAACACATTCGCCAGATTCTACAATCTCCGAGTGGAGCCAGTGTCCGACTATGTACTCGCCCCCCCGAGGGGCCGGTAGGGGCCAGGCTCAGGTGTCTTCGCTTGCTCGCCACTCCACTCCACGGACTGGATACGTGCGATATTCTCCTCAGGTGAGCTCCCCGAGAGCCCTGAGCTCCTCCAGCACTATCGACAGTTCAGTTCAGTTCAGTCTGCCCTTTCGAGCCCAGACCCTCATGTCCGGCTAGGTGCCCCGTGTGCATGGTTCCCTCCGGCGACCCCCACACGTGTATTTCACCGTAAGTCTCCGCAGTGAGCGGGTTTCTTCCCTTGGCGTGTCCCCGCCATCCCTAGGGTTAAAAATCCACCTTCGGCTGGTACCCTAGAGTTTTCCCATATGCAGCCCTTAGCGGGTCATATGTGTACTCTTAAGTCCTCCCCACGGGTAGGCATCTTGGCATTCCCTCCCTGGGATATGCTTCCCAGTGTACCTTGGTATTCCTGTGTTAAGTGGGAGTCCTTCGTCCGTACTAGTCTTACGACAGGGTACTCACACTTACGCAGGGCACTGGAAGACAGCTGAGTGGCGGGATTATATTGGGACCCCCATTCGTTAGTCACTAACGTTACGTCGTAGTGACTGAACGAAAGGGAACGTCTGGGTTACGGATGTAACCCTCGTTCCCTGAGGAGGGAACGGAGACGTAACGTCCCGTTGCCACTTCAGCTGTGCTACCTGGAACGCAGGAGTTCAGTCTTGGCTCCTCAAGCAGGTAACATAATGCGATATTGCCACGTACTTCCTTATATACTCACGCGGTGAGGCGGAGTTACGTATGCAAATTCCGCATGCCCCATGGCATTGGCATGCCATTGGGCGTTTTCTCTAAGCTCGAAGATGATAGGCTTCTAAGCGAAACCCCCATTCGTTAGTCACTAGGGAACTCGAACTGCGTTTCGTATCGTGATGACACTTTGGAGAAAGTCCCTCGCGTAAAGCGTCTGAAGAAATAGTAGAATCAGCCCAATCCGATTGGTGTTGTGTGATGACGTAGTATGTGACGGCATACCTGGAAGATACAAAGAGACGTCTGAGCGCAACAGAGATAGCTTTTTTGCTCTTCAGCGTTAGCGCTCTGTGTTTCCATTCTGAGAGTATTTGGTGTTGTTATCTACCAACGTTGTTTTCACAAGCATGCTGGGCTCGCGAATTCCATGGCCGGTCCCGTGCTGTTGAGGCAGCACGGTTGATCTATCATGGACTCGCAGATGGGTCTGTCAAGGGAACTTGAGAGTGCTTAGGCATCTTCTCCTTCCCGGTGACAGCTCCATTGTTCTCCTTCCCCGCGTGCGGCTTCTTCCCCCGGGGTGGAGGATCCGATGCGTGAGCCGTCTGATTCTGAGGAATTAGATGGGCTCCGTATCGAGGCTCGCCTTTCCTAATGCAGATTCAACCTTGCGTTGCCGAGGCGGCGCGCAGGTTTGGGTCTGATATTAGAGTGATACAACGTGACACGGTGAGAAGGGATACTGTGGGTGCGAGGCATGCAGTCAGCTCCTGCGGGGGCTGGCTGTTTTCATTGAGAAGTATCTCGACGCGTACTGCCGTGCGCCTTTCGGGTGTTTCAGCCTCGCGCCTGTTTGGCTTTTTTCTCGAGGGATGAAAGCCAGTTGTATTATAATGGCTTGAACCACGTTGCTGAGGCAACGTGTGGTGTATGAGTCCGTTTAAATACAATAAAACAGTATTGTGTGATTATTGTGGCTGCATTTAATTCTGAGGAATTAAATGAAATATGATCTGACTTTGAGGAGTTAAACATTCAGCCTATCATTCAGACCATGTTTTACCATATTTGTGAAATGTGATACTGTTTGGCTTTCCTCTCGAGTGATGAAAGCCAATTGTATTATAACGGCTTTAGCCACGTTGCTGAGGCAACATGTGATTACGAGCCGTATATAATACAATAAAGCAGTATCGTCTGATGATTGTGGCTGCGTTTTATTCTGAGGAATTAAATTAAAATATTATCTGACTTTGTGGAGTTAGATGTATTTTTTACTCAGCCTATCATTCAGACCAGGTTGCACGGGTTGGGTGATTATGATGACATTTAATTCTGAGGAATTGAGTGTCATGTTATCTGACTTTGTTAAGTCAGATACTTTAATCAGTCCATCGCCCAAGTGTGTTTGACTTGTCTGGATATCCATCTAAGATTGGAGGTTGCGGCCCTGTCGAGCTGCTCCCTTAGATGAGGCCCCTGCTGGCCGGCCCCCTCTCCCGGGTAGGAGCGATCGAGGTCGCCTCCCCTGTGGAGCTTTTGGGAATCGATGTTTTGCTCCCGCCGTCTAGTACGCTTCGGGCCACATCGTTTCTCAGCACACGCGCGCTGCACCAGCTGCCTCTAGCAAGACCTGCGGTGGTCCAGCAAACACGTACGCACACCAAAAATCTTCCTCGATTTCGCCCTGCCGGTTAGCCGCTTCAGGGGGTCGGGGAGGAGGCTCGGTTGACACCCGAGGCCGGCGTCGAAAGGCTGGTTCCCTTAGCAGATTATCTCGGCGCATGGTTATGCCTCCGAATATATCTGCATGGGCCCTGCGCACTGTAGAATAGGGTTACAGGCCGCAGTTCAGTTCCCTCCCCCGAAGTCTAACGGGGTGGTCGGCCCAGAGCAGGTGCGGGTAATGGAACAGGAAGTACACTCCTTGTTGGTTAAGGAGGCTTTTAACGTATTCCTCCGCCAGTCAAGGAGTCCGGGTTCTACAGCCTAAGTTCATAGTTCCTAAGAAGAATGGCCAGTTGCGTCCAACTTTAGATCGGAGTACTTGGGTCATTCTCTAAGGAGATTCAGATTCAAGATGCTTGAGTGTCGTGATTCAGATCCAGTCTGAGGACTGGTCTGTCACGGTGGATCTAAAGAGGACGCATACTTCCATGTTCCATCCTTCTCTGTCACGGGGGATTCCTGAGGTTCGCTTTCGGGGGCGAAGCGTATCATTATCAGGTTCCTCCATTCGGGCATCACTGTGTAGCAGTTTAGGACTGCTGGGACTTGCGGCAGCTGCGTCCAACAGAATTTCTCTTGGCCTGCTGCACGAGACCCCTACAGTGGTGGCTGGGAACCAGGGAGGTTTTCCTTGAGGGGAAGACCATTCTGTATGATCAGGGTAACGCGCAGATGCCTTCGTTCCCTCGTCATATGGAAGAGACCTTGGTTCCTGTCCCAGGGGCCAGTGCTGGGAGCATCATGTTGCCGGGAAACTGTTTCAACAGACGCATCCCTCACTGGTTGGGACATGGTCATGGAAGGCCGCTTTTCCAGAGGTCTGTGGGAGACCTGGCGCTCTTCCTGGCACATCAACTGCCTGGAAATGCTGCCGGTCTACAAAGCTCTGTGGAGCTTTCTCCCGGACCTCCGCGGCCACCATGTCCTGATACAATCCGACAACATGTCGGCAGTATCGTATCTAAACCACCAGGGGGGCATGAGGTTGCGCCCTCTTTGCAGACTGGCGCATCAGGTTCTCCTTTGGTCCCAGGGGAGGTTGTCATCCCTCAGGGCGATGTACATCCCCGGGGACCAAAACTAGGGAGCAGACATCCTGTCGAGGCAGGGGCTGAGGCCCGGGGAATGGCGACTCCACCCCGAGGTGGTGCAGGCTATGTGCGAGCGGTTGGGCCCAGTGGAAGTGGATCTATTCGCGTCTCAAGAGACGTCCCACTGCCCGCTGTGGTTCTCCCTCACTCATCCGGCCCTGCTGGGGCTGGATGCCATGGCACAGATGTGGCCGAGGCTACGTCTGTACGCTTTTCCCCCGATCACTCTGCTCCCGGGAGTTCTGGAGCGTGTCCGCCGGGAGGGCATCAGCCTTCTCTTAGTAGCACCCTGGTGGCCCACTTGAGTATGGTTCTCCGACATCATCTACCTGCGGGACGGTCCCCCATGGCAGGTCTCTCTGAGGAGGGACCTGCTATCTCAGGCCGAGGGCACGATTTAAGCCTACCCCCGGCCAGAGGTGTGGGGTCTCTGGGTCTGGCCCTTGAGGGGGCCCAGTACCTAGTAGAGGGCCTGTCGGCGGGTGTCGTAGAGACCCTACTCAGCTCCAGAGCTCCTTCCACCAGGAGGTTGTACAGCCTGAAGTGGAATGTATTTTACACTTGGCGTAGAGAGCGGGAGGTGAACCCAGTTATCTTCCCGGTGGCTTCAGTGCTGGAGTACCTTCAAGACCGCTTCTCTGCCGGTCTTTCCCCGTCCACACTTAAGGCGTATGTGGCTGCCATTGGGCCTTTCCATGCACCTTTAAGTGATGGGCCGTTGGGAAGGTACCATCTGGTTGTACGATTCCTCCGTGGGGCTCGGAGTATGAGGCCTGCGGCTCATTCCCGGGTCCCAACCTGGGACCTGGCGGTGGTGCTCGAGGGTTTGGCTGAGGCCCCCTTTGAGCCGCCGGAGTCGGCTGAGGCGAGAATACTGACCTTCAAGGTGGCCTTTCTCCTTGCCATCACTTCTCTGAGGAGAGTGGGGGACCTCCAGGCCTTGGCTATCACGCCGACTTGCCTGGAGTTTGCCCCTGGCATGGTAAGGGCCATCTTGCATCTCAGTCAGGGCTACGTGCCCAAGGTGCCATCTTATGTGGCACGGTCAGTGGTTCTCCAGGCATTCCATCCTCCACCTCACGTGACGGCGGAAGAGAGCAGACCTCACCTCCTCTGCCCCGTGCGGGCATTGAGGATTTACTTGGAAAAGTCTGCTCAGTGGAGAAAGTCAGACCAGCTGTTGGTGTGTTTTGGTTCACCCAAGAAGGGGCTGCCTGCGTCAAAGCAGACAATCAGTAATTGGATTGTTCAGGCTATACCCATGGCTTATCAGGTGCGCAACTTGCCTTCACCGTTAGCCGTGAGGGCCCATTCTACCAAGAGCATGGCCTCCTCGGTGGCCCTCCTTTCTGAAGCCTCTATGCAAGAGATCTGTGAGGCGGATGGGTGGGCCACCCCTCACACCTTCATTCATTACTACAGTCTGCATCTCCCTGAGACGCCTGGCGCTAGAGTGCTCGCCCCCTAGTTGTGCCTGGGTTCCAGCTTCACACTGGGTTGGGTATGATTGGTGCGGGATAGTTGGTACTCGTTCCCCAAAGTGTCATTACGATGATGCAGTTCGAGTTCCCTCGAAGGGGAACGTCTCGGGTTATGACTATAACCCTTGTTCCCCGAGAAGGGAACGAGACACTGCGACACTGGAACAAGGGTTATAGTCATAACCCAAGACGTTTTCTATGCACATAAAAAAATACTTTTTATCCTTACACTTCAGTTTGGTATTTGATTAGGCTAAAACTCAGTCTCATCAATCTCCTCTAAACCAAACCACTGAACATGTTTTATATATACACACTATATTGCCAAAAGTGTTGGGACACCCCTCCATCATTTAATCATTTAATTCAGGTGTTCAAATCACAGGTGTATAAAATCAACCTAGGCATGCAAATGCTTCTACAAACATTTGTGAAAGAATGGGTCGCTCTCAGGACTTAACTCAGCCATTAAGTGGTAGGCCACGTAAAATCACAGAGCGGGGTCAGCGCATGCTGAGGCACACCATGTACAGAAGTTGCCAACTTTCTGCAGAGTCAATAGCTACAGACTCCAAACTTTGTGTGGCCTTCAGATTAGCTCAAGAACAGTGTGTAGAGAGCCTCATTGAATGGGTTTCCATGGCCAAGCAGCTCATCCAAGCCTTACATCACCAAGTGCAATGCAAAGCATCGGATGCAGTGATGTAAAGCATGCCGCAACTGGACTCTAGAGCAGTGGAGACGTGTTCTCTGGAGTGACGAATCATGCTTCTCTGTCTGGCAATCCGATGGACGAGTCTGGGTTTGGCAGTTGCCAGTAGAACGGTACTTGCCTGACTGCATTGTGTCAAGTGTAACGTTTGGTGGAGGGGGGGGATCATGATGTGCGGTTGTTTTTCAGGGGTTGGGCTTGGCCCCTTATTTCCAGTGAAAGGAACTCTTAATGCTTTAGCACACCAAGACATTTTGGACAATTTTATGCTCCCAACTTTGTGGGAACAGTTTGGGGATGGCCCCTTCCTGTTCCAACATGAATGTGTACCAGTGCACAAAGCAAGGTCCATAAAGAAATCGATGAGTGGGTTTGGTGTGGTGGAACTTGACTGGCCTGCACAGAGAACTGACCTCAACCCGATAGAACACCTTTGGGATGAATTAGAGTGGAGAACACACAGGCCAGGCCTTCTCGTTCAACATCAGTGCCTGACCTCACAAATGCGCTTCTAGAAGAATGGTCAAAAATTCCTGTAAACAAACTTCTAAACCTTGTGGAAAGCCTTCCCAGAAGAGCTGAAGCTACAAATGGTGGGCCAAATCCATATTAAACCCTACGGATTAAAAATGGGATGTCATTAAAGTTCATTTGCATGTATGTGTGTATATATATATATATATATATATATATTACATTACATTATGACCACCTTTCTAATATTGTGTTGGTCCCCCCCTTTGCTGCCAAAACAGCCCTGACCCATCGAGGCATGAAATCCACTAGACCCCTGAATGTGTGCTATGGAATCTGGCACTAAGATGTTAGCTGCAGATCCTTTAAGTCCTGTAAGTTGCAAGGTGGGGCCTCCATGGATCGGACTTGTTTGTCCAGCACATCTCACAGATGCTCGATTGGATTGAGATCTGGGGAATTTGGAGGCCACACAGGCCAGTCTTCACTCTCAACGTGCATCAATGAGCCTTGGTCGCCCATGACCCTGTCGCTGGTTCACCACTGTTCCTTCCTTGGACCACTTTGATAGATACTGACCACTGCAGACCGGGAAGCACAATTTGGCCCTTGTCAAACTCGCTCAAATCCTTACGCGTGCAATTTTTCCTGCTTCTAACACATAAACTTTGAGGACAAAATTTTCACTTGCTGCCTAATATATCCCACCCACTAACAGGTGATGAAGAGATAATCAGTGCTATTCACTTCACCTGTCAATACATAATATTATGCCTGGTCGGTGTGTATATACAACATTTTAAAACAAGAAGAAATCTTAGTGTTATACATTATCATAAAAATGTCCTTTCAAAGTTGGAAAGGCTTTTCACTGATTCTAATATTTGTCTTTTTGCTCCTTGTGTGTTTAACCCTAATTTGCATGCCCCATGTGAAGTGTTCATGTAACCATGCTCTTATATATTTCATTTTACAGAACACTGCAGATCTGTCTGAGGTGACTTCACACTCCAGGTAACACACTCTTTAAATCTTGATTAGTTTTAATTGATTAGCTATATTTATTTTGTGTCTGAGTTTGATTTGTTTGACCATTCATGTTTAACACATTATTGAAATGCATTCAAAGGACAGATTATAAGGGTTTTTATGAACCTGAGCCAATAACACATAATCATAGAACTTGACATATTTCTGGAATAAAAATGTGCTGACATATACTCTCAACTGTACACATTATATACACAATGTATGGGTGTGACTGAATAAGTGTGATTTGATTAATTTAATATCATCCTTTATCGTTTCGTCTGGCACTTATAATTTCTCCTTTGTAGATTACAATTGCAGTTATTTATTGATTATAGAGGGACTGAGCATGAACGTCTCCACTGAGAACTTCAACTCAACTGAGGTTCATCCTTCCACCAATTTCATCACATATGAAGATTTGTTAGTGAAGGGTCTCAAGACTGGTTTGCTATGCTGTAATCTACTGTTCGGGGTTCCTACTCACTCCTACGTTTTGTGGCTTATTGCACGAGGAAGAAGAATTCCATCAGAAATCTTCTATGTCAATCTCACAGTTTGTGAGATCATTTACTCTCTGGGTTTTTTTTATTTTTCTTTCACAAATATCCCGAAGTCTAGAGTTACTACAGTTATTACGTTTTTTACAAGGACTATGCATCACCGGTCGTCCTCTGTTTCAGTGTCTGATCTGTGTTGAGCGTTACCTGGCAGTGGTTCATCCTGTAACCTTTCTGAAGTACAAACCTCTCAGATATAGAGTGATCTGCTGCAGTGCGGTCTGGATAATCACTGTTGGATCCTATTTGGCTGCTATGACCATACAAATATTATCTAATCAGAATACATATACATGGTTCTTCTCGCTGCAGTTCCTCCTCTTCCTCTCCATTCAGTTGTTTTGTCTTGTGGCTGTTCTCAGAGCTCTGAAGCAGTCAGGACCAGGAGAGAGAGGGAGGAAGAGAAAGGAGGAAAATCACTTGAGGAGAAGAGCATTTAATCTCATTCTAATAACTTCTGTTACCTTGGTTGTCATGTTTGTACCATTTGTTTTTACTGGTTTCCTCAGTGTTCTGCAACAGCAAGAACAGAAAGGAGCTTTACTGATCTGGTCTCTTGGTATTAGTTGTTTCATTCTGGATGGTTTTGTTCAACCTGTTCTTTATCTGCACAGGGCTGGGAAACTCTTCTGTCTTAGTTCTTGAATAAGTGAATGTTTTAAAGGGGTCATGACTTGAGAAATCAGCTTTTGATATATAAAAGGTCATGGTAAGAATGGTAAGAATGTCCTGTAAGTTTCTGTAAGTTTCAGAGCAGAAAACGTCCTTGTTAGTCAAAGAAAAGCTAAGCAAACGATCAATCTGCAAATGTGCTTACTTGTGACGTCAGAGAGCAGTGAAACGCCGCCTCAACAGAAGAAGAACGCCTAATTCTGTAGCCCCGCCCATCGATTCGCGCATGTAATAGATAAATAGCATAGGCATACGTGGTAAACCAGATCAAACTTCCAAGCAATAAACATGCTATTGAAGATTACAAGATAGTGTGCAGTGCCTGGTTGTGGAATAACAGTCGCTGCATAAGCCTTATTTGAATTCCAATATTAGGAATGCAGTTGAACTTTATTTTTAATGAAGTTCCAGCTCACGTGGGACATTGTGCGTTTGTTCGCTTCATTTCACCGCGGATTCATTTGTAAACAAGACCCAGGTTGAGACTGGATTTGCAGACAGAATGAGTTTCAAAAACATTGCTGTGCCTTCTATATTGGATCTGGCAGGAATGATGCAACACACTTATGTGAGAATTTTATTTTTTAAATGTGTGATAGTATTGCATTTTTACAGATCATTTGATATCTACTAATTATGTGTATGTGCCTAACTAAAAATAATTAACGATAACTTACCACGCTGTCACAGGCTGGAGTATCCTTTGTATTTGAGGTGTTGTTGGTTCATTGTCCTGAGATTTGGGATCAAACTTCAACATGTTTGGGCCAGGGCTCGCAAAACCCAACATCCTGGGGCTAATGTGTTTTCCAGTCGGGCTACTAAAATGTATCACCGGCCTGCCGACAGGCTATCTTAAACAGTGAAATAACATTCCTTTCTTGATGTGTGTTGTTCACTCTCTTGACTTGATATTTGAAGGAAAGTACACATTTGATCATGCTGATTTGTCTGCAGTGAAGTTTTGCTGATGCACATACTTGGCTTGTGTTTGTATGAAAAACGTGTGTGTGTGTGTGTTAGTGATGCACGGTTCGTGGTTATGTGCACCGATCGGGCGGGCCAAGTAATAAAAAATAACCTTACAATTAATCGTGGGTGGATGAGAGATAAATCATTATGTTTGTTTGATAAAGACATTTTGCAGGCCCTGTGGGCGAATCATTCCGGTTGCCGTTTTTCCACACGTTTTCAAAACAATTCCCACACGTACTGACGGGGGAGTCGAAGCGCATTATAACATGCAAAACTGTTCATAGCGCCAATCATAGCAGTGGGAGTTCCCTTTCGTTCAGTCACTACGACGTACGTTAGTGACTAACGAATGGGGGTTTCGCTTAGAAGCCAATCATCTTCGAGTATTCAACAGCGCCCAATGGCAGTGCCAATGCCATGGGCATGTGGAATTTGCATGCGTAACTCCGCCCCACCTCGTGGGTATATAAGGAAGTACGCTGGCAACATCGCATTATGTTTCTACTTTGGAGCCAAGAGCATCTCTTCACTCCTACAAGCCTGAATTCTGAAGTCTTCTCTTCAGTCTTCGAGACCAGCGGTTCTCCAGGGTGTTGGTGTGACGGCGCGTTCCAGCGATCTCATGCTGCCTGCCTGCTGATCTGTGCAGTGATCTGCAACAGCTGTGTGTGTGTTTCCCTGGGCGCTTCGGCACTCTGCAGAGCTTTCCTCTCACAAAAAGAGCTTGCGCGTGGCACGTCTTTTTCAAGACGGTTCGCCCGTGCACTTCCGGGTGCGATCGATCTCCGTTGCTGTCTATGGGCACATTCACTGCTCGATGTGTTTGGACTTCAGCACGTTCGGGCAGTGTTTGTGGATGCGTCATGTTCCCACTGCGGGAACGTGACCATCGCGATGTCGCGGTCGAGACTCAGTGATCTCCGTGAGGAGAGAGAGTCCCCTCTGCCACACCCCAATCTACCGTCTCCGAGAGAGGTGGTACTTTGGCTGGTGGCCAGGGTGACCTGAGTGCGGTGCCGTGGTATTAAGAACCCCGACGATCATTCCTCGGGCCACGCCCCCTCTCGCACATTGCTTAAACCCGCGAGTGTGGACTGAAACAGCGGCCCGTCTCTGACGCCTCGTTCGTTTCGTTCACGCTCCAGATAGCAGTGAGATGTCGATCGCCGCATCCCAAGGTGGGCTGGAGTCCTTTGGGGATGACGATTAGGTTGTGCTCCGCCTCCGGGTGTGTCAGTGCTGCCTGATCCGACCTAAGGTTGACAGCCATGTTATCTTGGGCAGCCGCGAGTCTCGCGCTGGTGTGGAACTCCGCCCAGTCGCGAGTGCTCGTGGTTGCGCGATTGGTTTTTGGGGGCGGCACCCGACAGCTGTTGGGCCCCGCCCCCAATGCCTTTCGCTCCCGAGGTGCATGAGGAGATCACACGGTCCTGGAAGTCCCCGTGCTTCCCGCGATCGTTTGGTGGCCTCCTCCGCCTTTTCTGCCCTTGATGGGGCCGCGGCCTAAGGGTATACTGGGGCCCCCTCACCCCCACTGTTGAACTCTCTGTTGCGCACTACGGTGTCCACAGAGGGCTTGACGTGGCGTGGTGTGGCTGTCCTAAGCACCCTCCCAAAGCCTGTGGGCTCGTCTACTTCGGTGGCGGGGTCCTGCAGAGCTACGGGCAGGCCGCCGCCCCTTTGCACATGCACAAGGGTGGAGCCGACCCAGGGCTCTTCATTGAGCTGCGTGCCGCAACTGACCCCGCCCCCGGGCGGTGAAGGTGGCCACACGCTCCCTGGGTTGGGCGATGTCCACAGCTGTGGTCCGGGAGAACACCTGGCCTTACCTGGTGATGTGGAGGACGTTGAGCGGGCCCGCCTCCTCAACTCACCCATATCCCAGGCTGGCCTCTTCGGCGGCGCGGCTGAGAACTGCGCCCAACAGTTCTCGGCCGCCCCAGAGCAGACTGAGGCTGCAACACGTACTGCCCTGACGGCCAGCTGCTGCACCAGCCGCCGGCTCAGCCGCCTCAGTCCGCTCGCCGCCGAGAGCGCCCTCTCTCTTCCCGCCCGGCCCCAGCAGCAGCCTTCACCTGGGCCGCGCCGTGGAGGTGGTTGAGGATGTTGCCCAGTCCGCTCCCCAGACTGGTTAAACGCCAGGCTGGAGGCGGACAACTCAGAGATGGGTTCCAGTTCTTCCCAGGGGATGGTAGCAGGGCCTCTCCTTCCCCCGGTGGAGGGCCGGGGGAAAATCCTTCTGCTGCTGGCCCCCGGGCTAGCAGCGCTTGGGAAGAACTCATGTCCCTGTCTCTGAGGACCCAGAGACCGGTGATGACAGTGCGCGCCACCCACGGGTCCCGCCACTCGCATCCCTCTCTGTCGCCAGCCTCCTGGCAGAGCAGACCCCAGTGGAACGCGCGTCCTTCCCTGGTCTCCTCTATCAGGACGCAGCCGTTAACCGCACCCCCACACCGGGACGCCCAACAGCCTCCCTTGTCCGGGTCGGTAACGCTGCATCGCTGCCCCACTCCGGGTACGTCTGTAGTCCGAATGACCCTGCTGGTGCAGTTCCTGGGAGCCTGGCTTCAGATTCCAGGGCTGTCCCGCTGGGTCGCGAAGACAATCAGGCGCGGCTACGCGATTCAGTTCGCGCAGGCTCCTCCCTGCTTCCGGGGAGTCCGCTTGCTATGGTCGGGGCCAATGCCCCTGTCATGCGAGCGGAGGTTGCCACCCTACTGGCGAAGGGTGCGATCGAGCCTGTCCCTCCAGCCGAGATGAAGTCCGGGTTTACAGCCCGTACTTCATTGTACCCAAAAAGACCGGTGGGCTACGGCCAATCCTGGACCTGCGCGTCTTGAACCGTTACCTTCACCGGTTTCCGTTCAAGATGTTGACAGCGAAACGCCTTTTCGAATGCGTTCGTCCACTCGATTGGTTTGCAGCGATCGGCCTGAAGGACGCCTACTTCCATGTCTCCATTTTACCTCGACACAGACCGTTCCTACGGTTTGCTTTCGAGGGGCGGGCATATCAGTACGCAGTTCTACCATTCGGGCTATCTCTGTCCCCTCGCGTCTTTACGAAGATTGCCGAGGCAGCCCTTGCGCCCCTTCGGCAGCACGGGGTTCGCATCCTGAATTACCTCGACGACTGGCTCATACTGGGTCACTCTCGAGAGCAGGTTTGCGGACACAGAGATTTGGTGCTCCATCACCTAGCCCGTCTGGGCCTTCGGGTCAACTGGGAGAAGAGCAACATTTGCCCCGCGCAGAGGATCTCTTTTCTCGGTATGGATATCGACTCGGTCGCCATGTGCGCGCAGCTTTCGAGCACGCGCGCGCAGTCTCTGCTGACTTCCCTTCGGCAAATCGAGGGCAAGAGTGCGGTTCCATTTAAACTGTTTCAGAGGCTCCTGGGGCATATGGCATCTGCAGCCGCGGTAACGCCACTCGGATTGCTTCATATGAGACCGCTTCAGCACTGGCTACGCGATCGAGTCCCGAGATGGGCATGGCGGTCTGGCACGCTCCGGGTACAATTGACTCGGGCCTGCTTACAGACACTCACCCCGTGGTCGAACCTCAGTTTTCTACGGACCGGAGTGTCCTTAGAACGAGCTTCCAGGCATGTTGTTGTGACAACAGATGCATCATCCACGGGCTGGGGTGCCATGTGCAATGGACAAGCAGCCGCGGGCTCCTGGACAGGACCCCAGCGCCTTCTGCATGTCAATTGCCTCGAGTTACTGGCAGTACGGTTCGCCCTGCACCGCTTCCGAGCGTTGCTGAGGGGTCAACATGAACTAGTCAGGACAGACAACACGGCCGTAGTAGCGTACATCAACCACCAGGGCGGTCTACGCTCCCACCGTATGTCTCAACTCGCCCGCCATCTTGTTTTGTGGAGTCAGAAGCGCCTGAGGTCCCTTCGTGCTGTCCACATCCCGGGAGACCTGAACTGTGCAGCCGACGAGCTCTCACGGATTCAGCCTCTCCCCGGAGAGTGGAGACTCCACCCCCAGACGGTCCAGCTGATATGGGAACGGTTCGGCGACGCACAGGTAGATCTGTTTGCCTCCCAGGACTCTTCCCATTGCTCCCTGTATTATTCCCTGACCGAGGGCACCCTCGGCACGGATGCACTGGCGCACAGCTGGCCGTCAGGGCTACGCAAGTATGCGTTTCCCCCAGTGAGCCTTCTTGCACGGGTACTGTGCAAGATCAGGGAGGACAAGGAGCAGGTCATGTTGGTCACCCCGTTTTGGCACGGCCAGACCTGGTTCCCAGAACTTTTACTCCTTGCGACAGCCCCTCCCTGGCCTATTCCTCTGAGACCGGACCTCCTCACTCAGAGACGGGGCACCTTTTGGCACCCGCGTCCAGCGCTCTGGAAGCTCCACGTGTGGCTTCTGGACGGGACGCGGCAGGTTTGAGTAGCCTTCCACCTGCGGTGGTCGCTACCATCACTGCCGCTAGAGCTGAGTCTACGCGACGCCTCTATGCGTTGAAGTGGAACCTCTTCGTCACATGGTGCTCTTCCCGCCAAGAAGACCCCTGGAAATGCCTGATCGGGTCCGTGCTATCGTTTCTCCAGGAGGGGGTGGAGCGAAGGCTGTCTCCCTCCACCCTTAAAGTATATGTGGCCGCAATATCTGCCTACCACGATCTCCTGGGGGACAAAAAGGTAAGTCAGCACGACCTGATCATCAGGTTCCTGAGGGGGGCGAGGAGACTGAATCCTCCTCGCTCTCCTCTCGTTCCCTCTTGGGACCTCTCAGTAGTCTTAAGTGCTCTGCAGAGGCCTCCCTTTGAGCCTTTGCGGTCGGCCGAGATTAAGTTCTTGTCTATGAAGACGGCTCTGCTGACCGCATTGGCCTCGCTTAAGAGGGTCGGGGACCTGCAAGCATTTTCGGTTGACGAAGCGTGCCTTGAGTTCGGGCCGGCTAACTCTCACGTGATCCTGAGACCCCGGCCCGGATATGTGCCCAAGGTTCCTACCACTCCGTTCCGAGATCAGGTGGTGAACCTGCAAGCGCTGCCTTTGGAGGAGGCAGACCCAGCCTTGGCATTGCTCTGTCCAGTACGCGCTCTCCGCGCCTACGTAGACATGACGCAGTGTTTCAGGACCTCAGACCAGCTCTTTGTCTGTTATGGTGGAGAGCGGAAGGGAAGTGCTCTCTCAAAGCAGAGGTTGTCTCACTGGATAGTGGACACCATTGTTTTGGCGTACCAGCAGCAAGGCCGACCATGTCCCCTTGGTGTGAGGGCACACTCCACCCGGAGTGTGGCCTCCTCTTGGGCTCTAGCGCATGGCGCCTCGCTAACAGACATCTGCAGAGCTGCAGGCTGGGCGACACCCAACACATTCGCCAGATTCTACAATCTCGGAGTGGAGCCAGTGTCCGACTATGTACTCGCCCCTACGGGTGGCCGGTAATGGGCCAGGCTCAGGTGTCTTCGCTTGCTCGCCATTCCACTCCCAGGACTGGATACGTGCGATATTTTCCTCAGGTGAGCTCCCCGAGAGCCCTGAGCTCCTCCAGCACTGCTTACGCCGACATCAGTTCAGTCTGCCCTTTCTAGCCCAGACCCTCATGTCCGGCCAGGTGCTCCGTGTGCATGGTTCCCTCCGGCGACCCCCACACGAGTATTTCCACCGTAAGCCTCCTCAGTGAGCAGGTGTCTTTCCCTTGGCAAGTCCCTGCCACCCCTAGGGTTAAAAATCCACCTTCGGCTGGTACCCTAGTGATCTTCCATATGCAGCCCTCAGCGGGTCATATGTGTATTCTCTAAGCCCTCCCTACGGTAGGCATCTTGGCATTCCCTCACTGGGATATGCTTCCCAGTGTACCTTGGTATTCCAGTGATAAGTGGGAGTCCTTCTTCCGTACTAGTCTTACGACAGGATACTCACACTTACGCAGGGCACTGGATGACAGCTGAGTGGCGTTGTTGTATTGGAACCCCCATTCGTTAGTCACTAACGTACGTCGTAGTGACTGAACGAAAGGGAACGTCTCGGTTACGTATGTAACCCTCGTTCCCTGAGGAGGGAACGGAGACGTACGTTTCCTCTGCCACGTCAGCTGTGCTGCCTGGAACGCGGAATTCAGTCTTGGCTCCTGCAGCAGTAACATAATGCGATGTTGCCAGCGTACTTCCTTATATACCCACGAGGTGGGGCGGAGTTACGCATGCAAATTCCGCATGCCCATGGCATTGGCACTGCCATTGGGCGCTGTTGAATACTCGAAGATGATTGGCTTCTAAGCGAAACCCCCATTCGTTAGTCACTAACGTACGTCTCCGTTCCCTCCTCAAGGAACGAGGGTTACATACGTAACCGAGACGTTTTATTCCAAGTCTTCAATGCGCCACGCCCATAAAAGCGGAGAGTTCCAGGAGCTATGCTTAAAACCAGGGTAGAAAATAGCCTATTACTTATTCATTATGATGTGTTTGAATGTAAGAACCACGTGGGCGTCATAAGTTGATCTCAGACAACAGTATTTAAAAAAAGCCAGTTCATGACCCCTTTAATGCTTTAAATAAATTTTAATTTACACTCTGTCTTCGTGAGAACATACAAGCAAGCTGCATTGTTTTCCATGCAAATGATACTAAAAGGAAAGGGTGTTTCTGTATGAATTTAGTTTAGGAAAGTTTTGTAACTGAAGGGCAATTCGGGAACTGTGTAGAATTTCAGGGAATATAATACAAATATCACAATGGTTTTAATCCTTAAACAATATCTGATCTCACTGACATACATGTCGCATATTAAGAAACAAGAAACTGAATAAAAAAGTTTGTCACCTGACTGCATAAATGTCTGGTCTGTGTTTTGTAGATGGATTCCAAAGATACGTATCACCTGGTGTGGCATTTCACATAAAACACCAAATATGTAGCTTAACATATTAACTGTATCGGTTGACATTCAGCTATGCTTATAAATTTTTTACATGTCTAAAAAAGAACCTTCACTGATTTCATGTCATGCCACAAGATGATTTGCATTGATGTAAATCACCTATGTATCAGAAACTTTCAAATGTGAATTTTCCACATTTACAGTATGAAAATTGTATAGGTTTGCCTATTCTATTCAAATGTTTTAACTATTTGTTTTGTTTTTTATGTAATATGTAGCACATATATCCTTGTGACAGCATGTATAAATATCCAGGACAGTTTAGAGATTTATGGTGATCCAGAAAGACAGCATTCACTCTTCAGGTGACACAGTCATTTTTAAAATATATATTATATATTATTTATTATTGTTTTTCCCCACTTGAATTGTGTATATTATCGTATATTTGGTTAGCAGTCAGACAATAAGAGTTATAGGCATGTTTAGATTAGCTCTGATGTAAAATGGGGGTAAGATGTATTTGTTTCACAGAAAAGAAATTACAGAACATTTATCATTGTTTTATCAGCGTTTCCTGTTTTAACTATTGTAAACATTAGTCAATTTGAAGAGTGAGCTTTATAATTGTTTGAAAATTATATTTATTTGAACTCAGGAGAAAATGCAATGTTTTTCCATGAAATTAAGCATTGAATCTTATAATTTAATTATATTTCAGATGGTGGACTTTATATATTCTCTATGTAAGATGAAAGATACAGGTGTACACATCTTGTTTCTTTTATTGATGGCTGTAATTTTACTGATATTTTGGTCGTTTCATCCAGTCATCAGAACAAATGAGCGACTCCAATGGGAACTCCACCTCATCTGAGGATCAATACGGCAACTTCACAACACAAACATCTTCATCAATGGATGGTCTGCGGATCGTTGTGCTGTGCTTTAATCTATTCTCTGGTGTTCCTACATACTCCTATGTTATGTGGCTTATTGTCAGGGGAAGAAATGGAGTTGCATCTGAATTTTTCAACTTCAATCTTAATGTTTGTGAGATCCTTTTCTCGTTGTCTTCTTTGGCCTTTCTGCTGTCAGAAAGGAGTCGAATTTTTGTGACAATACAGAGACTTTCACTTGGACTTGCCATCACCATTCGTCCTCTGTTTCAGTGTCTGATCTGTGTTGAGCGTTACCTGGCAGTGGTTCATCCTGTAACCTTTCTGAAGTACAGGTCATTTAGATATAAATGTGTCGGTTCTGTCGTTGTCTGGCTTTTGGGTGTTGGCTCCTGTTTGTTCTCTATGTTTATCTTTCTCTCAAACAACATTTATGCATTCACATGGTTCGTCCTTCTACAGTTCCTCCTCTTCCTCTCCATTCAGTTGTTCTGCTGTGTGGCTGTTCTCAGAGCTCTGAAGCAGTCAGGACCAGGAGAGAGAGGGAGAGAGAGAGAGGAGGAAAACCACATGAAGAGAAGAGCGTTTCATCTTATTATGATAACTAGTGTGACAATGTTAATCATATATGCCCCTTTCATAATCTCATCGATCCTGTGTATTCTGATACAACAAGATTTTTTTGTTGTCTTGCCTATTAGTTTTGCTTTTTTTATTCTGGGAGGTTTTGTGCAGCCTATCCTGTATCTGCACCGGTCAGGGAAACTCTCCCACTTCTGTTGATCATATGTAACAGTTTTACACAACTCTATTCTGCGAGTTATTGCATTTTGCATTTATTGTATTTGCTCATTTATTTTTGTTAACCTTCATTTCTGGATATTAAAAAGGTATGCTTATTTCAATCTGAATAATAGTCTTTAATCCCAGATTTGTTGTTATTGCATTAGGACAAAGTCCATACATTTGAATTAGATCGAATTAATGAGTTTAAATGACAAGTGGCATTGTTGTACAGCTCCAAAACAGCATCATACGTTCACAAAACAGCAGATTATGTTTGTCAGTACTGTATCTATATGAGTGCTTAAAGGGTCAGTTGCCGCAAAAATGAAAATTCTGTAATTAATTACTGACCCTCATGTCATTCCGAACCTTTAAAACCTTTGTTCATCTTTGAAAGACAAATTAAGATATTTTTTATGAATTCTGAGAGCTCTCTGACCCCTCCATAGACAGCAATTTAATTAACACTTTCAAGGTCCAGAAGGGTAGTAAAGACATCATTAAAATAGTCCATATGACTCCAGTGGTTCAACCTTAATTTTATGAAGCAACGAGAATACTTTTTCTGCGCAAAAACAATAAAAATAACAACTTTATTCAACAATTTAGTTCTAGCATGTGCCAGCCTCCTAGTTTACATTGTAAATAGTCCAGCCCTTTCGAGTTCATTTTTCTGCTTAAAATGAAAAATAAAACCATAATTCAATCAGGTAAAGCTTAAAGCAAAAAGGTTCATGGGTGTAGGTTTAATGACTTTACAAACATTTGACATATTAAATAAATATCATTCAGTGCCCAATGTGCAGCAGCTGTTCCCACATAGACCCTTTTCACAGACTGTGATGACGCGTTTTAACAGTCATCAATATTGTAGGTTTTTTTTTATTTTCATTATTACATTTATAAAACTAATACTTTGTATTATATTACTTTTGCATCAAATTACAAAAAACAAGTTACCGCTGCTGTGAGGGTGTTTCTAATACAGCGTCTATGGGAGTGATGGTAAAAAAATTATATATTTCTCTCACTATTGTGAAATCACTATTGTGGAGTTTTTCTTTTGCTATTTGAGAAAATGGGGACAAAAAATATATATTTAATGTATTCTCTCATTCACCGCTATATAAAAATGAACCCAACTATGACGACTTCCGCTCTGAGAAACCCAGAAATGTGAAAATGTGAAAAGGGTCTATGCTCTTTTCACATAATGAAATGTTCTCTGATCCCACCTGTTGCATTCTACTCAGGCCAGCCAAACACCAGCACCACTGACAGATGAAAAGGAGATGGAGGAAGAATATTAAAATCCAACAGGAAAAAGAATAAAGTATTTGTAGGAAATAAAGTTGTAAATAAATGTATTTAACAGCTGTGGTGGGGGTTATGGCGTACAACCATCTGGCAGCATCCTTCTATTCCATACAGTAATCCATTTTCAGAAAGTGTATTGATGGGATTTTGAGTGTCATCAATGCGTCCAACCACTGGAAATCCTAAAGGAAACGTGAACGTCAGGATCCTGTATAAAAGGACATGCCATTTTTGTCACTTTGACAGTGTCCTCATGATGAAATATGAGCAATGACTGAATGTACCTGCACTGCAAAGAATGCTTTTCTAAAAGAGAGGTAACTTATACTCAGAGTCAGTTACCAGGATAACTTACTCTGTGAACCTAACCTGGTCAGGAGCAGGTTTTCTTTGGAGTTTTTTTCGGTCCACCCCACCCCCCATTCATTCAAACTGCACAATGAGTATTTTTGTCATATTTCAAGTACAAATATAAATATCTATATAAAAAAACTAAATCTAAAGTAAGCGAAGTTTACTTAAAACAAGTTAAATTATCTGCCACTTGACAAAAATACAAAGTAAGAAAACACAGTGTTTCCCTCATTTCAGGGTTAACATACTCAGAGTTTTCACTTAACCTCCTTTCTGAAACGGACCCCCGATGCTGTTCATGTGAACACCACAAGCTCTCGGATATTGTCAAAAATATCTTAATTTTTGTTCCGAAGATGAACGAAGGCCTTATGGGTTTGGAACGACATGAGGGTGAGGAATTAATGCCAGAATTTTCATTTTTGGGTGAACTATCCCTTTAACTCTTTACCCGCCAAACACAGAATTTTCTGTGTTTTCACTGCTATACGCTAGGGGGCACTATTAGCAATCGTCTGAATGAGAACAGAATCTCGTGATCAAAACAGATGAAGAAGACACAAAAAACAAGCGATCGTAAGCAGATGCATATGTAAAATAAAATGATCATCAACATTAAACATATAAATCAAAACTGCCATAATGTTACTGAAGGAAATGTCGACCCAGGACGAGCTATAGGACTGTGCAAGCAATTAGGGATGTTGATATACTCGATCTACTCCATATATGTTTGATCATCGTTCTGAATTTAATCTGGATGTAGTCTTTGACAAAAACGTGATTTTCTCAGCTTTTTGTTCAAAATGTTGCTTTTCTTATGAAACTTACCCATATTTAAGTGTTGATAAAAGAAGGAATGCATAAAGAATAAAACGTTTAAAAGCAGAGGGTCTGCTCTTTCTTTTGATATATTGCATGTTCAGAAATTCATACAACAAAATATTCTATGGGCCATTACATTTTTGTGAAAACGATCAAAAACCCTGGCGGTGGCTGGCAACTTTTTTTTTATAACGCTGGCGGGGAAAGAGTTAATGGTTACTTTCACAAAGTGACAACCACATTCGGTAACAATTTGTGAGTTAACAAAACCATACATGAAAACTCTCAATACACACAAAACATGCAGAGATATGGACTGTGTCATCTGTCAGCTGTTTCCATTTGCCCATTTTGGGATATCACATAAAAACATAGATGAAAACGGCAAAATGCCCATAAATTCTAAAACCTTTTTTTTTTCCTCTCACAATAAGTCATTTAAAAAAATCACACCAACGGATGTTGGTAGGTTTACATATATCACAGCCACCGCACTGATCATTATTTTTAATCGAAGGTTATCCAAGCATTAATGGAAAGAAAAGCCCCTTATACTTGGGAGCGGCCACGTATGAGGTGTTTCTAGGAGGCTACAGTGACTTTTTACCAGCCACTTTTTTTATCTCCTCGACATTAAGCCTGTTCACGTGCTTGTCCGGAATTTTTTATTTTTTTTGTGTGTTGTAAATATAATTTATTCAGCTTTGACATATTTAAATCTGCATGTCTTTGATATTTTTACCTTTTATAAAGGGCATTTTTTTCCATAATCTTATTAAATATAGGCTATGCTTCAGCTTTCAGTTCATATTCTAAAATTTGATCTATAAATTAAATTAGAATAATAAAACACTGTAGGGCTGTTACCAATCAAATTAAATAATTTGCACTGAAAAATTACAAATGCATTAAAAAAAATTTAATAGATTGTTTTAAATATTTTTTTAAATAAAAATAAGAAAAGTTGGAAAGAATGTTTAAACATGAACCACCAGTAGGTGGCGGCAGGTGACCGTCTTATGAGTGAGTCATTGAGTCGATTCGTTCAAACGGCTGATTCATTCAAGAATGAGGCAGTCGTTTATGGATAGGTCATTGAATCTTTGATACAAACGATTCATTCAAAGCGCTGAATCATTCAATAAAACGTTGTTCCCTTTCGTTCAGTCACTCCGACGTACGTCAGTCTACGCCGCGTTCCAGTGATCGCATACTGCCTACCTGCTGATCTGCGCAGTGGTCTGTCTGACAGCTGGTGTGTGGTCCCTGGGCGCTTCGGCGTCTCTGCGAAGCTTCCTCTCTAAAAGAGCTTACACGTGGCACGTCCTTTTCAGGATGTCTCGCCCGTGTACTTCTGGGTGTGGCCGGTCGCTGACTTCCTCTGATGGGCACAATCTCTGCTTGGTATGCTTGGGCGTTCAGCATGCTCAAGCAGCGTTTGTGGATGAGTCATGTTCCCACTGCGGGAACATGACCATCGCGGTGCTGCGGTCAAGACTCAAGGATCTTCGTAATGAAGTGAGAGTCCCCTCAACCACACCCCGATCTACCGTGCCCCCCGTGGCCGGTACTTCGGCTGGTGGTCAGGGTGACCTGAGGGTTACGGTGTGGAACAAAGCCCCGACGCTCATGCCTCGGGCCACACCCCCCTCTAGCGCTCCGCAACCCGCGAGTGTCCAGGCTGAAATCGCGGGGCCAGCTCGGGCTCCCACGCGCATTTCGTTTGGCGCTGATGTCGGTCGCCGCATCACAAGGTGGGCTCGAGTCCTCTGAGGATGATGACTCGGCTGTGCTGCCGCCTTCGGGCGTGCCAGCATTGCCCGAGTCGGACCCAGAGCTGACAGCCATGTTGTCTAGGGCAGCCGCGAGTCTAGGGTTAAAGTGGAACCCTCCACCCTGTCCCGAACGCTCACGGCTCGATGATTGGTTTTTGGGGACCCGCGCTGACTCACGTCAGTCCCCGCCCCCAATACCTTTCTTTCCCGAGCTGCATGAGGAGATTGCCCGGTCCTGGAAGTCCCTGTTGTCTTCCCGTGATCGGTCTGCAGTCTCCTCCGCCTTCTCCACCCTTGATGGGGCCGCGGCCAAAGGGTACACTGGGGTCCCCCAGGTTGAACGTTCTGTTGCGATGCAACTGTGTCCTCAGAGCGCTTCGACCTGGCGAGGCGATCCTAAGCACCCCTCCAAAGCCTGTCGATTTACATCAACCTTGGTGGCGAAATCGCACAGAGCTGCGGGGCAGGCTGCCGCCTCTTTGCATGCCATGGCGATCCTCCAGGTCTACCAGGCCAGGATCCTCAGGGACATGCACGAGGGTGGAGTTGATCTGGGGCTCTTAAATGAGCTGCGTGCCGCCACCGACCTCGCTCTCCGGGGCGACGAAGGTGACCGCACGCTCCCTGGGTCAAGTGATGTCCACAAATGTGGTCCAGGAGCGACATTTGTGGCTAAACCTGGCCGATATGCGGGACACCGAGCGAACACGCTTCCTCGATGCCCCCATATCCCAGGCTGGCCTCTTCGGCGGAGCGGTTGAAAACTTCGCCCAACAGTTTTCAACCACCCAGAAGCAGACTGAGGCAATTAAACATATACTGCCCCGGCGGCCAGCTCCTGCTTCCACCCAGCCGCCGGCACAGTCGCCTCAGCCTGCTCGCCGCCGAGGACGCCCTCCTAAGGCTCCCGCCCCTCCCACCCGGTCCAAGCAGCAGCCTTCACCCGGGCCGGGTCGCGGAGGAAGCCGTAGGAAGGCGTCCCAGTCCCCTCAGGCCGCCCCGCGCCCCGCTAAACGCCAGGCCAAGCGGCGCTCCTGAGACGGACGGCTCAGGGATGGGAAATTCTTTCCAGGAGATGGTAGCAGGACCACTCCTTCCCCCGGTGGAGGGCCGGGGGAGAATCCTTTGTTCAGCTGCTGGCCCCCGGGTCAGCAGCACCCTAATCTGGTCAAAGAAAGAATTAACACTCCCATCCCTGAGCCCCCAGAGATCGGTGATGTCAGTGCGCGCCACCCACGGGTCCCGCCACTCGCATCCCACTCTGTCGCCAGCCTCCTGGCAGAGCAGACCCCAGTGGAACGTGCGTCCTTCCCTGGTCTCCTCTGTCAGGATGCAGCCGTTAACCGCACCCCCACACCGGGACGCCCAACAGCCTCCCTTGTCCGGGTCGGTAACGCTGCATCGCTGCCCCACACCGGGTACGTCTGTAGTCCGAATGACCCCGCTGGTGCAGTTCCTGGGAGCCTGGCTTCAGATTCCAGGGCTGTCCCGCTGGGTCGCGAAGACAGTCAGGCGCGGCTACGCGATTCAGTTCGCGCAGGTTCCTCCCTGTTTCCGGGGAGTCCGCTTTACTATGGTCGGGGCCAATGCCCCTGTCATGCGAGCGGAGGTTGCCACCCTACTGGCGAAGGGTGCGATCGAATCTGTCCCTCCAGCCGAGATGAAGTCCGGGTTTTACAGCCCCTACTTCATTGTACCCAAAAAGACCGGTGGGTTGAGGCCAATCCTGGACCTGCGCATCTTGAACCGTTACCTTCACAAGTTTCCGTTCAAGATGTTGACAGCGAAACGCCTTTTCGAATGCGTTCGTCCCGGCGATTGGTTTGCAGCGATCGACCTGAAGGACGCCTACTTTCATGTCTCCATCCTACCTCGACACAGACCGTTCCTATGGTTTGCTTTCGAGGGGCGGGCATACCAGTACGCGGTCCTCCCATTCGGGCTATCTCTGTCCCCTCGCGTCTTTACGAAGATTGCCGAGGCAGCCCTTGCGCCCCTACGGCAGCACGGGGTTCGCATCCTGAACTACCTCGACGACTGGCTCATACTGAGTCACTCTCGAGAGCAGGTTTGGGGGAGGACAAGGAGCAGGTCATGTTGGTCGCCCCGTACTGGCACAGCCAGACCTGGTTCTCATAATTGCTACTCCTTGCGACAGCCCCTCCCTGGCCTATCCCTCTGAGACCGGACCTCCTCTCTCAGAGACGGGGCACCCGCGTCCAGCGCTCTGGAAGCTCCACGTGTGGCTTCTAGACGGGACGCGGCAGGTTTGAGTGGCCTGCCCCCTACGGTGGCCGCCACCATCACTTCCGCTAGGGCAGAGTCTACTCGACACCTCTATGCGTTGAAGTGGAACCTCTTCGTCACCTGGTGCTCTTCCCACCAAGAAGACCCCTGGAATTGCCCGATCGGGTCCGTGCTTAAGTTTCTCCAAGAGGGGCTGGATCGAAGGCTGTCTCCCTCCACCCTGAAAGTGTATGTGACTGCAATATCTGCCCATCACGACCTCTTGGGAGACAAAAAGGTAAGTCAGCACGACCTGATCATCAGATTCCTGAGGGGGGCGAGGAGACTGAATCCTCCTCGCTCTCCTCTCGTTCCCTCTTGGGACCTCTCAGTAGTCTTAAGTGCTCTGCAGAGGCCTCCCTTTGAGCCTTTGCGGTCGGCCGATATTAAGTTTCTGTCGATGAAGACGGCTCTGCTGACCGCATTGGCCTCTCTCAAGAGGGTCGGGGACCTGCAGGCATTTTCGGTTGACGAAGCGTGCCTAGAATTCGGGCCTCACGAGTTAGCCTGAGACCCCGGCCTGGATATGTGCCCAAGGTTCCTACCACTCCCTTCAGAGATCAGGTAGTGAACCTGCAAGCGCTGCCTTTGGAGGAGGCAGACCCAGCCTTGGCATTGCTCTGTCCAGTACGCGCTCTCCACGCTTACGTAGACATGACGCAGTGTTTCAGGACCTCAGACCAGCTCTTTGTCTGTTATGGTGGAGAGCGGAGAGGAAGTGCTCTCTCAAAGCAGAGGTTGTCTCACTGGATAGTGGACACCATTGTTTTGGCTTACCAGCAGCAAGGGCGACCATGTCCCCTTGGTGTGAGGGCACACTCCACCCGGAGTGTGGCCTCCTCTTGGGCTCTAGCGCATGGCGCCTCGCTAACAGACATCTGCAGAGCTGCAGGCTGGGCGACACCCAACACATTTGCCAGATTCTACAATCTCCGAGTGGAGCCAGTGTCCGACTATGTACTCGCCCCCCCGAGGGGCCGGTAATGGACCAGGCTCTAGGTGTCTTCGCTTGCTCGCCTCGCCACTCCACTCCACGGACTGGATACGTGCGATATTCTCCTCAGGTGAGCTCCCCGAGAGCCCTGAGCTCCTCCAGCACTGTCGACGCCGACATCAGGTCAGTCTGCCCTCTCGAGCCCAGACCCTCATGTCCGGCCAGGTGCCCCGTGTGCATGGTTCCCCTCCGGCGACCCCCACACGAGTATTTCCACCGTAAGCCTCCTCAGTGAGCAGGTGTCTTTCCCTTGGCAAGCCCCTGCCACCCCTAGGGTTAAAAATCCACCTTCGGCTGGTACCCTAGAGTTTCCCATATGCAGCCCACAGCGGGTCATATGTGTACTCTCTAAGTCCTCCCCACGGGTAGGCATCTTGGCATTCCCTCACTGGCATATGCTTCCCAGTGTACCTTGGTAATCCTGTGATAAGTGGGAGTCCTACGGCCTTAAGTGGCGGAATCTCACACTTACGCAGGGCACTGGACGACAGCTGAGTGGCGCGGTTATATTGGAACCCCCATTCGTCAGTCACTGACGTACGTCGGAGTGACTGAACGAAAGGGAACGTCTCGGTTACGTATGTAACCCTCGTTCCCTGAGGAGGGAACGGAGACGTACGTTCCTCAGCCACGTCAGCTGTGCTGCTGGAACGCGGAGTTCAGATCTTGGCTCCGCAGCAGATACATAATGCGATGTTGCCAGCGTACTTCCTTATATACCCACGCGGTGGGGCGGAGTTACGCATGCAAATTCCGCATGCCCATGGCTTTGGCACGCCATTGGGCGCTGTTAAACACCTCGAAGGTAATTGGCTTCTAGGCAAAACCCCCATTCGTCAGTCACTGACGTACGTCTCCGTTCCCCCCTCAGGGAACGAGGGTTACATACGTAACCGAGACGGTAGGCCTATGTGACAGAGAGCAACAGAGCAAAAGAAATAAACTTTTTTGTAGTTTATTTTATTTGGAATGTAGTCAACAAAGGCCTATTATATTTTAAATGATCAAAAGATTTGACTACACTGCAAAAAATGCTCTTCTTATTTGGTATTTTTTTCTTGTTTCCAGTCGAAATATTTAGAATTTTTAAATCAAGATTAATTTACTAGATAAGTAAAAAATTCTGGGGGGGGAGATCAAAATGAAGTGAGTTTTTGCTTAAAACAATCTATATTATCTGCCACAACAATTTATGATTTATTAAACCATAATTTATGATTTATTACACCAATTTATTAAAACACAACAATTAATGAGATTAAAACCATGTTTTTACTCCAAACTTCCTTTATATCACAAGTCAAATGTTTTAAATAACCTTATGTGATCTCATTCGGCTTTGGATCAAAAAATCAGACAGAAAATATATCATTTTACAATATTCTGCATAATTATAAAAGCTCGAATAGCATTGCATTATAAATATAATCTATTATGAAAACACCCAACATGGTATATATAACACAGATAAGCCATATATTGTCGCGTTTGTGTGTTTATTATCTTCAAACGTGTCTATCTGCATGTTATAGCGATTTCTGGAAGCTGTTTATGTCAGGGAGAATGTCACATGATATCTTCTTCTTCTACCGTATATGGCCTACATGTGCACGGAGCGCCCTCCGGCTGCCAGTATGAAATGAAAACACAACAGATTGAAATAATAACACTTCTCTGTATAGAAATTTGACACAGACATATGAGAATCTATCAATATTTCTCCTCATCTGCACACTTTTGAACTAAAAGCCCTGAGGGATGTTGTTTTGTCGTGAGTTCATGACGAGAATAGAGGAGTGTTTTATGATTGAGATCAGCTGACGCTCATATTACAATCTAAGGTACCAACGCAGTTTTCATATTCATAACTCCTGACACATATTAACAAATTACGGTCACTATATGACTTTGAAAATAAAACAGAGGTCAAAAATGGAATCTTGAGTTTTAGATCTTTTAAATGATGTTTAGTTTGTCAAGGTAATTACTTACATCTGACAATAATTTTGAGCTAATTTAAACAAAGAAAACTTCAGTGTGTCCTCGCGCAGGTTTTTACGTTTAATATTCACAGATGCTTGCAGAGTAAACTTAGCCTACTTACACACAGTGGGGGATCGTTGCTTTCAGAAATGAACAGCTTTTCATGGAGAATTATTCCAGGATTATTAAACGCGTCTCAAAACGATGTAGTTGTAGTAGGAATGCAGTACTTGATGTGTTTGTTTGAGTTGATGTGTGATATGATGTGTGGGCGTCGACTCCGGAGCCTCAGTATTTGAATCTCAATAGAGCGCGTGCTCCGTGGGCGTGGTCGCATTAGTGTGTAATGTGCCGCTCTGGAACAACTAACATCCCTCTGCTTTCAAACAGATTACATAAACACAGAATATTTGTTTTTGATTTGGTTTACAGTGTTTAAAACCTGACATTTTAGCATTTCTTTAGACATATTTAGAATATAAGTATTCACTAAGCTAGAGGTCATTTTCTGAAGACTATCTGAATTAACGTCTTTGAGAGAGAGGCTGCAGATCGCGCATCATGTGTGTTTTCTTTATTTAGCAAAAAGCACAACGAGTCTCTTTGGCACTGATAAGAAAAAAAGCAAGCCGATCGCGCCGGCGCGGCCGCCGACTCGAGAGGGTTAAAATGAAGTCAAGAACCCTAGGTTTTACTTCTGGGTTCATGTCCCAGCAGTGCCTATGCCACAGGATATGGGAGTGCTCATTTTGAGGGTCCAGGGTTCAAGTCCCTGTTTGGACGAAGGGCCGTCACTTTGTGCGCAGTCGTGGCCTAATGGTTAGAGAGTCAGACTGTTTATGCAAAGGTTGCGGGTTCAATTCTCAATGACTGAGGTGCCCTTAATTTACTCACCCCAATGCCATCCAAGATGTTCATGTCTTTCTTTCTTCAGTCGAAAAGACAAACGCCCTTTACCAAAAAAAAAGGTAAAACAACGATATATCCCTAATTTTGAAGTTGAAAATTGAGTGTTTTTGGTAAAGGGCGTTTGTATTAGTCTTCACACGAGCGCTTTGTAAACACGGGGGCGGTACTTCTGCCTATGTCTAGCGTGACCGTTCCGACATGATTGGTTAAAAAGTATATTCATTTAAAAAGAAAAATTTTAAATGACCGATTGTTTCGCTAGATAAGACCCTATTCCTCATCTGGGATCACGCAAAGCCTCTGGAGCCCATCGAAGTGCTTTGAAACTGCATTGATTTGGACCTTCAGCATTTTGGTTGCAATTGAAAAGCCTTATATAATGAACAACCCTGGAATGTTTTCTTCAAAATACTTAATTTCTTTTCGACTGAAGAAAGAAAGACATGAACATCTTGGATGTCATTGGGGTGAGTAAATTATCAGGAAATTTTCATTTTGGGGTGAACAAATCCTTTAAGAAATGTACCTAACCCCCAATCGCTCCCCAGGTGCCGCAGAGAATGTCTGCTCACTGCTACGTGTGCTTATGCCACAGGATATGGGAGTGCTCTTTTTGAGGGTCCAGGGTTCAAGTCCCTGTTTAGGCGAAGTGCCGTCACTTTATGCACAGTCATGGCCTAATGGTTAGAGATTCAGACTGTAAACCCGCTCTCGTGGTCACGGTGCGAAAAAAGGCCTTACTTATTGTGGCAGTTCACTCCGCCAATAAAGGCTCGGTTGGATGGTGGTTTAGCTCTAGTCACGAGGGCTATAAATTTGTTTGGTGCGTGTCACCTGGTAGGGAATTATAAATGATGTTCTTCACTTTCCGGCACGTTGTGCAAGGGCTTGAGAGTGGACTGAGGAAGTAATCGGCATACCCTCAGTGGTGCTCGTTGTTGTGCGAACTTCTTCCGGTGAAGCAGATGACGTTTGTGGTGATTATTAACCTGCGGTCTGAGGTGTGTTCCATATTTGCTGTTTTTCGTCATCATTGCTATTTACTGGACGATTAAATCGGATTTTACGGAGATACACTGCTGCGAGAGCACAATTCCGATCGGCTATATAGGTTATGACTAGCGTCACTGCGACGTCTCTTCAACGACCCCACTATATGTGTTTTCTATTCCACGAGAACTGGTGAGGATGCCTTCAATGCCCGGTTTTGATATTGGTCACCCAGAGTATAATGAGCTGTATTTCGTGTGGCTTTTGATGCTCATTATTCTTAGTCATCACTGTTCACTTTATTTTTGAATTCAATTTTCCTTCATTTGTGTATTTATTTTTGGATGTGACTGTTTTGTCCTTTGTGCGTTCAGTTCTCTTTTTTATGGGCCCAAGTGTGCTCTTCGTGGCCCAGTACGAATCAAAGACATCTGGTCTGCTTTGTCCTAATACTGTTTATTTACATTTACACATTTACATTTATGCATTTGGCAGACGCTTTTATCCAAAGCAACTTACATTGCTTTCAAGGTACACATTTTACATTTTGTCAGCTCTTGCTTTCCCTGGGAATCGAACCCATGACCTAGATGTTGACCCAATTGTTCTCATAAGAGTACCCTGAATTTAAGAGGTGAGTGCATAGTACAAAACAATGTTGTGAAGTGACCGTCTGATATGTATCCCTCTACCTCTGTGATAAGAATATTTTTGTTATCATACTCCTGTCTTACTGACATGAAAGCTGTGTGCTTTTGGGTCTAATAATTGTTTTCTGGTATTTATTTTCTTCTGTTTGTTTTTTGATTTGTGGAGGGTTATTCCCTCCTTGGGCACATCATTGTGTTTAAGTTTATTATTGTGGTATTTGTCAAACAAAGCATCACAGGTCTTTTTGAACTGGATGTCCGCTCATGCATAATATTTGCCTATTATTGCTGCATTCATTGACAACATATTCAGCACTGTGGAATCGTCAGAACTGCACTGTTCATCTTACAAGGCAGAGTCTGAAATTTTGATCATCAAAACTCAGGTATACCTATAACTCTTTTGACGAATTAATGTTTTGACTGATGTCTTGAATGTGTAGATGCTGTTTATTATATCTGATCACAAGGTGGTAATAGCAGAATCCTGACAATATGTTTTTTAAATGCTCGTGTTATAATGGTAATAGGAAAGACACTAAAATGAAAATGTTTGCTTATTATTTATTGAACATGGTGATATTAACAATAGTTGAGGTTCAAACTGCTTGATCAGGGTATATTTTAATGTGCATAACCCTACTTTACGGCAAGTCTATTGTCGATGTTTATTGTGTTTCTATTGCTAACTTGCGCTCCCAAGATACATATTGTAATAACCCATTGTTGGTTTGCGTTATTATATGAAAAGAAAATTGTGCATCAGACATGTTTTTACAGGCAAAAGCAATGTACATTGTGAGAATAAGTGTTCATAAAAATAAAAAAAACGCATTGAGAAAAAAAAAGATATTGTTTGCTGATATGCATCTGTTGTAAGGTATATGATTATATTCTTTCAGCAACACTGCCAGATTAGTAATGGGATTTTTCACCACATAACATGAATCTGAACCAAAAGGTTTGAAGAACTTGACTGTGACTCTTCTTGATTGTCCAAATTTATATTTTGTGCAGGTTCAAACGCAGCCAGTCACATGATGAACATCTCGATGGAAACTGAAAAAACTCCAAAATGTAACATGACCAGTATGCAGGGAGCTAAATTGCTGCCCTATGATTCTGCGATATAGGCCATCCAATTCCTGTTTGGTCTTCCTACACACTCCTACATTGTGTGGCTCATTGTCACAGGACGAGGAACAGGAATTGCATCTGAATTCTTCACTCTGAACATCTCCGTTTGTGAGATTATGTTATGTCTGCGCTCATTGTCTGCTTCAATGCTCAGTATATTTCCAAGACTCTGGAACTTTGTGGTGTTTTCATCAGGATTTGTCATAACCGGTCGTTTCTTTCATTGTCTGATCTGTGTTGAGCGTTACCTGGCAGTGGTTCATCCTGTAACCTTTCTGAAGTTCAAACCTCTCAGATACAAAGTTGCATGTTCCATTTTGACCTGGCTAATGATTGCTCTGTATTGTGTGTTTTCTCTGCTTACACACACCTGTTTTAATCGAACTTATGCATGCTTTTACATAATACAGTTCTTATTCTTCATCTCCATAAACCTGTTCTGCTGTGTGGCTGTTCTCAGAGCTCTGAAGCAGTCAGGACCGGGAGAGAGAGGAAGAGAGCGAGAAGTGGAAAACCGCATGAAGAGAAGAGCGTTTCATCTCATTCTAGTCATTACTGGGACTTTATTAATCATGCATGTTCCGAGCTCAGTTGTGACTTTACAACATATCCTGCCAATGCAGAGAATTCCAGAACTAGATTCATTAAGTCTCACTTCTTTCTTGCTGCCTGGTTTTGTGCAACCTTTTCTCTACATTCACAGAGTTGGCAAACTGCCCTTCTGTAGGTCTCTGTGATTGACATAACCTTTTTCATTTATTAACAAATGTATTTGTCAGATGTCATGTCATGTTCATTGTTTGTTCTTCTAAATAAAACAAAAGTCCTATACTCTGATTTCCATGGAGCGGCCATAAATGTCAATCTTCCCTCTATGATATAAATGGCATGAAAATGTTTTCACCAACAGGAATGAACAAACATATATACTAGATAGAAAGATAGATGTTATTTTTAATTTATATAACTATGGTATATTTTATTATATTTAAATAAACACTCTAAGAAGAAAATGTTCCATAGATTTTTAAAGGGGTTACTATAACATGGCCATGTTATAGGTTAAAATAATTACTTTTATATTAGTTTTACATTTTAATTACATTTTTAAGAATTAAGCAGTTCGTAAACAAACTGTCACTAGAAAAAAAAAACTATTAAGCATGAAAGTATTATGCAATAATTTTAGATAAATGTCTCCTTATATAGAACCTTTTTGGCAATAAAGGTTGTTTAAAATGAAGTCCTGAACCCTGGGGTCCACTGCTGTGTTCATATCCCAGCATTGCCTATGCCACAGGATATGGGAATGCTCTTTTTGAGGGTCCAGGGTTCAAGTCCCTGTTTGGGCGAAGGGCCGTCACTTTGTGCACAGTCGTGGCCAAATGGTTAGAGATTCAAACTGTAAACCCGCTCTCGTGGTCACGGTGCGAAAATAGGCCTTACTTATTGTGGCAGTAGGCCTTCACTCCGCCTATAATCGCTCGGCTGGATGGTGGTTTAGCTCTAGTCACGAGGGCTATCAATGTATTTGGTGCGTGTCACCTGGTAGGGCATTATTCATGATGTTCTTCACTTTCCGGCACGTTGTGCAAGGGCTTGAGAGTGGACTGAGGAAGTAATCGGCATACCCTCAGTGGTGCTCGTTGTTGTGCAAACTTCTTCCGGTGAAGCAGATGAGGTTTGTGGTGATTAATAACCTGCGGTCTGAGGTGTGTTCTGTATGCCTATGTTAAGGTTATGATGGGTTTTTCGTCGTCATTGCTGTTTACTGGACGATTAAATCGAATGTTACGGAGAGACTCTGCTGCGAGAGCACAATTCCGGGCACAGCTGTGCTGATCGGCTTTATAGCCTAATGACTAGCGTCACTGTGACGTCTCTTCAACGACCCCACTATCTGTGTTTTCTATTCCACAAGAACTGGTGAGGATGCCTTCAATGCCCGGTTTTTATATTGGTCACCCAGAATATAATGAGCTGTATTTCATGTGGCTTGGCTTGCTCAGTTGGGGACACTACAATTTCAACTAAATATCCAAATAAATTGAGTTACTAAACTAAATTAAATACATCAACTAAATTACTGCCAACATTGTCACTGTATAATAATTGAAATGAGCTGGATAACATCACCGTTTTCTCCAGAGCGGCTGTACAGCCGAATCAAATTCTGTTGCATTATTTTCCTATTTTACACTGTGAAGCTGCTTTGAAACAATCTGCATTGTAAATAGCGCAATATAAATAAAGTTGACTTGACTTTTGATGCTCATTATTCTTTGACATCACTGTTCACTTTATTTTTGAATTAAGTTTTCCTTCATTTGTGTATTTGTTTTTAGATGTGACTGTTTTGTCCTTTGTGCGTTTAGTTCTCTTTTTTTATGGGCCCAAGTGTGCCCTTCATGGCCCAGGTGATTCAAAGACATCTGGTCTGCATTGCCCTAATGCTGTACATTTACATTTACACATTTACATTTATGCATTTGGCAGACGTTTTTATCCAAAGCGACTTACATTGCATTCAAGGCACACATTTTACATTTTGTCAGCTCTTGCTTTCCCTGGGAATCGAACCCATGACCTAGGCGTTGACCCAATTGTTCTCATAAGAGTACCCTGAATTTAAGAGGTGAGTGCATAGTACAGAACAATGTTGTGAAGTGACCGTCTGATATGTATCCCTCTACCTCTGTGATAAGAATATTTTTGTTATCATACTCTTGTCTTCCTGACATACTGAAAAGCTGTGTGCTTTTGGGTCTAATAATTGATTTCTGGTATTTATTTTCTTCTGTTTGTTTTTTTGACTTGTGGAGGGTTGTTCCCTCCTTGGGCACTTTATTGTTTTTAAGTTTATTATTGTGGTAAATGTGTCAAACAAAGCATCACAAGTCTTTTTGAACTGGATGTCCGCTCATGCATAATATTTGCCTATTCCAGCTGCATTCATTGACAACATATTCAGCAATGTGGAATCGTCAGAACTGCACTGTTCATCTTACAAGGCAGAGTCTGAAGATTTGATCATCAAAACTCAGGTATACCTATAACTCTTTATGAATTAATGTCTTGACTGATGTCTTGAATGTGTAGATGCTGTTTATTATATCTTATCACAAGGTGGTAATAGCAGAATCCTGACAGTATGTTTTTTTTATGCTTTTGCTATAATGGTAATGGGAAAAACACTAAAATTAAAATGTTTGCTTATTATTTATTGAATATGGTGATATTGACAATAGATGAGGTTCAAACTGCTTGATCAGGGTATATTTTAATGTGCATAATCCTACTTTACGGCAAGCCTATTGTCAATGTTAATTGTGTTTTATTGCTAACTTGCACTCCCAAGATACATATTGTACTAATCCATTGTTATTATCCATTGCGTTATTATACAACATTTTGTGTGCATCAGACATGTTTTTACAGACAATAGCAATGTACATTGTGAGAATAAGTGTTCATAAAAATTAAAAAAACGCATTGAGGAAAAAAAAGATATGGTTTGCTGATATGCATCTGCTGTATGGTATATAATTATAGTCTTTCAGCAATACTGCCGGAATAGTAATGCAGATTTTCACCAAATTACATGAATATGAACCAAAAGGTTTGATGAACTTGACTGTGACTCTTCTTGATTGTCCAAATGTATATTTTGTGCAGGTTCAAACGCTGCCAGTCACATGATGAACATCTCGATGGAAACTGAAAAAACTCTAACATGTAACATGACCAGTATGCAGGGAGTTAAATTGCTGCCCTATGATTCTGCGATGTATGCCATCCAATTCCTGTTTGGTCTTCCTACACACTCCTACATTGTGTGGCTCATTGTCACAGGACGAGGAACAGGAATTGCATCTGAATTCTTCACTCTGAACATCTCCATTTGTGAGATTATGTTATGTCTGCGCTCATTGTCTGCTTTAATGCTCAGTATATTTCCAAGACTCTGGAACTTTGTGATGTTTTTATCAGGATTTGTCATAACCGGTCGTTTCTTTTATTGTTTGATCTGTATTGAGCGTTACCTGGCAGTGGTTCATCCTGTAACCTTTCTGAAGTTCAAACCTCTCAGATACAAAGTTGTGTGTTCCATTTTGACCTGGCTAATGATTGCTCTGTATTGTGTGTTTTGTCTGCTTACACGCACCTGTTTTGAACAAACTTATGCATATATTTACATAATACAGTTCTTATTCTTCATCTCCATAAACCTGTTCTGCTGTGTGGCGGTTCTCAGAGCTCTGAAGCAGTCAGGACCAGGAGAGAGTGGGAGAAAGGAGGAAAACCCCATGAAGAGAAGAGCGTTTCATCTCATTCTTGTCGTTACTGGGACTTTATTATTAATGCATGTTCCGAGCTTATTTGTGGCTTTACATTATATTCTGTCAATGCAGAGAATTCCAGAACTAGATTCATTTAGTCTCACTTCTTTCTTGCTGCCTGGTTTTGTGCAACCTTTTCTCTACATTCACAGAGTTGGCAAACTGCCCTTCTGTAGGTCTCTGTAATTGACATATCCATTGTCATTTATTAACAAATGTATTTGTCAGATGTCATGTCATGTTCATTGTTTGATCTTCTCAATAAAACAAAGTCATACACTCTGATTTCCATGGAGCGGCCATAAATGTCAATCTTCCCTCTATGATATAAATGGCATGAACAATTTTTCACCAACAGGAATGAACAGACATATATCGTAGATAGAAAGATAGATGTTTTACTTAATTTATATAACTACTGTATATTTTATTATATTTAAATATACACTCTTAGAAGAAAAGGTTCTATACAGAACTTTAAAGGGGTTACCATAACATGGTCATTGTATAGTTTAAATAATTTTTTTTTTAATTAGTTTTTTATTTTAATTACATTTTTAAGAATTAAGTAGTTCGTAAACAAACTATCACTAGAAGAAAAAAAAACTATTAAACATGAAAGTATTATCAATCATTTAAGATACATATATAGAACATTTTTGGCATAAAAGGTTGTATAAAATGAAGTCAAGAACCCTAGGTTTTACTTCTGGGTTCATATCCCAGCATTGTCTATGCCACAGGATATGGGAGTGCTCACTTTGAGGGTCCAGGGTTCAAGTCCCTGTTTGGGTGAAGGGCCACCATTTTGTGCGCAGTCGTGGCCTAATGGTTAGAGAGTCAGACTGTTTATTCAAAGGTTGCGGGTTCAATTCTCAATGACTGAGGTGCCCTTAAAGGATTAGTTCATCCCAACATGAAAATTTCCTGATAATTTACTCACCCCAATGCCATCCAAGATGTTCACGTCTTTCTTTCTTCAGTCGAAAAGACAAACGCCCTTTACCAAAAAAAAAGGTAAAACAAAGATATATCCCTGATTTTGAAGTTGAAAATTTAGTGTTTTTGGTAAAGGGCGTTTGTATTAGTCTTCACACAAGCACTTTGTAAACACGGGGGCGGTGCTTCTGCCTATGTCAAGCGTGACCGTTCCAACATGATTGGTTAAAAAGTGTTGAATTACAAATGTATACATTGTTATATCTAGGTTCAAATGTAATAGAATATAACTGAAAACATTATCTATATTTGTGTTTTACATTTTGAAGTAAACTTGAGGAAATTCTAAGGAGATTATTTCAGGCTGTGTAAGTGGTTGAGACATTAAGTCTTTTGTCTCTATGCCATTTCCATGACAAGTTTAGAGCAATACTGCCTGAGTGATTGGATTAGCATTTATGCAGTTGAATGGCACTGTTGTGCTGATTGGATCTGGACGAGGGACACAGTTATGTAGGGTGTGTCCTTTACCTACACAACATATGCATTCCTTTGTTTGAATGTCTCCTCCTCTGCTGTATAACGACTCCCCCTAAAATGTAGATAAATTGCCTTATTTTGTACTGTTAAATCAGACTGTTTTCGGACGACCTGCAGCACAGAAAGTTCTCATTAAAAAGAATCACTTCTGTCTTAAATCCGACGTCTCCTGGTCTATTCTTCAAGAAACAACTGAAGTTCACAACAAAAGTATATACATTTTTTTTATTATTATTTAAATGACCGATCGTTTCACTAGATAAGATCCTATTCCTCATCTGGGATCACACAGAGCCTCTGGAGCTCATCGAAGCACTTTGAAACTGCATTGATTTGGACCTTCAGCGTTTTGGTGGCAATTGAAAAGCATTACATGATGAACAACCCTGGAATATTTTCTTCAAAATATTTAGATTCTTTTCGACTGAAGAAAGAAAGACATGAACATCTTGGATGTCATTGGGGAGAGTAAATTATCAGGAAATTTTCATTTTGGGGTAAACTAATCCTTTAAGAAATGTACCTAACCCTCAATTGCTCCCCAGGTGCCGCAGTGAATGTCTGCTCACTGCTACGTGTGCCTATGCCACAGGATATGGGAGTGCTCTTTTTGAGGGTCCAGGGTTCAAGTCCCTGTTTGGGTGATGGGCCATCACTTTGTGCACAGTCGTGACCAAATGGTTAGAGATTCAGACTGTAAACCCGCTCTCGCGGTCACGGTGCGAAAATAGGCCTTACTTATTGTGGCAGTAGGCCTTCACTCTGCCTATAATCGTTTGGCTGGATGGTGGTTTAACTCTAGTCACGAGGGCTATAAATGTATTTGGTGCGTGTCACCTGGTAGGGCATTATTCATGATGTTCTTCACTTTCCGGCACATTGTGCAAGGGCTTGAGAGTGGCCTGAGGAATTAATCGGCATACCCTCAGCGGCGCTCGTTGTTGTGCAAACTTCTTCCGGTGAAGCAGATGAGGTTTGTGGTGATTAATAACCTGCGGTCTGAGGTGTGTTCCGTTTGCCTATGTTAAGGTTATGATGGGTTTTTCGTCGTCATTGCTGTTTACTGGACGATTAAATCGAATGTTACGGAGAGACTCTGCTGCGAGAGCACAATTCCGGGCACAGCTGTGCTGATCGGCTTTATAGCCTAATGACTAGCGTCACTGTGACGTCTCTTCAACGACCCCACTATCTGTGTTTTCTATTCCACAAGAACTGGTGAGGATGCCTTCAATGCCCGGTTTTGATATAGGTCACCCAGAATATAATGAGCTGTATTTCGTGTGGCTTGGCTGGCTCAGTTGGGGACACAACATTTTCAACTCAATATCCAAATAAATTGAGTTACTAAACTAAATTAAATACATCAACTAAATTACTGCCAACATTGTCACTGTATAATAATTGAAATGAGCTGGATAACATCACCGTTTTCTCCAGAGCGGCTGTACAGCCGAATCAAATTCTGTTGCATTATTTTCCTATTTAACACTGTGAAGCTGCTTTGAAACAATCTGCATTTTAAATAGCGCTATATAAATAAAGTTGACTTGACTTGACTTTTGATGCTCATTATTCTTTGTCATCACTGTTCACTTTAATTTTGAATTAAGTTTTCCTTCATTTGTGTATTTGTTTTAGATGTGTTTTGTCCTTTGTGCGTTCAGTTCCCTTTCAAGGGAACTCGCGCTGCGTCACCGCTTTGGGAACGCCCCTGCGTGATTGCGTCGTGAAGCACGTATGTCATCAGTCCAATAGAGAGACGGAACGTCATAGGCGGGTGACGTCATAGACCCGGAAACTATAAAGCACACCGGCAAACACACGCCGTTAGCTTCTGTTGCCTTCAACAAGCGCTCTGTGTCACTCTGTCCCTTGTCATTCTGTGTTGTGTCTGATTTCAGACTTTTTTGTTTTCAAGTTGCACTCACACTCACATTTATAGAGAGAAAAAGCTATGGCGAGCGAACAACAATTCAGACAGTGTGTTCCTCCCTGCTCACGCTACATTACGAGCGGGGATACACACTTGATGTGTGTTGTTTGTCTGGGCGAGCAGCACGCGCAGTCGGCTCTCGAGGGTGCCAGCTGCGAGCATTGTGAGGCGCTGCCTCTTCGCGTGCTGCGATCTCGCCGGGCGCTCTTTGAGGAGGGCGTCCCGGTTCGCGCTCCCCACGGCACGGGTCCCACTGCTGCTGAGGCTCAGCGACGACTTATGTCGTGGGGTTCGCAAAAGGATCTGTCGGAGGGGATGGAGACGGGCCCCGCCCTATCTCATCCTTCACCCGGCAGATCCAGTGACGCCTCTCTGGGTTCGGGAGCCCGCTCTGCGGATTCTCCCGCCCGGGGAGCGGCCGCGGTGTTACAGATATCTTCCTCCGAGGAGATTGATATCTGTAGAATCGACGCAGGGGGTGAGGACTCGTCACTTCATTCCCCTGCTGGTAAGGAGCTGATGGATGTGCTGAGCAGAGCTGTGGCCAGATTACATATTGACTGGCCACCTGAACAACATGAGCGAGCTGCCGTAAAAAGCAGACTCGACGAGCGCTTTCTCCCCGCGCGCTCTGCTCAGCCTCCACGTAGGAGTCTGCCGTTTTTCCCGGACCTCCACACCGAGGTGTCGAGGTCTTGGAAGCGGCCCGTGTCTGCATGCATTTTCACCCCGCACACTTCCGTGTACAGCAATATTGCGGGGTTGAAAAGACACGGTTATGGTCAGATGCCCCGGGTTGAGCAGACGCTCGCGAGCCATCTCTCACCCGAGTCTGCGTCTGCCATAAAGGCTCCGACTTTGCCCACAAAACCGCTAAAAGTGACATCATCTTTTGTGGGCAAAGCGTACTCGGCAGCAGGTCAGGCCGCCGCGTGTCTGCACACTATGTCAATCGTGCAGGCATACCAGGCTGATCTGCTGCGAGACCTGGGTGAGAGCCACGAGATCTGAGTTGATACCATCAACGAACTCCGATCTACAGCTGATCTCGCTCTCCGTGCCACCAAGGAGACGGCCCGATGCGTTGGCCGTTCTATGGCAGCCCTGGTGGCCACGGAGAGGCACTTGTGGCTCAATCTTACGGAGATTAAGGAACGTGATAAAAGCTTTTTGCTTGATGCGCCGCTGTCTCCGGGAGGCCTGTTCGGTGACGCTGTCACCACTGTTACCGACAGGTTCCTGGAGCCAAAGAAACAGGCGGCGGCGCTCAAGCAGTTCCTTCCCTGTAAGCCCCAGGTCTCGTCTGCTGCTGGGCGGGAGCAGCAGACCCCGAGTACGAGCTCCTCCCATAGGGCGCAGCAGAAAGTGAGTGTCGCCACTCGTACACCCCCTCAGAAAGGGTTGTCGGGTGCGCGGTGCTCACAGGCGCAGCCTTCTAAGCCCAGGGATGATCTGAGGACAGTCATCGTGGCAAGGAAGGCATCGTGGCAAGGAACCCCGCCCGAGTACCCTTAGTAGATTTTGTGTCAGAGTGGGAGAATCTGCCTCACATATCTCGTTGGGTCCTGCGATGTGTAAGATTGGGGTACGTTATCCAGTTCAGATGCCGTCCCCCCAGCTTCAACGGGGTCCTCTCCACTGTGGTGGACCCAGAGCAGGCTCTGGTGATGACTCAGGAAGTACAGACTCTGCTGCAAAAGGGGGCTATAGAGAGGGCCCCCCCCCCCCCCCCCCAGACAGGGAGTCAGGCTTTAACAGCCGGTACTTCATAGTGCCAAAGAAGGATGGAGGGCTGCGCCCCATCTTGGATCTTAGCGTCCTGAACAGAGCCGTGGCAAAACTCAAGTTCAGGATGCTAACACTCAAACAGATCGTGTCTCAGATCAGGTCCGAGGACTGGTTTGTCACGATAGATCTCAAAGATGCATATTTTCATATCTCCATCCTTCCGCAGCACAGGAAGTTCCTGAGGTTCGCTTTCAGGGGAGAAGCGTACCAATATCGGGTGCTTCCTTTCGGTCTAGCCCTTTCACCCCGCACGTTCACGAAGAGTGTGGACGCTGCTCTGGTCCCCTTACGCTTACAGGGGATCCGCATTCTCAATTACATCGACGACTGGCTGATACTGGCGCAGTCAGCGCGTCTCGCGGTTCAGCATCGAGATCTTGTTCTCGCCCATATGAGGAGGTTGGGGATGAGGCTCAACTCCAAGAAGAGTGTTCTTTCTCCTGTGCAAAAGATCACTTATCTCGGTGTGAGTTGGGATTCGGTCTCTATGCAGGCTCGTCTGTCAGAGCCTCGCGCAGGGTCGATCCTCTCAGCCGTGAAAGGGGTGAAGCTAGACCAGCCGCTCACTGTAAAACAGTTTCAGAGACTGTTAGGTCTGATGGCAGCCGCGTCCAACGTGATTCCTTCGGGCCTGCTTTTCATGAGACCGTTACAGTGGTGGCTCAAGACCAGGGTCTCCTACATCAACCATCAGGGGGGTTTGAGGTCCCGTCGCTTATACAAGTTGGCGCGCCTTATTCTCCTCTGGGCCCAGGGAAAGTTGCTGTCAGTCAGGGCAATGTACATTCCAGGGCGGTTGAATGTGGAAGCAGATGCCCTGTCGAGGCAGGGGCCGAGGCCCGGGGAGTGGAGGCTTCACACCGAGGTAGTGGAGCTCCTTTGGGAGAAGTTCGGCAGGGCTCAAGTGGACCTGTTTGCCACTCACGAGAATTCGCATTGTCGTCTGTGGTTCTCTCTGTTGCCCCCAGCTCCTCTCGGACTGGACGCGATGGTACAGGAGTGGCTGAGGCTGCCCCTGAACGCTTTTCCCCCGATTGCTCTGCTTCCGGGAGTTCTAGAGAGAGTGCGTCGGGACGGGGCCCGTCTTCTGCTAGTAGCCCCGTTCTGGCCGGGCCGGGTATGGTTCTCGGACCTAGTGTCTCTCCTCGACGGCTCTCCCCTGGAATCTTCGTACACCCCCGCCCGGAGTTGTGGAAACTGTGGGCTTGGCCTCTGAGGGGGCCCAGCTCATAAGATCCGGTCTCTCAACCGAGGTTGTTGAGACCATTCTTCACTCCAGAGCTCCCTCTACGAGGAAACTTTACTTTCTAAAGTGGAGACTCTTCACCTTATGGTGTCGAGATCGCCTGCGGAATCCAGTTAACTGCCCTGCGAGCATGGTGCTGGAGTTCCTGCAGGAGAGATTCTCTGCTGGGTTAGCTCCCTCCACACTGAAGGTGTACGTGGCGGCCATAGCAGCTTACCACACTCCTTTGAGTGGAGTTTCTTTAGGGCGACACCCGCTAGTAACCCGTTTCCTCCATGGAACCTTGAGACTGAGACCTGTGACACGCACCAGGGTGCCGGCCTGGGACTTATCCATCGTCCTTCAAGGCCTGTCCGAGGCTCCCTTCGAGCCGCTCGAGGATGTTACTGAGAAGTTTCTCACTTTGAAAACCATATTTCTCCTTGCTATATCTTCCCTTAAAAGAATAGGGGACTTGCAAGCCCTCTCTGTTGCACCCTCGTGCTTGGAGTTTTCCCCGGGCATGGCTAAGGCCTTTCTCTCTCCGAGGCGGGTATATTCCTAAGGTCCTCACTAACCCAGTGTTAGACCTATTGTTCTCCAGGCCTTCTGTCCTCCTCCCTTCACGACGTCAGACCAGGAAAAATTAAATCTGCTTTGTCCTGTTCGCGCACTAGACGTTTATGTCCACAGAGCTGCCCTGTGGAGGAAAACTGATCAACTGTTTGTCTGTTACGGACCTCCCTCGAGAGGAGGTCCAGTTTCAAAGCAGAGAATGAGCAAGTGGGTGGTTGAGGCTATCTCACTTGCTTATGTGGTGGCCGGACAGCCCTCCCCTCTAGCTGTTCGGTCCCACTCCACTAGGAGTATGGCTGCCTCTCAAGCTCTTTTAGCAGGGAAGTTTGTGATGCGGCGGGGTGGTCCTCGCCGCATACGTTCATCAGATTCTATGAACTTGATGTCAATGCTACTCCGGGGTCTCGGGTGTTCGCCTCTTAACTCGTGCCACAGGCGGGCATTCAGACTCGCATGGGGACATGGGTATTTTCGTTCCCAAAGCGGTGACGCAGCGCGAGTTCCCTTGAAATGGAACGTCTCGGTTACGACTGTAACCTTAGTTCCCTGAATAGGGAACGAGAAGCTGCGTCACCCTGCCATGCTCCTCGCATGCCCGCAAGCGTCTTGCTTCAGGCCTTCTTCAGAAGCTAACGGCTTGTGTTTGCCGGTGTGCTTTATAGTTTCCGGGTCTATGACGTCACCCGCCTATGACGTTCCGTCTCTCTATTGGACTGATGACATACGTGCTTCACGACGCAATCACGCAGGGGCGTTCCCAAAGCGGTGACGCAGCGTCCCGTTCCCTATTCAGGGAACTAAGGTTACAGTCGTAACCGAAACGTTCTCTTTTTTTATGGGCCCAAGTGTGCCCTTCATTGCCAGGGTATGATTCAAAGACATCTGGTCTGCATTGCCCTAATGCTCTACATTTACATTTACACATTTACATTTATGCATTTTGCAGACGTTTTTATCCAAAGCGACTTACATTGCATTCAAGGTACACATTTTACATTTTTTCAGCTCTTGCTTTCCCTGGGAATCGAACCCATGACCTAGACGTTGACCCAATTGTTCTCATAAGAGTACCCTGAATTTAAGAGGTGAGTGCATAGTACAGAACAATGTTGTGAAGTGACCGTCTGATATGTATCCCTCTACCTCTGTGATAAGAATATTTTTGTTATCATACTCCTGTCTTCCTGACATACTGAAAAGCTGTGTGCTTTTGGGTCTAATAATTGATTTCTGGTATTTATTTTCTTAAAATATTTTCTTCTGTTTGTTTCTTTGACTTGTGGAGGGTTGTTCCCTCCTTGGGCACTTTATTGTGTTTAAGTTTATTATTGTGGTAAATGTGTCAAACAAAGCATCACAAGTCTTTTTGAACTGGATGTCCGCTCATGCATAATATTTGCCTATTCCAGCTGCCTTCATTGACAACATATTCAGCAATGTGGAATCGTCAGAACTGCACTGTTCATCTTACAAGGCAGATTCTGAAGATTTGATCATCAAACTCAGGTATACCTATAACTTTTTATGAATTAATGTTTTGACTGATGTCTTGAATGTGTAGATGCTGTTTATTATATCTTATCACAAGGTGGTAATAGCAGAATCCTGACTGTATGTTTTTTTATGCTTTTGTTATAATGGTAATGGGAAAGACACAAAAATTTAAATGTTTGCTTATTATTTATTGAATATGGTGATATTGACAATAGATGAGGTTCAAACTGCTTGATCAGGGTATATTTTAATGTGCATAATCCTACTCTACGGCAAGCCTATTGTCAATGTTAATTGTGTTTTATTGCTAACTTGCACTCCCAAGATACATATTGTACTAATCCATTGTTATTATCCATTGCGTTATTATAAACCATTTTGTGTGCATCAGACATGTTTTTACAGACAATAGCAATGTACATTGTGAGAATAAGTGTTCATAAAAATAAAAATAAACGCATTGAGGAAAAAAAAGATATGGTTTGCTGATATGCATCTGCTGTATGGTATATGATTATATTCTTTCAGCAATACTGCCGGAATAGTAATGCAGATTTTCACCACATTACATGAATATGAACCAAAGGTTTGATGAACTTGACTGTGACTCTTCTTGATTGTCCAAATGTATATTTTGTGCAGGTTCAAACGCAGCCAGTCACATGATGAACATCTCGATGGAAACTGAAAAAACTCTAACATGTAACATGACCAGTATGCAGGGAGTTAAATTTCGGCCCTATGATTCTGCGATGTATGCCATCCAATTCCTGTTTGGTCTTCCTACACACTCCTACATTGTGTGGTTCATTGTCACAGGACGGGGAACAGGAATTGCATCTGAATTCTTCACTCTGAACATCTCCATTTGTGAGATTATGTTATGTCTGCGCTCATTGTCTTCTTTAATGCTCAGTATATTTCCAAGACTCTGGAACTTTGTAGTGTTTTTATCAGGATTTGTCATAACCGGTCGTTTCTTTTATTGTCTTATCTGTGTTGAGCGTTACCTGGCAGTGGTTCATCCTGTAACCTTTCTGAAGTTCAAACCTCTCAGATACAAAGTTGTGTGTTCCATTTTGACCTGGCTAATGATTGCTCTGTATTGTGTGTTTTGTCTGCTTACACGCACCTGTTTTGAACCAATTTATGCATACTTTTACATAATACAGTTCTTATTCTTCATCTCCATAAACCTGTTCTGCTGTGTGGCTGTTCTCAAAGCTCTGAAGCAGTCAGGACCAGGAGAGAGAGGGAGAGGGAGAAAGGAGGAAAACCACATGAAGAGAAGAGCGTTTCATCTCATTATAATCATTACTGGGACTTTATTAATCATGCATGTTCCGAGCTCAGTTGTGACTTTACACTATATTCTGTCAATGCAGAAAATTCCAGAACTAGATTCATTTAGTCGCACATCTTTCTTGCTGCCTGGATTTGTGCATCCTCTTCTCTACATTCTCAGAGTTGGCAAACTGCCCTTCTGTAGGTCTCTGACATAACCCTTGTCATTTATTGACTTACTATTTAAACAGAAATTGCACAAAAAGTGGTTGGTGGGTAACAGATGTCATGTCATGTTCATTGTTTGTTCTTCTCAATAAAACAAAAGTCCTATACTCTGATTTCCATGGAGCAGCCATAAATGTCAATCTTCCCTAATGGCATGAAAATGTTTTCACCAACAGGAATGAACAGACATATATATATATATATATATATATATATATATATATATATATATATATATATATATATATATATATATATATATATATATATATATATATATATATATATATATATATATATATATATATATATATATATATATATATATATATATATATATATATATAGAAAGATAGATGTTATATTTAATTATATAACGACTGTATATTTAATATATTTAAATATACACTTTTAGAAGAAAAGGTCAGACTGTTAACCCAAAGGTTGCAGGTTCAATTCTCAATGACTGAGGTGCCCTTAAGAAAGGTACCTAACCCCATTCGCTCCCCAGGTGCCACAGTGAATGGATGCCCACTGCTCCGTGTGTGTTCACTACTCACTGCTCCTATTGTATGTGTAACTTGGATTGGTTAAATGCAGAGGACAAATTTCGATTATGTGTTGGCCTTCATATTTCACTTCCACTTATATAGAACCCCACTGAACCCCTTTTCTAACAGTGTGCTCACTTATTAATCTATTTGTTTATTTTATAAAGAGATATAGTGATAGTTCTGATAATGTTGTGTAATTAAGACATATATCTTTAGGTGCAAAAAAATATATAAATAAAAATTTTGCATCTCATATTTTTGGTTTGTTTGTGATTTATTCATTTCAGTGACAAAGCTGTATACTTCTGTGCCTATATCTCCTCACAGTTTTATAGTAAAGACACACAAAGTACAAAATAATATATGATTACTTGGTCACAGCACACTGAAAAATAACACACTGTCACATTTCTAATTCAAATCTGTTAAAGGATTATTAGGCTGCACATTATTTCCCAAAACAGTCAATGTACTTGTTAAATCATACAAGAGGAGTGGCATCTATGCTTATATTAGTTTCGTTTCATCCTTATACTGAGGTTACCATTGTCAGCCGGAGCTGATCCATATCCAGACCAGATGGAGTCTGCACCTGACCAAACTGATCAAATTGATCAAGAGTGTTTTACCTCTTCCGCTTGCCTGCGTGTCATTCCAAAAGTGTTAAAATGGGTCTCCTGGAACTGGGTTCTGTTCAATTTCCAAATAGTTTAGTTTAGATGCTAATTGTCCACTTGCTTTGATTTGATTGTTGAAGTTTGAAATCGACTTTTATTTTGAGCATCACATGATAGACTTATAGCTTTCATAAAGCGAACAATCAGACCATTCTTTTTAGCACTACCCCTTCCATCTAATCTGCTACTGCCATGCACTCTGCATTATTGGTATTTATGCGAATCGATCTGTTTTGCTTTTCAAGCATACATACTGCTATAAAGTGTGTTAAAATGAATCCTAACTCTAAAAGCTGTTTTTCTTGTCATAGACTGTGCCTTTTGGCTATATTTTTGTCTGAGACTTGCAAGTAGGAGAACACTGTTTGTGCAGATCTTGACATGGAAAGGAATTGTGTACAACCAAATGCTCAAATCCAAAAGAAACATGTTATGTTTTTTTGTCAGGGAACATCAGGGAGTGAATTGGTGTCTCTTCTTCTCTGGTTTTATTGTTGTATTTAAATATATGAAATGATGTTATTTGTGTTATTAAAGTGTTCTTGAACCTCTGTATCCACCCTGTAGCGCTGTTAGAAAATCACTTTTTCTGTTAGTTAATTTGTTTGGACCGCCTTTTAATCTGGGCCTTAAAGAGTGAGTTTAATTTGGTCCTTGTGAGCGTGTGTGTGTGTGTGTGTGTGTGTGTGTGTGTGTGTGTGTGTGTGTGTGTGTGTGTGTGTGTGTGTGTGTGTGTGTGTGTGTGTGTGTGTGTGTGTGTGTGTGTGTGTGTGTGTGTGTGTGTGTGTGTGTGTGTGTGTGTGTGTGTGTGTGTGTGTGTGGAAGTTCAGAGTTGTTTTTGCTGAGAGGTTTGTTGTGTATACTAGTCTTATAGCATGGGTTGTTCAGACATTTTGGTTCAAATTTTTTCAGTGTGTGTGTTACAATCAGTCCCGCCACTGGCCGTTTTGATGCTCAAGCGCGATCACTTTATGATGCCCGCGGTGGCGGCTTTCGCAAATTTTGCAGAGCTGACCTGCGAGAGGGTAGAGAGAGCATTTTCTTGTGGTGCTCCCCAGAGCACTTGGTGCTCTACGCGCAGGGCGTGATGCGCATGATGGTAGCGGCGGCGCTGGTTACAATGCAGCACGCATTTAGAGCGGTGATTAACTGACCTGTACAATAAGCGTGCATTCTCCTGATCCATTTTGAGCTTCCAGATGGTACAATCAAACATGTCTTCTTGTGGAGAGCTCTCTGAGCATGTATTTATTTGTCATTTTTAACTGTTGGAAACAGAGCCTGGCAGCCTGCATGTCAGGAAATGGCTTATCCTGTCGCACCCTCTATAGGCCAGTGACTAGTCGACGTCAAGCTTAAAGCGTCACGGCAGAGCATCAAAGTCGACTAGTCGATTAGTCGACTAGTCGGTGCAACCCCTAGTTTCCAGCTATGTTTCCAGTTGAGTCACAATGTAAATCTTTAAGTGCCACAAATGTACTGATGGAAACACATTCACTTTCCATAGTCGCGGACACAAGGTTTAGAAAAAAAAATCTACGAGTAGTAATCTGTAGCCTACAGTGGGAATTTACCATCTTATCTCCATTGAACTCTGCTATTGACAACTCACTCACCTGCTTCTGTTGTTTCTACTGTGCTGCGATAAAACTTAGTGTTGCTTATATTCCATCTGTCTGAGTCCTTATGTTACACCCCCCACTCTCGGAATACAGACTTCTTCTAACTTTCATATTGCGTAGGTCCCAAATAAAATTTAAGAAGATATAATAAAATAAGCTGTCAGTATAACATTTCTATCAAAAATAAAGTGGCAGTGGCTTTCCGTAGAGTGTATCAAACAGCCACATATGAAACAGTAACACCATGAAACTTTCACTTCAAGTGCTCTGCCTTACGAAATGAGTTGAACAAAGTGATGATCGCTTGAATGTAATTTACCCACCGCTGGAGACAAGAGGAACTAGAACAAGGACTAAATCACATAAATACGGAGGCGAGAGATGTGATATAATGACATCTTTATCAGGTATTTTCGAATATGAATATTTAAACATTTACAAATCAGTGATTACCTAGTGAAAAATATGACGTGATAAGTTTAGATATGCAGTATTTAGCAGGCACTTATTTGCCTCAAAATTCTGCCCACAATTCAGTCACTTTAACAGACTTTTTACTGTAAAACGTATCTCTATAAAGCTAAACTTATCCTTATGTCATTTTCCAAAGTCACGTGATCACAGCATAAATCGTTTTATGTTAACAGTTCTATGATTTATGATGATAACACTCATTAATCACTATACGCATATTCAAATTTGCATACAGTAATAAAAATAGAAAAAAAATAGCATATGCAGCGTTGTAGATTCAGATTCAGAGTGAGAACTGCACTGATCACCAGACAGGCAGGAATTTTATTTGAGAGTGAAGAGATTTGGCTATTACTATTCCGGTAACCAACTATTTTTCTTTTTAAAAAAAATATTACAATCACAACATTTACAAACAAAAATTGTGAAATCAATACATATCTTAAGACTTAAAATGATTAAATGCTGAATTGCCTGGAGGTATATATATGTGAATAATATAATATAATTATAATATAATATTAAATAATATAATATAATATAATATAATATAATATAATATAATATAATATAATATAATATAATATAATATAATATAATATAATATAATTAAACTAATGCTTAACTAGTATATTGTAATTAATGAAACCTTAATATCTGATGCTGGGTCAAGATTTTTGTCATTTTGTCATTAAATTTAAATTAAGGTTTGATGAATGTGTTTTTACATTCTAGAATATTTAGTTTTCTGCAGATTAAAGTCAGATTTTTTTACTTTTACTACTTTTTTTTTTCAGGTGAATGCAAAGACAGTTACACGATGAACATCTCAAATGAAACACTTCCAACAAATGGGGCATGCAACATAACCGATTTGTACAGATATTATTACATTTCACCCTATGATGTTGTAGTACAAGTCATCAGTCTCCTGTTTGGTCTTCCTGTACACTCCTATATTCTGTGGCTCATTGTCACGGGGACAGGAAGAGGAATTTCATCTGAATTCTTCATACTGAACATCTCTGTTTGTGAGATTATGTTATATTTGCGCTCACTGAACGCTGTGCTTGGCAATTTATTTCCAAGGCTATGGGTTGTTATGATGTTTTTATCAGGATTTGTCATCACCGGTCGTCCTCTGTTTCAGTGTCTAATGTGTGTTGAGCGTTTCCTGGCAGTGGTTCATCCTGTAATCTTTCTGAAGTACAAACCTCCCAGATATAAAGTCGCATGCTCTGTTGTTACCTGGATGATGATCACTATATATTGTGCGTTGTGTCTGGAACTTGTAAACCCATGTTTTATGAGCCTTTTTAAAGGCCTGTACCTTTCACACTTTATAATCTTCCTCTCCATAAACCTGTTCTGCTGTGTGGCTGTTCTCAGAGCTCTGAAGCAGCCCAGACCTGGAGAGAAGGCAAGAGCGCGAGAGGAGGAAAACATCATGAAGAGAAGAGCGTTTCACCTCATTCTAATAACTACTGTGAGTTTAGTAATCACTTACGTTCCCAGTTCAATCACAGCGTTGCAGTATATTCTGTCGATTCCAGCTAGCCAGGAACTGGAATCAATGACTCTTACATGTTTCTTTCTGTCTGGTTTTGTGCAGCCGCTTCTCTTCATTCACAGGGTTGGCAAACTGCCCTTTTGTAGGCCTCAATCAGCCTGATCTCATGACAATGTGTATCTATAGCGCAAATTGTATTTATCGTGCAATTTATACGCCAAAATGAGTTTATATATTATGTAGTTTTTATGCATGTACCCCACACCTCTAAACCTACCCAATGGGGTGACAATGTACCATATCCACGTAAAAACTAATTTTGGTGTATAAATCTTAAGATAAATACAATTTGTGCCATATATACGCATTTCATGAGAACGATAGTTGATAGTCATTTATGACTACATTTTTGGCTGCTGGGTAAAGAATGTCATAACATGTCATGTTCATTGTTTGTGTAGTCCAAGAATTGCCCTCAGTTCTGATTTCATAAACACCTGGTTCAGCTTGTAATCTATAGTGCAAGAAAATTTGTATTGATTCATTAGGTAAAATGTTTACTGCAGAATTATACAATATTTTAATTTAGTAACATATTTTCTTAGGGATGCTTTGTCTACCTGACACCGAAAGCTTTAGGTCTCATTTTCCTCTTTATTAATATATACTAACTACCAATATACTTTAATAGCAAAAAAAACTCATAGAAATAAAAGCATCTTTAAGTGCCACAAATGTACTGATGGAAACACATTCACTTTCCATAGTCGCGGACACAAGGTTTAGAAAAAAAAATCTACGAGTAGTAATCTGTAGCCTACAGTGGGAATTTACCATCTTATCTCCATTGAACTCTGCTATTGACAACTCACTCACCTGCTTCTGTTGTTTCTACTGTGCTGCAATAAAACTTAGTGTTGCTTATATTCCATCTGTCTGAGTCCTTATGTTACACCCCCACTCTCGGAATACAGACTTCTTCTAACTTTCATATTGCGTAGGTCCCAAATACAATTTAAGAAGATATACTAAAATAAGCTGTCAGTATAACATTTCTATCAAAAATAAAGTGGCAGTGGCTTTCCGTAGAGTGTATCAAACAGCCACATATGAAACAGTAACACCATGAAACTTTCACTTCAAGTACTCTGCCTTACGAAATGAGTTGAGCAAAGTGATGATCGCTTGAATGTAATTTACCCACCGCTGGAGACAAGAGGAACTAGAACAAGGACTAAATCACATAAATACGGAGGCGAGAGATGTGATATAATGACATCTTTATCAGGTATTTTCGAATATGAATATTTAAACATTTACAAATCAGTGATTACCTAGTGACAAATATGACGTGATAAGTTTAGATATGCACTATTTAGCAGGCACTTATTTGCCTCAAAATTCTGCCCCCAATTCAGTCACTTTAACAGACTTTTTACTGTAAAACGTATCTCTATAAAGCTAAACTTATCCTTATGTCATTTTCCAAAGTCACGTGATCACAGCATAAATCGTTTTATGTTAACAGATCTATGATTTATGATGATAACACTCATTAATCACTATACGCATATTCAAATTTGCATACAGTAATAAAAATAGAAAAAAATAGCATATGCAGCGTTGTAGATTCAGATTCAGAGTGAGAACTGCACTGATCACCAGACAGGCAGGAATTTTATTTGAGAGTGAAGAGATTTGGCTATTACTATTCCGGTAACCAACTATTTTTCTTTTTAAAAAAAATATTACAATCACAACATTTACAAACAAAAATTGTGAAATCAATACATATCTTAAGACTTAAAATGATTAAATGCTGAATTGCCTGGAGGTATATATATGTGAATAATATAATATAATTATAATATAATATTAAATAATATAATATAATATAATATAATTAAACTAATGCTTAACTAGTATATTGTAATTAATGAAACCTTAATATCTGATGCTGGGTCAAGATTTTTGTCATTTTGTCATTAAATTTAAATTAAGGTTTGATGAATGTGTTTTTACATTCTAGAATATTTAGTTTTCTGCAGATTAAAGTCTGATTTTTTACTTCTTCTTTTTTTTTTCAGGTGAATGCAAAGACAGTTACACGATGAACATCTCAAATGAAACACTTCCAACAAATGGGGCATGCAACATAACCGATTTGTACAGATATTATTACATTTCACCCTATGATGTTATAGTACAAGTCATCAGTCTCCTGTTTGGTCTTCCTGTACACTCCTATATTCTGTGGCTCATTGTCACGGGGACAGGAAGAGGAATTTCATCTGAATTCTTCATACTGAACATCTCTGTTTGTGAGATTATGTTATATCTGCGCTCACTGAACGCTGTGCTTGGCAATTTATTTCCAAGGCTATGGGTTGTTATGATGTTTTTATCAGGATTTGTCATCACCGGTCGTCCTCTGTTTCAGTGTCTGATGTGTGTTGAGCGTTTCCTGGCAGTGGTTCATCCTGTAATCTTTCTGAAGTACAAACCTCCCAGATATAAAGTCGCATGCTCTGTTGTTACCTGGATGATGATCACTATATATTGTGCGTTGTGTCTGGAACTTGTAAACCCATGTTTTATGAGCCTTTTTAAAGGCCTGTACCTTTCACACTTTATAATCTTCCTCTCCATAAACCTGTTCTGCTGTGTGGCTGTTCTCAGAGCTCTGAAGCAGCCCAGACCTGGAGAGAAGGCAAGAGCGCGAGAGGAGGAAAACATCATGAAGAGAAGAGCGTTTCACCTCATTCTAATAACTACTGTGAGTTTAGTAATCACTTACGTTCCCAGGTCAATCACAGCGTTGCAGTATATTCTGTCGATTCCAGCTAGCCAGGAACTGGAATCAATGACTCTTACATGTTTCTTTCTGTCTGGATTTGTGCAGCCGCTTCTCTTCATTCACAGGGTTGGCAAACTGCCCTTTTGTAGGCCTCAATCAGCCTGATCTCATGACAATGTGTATCTATAGCGCAAATTGTATTTCACGAGTTCACACTTACATATAATTTATGGAGAGTAGTTTAAATGCGTATTTGGCGTGCTGTCCAGGGGGAGGGCTTCGAGCTCGGAATTTTGGCCCGAACCCAAAGTACCCCCCGTATATGTAAGTGGCTGATAAAATAAAAGTGTGGAGAAGGGGTGGTGGAGGGATGCTAGAAAACTTTCAATGAATGGAGGTAAGACTGCTGCGTGTATATATACCTCTTACTGTTGATTAGCTGAGTGCTCTCCACCTGTGTCAATTATCTGAACGTCCTCCTCCCGAACTTTGTTTATAAAACATCATTTCACGAGTTCACACTTACATATAATTTATGGAGAGTAGTTTAAATGCGTATTTGGCGTGCTGTCCAGGGGGAGGGCTTCGAGCTCGGAATTTTGGCCCGAACCCAAAGTACCCCCCAAAAATGCTAAGCATAGGACAGCCGCCTGCTAAATACCCCCCAAGAAGAGCCGAGCTTGGCGGGCTGGCATTCGTGAAGGGGCTTGATTGCTTGACCGGTAGGCCCTTGAGGGCTGCTGCGGCACATCATGCCGGGGGATTGCCTGCAATAGAAAAAATGTAAAAAGAGAAACATGGGAGAGACAACAGTATTAAAACATTAAACATTTCCTTGCTGCGTGGAAACTTTCCACTCTTTCGTTCTGCGTGGAAACTTTCCACTCTTTCGTTCTGCGTGGAAACTTTCCACTCTTTCGTTCTGCGTGGAAACTTTCCACTCTTTCGTTCTGCGTGGAAACTTTCCACTCTTTCGTTCTGCGTGGAAGCTTTCCACTCTTTCGTTCTGCGTGGAAGCTTTCCACTCTTTCGTTCTGCGTGGAAGCTTTCCACTCTTTCGTTCTGCGTGGAAGCTTTCCACTCTTTCGTTCTGCGTGGAAGCTTTCCACTCTTTCGTTCTGCGTGGAAGCTTTCCACTCTTTCGTTCTGCGTGGAAGCTTTCCACTCTTTCGTTCTGCGTGGAAACTTTCCACTCTTTCGTTCTGCGTGGAAACTTTCCACTCTTTCGTACTGTGTTGGAAACTTTCCACTCTTTCGTACTGTGTTGGAAACTTTCCACTCTTTCGTACTGTGTTGGAAACTTTCCACTCTTTCGTACTGTGTTGGAAACTTTCCACTCTTTCGTACTGTGTTGGAAACTTTCCACTCTTTCGTACTGTGTTGGAAACTTTCCACTCTTTCGTACTGTGTTGGAAACTTTCCACTCTTTCGTACTGTGTTGGAAACTTTCCACTCTTTCGTACTGTGTTGGAAACTTTCCACTCTTTCGTACTGTGTTGGAAACTTTCCACTCTTTCGTACTGTGTTGGAAACTTTCCACTCTTTCGTACTGTGTTGGAAACTTTCCACTCTTTCGTACTGTGTTGGAAACTTTCCACTCTTTCGTACTGTGTTGGAAACTTTCCACTCTTTCGTACTGTGTTGGAAACTTTCCACTCTTTCGTACTGCGAGGAACTTCCTCTCTTTCGTACTGCGTGGAAACTTTCCACTCTTTCGTACTGCGAGGAACTTCCTCTCTTTCGTACTGCGTGGAAACTTTCCACTCTTTCGTACTACGTGGAAACTTTCCACTCTTTCGTACTACGTGGAAACTTTCCACTCTTTCGTACTACGTGGAAACTTTCCACTCTTTCGTACTGCGTGGAAACTTTCCACTCTTTCGTACTGCGTGGAAACTTTCCACTCTTTCGTACTACGTGGAAACTTTCCACTCTTTCGTACTACGTGGAAACTTTCCACTCTTTCGTACTACGAGGAACTTCCTCTCTTTCATACTGCGTGGAAACTTTCCACTCTTTCATACTGCGAGGAACTTCCTCTCTTTCATACTGCGAGGAACTTCCTCTCTTTCATACTGCGTGGAAACTTTCCACTCTTTCATACTGCGTGGAAACTTTCCACTCTTTCATACTGCGAGGAACTTCCTCTCTTTCATACTGCGAGGAACTTCCTCTCTTTCATACTGCGAGGAACTTCCTCTCTTTCGTACTGCGAGGAACTTCCTCTCTTTCGTACTGCGAGGAATTTCCTCTCTTACGTACTGCGTGGAACTTCCACTCTTTCATACTGCGAGGAACTTCCTCTCTTTCATACTGCGAGGAACTTCCTCTCTTTCATACTGCGAGGAACTTCCTCTCTTTCGTACTGCGAGGAACTTCCTCTCTTACGTACTGCGTGGAACTTCCACTCTTTCATATGGCGTGGAAATGTTCCACTCTTTCAAGCTGTGAGGAACTTCCCCCTGTGCTGCGTCCATGGAAACTTTCCATTTCTTACTGGAGCCTGAGAACATAAGAAGGAAAAGATGAGTGTTTGATCGGGATATTCTCACTGTGTACTAGTCAATAAGGGTTTGGTGGGCTTTTTTGATGTGGAATCGATTGGTCCTGATATAGCTTTGGAAAGCGTCAGAAGACCATCTCCCGAGAGCTTGGATCTGCTGTTGGGAGAGGCCTTTTTGAGCTGCTGAGGTTGTTACCCCAATACGGAAGGAGTGGCTTGAAAAGTTCTTTGCTGAGCCCCTGATAGTTGGAGAACGGATTTGAGGTGTTTCTTTGAGGATACCAGCGTTATAGGTTGTCTGGTGTCGGGACGGGTGGGCTGGGATCTTTAAATCCCTTTGATCAGAGAGGGTTTGGTGAATTGTTTATTTCGGGGGAGGAATCGCCGTACATCAATTGTGGAAAACTGGATGCAGCTCAAGTAACCTTTGATGTATTAAGGTAGAAAATAAATGAGGTAATTGAAAGGAGAGAAAAATCATGGAACGGTATGTTTATAAGAGAAGTGAAATGCTTTGAACATCTCCAGGCCGTCATGTAGGATTGAGGTTTCTGGGAAAGAACATCACTGCTTTGGCAGTGGAGAAAATTAGCCAGAGAAACTGAACTCCTGGGAAAGCAGAGGGAACATCACTGCTGTAGTAGTGGAGAAAATTAGCCGGAGAAACTGAGCTCCTGTGAGAGCAGAGAAAAATGGCACTGCTGATGCAGTGGAGAAAATTAGCTAGAGAAACTGAGCTCCTTTGGGAGCAGAGTGAACAGCACTGCTGTAGTAGGAGAAAATTAGCCAGAGAAACGAAGCTCCTGTGTGAGCAGAGGGAACAGCACTGCTGTGGCAGTGGAGAAAATTAGCCAGAGAAACTGAACTCCTGTGGGAGCAGAGGGAACAGCACTGCTGTAGTAGGAGAAAATTAGCCAGAGAAACTGAACTCCTGTGGGAGCAGAGGGAACAGCACTGCTGTAGTAGGAGAAAATTAGCCAGAGAAACTGGACTCCTGTGGGAGCCAAGGGAACAGCACTGCTGTAGTAGGAGAAAATTAGCTGGAGAAACTGGACTCCTGTGGGAGCCGAGGGAACAGCACTGCTGTAGTAGGAGAAAATTAGCCGGAGAAACTGGACTCCTGTGGGAGCCGGGAACAGCACTGCTGTAGTAGGAGAAAATTAGCCGGAGAAACTCAGCTCCTGTGGGAGCCGAGGGAACAGCACTGCTGTAGTGGGAGAAAATTAGCTAGAGAAACGAAGCTCCTGTGGGAGCCAAGGGAACAGCACTGCTGTGGCAGTGGAGAAAATTAGCCAGGGAAACTGAACTCCTGTGGGAGCCGAGGGAACAGCACTGCTGTAGTAGGAGAAAATTAGCCGGAGAAACTCAGCTCCTGTGGGAGCAGAGGGAACAGCACTGCTGTAGTGGGAGAAAATTAGCTAGAGAAACAAAGCTCCTGTGGGAGCAGAGGGAACAGCACTGCTGTAGTGGGAGAAAATTAGCTAGAGAAACAAAGCTACTGTGGGAGCCGAGGGAACAGCACTGCTGTAGTGGGAGAAAATTAGCTAGAGAAACAAAGCTCCTGTGGCAGCCGAGGAAACAGCACTGCTGTGGCAGTGGAGAAAAATAGCCAGAGAAACTGAGCTCCAATAGGAGCCGAGGGAACAGCACTGCTGTGGCAGTGGAGAATTAGCCAGAGAAAACTGAGCTCCTGTGGGAAAAAAGGAGAAAAAGTTAGACGGACAAATGGAGAAACGCATTGTGTAACCGAAAGGACTCTTATTTTGAAATGTTTATGCCTTATTATTGCGGGATGCTCATTCAAATTCATATGAGATAAAACAACAACAACCTTTATATCTATAGCACGTTTAAAAACGACATGAGTTGACCAAATGCTTTACGCTCTCAACGGTACTAATAAAGCATTGACAAAACACCCCTACATCAACACACAAAACACAAACACACATCTCAAACTCCCAGTCCTTATGGGCAGTTTTAAGCATGAGAGAAGAGATGCGTTTTCAACACAGATTTAAACCGTCCTAACAAGTCACAAGATCTGATACGCCGAGGGAGGCTATTCCAGAGGCGTGGCGCAGCCACAGAGAAAATACAGCCTTACAACTGTATACACTGTTTTCTTTACAGTGATTTATCGTAATATGTTGTCGTTGATACAAATTCGCTTTGCATAAATGTATGCTATTCATTGATTGTGAAATGCTCTGAACTCGAGCATTGTTCAATCCAGTAGAACGCACAATGGTGCCACATTCAGGTTTTGAAACGTGATCGCTCACGTTAATTCAGTGAAATCATAGCCTTTGAATTTCTTCTGTTTCATAATAAGATGGTAGGCTATAACAATCATTGATATGCTTGTTATACGATAGCCTGCCCTACTATAAAGGTATATTGATGTTACATTTAAGAAAGCGGGTGCTCCCAAATACATTGTTCAGTTCGCACACGTCTATTTATAGTCACAAGAGCGAGTATGGTCGCACTGTGTTGAGCCCTGTGTGCCCGAGCTTATGTGAGCGTCAAGTTGAGAAGTATTGAATCAAGGCGGTGATTATCAGCTGAGTCCAACTGGTAGCTGATTGTTTGGCGTAATATGCCCTGTTGCATTGACAGCATTTTAGTGATTTAGCCTCACAATACGTTCGCTCGCTTTACCAGCTGCAAGTAAATTGATCGTTCATCACCACGGCGACCGCGTGCACGTACATGATGAACGCACTTTTCCTGTGTGAAAAGTATCTGTCTGAACTGTAGTACACAGAGGCGGAAAGATCGCAAGAAAAAGTAAAAGAGTTGTAATACTTTATCTTAAGACAGGAACTGTTGTAGTTCTCCCTGTTGCAAGTCTGTGCTGTGTGCACTCCTTTACATTGTCCGAGCACTGCTCTTGCGGTTGGCTCGTGAATGCTTATGGAAGCGGCCGAAAGGGGTTTTTTAGATAGCTTATAACTTTGTAAGGAAAAAGTATTGAAGTATTGTAGAGTTGCTTCGAGCCGTGTAGACAGCGTGGGCGGGCGGGGCGAACTGCCGTCCGTGCTAGAAAACTTTCAATGAATGGAGGTAAGACTGCTGCGTGTATATATACCTCTTACTGTTGATTAGCTGAGTGCTCTCCACCTGTGTCAATTATCTGAACGTCCTCCTCCCGAACTTTGTTTATAAAACATCATTTATCGTGCAATTTACACGCCAAAATGAGTTTATATATTATGTAGTTTTTATGCATGTACCCCACACCTCTAAACCTACCCAATGGGGTGACAATGTACCATATCCACGTAAAAACTAATTTTGGCGTATAAATCTTAAGATAAATACAATTTGTGCTATATATACGCATTTCATGAGAACGATAGTTGATAGTCATTTATGACTACATTTTTGGCTGCTGGGTAAAGAATGTCATAACATGTCATGTTCATTGTTTGTGTAGTCCAAGAATTGCCCTCAGTTCTGATTTCCACAAAGCTGCCATACAGATTCTGATTATGAAAATGTGTTTGTGTGTGAATATGTCACTGTTTGTATTTTGCTCATGTTCATAAATGTTATTGTAAGAGCCATCACTAAATAAGTTACCGAACTTAAATGTTACTTACTTTAATCAATAAAATTATATTTTATACCATTTCTCCGGTTGAACATTATTTTGTCTATTTTTATTTTATTTTTATTTGTTTCCGAGGGCAAAAAGGTTAAAGTTAGCATTTACATTCTGCTTCCAAAGGCTTACCACAGTCCCAGTCTGATAATAAAAAATAAAAACAAATCTGCAATGGAATAAAAATGCTTTTGCCATAATACTATGACAATATAAGAGCCTATTATTTAATGAATAGCAAATATGTCTTTTTTTTCAAACAGTATAATGGATCTTAATACACCGCTTTTATGTTAAAGGGATTCCTCGCAAGGGGGTTATCATAGTTGGTTTTTTCATAGAAAACACCTGCTTTAGGACACAAATGCATGAATAAATGAAGAACTTATGATTCATAAACACCTGGTTCAGCTTGTAATCTATAGTGCAAGAAAATTTGTATTGATTCATTAGGTAAAATGTTTACTGCAGAATTATACAATATTTTAATTTAGTAACATATTTTCTTAGGGATGCTTTGTCTATACCTGACACCGAAAGCTTTAGGTCTCATTTTCCTCTTTATTAATATATACTAACTAGCAATATACTTTAATAGCAAAAAAAACGAATAGAAATAAAATATGAGAAATATAAGCATAACACATGCTTTTTTTTCATTTATAAATCAAACAGAAATGCAAAAATGGTGATGATGGGGAATGATGAATGTCAAATGTTGTTTGTTTTCTGTACAATTACCTTGCACTTTGTTTTCCATACAGGTGGTAGGCTGTGTGGTACCATAAATATTCTCTGAAAGGTATATCAACAGTAGGAAAATGTATTGTCAGTTTTGTTCAGTGTCTGATGTGTGTTGAGGGAGTGGTTTATCCTGTAACCTTTCGGAAGTTCAAACCTCTCATATAGAGTGGCATGATTTGTTATTGCCTGGATGGCAACTTTTGGCACCTGAGTGGTTCTTATTATAACTTGGAGGTTCTCCTTGATTAAGCTTTACTTCTATTACATATTGGCACAGCCAATCTTTTTCCTCTCCATTCAGTTGTTCTAATTCTAACTACTATGACCATGGTTATCAAGTACGCTCCTTATATTAACGGGTTTTTATCAGGCGATCATCAAGTGTCAATAATTCTACTTTACTTGACCCTTAATCGAAAATTGTCTTTCACTTTCAGTTATCCCAACTAAAAGACATATGGGTGCTTCTTTCTTCAGTGTGGACACTTTTATGTGCCAGCTAGGGTTTGATTTCGTCTAAAGCTAACAGGCCTTTTTTCTTTTGCTATCAAGGTCACATAAAACATTATTATTTAATGTTACTATGCAAATCAAATGCCTTTTATGTATAGATTTAATTGTTGGCAGCGTCTATTTGCACTAAGTAAAAAAAATAGCATTATTGTCTTAGCTCTAGATCTTTATACACTATGTACAAATATCTTTATTTACACTATGTACAAATAGCAAAGGCTACAATTTACAAAGTGCAAGTAGCAATAGATTCTATTTACAATATGTAAAAATAGCAGTATTTCTTTGCAATAAGTGTAATAGTTAGATGATATTTATACTTACAAATAGTAGGCACCTTCTTCACCTCAGTGTTGTTGTACATTAAACAGTATGCAATATTAACATAGAGTGTAAATTATGATTTATTTATTACAATTATTAAATGGATGCCGCCTTATTGATTGATGAATACTTTATTCATTTCTTTAGGGAAATTCAAGATTATTGGGACATAATAAAGCCCTCCCTAAACATACCCCCAACCGATAAACATTTTATTATTAAACACATGTTAGACACTTTATATCCACTTTTCGAATATTTTCTTCATTTGTATTGAAAATAAATGCCTTTCCGATCTGATATGTGATGGGGAAAGGGAGTAGAGCGAGTTCGGCAAAAGACGGGTTCAAAACAATTTGCATGAATTTCATGCCACACGCGCTACCTTTACACTATTGCTACTGTAAACAATCCAGTGTCTTCTGTAATTTTGACTGTCCCAACCAGACGTCAGTGAGTGGAGTTAGTGTACAGTAAATAACATTTGCCGATAAGGCGGGAAATTTGAACTTAGTGTAATTAAACACGACGTTCATGGTTTCACCCTTGTCACAGAGCTAGACTTTTCAGTCTTTAACTGAAAAAAATACTCTCTATATAATTATATTTTAAAGGCTATGAATAATCCAAAAATAGAGAGAAATATACATTAATCTAGCATCTGTCATCTACAGATCTTCATAGTTAGAAGAGCTGCAAGACTTGCCTCTTATGAATAATGTTATTTTTTGGTTTGCACCAAGTGGCAACCTCCCCCAGTTTCTCTTGAAGCCAATACGGAAGTGACTTAAACTGCAATTCCTCGACTAGCTGCTAGGGACAGGCTCCAGAAGGGAGCAGAATCTCATTGAGCCCCATGTTAAAATGCCCAACTTTGCAGCGGAAGAAAACATGTTTACAGCCTGGTACAAATTGTGGTTTTGGTCTATAAATATAATTTTGCCCTTCATGACAACTGTGAGGGGTGTGAATTTTTTTATAACTCATTCGTTTACATTATATAAAGCCTTAAAGTTCTGCATAACTAAGGGCGTGGCCACTTTGAGTGATAGGTGGATTGTCGTTTGTCTGCTGTCTGTTAGTCATCACGTCACCTCAGCTCCACCCAAGTCCCGCCTCTTTGGCCATTTTTTGTTATCCGGGAGTGACAGCTCGACCCCTTTCCGCTTCAAATCTGCTCTTTAGAATCCTATGGCTGACTTCACGGACACTACTTCCATGTTTTTTTTTACAGTTTATGGTTTGCACCCATTTTTATTTGGACATAAAAAAGAAAAAATGAACAAATGGATGAAGTACCTGAAGTATTTAATTGTTTAATGTTTTACAGATCTGCCATCTTGTTTAATTAACATATATATTTGAGAATATATGAGGCCAAACATATTAATAAATTGCTGCCTCTCCTTCCAAACCACATCACTGACTTGCTGCCAGTGATTGACAATTATTATTTTTTTAATTTACATTATTTCTTTTTCTTGTCTGCCACATGAAGGTAAAAATCCTTGGTCAGTCTGGAGGCAAAGCACGGCATTTGTCTCTTCTTATGTGTATCCAGGTCTGTGGTGTAAGACTGGAAGTGATAAGCCACTCGATGGTTTACTCTTGTGAGAATCTGAATAATCTCTAGATGACAGTCCTTCAACATCTCGCAAAGTTCACTGATAAATACAGAGCCTGTTTCTGGATTTCTCCACGCGTAGTATCCTGTAGAGAAACAAATATGTTTTCAAATGCATTTGTGTGAACTGCTTAAAAATTAAATGGAACCACGTAACTGTCTGTCAGTGCAATGCAAACCTTCCACTGTGGAATAACAGCAGAGAAAATCCACCTCGGGAACGTCTGATATTCCAAAAAATTCCCCCGGTGCTTCTTCACTGTCTGCCTCGACACCAGGGTCAAATTTCATTCCCCTGCAGGCCTGAATATGGAACCAAACCAGAAACAAATGAGTTAACCACAGTCAAAATGTTATCTCTCATTTTTGCAGGTGGCTGTTACCTGTAGGAAGAAGAGTTTCGGCTTGTCCCGCAGACTAGGGCAGAGGTCAGAAGTCATGAGAGAGGTCAGAGTTTTGACAGGGATCCAGCACACATCCGACCCAAGGATTGTTCCTTCCTCCCCGTGACTCATCAATACACACACAAAGCAGGAATTGTCTGTGTGGTTCTCCTTGGATACTGGGGCACATTTATAAATTAAAGGATTAGTTCATTTTAAAATTAAAAGTAACCCAAGATTTACTCACCCTCAAGCCATCCTAGGTGTATATTACTTTCTTCTTTCTGATGAATATCTGAGTCATATTAATAAATATCCTGATGCTTCCAAGCTTTATAATGGCAGTGATGGGGCCCACGAGTTTGAAGCTCAAAAAAGTGCATTCATCCATCTGAAGCGAAGCGATGCATTTGTGTAAGAAAAATATCCATATTTAACACGTAACAAGTAAAATATGTAGCTTTCGCCAGACCGCCTTCCGTATTCAACTTACGAAGAAAGGTGTAATGCCTCTCGCAGTTCATAACGCTTACGCTACGTCCAACGTCATATACGCTTTTTTGTAAGCTAGTAACCTAGATATTTTACTTTATAACATGTTAAATATGGATAATTTTCTTACACAAACGTATCGCTTTGCTTCAAAAGGCCTTTATTAAAGAGATAGTTGACCCAAAAATGAAAATTCTGTCATATTTTAGTCACCCTCAAGTTGTTCCAAACCTGTATGAGTTTCTTTGTTCTGCTGAACACAAAAGAAGATATTTTGGAGAATGTTTGTAACAAAGCAGATAGAGCAACCATTGACTACCATAGTATTTTTTTCCCTACTATGGTAGTCAATGGTTGCTCTTTCTGCTTGGTTACAAACATTCATCCGAATATCTTCTTTTGTGTTCAGCAGAACAAAGAAACTCATACAGGTTTGGAACAACTTGAGGGTGAGTAAAGGATGACAGAATTTTCATTTGTGGGTGAACTATCCCTTTAACCCCCCAGAGCCGTGTGGAGTACTTTTATGATGGATGGATGCACTTTTTTGAGTTTCAAACTCGTGGGCCCTGTCAATGCCATTATAAAGCTTGGAAGCGTCAGGATATTTGTTAATATAACTCTGATTGTGTTCATCAGAAAGAAAAAAGTAATATACACCTAGGATGGCTTGAGGGGGAGTAAATCTTTGGGTAATTTTCATTTTAAAGTGAACTAATCCTTTAATACAGGCATTATGACCCATCCTGAACACTGACAATGATGTTATACTGTACCTTTTCTCAGCACATTAATCATTTCATTAGCAGACAGGTTCTTCTCCACCTGTACATGAAAACCAAGGGACTTGAACGTGCTTGACAGTAAGCGTTCATCTACTGAACCGCCCTTCCTATCCAAATGTGGTGAGTCTGGAACAAGAAGGCATAACTAAGGAATGGATGTATAAGGAATTCAATAAGGTTCAATATAAGGTTCCCATCCCACTTAATTCCAATATTCTTTTAGAACTATTGAGAAAGTTAAAAATGACTGAAAAGAATAGGTGTGTTCGACTTGACGGGGTGCTGTGCAGACCGATCGGTGTATAGCATCAAAGTACCCGCAAGAGTGATTAGAAAGCATATAGAGCCATCTGCTCTCTAATCGCTCTCACAGTACTATGTCATACACCGAATGGTCTGCGCAGCGCCACCTTAAAGGTGCAGTATGTAAGATTGACAGCTAGCGGTTGTAATGGGTACTGCAGTCCAAATTCAAAATATTGGAGAGCTCCTCCTCCTCAGACTCGACACTCACGTTGGTTGCCAGATTGAGGATACGCAACAGGAGCGAGAGCAATTGAAATTGAAAATGTAAGGCGAGGAGATTTACACACTGTAAGTTGATGAGTTGATTTATTGATCTATGATGAGTTGATATCGTGTTTTAATATACTTCCGTTCATAGAGATTTTTAGATGGGTGTTGAGGCTTTTTGGGTCGGGTAGAATCTGCGAACTCTGACACAGTTTGTTTGCTGCCTTTCATGTTCTCTAACTGAACTAAATTATTTTATTACTATAAAAATCAAAACGGTAGTGGGGGCGGTGCCGCGGTTGGCAAGGCATGTAATCGATGTTGTGTCTGAACACCGGTAACACCGGCAACACCGACTGTCACAGAAAACCTACTGGCAATCCAGGGTGTTGAAATACTATTGGGTAAATTGGCAATGCGTGGAATGGCACAGACTAAAACAAAAACAGACATTCCAAGACATCAAAGTAAAATAACTGGCTGTAGCATTTTTGTGAACTCAGCATGTTTCCTAAATATCTGCAAACGTATTATGGTATTTTTATGCTTTAGTAAGGTCAAAAACTTACATTTAGCACCTTTAAGAAGAACACGCCTAATGACTTTAAATTCAATTAATAAGTCAAATGAATGAATCACCCACTGATTCGGTCAGTGAGAGGGGGGTTGGTACGCGGGGGTACGGATTTTTTTTTTTTTTTTTTTTTTAATTAAAAGGATTTCTATATTTTAGCCACTTAATAGTCTACAATATAATAGTCACATAAACGTAACATAATATATAATAATAAAAACGTAGCGGATATTCTGTAATAATGTCTGCGCAATGTCGACTTTTGTGATTGGCCAATACCGGCAGACTGCAGCCAATAGACTGCTTGAGGTAAATTATCTGGAACTGTGATTTTGACCGAAAATCTGAATAGAACCCTTTACTTTAACAGATGCCATAAGAGAAACTTTGAAATGGATAAAACTGTGTTAATGTACCTGAAATTATCTTGTCTATAAATATAATAATAATACATAAATTATCATCTAAAAATGATCCGGCAAGAGCTCGAATGTCCGTTATATATCGAGTGAAAACAGTAACAAATCCAGAAACGCACACTGTAATCCAGAAATGTGAGATATGCACAAAATCAACACAAATGGCGACCTTAATGGAAATTCAAATTCAAATGGAAATTAAATGAAAACACATGCCAAGCATGTAATGATACCTGAAAACAAAATAAGTTTTAAAAGGGATTTAAAGAAATAAAGAAAAAGAATGGTAAAAGAAGTTCTCGTCTAATTGTAGTCTAGCTGTGAAGTAATAAAAATAGTATTTTAATAGTATAAAATATGCACAAATTCACTATTCACTAATTTAAAAACGTGTCTTATAACATATTTTAATAAAACGTGGCAAAATTCCATAAAAAATATGAACAGTTTACATCACTGTATTATTACTGTGGGTCGTTGAATAGCCTACATCTATCATAAACAGAAGTCAAATATTAAATGTTTAGCTACTTATACTCATCACGCACACCAAAAATGATACGAGTGACAAGACAAAGTGCAGAATTCAGAAAATAATGTAGAAAAAATCTATTTTTTTCATAATAATATTACTGTATCAAAGCCTCGTTTGTGTAACCTTTTCCCACACAAGTTTGAAATGTTCCAAATGACCCCAGACTTTTTTTTATAATGGGTTTGTGTGAAAATTGTTTTAAGTTCAATTGGAATTGATACAGCTTTTATTTATACTGTAATGTTGAATGACTATCATTAATGTTTAACAAGAAAAAAAAAATCAGTAGCAGTTTTAGTATCAGTGATACTAGCCTTCATAAAAATATGCCATTACAAACAAATATTTCAAACATACTTTTTTTCTACATAAATTTTGAGAGTAACTGTGAAATTATTACAATATAAAAATATTACAAACGCAGATGTTGAATGTGCGATTACTTAGTTACTTTTTTTAATCGAGATATATACAGTATAAATAAACTGCCTTACAATTAGATTCACCTTTACATGTTTAATTGTTCATTTTCAAAGCACTAACTGAGATGTACAGTAACCATCCAAAACATTCTACAGTTTACTTTAACCTGAGGACAATTTATTTAGAAGGTATTTGTGACCTCTTAAACTGTGCAACTCAACAACAACACAAACACCTTTCCAAACTAGAGTCCACCTAGTGACTTTTGGCCATTTCCACATGGGTATAATGTACAATCAATCATTCATTCAATATCACAAAATAAACAGTGATCAGGACAGTGATCAGGACAGTTGTAGAAAAAATCATGAGGGTTGTTTTTCAGGAACGGATACTGTGAGAAATGCCACAAATCAAGACTAACGTGCTAAAAAATCACATGAATAGAAACTCAAGACTGTAAGTCACTGTGGTATTAGAACTCAAAACAGAAGAGCTGGGGTCAGCAAGAATCAAGGTTAGGGACAAAGTTAACACAAGTTGAAATTCAGATTAGAGTTACAGTATACTCTTAGAAAAAAGGTTCAGTGGGGTTCAATATAAAACCCTAAGGTTCTTGAATCAATTTTAAAGAAATATTTATACCAAAAAAAATCTTTTTATAAGGAGAAATGCTTTAAATGATTGTAATACGTTCGTGCTTAACAGGTTATCTCAATTCTTCGTAGTGATACAGTATGTTTACAATAATTAAAAAATAGATTCAAACTAAATCAATGAATTAAAACATAATCTATAAAATGATCCCATGATGGGAGGTTCTATATTTGAAGTTCTTGAAAGAACCCTTTAAGGTTTAAATAGATTTTTTTCTTCTAGGAGTGTAGCATTAGGTTCAGCTTCTGAGTTATTTTAGACATTCAAAAGGGCAGATATGTATCAAAGTACAGTTCCAAATAGCCTACTGTAAGCAGGTTGCACAACTTTATACTAGTTCAGTGGAGATACAGGCTGATAATACTCACCATGGAAGTGCTCATTGCTGATTATTAGACATTTGCCTACGTTTTTATGCTTCATATATGGTTCAAACACACAAGGCTTCTTGACAGCACTGTGAACACAAGATGCAAGTTAAAACACCTTAAAAAAAAGTAAAATGGAGAAATTCACTTAAACATGCCTGGCTTTACAATGATCTAAATTGTAACAGTTTTAACCAGAGTCTTACCTGTGATCTTTAGAAACATGCAAATTCATTCTGAGACTTTGTTCATTACCCCACCACGTCTTCTTAGGTGTCCTAGAAGTGACGAATAGCTTCCTACAATCTCACTTCTTTCATTCTAAATTTCTCTCTCCTTTTACTTTCATTTTACAGCGGAAGATTTCAAAGTCTACAGCCTCAGACCGCAGAGTTTACAGAGGTGTAAATAATGCAGGCGGGGCGTTGCACTTGATCTGTGACCAGTTCCATACAGAACAAGGTTCACACAAAACATTCATATCCTTTCATTGACGATAATTTTTTTTATTACATATTCATGCACTCTATAGTTTCAAGAGGTGTATAAGTTGTTAACAATTACAGTGATTTGAATTTTGTTTGTTTTTTTTACTACAAAACACAATGGTTGTGGACAGTGGTACTGTGCTGTATAGTTCCCTCTGCTGGGAGTTTGCAGTATTTACTCTGAAAGGCCACTATATTGTGATGAAAGAGAGAAAGAAAGACAAATTATGTAAATATACATTACACTGATCATATAATCACTTTAATATTTTTTATAATTATTTCAACATGCCCTTATAAATGTATTATTAGTGAAAAAATTAAATGATGAGTTTAAATGTTTTTAATCGTAAAATCATGTATTTTTCAAATTCTAATCTTGAAATCAAGTTCTCTTTTTAGAGATCTTAATCATCTTAATCTTATTAAAGGTTATTCTTTAAGCGCAAGTCGACTTGTGTACCGCTGACCGCCGGAAGCTAGTTATTTTAGTCTATAAAGTTTTAAAATATGGATATTTTTCTTACACAAATGCACCACTTCGCTTCAGAAGGCCTTTATTAACCCCCCGGAGCCGTGTGAAGCAGTTATATGATGGATAGATGCACTTTTATGGAAAAATGACCCAACAATTCACTGCCATTATAAAGCTTGGAAGAGCCAGGACATTTTTAATATAACTCCGATTTTATCCGACTGAAAGAAGAATGCCATTTACACCTGACTTGAGGGGGAGTAAATCATGGGATAATTATCATTTTTGGGTGAACTAACCGTTTAATACTGCACTAAAAGGATATAAATTCATATTTATAAGTAAGACTACACTCTAAAAAATGCTGGGTTGAAAATAACCCAAGTTGGGTTGAAAATTGACTAATTTTTTTTTTAGCATTTTAGCATTAATTAGCATTTTTTACAGTGTATCATGAAGAGTTTGAGGTCATTACATTGTGACAGTGCAGTTAAGTGCTCATGGTCTGTGTGCTGTCAAAAAGATTTACGACTCATAATCCAATCACAGTCATTCTTCTGTACTAAGCCTTATAAGCGTGGTGTGCATGTGTCACTGTAGTGCAGACAGCTACGGATTACTGTTTATTAGTGTACTTAGCGTTACTCCTCAGGGGTCTTACAGAAACGAGGGTGGGACTCTTTTGTGCCAGCCATATGTGCCGCTTTTGAAGACCCCCATGGTTGTTTAGGGGGTGTTGAATAGGTTTCTACTGGTGAATGAGCAGACTGACTAGCATTGTCATTTTAGTGCATCTTAATCTTATTAAAGTTCCATATGGGGAAGCATGCCCTGCAGCAGAGCTCATGAGTAACTGAAATTACCAAATGAAATGCCTCTTTTCAGTTATGATACAACTGCAATATATATACATGTACGGCCTTAACTGATATATCAGCATGATTAAGTGTGGAAATTAAAGATAATATTGTGTTTTTCAGACAACACATTTCTAGTAATGCTTTTCAAATGGTTCTTTATGTTTGTCTTGTAGTAAGTAAAGACTTAGTACAGTAAGTACACAGGCTCAATGACAATGCATGATGCAGCAAGCTACAATCCTGTTTTCTCAAACCTGCCTGACATAATGATCCAATTTGCTGAGCCACTTAAATCCAGTTCATACATCCAGTATAGCTGCTGACCAATCAGATAGATGGACCCTTGGCCATTTTATCCACTTAAATCAGCACTTTGTATTTGGGGGACTGAAGATTACGTTATGTTGAATTTTATTGAACAACTTTTACATTCACATGGAAAAACCTGCTCTTACACTGTACTTTGGGGCTTTGATTATTAACAGTATAGCTAAACAGGGAAAAGAAACAAGGGGAGATGGACAGTGATGGGATCAAGAAATGGCACGAGGCAGACTCGGGTCACCCACAGCACGTCGGAGCACGTGCGCTTGTGCACAGTCTGCCAGATCATGTCGAACTCAAATGTATCTACAGTTCTAAGATGTTTTGATTCATTTGTTCTGTTGAAACACCAGTTGGCTTTAGATCTGAAAGTTATACTGTAAAGAACAGAATGCTGTAGATAAAAGCACAAATCTCACTAGTATCTCACAAGTATCAATGAGAGTACAGAGTGGTTTGGGTACAATAAGAGCCTCACAGTACAAAAAAGAAACACTTAAGAACATCTCAGTTTAGGATAGTTCAGGCAAAAATTCTCTCATTTCACTGTCATGTCATTCCAAACCTGTATGACTTTCTTTCAAATCAGAGTAACTTCGTACTTCCATGAAAGTGGATGAGGACCCTGTCTGTCAAGCTCCATGTATCATAACAGTGTGCATAAAATGTGTGCCATAGCACACGTTTTATGAAACCATAAGGATTGAGGACAGTACATTAAGGGTGAGAGTAGAGATGCTAAATCAGCATGAGGATCAATATGTTTGCATTAACACCATTTATGGATTTCACGACTGTCCTCTTGTAGCACAGAGATGATGTTCTAACAGTGGCCCTGGACACCCCAGACATCTGAATGGCCACCCTGGTTGCCACCCCGAAAATTGTATTTGCTACTGGTAATTTCATTTTATATTTCATCTTACTATACATCTTAACATTCATCAAAGTAAGTTCAAGCATGTTTTAACATGCGAGAATCAATGGGGTTCAGCACGTTTGAGCTTCCGCAAGAACCAATAAGATTAATTCCCATGTTACACATAACGTTTGAGCTTCCGCAAGAACCATGAGGTTCATTCTCGTGTTACGCAGAACGTTTGTGCTTCCTCAAGAACCAATGAGGTTCATTCTCATGTTACGCAGCACATTTGTGCTTCCTCAAGAACTAATGAGGTTAGTTCTCATGTTACGCAGCACGTTTGTGCTTCCTCAAGAACCAATGAGGTTCATAAAAAGTGGTCGTGTCTCTTCAGAATTTTTTTGACTGAACTGCTCAATTCATATCGATTAGTTTTACAAACTCTTTATGAACATTTTGAAGCATCAGAGAGGTAGTTGTAGACAATAGAGAGTTAAGAAAGCTCTCAGATTTCATTAAAATATCTCAACCCGTTCTCACTCCCAAGGCGTCAAAGTCCGAAGCATGGTCAAGTGCTTTCCGCGTCACAATAAAGATGCTAAAGGTACCCCTAGGCGTCACGATATCGACGTGCTGGGTGCTCCATTCAGTTCAATGAGAAACCTTTGGCATCATACTCAGACGCGTTGGGCATGAGAACGTTATCATCATGATGGTCATATATTGGGTTATGATTTTGCCATAATGACATGTTGGACTGTGATTGTCAATTTAATCAGCCAGCATAATTTTATTTACGCTATCTAGACACGTTTTAACATGTAACCCAAAACCATTCCATCTCTAAACCTACCCATTTATGTGGTATATAAAACACAGATATAACACAATTTATTCAAAAAGTACACATTTTCCAAGTGTTCCGAGGCCAAACGATTGATTTGTGTGAAGGAAATCCCCAAAAGCGATCAGCGTCTCCATCCGCAGAAGATCATGAACACATTAAATTTCAAATATTGTCGCCCGTTACGTCAGTTTTCATAGTGAAATTGCAGTTGGGTTAGCTGCTCCAAAATATAAAAGTAACCTTGATATCTGAATATGAATAAAATATGAATAAAATCATGTCTGCTTTTACAAATGCAAAGAATAAAATGCGTCTTGATCTGACGCATTGGGTAAACAACTGAAATGAATGGAGCACCCTGCGCGACGATATAGTGACGCCTAGGGGTACCTTTAGCGTCTTCGTTGTGACACGGAAGGCACTTGACCATGCTTCCGATTTTGACGCCTTGGGAGTAAAAATTTTGAATATCTTCATTTGTGTTTATACATATTTAAATTGTTTGTTTTCACGCATCAAGCAAGCATTATTGAGCTTCATTTACCATATTTGAGTGATATACATCAGCCAATCAATTAAATACGTTCATCATATAAAGCAATCGTGTCTCTTCAGAACACTTGGGTTAAACCACTACATTCATATGGGTTCACTTTTCAATCTCTTTATGAATGTTTTGAAGCGTCAGAGTTTTGGATGAATCAGTTTTCAATGGAGGGAGAGAAATCGCTCGGATTTCATAAACTTGATTTGTGTTTCGAAGATGAACTAAAGTCTTACGGGTAAGAGTGAATAAATGATGACTAACCCTTTAAGCTTTGCAAAAGACGTGTAGATGTACGTGAATGAGTGGGAGAAGTCTCTGTCCGTATCTCAAGGCCAGCAGTGACACACTGTCGCATGCTAAAATTCAGCATCCGGTGAAATGTGCACACGCATTCAGTGATAGGACACCTAGTGCTATTCCTGGATCAGAGAACAAAACACTATGGAAATCTTGTAAACACAATGTGTTGAGTCACAGATACATGAAATGAGTGTACAGAATGAGTAGTTTTCTGATCAGTAAATATAGTTTTCTAGGTTGGAATGAACATTATAAGAACGTATGATATTGTATATCATTAAAATAAGGATTATAACAAGAGGCTTTGATAATTTGATTGCATAATTATTTAGTAAACCATGTAGTACTATAAGTGGGATAATATTACAGTCATTACTGAGACCTGATCACTCTGTCTGGGTTCATATTTTGCAATAATGATTGGCTGACATATTTAATATAGTGCTTTTTTATGGCTACATTTTTAATTGGCTGCATTGAATTTTCCAAAACTCATACTTAATCCAAGAAGCTTAATTGAGTTTGTTTCAAAACATTATTTTTTAATCATCACAGGACACATCAATAACATCTTACGTCACAGTGACTGGCACTCCACCAGAAAATGAACCCAAACAACACCATGCTAATCTGTGTGTGTGTGTGTGTGTGTGTGTGTGTGTGTGTGTGTGTGTGTGTGTGTGTGTGTGTGTGTGTGTGTGTGTGTGTGTGTGTGTGTGTGTGTGTGTGTGTGTGCGTGTGCGTGTGCGTGTGCGTGTGCGCGTGCGCGTGTGTGTGTGTTTTGTTTCTCATTAATTGGGTTTAAGTCAAACTCTTCAAACAACCGATAAGGAGAAGTTGAATCCAAAAATGTTTTCATGAATATTAGACAGAGGTTAGTGTTGGGTCAGCAAGTTACGTAGTTCCTAAAAACAGGTAGTTGTGGGTTTAGTAAGTATAAAGAAATGCAGCCTTGAATGACTAATGCAAACGTGATAGCTGAACTCAGCAGGATAACAGATCTCACAAGCTCATTATACACTGTCGGAAAAAATCAGCAGGGAATCACTTAGGAAAGGTTTTTTGATTGTCTTGATTTGTGAAAGAAAATATCCAGCTGGGCTCAGTGTTTTCTAACAAAACAAAATCCACATTTCCAACTTCACACTATTGTGGTTAGTGTAGTATGTTTTTCTAACACAAAACCTAACCTGACCCAGTGTTATTATTGTTAATTAATACTATAAAATATCAGTAATTGTTAACAGTATAAGTAATTGAAATAAAATAAAATATACATAAGTAAAAGTCTAAAAACAACTTAGAAATGTTGCCTTGTCAACTACATTTGAAGTACTAAAATAACTAAACCTGAAATAAAAATAATGTAAAGATATAGAAATATTGGTTACACTTTAGTTTACGGTGTCCTCGTTACACTGTAATTAAACATTTAAAGGGTTAGTTCACCCAAAAATGAAAATTCTGTCATTAATTATTTACCCTCATGTCGTTCGACACCCATAAGACCTTCGTTCGTCTTCGGAACACAAATGAAGATATTTTAGTTGAAATCCGATGGCTCAGAAAGGCCTCCATTGGCACAATGCACTTTACACTCTCAAGACCCATAAAAGGTACTAAAGACGTCGTTACAAAGTCCATCTCACTACAGTGGTTCTACAATAACTTTATGAATCGACGAGAATAGTTTTTGTGCGCAAAAAACCCCTAAATAACGACTTATATAGTGATGACTGATTTCAAAACAATGCATCGTGTAGCTTCGAAGTGTTATGAATCAGCAACCCCAATTATGTGATATTTAGCCCCGGGAAAGCAAATTTTAGCAGGCAACCCTACCAAAAAAAACACATATTTTGACGTGAAGAAGTGGCCTCGTATCATGCACGGTAGCATTTTTAGCTATTTTCGAGATTCAGTAGCCTGTGATTGTAAGGCGATGAGCAATTTGAAAAGCTCAGAAGCGTATCAGTATCTGTCGGAAATTATCTAAAAGCGGACATTGAGCCGAGCCTGAGCCTACACGTATCCCATCACAAGGCATGGGTGCTAGCATCAGTGACAGGTGAAGTAAGTTACAGACAGCGGGTTGTTCATGTATTGCAGGGCCAGGATGCTGTTGTAGTCATGCAGCAGCACTTTTGTGGATGGTCAGTAAAGTAAGGACAATTAAGGGCACAACAATTGTATTGTTTATTGTATTGGGATATTATTAACTAATAAATGTACTAAACTGAAATGTTTAGTGTGTGTCATTCATGTTGCTTCATGGTAACCTTTACTTAACCCTTGTGGCACCATCTGATCAAAAAAATAGTAACAATGCTAATTTTGAAACCTTGCCAATGATCCGAAAAACCAACACGATCTCATGACAATGCGTATCAATAGTACGAGTGTGCAATCTCGTGGAATTTATACGGCAAAATGAATTTTGCCATGCATATACTACGCAGTTTTTTGCGTGCATATGATACGCACTTTATGGCGTGTATATGACACGCTTTTGGGTAGGGTGGGGGATTCATGCGTATAATACGGCATAAAGTGCGTATCATATGCACACGAAAAACGGCGTACCATATGCACGCCAGCATTCCAGGAGATTGCACACTCGTATTATTTATACGCATTTTCGTGAGATCGGGCTCGAAAAACATGTAGCCTCTTCACTAACTAGCACACAATATACTACTTCCGCCGCCTCACCAGAAGTTGCACCCACGTTCTTTTTTACAGTAGCAACCCCCCGGAAAAAGGTGACTAGATAGTAACTATATGTAACAATGACACTGTAAAATAGAGTGTTACTAAAATATTACTTTTCAATATTTTTACGATATATTTTTTTCAATATTTTTACGATATAGACAAACTGGGGAAAACTGAGTCACAGAGACCAAAACACATGTTAATGTTAATGTCTTAAGTCTCTGTGACCCAGTTTTCCCCAGTTTGTCTAATTAGTTCATCATTCACCTGTGCCTCATTTATCACCTTGTTATTCTCATTTGCGTTGTGTACTTAAGCCCTCAGTTCTCCCTCAGTGTTTGTCGGTTCTCGTCTATGTTTCTACGTGTGTAAAAGTCACCTGAGTTTTGACATTAAAGTTCCTGTCTCCTGTTCATCCCCGTCTTTGTGAGCTTCTATCCTATGACGTGACACTAACAATGAGCAATACATTTGTTACAGTATTTATTAATCTTTGTAAATGTTAATTAGCTAAAACATGGTTCACATTCACTTTCATTAGTTATATTAGCTCAGGTCCATTAGATAATATTAACAGATTTTTTTTAATTTTAATAATGTATTAGTAAATGTTCAAATGAACTAAGATGAATAAATGCTTTAGAAGTATTGTTCATTGCTAGTTTGTGTTAACTAATAGTTAACTAGTGTTAACAAATGGAACCTTCTAGTAAAGTGTTACCAAAAATGACAAAAGCACATAACAAAATTACCAAAACAAACTAAAATCAAAATGAAAAGTAAAAATGCTTTATAAACCCCAATTCCCTAATTCAGTTTAGTATTAAATAACCCTGACCTGAGTCTTTACTGTCTGCTGTCCACCTGTAAAAGTGTAGAAAGGGGCATGAATTAATAATGAAGAAATGTGAAATTGTAGGTTTGAACTAATAAAAGACATAAATTCATATACATAATTCATAGCAAACTTACTTTTACAATAAATTAGAAACCACCATTAATAGAAATATTTTATATTTTGTTTGTTTTGTTTCATCACACACACACACACACACACACACACACACACACACACACACACACACACACACACACACACACATAAAATGTCTCGCCCACAAACACACAGTTTCTTAAATTACTTTTAGTTTGTATATTAAAATTTGCTAAACCTATATCTACCCCTTACAGAAACTTTTTTTTTATTAAGCTGTTATCATGGTTGCACTTTATTTTGCAGTATGTGTACTTACAGTGTAATTACAATGTAGTTACATAAGAAAATACTGGTAATATAAGGTAACACATGGGTTTAGGGGTAGGTTCAGGGTTAGTACCTAGTTATAACCCAGTTATTGTAATTGCTATAATAAGTAAATAGTATGTACATGGGGAACAGGACTGTAAAATAAAGTGCTACTGTTATCATTGTTATTAAAACATTTTTAACTTTATGAATCATTTTTATCCTTGAGGACATCCCTGGATGTCCCTGTGTGATGTTTTATCTGAGTTAGTTCCATTCTGTTCCCAAAGTAAACCCATCACACACATATGAGTCCTGGTGCTGAAGTCCACTTCTGGTTTTCCGGCCCCTCCCCTCTCAGGGTGATTAGTGTGGTAAGCCGCAGCAGGATTGGGTGGGAGAGTTAGTCTCATTACTACGCGTACAATGGCCCACCGCTCTCAGCCTGACCATTCTGATGCTGGACAGAGGAACTTTATATGAACTACACACCCGGACGCTTACAGGAATTTAAGAGAGGATACTTTCAACTTCAGGATCATGCAGGAACTCGTTTGATGTTCGCCAGGATGGTTTAATTTGAAGGCTGCTCCACTATGAAGAGACATTAAGCTAGTTTGGTAGGTTTGGATTGTCTCACGTCACCATGGAGATCAGGAAAGTGCATCTGAAATGCACCGGGACATTTTTTCTGACCATGATGCTGTTCAAATGGGGTGAGTTCTGACTCTCATTCTGTCTCAATGCCTATAGGAAATACAATATAATATTCTATGAACATATATTTTCATAAATACATATTCATAGAACATATACAAGTTAACTTTTACATGGTAACCCTGAACAATGATGAAAGGAACTTCTTACATGCAGAAAAAAATGGGATACTGATCATTAAAAGCAGTTGAGAACATCATTCATAGAAATCAGGGATAGAAATAGTCAGAATGTTATGTTTTGCTAATATTTGGTCACTTATAAAGTGTGTTTTATTCTGAGAAAGACCAAGTTTAATCATATATATATCTGCTAGAGCGAAAAGCAACAGGTTGGATGTGGCTCTATACTGACCCTTTTATTTTTTTGGCAAACTTTACTGTTTAAAAAGGCAGATGAAAGTAAATAAATGTACTTTTATCCACACTAATATATATATATATATATATATATATATATATATATATATATATATATATATATATATATATATATATATATATATATATATATATATATATATATATATATATATATAGAGAGAGAGAGAGAGAGAGAGAGAGAGAGAGAGAGAGAGAGAGAGAGAGAGAGAGAGAGAGACACATCCAACCTGTTGCTTTTGACTCAGATATATATATATTATATATTAGTGTGATTAAACTTGGTCTTTCTCAGAATAAAACACCTAATAAGTGACCAAATATTAGCAAAACATAACATTCTGACTATTTCTATCCCTGATTTATATATATTACTAATATATAATATTATATATTAGTAATCACTTTTTTGTAATGATGATCACTGTAAAAAAAAAAAAAGTTGCTGCCTTAAATTTTTAAGTCAACTTGGATGTTTAAGTCATTGTTGAAATTAAATTACATTAAACTGACTTGAAATGAGTTGAATCTTGTATAACTTACAAAAAAGTTGAAAATTGCTTAACTTATTTTGATGAGTTAAACCAATTTAAAAACATATGTTGGCATAACTTATTGGTCATATAATTGTCATAGTGTAGAGACAAGAGCGTGAGGGTGGTCTCTTTTGACTTGCACCTGTAAGCAGCCACCTAGCAACCGCTCAGAACACCCTAGCAACCACATAGCAACTCCCTGGCAACCACCCACAACACTTAGCATAATGGCGAATTTAAACAAAAAAAAAAGAAAACAAAAAGTTAAGATCTGGGTGATCATTTTGTCATTTACAAGATATATCTTCTATACACTCTAAAAAATGCTGGGTTGTTTCAACTCATGTTTGGATCAAATATGGACAAACCCAACCGTTGGTTTAAAATGTTTAAATACATTTTGAAATCCAACAGTTGGGTTTGTCCATAGTTGACCCAAACATGGGTTGAAACAACGGAGTGTATCATATTTTCTTCTGTTGTATACAGACACAGTATCTCTTTTTCGCATTAGTGTTGTGCCATTTTCTGTTATCTTGGACTCCCAAAGATGTGCACTGGAGTGTTACTCGCGTCCCTCCTCCCGTCTGGAGTGGATATGACTGGTGCATGGTACAGACGGGAGTATGGGGGAGGTTACCCATCTATTTTCCCTCCTTCCATCCATCCCGTCTGATTCTGCCCCGCTCTCAGGCCTCTGTCTGAAGCAGAAAAGCTTGGGGGGTGGGATCCATTGTTTCCCGTTGCCATGACACCAGGGCTGAGTCATTTGGACGCTGTGTGCGGGTGGAATCTGCGTTAAGCACTTTTAACAAGCTCTGTTTGCTTTTGCGTCCCGTAGGCTTAACGCTCTTTCATCTGACTGCACGGTCAAGCTGTCTCTGAGTATTTAACTCTATGATGATCATATTCAGGGGAAAAAAACAAGTCGAAAGTATTGATGGTTGTATATCATGCATGTCATTTTGTGTAACCATTACTCTTAGAGTTCTGGGTTACACTTAATTTGGTAACATTTTATTTCACAGTGTCATTGTTACATAATATGTTTTACATAATAACATGCAACTAACCCTAAACCAAACCCTAACCCTATAGTAAGTACATATTACTCAATACTTAAATGCATAATTACAGAGTAACAAAGACACCTTAAAACAAAGTGCAACCCTTTATTTTTAGGAACTATGCACTTACTATAGGGTTAGGATTGAGGTTTGATTTAGGGTTATTTGAATGTAATTATGCATAATTTATAGTTATTACTACAGTAACTACATGTAACGTGTAACAAGGACTTATATTTTACACAACACTTAACATGCACTTTACCTTAAGTTTGACATTAACCAGCGCAATATTAGTGTTTCACTGCAGGAGCAAAGATTACATTAAATTAAGTTTATTGCAGTTTTACAGTAATATACAATACCTGCAAAAACGTATTGCTCTGGTCAGTGTTAGTTTTGGTTCTAAGTGTTGTATGGAAATGCAAGGTTGGTACTTACTTTAAATACACTTTGCTTGACAAAACTCACTATTCAGACTCACAGATCCTGCTGTTTAGGTGTCAAGTGTTGTATGCAATTACAACCCTGCATCTGTAGTGTATTTGCATAGACTATTGGGAGTCAATGGGGAAATTCAGCGAGAGGAACAGTGAAACTGGTCTGTTAGTTCATGTCAAATCACGCATGCAAATGCGACATCAAGCGCTTAGAGAAACGAGGGGGATCCTGGAATTCACATGACTTTTTCAATGAAAACGTCTACAATGGACCCTGCCCCCAACTCTAATCCTAACAAGAACACAGAGAGGGAAGAATAAAATCACACGACAAAGTCCACTGCATTCTCACAGTCAAGATTCTGCTAATAAAAGTGAGCCTATACTAGCTAGAGGAGCTTGCGTTGATGCTAACTTTAACAAGTAACGTCTTTCTGTGGATCAATGCTTAAAAATATCACCCATATAGAAGGTTTAATGAATGTTTTAGAGTATAAAATATTATAATAAGTAGTATAAATAGTATAAACAGGCTTTTACTACACTGTAAAAAAGTAAATAACTTAAAACACAACACAATGCAATGCATCATTCAAAATACAAGTAAAACACCTGTAAAAAAAAAAAACAATACAGAAAATTCCTTCATATTTTTACAGTAAATTGTGCCCTACTTTTACAGACTTTTTATATAGCTAGATGAGGTGTTGATGATAACATTGACAAATAATGCTTTTGTGTGGACTGATGCTCAAAAATATCACCTATTGTATATTTAGAAGGTTAAATGAATACATATATCAATGCTGTAAAATCGATAAATCACGATTAATCTCATATATAGTACCGGTCAAAAGTTTGAAAGCATTACTATTTTTTATATTTTTGAAAGAAGTCTCTTATGCTAAGCCTGCATTTATTTGATCAAAAATCAACAGTAATATTGTGAAATATTTTAAATAATGGTTTTCTTTATAATTGATTTCTGTGATGCAAAGCTGAATTTTCAGCATCATTAGTGTGACATGATCCTTTAGAAATCATTCTAATATGCTGATTTATGATCAATGTTAAACAGGAACCTGTTTTTGGAACCTGTGAGCCTTTTTTTCAGGATTCACTGATGAATAAAAAGTTAAAAAGAACAGCATTTATTCAAAATCACTATCACTTTTAATCAATTGAACACATCCTTGATTAAGAAAAAGAAATAAAAAAACACAACCCATTGAATAGTAGTGTATATTGTTACAAAAGATCCATTTTAAATAAATGATGTCCTGTATGAAAATGGACAATTTAGACAAAAATGTAACTGTAAAAGATCAATAAACAGGTTTTTACTAAATAATTCACATATGTGCTTAAAAAGTTTCACATTTCGGCATTTCAAATCTCCTGACGCTGACCAGGTTTACTTAGACTTCATCTACAGTATAAGCGCTGCCAGATATTATGCCACAAATCCGGTTGTTAAAACTGAATTTTTCATTATGTTTGTTTTTAGATTCACGTGGAGGAATAAAGCTAATGTCCTTCAGAACAAATGCCAAAAGCCTCGTGGTGATGCTCATGTGGCGTAACACTCAAAAGCATCACCTATAAAGTCTAAAAGGTTAAAACTTTGTGTCTAGGTTTAGGTGCAGGGGCGAATAAAGCTAATTAGCTAATGACAGAGATTTGCTAAGTCTGAGTTCATATTGATGCTAAGAACAACTATTAAGTAATAGGCCTACTCTAATATTCACAATGAGTCAAAACACTTATATTTCATCTGAAAGGTTTGTTTCTTAATGTTAGAACTCTTACTTTTAGGTTCACATGAGAGAATTAAGCATGCATACATACAAAGAAACACTTGCACACACCTCTCCTGCGCCTGTGAAAATAAACAGACCAAAGGTTATCACAAAGTCCTGTCACACATCACACACACCTCCCAGCTGCCCTCTTACTGTCATCCTCTCTGTAACCCGTCCGTTCCCACTCGTATCTCTAGACAGATGCATATTAAGAGAGTGTTATCTCATTGGGATGATTTCCCCATATGCCTGGGCAACTGATCCTGACAAATTTCACAGCCATTGTATGTATTATTGGTTGTTGTGTTAACTCCAAGATCCAGGGTTATTATTCAGTTATAACTGAAACTACACTATACATATACCTGATTTCACACTATACAATGAAACTTGTATAATATATATATAAACCAATTCAAAATATTAATAAACTAGTATCTCAATTATACTAAAATAACACTGGTGTTACACACACATTTATGCAGTTTCCCCACCTGACCCCTCTAAAACAATCTGTAACCCCTAAAATTGTAAAACTAACCTATCACACCCCCTCCCAGCAGGAGGTAAGACACAAACAGGGATGATTGACAGTGATGTAAACGGAAGGGGAGGAGTTCCCCTTGACTGACAGTTGGTATCAGTGTTAGCAGTTTAACTCTTAGAACCTGCATGGCAAACATTCTTCCAGCGGGCTCACACAGATAACCTTAAACACTGACACAAGTAAGACGTAGTGTTCAAGACAGATGTCAGGAGAATGTCTCCGTCGGCCGAAGGATGCCAGAGACTCTCAGATGTCTGTGAAAGCTCAGTGTTAAAGTCTGTATAATCAGAACCACTACAGCTTGTCTCCACCGAGCTGAACCCAAACGTGTCACATCTGGGTGCTGTCCACATTCCAGCGAGATCACATTTAAGAGAATACAAATATGTATGGGACATGACCAGATCAAAAGGGGACAAGCTAGTTGATATTGTTGGATATATATCATTCCTAATATTGTGTTGGTTCAAATAGCCCTGACCCGTCGAGGCATGGACTCCACTAGACCCCTGAAGCAGTGCTGTGGTATCTGGCACCAAGATGTTAGCAGCAGATCCTTTAAGTCGTGTAAGTTACGAGGTGGGGCCTCCATGGATCGGACTTGTTTGTTCAGCACATCCGACAGATGCTCGATTGGATTGAGATCTGGGGGATTTTGAGGCCAAGTCAACACCTCAAACTCGTTGTTGTGCTCCTCAAACCATTCCTGAACCATTTTTGCTTTGTGGCAAGGCTTATTATCCTGCTGAAAGAGCCACAGCCACCAGGGAATACCGTTTCCATGAAAGGGTGTACAAGGTCTGCAACAATGCTTAGGTAGGTGGTACATGTCAAAGTAACATCCACATGTATGGCAGGACCCAAGGTTTCCCAGCAGAACATTGCCCAAAGCATCACACTGCCTCCGCCGGCTTGCCTTCTTCCCATAGTGCATCCTGGTGCCATGTGTTCCCCAGGTAAGCAACGCACTCACACCCGGCCATCCAGGGGATGTAAAGAAAACGTGATTCATCAGACCAGGCCACCTTCTTCCATTTCTCCGGGGTCCAGTTCTGATGCTCACGTGCCCACTGTTGGCACTTTTGGCGGTGGACAGGGGTCAGCATGGACACCCTGACTGGTCTGCGGCAATGCAGCCCCATACACAAAAAACTGCTATGCACTGTGTATTCTGACACTTTTCAATCAGAACCAGCATTAACTTTTTGAGCAATTTGAGCTACAATTTGAGCTACAGTAACTTGTCTCCCCACGTGCAACAATGAGCCTTGACCATCCATGACCCTGTCGCCGGTTCACCGCTGTTCCTTCCTTGGACCACTGCAGACCGGAAACACCCCACAAGAGCTGCAGTTTTGGAGATGCTCTGACCCAGTCGTCTAGCCAAACCACAAAATGTTCACTTGCTGCCAAATATATCCCACCCACCAACAGGTGCAGCGGTGAAGGGATAATCAGTGTTATTCACTTCACCTGTCATAATGTTATGCCTGATCGGTGATATATATTTACAAACCTAAAGTTTGGGGTCGATAAGACTTTTTAAGTGTTTTTGAAAGAAAGCTGCATTTAATAGATTAAAAAATACAGTAAAAACAGTAATATTGTGAAATATTATTAGAAATTAAAATAATTGTTTTCTGAATATATTTCAAAAAGCTGAATTTTCAGCATCATTACTCCAGTCTTCAGTGTCACATGATCATTCAGAAATCATTCTAGTATGATGATTTGATGCTCAATAAATATTTCTGATTAGTATCAATGTTGATAACAGTTGTGCTGCTTAATATTTTTGTGAAAACAAAGATACATTTTGGATTCTTTTATGAATAGAAAGTTCAAAATAACACAATTTATTTAAAATATAAATTATTTGTAACATTAAAACGCCTTTAATGTGGATGGGTGGATAATTGAATATCATTTAATACTTAATTTCATTAAAAATGTAGTACTTTCTTACTTTTACTCAAGTAAAACTTGTAATTACTTTTACTTGAGTAAAAGTAAGAAAGTACTACTTTTTGAATGTAATTAAGTATTAAATGATATTCAAACGTAGTGCAGTAAAAAGTACAATATTGTGTTTTGTAATGTTGTGAAGTAAACGTTTTCCAAAGAAGAACACTGATAAAGTACATATACTTGAAAAATAAAGAAAGTGAAAATACTTTACTACTGTCCGCCTTGTCGTCAGCCATTACAAGATGGGCAACCTCTTGTCAATGTTGCTTTTGAACAAAAAGGTGTCTAAAATAACAAGCAGTATTTAAATCTGACTCTGGAATCTCTTGGTGGCACAAGGTGGCAGAGAACTGGATTCTAAGGTTACAAAAGCTGTCTGGCATAGTAGTGTAGACTAACCTAAAGCTGTCCTGTTTTACACACACCTCTCTGAGAGGATTACGCTCAGCTCAGTACACGAAGACTTTGGCCTACTCGCTCTTTTTCTCTCTGACGGTAGGCGCCGTCTAATTAACTTTAAATTGAGTCTTTTCACTGCACATGACAGGAAGTCAAATATTTCATTTGAAATTAGGATGAACTCCAAGGTCCAACATGTGAGCAAATGTGAGCAGAGAGCAATATTTTGAAGTAAAGGTTCAGTCAGTGAGAGTGTGTAAGCACACGTGTTTGTGTGAGAGAACATTAGCTAAATGAGGTACAGACAGTATAATCCACTTTAATTTTCTGTAAACATGCGGTGCAACACACAGGTTGGCAGAGGGCAGAGCAGAAAGTAGATAATCAGTGTCCTTCAGTAACAGGAAGGAGTAAGTAAAAAAAGAAAACTAGAAGAGGGACTTCATGTATGTCTGCCCGCAATGGACTGGACGTTTGTGACTGGCACCATCTGGCTCAGTGACCCTTCATGTCTATGGCAGCGTGAGCTGGGAAATCTTCTTTACTTATCACACTATCCTGACAGGAAATGACATGAGCGTTAAAGAGATCTAAGATGGTGAGAAACACTGAAAATAAAAGGAAAGGAGAGGAGAGAGGAGGTGGATCTGGGGTCGCAGAGGTCAGAATCTCTTCGTCTCAGGGTCAAATTAGTTTAGCAGTAACTATAGAAACTGAGACCCACTCAGTGGACACTTGCTGGGTCAGTCTGAGTGGAGCTCGTTTTCCTGAGCCGGGGGTGGGGAATAAATGCTTGTGTGGGTGTCAGACGGATCTGCGTCCTACACAGTCTACAGAAGCATACTAAAATCAAAGTATTCTTAAAAATTATTTTTGGGGAACATTATGTGTGCATGGCGATTACTCTTAAAAACGTCCACTTGTTCATTTTGTTTACTTTGAGATGACTGTGTAAGCCACATTTTAAGATAAATGAGTGTGTTCTCACTAAGATCAGTGTGCAAGCTCTCAGTTGTGTTGTGTAAGAACAGTCTGTGTGTTCTGAGACTGATAAGATGTTTCTGTTCTAAAAGTAACACTTCCGTGTTGATTAAAGTGTCTGGGCAAATACATTGCAGCTCTAATGCTGTACAGTGGGTCCAAAAGTCTGAAACTGAAAATCCGGAGTTCAAAATATAATTTAAATATGGAAAGAAAGAAAAAAGATTTGGGATTTTGAACAATTTAGAGTGAAGGAACATTATGACATTCTACCTTACACTGAAATTGTTATGCTGATATACAGTTTTCAAGGCATTTTATCGTAAAAGTATTGAGACAAATTAAAATTATATTTTGGCTTCTGACCAAGTCTGGGATAAGGGTAAAATATTATAATCAATATATAAATCAAATGTTTCCAGTTTAAAGAATTAGTTCACTTCAAAATGAAAATGTCCTGATTTTTTTCTCACCCCTATCTCATCCAAGATGTTCATGTCTTTCTTTCTTCAGTCGAAAAGAAATTACGTTTTTTGCGGGAAAACATTCTAGGATTTTTTTCCCCATCATAGCCTTCCATTGCAACCAAAATGCTGAAGGTCCAAATCAATGCAGTTTCAAAGCGCTTCGAAGGGCTTCAGAGGTTCTGCGCAATCCCAAACGATGAATAGGGTCTTATCTAGCGAAATGATCGGCCATTTTTTTTTTTATGAATATACTTTTTAACCTAAATTGCTCATCTTGCGCTGCTCTGCTACGTGTCAAGGATTGCGCAACCACGTCGAAAAGGTCACGGTAGACGTAGGCGGAAGTACTACCCCAAGCGAACGTGCAAGGACTAATACAAACGCCCTTTACAAAAAACACTCCATTTTCAACTTCAAATTCGTTCGACATCTTTGTTTTACCTTTTTTTTGCTAAAGGCCATTTGTATTAGTTTTCGCATGTGCGCTATGTAAACACAGGGGTGGTACTTCCGCCTACGTATAGCGTGACCTTTACAACGTGATTACGCAATCCTTAGCACGTCGCAGAGCAGCGCAAGATGAGCAATTTAGGGATTTTAGGGATTGCGCAGAGCCTCTGAAGCCCTTCGAAGCCCTTTGAAACTGCATTGATTTGGACCTTCAACATTTTGGTTGCGATGGAAGGCTATGATGGGGAGAAAAATCCTGGAATGTTTTCCTCAAAAAACGTAATTTCTTTTCGACTAAAGAAAGAAAGGCATGAACATCTTGGATGAGAAGGAGGTGAGTAAAATATCAGGACATTTTATATTAAGTTAACTAATCCTTTAAGGGGTCGTTTACACAAACTAAAAATTGAAAACTTTTTATACATTTTGTCCGGTCATTTACATGACAATGCCATTTCCGGGGCCTGAAAAGCAAAACGATACCATTATTGACTCTGTGTAAACTACAAAAACGCACATTTATGAAAACAGTGACGTCATGCGCCTGTGTACGTTGTTGTTTGTGTGTGAAAAACGCTAAGGAAAAACGTTTCAGTTTTTAGTACGTCTCTGTCGCGTAAACGTACCCTTAAAGGGTTAGTTCACCCAAAAACGAAAATTATCCCATAATTTACTCTCTCTCAAGCCATCCTAGGTATATATGACTTTCTTCTTTCAGCCAAACACAATCAGAGTTATATTAAAAATATATCCTGGCCTTTCCCAGCTTTATAATGGGAGTGAATAGAGCCTTTTAATGGGAGTGAATAAAGTTTTTGAAGCTCCAAAAAGCGCATCCATCCATCATAAAAATAATCCATACAGAAAAGGTCACTCTGGGTTACCGGAAGCCAGTGATTAAGGTTTATAAATAAGTTATAAATATGTATTTTTTTTCTCACAAAAATGCATTGCTTTGCTTCAAAAGGCCTTTATTAACCCCCTGGAGTACTTTTAAGATGGATGGAAGTGCTTTTTGGAGCTTCAAAAACTCTATTCACTCCCATTATAAAGCTTGGAAGAGCCAGGATAAATATTTTTTTTTATATAACTCTGATTGTGTTTGGCTGAAAGAAGAAAGAATATACACCTAGAATGGCTTGAGGGTGAGTAAATTGTGGGATAATTTTCATTTTAATGTGATCTTAAAAAAGTTTAAGAATCAAGTTTTACCCTTGTGGGGACATTTGGTTCCCACAAACCCATCGAAAGTTGACACACATACACACTTCCACACTATATAAACCCCTTCAATGCTTCACTTTATTTTCACATAACGCTGCTCCATTCCTGCTGAACTGCCTTGCTACACACACAATGCTCAATATGTGCACACAAAGACATACACACACACACATCACCTCATTCCTTTTGCTCATTCATTAATATCTTCCGCCTGAATGAATATTTGGGATGAAGGTCTGATCAAAGCGACATTGAGGGGGCCAGGGCAGCAAAGTGGTTGAGAGAAGGTGGGGGAGTGTTTAGAGGAACGAGGGGCCCCACAAGGGTTAAGGATGGGTGGGCCACACTAATGGATCCGAATTGGATGCGCAGTGGGGGTTGAGGGTCGAGGTCATGCAGATAACAGGAATTTGAAATGACTCAAAGAGCTATCATGCGATTGGTCGATCTGCACGAGAAAATCCCCATGAATGCTCTCTGCACCACATTCTGATCTAAAAAAACACACACTCATATGCACAGGCAAAATATGCTATTTACAATACACACAAGGTCACAAATTACAGGGGATCGCTCAAATTTGATCTCTTAGTTCAGGGCATAAAGTACATTTTGTAAGACTTGTTATGACTAAGAAGTGTTAAAAATTCTGAACCTCACAAATGATCAACGTCACAGATGGGCTTGGTATTTGTAATGCTGACTTTGAAGAGATTCCCTCTCTTTATTCCTCGGGCTCAGTCTGTCTTACCCGGGATTAAGGTTTGGGATCAGTGGCCTGTTATTAACTGATGTCAGTCTTACCTTTGTTTCGGGTGGTATATATCGGTTTTCCATTTTTCTGGCATAAGTCAGTTTCATAGTAATATATTACATCAGAATCTTTAAAGTTTTCTGAAGACAATGCACATGCAAAACTTACCATCACTATTATAGAATGATGCTATGTGGTTGCTAAGGTGTTCTGTGTTTTTTTAAGCAGTTTGCTAAGGGGTTGCTTACCGGTCCAATCAAACAAACCCACTTCCAACTTTCAATTACATTTTGGCCCCTAGATATGGTTTATGTTTGTCATTCAAAGTAAGTCTATGGGATTTATTTGCCCATTTTATTTACAAGACAAATCGACATCTCTCCACTCATGTCTGGTTTTCCATGTCTATTGGAAAAATGGTGTAGGACACTTAATACTTTGGCTTAGGGATCTGAACAAGCCCCTAACCCCAAGTATGATCAATGGTAAAAACATCAGGTTTCCCATTGGCAATATGCATCAGTAAGAGGTACCATATTAAATCCTGTCTTTCTTTCTCTAGGTATATTCTGTTCCGGGTCATCTGATATGTGTGCATCTTCACCGTGTCAGAATGGGGCGACATGCGTAGATACAATGGATGATTATGTGTGTTTGTGTTCACGGGAAGGAGTACGCTACATGGGGAGGGACTGTATGGAGCTGTACAATGCTTGTGTGCTCGCTGAATGTGAAGGGTGTGTGAGTGAACCTGGCACGGAGCACTACACCTGTCCAGAAGACATCAACGAGTGTGAAAGTGGGCCGTGTGTCGGTGCCCTCTCTGAGTGTGTGGACGAGCTGAATGGCTACAAATGCCTGTGCCCACCTGGTTTCGGAGGAGAAGACTGCAGTCGTCGCATCACAGACTGTGTTGATGAACCCTGCCTCAACAATGGCACCTGTAGACGTATAGTGGACGGATTTGAATGCACTTGTTCAGATGGTTTTCATGGGGAGACCTGCGAAGAGAACCTGGATGAGTGTGAATCACATCCCTGTCAGAACGGTGCAATCTGTGTGGATGGTGCCAACAAGTATCACTGCTTCTGCGTGCCTGGATACCAAGGACACAACTGTGAGATTGACATAAATGAGTGCGCATCGAGACCTTGTTGGAACAATGGAACATGTATTAATGGGAAAGACCGGTACTTCTGTGAATGCCTGCTGGGATATACAGGTAATATGTGGAACTGTGTAAACCTATCATGAACTTGTTTGAAACCTTATATTTCCACATTTTTTAACTGTGCTGCTAACAGTCTAAAGCAGGGATGCCCAATTCTAATGCTAAATTCTAAAAATTTGCTCCAACACACCTGCCTGGAATGTATTGGTAATCCTAAAGATCTTGATTGGCTGATTCAGGTGTTTTATTAGGGTTTGAACTAAACTCTGCAGGACTATGGCCCTCCAGAAGCAGGATTGGGCAATCCTGGTTTACATGGATGTTGACAGCAATTAATAACTGGTAGTTGCCAAGTCTCTTTATTGGGCATCTGATTTTTTAAGTCATGTATTGTGCTCTGAATCTCTGTAGGAGTGAACTGTGAGATGGAGATTGATGAATGCGAGTCAAATCCCTGTCAAAACGGAGCCACCTGTCATGACCTAGTGGGGTTGTACACCTGTGACTGTGTGCAGGGGTTTGAAGGTTCAGACTGTGAAATCGATATCGATGAATGTGAGAGTGAGCCATGTCAGAATGGAGGAATCTGCCACGACCTTATTGATAGGTAACAGAACTCTGGAATTGTGGGAAAGCCTGACAGGGTCATGCAGATGACATCTATGCACTTCCATTTTTTTCACTTACTCACTGCGAGTAAAACAAATGCTACATGTTAGTCTCTTCTTGTCTAAGTGGTTGGTTATTTGGCCCCCAAAAAATCTGATTTGGTGTGTATTTGTATGCAGTTATGAGTGTGAATGTGAAGGCACTGGTTATATGGGGGATCACTGTGAGGAGGATATTCCAGAGTGTGCATCACATCCTTGCCAACATGGAGCTACTTGTCTAGAAGGCATTAACCACTACAACTGTACCTGTTGGCCAGGTAGCTCTCCTTTATTCAAAACTGTACTCAATTGTTTAGTCTAACTCTGCAACAAACTGAATCTATGTTAATGTGTGTATAGGTTTTGAAGGAGATAACTGTGAGGTGGATATAGATGAATGTGCTGATACTCCCTGTGAGAACGATGGTGAATGTTTTGAGAAGTCAAATTCTGAAATCTGGGAAACAGACTGGGAGTTCACCTACGCCACAGCCGCTGGTTACGTCTGTCAGTGCCAACCAGGATACACAGGTACTGACAACATAAAAAGAGATGTAAATGTAAAACAGTACATTAAAGCCACGTTTCCACTGCAATTACCCGGAACAATTTTTCCCAGGAACATTTTCCCCCAGACCTGTTGCTGTCTGTGTTTTCATCGTGGTCTAAAAGTACCGTGAAGATTAGGCAAATTAGTCCAGTGACGTAGGACTGTGCGCGGCTTTCCAGTTCACGCTGGATTTCGTCCTCCAGCTTAATAAAGCCTGAATCTCATTGTCGGTCCATCTGTCATATTTTTTAAACTCCATTGTTGATTCAAGCAGCAAACAACTTTTACTGCACACACCGCAACAGACTTTTAAAAATGGTGGTCATTGTCGGTCCATCTGTCATTTTTTTTAAACTCCATTATTGATTCAAGCAGCAAACAACTTTTACTGCACGCACCGCAACAGACTTTTAAAAATGGTGGTTGAAATAAAATACTGCGTGGAGTCAACAAATCAAAATGCTGCGTGAACCAATCAGCATACTCAGCGCCCAAGTCCCACCCCGATAGTTCCTGAACTTTGAAAAAGTACTACATTGCAAGCAGGGGGAGATGTTTACACGGAACTTCATTTAGACCCTGGTCCCTGTGGTCGAAACACACTGAGTATCACCCCAAAGTCCCTAGTTCCAGGGGAAAATTCCTGGGGTGGAAACACGGCTTAAAACAACACACAGACAATGCTACCACTTTCATTTTTAATAACTTGTTCCAGAGTTGAGCATAACTATGTTTTGACCCAATATGTGATTGAATTGGTGGTCAAGTATTGACATGCTGTTTATTTGTTTTCCCCAGGAGAGAACTGTTCAGTGAACATAAACGAGTGTGTATCTGAGCCCTGTCACAATGGGGGAAGCTGTATGGATTTGGTTAACGGATACACATGTCTTTGCCTAGAGGGGTTTGCAGGTTAGTGTTTGATATTAGAAAGTGTTTGCATGTGTATTTGTCTGTATTGTTAATTTTGGTCCGTCTTTGTCAGGCGTGGAGTGCGAGGTTAATATAGATGAGTGTGAGAGTGCCCCCTGCCTGAATGGAGGTGTATGTGAAGATGGAGTAGCTGAATACAAGTGCCAATGTGCAGAAGCTGAGGAAAGTCACCTGCCATGGGGGGGTCCCCAATGCACTGTGCAGCTGCTTGGTTGCATTGAGCATGCCTGCCAAAATGGCGCCACATGCTTGCCATGGTTAGATGGAGAGACACATGGACATACTTGCCTTTGTCCTCCTGGTTTCTATGATGACATATGTTCTACACCAACCACATTTTCCTTCTCCTCACCGAGGTTCTTTCTGATTGAGGTTCCACCCCTCAAGCGCAGAAGGAGAGACACAGAACACGAGCATCTGTCTGTCCGTCTGCGCTTCCGCACCACTCTGCCTGATATGCTGCTGTTTTTTCGTGGCAATGCTGAGCTTTTCCTATCCCTGGAGATTGTTGGGGGTGAGCTGCGTGCTAAGGCAATATCAAAGGAGGGAGGGTCACTGAAGGCACAATTACCAGGGCTTGTAAGTGACGGAGATTGGCATGAAGCAATAGTGAGCATTGATGAACAGGATATCAGACTTGTCCTTCAGGTCAAAGGTCCAGACTGTGACAATCAAGCATGTAGAGTTGAAGACAAGCAACCAGGTGATCATGAAATTTTCTTTCACCACGATAGCCTCACAAAGGTATATGTGGGTGGAGTACCAGAGGAGTACAAGGAGCTTACATTGAGCGGTGGCTTTTTGGGCTGTATGGAGGACCTACAGGTTGATGGCCATCCTGTCCTGCCACATGATCTGGGTGACGAGGAGGCAAGTGTAGAGTTAGGCTGTATAAAGACGGAATGGTGCCAGGTGGACCCACATCCTTGCTCTCAACAAGGGCACTGTGTCGATCTCTGGACGAGCTACCACTGTGACTGTTATAGACCACACTATGGACATGACTGCAGCCAAGGTGTGCATACACACATGCTCATACACTCAAACAATGACCTTGTAGTAATGTGCAGCGCTCAAGTATTCAGCTCTGGTGCTGAAGGGCAACTGTTCTGCCAGGTTTAACTGTAGCCCTATTCAAACACACCTGAACAAACTAATCAAGATGATTACTTGGAAAATACAGGCAAGTGTGTTTGGTAAGGTGGGACTGAAACTCTGCAGGACAGTGACCCTCCAGGACTGCAGTTGAATAGTTCGGGTGTAGAGGAAACCAAACTTATATAATAATAAAACATTATTGTCACATTTCTCTTTCTTTCCCAGATTTCCCCTCTTGGACATTTAGTCATGAGGACTCTAAAAGCTTTCTTGCATTTGAACTGCTGTTTGATATTGGCAGGAACTTTAGTGTCTCATTCTACCTACGATCACTTAAATCAAGTGGATTATTATTTCAGCTACGAAAGGCAGGACTTGAGGGGACAGAGGAACATGATCCTTATTTTACCATGTACCTGGAAATGGGACGAGTACAGGTGACCTCTGTAGCAGAGTCACCCACCCTATCATCACCAGTGTTTGTCTGTAATGGAGAGAAGTCTTTGATTCAGTTGGACATACAGGAAGGTCAGGTGTTCTTTAACCATGGAGGATTGCACTATATACTTGGCTCACTGCCTGACATGGAAGTTCTGGGGGGAGACCTGGTGTATGTTGGTGGAGTTCCAGGTGAAGAAGGTGCAACAGATTGGGGTGGGAACTTTAAGGGCTGCCTGCAGGACCTGAGACTAGACGATGTGCATCTAGAAGTGGACGTCTGGAATAGTACCCTCAATGAGACTATATATATCTCCGGTGATGCAGAAAATGTGCTACCTGGATGCATAAGTGATAACACATGCAAGGTATGTAGACTTACATGTATATTAGATGTGTTTGCATTGATAATTATTGTTGGAAAGAACTAATGTTGTGCGGATGGTTTGCAGGTGGAGCCTTGCTTGAATGGTGGAGAGTGTACAGTCACATGGAATGACTTTACTTGTTCCTGCCCACGGGACTTCACTGGAAAGACATGTGAAACCAGAGTTTGGTGTGTCAGCGACCCGTGCGTAAATGGTGGACGCTGCGTGGATCTGTCGGATGGCTTTGAGTGTATGCTCATCTTAAACAACCCACTTTCTTGGTTGCTTCCTGAACATCCTATTGGCAAAATAATTAATAAATATTAATAATGTATAAATGTTTATAATCAAGTAGTAAATATAAATGTATGTGAAATTTATGAAAATACATATTTATTTTATTTTTTTGTCTTACCAGGCATTGCTAATGCTACCTTTGACAACACAGCCCTACACTATAGTGCTAAGGGATCTCTAGTTGACCCAGTGACCAATGTCACCATGGAGCTTCGTACAAGGCAGGAAAATGGTGTGTTACTTCGTGCATGGAGAGGGGCGGAACTTCTACTGATTGGTCTGCTGGATTCGGCCATTTATGTGGAGCTTCATACAGAGAACAGTGTGGAACCAGTAACATTCTCTGGACAAAGACTCATTGGAGATGGAACCTGGCATCGCTTGCTCATTGTCATGGCCAACCCTGAGCTTGATGCATCTCCGTGGTTGATTTTGGTGGATGGCATCATTGATGGTAGCAGTGCCCCAGTGCTTGCTGGTAGTTTAAGTTTTCTTAAAGACTTGTCAAGTGAGGTTGCACTGGCAGAGACGTACACAGGATGTCTAGGTGCTGTCGGAGTAGGTGGGGTGTATCTTCCATTTGTAGACAATCCCAAATCACCCCAAACATCTCGGTTTTGGAGGAGACAAGATGAGCATGTGCACATAGGGTGCTCTGGGACTCCAGTGTGCCACTCTCATCCTTGCAGGCATGGTGGTACATGTGTGGATCTCTTTAATACATTTAGCTGCCAGTGCTCACCCGGCTGGGAAGGGATCACCTGTGAAAAAGAAACCGACGAGTGCGTCTCAGGACCCTGTCTCCATGGCAAATGCAAGGACAAGTTTAATGGGTTTGACTGCTTGTGTCACCCAGGATTTGCTGGACCTACATGTTCAGAAAACATAGACGACTGCAAAGGATCGAAGTGTAAGAACGGAGGAACCTGTGTGGATGGAGTTAATGACTACACCTGTATCTGTCCCGCTAAGTACAGCGGAACACGTTGTCAGTGAGTTCTTACTGATCACACATTGATGCCTAGACTTGGCTCAGCGATAATTTACTCTCCATTTACAGTACATTTGCCCTTCTACTCTGTTGAACAGAGAACAGGGTTATAAGGGGCTTTCGCACCAAGTAGTTCTAGGAACTTAGTTATAGGAACTAGCCACCAAGGTGGTTCCCCGAGAACTAAAAGTTACCCTAGGGCCGTTTTCCTGGTTGCATTCGCACCGCCAATAGAAATTCTGAAGTGACGTAAGCCGCGCTTGTTGTTGTGACTTTTGTTTTGCCGGCGCTGAGAATGCACACAGCACTCACATTCTCCGGCTTCATACTTATACGTTATTAGATAGAAATGTTATACAAAGAAAGTAGACAGTACATGAAAAAGCATTAGCGTTTGCCATATGGCTGATGTCCAATGTCGCTAGCTGAGCAGAAATACCTAATCATGTTTTGCTTGGTCCCCTCAAAGTTGCGTTGGATTTTCTCCTCAGCTTAAGGTTGAGAGGTCCATCTATCACTGTTTTCCATGTTTGTAGAGTTAGTTCCTGGAGTAAATATATAGGCTATAATCTGTGTTTCCACCACTTTTTAAAAATGGCGGATGCTGGTGTTTCGCGTGCGTTCGACCAATCAACATGCACTTACGACAGTGGTAGTTCCTAGTTCCTTGTGCTGGCTTAGACCCTCCTCTGAAGCAGGAGCTAATTAAGTTCCCCCAAAAGGAGTTCCTAGAACTAAAATCGTTCCCAGTTCCTGTGGTGCCAACACTCCAAAATCCGGGTACTTCCGCCAATAGTTCTAGGAACTACGAAAAGGTTCCTCCGGTGCGACAACCCCTATAAAGTGGTCTTCACAGAGAACTAAATTCAAACCTGCTTGTAGTTGTAAATACTAATGAACGCCAGTGGAAAAACATCAAATAGTTCACTATCCTCTTTATTTCACATCACAGTAAGACTGCATCCTTATCTGTTCGGGATTGTTTCAAGTGTTGAGCATTTGTTTGTGTGTTCTTGTGCATCAGGTATAACTACCCTCCTCTTAAATGTGACCTGGATTTTGAATGTGAAAATGATGGCATTTGTCACGACACTCTGTGGGGGGCAAACTGCACCTGCCCTCCAGGATTCACAGGAGACAGGTGGAGTTAACACTTACATCCTTGTCCAATAGAAATAAATTGAATATACAAATACTGATAAAGTGTTCACATGTTTTTTTTTTCCACAGATGTGAGAGAGAAATGGATGAGTGTGCATCTAGCCCATGTCTAAACGGTGGATCGTGTCTGGATCGGCTGAACCGGTTTCAATGTTTGTGTCCAGCAGGATTCAGTGGTCAGTTCTGTGAAACAAATGTAAGTAAACACTGAGTATAATAATAATAATAAGCATGCAATTTAGGAACGAAAATGGGAATGCAAACAAGTTTGGTAGTGTTAATTGTTACTTTTTATCTAACAATAACAATAGCCGCGTTTCCACTGTCGGGCCAATGTGAGCCAGGGCTTTCAACGGGCCGGGCTGGGCTAATAGCCTCGGACTTGTAGCACAGTGCCCAAAACCACACTATGTTTCCACCGCAACGCTTCACTAAAACCCGCCCATAACACACCTCTCTGGAACAACGTCACACAAATCCATCATTTCACCAACAAATGCAAGTTTTATCAAAAAAAAAATAAGAGAGAAATCACTAGAAACTAGTGAGATCGCAAAACGAGCATGATAAAAGCGTTTGTTGGCTTTTTTTTTTGTTTACTTAAAGATTTAAAACCCAAGCATCGATGTTTTACCACCGTTTTACAATAGTAAGTCATACATTGATCATAATGAATTCATTTGTCAAGATTGCACATTAGTCACACATAAATAAAGTGGTACTTACAAAAATACGGTGACTGAGACAGTCCCAATATATATTCAGTCTGAGAAAAACAGGAAGCTCCAGAAAAAGTTGCTTTATTTCAGACAGTCCGGTATAAAGAGATAAGACGTACTGACAGATAAAATAAATACATGATTGTGATAGCCTATATGATTTGTCTGATTTCTTCAAGCAGTCATGGTTAGCGCAATAGCAGCACTATTTCTGCCTTATACAGTGATCAGAATCCACATCGGATCACAAACAGAAGTTATTTCAAACACGCTGCTGTCTGAAAGATATATGGAATCATCCGCGCCCGCGACGCTGACGTCCCCAGACTCCGCCTTTGTTCGTAACCACTCCTCAAGCCCGAGCTGGTCCGCTTTGGACCAAGGTATTCGGTGGCCCAAAAAAACGAGGAAGCCCCTACGAGGCCCGATCATGCACCGGAAGTAACAATGGGAACGTGACTGGCCCTGGCACGCACTAGTACGGCCGCTTTTGGCCTGACAGTGGAAACGCAGCTAATTTGAATCTATCTCTCTCTCTCTCTGCAGAAGCAAGCTCAGCAAGATCATATACCATGGCTGGCAATTGCGGTTCCATTGGCATGTGGTTGTATCCTCTTGGTGACTATTGGTCTCATTTTCATGTTGATGACAGCACGCAGGAAGCGGCAATCAGAAGGAACTTATTCCCCAAGCCATCAGGAGGTTGCAGGTGCACGCCTGGAGATGGATAGCATGCTGAAAGTACCACCTGAAGAGCGTCTAATTTGAGATATGAACACAAAAACAAATGTAGACAAGGGGGCTCTAATATTATCGGAGTGACAATGGAATTACACCCGACCTTTCCAAGACCAAGTGGTATTACGGAGGCACAATAATAAGCAAGTGCTGCATCAAACAAGCAACCTAAAGATGTACTCTAATACGAATGAAAGAGGAAAAATGAAAATGGGAAGGCATCAAATATGGTTGATCTTTCACCATTGATTTTGTGGAGACCAACAACTTTATTAACCAGCAACTTTCTCAAGTCTAGTTGAACTTGGACGTTGTGATTCTTTACCTCATGGCATTATATGCCTGAACGACTTACATTCTCCCCGCACTCCCACAGCATTTAAAATCTTTAACAAATCTCTTTCAAAGATAAGCGCTGAAAGTAGTGCTAATGATGGAGAGAGAAACATTTTGAAAATATTTTTTTTCCACAGCATTTGAATGTACAAGATATGATATTTGGAGCAATACTGTTTTGTTAACTAGCTACTATTTCTGCTGTATGGGCAACACTGAATATGATAATTGACAATAAGGAATGTGGCTTCATATTCATGCCAATGTGAATAATTAGCCATACGTTAGCATTTAAAGGGATGGGGAACAACAAACTTGTTACATTTTAGGCCCTGTTTACACCTGTTCTATCAGACCACAAGTAGACGAGGGAGACATACCCGTTTACACCTGTTATTTTAATCCATCTCTTTTGTCTATTTTCAACCACTTCTGTCCTTATTTCTAAGGCCTTTTTCAGATCTTTCTACCTAATGGACGTAATAAGCTTGTGAAATTTACAAATGAACGTGAAAGGAGACGATGGAAAAACTGACAGCCGCAAGACTGAGTGCGTGTTAGAAATTAGGAACGGCAAAGAACATTGAGCTTGGTACGTTTTTTTGTCTTCAAACCAAACCAAAGGTACAGTGTGTGAATTTTGGCGGCATCTAGTGGTGAGGTTGTGAATTGCAATCACCCACCGTTCCCCCCTGCCTTTCGAAGCACATAGAGAAGCTACGGGGGCCTACACAGGACAAATTGTTGTCGTCGGAAAGAGCAGAGAGTAGCTAGCGCTGTTGAGAAATTTAGGGCTACTGTAGAAACATAACGTCGGAAAAGGTACTAAAAAAAATAACGGGACAATATGTAAGGTTTTTATACACCACCGAAAACATAGTTATGTATACTACCAGTCTAAAGTTTGGACACACTTTCCCATCAAAGAGAATGGGAAAGTGTGTCCAAACTTTTGACTGGTAGTGTATATTATATTGCATTTCTGTCAATAGATCCTCGTAAATACTACACACTGCACCTTTAAGTCTTCTTCAGCCGACAAAGTTTAAATCCTGTCTGGCTAGTGCGCTTCCCATAATGTTTACGCATTAGGTCAGTAGGCAGAGAGTTAGCCAACTTTTGCGGCTGTTTGACCACATGAAAAGTTCGACCACATGAGCGTTTACACTAAGAAAACAATCCAATTGAATGCGTTTATGACTACCTCTGGAAGTGGTTAAAAGTGGACAAGTTCAAAACGTTTTAGACCCCGTTTACACCTGTATTTAGTGTCGTCCACTTGTGATAGGATTGACGAAAACAGGGCCTTAAAGTAATGCATTTTCTTTCTTTTTTTTGCTTTAGGGCATAACTTTTCTGGTTTTGCCTACTGCATAGTTGCGTTCACATTGTATCAGAATTACCCTAATTACGCATTTACGATTACTAAAAACTATATGTCTTTGTTGAAGAAATTACATATCATATAAAGAACCAAAAAGACTGCAAGTTAGTTAGCAATATCACTAGGTTTATGTTTGACATGCCATTTTATTTTAGCCGATAACCTACACTTGTCTTTCACTATTCAATATTTGAGATGGCAAAAAGAAAATACATTAATGTAGTAATAATTTTTTTTGCTTTCATTGACAACAACGCTGTACATGGTGCTATTTGGAGTAACAAAACAAATAGCTTTGAGTAGAATATGAGCAGTTGTCACCTTGTAATTAAGGCAATTCCATCAAAAATGTGAACGCAACATAATTTGATTGAGACCGTTATTGGAAAAACTGTGAACGTTTTACTGTTTGACAATCACCGCACTTCGCATTTTTTGGGGAATGCGTTTATACACATACAAGTGTGAGACTACTAAAGATATAAACACCAACACAAATGTTTTTACACACTTACCTCTGCGTACACATGCAAACATGAACACCATGAGTGGTAAAACAAAATTCTGCCTGTGTATGAAGATAAAAAAAGAGAGATGAGACATAAGAAGAAATCCTTGCTGATGCCTAAATGCTGTAAAAACTGAGTGAATGCAAGTTGCGTTCATTTTACAAGTTGTGTGTATATGTTGTAAATTATGGCTGTAATTTGTGTTTTCTGGTCTGTTGCATATCAATCCGGCTTCCTGCATGAGCATTCTTAGGAATTACTAAAACTCTACAGTACAGTGTGAACTGCAACATCAATTTAGGAATATATTTTTGAACGTGTAAATGTGCAAATGTTGTTTAATAAAAGTGTTTGTGTTTAAATGTGTAAATGGAGTAAAGTTCAAGTGCATGATTAGTTGTTTTTTAATCTCATAATTAGGGGCCAAGCACCGAAGGCACCTATTGAAATGGTTAGCATTCTTATTATTATTCTTCCTTCTTCTTCTTCCGCCATGGGAGTCTATGGCAGCCCACAGAACCGCTTGCGGGAAAGTTATGAAATTTGGCACACAGATAGAGGATAGTCCCAACTGTCACTATAGCATTTTACACTATAGCATCAATTTTGAGTCTCTAAATCAATCCCTCTAGCGCCACCACCTGTCTAAAGTTACACTCATGTTTATGCTAATAACTTTTGAACCATAAGGGCTAGAAACAAAACTCAAGACAATTCGATTGCACCCTATGGCGTAATTTTCCGTCATGAAAATTTTCCCGCCATTTTTAATTAACTGAAAAACCTACTTTTGCAAACTCCTCCTAGGCCGTTGCTCTGATTTTCACGAAAATTTAATCAGATCATCTTCAGACCATGCTGACAAAAAGTTATGGAATTCAAGTTGATTCGTCCAATCGTTTTCGATAAACGGGCGAAAAATTTTACGTAGTGGTTGCAAAAATACACTTAAAGCTACACTGTGTGATATTTTCCCCCATCTAGCGGTTAAAAGGTAAATGACCATCTAGTATATTAGTTTCTCTTCCTCTCAATTCCGATTTCGTTTTAACTCCTACGGTGGCCGATTTAGTCCAAGATTAACATGGCTTCCAGTTTGACCTCGTCCACATTCGACACACTGCCATCGAGTGTTAAAAGGCGAAAGGCGAAGCTTGAATTTACGGGTATGTCCCTCTTTGGCTGATGTACTTTCAAGATGGAGGGGCAACATGGCGACCCGCATTCGAACCCATTACCCGTATGTAATTTCAATGGCATATTATAAACTTACGAGAATACTTTATTACTTGAAAGAAGTAAATATACATTAATGAGCACATATTTTAGAAAGAACTAAGTGTTTTTAGCTAAGAATAAACTAAAAAAGTTACACAGTGTAGCTTTAAGGCTATATCTCCGCAGCGCTTTATCGTATTCAAACCAAACTTTGTACATGTCATCACAAGCATGACCTGAGGCAACATGCAGCGTTTTGGCACAGCGCCACCTACTGGTCCGGAGATACGAAAAATGGCTATTTTTGCTTATAACTTCTGAACCGTTTGTCCAAAAATCATAAAAACAGTGATCTCGTTAGATTCAGGATGGCATGCCGAGTCGTGTGGTATCCAATTTTACCAGGCACGTGCACAGGTAGGGCTCAACCTGTGCAGAGCACATGCCCTTTTTGCCCTTACACTCCAAAGTGCCCTTTTTTTGGTGGTAGTGTTTTTTGTTCCTGCTTCAATAAATCAATAGTTTTGGTAAGTGCATTTGAGTTTGGCTTTTGTAAAATGTTAATAATATATTGATAAGTAATACAACCACATTTAATTTGTTTTTGCCACCGAAAAATCATAAATAAGCAAAGGTGCGCCCATAGACGCCAAGAGCGCCCGCGCTGTTTCCTACTGGAACTTACACAAAGTGACTGAGTGATCCTCGTCATCTAGGTCAAATATATTTCGTAGAAATTTGTTCTTGGATTTATGATTGCTAATACAATTAATTTGTTAACATGTAATAATATCATGGTCACATGTTTAATTCATTTACGTTGTTGATATATGCACATATTCTCTAATTTTTGAATCTCTATACTCTCTCGTTTTCACATGTGTAGTAAAAGATGGTTACAGTAATGTTGTCGTTACATTAAGTGCAAATAGGCCGTCTTTTTCACAGAAGGTCTGGTTGGGTCAGTCAGAATTGCAGAAGACACCATATAAATGATATCCGTGATAGTGCAGGGGTAAAGCGCATTGCTTGAAGTTTTGACGCAAATTGATCACGGTTCGAATCCGCGTTTTGCCGAACTTGCTCTACTTCATTTTCCCATCACACAGAAATTCAAAAAGGTATTTTTTCCCCCAATAAAAATAGTGAAAATCTTCAAAAAATGTAAATAAAGCATGTCATGTGTGTTTGATAATAAAGTGTTAAGGCCTTTGCACACTGAGTATGAAATTCGCATGCGAAAATTTCGGACTCAGTGTGCAAAGGCCTTTAGGGGCGGGTGAACAGAGGGGGTGCCCTTTTTCAGTTTCAGCACATGCCCCTCAAAAGGTCTGTGCACGGCCCTGAATTTTACCATATCGGCCATTTTGATTTATGTGCTAAAAGGCTGTATTTTATGAACTCATGAACGGATTGTTACAAAACTTGGTATGGGTCATCAGCACGATGCCCTGAAGGAGCCTGAGAAGTTTCGAAACAGCGCCACCAAGTGGATTTTTTTTCCCAAACGCTTATAACTTTGGGTGTCGTTGACTTATTTTCATGGGACTAACTTTTGGTTGTCTCCTGAATCCTAGCCGAGTCCAACGATACCAGACTTAGCAGGTTTTGGCGTATGGTTTGTGCAGCGTGGTAATTTAGCGCTTTAAAAACGTTAACCGATATCTTCGAAACCGCTAGTCCAATCGAGACGAATCCAGCTTCAGACGTTCGGAAACATCGGTCGATAACTAAATATTAATGCCCAAATGTCAAAATATTGATAGTAAGGGGTAGTAAAATCCAATCAAAGTCAGGTGTCAGTCGTTTTTTACGTGTTTTTTTCATATAAATGTATATAACTCCAAAACAAAATTAGATGTTTTCACCAAAATTGAAACACACATGTATGGGCTCATTCTGAAGACATATAAAAAAATGGTAGGATTGAGCCTCTTGGTGGCGCTATATTTAAACTATATTTATAGTATAACTATACAACTCAATGTTTTAATGTGGGGTTTTAACATTTTTGCTTAAAATTGTCTTCAAATGTCTTCACTCATATTTTCAGTTGGTCTGCTGCTAGCTTCCTTGTTTGCTTCTGTTGCGCTTGGCCCCGGTATTGCTGCTTGCAGCTATATTTTTTACTTATAATTAGCAGCACTTAATTAACATGTTAAACACCCCTAAATTACTAAATTTCTGTCAGGACCATTATTGTCAAAGATGATTGACAATTAGCATAATCGAGTCGCCTTCATTTATATAGCGCTTTTTACAACACAGATTGCTTCAAAGCAGCTTTACAGTGATAATAGGAAATTAATTTTGTTTTTGATTAAAAGTTTCTGTAAAACTGATTAGTTATTTAATTAGGTGTCATTTAAACAACACCATCTTCAATTACAACAGAAAACCCCCAATGTGTTCCGGACCCCATCTGCACGGCAGCAGCATTTGGTGGCCCGAGAACGCAAACATAGGTTTGAAACAGTTTTGAAACTATACCATCAGCATCCCTGCGCAACCCCTAAAAAGGCGAATCCGTGAAAACGGCGACGGCATGTACGCAAGCATTACGTGTTCAGCCTATAGGCAAGCGTGTTTGAATACGTATGTGTGCATATGTGTATAGAGTATATGTGTGAATAACAGAAATTGATAATGTTTTATGTGTATGCCATAGTATTGAGATGTGTTTTTGGTCTAGATTTAAACTGACCGAGTGTGTCTGCTTCCCGAACAATGCTTGGAAGACTGTTCCAGAGTTTAGGTGCTAAATAGGTAAAGGATCGACCGCCTGCAGTTGATTTTGATTTTCTAGGCATTATCAACTGGCCAGAGTTTTGAGACCGCAATAGACGTGATGGAGTATAATGTGTTAAGAGCTCGTTCAGGTACTGGGGAGCTAAACCATTTAGAGCTTTGTAAGTAATTAGCAAGATTTTAAAATGTATACGATGTAACCGTCACCGTCTGGTGTTCTTTTTTTTTGATTGCCATTTTTTCTCATCATATATTTTAGTAATTACAATAAATTAGGTATCATTTCAAAAGCTTACAAACTCCGAATTCATCCTGTGAAACCGTTTTGAAATCGGACGTTGTGTTACCATGGAAACGGTACTCTAAATTCTTATAAGCGGGCTCCTCCCCTAGTGGGAGGTGTCATGTTTTTTTATTACAACATTTATTTTAACTACTTTATAATCAAAATCTGTTCTAATCTTGACAAAACACATATCGTCAGAAAGGCCTGAGTCTCAAGGTTCCATATTTGGTGACTGTTTTGTGATGGAAGTGATATTTGGACAGAAATGTACAGGCAAATGCATCAAAAAAACAATCAATGGAATGTGGGTGACACCCGGTGGCTTTTTTTTGGTATAGTGCCCAAACAAAATCTCATGGGAACTTCAATTTTTTTGATATCAACTTCAAATTTGGAACACAACTTGGTTAGACATATGGCTTTGATTTTAGAGTAATTTTAGAGTAAAATTTTTTTGTAAAATATATTTTATATAAAATAAATATAGTACAGTATTTTTCATTTACAGTGAATTTAAACTTTTTTATACTTTCATATTTTAAATTGCAATAATCTGCCGAGTGTCTTCTTTAAAACAAGACCAAACTTAGGTATATATTCCAAAGCATTCTTGAATTACAGCCCTTTAAGTTTGGATATTGCATTTTCATGTCTATTCTCAAAAAGGGGGTGACCGTTAAGGGGTTAATAGGGTGCCAGGGTAGTGTTGACAGAACTGGGCTAATATGGTCATACTTCCTGGTACTAGTAAGAACTCGAGCTGCTGCATTTTGGACCAGCTGCAGTTTATTTATTAAGCGAGCAGGGCAACCACCCAGTAGAGCATTACAATAATCTAGCCTTGAGGTCATGAACGCATGAACTAACTGTTCAGCATTTTGCATTGAAAGCATGTGCCGTAATTTAGATACATTTTTAAGATGGTAGAATGCAGTTTTACAGATTCTACAAACGTGGCTTTCAAATGAAAGATTGGTATCAAAGAGCACACCCAGGTTCCTATTTTTTGTCCAATACTTAAAAATTCTGTTTTTTAGAATTAAGTTGTAGGAAATTAATTTGGATTGAGGGTATGGTTCTGTTCTGGAGGAGGGTAAATGAGCTCTGGAGAAACGCGAATTGCGATAGCTGTTGATAATACTGAAGGAACTATACATGTATGCTGTGATAGACGTCGTATTCCTATTGGTAGACAGTCAGCTGATGCGAGCTTGACTAACGTGACCTGCCAGAACTGACGTTATGCTTGATATGCGCAATAATGGGAATGAGAATGATTAAAAATAAATAAATAAATGGGAGCAAAACAAATGTGAAGCTCACCACTTTCACAGGAATATACTGTGTGCTTTTTAATCATGGCAAACACAAAAATAACATCCAAATAAAGATAAAAAAGTGCAAAATGATAAACAGGATATGAGTTCACATTAGGATACATTCCAAGAGAAAATTGTATTTTACACATCAGAAACGCTTTTTGATAATTCCATCTTGCTGAGAGTCACACTCTCTTACCAGTCAATCTGAGATGTCCAAACCTCAAAGGATCCTGTCAAAATACAATAGGTTGTATAATTCAGAAGTCCATGCTAAGCCATACTTTCATACTTTTTTTTTAGATTATAGTTTGACACTTTTTCTCTCTCAGAACACAGGGTCACATTCAGAGACGTGCCTCTTTGTCTGTTGTACAGTGACACTTTACCCAGTACAACGTTTAACACTAAACACACATTAATGCCTTGCCAGTTAAATCACCGTGAGTGTGTGTGAGAGGATAATCACAGATTACTGAAAAAAAATGACAAAAATACTGTATCTGCTTCAGTCAAAATTGTAAAGGTACTTTTAGGCGAATATATTTTTTTACTAGATATATCAATTTAAAGCCTACTTTTGCTGTTTTACAGTAGCACTTGATATGCTCACACACATTTTGATGTAAATAATATGAAGTTTTGCATTACAGTCAATGTATTCTTTAAGGGTGACTCGTAAAATTTGCAATTTAGCTTCCATTTCTGAATTATTTACCAAGGACAGCGTTTGCTGTACTGATCACATATCAACCTAACAAACAACCCATGTGAACATGTAGAAATCAGCTTTTAACAAAGACAAAATTTGAACCAAAATGTCTGAACAACCCATGCTGTAGGTATACACAACAAACCTCTCAGCAAAAACAGCTATGAACTTACACACACACACACACACACACACACACACACACACACACACACACGCACACACACGCACACACACGCACACACACGCACACACACACACGCGCGCACACACGCGCGCTCACAGGGACCAAATTAAACTCACTCTTTAAGGCCCAGATTAAAAGGCAGTCCAAACGAATGAACTAACAGAAAAAGTGATTTTCTAACAGCGCTACAGGGTGGATACAGAGGTTCAAGAACACTTTAATAACACAAATAACATCATTTCATATATTTAAATACAACAATAAAACCAGAGAAGAAGAGACACCAATTCACTCCCTGATGTTCCCTGACATGGACAAAAAAACATAACATGTTTCTTTTGGATTTGAGCATTTGGTTGTACACAATTCTTTTCCATGTCAAGATCTGCACAAACAGTGTTCTCCTACTTGCAAGTCTCGGACAAAAATATAGCCAAAAGAAATGGCATGAAACAATGATCCTCCAATGATCGTGCTGAACTAAACCCAATAAACAGGCACAGTCTATGACAAGAAAAACAGCTTTTAGAGTTAGGGTTCATTTTAACACACTTTATAGCAGTATGTATGCTTGAAAAGCGCAAAACAGATCTATTCGCATAAATACCCATAATGCAGAGTGCATGGCAGTAGCAGATTAGATGGAAGGGGTAGTGCTAAAAAGAATGGTCTGATTGTTCGCTTTATGAAAGCTATAAGTCTATCATGTGATGCTCAGAATAAAAGTAGATTTCAAACTTCAACAATCAAATCAAAGCAAGTGGACAATTAGCATCTAAACTAAACTATTTCGAAATTGAACAGAACCCAGTTCCAGGAGACCCATTTTAACACTTTTGGACTGACACGCAGGCAAGCGGAAGAGGTAAAGCCTGTACTAGTGAGGCGTTCACCACATATTTAATCTAAAAAATAAAAACAAACGACAACAAAAAAAACGCACTCTTGATCCGTTTGGTCAAGCGCTAATGCATCAAATGCATCCTGTATTTTTGACCTCTAAAATACCTGACCTCTAGGGGCAGTGTTGTGTTCTACAGGCCTGTTTATTCAGAGTGTTAACATTGTGCTGCACACACTATGCTCTATGCAGCGAGTAGTATATAGCTTGTACTAGGGCGAAATATGTAGTGCAGTATGCATTGTAGTATATGACGTATTATGTAATGTAGTGCAAATATGAAGTACACAGCAGGTACCGCGGCCACAACGTGTAGTATGCAATGTGCATTTGAGGATGCAGAATGTATGCCCTTGTGTCATGTAGCAGGTAGTGTGGAATGTGTGGTATGCAATCTACTAGGGATACACAATATTTGCATTATTACAATGTACAATTGCTTGTGGATGTTAGGGTAGGATGACTTAAATTAATATATGTGTAAGGTAAAAAATAAAAAAAAAACCTTCTTAATAAAACAGCACTGACTTTTAAGAGGATATGCAGTTTACTGCCATAAAAGCAATGTCAGTCTAATCGCTATTGTTGGGACGTGGGTCATTGTTGTATGGTACCTTTAATATTGTAGTCTGATCCCTATGGGAACTACACTGCTAGCTACAGAAAATACAGTGTTATCCTGCTAATATGTTTTTCAGTGTTGGTTCATCCGGTTCAGTCGGTTGCTATGGGAAATACAGCATTAGCATCAATGTGCATAAGGCTAAGTGAGTGAGTTAGGCGCGAAAAAAAAGCACAACACACTCTGGAGGAAAAAGTTCAACAGTGCTTTCAGGCCACTAGGAGGCGCAGTCTTAAATACCCACTGGCTCTAAATTTGCAGTCCCTCACTGGTTGGTAGCAGCAGGAGAGGAAATATGTGGGCAGAGCTAGTCGAAAGTTTCCCACCTTCTCCGCAAGTCCTCCACCTTTTTTGGGGGGGGCGTGGCCATTACAGTTGGTGTGGTTGCCATGGTAAGAAGGTCACTAAATGGGTCATGGGGTGCGTCTGAGGAGACTTGCGCAGGCTGGGCAAGAGTTGCCGGAGCAGGCGAGTCTAAGAGGCTCGAGAGAGAGCCACTACTGCTGGAGGATGGAGGAACGCGCCCAGTTGACCACGCCCCTCCTGTTGGGGTCACACCCACAGCGGGTGCCTGACCATATACTGAGAACGGGCGAGTAGAGGTGGTGAAGTAGTTGGCACCTTGGGGAGGCATGTAGACGGGGGTGAAAGGGTTACCTGGGGGAACAGGACTATAGTGCCTTTGTGGTGGATAATGAGACGGTTGGGTGAAGGGGTTCAGTGACACTGGAGGTGGGAATGCGGGCAGGTTTGGGGGGTTAGGTCGAGGAGGTATAGGGGGTTTAGAGAGGGATGGGGCACCCTCGTTCTTTATTGCTCCACAGAGAGGGTCCAACAAGCTGAGCAAGTCCTGTCCCTCGTTTGCCTCGTTGGGCTTCAACAAGTCTGCCTGAGTTTGTGTTTGGGAGTGAGGAGACATGTTCAGCGCTTGCCGAAACTCCTGCCCTCCAGTGGACATTCCTCCCTCCTTCTCACTGACCTGCTTGATCCCGCGCAGCAGGGGTCCACCGCCCAGCACTGCACCCGGTTCGGGTGTTTTCCGACCTTGGGGACGAGGGATTGTGATACAAGCCCCCTCAGTCTTCTCTCCACTGGGATTTGAACTGTCTCTGCTGGGTGGGCGTGCCTCAGGGGGCTCCAAGGGTGGCACGGAGAGCGGTCTCTCCCAGGACGGTGACACTCGGCCAAACAACATAGATGGGTCCTCATTTTGGGTCCAGAGCTTGCTGTACGGATTGGTGGTCTTAAGACCTGGGAGAGTGCGTGTGCGCTCGCCAGAGTTAAGATTCATCCTCTGGAGAACAAACAATTAGAACAAGTTTTTAGATAGAGGCCATACACACAGATGGTTGCTTTGGAGTTGCCCGGGAGTGAAAACCGCAATCCAATCCTAAAACAATCAAGTAGTGACGACCAAATTCTTTTTAAATGCTTCTTGTTTTCCGCGTAAAAAAGTTAAGTGTTGCTATTGTTCTGACTGTCAATTATTGTGATTTGGGGAGTGTCTTCTGTATTCTGTACATGTGGAATGATAATTTGGTGCAGTGTTTCTCAAACCTGATTCTGGAGACACAACAACAGTACACTTTTTGGATGTCTCCCATAACTGACCCATTCATTTCAGGTCTTGAAGTCTCGACAAAGCCTGATGACTCTGTCAGGTGTGTTTGAATACAAAAATGTTATTCCCTCCAGGAACAAGGTTGGGAAACAGCAATTTAGGTGATGCTCTCATGCATTAAATTGTGGCTGTCACTCCCAAAACTTTGCAGTGCTTACATAGTCTAACCTGGTAGTTGAAGTTGGCATGTTGTGGGTCTGCCCGAAGCTCCTCCAAACTCCGTGCAGAACTGAGTGTAGAGTGTGTGCTGAGAGAGGGTTTTGTGGTATTTATGTTTTCAGTACATTCTGGTTCCCCCTGCTGACTACGGAAGGCATCCTGCAACAGGCTCAGGTCAGAGAACTTGTGTAGCACAGGGCTGGACGGAGCAGTGTTACCTTGGAAGCGCTCCCCAACCTCCTCACCTTCTTCCACAAGCTCCGCCTCTTTTAGAGACCTGTATGGCTGGGGCCTAAGTCACATACGCAAACAAAAACACATATGTGCACAACATCCACGCCACAAAAACACAAACAAGCACACGCAACGCACAACACATGCACAAACAAGTACAGACACACATTGTAATTTTCATGTTAGATGAGAAGCTGTTGAAATGGGCAGAGAGTCAACGTAATAAAATCACTTTACATAAATAAGCTGTTGCATGCCTCATCACATTTATTACATCTAGCCATGCAATAAAACTGATTTAAGCCAGCAATAAAGACACATTTAGCAGGCCGCCGAGCAACTAAATATCATGGCGTACAGTGGCCCCAAAAACAATTTGGACACTTAAAGACAGGGTAGGTGATTTTTGTTATGCTGGTAGAAAGTCTCTTCACATCCTGATGGCTCTCACTAAGTGAAGTGGTCTAAATGGATTTATATATACACTCAAACCAAAATTTATTCAGGCACCTTCAACATTTTATCAGTTTATTCGCTATAGTTTAGAAAATGGTACTAAAACATGACAAGAACTCATTCATCTTGATAATGTCAGATAACTTTGATAGAAATATGTATGTAATGGATTACAATCAACCAATCAGCTGTTAAATTTAAGCACACAATTAGATAATACCAATTTTGTTCAACCAATTACCAAGCAATGCTTCATTTTGTAATTTTGGGGTATAATATGTCACCGTTTATTTTGCTATCCTCACTTACATAAAGGAACTATAGTGTACCCACTAGTAAAATATTATATCTGGTGTCTAAATAATTTTTGGTTTGACTGTATATTTCAATCATCTGTGGAAGGCATAGGACCATAAAATGTTCATCCAATCATTGCATTTGGTCTGAATGTAATGATACAATGATTATTTTTTCAATCGATTAATCTATCGATTATTTATTTGATTAATCGGTTAATCTAATTATTTTTTATGGTTACTTTATTTTTCACTTTCTGAATAGTCTATCAATCCTTTGGTTAATTTACCAATAAATAATGACCATAACTAATCTATGTATGAACTTTTACCTAATGATATTATTTATCACAAAAGATAAGGTTTGTGCAATGTACAATATGGTTTACTATGGCTGCGTTTACAGTCATTTTTTGGGGGGGATTTACAGCAGCAACTGCTTACAAGTGTGAAACCTGAAATGTTTTGTTCATTCAGGAGATTAAAGTAGCTGCTTGAATATGTTCATTCAGCTGTATGAACAAAGAGAAGTAACAACCGCATTCTAACTAACCATTTCAGTTTCACAGAGTGTGCAGAGCACCATTTTATTCAGTCTTTGTTTAAAAAATGTCCATAATTTAGATCAGGCTCAATATTTTTGTAATTACGGCTGATTTTCAGCATGCCCAGAAGCCGGCATCATTGGGGAAAATAAACACCACCACGAATCGACCTGTTCCACGCAAATCGACTCATTTACGCGGAGCGTGACTCGAATGTATGTGTTTGAATGGCTACACTATCAACGCTGAATAAATTGACAGCTGTCAGGTGGTACAGGTCAGTGCTCTTGAAGTTGTTTATGTTCATTATTATTTTAATGTTATGTGCTTTGAGACATGAGGCAGTTTAACGGCGTCTCTTGTGACACTTTTGTTTGCTCCCTGCTGTATGCGTTCAGGGTGGGATCTTATACATTCAAAGCTAGCTTGCTATTACTAGACGCTCCGAAAATTGCCTACCCTACCTTTAAGACACACTTAAAAATATAGTTGTCATTGCATTGGATAACAACAGGCTCTCACAACAATGCACGCATGCATTAAGGCAGGCTAGAGGAGCACTGCCGTAGTCTAAACAAGTCTAGAGATAAGAAGAGTTTAGACAAGGAGCAGTGTTGAATGCCCAGATCCGAAAGGTTCGATCTTTCTGTTGCTGATTGTAGAAATCTGCATGACTGAGAGGTCTTCATAATATGTGACCCTGGACCACAAAACCAGTCATAAGTCGCATGGGTATAATTGTGGCAATAGCCAACAATAGATTGCATAGGTCAAAATTATCGATTTTTCTTTTATGCCAAAATTCATTAGGATCATTAGGATATTAAGTAAAGATCATGTTCCATGAAGATATTTTGTAAATTTCCTACCGTAAATATATCAAAAATGTATTATTAGTAGTAATATGCATTGCTAAGGACTTCATTTGGACAATTTTAAAGGTTGTCAATTTTCTCAATAATTCGATTTTGCACCCTCAGATTATAGATATTCAAATAGTTGTATCTCTGCAAAATATGGTCCTATCCTAACAAAACATACATCAATGGAAAGCTTATTTTTTCAGGTGATGTATACATCAATTTCTAAAATGACTGGTTTTGTGGTCCATGGTCAAATATGGTCTGCAAAACAGAGCTGGTCTCCAAACACTACCCCCAAAACTCCTGGCTGGCCTGAATAGCACTTCTACTGTACTACGGACATGTTCCACTAAGTTTGACTATCAAAAAGTTCCCAAAAAACTTTGTCATTGGAGACCAAACACACCACCTAATCTTGGATTACATGTAGACCTTTAATCATTTATGCAGGGATGCTAGTGAGAAGAACACTGGAGAAGAGGAGGGGGCCAAGCACCAAACCCTGAGGTACCCCTGTGTGTAGCCGATATAGTTCAAAATTACAAATCGCTTCTACATGTTCCATTAAGTTTGACAACTTGAATGTGTTTTGAACAGCATCAGTACATCTAATGCTTCCACTTGGTTTGATATTTTCTAATCCAATGCAATGCAATCCATACATTTTTGAGTGTGTCCAAATACTTTTTGGGGGAACAGTATGTAAAGGCCATTAAATATTCACTTTAAGAAAAAATAGACATTATAGAAATCAAGGATAAAAACCACTTGAACAGAGACCATTCAAAAGGAGCAGAAAGCAGGAAGTGTTCAGGAAAAGCAGCAATGGAGTCATCATCCTGAGACAGCTCGTCACCCGAGGAGTCCTCACACAGAAACACTGTATAGTGACGAGTTGGACGCACATAACTACAGCGTCAACACGCACGCATACAGAGATGCACAGCAGCAACAACAAAAAAGAAAGCATGAACACAAATTTGCAGAGACATAGAGGGCCAAGTATCAGGTGTAACCACACACAAACACACAGATCACAAAAACGACCATCCCAGAGTGAAAGAGAACACAAGAGTGAGAGAGAAGGAAAGAGCAAGTGAGACATGCAATCACACAATCAGGACCACAACATTTTTGCTGTGCCAATTTCTATTTGATAAATATTTGAGGGGATAATGTACAGTACAGCCTGCCAGCAACCAGTGTTATCGCTAACTCAAACTATTAAAAAACACATTTGTTAATTGAAATAAAATATAAATGGTGTAAAAAAAAAATTGCAATAAAAATAAATAAAAAACTAGAAATATATATATATATATATATATATATATATATATATATATATATATATATATATATATATATATATATATATATATATATATATATATATATATATATATATATATATATATATATATATATATATATATATATATATTAGTGCTGTCAGTTAAACGCGTTATTAACGGCGTTAACGCAAACCTATTTTAACGGCGTCAATTTTTTTATCGCGAGATTAACGTTCTTTTTGGTCTAACAAACTTTGTAGTTTTTTCACATGCTGTTGCAACAACTAGTAACGTTAGAAAAACTACAACACCACTCCGGATGTAGCTAGACCGGAAACAAAACATCAGGCACGCTGCGGCTGCCCGCACTCGTTTGGGCCATTAAAAGAGTAGACGTGGATGGCAGGCGTGAGACGCCGAAATGAGAAACGTATTAAGCCATGGTTTAACTCAGGGGTCTTCAACTAAAAGTGCTTGTCTTGAGCGCTGCTTTCTGCTCTGATGGTGCGTAGCCTACACACCAGACGCGAATGAAGCGTTTTGCGCGAGTGATTTAAGTCAATGCAAAGACGCAAATAGACATTCTGCGGCGCGGATTAAGCGGTGTGCATGTCGCGTCATTCGCGTCCGGTGTGAGCGCACCATCAGTCTCCTCTTCACTGCATGCTTGACCGCGCGTCTGGGTCTGAACGTAGTAACAGAGAGCATTGCAACGTTAACTGTTTCATTATGTCAAAAGGCTTCGCGGTCCGGATTCGGACCGGAGTCCACTAGTTGGCGACCCCTGGTTTAACTGCACTATAGGCGGAGTCCTAGTTTACCTTGCATGTGCACTTTGTAATTTTATTTTGTATCACCCTGTTTTGATCCCTTAGAAAGGGCTGTTGAAGGGGCTGTTTGTGCAACAAAGTATTTGTTTCACCCTTTTATTGATGGGCAGTGTTACATTGTGTGAGATTATTTGCTCCAAGTGAGAATGTTGGTGTGAAATCGAACACTAAAGTATGCCAATGTTGTTTTCAATAAAACAAACATTTGAACAAAGCAAGCCAATCCACTTTTCTATGTTGATAAGAGCATTAAAATAAGAAAAAATAATGGGACAAAAAGAAATCAAGGGACATTTAGAATAAATAAAAATGTGCGATTAATTGTGATTAATTGTGAGTTAACTATGACATTAATGCGATTAATCGCGATTAAATATTTTAATCGTTTGACAGCACTAATATATATATATATATATATATATATATATATATATATATATATATATATATATATATTATCCTAAAATAACACTTCCAGACACTATTGCAAAATAAAGAGATCAGGACCCAGAAGCAAAGCAGAGGCATCTTGTATCAAACCAAAGGAGTTTATTTAGCAATAATGATCAGCTGGCTGTACATTATCCCACTTATTACATGGATACTAGTCAAAAAATAACAAAGGAAATAAAATATTTATTTGAGATTTCATAATTTTTAAAGATTGGCTTAAAGCTTCAGTTAAACAGTTTATTACCAATATCAACAATTGGCCTAACAACAAGACAAACACTGATACAATATTACAATATTACATGTATATATTATTAGCAATCTGCAACCCAAGTTACTTTTTCCTAAACAAGTTTATTCAAATATAGCATAAGTCTCTTTCATCCAGCTCTTTGTGTTTCTTACCAGTTCATTGTTCTTCTGAACAGGCAAATATAAAGTTTAGCGATCATTAAACAAAACAAAAAAATCTGACTGCTCAATGCCATGGTTGTGGAGTAAAATATTCCAAAGAGCCGTGCAATAAAAACCAGCAGAAGCAAAAAGACCATTGACATTTTCTTTTGCAAGAGCATGTGTGAGAAAAGTTAAGCGTTTAAGTCTTACTGTTCAGGGCTTCCTTCTACCCCAATGTTACTGCGTGGTCTCTTTGCCACCAGAGGACGAGGTGGTCGAGCCTGCAAACACACATAAATACACGTTTTAAACAGCATCCTAATGTCTAAAAAAGTTCTGGACTTGTTCAATCCTTTTCGATGTCTCTGTTAGGTCAGAGGTTAACTGTTCCTGTTAGGTCAGTGGTCAATATCCAGTCAAATTTAAACAGAAATTTAAACCTAAAGAGCCAGAGGAAAGCGCACTTTAAACCATCTCAAATTATGAGTAAACCCAGCCTGATCTGCCGGCGATTTGATTTCGCCCGGAAACTCAGTCTGGAAACCCGTACATTTATTTCTACTGCTTCTGTTACACCAGAGCCGTTGAAAAACAGAGTTACGACACTCCCATAGACTTCCATAGGAACTGAGGAATGCGGAAGTAAAGCGTGTCATGGAGCGACCAATAGTTCCAAACAACCAATAGTTCCAGCATTGAACCCCATTCATTTCAGTGCATCTCAAGCACACTCGCTGGCAAATTGATGAAATTACTGCATATTTTTTAGATTTTATGGCATTAGTTGACCTCTCAGGAATATTAATAGAAGTGGTATTTTATGAAGCACGTTATAGTTCATGTTTATTGTTATATAATAGATCGTTAGACTCTAACTGCAGTTAGATAACGTGAGCAGCACTTGCAACAGCTACTATATCCAGATGCTATCGGTCATATTTCAACAGTTTTTAGTCTCTCTGAGATCTTTCTGTCGAAAGCATTTCTATGAAGTAGCCCATTCAAGGAATAACGTATAACACCTATGAATAATGAATGTGAATAACGCCTGGATAAAAAGAGTTGAATTAAATTGAGTTGAACTTAAAACTTCTTTCTTGGGTTAAATTCTGTATATGCTAGAATCCTTAATTTATATTCACCTGTTGTGTATCGGACGTTAATAACATTTAAATTATAAAATAAATTACCACTAACCAGTAGATGGCGGAAGAGTAACACTTATTGGCTCATTTTTTTAATGAATTTTTATAGATCATCAAATCACTATTATAACATTAAAATATCTATTTTTGTTACTTTATTTGTACTGAAGTGTTAAATATATAGGCTAATTGTAGGGAAAATCACAACAAAAAACAAAAACTTCTGACTAAAGCTGCAGCACTGCAGGTTCAAAGCCTGCGGTTTCAGAGCAGTTTGCTCTCAATGTATTTATTTCAAACAATTGCTTATGATCTATTGTTAATGAATTATGAGAATGTTTACTTTATGCTTTTTGCATTGTAATATGTTTTAGATGGTTGTAAGAGTGCATATTTTAGCTGCCTCAAGTTTAATTGAGAAAAGAGTAAAGACATTTCAAAATAAGAGTTCAGGTCAGTGTATTTTGGGTTTGTTTATAATTAAAAGTCCCGTATTATACAGATATTTGTTTCTGGTTATTATTGGTATTTCATTACAAAATAAACTGTATCTTTACATCAATTGAATGCTTAGAATATACATAATTCAAAAAATATTAAATTCGATATAATAATATTAAAATAGAAGTTTTTTGGCTTTTAGTATGAATGTATCTTACTGTTATCTATAAGCTAGCGTGCTCCAAAACAATGACAAAATTTGCATTTATAAGACATAAGCATTCAAAACTTACAGTCTCTTACTTCCGCCAATATGGATCAATGATTTTGATGACATCACTCTGCACTTCAGCTTCTCATTAGATTTTCTATCCAATCAAATGATCTCTAGAATCTAAGCCTCGCCCCCTACATTATAAATAGACGCTGAATCTGCAACTGAAATTGGTCACTTGTTCACACAATTACTATTTTCTATATGGAGAATTTAGAAAATAGTAATTGACGCAGTCTGCTCAGGTCCAGAGACACAATAGCACAGAGCGGATCATATGCGAGAGTCGGCGCAGACCACAAAACTTATCGGACCCATTTGAATTCTACACAGAATGTTATATTTTAAAGCGATATGGAGGAGATTAGAAGGAGAAACGGTTAGACAGACCCACTCTGCATTAGAAATAGCACTGGCGAGTATAAGAGATAACATTGGTGCCGTGCACCAACATAGATTTAAAAAATTTCACATCCTGAGCATGATTATGTTCACTGTTTTGCTTTAGTATCAGTTTCATATTAAATCTAAAAGGGGAATCTATTAGACTGTGGCTGTCATAAGCTGTCGAATGCAGCTTTACTGAGCTCAACTGCTCTGGCTGAGCTGTGATATAAACAAAACGCTGTTGGCCATTTTGAAAAAGGGGAGCTGCTGTATGTCCCGCCCCGTCTTCCTTTTTCAGTGGAAATTATGTCAGCACATTGAATAACGCTGTGCGTTTCAATGCACTTCAGTGAGCCTTTAAATAAATACAGTTTGAATCAGAAATATAAAACAAAACTGTGTAGATTTTGTATTCAAATAAATTAAATCATTTTGCTAGTAAATGTCTCCTCGTATCCCTTCATTAAGAATTTTTTTTTTTACAATTTAATACATTTTCATTACACCCGTAAAATTATTTTATGCTCTCCTACATTTTTCAAAGTAGGAGCGCATGTGCTCCTTGGGAAAGAAAGTAAGTGTCAAGCCCTGAGAAGAGATTGAAACAAGAGGAAAAAAGTTTGTGTGGTAGGAAAGTAAGTGCAAACACACATGACAAATTAATTCATGTGTGTGTGTGTGTGTGTGTGTGTGTGTGTGTGTGTGTGTGTGTGTGTGTGTGTGTGTGTGTGTGTGTGTGTGTGTGTGTGTGTGTGTGAGTGAGCATTTATCTGTGGAATAGGAACTGAAGTTAGATCACACAGACATGTAAATAAATACATGCACGCACACAAACAGTGTCCTGCAGAACACACAAATATAACACACTCCAGTGCAGCAGCCAGGTCAGAGGGGAATTTTTGAGCTCAGGGTGACAGGTCAGAGGTCAGAGGGCAGCGGCATGTACTCACTGGTTGTGTGCTGCGCTGCAGTTTGGAGGGATGGGGGGGAGGGGGGCGTTGTGGCCGCGGGGGCCGTGGGGAAGGTGCCTGCTCAGTCTGCTCCAAACATATAAACATGCACACACTTTTATCTATAAAAATATGGATTCTCTGACACGCTTTCTAAAAATGAACAATCCAACAAAACTAAACTAAACGGGCTGAATCCTAATTACTATGTCCATGTTAACTGAAATAACTCATAATTCACCACACCCACCTGTCCAAAATGAACAGTGATTGGACGTCTCTGGTCCCAGGTGAGGGAGTCTTTGCTTTGTGTGGAGGGTAAGTTGGTGGAGCCAGGCTCTTCTGAGTAGCCATTCTCTGCAAGCTCCTGGAAGTGAATGCGTTTGAGATGAGAAAGTGTGCACATTTGTTTATGCAAAAACAATGAATAAATGTGTTTTTGTGTGTGTGAGAGTGAGGTTAAATGTTTGAACACCTTTTGTTTGAGTCTACTTTTGACTTCTTTGATGCCCATCTTGGCATGGTCTTTGGCCTGTGAGGAAACATGAGAAGATCCCTTATAAACAGACAGCACAGAGAAATTTCTCATAATAAAAAGAAAGAGAAATCCACAGAGTAAAAAGAGGAATCTCTCACATGGAGAAAACATAATTCACAGAGGAAAACAGGAAAAATTATTATAATAAAATACATACTACTACTACTACTACGTAAAATTACATCAATTAATAAATACAAAATAAAATACATTTATATACATACATACACTAATAATAAAAATATGGAGAAAATCATAGAGTGCAGGGTGAGTGCAGAATTCACTCACACAGAGAGAGCAGAGAAAGAAGTAGCAAGCGTTTACACATGGATACATACAAATTTGTAAACTGTCTTCATTGCAGGATTTGCCTTTGTCTTCACCGTATTTAAGATGGCCCCACTGCCTTTCTGTAAGTGAAAGATGAAAAAAGACATCATCAGATCAAATACAGCAAATAAACACACTCGCTAAAATAGTAGAATTATTACAGACGGACCTCTCTAGCACAGAGAAAAACAAAACTCAAGAAATGTTACCTTCACTGTGAAAAGCCACTGATATGTCTTATCACTGCCTGTAACAGAATTGTTTAACAGACACAGAGACGAGCAAATTTAAAACCAGTAACACAGAATAACATGAATTTATAAGCCGTACAGTAAACATACAAAGTGAGAGTCTCTAACCAGCATATTCTCCCATGTTGATCTCCTCCTCAAACTGATCGCTGAACCCTTCACCAGAGTTCAATACCTCCAGACGGCCGTCTATAAACTGCAAATACACACACACACACACACACACTAAAGCAATGATCTCTATGCAGGACAGTGTGACACTTTATAAAAGTTTATTTTCCATTTAAAACCAGTGAAGAAAGAACTCACAACTAGCTTGAACTGATTACGACTAATAATCAGTGTTGGGGGTAACCCATTACAAGTAACACAAGTAACATAATCAGATTACTTTTTCCAAGTATTTACAACCAAATATTTGAGTTACTTTTTCAAATAAATAACGCACAAAAAATGTTTTGATGCACCTCTTAATGGAAATAAATGTTGTGATGTTATTTCCATCAAGAGGTGCATCAGGGCTCCAGAGTGCGACTAAATGGTTGCATTTTGTGCGACCAGTAAATTTGCCTGCTGTCGGTACTGGAGAAATTAAGAAAATACACTTACTAATTATAATTGATAGACGTTATGTCTGGCAAATTCTATCTTTGCCAGCCGTTTCTATATGAGATAATATTAAACCATTTGTCCGTGATGCATTTTTGCCATTCGCAATCCAGAAGAGCGAGCGAGCTACAGCGAACACAACACCACAGTCAGCTTTAATGAGTGACGATGGCCAAGAACTAAACAAAAGTTTAGTCTGCTTAAACTTTAGGGATGTGCTGTGATATTAATCTAATTTTGGCTTCCAAGAATTATAACAAGATGATATGAGGTAAAACTATTCCTATAGCCGTGTTCGTCGAGCTCATCCTTCCCTTCACAGCTGAGCTGTCATTTCTCCCTAAACCTAAACTTATCGTCAGATTCAGTGATTGCTGTAAACTGCAGCCTCTACTGTTGCTAAACTGCGGGATGTGTTTGATAATAAAGAGACGCTGTTTCCAACTTCAAGGCGGCTTATGTGTGTGTGCTGCGAAATGGACCGACTTGCACTTAATATTTTAGGCTCCGTGTGCGCGTCTAAATCATCTAATAAACAACAAATAGCCGGTGTCAAATTGACCGGATTGGAGAGAAGTTATTTTAACAGCTTATATCTTAAATGGGCGTAAATAGTTTGGAGAAATAGGAGAATATGATATTATTAGTTCTACATTCGATCGGTCTTAAAGGGGCAGCGTCTAATAAACCTGCTGACGATTGAGCCATTAATTCGAATCGAACAAAAGGCAAATAGAAAATATTCACATCTCTTGAATGAATAACTTTAGCTGTTATAAGCATTAATCTATCAATTTATACAGTGAAAACTATGCAGTGTTATTTTACATTTCATTACTTTATTCGATTTCTTTGTAGGTTTTTTCTTTACTGTAATATTAATGTTAGCAGACCTTCCGAATGCCTGCACACTGGTCCATTTACAAATAGATGTTTTATATTTTTGTTCAAACTTTGCGGTTTATTTTGCTATAGATATTTTACTTTTCAGATTATAAAGCCATGTTAATAATGTTTTGTTTTTTTTATTAAAAAAAATAAAATAAAGTATAATAAAAAGAACCGGTAAGAATACTGTTAAAGTACCAGATCGATAAGCAGTATTGGTGGGAGTAGTAATACCATTAAAACCTTAACGATACCGATCCCTATTAGTAATACAGTGGAAATGAGTAGATTTGGTTAGCATGTTGATTTACGGTGTGCGCCCCTAAAATTTCTGGTTGTGCCCCTAAAATTTTCAGTTGGGGGCCACTGAGCTCCTAGTGAAAAAAGTTAGTCTGGAGCCCTGTGCATTCATTTTTGCTCAAGATCTTGTATTGCCAATGCAAGAGTCAACTTCAAGCACTCTGTAAAGTCTCCTCCAGCACATCCCAAAGACTTTCAATGAATTTAAGGTCTGGACTCAGAAGTGCCAATTCATGTGTGAAAATTATTCTTCATGCTCCCTCCCAACCATTCTTTCACAGTTTGAGCCTGATGAATCTTGACATTGTCATCCTGGAATATGGCCATGATGTGTCTTCCTACATGGTAGTTTAGAAATGAAAAGCTACACACTGACTTCATCAATTAGGGTTAGAAGAACTGTTGCCAAACATTGAACATGCTAGAAAATAATCACTACAATAATGATCCAATCATTGACTTAAGCATTTGCCTTTTTTGGCCGGGCAGTGTATACAATCAAAGTAATTTTTAATAGTTTGAATTAGCTTTTATTTTTATTTTTTACGCGTATTCACAATTTTGTTATGTGCCTTTGCAATTTGTATTAGTTTTATTTATTTTAGTAATTTTAGTACTTCAACTTATTTCAGTTAGTTGCCAAATCACCATTATTATCTTCATTAAATGTTTACGTTTTTTCATATAATATTCAAAACAAAAACAATTCTAATAGTTTTAGTCAACAATAACAACACTGAAGTCTGATGTTCAAAACAAAAGGTGCCGATATAACAGACAAAACAAGAAAATGCCTTAATGTGCATGAGATGTACTGGAAACATTGGTAAAAAGAAAACAGCTGTTGTTTCATAATACAAATGATAAACTTATAAGCTTATAGACCAAATGGAGATATATTTATAATTAGCTTTATATAAAAACAATACAGGTCTATTGCATGTATTTAGCTAGGTAAACGTGAGTAATACCTGTTTAAAGAACTGTAGTTGGATCGCGTTCTGAAGAAACTGTCTCATTGTGCTGGATCTGTGTGTGATGAACGTTTCCTCACTGAAAGTGATTGGCTCCTCCTAAACACAAGGACACATGTGAAGTAAAAACATGCAGCTTCATACCTGAGCATTTATAGTCACAGAGCTACATGGTCAATCCACTAGAGGGCACCATCTCACAGCTAGCCTGAATATCTTGCATGTTCAACGGCACAAATACCCCATCAAATGCTCAGAGCCAACACTACACTTATGACCATTTAGATCAAGTCTAAACTTCTGAACCTCTCTCACCGGTTCAATGTGCAGCGCGTTCCTGTAACTACCAAACAGAGCTGCCTGCGCCTTCAGAAATGCCCTGGCCACCCCGTCTCCTGTCGTTGAGGAAACTTTTCTTAGGCGGTTCTTTAACGAAGAAACCTACAACACACACACACACACACACACACGTATATCACATATATCACCATTATAAATATATTTAATTAACATTTTACAATACGGTCTTATTTGTTATTATGAAACAAACAATGAGCAATATATTTTTTACAGCATTTACTAAAGTGTGCCATTATGCTATTTTAAAGCTTCCTAATTTTGTTTTGGAGGTCTCCTAAAATAGGTATATCTTTTCTCACAGTGTCTGAAACTGTTCCATAAAGGATACAGAAACCCCTCGTTTCTGAGAGCTTCTACATTTTAAAAAATGTATTGGTAATTGTAGAAATGAACATTAACCAAGATTAATAAATGCTGTAGACGTATTGGTCATTGTTAGTTCATGTAGTAAACTAATGCTAACAAATGAAACCTTCTAGTAAAGTACCTTTATTTCTATATCAGATCATCTTGTCATATAAACACCACGGCCAAAATATATAAGACTTTTTATTCAATTATTCAATGTTTTATTTGTATCGGGACAAATACAATAAACATAGATAAAACTGGGACAACAGCCACCCAATGCATGTATCATGGCTCTTGTAGCTAAAGCTGATTTGCAACACTGTTTTTAAACTAACTGAAGCCTTGGTGGAGATCTGAGCAGGTTGTGCTTATGCTTATTATTTACTTACCACATCATTAGGAAGGCTTTGCAGGTCATCAAACGGTGTTTCAAGAGTGTTTGTGTCTACATTGAGAAGTACCACATCATCTATAGCCATACCTCGCACCTTCTGTTACAACAAACACAGATACACACAAAACGTTCTAAATACAGCCTAAAATGTAGCTACGCTAAAACCAGTAACCGCAACATGGAAAAATATGATAATGCAGTTAAGGTAAAATAAAAGAAAGCAATCAGTCACCTCCATGAGACTGGAATGCACTCCGATGAGATACGGCATTGGAGCGCTAACAAAGAAAAAACACCACAATACCATATGCCTTTTAAAATGTGCAATTGTATACAAACATATATTTCTAATCATCAAAGAATCCTGAAAAAAGGTTTCTACAAAAATATTAAAGCCACAATATGTAATTTTTTGGCGCTAGAGGTCGCTTATTCAAAACAAAGGTGTAGCTTGATGACGCATTGATTTTTTGCAGAGCTTTTATTATGCCGCAGACGACCGCTTCTGCTTCTTCCACTCATGTGCGTGTGTGTGGGGTAACGCAGTGCTGTTTTATCATATTAGATACATATGAGTGTGTTGAAAGTTGTGTTATAATGCTACTCTGTGCGTTCGCCCGGCGGCTACTATGAGACACTTGTTGCACACTGCAGTAAGAGATCGATATTAGGCACGGTAAAACATGGTACTCACTGTAAATCAAGAAAACCAGATTTAAACAATAAGACTAACTGTGTTGAGCTATTTAACGATGATTAGTTTTCTGTCAATGAATGTCTCCAAACAGTTGCTCATCCATCTAATGAAACACAATATATTAAAGCGTCTTTGGTGTTTCCATGGTTTCTACAAAATAAAATGGGATGTCGAGGGTAACGCAGGTATGATGTCATTAATAGGTGACGCATGGACACGGTCCATGTCCTAGTTAGAATTGCTTATTTCTCTGTATTTAAACATTCTTGGAAACATTTGGGATACTGTAAATACACAAGTCAACAAAATATATAACATTGTTCTAGTGGTTTTTGGATATTTTAATCAAAAAAATCTTACATACTGTGCCTTTAAGCAGCACAACGGTTTTCAACATTAATAATAAAAAGAAATGCTTCTTGAGTAGCAAATCAGCTTATTTAACTCATTAGAATCATTTCTGATCATGTGACACTGGAGATTCAGCAATTCAGCTTTGCATCACAGGAATAAAATACGCTTTTTAAATGTATTATTTTAACCCCTTAACTGTCACTTGCCCGTATACGGGCATTCTACATTTACTTCACTATATTACTATTAAATCCTAATCTAGTCATGACAAACTATATATCATTGGAAAGGTCTAAGGCTCAAGAATACATATTTGTTGATGATTTTGCAGAAAATATATATTTTGGAAGAGTAATGGATTAATATATGACAAGAGTGTGTATCAAAAAATCTGTATCATTACAGGAGTTTTCACCTTTGTAACAAAAAGTCAACAACCACACTTTTAATCATTCAAACTTTGATTTTCATGCTAAAAGTTCATAACATAAACATTGATTCTAGTATTTAGCCAAAAATATTCAGAAAATAATATTATATATAGAGAATATCTGCCAGATCAATCTTTAGGAATCACCAATATCGTGTGTCTAACCCCTAGTGGATTTTTGGAGGTTATGCAGCTAAAAGTCTTACAGAAAACTCATTTTTTTTAGTTTTTGAGCTAAAATTTTGAACACAACTTGGTTAGAATTTTGGCTTTGACTTTCTGTCTTTTTTAGGCTGAAACCTATATTAATTTATATATTTTTTAATAAAATAAATAATATTTATATTATTATATTTTTATAACAATAAACTTAAATTTCAATAACTTTTATATAATTTTTTTCCACTTCAGCAATAATCTGCCAAGTGTCTTCTTTTAAAAGAGACCAACCATAAGTCTTTAGTCCAAAGGGTTCATGAATTACAACCATTTAAGTTTGGGTAGTGCATTTTCAAGAAATTCTCAAAAAGGGGGGTGACAGGTAAAGGGTTAAACTGTAATTAGTGATGCACCAAAATAAAAATTCTGGGCCGAAAACCGAAACTTTAGGATGCACTTGGCCGAAAACCGAAACTGAAGCCGAAAAAGACTTCTTTTAAAAACATATACATATATATATACATATATATATTGCTTGAATTTAATGGATCTGATAGAATAATCAAAATTTTATTAAGTTACATAACAAAACAAAAAATTTTACCAAATAGGCCTAATATTATTCTTCAAGTTTTATGTTCCATCAAATAAAATAGTTTTTTAACAGTTGTGCAAAAAAAGATCCAAAATTATCTGAATAACTGCACACAAAATCACAGAATGGTTCTCATTAAGAACATGAGATGCTGCACTTAATAGTCTCTCAATGTCTGTCACTGTTCTCCAGGAAAAATGGCATTTGGAGGGTAAAATATGTGGGGGGGGGGGGGTTTTGTCAGGGTTGCCTGCTAAAATTCGCATTACTGGGTCTAAATATCACATAATTGGGGTTGCTTCAACCCGCGGACATGGAAAAACATCCCGCGGGGGAAAAACCGCGGACTTGGGGAAGATAAATACCTGCGTGCAATCCGCGCAAGCAATGGAAAGCGGCCTTCGTTCGCACGCCAGTA